>NC_062289.1:74914388-76114388 GCF_902655055.1 Lutra lutra | reverse complement strand
CTTGTCCAAGGTCCCACGGTGTGAGAGGCAGAGGCAGGATTTGAACCCAGGGGAAGCTTGGTTCCGGAGAACTTGGACCCTGTCCACTGCTCTGCAGTCTTAGCTCACAAGAGCCTTCCCTTGGCTTCCAGATTGGCCATCGAGACTTTGACGTGGAGAAGCGTCTTCGGAGGGACCTCAAGAGGACACATGCGCTCTTGGCAGATGTGCAGCTTCTTCTGGGGAACATGGAGGACAGCAAGACTTCAGTCAGCAAAGAGGAGCTGGAGAAAGTGCACAGCCAGGTAGGGGTCGTGGGGGCCCCTTAGGGCCAGGCTTGGGAGGATGCTGTAGCCGGGCAGGGGGGACGATGGCTCTTGGTGTGGCCGCAACACCAACGTTCACAGACCTGCATGGAGATGGGGGACACTGAGGGGCTGGGCGGGTCACACGGAGGTGGTAGATGAGGAGGAGGGGATCTATAAATGACTGTCAAGTCCAGTTCCCTTCCTCAGGATTGAGGCAGAATGCATCTCAAGGACGTGGGCAGACCAGAGGCCTGGAGCAGAATGGCTGGGTGCACTGCACGAGTGTGCGTGCGTGCGTGCGTGTCTCTGTGTGCATGCATGTGGGGCTGCCTAGGCTGTGTAGGAAACAACCAGTCATCGTACTATTAAAGCAAGAGCTCAAACAACCAGCACCACCACCAGCGCCGATTAGAATGGTAATGATGTTGATCTCTGGCTGTCACCTTCTGGAGCACCCACCGTGTCCCACTTAGGCTATACTGGGTGGCCCATAGAGTTCTCCAGAGAGCATCTCCTTTCCCCAAGGGAGGTGGCAAAGAGGGGAGGAGACCCATCCAAAGTCACACAGCTAGAAAGTGCCAGAGCAAGGATTCCAACTCAGGGCTCCACCCTCCCCGGCTGCTTCAGAGGAGGAAGGGAAGCAGATGAGCGGTGAGGCCAGGCAGACACCAAGGACCTCAGGAGGTAGGATGGGCTCGGGCTGTGCCAAGTACAGACAGCATGGCCCAAGGTGGCAGGTGTTGAGAGATGTGAGTGGGTCAGAACCCACAGTGGCGTGGAGGGACTTGGGGAGCGAGGTCCTAGAGTGGGGACTCAGGACTTGCTACCCGTCCCCACAGGAAGCTGGAAACAATGCAGGGAAGCTCAGAGCCCCACTGGGGACACTGTGCCCATGCGTTTGGTGTTACTTCTAACCCATGCCTCCTGCAGATGAAACCATGTGCGCCCAAGCCAGGTGTGGGGCAACAGAAGGCATTTCCTGCTGCCTTTAGCACCTCACTTTCTCAGAGTGTTGCCCTCCCTTCTTCCTCCTCCTCTGGCCTTCTCTCACATGGCCTCAGCCCTTCCACATGGCTGTGCCTGTGTATCTTCACAGAGATTACCCCAGAAGCTCTGATGGGTTACCTGTAGTTTTTGGACTCTAAGGCAAGACTATACTTCCTGATAGCAAGACTATGCTTTATGCGTGTCAGTGATGCCTGTTCAGTCCACAGCGTGTAATAAATACTGAATAAATGCCTGTCTGTCGAATTCAGTGGGCTCATTCCCCTAATGAGGAAATGAAGGAACAGAGAGGGTAAAAGGTTTGCCCAAGGTCACACAGCCAGTGAAGGCAAAGCTGGGCCTTGAACCTGTATTTCCTGACTCCAGAACCAGTGCTTTTCTCTCTTCCTTCTGGAGCTAATGAGGGTCAGCGGGTTCCCGGGAAGGCAGTGGGAGGCAGCAGTCTAGAAACTAGATCTAGGGCGCCTGGGTGGCTCAGTGGGTTAAGCCTCTGCCTTCAGCTCAGGTCATGATCTCAGGGTCCTGGGATCGAGGCCCGCATCGGGCTCTCTACTCAGCGGGGAGCCTGCTTTCTCCTCTCTCTCTATGCCTGCCTCTCTGCATCCTTGTGATCTCTCTCTGTTTCAAATAAATAAATAAAATCTTAAAAAAAAAAAAGAAACTAGATCTAGAGCCTTCTTCACTTCCTGTCTCTGGTGTCCATTTCCTGTCTATAAAAATGAAAGGTTTCAGGTTTTCAGAAATTATAGGCTATGGGAGAAGCCCTGCCTCCACCTTTTTCCCTAAACTAAATTCTAGGTTTGATTCAGATTTCATGAGTTTCTCCATTAGCTCATTTTCCTGTTCCAAGATCCATAGGGCATGCCCCTGTATCTGCTTGTCCTGTCTTGTCTCCCCAGTCTCCTCTGTCTAGGACAGTTTCCCAGTCCTACCTTGCTTTTCATGACCTTGACAGTTTTGAGAAATACCGGCCAGGTATCCTGAAAGTGTCCCCCCCAGTCTGGGTTTGTGTGGAGCATTTCTCATGACTAGACTAGACTGGAGGGTTTTTGGAGCAAATACCCCAGAGGCTCACTTGAGGGTCTCTTCTGTCTCCCTCACTCTGATTTTCCTTTGTTTAGCAGCCACACTCTGCTAGGATGACCAACCATCTTGGCTTATCCTTGATGGTCCTGGTTTTAGGGCTGAAAGTACCTGGACAAACCCAGACAGTTGATAACTCTGCTATCTTCATGGCCACGTCAGGAAACTAGAATCACCTAGGCTTCCGTGCGTCCCCTCACTCCATCCTCATACCCTCTCCTATGTGCCCATTTTATAGATGGGGAAATCTTGTTGAGAGCTGGAAAGCGACATGCCCAAGGCAGCGACAGCAGCTAAGTGGCAGAGCTGGGATTCATATCCAGGGCTCACAATTATAATTGTAGGATCTAAGGTTTCTTTTGCCTGTCTGGTCGGCTGTCCTCCTGGATGGAAGACCCTTAGCCTTTTGACTTGCCTCACGTGGGCAGAGATATCGGAGTCCCTGGTCAGGGGCCAGGCCTCTTGGATTCATGAAGCCCCTTTTCTCTTCCTGCCTCCCCACGAATATTCCGAGTACCACAGCCTCCCAGCCTCCCCCTCCCTCCAGGTGATTGTTCTTGAAAAGGAACCATGATGGTTTTGTTCCTCCTTCTTCCTTTTTTAAGTATTCATGAGAAACCTCCCTCTGTAGGGTTAAAATGTGTGTTCTTGAAAAATAGTGGTATTTAATGAAGGCGCTTCCAGCTGAATCAAAGAGCTTCATTCTTCTGAAAGTCCTTCTTCCCCATCTCTGCATCCGGCTCCTATCAAAGGGAATTCACAGCCTTGGCTTTCTGTTGCTGTTGTCATGGAAATCGTTATAAGGATGGGATCGCGTGGACCAGAGGTCAGGGTACAGTTGCTTTGGCTCCCAGCACACATGTCCCGGATGCCGGAGTCAGAGCTAATCAAATAAAGCGGTGATGACATTGGGCATCACTCTGTTTCCTCTCCCTGGGATGGTATTTGTCCTTTACCTGAAGTCTCTGAGGACAGAGGCAGACAGAGGAGACAGGAGGGGAAAGAGAGAGGGAGCTAACTCTGGGGCTGAGTGTGCTGCAAGTTCTGGGTCTGGCACTGAGCAACTTCATTCATACATCCCTTCATTCCTTCTTTCTTTCCTTCCTTCCTTCCTTCATGACTTAATGAGGCACCTACTGTGTGTCAGGTGATAGGCTTCATCCAGGTATATAATGGTTAGTCAGACACCCTCCTTCATGAAACTTACATCTTTTTTTAAAAGATTTTATTTATTTACTTGACAGAGAGAGAGAGAGAGCGAGCGAGCATGAGCGCAGGCACAAGCAGAGGGAGCAGCAGGGAGAGGGAGAGGGAGAAGCAGCCTCCCAGCTGAGCAAGAAGCCCGATACGGGGCTCGATCCCAGGACCCTGCAATCATGACCTGAGCCAAAGGCAGACGCTTCATTGACTGAGCCACTCAGGCATCCCAGAACTTATATCTGATGGCAAAGAAGACAAGCAAACAATGATACAAATAAGTAGGAACATCCCACACCTTCATATGGGCATTAAAGGCAATAAACAAGGTTCTGGAATAGGGACTTGCAAAGGATTTCTCCTAGCCTGGATGGTCAGCTAAGCCACCCTGGGAGAAGGAGAAGCAGGTGGGGATTTTATTTCAAATGAATTGCTGGTTAGCGGGAGGACGCAGCAGAGCATAGGACAGAAGCACGTGGAGACAAGGGAGTGATGCCTCCTGACAAGGTATTGCTGGAATATCAAGTGTGGGAGGGTAGGAGCAAGGAGGGTGATGCTGGCAGCTGGCTTAGGAATGGTTTGGCAATGGGGAGCCACGGAGAGTTACGAAGCAGAGATGAGTGTGGTCGGAAGTGCTTATAAGACGTGGCAGGATTTCAGGTCCCAGCTGAAGCCCTGAGGTACCCCATGCCAGGCTGAACCAGCAGCACGGGAGAGTTCCCTTAGACAGAGAATCTTCCAGAATCTCTGGATGTTGCCCTTACGGACAGGCATCCTCTCTGTCCATTGTCCCACCATCTAGAACCCCAAGGTAATCATTTACCTCATTCCACCCAGTTTCCCTCCATTGGGAGACTTGGGTATCTCAGATAACACCTGCAGGTTAAGACCCTGTAATAAAACATGGAAGCCTTCTGGAGGCAAGGTAGACCGTCTTCAAATCCTGCCTCCACGACCTGGTTAGCTGTGTGATTTTGAGCAAATCACCCTACCTTGCGGCCTCCTTTGCCTCCCCCCAAAAAAGGGGCATGATAGAAAGAACACTAGATCACAGATTTGAAAGAATTCTCTCAATTAAAAACTCGAAGACAATGATTTTTAAATTGGCGAGCTCCCCATGGGCTCCCATGTCCCTGTCACAGATGTTGGCCGCTGGAAGACGGGTTTCTGGGCACACAGTTTTATCAGACCTTGCAGATCAGGTAGGCAAGGCGACGTGTGGGGTGGTTCTGGTGACACCTGTTCTCTAGGAGCCAATTACTAATTAATTCCCATGGAATGTTTCCACTGGAAACAAACTAATCTGGAGACAGAAGCAATCCCAACCACGAAGATCTATAATTGAGATAACCGCAGAGCATAAATAACATCTGCGAGAAGCAGATGCTGGCACCTGACTCCGACGGGACCGTGGAGGAGGCTGTTTTCTCCAGGGTGGCAGTGGCTTTTTTTTCCCCCTTCATTTGATTCATGCCTCTGACCTTTGTCTCTTTCCCAAAAGAAATATGGTATTTGCTTTATTGTTAAATGGAGACCCCTCCCACCCCTGCCAGCTCTCAAATTTACTTACTTCAAGCTGGGACTATGTTCACATTTTTTCTGTGGAACACAAAGCTATCAACAAGTACCCCGAAATAGCTCTTCAGTCATCCTCTCTCCTCTCCTGCCCCCTTATCAGCCACCTCCCCCGCGGAGCTCTCCTTGGGGTTCTGTCCTGCCTGCTGGCCTCTGGCCTTGTCCATGCCATCTTACTGCCATCTGATCTTTGGAGAGAGAATTCAGGTCGGGGGACAGACAATGAGAGAGTAAGAATCCCAAGCAGCCTCCAAGCCCAGCATGGATCCCACATCCCTGAGATCATGACCTGAGCCAAAATTAAGAGTTGGATGCTCAACCAACTGAGTCACCCAGGTGTCCCCACAGAGAGAATTTTTAAAATTTATGTATAGTCTTGGCTCTTTAAGTTCAGAATCTACTAGTGGCTTCCCATTGCCCTCAGAATCCAGGGCAGGTTCCTCAATGTGGCCTTTTTTTATGGTGGCAGAGCCTGACTTCCATGCTCCCGATGCTTCTGACCAGCTGCTAAGGGACAGCTTGGGGTCCCTCACACCCGTCCCACCTTTCCCACCTTTGTCTATGCTGTGTCCTCTTGCCTCTCCCCTCTGAAAACTCTTTGCCTGCTGAAGATCTAGTTCTCTTCTTAGCTTGGGTTGGGGCATCATCCCTGGGAGCCATCTCTGACCCTTGCAGGGCTGGGTTAGAGCCCACCTCCCTTCTTTCATGGTCTCCAGGGTTTAGGTCTAGAATAGCACACATCAGTCTCTCACAATCACTGCCTTTGCTTGCCTGGGTCCCCCATTGACCTTCCAGCTCCTTTAAAGGCAAGGGCAGGACTAAGTACAAATACCAAGAAACTTGTCCAAAGTCACGAAGGTAGTAAGAGATGAAGGCAGGAGTTGAACCCACAGACTTTACCAGCTGGGAGTTCAGCACGTGCTACCACAGACCGCGAATGTGTCTCCTGTTGGCCCTCTGCCCCCTCTGGGCCCTCACATCCCTTTGGAAAGCCCTGATGCTCCTGTAGGCCTTTCCACTGGGGGTTTCAGGCTCAGCTTCTGTGTTCCTTCCTGTGGACCCACGGGCCTGGTGTGTTGTCTACATGATGAACTCCCAGCCATGGTCAGGCAACAACCCGAGCTCCCGTTGCTGGTGTGCAGAAGACTGATAGCCCTTGACTCTTCCCTGGTGCCTTTCGTTGGGATGTTTGTCACCACGTGTCACGCGTGCTTCCACGAGACATTGAAAATAATGAATCCGCTCTGGGAAGATGACTCTGATGGGAGCCTTTTATGTGAGTGAGCACCTTTGGAATGCTTCTCCCCAGCCAGGAACCACAGGGCAGGTGGCCTGGGTATTTTATCTGAAGAGGCTTTTTTTTCCTCCCCTTTTGAAAGATGATGTTGGAGTGAATTGATTCAATATTAACATAACCTCCTGTCAGAGGAGATAAAAACCGAAGTGTAATTGGGTGAGAACATGGTTATCGAGGGCTTGTTCAACCCACAAATACTGACACTTCCCATGCTGTTAGGAATGAAGCGGGGGACAGCTGGCTTTGCTGTAGGCAGGAAGTGACGTCTACGCGTCTCCCCAAAAGGACCTGTTACCATCGAGCGCCGTGGAGGGCCAGACCCCAGAGCGGCAAGCCATCCACCAGGATAATCATAGCCATCTTGACAACGAGGACATCAATGGCAAGCAACCATTGGTTATGCTGCGCTAGGCACGGGGCCAAGCCCTGAGATGCCGTGACTTAATCTGAGCCCCTCAACCCACTTGAATGTAGGGAACAGCATGTGAGCACGGCCTTTTCTGTTTGGGACCAGAGTGTAGGAGTGGGTCTGGAGACTGCAGGTGCTCTGCAGACGGGTGGGAGCTCACGGGGTGAGCCCTCGCTCTCCCCAGGAGGGAGCTAGTATTATGCTCCTTGTGTGTAGGAGGAAGCTCGGTGTATAGGAGACTTGCCCAAAGTAACAGGGCTGGGGAGGAACTGGTTTTTTTTCTTTGTTTGTTTTTTGTTTTTTTAAATAACGTATTTTGAAAGAATTTCCAACTAAAGTGGTAAGAATAATTCAGAGGATCCGTGTTTAGCCCTCATTCAGATTCATCAGTCTAACATTTTACCACACTCGATTTATCATCCTCTCTCCAAATTACCTTTTGCTGAATTATCGGGAAAAGAGTTACGGACGGGATGCCCTTTTGCTCTCATCAACATGGGAAATTTCATACTGATAACATGTTCGGGAGTTGAACTGTGGCCTGCAGGCCTAATCCAGCCCAAATCCAACAAGCTTGTTTCTTGTCTGTTTTTGTTTTTTGGATTTTTGTTTGTTTTTTGTTTTTGTTTGTGTTTGTGTTTTTTATCACAGCCTGAGACCTAAGAATGGTTTTCATGTTTTTAGATGGCTACATTTTAAAGTGGTTAGGAAAGGATAGTACCTCTCTCTCTCTCTCTCTCTCTCTCTCTCTTCTTGGCCTAGCAAAGCCAAACATATTTACTCTCCAGTCCTTGGAGAAAAAGTTTGCTGACCCCTGATCTTAACTGCCAATGATGCAGATGTTGTCTGTTGTCCCATTAATATTCCTCATAGCTATTTTTCTCCATGTTCAGGATCCAACCCTGGATGCAAAAGTGCTTTCATTCAGGTTTTGCAAGCCTGTAGATCCTCAATCTCTCCTTCTCTGTATTTTAGGATGCTGACATTTTGGGAGAATTCGGACTGGTTGTGTTTGCTTTTCCATTTGGGGAAACTGGAATGGGAGCCCCTGTCTTTGCAATTCCAGAACTGTTAGATGTAGTGCCGGTCTGGGGGTGTTCCCAGGACATAGGATTTCTGATTTTTAAAACCAGAGACATCCCAGGCAAACAAGGGTGGGAGGGGTGGCAGGGAGGGGAGTGGCCCATCATAGGACCACCGTCGCTAGCACTCAGTAATTGTAAGATGAAGGAAGGTGCCTATAGGTTGAAGGAAGGAGGTGATGAACCAGATACCAGCTTGACTGACTTCTCTCGATTATCTGCTCCTGTTGCTCCTCGAATGAATCCTTACTGTCCACGCGTTCTGGCCTGGGTCTTGCTTCTTTTCCAACCCCTCCATGGATGGATACAAAACTACGTGATGTTATTGTAGGTAGTAGTTTGTTCGTCCTCCTTGCTGTTTCTGAGACTATATCACGGTTGAGACATTTTGCTGTCAATGGACACGTAGCTTGCGCCTAGATCTTGGTGATTATGAATACAGCTACTACATGCCTGTTTTCCCCCATGTTATTTTATTTGGGAGGGAGGTGTGTGTGTGTGCTTCTCTGTAGGGTGTGGACCTAGAAGTGTAGTGTCTTTGGATCACGGTATGCGTGTTTCGTTAACTGTGCTGAGGTAACCACGTGCTTCTACCAACTATCTGCAGGCACATTTCCTCCATCCAGTGGAACATGCGCCCCACTGGTGTCCCATGCCGGTCAGCCCCAGGGTTTGTTCCTTATTCACATCTTAGCCATTTTGCAGGAGGAGGTGTCGGGAAGGTTCCATTTTCCCTCACCCTGATGAGTAAAGAGGTAGATTGCCTTTTCAAAGTGGATAAGCCTTTTGGAGGGCTACTTCTGCCTGATGAAGCCGTGTGTTCCTCTTTCAAACTGTTGGCTATTTTTCTCAGTGATTTGTAGGATATCCTGGGATGCAAGCCCTTTGCTGGTTATGTATCTTGCAAATACTTTGTCCTGCTCTGGGGACAAACTTCGGGGTCCACTGCTGCCTTCTCTTAGCTCTGTCATTTTATGAACAGAGCTCTTAAGTGTGAGGGGGTCCACTCAGTCAGCCTCAGTTAGCTTGGAATCCAAATTTAAAATCACTTGGTTAGGTAGAGAGTGTTCTGGTTAGCTGTATGTTCTGGTGGCAGGAAGTTCCCTCCTCCCCACCCCTCCACTAGGGGCTCAAGCTTGGACTCGGGATCCAGCCCCTGGAGGTTTGCTGAATGAGTTTGTGGTCATTCTCCCTAGCCGGGTCATTTCCTCCTGCAGGGGAGGGTCCTGCCTGCATGGCCTGCCCCTTGTCCTTCCTGGGGAGCTGGCTGTCTGGACGCCAGCTCAGAGGAGCCGGGGATGGCCAGGCAGGGGTGACTTCCTGAGGGGGTGTTCAGGGATGGCTCAGGCAGCATGGGCAGCAGGCAGCTTGGGCGATAGGCTGAGGCAGCCCCTCAGACTGGGACAGATTTGTGATGTGCTGAGCTGACCTCTTCCCCTGTCCCTCAGGGCATGTGCGTGGAGCCCCTACCACGTGGGGACCCAGAGGGGAGCAAGCCCCCGGGGGGCCTCTGGGTACCCACTATCTAGCAAGAAGACAGACCGGAGGCACTCTGACATTTAGGGGAGCTGTGGGGTGTTGGAACAACGGGGTGTTGGAAATATGATAAAAAATGAGGGTATGATAGGATGGGAGCAGAGAAGGTGTTTTATGTGTATTTTACCTTGCTTTTCCAAGGTTTCTTTATTTTTCTTTCTCTCTTTGGAGAACATCGGTGTACTCCAAATCCACTGCCATCACAGGTGAAGTCAGGAAGGAAATTCTTGAGGTCTGTTCCAGTCACATAATACCTGGGCAGTCCTGAGATCCTATTAAGAAAGACTCTTTTTTAAATTTCATTTTTATTGAAGTGTGGTTGACACACAATATTAGTATATTGTGTTTGTATATACATTAGGGGTATTGTATGTTAGTTTCAGCTGTATAACCTAGCGATTTGACAATTATGTGCATCATGAAATGCTCACTACAGCAAATTTAGTTATTGTCTGTCACCGAGGAAGGACTCTTAAACCCACAAAGAAATAGACTGAAAACGAGTAAAAGGGGGTCTGTTTAACTCAGCAGGTGGGAAGCTCATGCCACAGGGCTTATAAGAAAAAGCTGTAGCTTTAAAATTCAGTTCAGGTCCTGGCCCCATTCACCACTTAGAAGATGTGTGATCTTGACAAGTTCACTAACCTCTCTGAGCCTCAATTTCTTCATTGATAAAACGGTGATGGAAGTACCTGCTTCACAGAGTTGTTACATGTTGCAATTAACATATTCGCGGTAAGCATTCAGAAAGTGGTTATCCCGCTACTGATAATGATTATTTTTACTCGGAAGAAGATGGAAACAGTAAATACTCAGAAAGCATTCTGGTGTATCAATAAATAATGATCCTCTAGCACAATGTAAGGAAAATGATGGAATGTTTAATAGATGCTCAAATGGTTTGATCAAGGACACAGAGAGTAACCACCAGATGGTCTTAGGAAATTTCCCCCTGGGGCCACCGTCATCAGGCTCCTGAGCCAGATAGACCATTGGTGGACCTGGCCTGACATTTTTAATATGTTTGCACTTAATGAATTTGTTCAATATCAGGGCCTTCTAAAGTTTGAGATGCTGGTAATTCCCTTCAGGGAAGGCCTTCCTACTGAAAGTTAATTCTTTCGAGTGCCCTGATGGGATGTCAAGGCCTGGAATGTGTTGAGATTAGCCTGCCAATGACACCATTTCTTAGAAGGCTTCCCGTGGCATTTGGGATACGGGATCCTTAAATCCCTCATGTTGTTCAACCAGATCCTGAAATCAGGGTTCTAATCGCTCAGCTGTAATACCAGCATTTTCCCTCTCCCTGCCTCCTTCCGTATGTCTGGCCCACTCATTGAGTAGCTTAATAAGTCCAAAGCAAACATTTTCACCAGGTATTTAAAGCAGGCAGATGGCTTTGCATAGGAAAGTAATGCTATTCACCGGGTTGTAGTTGATGTCTATGTGATGGGAATCTCAATTGCCCTCCTGGGGAATGAAAGGAGGGGGATGTGGTGAGAGAATGCCGAGAGATGAACTCAGCAGGAGGGAAAGACTTGTGTGCAGAGTGGGCTATGTGGGGGCCCAGGAAGAGCACAGGCTCAGAGTTCCATTGACTTGCCTCTGACCCTGGGCAAGACCCTTCCCCTGCCCTGGGTTACATTTTCCTCTTTTGTGACTTAGAACCTGTGAGACCCTTAGTAAGTCATTTGACCGGTCTGTCAGCACCATGCCAGGTCTGGAAATAGATGGAAATCACCAGAGACTTTATCCCCCTAACGCTCTCCACCCTGTGTCTTGGAGGTCTGACAAGACACCCAGGAGGGGTCATCCTTGGGGATGGATGGTGACTTGGAACCAAATGATGTGAGGTGTCCTCTGTCCCCCCCAAGGATCCTCATTGTCACACTGGCTAATGAGGACTGGGGAGCACAACCCAATAACCCTTCCTGAGGGGAGTCTGGCTGCCCTGTTCCTTCTGCTCTCTGACTGTCCTACCTGGAGAGCCCCCAAGAAGGGAAGGCATTTGCAGAGAGGCAGTAGGCCAGGTCACTCCCCTAAAGGGTCTGTTCTCAGCCCCAGCATGACTTGCCACCCGACTTCATAAAAATGTCACTCAAACAGCCCCCATATGGAAATAACATGCAGTGAGTTATTCTTACAGCGGGTCATCCATAATGGAAAATCAGCCCAAGATGGCCCTGTATTTCTTCCCACTCCCTAAAGTGTCATAAATTGAGATTTTTAAATCTCAGCATTTAGATGGCTTGTCAGCAGCAGCCCAGAGCCTGCCCAGTAGAAATCTGGGGCTGCTGGGTGGGGGTGGGGGTTGGTGATTGGGATTCTCGTCTTGCCTGTCCAGATCCTCCTGGCTTGTGCCCCTTTGGGATTGGCACCCTCCCCTGCCCCCCACTCCATCTGCCAGGAAGCCTGAAATTGCTCCTTGAGATGGTGGGAGCCCAGGCCCTGCCTCATCCCAGCAGTGGGAGCTCGACGGCTCCATTTCCTTTCATTCTCCTGGCCTCTGTGATGGGGTTAAAACCCCAACTTTTAAGACAGACAGCAGAGACAACTGCAATTACTCTTCTCGGGTTTTCTCAGTGCCCGGCATGGTGCCGAGCACGCCCCTGATTCCACTCACTCACTATGCAGGATCACATAGACCCTATGGTGGGACTCTCCCCATTTTACAGGCGAGAATACTGAAGTGTGAGATTACGAGACCCCCTGAGAGAGGCCGAGCCTCCAGGTCTGGCTCCATGCCCAGGCTCTGACCCCCACATGGGGTGGGACCTGGCACTCAGCCAGGGTCAGTAAGTGTTGGTTTCCTTCCTCCTCCCTCGGGGGTGATCTTGTTTATCCAGGATGGCGCCCATTTCCTTGGCGCCACTGCACTGATTCCTTGATTCAGCCTCCTGAGTCCTGTCTCTTGTCTCTGACTGCTCTGCCTCACATTCTGCAGTCCCCAGCCTGGTCCTGGATCTCACAACCCTGCCTGGGTGGCTGCCGTGGTGTCACCAAGCCACTGAGCCAACAGTTTGCTCTGCAAAGGAGCTTTCCCTTTATTATAATCCGGCCTTCCCTTGTAGCCTAGACCTTCCAGAGAGGGGCTTTTCAGGAGGCACAGGGGAGCCCAGCAGGAAAGAGTGTGGACTCTGGGGTTGGACCAGCCAGGCCTCTCCGCTGATCTGCTGTGTGACTGTGGGCAAGTCCTTTCCCCTCTGCAAGCCCTGGTGTCCTCCTATACCAGGTGGTTCCTAAAGGTGGTGCCCTGATCCCAAGAGGTCTTGTGGGGCTTTTACAAAGCAAGACGGAGAGAGCACAGTGTCCTGAAAATGGTCCCTGACAACAGTAGCAGGTACAACTGTTAATGCCAAGACCCATCACAGCCAAGAGAATCCTATCCCTAACCCAGAGGAGCTAAGAAGAACACTGACAGCCATGTCCATCTCCGCTCGGGGATGATTCGTCCCCACTCTGCTTACTTCGGGGAGATGGGGGAAAGGAAGGATTATTTCTTAATCGTTGATCATCTACCACCCAGAAAATTGAGATACAAACAGAGCCTTCTTGCTCCAGGGAGGCTCTGAGGACCGGGGCATCACGCTGCCAAAACCCTTAGCTCAAGGAAGGGCTCAGCAGATGGAAAGTGCTGTCCTCGTATTCGGCGCTTCACTATTCGGTTACTGACGGTGGCTCTCACTTGCCTCTTGGCCCTGAGCCTGGCAGCTTGCCTGGGAGCGGGACCCAGTGAGATGTCTTCTTTCCACTCTTAGTCACCTGACCTCATCTCCCATGATGACCCACCTGCTCCTGCCCGCCCAGACCTTTCCTTCTCGGCACACCCCACAGTGTGTCCTCACTGGCTGCCCCATTTCCAGTCTTGCCCACTGAAACCTATCCTCCCTGCAGCAGCCAAGGTGGATTGTGCTAACTGCCTCCTCCTCCATCAGTGGTTTCCCTGCAGACTGAAAATGAACCTGCACTTTGCTCAGTAGCCTCACTAATGTGCCAACCCCCCACCCCTACTCAATCCATTCCTTCAGCATCCTGCCCCCTCCCCATCTCTGTACAGCTGTCCAGTCACACTGGCCACCTTTTCCACTTTTGTTCTTGTTCCTGCCTCAGGGCCTTTGCACCAGCTGCTGCCTCCACTCAGGGCACTGTTTCTTCCTCCTCAGTCTTTACACAGCTGTCTCTTTGTGTCTTTCAGGTCTTAGCTTAGTGAGGCCTCTGGCTGCAGGGAGCCCTCCTTGCTACCTCCCTGCCTTGCCAGAGGCCTTGGAGTCGCCTGCAGGATGATGAGACTATACCTGACTTCTGATTCACCCTGTCCGTGGTGCTCCCCTTGCTCAGCATCACTCTCTGTGTGTCCCAGCCCCCACACGGAGGGGAATGGGCTTCAAGGAACTGAGCCCGCTGTGGGAATACATCATTCTTGGGGGCTTGGAAAACTGGGTGGGGAGGAGGGTTTGTGGATCTTGGCTGTCAGCAGTGAGGTGGAGCTGGAACTAGAGGTTCGTGTGAGAAAGCCGTGTGTAAAATGGGGATATCAGCAGTATGAACCTCACAGCTCAAAGATGAAGATTACAAGTCAAAATGAAATTGGAACCTTTTCCAAGGTGCTTGGCAGGAGGTATTCAAATTGATGGTGACCTCCGTTCTCCCCGCCTTCCATTGTCATTGTTATTATTCTAACATAGGGGCTGAGCTCCTAATATGCTGTGGAAGACATTCCCTGCCCAGTTTGGAAGGAGATGAAAATGACCCCAAAGGGGCTCTACCCATAGAGCAGCCCTCCAAACCTTGGTCAGTTGTCCTGCGGTGATCTCGGCAATGGCTCAGTTGTTTTCCTTTTATAGATCAATGGGGCCCTCCCACTTGCTTGGTGCCCTCAGGGACCAGAGATTGTATGCACGTCATTTCATGGGGACTCTAGCTTGCCTTTTTTTTTTTTTTCCTATCTGGGAGCCCCAACCTTACTATTAATTTTGGTGGGGCAGTGGCCTGGCTGTGAGAATCAGCTGGTCTGGACAATACAAGCGACTGTCTTCACTCCTTGTACCTAGCTGTGTGACTTCAGGCAAGGCACTGTCCCTCTCTGAACCCTTAACATTCTCTTTAGGCTATTTCTGAGGCTGTGTTCTGCTCAGGGATTCTAGGGTTTGGAAATCCAGGGGAAACTGCCAACTGTAGCATGGACTTAGGAATTGTGACCGAATGTGTTTTTTTCCAGTGGGGAGCGACCATCTTCTGGGGTCGTGTAGGTACTTGGACCTGTTAGATGGCCCCACTCTGCTAAGACAGGAGGCTGGCTAGGTACAGGCAGGTGAATGGATGAGAAAGAAAAGAGTGGGAAAGAAAAACTTTGTTTAGGTCAGTGGCTCTTAATCTTTGAGAAAATGCTCTCATGGCAAAAAGTTCACATACCATTTAAAGGGGGTTTGCAATGCTGAAACCTGGTTAAGAGATGTCTACTTGGGGGCACCTGGATAGCTCAGTCTGACTTTGGCTCAGGTCATGATCTCAGGATCCTAGGAGCGAGTCCAGTGTCAGGGTTCCCTGCTTCCTGCTTAGATGGGAATCTGCTTGTCCCTCTCCCTTTCCCTCTGTCCCTCCCCCAGCTTATACTCTCTCTCTCTCTCTCCCTCTCTCTCCCTCTCTCTCTCTCTCTCTTTAAAAAAATAAATAAATAAAGGAAATATCTCCTTGGCAACTTCCTACTGACTTTCAAGGACCTCTTCCAGGAAGCCTTCCCTGACTTCATCTTGTATTCTCAGTGTCTCCATGTCTTCCTTCCTTTGCTGCTCAGTGAGGCTGTCCCTTTCTGACTCCCCTTCTCCCACAGTAGGCCAGGGGCCAGGGTGACTGTTCACAGCACACACTAAGTGGGTGTCAGCAAATATTTGCTGAGCGGGGCTGGGGCCTAGCTCCTGGCACCAAAGCAGACTAGCCTTATTTCATGGGACAGCGCCTGTTCAATTTTGAGTAGCTCAGAATCTGGCTGCCTCAGATGCAAACGCAGTCACTTCCCCTCATTGTGGGTTGATGAATAGTTGCAAAGACATGGGGACCGTCTGTAAATTATTGTGCCACCAGAGAGGGGCTGAGCCAGAGGGGAAGGGCATTCAAGGAGGCGGCCTTATGAGGCTCTTCTCTTCTCTTCTCATCCTCCTGCCTGGCACAGCTGGAGCAGAGCGAAGCCAAGTGTGAGGATGCTTTGAAGACGCAGAAGGCACTGACCGTGGACCTGGAGAACATGCACAGTGAGCTGGAGAACATGACCCGGAGCAAGAACCTGGTACCTGTCCCTTCCTGGAACTGTGGGGCCCCGGGCCAGCGCAGGGCTGTGGGGGCTAGCATGGGCCCACTCTGTGCTCAACAGTGTAAGAGGGACAAAAGACACTTATTGAGGACTTCCTGAGAGCGCAGACATCCTACTATGAAGAGAGCCTTATAAAGGTATAAGGGCATATATGAGGGCTGACTGTGTGTTCACCTCTGCGAAGGTAGACCTACTGTGTGCTCAGCATGGTGGGGATGTATTCAGTAGGAACCTGTTGTTTTCTCAGCACCCTACCTGGGAACAAAAATGTCTATAGTAGTCCCACAGTGTGCTCACCACTGTAAGTGGTTCCCAGGCACCTGCTGTAGTCCTACTGTGTGCTCACCACCATTACATGGGACTTGATCATTATAATTGAACCGGTGTATGTTCATTCTTATAAATGGAGATGAGCGTATCTCTCATAGGCCCACTTAGGCTTACTCCTATAAGGGAACCAGCCATCTATTATGAACCTACTATGTGCTCACCCCCGAATGGGGGAAGTGAACACATATTATGAATCTAATATATTGGCAGAAATCGGATGCGCCTTTCTAAGTCACCCATCTGTGCATACAAGGTGAGCTTAAATTTTTACTCCACATGTAAAATCCTAAAATTTAAGTGTAGCCACAGATTTATAGGTGAAAGTTTGTCTCAAGATCCCCTTTGTTCCAGATTTTGTTGGCACCAGGTTAAGAGGAACTTGCCCACAAACATTCATATGCACACACGCACATAAATGAATGCACGCCCTCACCTCCAAAATCACCAGACACATGGATCAATGCCCTCTTAGATAAAATATGCATCACTTCTACCCAACCACCCAAGACATATTTCCTGAGCACCTGCTGTAGACAGGCCTGGTACAGCGGGGTGGGGAGAGGAATAGACCTGTGAACAGAACAGAGTCCTGGTCCTCAGAGAGAATCTGTACTCAGAGAGGTCTGTACTCACGTGCGTGTCCCAGGCGTGAAATGTGAACCCATGTGGGCTTACACAGATGTCTAGCCATTCACAGGCACACATGCATTCACATAGTCACATGTGTGCCCACACACAAACATATCATGCATGGACACACCCATGACCATCCTTTCTAGTACATGGTCACTCATCTGACACACTCACAGGTAAGCCTTCCCACTTGGCTCTTCCTGAGGCCCCTGGTGTCCCCATCCCAGCCACCCTTCTAGCTCCCCCCTCACCCTTGTCCTGCCTCCCCCAGGTGGACGAGCAGCTGTACCGGCTGCAGTTTGAGAGAGCGGACCTGTTGAAGCGCATTGACGAGGACCAGGATGACCTGAATGACCTCATGCAGAAGCACAAGGACCTCATTGCTCAGGTGGCGATGGAGAGTGGAAGGAGGCTTAGTGGCCTTGGGGCGGGCGTGGGGGGCCCGGGGAAGATGTCAAGAAAGGGGATGTGATTGGGCCGCTCTCTGATCCTAGGACCTGGGTGGGATAGATGCTACAGCGATGGGGATGGTGAAATTTCATGTCCTAATGGAGGCAGGTGTCACCTTCAGATGGGTGTGCATTCCTGGAAGGCATCTCCACCAGGAAAATTTTTGATTTATGTATACATATATCTATACATCCACACACCCACATACCCTTCTAACTACCCATCAAAATATTCATCCATCCACCATTCATCTGCTCATCTGTCCCCCATTCACCTGTCCTCATTTTAGCCACCCATCTACCCATCCTTCTACCAATTCACCCATACCTCTACCCATTCACCCACCTACTCACCCAGCCACTCACCCATCCATCCATCCTTCCACCCACTCACCCGTTCTTCCATCCATCCTTTCATCTCTTCATCTGCCTCTCCATAATCTATTTCTATATCCATTCATTTGTTTAATATTTACTGTGCCCCCACCATGCATTTGCTACCATATGAAATGCCAAAGATACTGGATTGAGAAAAGCACGTCCTGTCCCTGCATTCACATGAGGTGAATGGGCTGGGCAGACCTCTTCATATAATCACCCAGAACAGAGCGGGGCACTTGCAAAAGGAGCTTAGAGTCTGGGAAGGAAATGAGCATGTTTCTGTGAATCTTGACCTAGGTTGGAGGTTAGGGAGGGCTTCCCCGAGGAGGTGATTCTCAGATGGAGATCTGAATGAGGCACAGGAGTTAATTAGGTTGGGTGGAAGTGACGGTTGCGCGAAGTGTTCCAGGCAGATGGAACAGCACAGGCAAAGGGCCTAAGATGGCCCATTTGAGAGGCTGGAAGGAGGCCAGCGAGGGGAGTATGATCCAGGAGGAGCTCAGGGAGGCCAGCAGAGCAGGGCCAGACTGGGGGCTCGCAAGCTGAGATGAGTTTGGATTTTATTTTATGTGTGATGGGAATTATCAGCAAATGTTTTAGGGACCAGAACAAGAGGGAGAGGGTCAGCTGGCTTGTACCGGGGAATGGAGTAGATGTGGGTAGGTAGCCAGACCCAGGACACAGTCAGGAGGCATGGTGGTAAGATGGGGTGCAGCAGAGGCTTTGGGGTTAAACAGACCGATGAGTGATGGGGATCCCTGGCAGGTTTCTGATAACTGGGGGGTGGAGAGAGCAGCTCCCTCCAAGAGTAAGGAGCATCTTCCCCACGTTATACCCCAGAGGGGATCCATGATAACCTTACCTGCCAGACTTCAAATATATCCTACTGAGATGGGATCTGGGGAATTTCTGACAAAAAAGGAATAATGATAATAAAAACAACCAATTTGGGGAACCTGGGTGGCTCAGTGGGGTAAGCCTCTGCCTTTGGCTCGGGTCATGATCCCAGAGTCCTGGGATCGAGCCCCAAATCGGGCTCTCTGCTCAGCAGGGAGCCTGCTTCCCCTCTCTTTGTCTGCCTGCTGCTCTGCCTACTTGTGATCTCTCTTTCTCTGTCAAATAAATAAATAAAATCTTAAAATAATAACCAATTATATCCTTGACATTAGAACAGTCATCACAGAAATAACCTATGCCCTCTTCTGCCTTTGTGACTCACACTTATTTTGGGTCAAAGGGAACTTTCTGCATTGGATCAATTACAGAAACAGTATACTCATATGTGTGTCATAAATAATTTAAATAATAAAGACAGGTGGAAAATAGAAAGCGTGGGGCCCTCCTGCCCATTGGAATTCCTCTCTTCAGAGGAACAGTTTGGTTCTCCTTTTTTTAGAGGATGTTTATAGTCTCCACTGCCTCATTTCATCTCTGAACAAAGCCCAGGTAGAGAGGCTAAGCAGAGACTCTCAGCCCATTTTACAGATGGGGATACTGAGGGACAGAGAGGCCAAGGCCAGTATCCAAGTCTAGAATCCCAGTCACCTGACACTTGGGAGTCCCCTTCCCTTCTAATCTGGCCCTGGTGCCATGGCCAGGCCATTTCCAGCTGGGCTCTCAAGAGTGTCTGATAGTGTGCTGGGCGGTTGACCAAAGCCATGGGCTTATATAACGGGAGTGACTCCGCAGACACTGAGATGGACGATATGGGGAGGATGTAAGCAGTAACTTTTTGAAACGAGCTATTATCACGGAAGCTCTGAGACATCTGGAGGGTATAAGTGGGGAGAAGGGCTTGCCAGCGGTAGGTCCCCAGTGAAGCCTCAAGGTGACTTATTTTTTTATTTTTTATTTTTTTTGTCTCACTAGTCTGCTACTGACATTGGACAGATCCGAGAACTGCAGCTGCAGCTGGAGGAAGCCAAGAAGGAGAAGCACAAACTTCAAGAACAAGTATGTGCTCAGAGCTGCCCTTGTGGTGGGGAGGAAAGGAAGGGGTCTTTCTGGGACCTCCCCGTTTGGATCCTGGAAAACTATCCCTCATCCATCCATCCATCTACTCACTCAACTTGAGCTGTGCATCAAATGAATTGAGTGGAAACACACACACACACACACACACACACACTGACTCTTGCTCATGCCAGTTCAGCCTCCAGACATGCCCTATGCAGTGAAACTCATCAGCCATTCTGTGCAAGATTTTCCTCCTCTGAGAAATGTTCTCAAGGACAAAGGGATGGTCTGTGTGAGACAGGATCCTCATCCTTTGTGAAATCTTCCTTTGAAGCCATGGTTCTTCCAACACCCCTGAGTTTCACTCATTAGCTAGAGGGTTGCTCTTATCCATGCAATTCTCAAAGCCCTTCTTGAACTGTTGTGTGCACCTGTTTAGGGTTTCTGCCGATGTGACAGGGCCTCGAGCAAATGTTCCTAGGTGTGAGTAACACCAACAGCACAAAAATAATGGCAACACGAGGCCTCTGCTGGGTGCTTATTATATACCAGCTACTAATGGCAATCAGTCCTCATACACACAAAAATGAAAGAAGGAGCTCAAGGAGGTGAACTGCCCAGGTACCTCCTGCTGGAAAGGGGCAGAGCCTGGCTTTGAACTCTGATGAATGTGCTTGGCTCCCAAGCCCACACTTGGTTGCGTGCTGGGATTCCAAAGCTTGCTGATTGAAAGTTTTGTGTTGGATGCTGAAGACACATGGTAAACATCACCTCCAGCCTCAGCGACCCCAGGGCATGGGGTGCTGGGAGGGTACTGACAGTCTGTGCTTGTCCCTTGAACACATATCACCAGAGCCAAGAAGGAGGCGGTATGAATGGGCCTGGGGTTAAGTCCTGCATGTGTCTTGATGCTGGGACTTGGGGCCAGCAGGTGGCCAATGGATGTCTCGGGTTCGCCCCCAGCTGCAGGTGGCTCAGATGCGCATTGAGTACCTGGAGCAGTCCACCGTGGACCGAGCCATTGTCAAGAGGCAGGAGGCAGTCATCTGTGACCTGGAGAACAAGACGGAGTTCCAGAAAGTGCAGATTAAGAGATTTGAGGTATTGGCGGACATGCAGGTGTTACTCAGGCTGAAAGCAGTGGGGCTTTTGTAAATGCTCTGTCCATCCTCTGACCATCCTTTCATCTGCTCATGCCTTTCTCTGAATCCATATTCCTCTACCATCTCCCAACAGTGTTCCTTCCCCCCAACTCCCTCCTTTCTGCCTGCCTCAGACACATGGTCCCGTAAGTACCTATCTGTCCAGCCTACCCACCTCCATCCACCTCTGTCTACCTCCATCCATCATCCCCCTTCTGTCTCTTCTTCCTTCCTTTCTCCACTATCTTCTCTTCCTCTGATCCTTCCCTTTCTTCAGACCTTGACCTTTCTGTCTGTCCACGTTTTTATCCACTGATCCTGTCCTGCCCATCTCCATCCACCCTCTCATACACTTATGCATGCAACATTCGCTTTGAGCAGAAATATATTTTGCTCTTAGTATGTACCAGGCTCTGGTTTAGGTGCATGGCGGGTGGAGGTACAAAAAAGCAGATTCTGCTTTCCAGAAACATAGAGTGTTGTAGGAGATGTGTGTGAAATATGTGCATAAATACAGAGGGAGGGCTGGGAGGTTTAGGAGATGTTGATCTTTTCAAGCTGGGGAATCAGGGAGGCTTCCAGGAGGAGGTGACATTGCTGCTGGACCTTGAGAAAGGCAGGTAATACATAGACAGGCTGGGGCAAGGTTCAGTGATTACATTTACCTTTAGCTCTGTGGGCCAGTGACACGAGCCATGGCCCAGTGAACCTCACCATTGTCAAAGCTGTTTCTCATCTCTCTCTCCTCTGGAAGTTCATCGCAAACCCATGGGGCAGGTAGGATCGGTCCCACCAAATAAACTACAAGATGTGCCCAGTGAGGTCACGTGACCTGTTCAAGATACAGCTAGGTAGTGTCAGAGACAGACTAGATTGACAATGGACCCTCACTGTTCCCAGGCTATAATTTCTCTGCAGTCAGCTGGCTGAGCCACAGGATGATGGTGCATCTGAAAATGGGAGGCTGCATTCCTCACTTGGAAACCTTCTCCCAATCCCCTGCTGGGCATTTCGTCTCTAAGAAGGATGCTTTATATGAGGAACAGAGAAAGATTCTTCTTCTCCTTGACCCTCAGTGCTTCTCAGAATTGCTCAAGGGATTCCTCAAGGCATAGTTGTCTCTGCAGATCACCTCAGAACACTTTGATCTCCTACATTTTAAGTGTACATAATGTTGGGCTCTATCAGATTTTTTTAGCTTGATTCTAGCATAATCAAGTGATAGCAGAGAAGTAAATAAAATTACAATAAAAAAAAACTTTCAGTGGCAGATTCTATGTCCAAATTCACTTCCCTCCTCTGCCATCATGATCTGAATTTAGTAGAATCCCAGGTCCTTGAGATGAGGTACCTTGGGAACACCATTTGTGAACTGATCTTCCTTTTAACCCCCCTGCTGCGCTTTGAAATTGTTGCTAAACTCCATTCGAAAGGCGAAGGGCAATTGAATAGTAAAGCTTTTCTTTTAGACCATTATTCAGGCTCTGATCTGATGAGGGGCTCAGAGTCATGAGCAAGGGCCTAAAATATTCATGCAGGCTCAGTTTTAGGTCAACACTCAAGTATTTGCCCATCAGAATCGATTGGCTCCGGGCTTGTTGGCCAACTAATGAATTCTGCACAACAGTACTTGGGTTTGTTTTCTCTAGCAATGGTGATGCCCACAGCTCCTTTCTCTTTACTGTTTCATTGTGTCCTCTTGGCTTGTCCCCCTCCTATACACACCCAGAAAAGGGAAAATGCCTTAAAGCATAAGAGCTGAGGCTCATTCATGGAAGATTATCTGATCAAACCTCCTTGTTTTACAAATAGGGAACCCAAAACCCATGCTGGGGAAGGGGTTTTGATTTCCCAATGTGGTGTGCTCCCCACTGCACAGCTTCATAAAATGATGAGGGCTGATGAGGGCTATAAATATTAATAATTCCCAACCCTTGTCTAGAATGCCTGGTGTGCCAGGCACTGAGCTAAGCCGTCTGCAGAACTTAACGTTTTCAATTCTGACAGCATCCCTGGGACATAAATCCTATTATCATTCCTGTCTCTCAGAGAGGTTAAATAACTTGCCCAGGGTCACACAGCCAGGAAGAGGTAGTGGTGAGGATTGAACCTACAGCATATTCAAAACCAGGGTGCTGGGGTGCCTGGGTGGCTCAGTAGGTTAAGCCTCTGCCTTCCGCTCAGGTTCCTGGGATCGAGCCCTGCATTGGGCTCTCTGCTTGGCAGGGAGCCTGCTTCCACCTCTCTCTCACTCTCTCTGCCTCTCCGCCTACTTGTGATCTCTGTCAAATAAATAAATAAAAATCTTTATAAAAACAAACAAACAAACAAACAAACAAACAAACCAGGGCGCTTATCCGTATGCAAGGCTGCCTCTCAGTGTAACAGTTATCATTGACTAGGTTTTTAAAGTAAATTCTTCTTTTCTGTAGCAGAAATCAGAATGATCATCCTGATGACTTTATACGAATGCAGAGAGACTGAGCACAGGATTACTCTTCCCGGAGCCCCCTGTCTCCTGCCCTTGGCCTCTAATAACAAGATGGGTGTGTGCTCTCCACTCCGACTCCAGGTCCTGGTGATCCGGCTTCGGGACAGCCTGATCAAGATGGGTGAGGAGCTCACGCAGGCTGCCAAGTCCGAGTCCCAGCAGCGGGAGAGCAGCCAGTATTATCAACGGCGCCTGGAGGAGCTGAAGGCGGACATGGAAGAGCTGGTGCAACGCGAGGCGGAGGCCAGCCGCAGGTGCATGGAGCTGGTGAGTGCTGTCCCCAATGCTGGCTGTCATCTGATGGAGGATTTCAGGTGCAGGAGTGCCCTCCCGCCTTTTGAATGGGAGCCTCCACCTGGGCTGTTGCTTGGGGCCTTTGGAAAGCAGGGAGAAACCAGAAGGGGTTGGGCAAGGAAATGATGTTGCCATTGGCAGTGGACTCTGGGGGCGGGCCCAAAGTGGACCAGTGGCATTCACTGCTGCTGGATGGCCGCCCAGCGCGTGTGCATTTCAAATTCCAGACTTTCTTTTCCTTCCTCACAGTTTCCACTCCAAAGGCAGGGCAGCCTCTTGGGAAGAGGAAGGAACCAAGGTTGATTAAATGTCTACCTTGCATGGAGTCTTACCATCCATATCATAAAATCCTCCTAACAACCCTGTAAAGTCAGAATATTGTCCCCATTTTACAGATGGGGAAACTGAGGCAAGGGCCCATCAACATACCAAACTGAGGCTCAGAGTGGTACATTCACTTGCCCGATTAGTAAGAATCTAAACTCAGGCCTGTCCAACCCTGTAGTCTGTGCTTTTATTGGCTAAACCGTGCTTTGCTCCTGGTGTGGTCCAAGCAGTGCTTAAAAATCTCTTCCCATCAGGACAGAGAAAAAAGGAAGTACAATGATAAAAAAATAAAAATCAATAAAATGCAGAGTTTGGGATCTTACTAAATTTCATAGGGAAGAAAAAGGAGGGGGAGATAAAAGTATGTTTCCTATCCAGTGGGAAAGTCTCTCCCATCACACTCTGTGGAGAGTTTCCTGCAGGGATCACAGGGCCTCTGAGGGAGCTGGCTGCTCTTTTTCCCCATGAGGTCCCATATCCTTAAGACTCCAGGTTCCTGCTTCTGGGACCTGGGAGACATCTGGCACTCCCTTTGCCCACCACCAGGGAGCCGTCACTGAGACAACCCAGCATGTGCTGAGGCTTGGCCAGAAGGTCTCTAAATCACAGTCTTTATCTCCTTCCTGCCTTGTCCACTCTGGTTTTGTGATGGGTCTCACCAGCTTGTCTGCCTGTAGCAAGTGCATTTCTCGGGCCACTGCTTGCCACAGCTAGGGCCCCTCTCATCAGCTTTGCCCTTGACAAGCCATCAGCATGGCTGTCATGCAGGGGGAGGTGAGGCTCTGCACAGAGACCCAGGTTCCCAGACAAAGTCCAAGAGCCATGACTGGCAGTTCTCCACCTCCCACAGCCAGGAAGAGAGAAAGGCTCTTTCCTTCAGTTGACAGGATGACTTCCTCATTCACCGGCCCTGTTTCTCATGCAGCTGAAGTCCCCTCCTGCCCGCTCTGGCTGGGAGCGAGAGAACATCCCAGCCTGTCTCCTCTGATGTCTTCTTTAACTGGCCAGACACCCAGGCGGGCGGCTGGATCAAACAGTGTCTTTCTTCCTCTTTTCTTTGTTCTCCTTTTCTTCCTCTCTCTCCTCTCCTTCCTCCCCTTCTCCTTTTCCTTTCCCTATCCCTATTTCCAGGGACAAGTTAGGATCTTCAAAGGCCCTGAAATACTGAAAAGATTATAGAGCAACCCCCATAGATGAATCAAAATAAAAACAAAACAACAGCAACAAAAAACACTGTAAAACTCAAAGCTTGTGTGTATGCTGACAGGAGACCTGCATCATTCTCTGCTTTGATTGCAAGATGCTGCATAAGTTTACCAAGACTGAAATCTTCCCTTTATTTTGGCCTATCTGTGGTTGGGCAGTGTATTTTCTCGGGCTGCCGTAACAGAGTAGCAGAAACTGCGTGGCTTAAAACAACAGAAATTTATTCTCTCATCAAATAAATTTGCCCGAAGGTCAAAAGTCTGAAACCAAAGTGTGGGCAGTGCCACACTCCCACCAAAGGCTCCAGGGGAGAATTCCTCCCCGTCCTTCCAAATTCAGATGGCTCCAGGCCTTCTTTGGCTTGTGGCCACATCTCTCCCATATCTCCCTTTGTCTTCATATGGTTGTTGTCTCTGTGTCTGTGTGTCTCAAATACCCTTCTGCCTTTTTCTTATAAGGAAGGGCACCTATAATTGAATTTAGGGTTCACCCCGAATCTAGGTGGATTTTATCTTGAGATCCTTACCTTAATGAGAACCATAAAGACACTTTTTCTATTTTCCCAAATAAAGTCACCTGGACAGGTTCTAGGAGGATTTTTGGTTTTAGGGGGCCACCCTTCTACCCAGAGGGCATGTCCCCGCCCAGCTGGTGTTCTGCAGTGATCATGTTACTCTTGTTTCTTCAGTGAATCTGTCGATTAGCAAGGCTCGGAGGGGATAATGTCAGGTTGGCCAACCCTTCCTAATGGTGAATATCCTACACTCACCAACCTATTTGCCCTCAAATACACCTCTTGCCTATGGGGTTGGGATATTTCCACTGGGAGAAGACAGGATGTCCTCTTTTCCTTGTATGATTTATTCACTAATTCATTCAACATGTGTCTGTTCAGCACCAACTAAGGGCATGGCTCAGCAGTGGGCATTGTTAGGAAGCAGCAAGGATTCTTAAAGCTCCCATTTTGTGAAAGCTTGCAGTATGGGCAAAAAAGCAGCTCAGTGGGAGTGCCCAGTTGTGGAAACCCGCCCCCAATCAGTGTGGCATCCTACTTCCCCAGGTTTCTCTGGGTTCACATCCACGCCACTGATCTGCCCTCCTCTGTCCCCTGTAAGACAAGGGAACAGCCTCCCCATGCCGTGCGTTCTCTAATAAATTTTACTGAAAGCCTGCAAGGCAGTCAGCATTCTGGTCCTTTCCTTCATGAGCTATGTATCCTCAGTTTTTCCCATGGGCCATGCCCAGTACTCAGTGTTGGGGAATCCAGCAGGGGACAAGAAAGACATAACTTTTCCCTCAAGGAGCTCACACCAAATGGAGAGATATCGCAAAGGCCCTTATTTGTGTACTTTATGCATCCCTCTGTGATGGCAGTTCTGAGTATTCACAAGCAAAGCAAGGTGTCTGTGCAGTGGGGTTGGGGGGATTCTTGGATAGGCCAGCTGACCCCTTGGCCATTGTGGCCACAAGCCATTTCTTTGAGTAAAGCATTGCCCCTTTCACTTTCCATGTTTTAAGTCCAAATCTCCCCAGGAGGGATAGAATGAATTCTCTAATGTCCCAGTCCAAGCATGCATGCATGCATACATGCATTCATTGGTCCATCTGTCCGTCCATCAATCCAGCCATCCATCCATCCATCTATCTAGTCCATCCATCCTATGCTTAGGCCCTTTGCAGATGTGGTTTTCTTTCACACTGATACCAAGTCCAGTAGGCGGAGAATGTGGAGAGAGAGACACATGAGGTGCTTGGCCTAGGGCTGTGGCGTTGGGAGTGGCAGAGGTGGGATGGGTGTCCCCATGTGTCCAGCTCTAAAGCTGTCACCGTGACCCCACCCTGCCTTTCTGGCCCAATCCTACTGAAAAATGGCTCTGCTATGGGAGACCCCCAGAAAGATCCCACCCGCTGGGCCCTGGTGAGAAGCGGGAAGGATGTTGATGGATCTCCCTTTCATGTTCCCTTCCGCCTGTCCCAGACTACACCATTTGTCACTGTTGGTGTTGGTTTAAAGGGCTGCGAGTTGTTTCATGTGAATGATTTACACCCCTAGCTGGCGCACCGGCACGTCCAGATCAGGATCAATTACCCTGCCGATGGAACTTCTCTTCCTGGAAAAAAGAAAAATGAGGTTTTGCCATTAATTTTAGTAAATGTACTATTCCTGGCGACTCCAGGAGCCATTATGGAGAAAAAGAATATTCTGGCTCTAAATCATTCAAGTCCCTTTGTCATGGGAGCGATGAGACAGCTCATCTGTGGATTTATGTCCTGTTGTTTTTCAATAGTTACAGAGCTCAGGGGAACCATCTCAGCCCCAGGACAGGGTAACCGAGGGAGGTCAAAGGCAGCTGGAAGGGCTGATGGTGACAGGAGGGCCTACCCTCTCCCTGCTTTCCCCCAGATGCACCCGTTCTGGCGGCCACACCTGTTGGGTTTACCCTCCAGCACCTTGGCCTGACTCCCTACCCTCAACTTTCCCCTGAGCTGAAGGGCAAGTTTTTCAAAAGCTTCCCAGGCCTTGAAAAACATAGACTGGACTTCCTCTTACTCTTAGTGACCACCCAGTGACCCACGCCAGAAATCCCAGTGGCCTGTCTCTCTCTGGTTCACAGATTAATGGCCAGGTCTGTTGTTTTACCTTATTTGGGTATTTTAAAAATCCATCCCCTCCCATCTTCCTCCCATCCTTGCTTCCTCTCTCTTTAATTAAGCCCCATCTCCTCTGGTCTGGGGCTGTACAGTTACCTTCCAACCAGTCTCCCCACTTTGCCTCCACTCTGACTCATCCCTGCAGAAGATCTTTCCAGAAGGCACATGTCTTCCTGGGTTACTCTTCTTGCTAAGAAATCTTCCATGACTCTCTACTGCCTTCAGAACCACAGCCCAGCTTCTTCCCAGAGCCTCTGAGATCTAGCATCTGCAGATCCTTCTGCCTTTGGCTGCCTGCCTCTTATGACTGTGCATGTTCTACTCAAGGAAGAAAGGACCCAACGCCATGTTTCTTTTGACTCACCATCTTTGTTCCCATGCATCCCTCTCCCTGCCTACTCAACCTTCAAACCCAAGTCAGGTCCCACCTCCAGGAAGTCCTTACTGTTATCCCCACCCTTTACTGGCTGAAGCACCTCCTGCCTCTTCGCACCTCCCCCTGGGTTCACCCCATCATGCCAACATGAATGGCCCAGGAAATGTGCCTTTGGAGATCTCAAGATCAAGAGGAGGAGATGCAGGTGCCCCTAAATGATTCTGATACAAGATGGGACGTGTGGGCAGAGGAGGAAGTGGATTGGTATAACCAGGAAATACGGAGAAGAGCACTTGGGTGTCTTCAATGATGTGTCGGTATTGGCTGGCAGCTTTGGGGAACGGTTGTCTGATCCTGTTCATTGTGGCCTCTGCACACCCGCATTCAGCAATGTTCAGCAAATGCCTGCTGGGTGTTAGACAATGTCCAGATTTCCAGAAGGGCAGCAACATACCACAGACAGGGACATAAATGCTGACTCTTAACCTCCCCTTCCTTTCTCTCTTTTCCTTCTTTCTCATGGCCGCTCCTCTGCTGAATGGCAGCCGCAGAATCCCTTCCTCCCACCCTGCACCTGCCCTCCTCTGCTGCCGCCCTTGCTCTTCTTCAGCTCCCACCTGTCTGCCCACCTGTGCAGGTGCAGACATGTCACCTCTGTCTCTCTCGCTTCCTCTCTCATTCCCCCAAATAATTGCTTTGACTTATGTGTGGGGGTGCATCAAGGATGCATGGCTCCTTGGGGCTACAGTAACAAATTACCAAAAACTGGTTGTCTTAAAACAATGTAAACTGATTATTTCACAGTTCTGGAGGCCAGAGTCTGAAATCAAGGTGTTGGCAGGGCCCTGATCCTTCTGAAGGCCGGCCGTGCGGGAGAATCCTTTCTTCCTCATACAATTTCTGGAAGTTCCAGGTGTTCTTTCTGTGAGGCAACATAACTCTGTGTCCACATGGTCTTCTCTCTCTTCTCTGCCTCTCTGTCCTCTCCTCTTCTTCTAAGAACACTAGTCAATTGGGTTTAGGACCCATAATCCCATATGACCTCCTCTTGACTAATTACATCTGCAAAGACCCTGTTTACAATAAAGTCACATTCTGAGGTTCCTAGTGGTCATGAATTTTGGGGGGACACTCTTTAGCTTACTTACAAGGTGGTATAAGGAGCACCGGACTTGGAGTCGGAGAGCTTGGGCAGCTAAGTTAACATGGCAGGACCTCAGTTTCACCATCTCTACAATGGGAGGGCGTGGATATCATGCAGCCGATCTCATTGGGTGGCAGTGAGGATCAAATGAGACGATTTATCTAAAAGTGCCAATGATAGCACGCAGTAGGGACTTAATAGATATCACAATATTTTCTTTCTCCTTTCATCTCTCACTCCTCCTCTGACTCTGATTCTTCTTCTACTTAAACTTTATCCTGAATCTGCTAGCTCTACTTCCCCATCCCATCCCATGCACATGATGGTTGATGGTAGTGATGTTGGGGGTAGTTAGTGTTTGTGTATCACTGAGTGCTGGGCCTTGGGCTAAGCACTTACACAGGTTCTCTCATTCTCTCCTTGTGAGCAGATTATCCCCATTTTATCAATAAAGGGACCAAGAGCCAGAGACCCTGAGCCCCTTTCCCAGAGTCACATTCCCAGCAAGTGGCAGAGTCAGAATCCAAACCCAGATCTGACCAACTCAAACCCATTCTCCTACTCAGTAAGTTTTAGACACAAAATATTTCCACATTGAAGTGTAGTTTTTTTTTTTTTTTAAATGAGTCACAAAAAGTAATATTGGTTCCGATTCTGTAGTCTAGGCTTTATTGACTTTTGGGGTTGGATAATTGTCTGTTGGGGAGGACTGGCCTGTACCTTGTAGGGTATTTCGTAGCCTCCCCAGCTTTTACCTGTTAGATGCTAGAACTGTCCCCCCTCCCAACTCTAAGTCATCACTATCAGAAATATCTCCAGACATTGCCAAACGTGCCCTGGGAAACAAAAGCATCCCTGTTGAGATCATTGTTCTCATGTGACCCTCAGTAACTCTGAAAGCAAGGCTCATGATAGTCCCCACTTTACAGATAACCCAACAGGCTTAGGGGGGTGACATGATGTCCCTGAGGTCACAGGAAAACTGGAGGAGGGGACATGCACATCAGGAGGAGAGGCATTCAAGGGACAGGAGGAGGACAGCAGCTTAACTCCCTAGGCTCACAGGGAAAGGACAGGAGTGATGCCAGTAAAACCCGGTCCCAAGTTCAGCCCACAGCAGAAGTTAATTCTGAGCAGAATGGAAGGCCTTGCTGCAGACTGTGTACTTTTAATAATGTTTAAATAAAACATGGGAGCATGGGTGTGATCTCCTCACCGAGCCTGGCTTGTCAGCCGCCCGGGCAAAATCATAAATAGTTAATAGACAACCACTTACGGCTCTACTTCTGTTAAATCCAGCATCAATTATTTATGGCCCATGAATTATTTATTGGGTCTTATTTGGGGGTGTATTTTCCACCTTTGGGGTGGAGGGGTGCGAAGGGAAAAGAAGGTAAGTCCTGAAACAGACAATGGGCGAGCCATGAGGGTCTTGGCTCCCTTCTGAAGTGGGAGTGGGGAAGGCTTCCCTACTCACTGTAAGGAGGAGACCTCCCCTTGATGTGATCAAGAGGTTGGAGTGAATTTGGATCTGGGAAGGTGCTCCCAGAAGGAAAGCTTGGGCCAGTCCCAGTTGTGAGCTAGTAAGAGTTTAACAACAAGCTCTCCAGGGTATGTGAGTCCTGGTGTGTAGTGTTCTCCAATCTCCCACCAGGGCTGATTGCAAGCCAACAACATGATGTCTTTGAATGTGGGATTGGGAGGCCACCCCCCCCCCCATGTAGGATAGAGACCAAACACTTTAAAAGCACGGATGGTAGTAAAAAGGTCCTAAAATAATTAGGAAGCCATGCATTTTAAGTATGTAGTTACCTTTGTTTTTGATATGATTTATTGACTTGGAAGTTTGTACCATTTAATTCTTCATGGTGGTTGTGTTGGACAACCGGCCTGCAAAGTTCTGGAAAATTTAGCAGTTAGCGTGTGCATACTGGTAGGAACCCTTCCTAGCACACCAATCGCTTGGAGTCTCCTTGTCGTGGGGTCACTGTGCCCCAGCTGGAGGTTGTGGTGTTGAGTGGAAAGAGGGTAGCTTTGGGGTCCAAAGGCTCTTAAATCAAATCTCATCATTCATGGACTATTTTTTAAGTGAAATGACTTCACCATCAGATCTCTGTCATCGGAAGCTCTTCTTTGGCATCGTTTATCAAATGGGTATGACCCCATCTACTCTTTTTGGAGTGGTTTACCCTGTGTCCTTGCTCTGTAGGTCATGCGAGCTCCTTTGTCATTCCTTTTTGTCCGCCTCCTCCTGTCTTCTGAGAATCTGACCCCATCTGTTAAAGGCCTTAGTTTTCATGTTCGTTCTTGTTTTCTCTTGCTGGGTTTTCTTAGCCACCCCAAGACCCATATTTCCAAACTGTAGTAGGGAACACAGCCCCCTCCCATCACTTTGCCAGGAAGTATTTACCAAAGCCCAAGTTAAGGATTTCCTTTAAAAAAACAACAAAAAAGGGGGGGAGGGGCACCTGGGTGGCTCAGCCAGTTAAGCATCTGCCTTGAACTCAGGTCATGATCCCAGGGTCCTGGGATCAATCCCCGCATCAGGCTCTCTGCTCAGGGGGAGTCTGCTTCTCCCTCTCCCTCTGCCACTCCCCCTGTTTGTGCTCTCTCTCTCTCTCAAATAAATAAATAAAATCTTAAAAAACAAAAACCAAACCAAAACAAAAAAAGCCTCTGTGTGTTTTCCTCCAGGAAATGACTGTGAACTTCAGAGCATAAAGATGAATTATTTTGGCTGGGAACTGAAGTATTTAAAAAGGCATTCCATATGGAGGGCATTTGGGGCCATGAGCAGGGTGTAAATAATACCTTTTATGGCTCTCCTGACGGGGAGATAGCTCTCCTAATTACCGCCCCGTTATCTCAGTGTGATCCAAAATGGCCCAACATGTTTATAAACTCCCTGTTCAGACTGCTTCACTTGCCACCCGTCATGGCCTCCTGCATTCTCGGTGAGCTGGCAGGTGGGGGATGTGGGTATTTATGTCACTGCCCCCTTCCAGGCACCACAGGCTTCTGTCTGTCTCCCCACAAAAGTGTCTCTCCAAAAGAAACTTGGTCCCGAAAGGGATGTGGGAACCCATGCCACTAGCCTCGGACACGTATCTGGGACTGAATTCTTCCAAGCTATCTTTATCCCAAACAATGAATGTGCTTGTCTCAGTTCAAGAGGTGGTAGCGTCTAATGAAATGAGCTTCTTAGCGTTTGCCTCTGAGATGAGATATCTTGATAATAAAATCTATTACGGAAAGCCTACCTCAGAATAATTGGGTCTATTACTCCCCGACTTGTGGCTTTGTTTCTGCATTGAGAACAGGCTCTCCTGTAATTAATCAGAATTTAAAGTTGCTAATACCAATTACAAATAATGCATGGAGTGTTGAGATGGTGAACAGAAGAGTAGATACTAATCTTGTCCCCCGAGACTTCACCGATTGAACTTTAGTCACTTCGGACTTGCTGGAAATTAGAGTAACTTAACTGCGCAAAGTTAATTATTTTAAAAAGAAAAGGGGGGGCAAGTATTGATTGAATGTGGCAGGTGTACATTAAATTATTCAAATAGATCCAGTTCAAATTGTTTAGATGAGATTATGCTTCACTTAATTGCATGTCAGGGAGGCTTGGGAAGGTTAATCTTCATGATTGAAAGCACGATCGTTGGCACAGTTGGACATCTTCAGAAGATAGTGGTCCCAAAGAAATCGAGGGGTCCCCAAATCAGACTTGATCATCTGATTCATCTCTTTTGGGGACCCTTTTTTATTTTGGCTGAGCTTAAATATTGAGAAGTCAGAAGGAGACCTCCGAACTTGAGGATAGATGAAGTGGGAAAGAAAATGGTTTTTACTGGGAGAACTGGCTGGTTTGGAATTGTAAGTGTAACATAGCAGGAAAAGATGAGTGAACTGGTCTAAATTATGGCACTTTTGGTTGTAAGTGACAAACAAAATTCTAATTGGCCTAAGCGAAAGGGAATATATGGGTTCATCAAATGGAGAAGTCTAGAGACCTCTGATTTCAGGTTCAGTGGAATTCAGGGGCTCAGATGTTGTGGACAGACTGAAGGTAGTATGCTAGGGTCAACTCACATCAGCTCACCAGAGCTAATTGTGCCTATCTTTTCCTAACTGTGTGCTTGAGGATGTCAGTTTGGAAGACTGACATTAGCAATTGAAGGAGAATTTATACCATGGAAATTGGCAAATGCTCCTCCAAACAGGGCTCCCTCCTTCCGCCCTCCCCCAGCCAGTCTTAAATATTTACCAGGACACCACTGGCTGAACCGTCCTCTCCAGCCCCATTCTCAGGTAGGCTTTTCCTTCTGAGGGGCAGCAGTCATGCTGAAAAATGATCAGCAAACCAGCCTCAGGAATAAGATGGTCCCTTGTACCCAACAACTCAGAAGTCCAGAAATAGAATCTCACTGATTCCGATGGGCCTGGTTTGGGGTCCCTGCCCATCCCGAAAGTAAGCATCAGGGCCAAAGGGTAGTCTCTCTGACTGGATGGTTCTGGGAGACATGCCCAGCCCTGAATCCTGGTGTAGAGTCAGCCCTAGCCTAACCATGCTGATGGAAAGTAGGGGAAGAAGAGCTCCCCTAAGGAAAACCAGAAGGACAGGGAATGGATTCTAGAGAGAAGCCCTTGGAAGCCCACTGCAGAGGCCATGTCTGTGTGCCTCGACCCTCTGCTCTGCCCCAGGTTCTCTTTATGTTTTCTCTTCTCTACTTATTCTCTTGGCTCTTCCTCGACTTTTCTCCCGTTTCTGTGTTACATCTTTTCTGTGACTCCTGCAGTTGGGAGGTCTCTTAAGTAGGACAGATCAAAGAAAGGGGAGAGGAGGCCAGAAGTGGGCAGCCTGATTTTCCTTTCCCTGCTCCCCAAGGGAGCAGCTCTGTCACGGGAGGAACCTGCCTGGCAGTCAGGGGGCCTGGATTCAGAAGCCCCACTTGTGCCTTTTCCAGGCTGTGTGACCTGGGGTCATGCCTCTCCCTGAGCGGGACCCACTTTCTCTCTCTGTTAAATGGATTGGATCGTCTCTAAGGCCCTTTCTGCTGAGACGGTGTGTAAGGCTAGAATTTGGTGGTCATGGATCTGTGAGGTTTGGGTGTGTCGTGGGGTCAGCCTCCTCTGGAAGGAGCACGTCCCTGCACCCCAGGACCTCTGCACAGGGTCACAGCATCTCAAACTGGAAGTTATTTAGGCTCCTTTTTCCCATCTGAGGCTTCTCCAGCCTCAGACTCAGACTGGGGGAAATTCCACCTCTTGTTAAACTGCCGTGCTGAGAAATGACTGCCTCAGCAGGTGACAGAGTCCCTGTAGATCCCTCCCTTTCTCTGGTGCCTTCCAGGTGGATTCTGTACCTCCCGCAAATCCAGATGTGGATTCCAGATGTGTCACCTTATCTCTGGGGAGATGCACCCTTTTGCTTCTCTCAGCTGGGAGGCAGGAAGGAGTTAGCCAGAGAGTACCATGTTGTTGTTGTTGTTGTTGTTGTTGTTTTTATTTTTTTATTTTTTTTTTAAGATTTTATTTATTTATTTGACAGAGAGAGATCACAAGTAGGCAGAGAGGCAGGCAGAGAGAGAGGAGGAAGCAGGCTCCCTGCTGAGCAGAGAGCCCAATGCGGGACTTGATCCCAGGACCCTGGGATCATGACCTGAGCCGAAGGCAGAGGCCTAACCCACTGAGCCACCCAGGCGCCCCGTTGTTGTTGTTTTTAAATAGCAAAGTTCCACCCACCTTTAAATCCAAAGCTAATGCAAGTTTGTGTTAGATCAAAGTAGAGCCCTCCGGATTCTTACACTGGCCCTTGAGGCCACACCACAAAACTCTCTGGCTATCCCGAGATCTAAACCAGAGGTGAGCAAAACCGTAATCCGAAGGCCAAATCTGGCCTGTCTTCTGTTTCTGTTCCATTTTGTAAATAAAGTTTTGTTAGAATATAGTCACAGCTATTTATGTATTGTCTATGGCTGTTTTCACACTCCAATGGCAGAGGGGACTGTGGCAGAGACCACTTCACACATAAAATCTCAAATATATTTATTATCTGGCCCTTTACAGAAAAAAAAATATGTTCACCTTTGCTCTAGAACATTGCAGGGCACATACAAGGCATGAAAAAAAATTAATGTTGAGTGAAGAGAGAGCTTGACAGAAGGACAAGATATGGAAGTAAGGAGACCTAGATGCAAATCTTAGTTCCATCATTTTCCTCCTGTGTGACTTTGGTCCAGATGCTCACTTTCTCTGTGTCTCTATTCTCTTATAAAATGGGTATAGTCACTGCAACCCCTTCACAATGTTGTGGGGAAGATTTAATGAGACAGTGTGTTTAAATGCTTGTCGTGGTGGCTGATGCAAAGCGAACATATTGTTATCATCATTGTCTTGGTCCATTTGGGCTACTACAACAAAATATTACAGATTAGGTGGCATTTAGCCAACAGAAATTTAGTGCTGACAACACTGGAGGCTGGGAAGTTCAAGATCAAGGCATCATCGTGGTCATGTTTTAGTAAGAGCCGTGTCCCTAGTTTGTAGCTGGCACCTTCTTGTTGTGTCCTCAAGTGGTGGAAGGGGTTAGGGAGCTCTCTGGAGCCTCTTTTATAAAAGCACTAATTCCATTCATGAGGTGCTCCACCATCATGGCCTAATCACCTCCTAAAGCCTCACCTACTAATACCTTTATCTTGGGGATTAGGCTTTCATCATAAGAATTTGGGGTTGGGAGGGGCACCTGGGTGGCTCAGTGGGTTAAGCCTCTGCCTTTGGCTCAGGTCATGATCCCAGGGTCCTGGGATGGAGCCCCCGCATAGGGCTTTTTGCTCAGCAGGGAGTCTGCTTCCCCCTCTCTCTCTCTCTCTCTGCCTACTTGTGATATTATAATAAATAAGATTAAATAAATAAATAAATAATATCAAATAAATAAATATTTAAATAAATGATATAAATAAATAAATAAAATCTTAAAAAAAAGAATTTGGGGTTGGGGGACACAAACATCCAGACCATAACTATCATCATCACCACTACCATCATCACCACCCACCATCATTATCATCATCATCACCATCATCTTCATCATTATCATTATCACTAACTACCACCATCACCTCACCCTCATTATCACCACTACTACCAGCCCCCTCATTATCATCAACATCACTGCCACCATCATTACCATTACCATCATGATCCTCATCACCCCACCACCACTGTCATCATGTTCCCAGTTATCATTACCACTACCATTATCATTGTTGCCACCATCATGACCATGATGACCATTACCACCAGCACCATCATCATCATGACAACCATGATCATGATCACCACCACCACCATCATCATGACCACCGTCACCACTGCCATGACCACCACCACCATCATCACTACCATGACTATCACCATGACCACCACCACCATCATCATCACTACCATCATCATCACCTCATCACCGCAAGAATGAGACCCAGAGCAGATAGCACCTCAGATCCCCTTTGAGAACCAACCAACTCTGAGTTTCAGAGCAAAGATAGAAGCCTAGGTCCATGGTTGGATCATTTCCCGTTAGACAGTTCTGAGAAAATTGCTCCCAATGTGCCGTCCTGCCTTGTAACCCGTGGGTTCATGGATGCCTCCTTATTTGTGTTCAGTGTCCTGGGCATTGGCTTCATTGGAATTCTCCCCTTTCCCCAGCTTTGCCTTGGCTGCATTCCAGGTAAATGACGCGGAGCCCATCCTGCCGCTAGTCACCTCTACTGCCCACTCAGATAATTAGAATCAACACATCCATTTCCCTAATGGCATTCTCATCTTCCCCCCGAAAAGTTTTCAAATAGAAAAAGAAAGGCAAAAACAAGCTACATCTGTCCTTGTTTAGGCAATTTGCAGCTCTCCGCAGCTGACATCCACCCAGCTGGGCGCAGAGCTAAGTTTCCCGTATGTTTTTGGTGGGAGATGACGTGGTCGATGCTGTTATTAAGTTTGGCAGTGATTTGGAGACAAAGTGTCCTGCTGGAGAGAGGCTTATAAACAAACACTCGGGGAATCCTTTAGGCTCCAGCCTTTGTGAGCTCATGGCTGGTGGGTGGGGAGAAAAAAAGACTGATGTCACTTCTCAGCAAACAAAAGGAAAGAAATTCAGTAAATAAGGTGGTTTTCACCTCTTCCCGGGAGCCTGGCAAAACCTCCAGAGGTTGTGCCCAGGTAGCAATTGGATGCTGTTTGCCAGGGATCAGCAAGTGTTTTCTGTAAAGGGCCAGAGAGTAAATAGTTTAGACTTTGCAGCTTATACTCTTTGTCACCAAACTCTGCACATCATTGTGCAGAAGCAGCCTTAAACAATACACGTGAATGGGCATATGTGTCCCAATAAAACTTTATTTAAAAAAAAAAAAAACAAACAGTGGGCCAGATTTGGCCCACAGGCTATGGTTTGCTGACTCCTGTTCTAAGCTCTATTGGAAGGATAAGTGGAAGGGGAAACAGACGGCAGAGCTAGATTTAAATCCTGGCTCTAGCCTTTCCAGACTATGTCTGGGGCAAGTCACCTATCTTCTCTGAGTCTTAGCTTCCTCATCTATAAAATGGGTTATAAGGAAGTCAGGAGATAAAAGAGGGTCTTACACATTTTAAAGGGAACTAATAAGTCTCCCTAGTACCCACTTCCTCACCCCTGGTAAAAATCAGGTGGGAGTAAAGAAGGCTGCCTAAGGGTTTTCCTTTGGCCCCCACCACAGTGATGGGACATGTGACACACATCTTTTTGTAGCTCATTTGAAAGTGTATCTGCTCTCAGTTTCCCAAGGATGGTCCTGCTGTCATCCATTTCTACCAGAGCCCTCCCACCCCAAAATGCCTTCCCTGGCTCAGCCTACCCCATGTTTATCATAAGACACCGCTTTGGCCAGAAACCCTCAAGTATACAGTCTGTATACACACTTCTGTTGTTAGAGGGAGCAGTCTATGTTCTGGCTTAATGTTGGGCCGCCATGAAAGACTGCAAGTCAAGGATACTACATTTCAAGTTTGATAATTATGTTTGCATTTTAACTGGCATGATTTTCAGATGGGATCTTCAGGAGAATTCTGACGTTTGTGTGATGATGTTAATAGTTAAGATGTACTTAACCAGGGCGGGGGGTTGGTGGGGGAAGGATTCCTCTTCATAGAACAAGTATAAACAGAGCCTTGTTTTGTGATCCCATGATTTGTTGTTGTTTTTGTTGTTGTTTTTTCCGTTACAGATTTTAGCTGGAAGTTAATTTCTTTTTTTAAGATTTTATTTATTTATTAGAGAGAGAAAGCAAGTGTGAGCCGAGGGGAGAGGCAGAGGGAAAGGGAGAGGGAGAAGCAGACTCCCTGCTGAGCAGGGAGTCCAATGCAGGGCTCTGTCCCAGGACCCTGGGATCATGACCTGAGCTGTAGGCAGACGCTTAACCGACTGAGCCACCCAGGTACCCTTGGAGGTTGATTTTAAGTTGGGTCTTATATAGTTCATATTTAGTTATTGTTAGCTTTTTTTATTGTTATTATTTATGTAACAGCTTACCACGTATACCTGATGTTAGTTAATTCTTGCAAATTCCCTGTGACCTACCACCTGCTTTTCACAGCGTGATTCACAGACAAGCAGACACGGCTGCAGAAGTGCTGACTCCCAGGCCCCACTCTATATCTTTTATTCGGGATATACATGTAACGTGTATAGATGCAGGAGTTCTGATGTAGATGCTGCTTCTTGGCTATATTACAGATGGGGAGACAGAGCCCGGGAGAAGTGAGAGACAGCACTTCCTCCCAGCCACACTCTAACCACACAGTCGCCTACCCTGTTTAGCTTATGGTTCTTGCCTCTGTCCTAGGGATGTGGTTACTCTGCTTCTATACCCTTTTCCTCCAGCTACACCATGTGCTTCCTCCTCTTAGGCATCCCTTTCTTCTTGACTCTGCCATTGTGGGGCCCAAACGTTAACCACACACCCAGTAGGTGCTCATATATCTACTGCCCAGTGGAGTCGACTCTATGGGTCACTTGCATATGCAAAACCAAGAGCCTGCTCTTTTAAAAACTGAGGGTAGGGACTACCAGTACTAATCAGTAGGGTTTCCTGGGCCCATCTGCCCTTCACTACTTTGAGTCTTTAGAATATAGAATAATAACACCTCTTGGCATATTAGAATCAGAAATTTTGAACCCAAAGGCCCTTAGAAACTTTGGAGTATCTCTAGTTTTCTCTCCAGCAGTCAGGACAGGTGAAGCACAGAGGTTTCGCAGATGTTCAGACTCTATTTTTTTTTTTTTTTTTAATTTTTGTAAAAGTAATCTCTATGCCCAATGTGGGACTCGAACTCCTGACCCCGAGATCAAGAGTCATGTGTTCCACCGACTGAGCCAGCCAGACGCCCCTAGATTAACTGCTATCTCACTGCAACGTATATGAAGCCCCTGGAGTGGCAGTGTCCAGTGGGGTAGCCCCCGCCTCGTAGAGCTATATAAATTCAAGTTAATTAAAATTAAATGCATTTAGGAATTCAGCTGCTCACTTCTCACTGGCCACATAGTAGACCAGTGGACCACCTGTGGACCCCAAGTGTAACTTCATGCCGACATTACCATTTGATGGGTAATCTGAATTCTCTCCCTTTGTTCCCATCTTACTCCCCAGCTCCTCCCAGGCTTCTTCCCCAGGGTGGACCCACCCAGGCCACACGCCACTTCCTTTCTGATTCCCTTTTTATGCACGTATGGCTCTTTTTGCTGCCATAAGGAAGGGGGAGGGTAGTACATGCTTCGTATAGCCTCTGGGGGCTGTTGCTGACATGTTTCCCCGGCATGGGGAGAGAGTCAAAGAGCCAGGTGCCTGCACTGACAAGGACCAGCGAGGCCTGTTTTCCAGTCCCGGCAGCCCCCATGAGCCAAGCCCCTCCACCAGAAGCTCGAGCTGACCCCGAGTGCCGGGGAGGGTGGGTCGGATGGAGCTGGCAAGAGCCGGTGGGCCCCCGCTGCGAGGTGGATTTGATGAGCCTGTTCATCCAAGAGGCACATGCCGCTGGGCCATAACCTTGAGATGTGGAGGGCACGGGAGAGAGTGCACACCGCCTAGTTGTTTTTCTTTCCCGCTGAGTCAATAAATGAATAAATGGACCATGAGTGGCCAAGTGGCTGATATAATTTTAGACTCCATCAAAAGGAAGATCACAAAAGTATATGGAGGGACCTTCCCGTCTCTATGTTTCCCCACAGGGAGCCCGGGCTTCCTAATGTTCTAGTCTGGGAGGCAGTTGAAAGGAGGAGGGGGCCGTCTGGAAACATTTACCACCTGTCTGCTACGGGGCCGACATGGGGCAAAGTGCTTTCTATGCTCTCCACAATTTGTCTAATTAAAGCTGCACTTTCGACCTTATGAGTGAGGTAGTATTTTTTCCTCTATTTAACACAATTAAAAAAAAAAAAAAAAAAGCTTAGAGGGACAAAGTGACTTGCCCAAGGCTGAAGAAGTAGGAAAGATTAGCACTGGGGCGTGTATTCCTTCTCCTGGACTCTGAAATGTAAGCTCCCAATCATAACGCGGGCATTTCTCAAGCGAATGTCACGCGCACACCGATCACCTGGGGATGAGGTTCAAAGGTAGATCCTGTGTCAGCAGATCTGGGACACGGCCCGAGCATCTGCATTCCTAACCAGCAGCTAAGTGATGCTGCCGGCCCAGGTGCCTCCCTGGGAGTGGCTGGCACTTTGTTATACTCTCTTTATTCCAGATCCCCTGAACCCATGGAAGGGGGAGACTGATCTTTTAAGATGAGGTCACACAGCAGGAAGTGGTTTGTTCAGGATTCAAATTCACATCTGTCTGATACGGAGTCTGTGTCTTTTCTAAAACGAGGTCTCTTGCCTGCCCTTCTGCCTTTAGCTTGGCTTTCGGCTGCATTGGGTTTTGCCACTCAGGGAATATTTTGCAATATCTGGAGACATTTCTGATGGGCACAACTTGGGGACGGGGGTGCTGCTGGTATCTACTGGGTCACGGCCAAGGATGCTGCTGTTCATGCTGAAATGCACAGAACAGCCACCTTCCCGGCACCCTGAGCAAGGAATGATCTCCCTCCCCACGTCCATGGCAACTGTCAATGGATGTCAATACATCAATGTTGTCAGTAACGCTTCTTTCTAGCACAGTCTTCTTTGGTCCAGAAAATAAAAATCCACCCAGAACCCCTGTCTGGAGACCACATCGTGCCCTTGACTTAAAGGAGTCAATGAACACTTGACTATCCCCCACCCCCAGAAGTAGCACAAATAAATGAGAGTCATAAAAACAACAAAAAGTCGATTTCCCAATCAATAAGTGTAACTTTCCACTGCTTCGAGATGAGACCAGAGTGTTAGCGTCTCTGAACATTCTCTCGCCTCAGCAGATGGAAGCCAATCTAGTCCGGAAATCATTGTCTTAATCTCCGGTCATTATCATGCCTGGCCGCACACTGTTTATTGGCGTCTTTACCTGTTAATGTCGCATGCACTGTTTTCTCTGACAACAGCTCCCACCTCCACCCATTTCACAGCCAGACGGACTTGACCGGGGTCCAAGCATGGGGCGGCCCCGGGGTTGGGGAAGGGAATCTGGCATTGATCACCGGTCCCTGCAGCTCTGATCCATGTCCTGTCTGATCACGTCTTGGGCGGTGGGGGGGTGCCTCTAGGAAAGCAAGACTGTATTAATGAAGGTTGATGTCCCTGGGAGGGTTTGTTTCTGATTACTTGAGTTCACATGGGATGGTTCTCTGGCTCACTGGGGATGCCGGCTGGGGCTTCCATCATTACGAAGCAATTGGACGTGCCTGAAGAGAAGTGGATCTCTGGAGAGGGGAAGAGGCCATGTGATAAATAATGATCTCGTGTGCATGGAGCTCTTCATAGTTTACAAAGCACGAAGACGTGATCAGGGTCTCACAGCGGTCTCAAGTGCAGATGGAGAGGGACCTGATGGCTGCTGTGGTGTTGAGGGGGACAGACGCTAGCACGGGTTCTGGGCTGCTGGGGAGTCAGGGCAGAGGGGGCAACCCATGTCCAGCTCTCATGTCTGGTGTGTTTCTCAATCTCACCACTGGGCTGCCTCTCCCTGTGTGTAGCCATTGGAATACAATCATTTCAGTCATTGCTGGCCCGGAGGACTTTATTCAGGGGCCGGTGGTAGGGGCTGTATTCCTGGACTCATAGGCAGTGTCTGCAATCCTGAGCCAAGTCTCTCCTGGGATGCCCTGGACACATAAATATGCTAACTTGGACAAGATGTTACCAGATAGTAGACAGGCTGGGGGTTAGCATGTTGGCAATAATGACTTTATCTGATTTTGGGGCCTGTTTGCATGACTCATGAGCTGATGGTGAAGTGGGACAAAGAAGAGCATGTTTTGGTGGAGAAGAGGACAGGGAGGATTTGGGGGACCAGCTGGGGCTTTAAATTGGTATGGCTAATGGAGTGTAGGTTTGAGGGGCCTGGAGGACTAAATGAGGAGCATGAGAGAGCCAGGGGAGGTGGGGGGATGTGGGAAAGCAGCACAATAGAGGAGCCCCTGTCAACCTGTCGCACGTCACAGGCTGTCACCCGGTTGTTCTGGGAACGTGAAAGAGGGCTGATGTTTATGGAGTTCCTGCTACGTGGTATGCAGTGTGGCAAGCACCTTCCACCCGTGAGCCTCCAACTAGTCCCACAGCACAGCCATGGCAAAGTCATTCCCACTTTATAGATGAGGAAACTGAGGGGAGAGTAGGTGGAGGACAAGACTGACCTGGGGTCAGACTGTAGGTGATAGAGAAGGCATCATGGAGGAAGTGACTCTGAAATGGGTCTTAAAGGATGAGTAGGGGTTCACTTGTCGGCAGGGAAGAGCATTCCAGGTGGAGGAAAAGTAGGTGCAAAGGCACAGAGGCAGGAAGGAACACAGGATGTTTGGGACCTCTGAAGAACATGAGACTTCCCAAGATGTGGGGTGCAGAGTGTGGGCAGTAGAAAGAGAAGAACCCTGGAAGATGGGCTGGGGGACTATGTAGGACCCTCTAGGTTTAACCACACAGTTTGGACTGTGAGAAATGAGGAGGAACAGGGGCCTTTTAATCAGGAAAGACATCAGATGATAGATAGTCTCCCTTGAGTGATTTCCAGGATACAGCACAGACAAGGAGCTGGGTAAAAGAGAGGGACAGCAGTTTAAGACAGCAAGAGAACGCTTAGGGGATGATGATGGACACTGTCTCTATGATCAGAAACAGAGAGCAGGGGAAAGATGCAAGAGATAAGCCCATTGTACTGATGAGCTACTTGAGACCCAGAGTAGGGAGCTGAGGGTATGGAATAAACTGTTCTCACACTACCCTCTTTGGGTGCAGAACAGTGGACACTTGAGAAATTTCAAAGTCCAGTTTCCCTATTTCTGCAATCACATGGACTAGTGGGCTGAGAAGACATACGAGCTTCATTTCCATTTAAATTGAAATAAGACATGTCAAAGGTGGCTTGGTAATTACTGCCTAGAACAATGGCCCTCTGATGCGGGAAGTATAGTGTCGATGTATGTAGTACAGATAATTTTTGCATTGGAGACTTAATTATGTTGATATAATTATTCCTCTGTCAGGAAAATTGGGTGGCACAGATATGTCATATTTGCATTTGAGCAGAAAAATGAAATGCCTTCCTTTTTTTTTTTTTTTTTTTTTTCCCAAGAAGCCATTGGGTGGGTGACTCTGGGGAGTCAGGAGTGGGGTGTCTGGAATTTCACTCCAGGTTGGGATGTTGGTCTGTGGCCAGTGGGGTTTCTGTGAAGGCCCTGCAGGTGTCAACCTTGAGGGGGTTGGTGGTCCTTCTTTGCCCCATTCTGAAGATGCTGCATCAGAAGTCTCAGGCTGGGTGGGGGGGGCTCTTAGGGTTGGGAAAACTATGGGCTCTGAATAGCTAGAGCTGTGAGGAAATTTAGAGTTGGGCTTATTTTAATTTATTCTCTTCTCTTTAAATCTGAATTTAATTTAATTTAACTTGCAAACTTTGTAATTCACAACAGCACGCTGCACCCTCCTGCCTGTCGCCTCCCTCTCCCCATCCTGTTGCTCAGAGAGAACCTCAACCACATTCCTTGTATAAGGGTCTAGGGTCTGCCCCGGGAGTCTGTGCCCTCCGCCACTCCCCACCCATTATAGGAATCTCAGGACCCCAAGAGTCAATTACAAAGCCCCCTCCTCATCATTGGAGCCCAGGCCTTGGCACAATTATTGCCCAAGTGGAGGGGCTGGTGTTTAGGCAAAAATGGTTCATGATCCACAGTGTGTGAAAGAGAAATCATAAAGAGAGGAGCTCACTTTCTAACAGAGAGAGGACCTAGCTTCTAGTTCTGCCTCCACCACCCAGGGAATGGCCCAGCAAACTGCCTGAGGGCCTCCGGCTCTGACCTGGTACCTGGTGTGTACATCGCTGATGTGAGCAAGCCCATGGCAAGTGCACACAACTGAGACCTCTGCGGGCCAGATCTTCATCAGCTCGATGTCGAACAGCCCAAGCAAGCTGCCTAAAATGTTCACTTTCCAGAATGCTACAAGAGCCTACAGGTGATAGCGGGGGGCATTTTAAAACAATTAGTTAGGAAACGAGTGGGAGAAGGAGGGCTGCAAGCAGGTGTCTGGAGTCCCAGTCTCTTCTGTCTCGAGATAATGGGCAATCCTGGGCAAGCGAGAGCGGTGGGGTGGGGGTCCCGGGGTTCCCTGCATGTCTGCATGGCTAACTCCATTCCGCCTTTAACATAAGACTGTTTTACCTGAGTGGGTGTTAAATAGATGTATCCAGACACACATACAGAAACAAACACAGGATGGAAATATGGCAACTTGGTCATTAAGGGGGTTGTCCTCAAGTAACAGACTTAAGGGCAATTTTTAATGTTTTTTTTTCCCCCTGCCACTTTATTTTCTAAATTCTCTATAGGCAACCCTGCTGGAACTTGAAAAGAAAAGAAATGCTGTTTTTCAAAGAAAAAGAATAGATTGCATGATGCTCTATCTGTGCTAGGGCTTGCAGAGCAAAGGGCCTCCCCACTGAGTGGCTTAGAAAAACAGAAATGTCGCCCAGCTCTGGAGGCCAGAAGTCTGAAATCAGTGTGTTGGCAGGGCCGTGCTCCCCATAGGTACTGGAGAAGGAAGGGCTCCATGCATCTCTCTTAGCTTCTGGTGGTTTGCTGCCCATCTGTGATGTTCCTTGGCTTGGGAATGCATCATTGCAATCTCCTGTCTACACGTAGCACTCCTTCCTATGTGTCTTCATGGGGTTTTGGCTCTGTATCTCTGCGTCTTTCCAAGTTTCACTTCTTTTCCTAAGGACGCTAGTCATATTGGCTTAGGACATGCTGATGAACTCATTTTGACTTGACTACCTCTGTAAAGATGGTGTCTCCAAATACAGTAACATTCTGGGGTCCTGGGGATTAGGATTTCAACCTGTTTTGAGGGGTGAGGGGGGCACACAATTCAACCTATAAACAGGTGTGTTTTTAGAAAGCGGAGGAAGTTCAGGATGGCTATGATGTTTTCCTGTGTGGGTGGTAGAGTCCACTGAGATGGGGCCTATAGGTTAAGAAGATGCAACGTTACTACGTTCATCAGCTTCCAAGATGGTGCCTGATGACTCCCCACCTCTCACATTCACCTCCCTGCATGGCCTCTTCCACGTTGTACCAGAGTTGGTCTGTGTGACCAATAGATGGTCAGTTGTGATGATCCATCATGCCTGAGGCCAGGTTATCTAAGGTGTTTGGCATTTGCCCTACTCTGTCTTAGATCATGTGCTCTGGGAGAGCCGGCCATCATGTCATGAGGGCACTCCAGGAGCTCATCGGAGTCCCTTATGGCAGAGAACTGAAGCCTCTGGCCGATAGCCACGTCAGTGAGCCTTCTTAGAAGGGACCCTCCAGCTTCCATTAAGCCTTCAGACAGCCCATGCACTGGTTGCCGTCACCACTGTACCATCAGGACAGACCTGCATGAGTTGTCCTTTGCTGCTGCAAAAAGTTTCCACAAACTGGGTAGCTTACAATGACACAATTTAACCTCCCACTGGTTTGGGAGTCAGCACTTCTTGGCTCCTGGCTGCCTCCCTCCAGCGTGATGTCACCACACCATTACTACTGCCATCTTCCCTGCTGAACCTGTCCCCTCCACCACCCCCTCTTGCAAGGACCCTTCTGATTACATTTAGGGGCCACCAGGATAATCTCTCCATCTCGAAATCCTTAATTTAATCACACCTGCAAAATCCCTCTTGCCACTTGAGTTCACATATTCCCATATGGTGGGGATTTGGATGTGGACATATGTGGGGGCTGTTACCTGTTCTACCTCAGACTCTGAGGCAGAGGCACCCAGATACACCATTCCTGAACTCCTGACCCCTAGAAAACCATGAGATAATGAGTGATATTGGATGTTTCAAAACGCCGGGTGTTGAGGCAATATGTTATGGGGTAATAAATAATTAGTATAGACTAGGGGATTGTAGTCCAGCATTGGATGCTGTAACACCTGAAAATTTTAATTCTGGATTTCTTGTAACTTTTTCCTTGAAGTATATGCACACACACACACACACACACTCACACACACACACAAAGACACATCTCTGTACATACAGCTACGTAAAATATAAATGCTTATAAGTATATATAGATAGAGATAGACAGGAAAATAGGCAGATCTTGTAAGCATATAGTTCGACGCATAAAGTCTGGGTTGAACCTGGATGTGGTCTGTGCTCTATGCCAGTGATTCTCCTGGTTCCTCTCAGGTGCATTTCTGCCCCTTCTCTGCTCTACTCTAAACTGTTAGAAACTGGGCTTTCTAGTTTTCTTGCCTTCTGGTACGGTCAGCCAATAATATGCAGTGATGGCCGATTGAAACACGGGAAAGAGAGAAGCCAGGGTATTGATCTGTCTTTATCACTGCCTTGGGGACCATCCCCAGCAGAAGCTGAGACTCTAATTCCAGATCCCATTAGGAACGCCCCTCTTCCATGAAGCTGCCTTCCACCAGCAGCCTTCCATTGGATGACCCAATGCCCTAATTTTTCCTTCTGGCCCTAGGTTGGCAGTGGCTTCCTGCCATTGCTAATCTATCCTGGTGTCTCACCTTTCCATCATCTGAATAAACAATTCCCTGTATTAAATTCCTTTATTTAAATGATCTAGAGCAATTTCCATTTTCCTGACTGATACGGGCTCCTCCAAGGTACTATATATTAAATCCTTCCAGCTTCAACAACAACAACAAAAATCAGGTTTACAAACTTCATTTTCTGAAAAAATGAGGCTGTTCTTGCTACACGGTACCTGCAGGCTTCATACTTTCTGAGTCTTTACTTAGAAAAAAGGACATGAGTTAGGTATCAAGTGAGTGCCCACACATTAGGTATACCAAATGTACACAGTTAGACATTATTTTGTTTTCCAGGAAATAATGCTGGCCTGTTATGGGGTGAAGAACTGAAAGTGAGGAAGGATTAAGAACTCTGCAAAATTCACATAGGTGTTTCACTTCCGTGTTCCTCCCATGTCGTTGGTAGCATTGCATTTCCCCCCTCCTCGCCCATCAGGATCTCTTCTGAAGTGTGGTGGGCTTCCACTGTCCTCAGTTCCACAGAGTGCTTACCAGTTTTCAAGGAGAAATAGCCCTCTCCCCTGCCAATCAACCAACTATTGTGTCCTTTTTGAGGTGTTTCCAGAGGGGTGAATAAATTGTGGCAGTGTTGGGAGCTCTGTTGATGCTGGTAGGTGGGCCACTGGAGAAAATGCTTAGCTTGGTAGCTCACAGAACAGACTGTGGCCCTAGAGTGCCTGGGTCTATGCAGTGATTGATTGGACATGCCTGCCGCAGGTGTAGAAATGGGCGGGAGGAGTTGTCAGATATTGACTGACCCTCTGGAAACAGGCGGGCCTGAGTTTGCATCTGTATGTCCCTTTCTAGCTGTGTGACTTTGAGGACTTTGATGAGTCTCTCTGTGTCCCTTACAGCATGATACACCTAGAATCAAACAATTAATTTGCAGGAGAATTATGAAGAAAAGGACCTTGGATAGTGATGACTACCTTCTCCCTAGTCCCTCTTTTTGCTAAAGGTTGGGCTCTTTTGCAATCCTAAGTAAGAGCATCTCATGCATAGTCTTGGGTTTTCTACTGGGTACCCCAAGTCTTTCCTTTCCCAGATTGAGACTGAACACTCGTGTTACTGTTCGCTCCATTGCCAAAACAGCCTTGAACTCTGGCCAGGACATTCATAGGGCTTTTTATTCCCCCACAGCCTCATTTTTCCCAGGAAAATAACCCTGGGACAATTTGAATGAAACAGTGGCAGTTCCTCATCACCTCCTCATTTCTTTCTGGGCAGACTGCCCCCACCTCTAGAGGCACAAGCATCCTTGGATAAAGCAGTAGCGATTAGAGGCAAAGTAGAAGAGAGTTGTGCGCTGGGGTCAGGACACCTGGATCCTGCTGCAGATCATTGCGTCTTGACTGTATGACCCTAGGCAAGTGATTTAACCTTTCTGAGGCTCAGCCTGTTCATCTGTAAAATAAGGATAATGAGGCTGCCGTGGGAGACGCTGAGCAGGCAGTCCAGGGGATTGTTCCTCACAGCATAGACAGAAAAAAATCCTATATTTCTTAACTTTCTGATCAGAAAAGTCATTCATATCCTTTGCAGAAGGTCTGGAGAAGTATAAAAAGGGAAACAAAAATCACCTGATATTTCACCACTCAGAGAGAATAACACTGCTATTACTTTTTTTTTTATATTTATTTTTATTTATTTGACAGACAGAGATTACAAGTAGGCAGAGAGGCAGGCAGAGAGGGGTGGGGGGGAAGCAGGCTCCCCGCTGAGCAGAGAGCCCGATGTGGGGCTCGATCTCAGGACCCTGAGATCATGACCTGAGCCGAAGGCAGAGGCATTAACCCACTGAGCCACCCAGGCGTCCCAACACTGCTATTACTTTGTTGAATGTTCTCATGTTACTTTTTATGTTTTTGTATTGCACTTGACTCTGAGGGTTTATAAAGATCATGTGAGAGGAGACATCTCATACATTTAGCAGAGGACCTGCCCATGTGAGAAAATAGAAATAAATACGTTCATGTGATAATTTAATAAATATTAGTTAAGCATATGTATGTGTCAGACTGGGAATGTTCATGCATCTGTATCTGAATAGACACATTTGCACATATGTTCGTGTGTATTTATATATATTTATAATAGCATATGTGTTTGTGTGTCTAAAGTTTCTTTAGGGCTGCGCTCTGTAACATGAAGTTTCTGTTTGTTTTTAGTGAGTCAGAAGAAGATGACAAAGTAAGTTTTCATCATGTTTCAAGAGTGTTTCTGATCTATATCTGATCTGATAATATAAACTGAATATAAAAATATAGTCTGATCTATAATATAAACTACATGAAATAATTTCCTTGGGGTACACCTTGAAAGGACAGAGAGCCAACATCTAGGGCTCAGAAATTGACCTGAGAGTCCTGTGTATTTGCATCCCAGAAAGATGCCCTAGGCAAAGAAAACGAGGAGCAGTTCTAAATATTAGCCTCTAGTTGAACATCACAAAAGGAGATTATTTTAATTGCCACCATAATTATCATATGAAGGACCTCCCACATGGGCAGCTTTCAGTGGCATGCTCTACAGGGAGTAGCTTGGGAGTTTAACAAGGGTTAATGATTCTCTTAAGCAATGCTGGGGAGGTCAGAAGTACACACACTACTTCCACTGCATTTATCTCTGTATGCATGGTGTGTATCATGTATGCATTCATGAGTATAATATCCAGGCCCCTCCTTCATTCACCGTTTATACTCATGCAGTGACACCATTCATTCAATCCCCACATCCAGATTGAGTGCCCGCTCAACCCCAGCAATACAGAGAGATTAGGTCCCTGCAAGAATGTAAGCTCCAGGGAAGTTAGGACTGTATCTGCATCACCTGTGCATAGGTCAGTACCGGCACACAGTAGGTGCTCAATAGATGTTTACTGACTGAGTGAAGGATATGAATATTTGTCTACATGAAATGAATATATAATATATATGGTAAGACGTTGTGTGTCATTACAATGCATATATCACTAATGTTGTAGTTATAGACTAACTGGGCATATGATATATTTATTAGTGGGTTTCTGCTGTATACATCTTACTATCTGAATAGTTTCTTATCCTAATTTCTCCCCCAACTGCTTCATGCTTCACGTCTCTAAAGAGAGAGAATAACAGAGGGGACCAGCTTCACATGTGGCCTCAAAATACAACCCTGTTTGCCTGTGGCAGTCCCAATTCAAACCCAAGCATTATTAGCCACATGTCTCGAGGGAGGAAGAAGAACCCGGAATCCCAGACCAGAGAGAGGCAGGTGCCTCCCTTTTGCCCCCTTCTCCTTGTGGACCTGCTCTGTGTCTCCTGAGCGGTCTCTGGCCAGGGCCTTATTTGGTCTTCCCCAGGGACAGTCTGGGGCACTGCATTCCCTTAATGACTTGGTCTCTGCAATCAGCAGACTCTGTTTGCTTTTCAAGTTGAAGCAGAAAAGGTTAGCTGATTGCTGATTGCACAGATTCCAGATTTCCCCAATCCATCTCCTTGGGGTATTCCCCCCAGACCTGATCTGAGTCCCCTGGACCCCATCCTTGGTCCATATACCCTCAACTATGGATGGTTTTCTTGTCACTGCTCTCCTTGCTCTGTCTAATTAACTCATCCCCTACACTGCCTTTGGTCGAATCCATGTCTTTCCTCTGCAGGGCACTGAAATACCTTCAGAGCCAGAGTCCTTTTCCACCTGTGACCTTGGCAAAAACCTCAGTGATGCACTGTTCCTCACCCTAGTTGTTCCTCGTTCTCCTCTGAAAAAAATGATATGGTAACAATGTTGGCTAAAGCCTTTCCTCTCTGGAGGTCAGAGAGGTTGAGTAACTTGCTATAGGTCACAACAGCCAGTAAGGGGCAGAGCTGGGATTCGAACCCAGGCACCCTGGCTCTAGAGGCTCCTTTGTCTTTCAAGATATTATGGATTTGTCTCATCTCCGCTCCCCCTTTCCTCTGCTTTGTTCCAGCCCAGAGCCGTCCATCGCTGAGACACAATGCCTGTCCCTGGTGGTCCTGTCCTCTGCCCACCAGGAGGCTCCACAAGAGTTAAGACTTTAGGCACTTCTTGTTGCCCCTACATGACATTGCATGGGCAAAGCTCCTTCAGGCACAACTGGGAGGGGACACCAGTGCTCTTTTCTCATGGGCTTAGGAGGCATAAAGAGCTGCCACTTGAGAACCCAAGACCAGGCTGTGCATCCGAGCTCTCTGCTCTTCTTGCTACGTGACCTCACATGGGCCGTTCTGCCGCTCTGCTCTCTCTTTCCTCAGCTCCAAAATAAACATTCACCCCATGCCTAAAACGGTCCGGACATGGACTTCGGCTAGCATCTCCGCGTTTTACAAAGACACAAGTGCCCTGTCTCCTGGGAGACCGTGGTCGATTCTGTTGCCCTAGGTGGGAGCTGAGCTCAGACAAGTGCTCCTCTAAGCTGCCGGGGACTTTGCACCTGGTCATTTTTCTAGGTGTCTTTAGGAGCTGACACACCAGCGTCCAGAGGCAAACGCCTCCCCAGCCATTCCCCCAGTGTGTGTTATTTCCTGTGACAGTCCACTGGCCTCCTGCCTGGGGGCCCTGCCTCGGACTGGCTCTCACCTTGTCAGCACCAAGATGGGGATTTCACAGCTGGCAACTTCAATCAGCTACAGCGCACTGCCAGCCCCTGTCACCACCGCCCCCCCACCTCTCTCCACGCTGCTGCTTCTGAGCTCCAGTCAGCCCTGAGCCTTCTCAGTCTTTGCTCTTGCTTTCTCTCTCTCTCTCTCATTAAAATTGGAAAACCTCAAAATCAGATGAAAGGCACAGGCCCACCATACCATGAATAGACCAGCCACTCTGCAAAGGGGAGCTGTGGGTGTCCCCTTAATGGGGAAGCAGCACTGGTCCTCCCTGAATTTCATTGAGGGGTGTGCACATGTAACCACAGAAAGATCACCAGCAAGACTGGTCTTTAAATTCGGGCTCTGCACGTTATTGCCCGGAATGACTTCTGACTCTGCAGGCCTCCATTTCTTCATCTGCAACAGAAAGAAAACAATCATGGGCTCACAGAGGCACTGTAAACTGTTCCAGGTTGCACAGCTAGTGAGTTAAATGGGCAGCTGGGAACAGCACTTAGATCTGACCCTAAATCTTTCTATTTTCACCCTTTCACGTTCTCAGCAGTTGGTATAAGTATGTTCCTTAAAGCAATAGTCAACGTGATGAAATTCTAGAACCTAGGTGAGGTTCGGTGGGCTGAGGTCCAGAGCCGATGACCAAGAAAGAATTCTTGAGACATCTTTGGTGCAAAATGGTGGTTTATTAAAGCACGGGGACAGGACCCGTGGGCAGAAAGAGCTGCTGCCCCAGGTTGTGAGAGATGGCAGGTTATGTACCTTGCGGGAGGTTTCAACGGAACTTTCATATGCTAAAGAGGGCCTACAAGGTGCTTGATCAGTGTTGTCTTTTGGCAAGCCATTCACATTTCTGCTATCAAGCGTCTTTGTTAGTGAGATTTGGGTTTAGAAGAAACTTAACTTTATTTAAGGCTTGAGGAACTGAGTTATTTGCCTCTGGAAATTGTGCTATTGATAAGGCAACTTCTTTGTTTGTAGATCTCTAGGACGTTTGTAAACCAAGGGAGACTCTGTCTTGCAGGATTGTGATCTCTGCAAGTTAACTATTTGTTTCTTGCTTGTGGCAGTCAGGGGTGCATGAGGAATGTCACACACATTACCGAGGGGAATGGGTGGAGAGGGGGTGCAAGGTGCCAGCTTTTGCTTTGTCTTCAGCCAGCCTCCTGCTCCCTCATCAAACAGGGGTGCCTGGGTGGCTCAGTCAGTTAAGAGTCCAACTTTCAATCTCAGCCCCGGTCTCAATCTCAGGGTCCTGAATTCAAGCCCCGTGCTGGGTTCCATGCTGAGCCTGGAGCCCACTTTAAAAAAATAACAAAAATAAATAAAACAAGAGTCAACAAGTAATCCTTACATAATTAGAATGGCTTAAAAGAAAAATGTTGTCTATAATCCCCCTCTTCTTCCTCATCTTTAAATATCACCAGCTTCCAAAGTGTTTTTCCGATTGTATGTGTGTTATTTGCAGATAGATGGGGGCATGATAGTCCCTGTGCTATTCCGTTTGCTTAACATTATTCTGCAGAAGCATTCTACGCTGAAACAATCTTTATTTCAAATGTTAATGTGTGCCTAATGGCATCAAAGAGACACGCTGTGATCCCCCATTCCCAGTTGTTAGATGATGAGGCTGCTTTCAGCTTCTCCCTGCATCCTCTGGGAGAGATCTTACTCTGCCTTTTGATTGATCCCCTGTAGGTTTAAGCCAAGGTTTCTCAGACTGGGCACTATGGACATTTGGAGAGGCCATTCCTGGTGGAGGGGGTTGTCTTGTGCATTGTAAGATGTCAGACAGCGTCCCTGTTTCTACCTGCTCATGCCAGTAGCACACTGCCCCCAACCCCCGACAAACTGTGACAACAAAAATGTCTCTAGGCGTTGCTCAGGGTCTCCTGGGCTGGGGAGTGAGGGGGCTGGCAGAATCATCCTTAGTTGATGATCATTGTGATAAATGGTAGGGGTGGATGACATAGGCTGCAAATGGAAATCAGAGGTTTTCCAGAGTCTGCACAGAATTGAATTAAGGCAGGATCAGAGAGGAGGATGAACCCTCAGAGGCACCCGTCAGGGGCACCAAGCTGGAGTGCCATGCTTCCCTCGGCCTCAGTTTCTCATCTGCAAAATGGGAGCAAGACTAGTGACCCATTTGCCAGACTTTCGAGCAGTGAGGGAGGTAATCAGGGTGAGATGCTTGACACAGTGCCAGGCACAAAAAGATCTCAGTAAATGGCAGTGGTGTCTGCTTGCTCTGGGAGGAGCCCCTCTGGCTTGTCCATCGTTGCCCTTGCTGCCTCTGTCTGTGGGTCATGCCCTCATGGCCCGCAAAACATCCATGTCCTCTATAAAATTCAAAGCATCTGTCTGAGGTTCCATCAGCCCATCTGTATAGAGAGGGGGTGTCCATTACGTATTAGGTGCTCGGTGAACACGCAGTGCAGCCCAGGGTGTGTCTTCCTCCCCAGAAGCTCTGGCCGGTGCATGGCTTCTTGTCCAAGGCCAACATGTGCTTGTGGTCTCTGCCTCCAGGAGAAGTACGTGGAGGAGCTCGCAGCAGTGAGACAGACCCTCCAGACAGACCTGGAGACATCCATCCGGCGGATCGCCGATCTGCAGGCAGCCTTAGAGGAGGTGGCGTCCAGCGACAGTGACACGGAGAGGTAACCTCTGGGGGCCAAGTACATTACTTCACATGCAAAATGGACATAATACTTTGGACCAACCACTCAAGTGGCTTTATTTTGACTATCTTAGATGCACAGATTGACCTTTCACATGCTGAACCCACTGCCTACCTCATAAGGTTGTCAGTGAGGGTCAAATGAGGTGCCAGATGGACACCACTTAGAACAGTGCCAGGAGTGCACATGGGCTGTCAGGGTTTAAGCGGTGTTTGTGCACGTAAGGGGCATCTCTTCACAGAGGCAACAGCTGATTCAGAGATGCAAAAATGAGACAGCTGGTAACGGGCCAGACCACTCAAATTCAGTGTCAGGGTTTCTCTCCTTTCCCAGAAGACAGGTTGCTTCCGACCATCTCAACTCAAATCTTGAGCTGCCACAGGCCATGGGTGGGCTGCCTACCTGGAGGGAGTTCGAGGTGTCCCAGGTGGGCACATGGGCCTGGACTGTTCAGCCCCTGCAGGTGACCCATAGCATCCTATTCCCCAGAGCTGCTTTTGTAACGTTGGCATGTTACTTCTCTGGAAACCACAGCTGTCTGGCTGGCTGCAGTTTCTCTGCCCCATATCCCAGCCTTTGCCACGAAGCCTGGGCAGCAGGAAAAGGCATTTTCTTTGCATTGCTTTGGTAAGAAATAAGGTGTCTTAGCCTAACTTTCAGATGTGGCTCCCTCCCTACACACACCTGCATGGACTGCATTGGCCACTGCTCCCTCTTGGTCTTTGTCTCTGTGCGGGATGATTCCTGTTGCAGCCAGAACAATCCCAATATCAGACCATGAATGCAATTCTCTCCACTTTCGAGGACCCTGAGAGAGGTTCAAGGTCACACAGCAAATTAGCATCGTGCACCAAGTGAGAACCCAGGGCTGCTGAGTGTCCTACCCTAGACCTTTGCCTGTCGCACCCCCTTAATAGGGTGAAGCAGGGGCAAGCTGCTGAGATGTGTGGGCGGGAGATGGGCGGTGAGGAAAACAGTGGGGTAAGTCAGCTATGGGTTAGCCGCAGGAAGAACGGGTAGAGCTGACCATACCTGGTCAAGGAAAAAAGCCCCGGAAGGAAACACATCAACATTCTAATACTGATGGAAGGCATTGCTGCTGAAGTTATGGACTTTATTTTCTTATTTCTTTAGGGTTATTTATTTATTTTAGAGAGAGAGAGAGAGAGAAAGCAGGGTGAAGGGGCAGGGGGAGAAGGAGAGAGTGAGTCCTAAGCAGACTCTGTGCTAAGGGTTGAGCCCACTGGGGAGCTTGAGCTCATGACCCCAAGATCACCACCTGAGCTGAAGCCAGAGTCAGTCACTTAACAGACTGAGCCACCCAGGTGCCCCTAAGTTAGGGACTTTACACACCAGATTTCAGAATGTGAACATGTCCTTTCCTTGATGTGGTTCCGGGCTGGTCATAAACGGCTCAGAGATGTATAACCTCGGACTTTTCCGTAATGATGTTCATGCTCAGAATCAGTCAGATGGAGACCCAGGGGGCTCTCCACATCCTTGCCTCTAAGTAAAGGGCTTCATTTGAGAAGTCTAAGTTTGTGCAAAAATAGCTTCTATGCACAATTCTAAGTATCACCACCATGCCCTGCTAATTTGCGCGGCCACCAAATTTGGGTGAAACGGCCACTACTGGTGTTGCCCCTGCTTCCTGACTCAGGATTACATTGAGGATGTCCCGTTCACCACCTCTCTGCGGCCTTATTAGTGTCCTGGAAGAACTCGCGTCTATAATTACAAACCCTCATCAATATTACCCACTCGAGGGGAGCCTGGGTGGCTCAGTGGGTGAAAGCCTCTGCCTTCAGCTCAGGTCATGATCCCAGGTCCTGGGATCGAGCCCCACATCGGGCTCTCTGCTCAGTGGGGAGTCTGCTTCCTTCTCTCTCTCTGCCTGCCTCTCTGCCTACTTGTGATCTCTGTCAAATAAATAAATAAAATCTTTAAAAAAAAATATTACCCACTCGATGCTGGGGTTGACTTTTCCATTAATAAAGACATTAGCGCTTTCACATTAATTATAGTGAGAATTAATAGTTGTGTATACTAGTTTTTGTTTTTGTTTTTTTAACCAATGAGCAAAACTTTGGAACCATTTTCATTTGCAGCCAGAGATTATTTTTCTTTCCCCCCGACTTTTTTTTTTTTTTTTAAGAGAGCGAGCACAAGCTGGGGGTGGGAGAGAGATAAATTTAAGCAGACTCCATGCTCAGCACAGAGCCTGATGTGGGGCTCCATCCCACAAGCCTGAGATCATGACCTGAGCTGACACCAAGAGTCAGACGCTTAACTGACTGAGCCACCCAGGCTCCCAGCTTTTCTTTCTTTCTTTTTTTTCAAGTTTTTATTTTAATTTCAGTATAGTTAACATACAGTGCTCTATTAATTTCCAGTGTACAATACAGTGATTGAATGATTCTATACATTATTCAGTGCTTGTCAGCATAAGTGAACTCTTAAACCCTATTACACTTATCCCTCCACCCCTGCCCACCTCCCCTCTGGCAGCCGTCAGTTCGTTCTCTAGAGGTAAGGATCAGTTTATTGGCTTGCCTTTCTCTTTTCTTTTTTCCCTTTGCACATTTGTGTGTTGTTGTTGTTGTTGTTTTTTCCAATTCCGCATAGGAGTGAGATCATACAGTGTTTGTCTTTCTCTGATTGACTAATTTCACTTAGCATAATACTCTCTAGCTCCATCCATGTCATTGCAAATCACAAGATTTCATCCTTTTTGACGGCTGAGTAATATTCCAGTGTGTGTGTGTGTGTGTGTGTGTGTGTGTGTGTGTGTGTGTGTGTATACATGTGTATAACAGCTTCTTTATCCATTGTCTATTGATGGAAACTTGAGTTCCTTCCAAAATTTGACTATCATAGATAATGCTGCCATAAACAAAGGGTTGCATGTACGCCTTTGAATTAATGTTTTCATGTTCTTTGGGTAAGTACCCAGTAGTGAGATTACTGGATTATAGGGTATTTATTTTTAATTTTTTGAGGACCCTACCTACCATTTTCCACAGTGGCTATACCAATAATGCACGAGGGTTCCCTTTTCTCCACATTCTCACCAACACTTGTTGTTTCTTGTCCTTTTGGTTTTAGCCATTGTGACAGGTATGAGGTGGGAGCTCATTGAGGTCTTGATAAGCATTTCCTGATGATAAGTGATGTTGAGCATCTTTTCATGTGTCTGTTGGACCTTGGTATGTCTTCTTTGGAGAAATGTCTGTTTGTATCTTCTGCCCACCTTTAACTGGATTCTTTGATTTTGGGGTGTTCAGATCGCTTTTCTAATACATGAACATTATCAATGAAATAAATGGAAGTTATCAAAATAACAAAATAGGAAAGAGGCAGAGGACCCATGCTTGGAGGTGTGGGTAGATGCTGAACAGAAGGTGTGGCAGAAGCAGGGAGCATCTTCTTGCGTGGGGAGTGAAATCCCGGGGGTGAGGTCATGGAGGGTCACAGGCATCACTCCGGTCTCAGCTTATAGGTGCTCCTCTTGAGCCTTAAAGGGACCCTGCCCTCACCTTCACCTTGACAGGAGGTACCTTTACCTCTTTCCTCTTGTTCATACCCATCCAGCTTTTCTGAGCTCCAGACCTCGGGTCCCTGGGAATCCCCTCTGAAAACCTGAACCCCAGCTTCCTGTCTGCATTTTCACAATTTTCTGTCTCAGGAGGACTTTGTCCTGACTCGCTGCCCTCTAACTTGGATTCAAAAGAGATGCAGAGCTGAGATTTCCCCCGTAGCATGAGAATGGGGGGGGTGGGGGTGGCGGGGGGGGAGAATTGCCCGCAAAGAAGTCTCAACGCATTTAATTGCACTGCAATTAAACTGATTCTCAGCAATAAAAGGCAATCCATGCCTTGCTGGGCTGCAGAGGCACCGTCCAGAGCAGAGCCCCAGCTCCTACCCCTGGTAGGAGCCTGTCCTCTTTCCCATTCCGCTCCACTCTGTACTTCTGCTTAATTGTCTCGTCATCTGGGGTATGTCTGTGGGTTGGATGGGAGCCCGAGGGATTCAGCGAGGTACCTCTCCAAACTGAGCTCTCAATTAGGACTCGCACCCACCCTGGGGGGAGAGCAAGAGAGAGTGTATGTGTGGTGTTTCTGCTGGAGGTAAGGTTTTTTAAGAGACTTGTTCAAATTATGAAAAGTCACATTTCCCCATGTTGGGAATTAGATCCGAGCGTAACAGGCCTTCCAGGCTGGAAACGCGGTTACGTGTTCAGAAAGCCAGGTGGCCCGTGTGGTGGAATTTAAACACATGCCATCCTGCACTCGGGCTCTGTGTTGTGCCTTAGATCATGGCATCAATCCTCGCAGATTAATGGGGAAATCCTTTAAGCTGGTCCCCTGGGGCCCGGAGCATGCTCATTACTCATGGAGGGAGGGATGCCTCAGCTGAAAGCCTTGTCTATGCCTGGCTCAGGGTCTGCACTGCTCTGCCTGTCATCTTTCCGGGGGTTTAGGGTGCAGGAGGGTGGCAGTGTGAAGAAGTCAACGGATGACCTCTGACTCCTAGGTCAGCTGAGAGTGCATCAATTCCAGCTGGCCCGGTCAGAATCGAATGCTCTAGAAAGGTGTCTTTTGTTGCTGTGTTGCATATAAGCTGTTTGTTTCTCAACATACATCCTTTTAACTGGAATAAAATTAGGCTGTAGTAGGATAAGTAGGAAGATGTGGGTCTCACCACAGGTGGCCGCTGCCACTGAGGGCATCATTCTGAGTTGATTTATTTATCAGTGGGCCCAGACTCTGGCCAGTCTCTAAAGCTTCCTGCTACCTAGGAGGGCAGGCTTTGGAACTGCTCACATTACTTTTCCTAAAACTCCCTTACCAGTGGAACCCTCCTCACCCCCCCCTTTTTTTACACCAGCATAAACTCTTATAGAAAATTCTAGCTTAGCATGGAGTACAGAGATGAAGGTTCAAGGTCAAGTCTCCCTACTCAGGCTCTTTCCCTAAACCCTTGGAAGCCCCTGTAAGGTTTCCCAGAACACAAGGCCTCTAGACCATGGTGCACAAACTCCAGTGTCTACCAGGACCAATAATAATCCGTGACTTGTGAAGTCACTCTGGTGGGGATTTCTACCCATCTGGTTCAGTGAGTCTTAGGATCACGCCAAACAAAACTCCTGTTTCTGCCTGAATGCCTTTCCCCTCCCCCTACCTCCAAGCTGTAGACCACCACAGGTAAAGCTGTTACGTGCCTTCTGCATTTTATAAGGTGTGATGTGGTTTCCAGAAACCCTCCTCAACCCAGCATCTTTATTTTAAACATACTCTGTTTTGTTGAGACCTTCTAAGATGGCGGGTGGTATGGGGTGTGGGCCAGGCACCACCCTCAGCCTGGATGGTAATAGATCAGAAGCTGACAAGCAGAACGCCCAGCAGACCTTGACTTTAACCTCAGCAGTTCTGTGAAAATTCAGTGACATGGGTTCACAGGCAAAAGCAACCGGTACACAGATTAAAATGTCTATAGAAATGTAGGATTATTTTCAAGAAGCATTTATACTGATATCTTTTTATTTCTCATGGCTGGTTCTCTTCCAGAGTCACGGGCTTGGAAGGCACTTATAAGGATTGCTGATAATCTTAGGCTCTTACAAGATTGCTTCTTTAGATTCTTCACCATTTTTTCCCCACGTGGTGATAAAGGGTATAATCGTTGATACAGCAGTGATGGGTCACGCCTGCTGTCTGCTCATTTCTCATTTTTAAAAAAATACACACACACACACACACATATATATATGTTAAAAAAAATATATATATATATATATAGGCTCAGAAAACCCAGTGCTTTCTGTGAAGGCAGAAACCAGCACTGAGATTAGCTATTGCAATAGTCAGAGTCTGGCAGGAGCCCCAGACACGTCCCAAAGGAGGGGGTCTAATAAAGGGACTATTTGCAAAGATATGGGCCCTGTGTAGGAGGCACCAAACATGGTACAGCACTCAGGGGCTCATAGCCATTTCCGGGAATATCCAGCAAGGGCTGTTGGGCAGGGGGAGCTCTGGCTTTTGGTTGAGGGCTAGAGCCAATGCCAGGAGAAGCAGTAGGTAGAATAAATACTCCAGGTTCCTCTCTTCCTTCCTCCCCTCCAGTGGCTATCCTAATTCCCTACTGGCCACACATGGGTGGCCCCATGGATGTGGCCCATAGAGATCAGCCTCTGGGGCACATAGCAAAGGGGACAGCAGGAAGTGGGTGGGAAGGAGCAGAGAGAAGACATCTCAAAGTGAATGCCTCTTTATTCTGGGGTGAGGGGAGAGCCCTTTCAGAAGGGGATGAATTTAAATGCTAACTTCAGCCATGGGGCTCACACGTATGGAATCAGCCAGGGTGACTAGCGGGTCACAAATTAACACCAGTATGTGCTTTGATTAGTGATCTTCTCCCATTAAAGACTTTTCTGGGCTGGATTGCATTAAAGATTGTTGTTCAGTCAAATGAAGTATGTCAGAAAGAGCTTCGCTACTGCAGAGCTCAAGGCAAGCTGCTTTAGGATTGTGGAGAGGTTAGGTTTCCTGGACACCTATTAGGGACCTGTGAGCACAGCCTCTTTTAATCCAGAGTCCTGGAATCCTGGGGTGGGAAATGGGCTTGAAGCAAACCCCCCCCCGCCGCCACAACATGCCCAAATCCCACCTCTACTGCCACCAGCCTTTGCTCATTTTCCCAGCCTATGGCCATGAGAAAACTTATTCTGGGTATAACTAAGCCTCTCTATTAAGACACACCATTTACAATGCAATGGCTTGGGCCACAGGTGTCTTCATTTTTTTTTTTTTTAAAGATTTTATTCATTTATTTGACAGAGAGAGAGAGAGATCACAAGTAGGCAGAGAGGCAGGCAGAGAGAGGGAGAAGTAGGCTCACCGCTGAGCAGAGAGCCCGATGCGGGGCTCAATCCCAGGACCCTGAGATCATGACCTGAGCTGAAGGCAGAGGCTTAACCCACTGAGCCACCCAGGTGCCCCCATTTTTCTTTTTTTTCAATCAACATTCTAGAAGATAGAACCCTATTCACTGAACCCCTCTGCTTCCCAAGGGTCTTGTCCTTAGCTTCCTTGGCTAAGGACATCCTTAGTTTCTCTGGTCAGCTGGAACCAGTGTCCTTAGCCTGGGGTCTATGCCCAAGTAGTTCAAGGGAGGGGGTGTCCAGGCTTAAGGTCTAGGTGATACCATGAACTCTCAGGTATTGGGCTAAAATTTGAGTCAGTGTGCATTCAGAGAAGCAGAAGTAGAAGTTCCATAATCCTATAAAAGATCCTTAGAAGGGTGCTTGGGAGGCTCAGTGGGTTAAGCCTCTGCCTTCAGCTCAGGTCATGATCTCAGGGTCCTGGGATCGAGCCCCAAATCCAGCTCTCTGCTCGTCAGATAGCCTGCTTCCCCCTCCCTCTCTCTGCCTGCCTCTCTGCCTACCTGTGGGTGTGATCTCTGTCAAATAAATAAATAAAATCTTTAAAAAAAAAAGAGAGATCCTTAGAAATAAGCCCCAGGACTCCTCCCTTAATGACAAGTGCTCTCTTTCCAAGCTGGACGAGGCCTTAGCTCATGGCCTAAACTTTTTTAATTCACAGATGGGGAGACTGAGATCCCAGACAGGGAAGGAGGGGAGGCTGGGCCACCCAGAGAGGCCTCTAGGATTTGGTTGCCTTTTCCCTCCGTCTCTTATTCTGTCCACAACCCCCACCCAGCAGAGCCATAGAAAGACCCAGGTCTCCAGCAGGATCAGAGTTTGGTCCTATTCCCATGGATGGTTTCAGTTCATGAAGTGGTGTTCTTAAGTTGGTTAAAAACCGCATCAACACTTGGCACATAGATCCCTGAGAAGATTCAAGGTCACTCATCAAAGACACATTTGTCCTATTGCCTTTTTGGGCGGGGAGGTGCCATAGCAAATTGTCACAAACTTAGTGTCTTAAACCATCACAGATTTTATTACCTTATGGTTCTGTTGATTAGAAGCCCAAGGAGGATCTGATCTCCCTGGGCTAATCAAGGTTTCAGAAGGGATATCTTCCTTCTGGAGACTCTAGGGGGAGACTGAATTTCCTTCCCTTTTCCACTTGGTAGAGAATACTAACACACCTTGACTTGTAACCCTTCTATCATCAAAGTCAGCTACAGGAACATAACAATCTTGGGATCGAGGATTAGGATGTTGACATCTCTGGGGGGTCGTTATTCTTCCTCTCCTAGAATCATTCAGAAAAGCTGCTTTTCTGACACTGGAGAGGACACAGCAAACTTTTCTTTAAAAGGCTAAGTGGGGGGCTCCTTGGTGGCTCAGTGGGTTTAAGCCTCTGCCTTCAGCTCAGGTCATGATCCCAGGGTCCTGGGATCGAGCCCCACATCGGGCTCTCTGCTCAGCAGGAAGCCTGCTTCCTCCTCTCTCTGTCTGCCTCTCTGCCTACTTTTGATCTCTCTCTGTCAAATAAATAAATAAAATCTTTTAAAAAAATTTAAAAAAAAAAGGCTAAGTGGTATGTTATTTTTGGGGGGCCCTGTGATCTTTCTTGCAACTACACTGCTACTGTAGAGCAAAAGCAGTCATGGGCAAAATGGAAATGAGTCACTGTGGCTGTGTTTTAATAAAACTTTATAAAGATATCTGTCAGTTGGATTTGGCCCATGGCTGAAATTCATTGAATTCTCAAAGCATTATCTGAGAGAAAATCTGGTCTGGCCTGAGCCCTGGGGCCAAAAGGATGAATAAGACATGCTCTTGGTTCATAAGGGCCTCTTGCAGTCGTGGTGGGGACAGACAGTTATGAATAGAAGCCCCGAGACTGACCGGCCCTTGAGGGTAGGGACCAAAGAGACACAGGTACATCCCTTGGAGAAGTGATCACGTTTTCTAAGGAAGGAATCCTCCAGGATTCCACACAAAGAATAAATCTGGGAGGCCCTGGCCTGTGAACCTAGGATTCAAATGAGGTCTCAGGCATCTAAGGCATCTGAGGTCATGGTTTGGTGCCTACACCTGCATACTGGGCATCCACTTTCTGGTTAAGAGCATGAGGTTAATAGCTCTTACAGACCTGGGATTCAATGCTGTGTGACCTTGAACAAGGGTGCCAGTTTCCTTGTTCCCTAAATGGACCTAGGCGGGATGGTTAGATGAGATCTTGTGGAAAGCGTATTTGTTGAATGAAGGGACATTCCCTCCAGAATAGCTACTCCTGTAATTAGTCTTGGAGTTTCCCAGAAAGCCCTGGAAAGCTGGACTCCTGCCCTCTTGTCTGATTTGCTAGCACTCACAAAGAACATAAGGCAAACACAGTGCTGTTGACAGTAATGATGCTGTTAATAATAGCAGTACGGGTTGTCCTAAAGCAAGAGCAGAGATAATGGTTGTTGCCTTTTAAGCAACACTATTTATTTGTCAAGAACCATGCTGAGATCTTGATAGGGGTTATCTCGCTTCACAGGAAGCATGTGCTCCACCACTCAGCCCCATTCCTAAACACATTTTACGAAGGAATATAGAGGGTCAGAGAAGGCGAGTGACTTGCCTGAGATCACACAGCAGCAAAGGTTGGAAATGGGACTCAAGCCCAAGTTGGTCTGACACCAAAGGCCACATTCTTCCCCTGGCAGCACAAGAATGACAGGCTCTTTTTTGTGTCTCCTTCTAGTGTCCAGACAGCAGTGGACTGTAGCAGCAGCAGAAAAGAGATGTAAGTTAACCCTGAGGAGAACTGAACAGTTAACATTAAAGTCAAGAACCAGCCCCTGGCTCTCTGTGTCCAGTGTGCAGAGAGAACATTCATGCCCACTTGGAGAATTACTGGCAATGCCCATGATAGCTCAGACTCCATGGTCATAACATATGGCACTGGGGACATGATATTGAATGGTGCAACTTGTTTTAGAGAGAGAGGAGCCCATGACATATCCTACCACCATCCCCCTCAAATACCTTCAATGGCTCCCTATTGCCTCAGAATAGACTTTATAGATTGGCATTTGAGACCCACACATATCTGATCCTTACTTCCCTCTCTATCTAGGACTCCTTCTTCCATATCATCCATGCCCTGTCCCTTTCCAACCTCCATATCTATGTGTATGCTGTTCCTTCCAGTTCAAATTCCTTTCTCCAGGTCCTTCATGGTCAAGACTGAACCTTCAGACAAGTTGTGACTCAACTATCATTACTTAATGCCTTCCCTTATGTCTCCAAGGAGTAAAACAATGCTCCTTCCTTATCCTCCTCCTTTGTGTCCCTCTCTGTGGTATTGATAATTTTCACCTTTATTTTATGCTTATTTCTATAGGTGTGTACTCTGCTACGATGGAGTTTTGAGGACAGGGTCAATGTTAGGTTCTATGTTTACAGCTCCTTCCCTTGGTGCCCTGCATAGAGTGTTCTATAAACAAGCAAATGAATTTATAGACAGACACAAATAACGGTATAGGTAAAGATAATGATATACATATCAATATTGGTATAGATATCAATAGATACAGTTGTATGAGTATATAAACCAGAAAATAAAATAATCATTGAGTACCCACATCTATGACAGGCCCACACAAGGCCTTATTTCAGAACTAGGGAACATAAAAGTAAAGTCTCTGTCTATAAAGATATTCTGGTTAGGGCAGGCAGAGAGTTAATCCTTGACATAGTCCATGGACATGTCATTTGGTGTAAAATTCAATGCCAAATTTTACTATAAAATCAGAGTTGTCTCAACATCTGTATCAGAGTATTTACCTCCCCAAAGAAGAGCAGCAGTTAGCATCATGGGCACTGGAATCACAGAGACCAGTGTTTGCATTCTAACTTCATCACTGGCTAAGTGGGTGACCTTGGCAAGATCCAAGTTGGCCTCCTCAAATCCCGTTACTCTCACCTATGTAATGGGGACAGCACTGGCTCCCACCTCTCAGGGATGGTACTCTGAGCACTGATGAAGTTTTTACATATATAGCACTTAGCACATGCCTGGCTGAAGCTTAGGGGTGACTATCTAGTTATTGCTGTTACTGTGGTTGTCATCGTGCTGACGGCATCCTGTCTTTTGGTTCCAGAGATAACGTCTCTGTCCTCAGCTCCCAGCCAGAGGGCAGTCTGCAGTCTTGGTTGAGTTGTACTCTGTCCCTGGGTACAGATACCATGAGGACCCCCTCTCGACAGTCAGCCAGCAGTAGCCCCATCCTCAGCTCCAGGTAAGAGTATGTCCCTGCTGCCTCTGGATGGCTGGTAGCTTGAAGAATCACATACTTTGAAGGTTGTTTTTCATGTCTTCCATCTTCTCCAGCTAAGGCAAGGAGAAACATGGCCACAGACAGTGTGAGCTATGACCCTGCCACTTCTTAGCTGAACAGCTTTAGGCAGGTTGGTTATCTTCTCCGAGCCTTCATTTCCTTATCTGGGCAACAGGAAATATAATTCTGTTTACTGCTCTAAACTGTTGAAATGATGAGGATCTGATGCCCCCCTCCCTAAAGCATGGTTCTCTGGATGATTTTTAAATAGCATGTGGTGAACATTTTTAAAAATAACTGTGGATTTATTATAGTTGCCTTCTATCTAAAGCAAGTCCTACTTGTCTACAATTTATAGATTGTTCTGGATTTAAAGTTTTCTTTTGTAAATCTATTCATTTAAGTATTTCTGTATTTTGGAGTTTTTTTAATGGCAAATCAGTATCAAGACAGTTAGGCTGGATGATTTCTGCCTCAGAGATTTAGTTTTGTTCTGAATGTCAAGGTTTTATAATTTCCCCACCACAGAGGGAGATGGATTCAGTTACGGATTGAGATGAAACTCTTGCAGATCTGTAGGATTGCCAACAATAGGTTCCTCTGACAACCGGGCCTTGGGAGCCACTCTTAGTTTAGGACTTAAATCCATCTTCACTCTTGTTTTTCTGCCAGCTTCATTTCTCTCAGCTCATTTGGTTTTCCTTTTCAAGGGCAGCCCTCTTGTAATTAGGAGCTAATGGCCACAAATCAGAAATTATGGATTAAGCAGATGCATAATTAAGATGAAATGCACACTGCTTTTGTGATAACAGAAGAACCAATGTGATAAAGTAGAAAAAGAAGTCCCAGACTCAAGGAACAAATGCAGACAACCCCTTCCTGACTTGAAATGTGTGTGCTCTGAAGGAGGTGGGGGCACTGTCTCTACAAAAAGAAGGGGGTGGAAGTTCACGCTAACCTTTTGGGCATATTCGGCAAATGGCAAATGTCTGACGCATGCCTGCAGATAATCTTAGGCTGAAAAATTTGACGTTGAAAATATCAGAGGCTCTAAGAGTGGGGCTGCATCTGGGGAGTTAATTAAAGCAAGATTATCTGATTACTGCTCTTAATTAAAAACAAAGGCCTGTATGGAGAAAGGGCCATCTCCTCTGTGAACCCCAAAGAATGAGGACTTTTTCTCTCCTGATAAATACATACCCCTGTTTTTCCCCATCAGCCAGTGTAGAAGGCAACAGAAACAGCATTGGGGGTGGCTGTAACCAGATGGGAATGATCATTAACACAATATTTGAGTTGTGTAATTAACAGTTGGACAAACATACCTCACCTTATTGTGTTCATGGTATTGCATGGTCAGATATCACATTTCTTACAAACCAGAGGTTTGTTGACTCAGTCAGTGTCATTTATCCAACAGCATTTGCTCTGCCTCTCTGTGTCACATTTAGTAATTCTTGCACGATTTCAAACTTTCTCCTTACTATTATATTTGTTATGATGATCTGTGATCAATGATCTTTGATGTTACTGTTGTAATTAGTCTGGGGCACCACGGATAACATGTCCATATAAGACGGTGAACTTGATCAGTAAATGTGTGTGTTCTGATTGCTCTTCTGACCAGCCGTCCCTCTCATCTCTCTCCCTCTCCTCGGGCCTCCCTAGTCTCTGAGACATAACGACATCGAAATTAGGCCCATTAATAACCCTACGGGGGCCTCTAAGTGTCCAAGGGAATGGGAAAATCACACGTCTCTCACTTTAAATCAAATCTAGAAATGATTCAGCGTAGTGAGGAAGGCATGTCAAAAGCTCCAAGGGGCTAAAAGCTGGGCCTCTTGTGCCAAACACTTGGGCATATGCTGGACACAAAGGAAGAGATCTTGAAGGAAATGACAAGCATGACTCTGGGGAACAGACGACTGATAAAGAAAATAAACAGGTTTCTTGCTGATCTGGAGAAAGCATGCATGGTCTGGATGGAAGATCAAACATGGCACAACACTCCCTGAAGCTGAAACCAAACACAGAGCAAGGCCCTGACTCCTTCCCATTCTCTGAAGCCTGAGAGAGGTGAGGGGCTGCAGAAAGAACGTCTGAAGGTAGCCAAGGTTGGTTCGCGAGGTTTAAGGAAAAACGCCATCTCCATAACACAGAATCACAAGGGGCAGCAGCAGGTGCTCATGTAGAAGCTGCAGCAAGTTCTCCAGAAGCTCCAGCTGAGATCATTCATGAAGGTGGCTACACTCAATGACGGATTTTCAGTGTTGATGTAAGAGCCTCCTATCTGATGAAGATGCCATGGAGGACTTTGGTAGCTAGCGAGGAGAAGTCAGTGCCTGGCTTCCAAGCTGCAAAACATGGGCTGACTCTCTTATAAGAGGCTAATGCAGCTGGTGCCTCTGACTGGAAGCCACTGCCTGTTCTGCAAACCCTAGGGCCCTAAAGAATGATGCTGCATCTACTCCACCTGCACTCTGTAAATGGAACAGCAAAGCCTAGATGACAGCATCTCTGTTTACAACACAGTTTACTGAATATCTTAGGCCCACCGTTGAGACCTGCTGCTCAGAAAAAAAAAGAGGTGCCTTTCAGAGTACCATTGCTCATTGGCAGTGCACCTGGTCACCCAGGAGCTCGGATAGAGTGGAGATGTACGGGATTAATGTTGTTTTCCTGCCTACTAACACAACATCCATTCCTGCAGCCTGTGGGCCAAGGAGTCATTTTATCTCTCAGGCCTTATTATTTAAGAAATACGTTTGAAAGGCTAGAGCTTCCATAGATAGTGTGTCCTCTGATGGGTCTGGGCAAAGTAAACGAAACCTTCTGGAAGGGGTTCACCATTCTAGATAACTCTTAAGGACATTCCTGGTTCAGGGAGAGGTGAAAATAGCAATGTTAATAGGAGCATGGAAGAGGTTGATTCCAACCTTTGTAGAGGTCTTGGAGGGGTTCGAGACCTCAGTGGAAGAAGTAGCTGCAGATGGGGTAGGAAAATCAAGAGAACTAGAATTAGATGTGGAGCCTAAACATGGGATCAGAACTCTTGAGAAAACTCAAAGCAGTGAGGACTTGTGTCTCGTGGATGAGCAAAGAAGGTGGTGTCTGGAGATGGGAAGTGCTCCTGGTGAGGATGCTGGAAGAGTGTTGACATGGCGACAAAGCATTCAGAATGTTCCACGCACTCCATCAATAAGGCAGTGGCAGGACTTGAGAGGACAAACTCCAATCTTGAAAGAAGTTCTGCTATGGGTAGCATGCTATCCAACACCATCACCTGCTACAGAGAAAGCCTTCATGAAAGAGAGTCCATTGACATGGCAAAAGTTGTGATGTCTTATTTTAAGGAACTGCCACAGCCTTCCCCAACTTTTAGCCGCCACCCCTGATTCGTCGGCAGCCATCAGCCTGGAGGCAAGACCCTCCACCAGCAAAAACAAGATGACCCACTCAAAGCTCAGATGATAGCATTATTAGCAACAAGGTATCTTTTCACTAAGGTTCGTACTTAATTATGCTTTTTTAATAAGACAAAGCTATTGCACATTTAACAGACGACAGGATAGTGCAAACAGAACTTTATGCGCACCGGAAAGCCCAGAAATGAATTTGACTCGCTTTTTTGAGGTATTTTATTGCGGTGGTCTGGAATGGAGCCCGAACGTCTCCAAGGCATGCCTGCGGTAGCATGCATGATTAGGATCCTTAGCCTTCCGGTTATGCTCTAAGTTGTTCGTCACCCATTTGAGTGGGGGATGGGAGTCTGTGGGGATTTGGGTACATGGGCTGAGCTCACAGCAGGTGGATTTCTCCCCTCCGCTGGCTCCCTTACAGCAGCGAGATTTGGGGAGAGATTTCTTAACTTCTCTATGCATGTTTCTTTGTGAATAACCCTGGGTTGTTGTCAGGTTAATGAGATGATGCACAAATGTTTCAGCACTCAGCACCCCCAGCACCTAGAACAAGTTCAAGAAAATTTGCTTTGTTAGTGTTGGTATCTACTTGATGTCCAGAGGAACCCCAGGAGATGGACATTACCCCCATGTGACAGAAGAGGGATCTAAGCCCCACAGCCTTACCTTACTGCTATAGCTGTGCCTTGGACAGAGTCTGTCCTCGGCACCTGCAGGCAGCCCTGTCCAGAGCTTAGCCCCCTTTCCTTCCCTATTCCTTTTCCAAGTCCTCAGGATTGGCCCAGTACACCTCAGAGCAGTGGTGCCTGCACCAAGTACAGTGATGGGGCACCAGGCAAGGAGGGACCATAAGCTCCTTGTCTGTTTTCTTTAGGTCTGCCTGCCAGGGGCTGGCATTCAGTTGGTGCTCAATAAATGTCTGTTGAGGAGGCACGTGGGTGGCTCAGTCAGTAAAGTATCTGACCTGATTTTGGCTCAGGTCATGATCTCAGGGTCGTGAGATGAAGCCCTACATTGGATTTCTGAGTGTGGAGCCCAGTTGAGGTCACATTTCAGCACGGACTGTGACTCATGTAGGGTGGGTAACTGATCAGTGTCCCACAGAAGGTAAGAAAAGCCAGTCTTCAAGCCCAAATTCAAATCCCTCCAAAGCCTGTATTTGGATTTCCTGCACTACCATGGCTCTCTGACATTTATCCTGCAAATTTTACTGGCAAACAACTGTTCTTAATATTAAAACTGCATGAGGATTATCATTCAACACTCAGCATCAATCCAGAAGATGCCTACTGAGTGCCAGATCACACGGCAGGAAGCCCTGAAATTTTTGAGCACTGTCCTTGGAACATGTTTACAATTTTAAGATCTGAGAACTTCTGGGGCGCCTGGGTGGCTCAGTGGGTTAAGCCGCTGCCTTCGGCTCAGGTCATGATCTCAGGGTCCTGGGATCGAGTCCCGCATCGGGCTCTCTGCTCAGCAAGAAGCCTGCTTCCCTCTCTCTCTCTGCCTGCCTCTCCGTCTACTTGTGATCTCTCTCTGTCAAATAAATAAATAAAATCTTGGAAAAAAAAAAAAGATCTGAGAACTTCTGAGTGGGAAGGAACCACTGGGATTATCTGACCCGCTTTGCTCATTATGCAGATGGGGAACACAGAGGTCTGCAGAGGGAAGTATCTTACCCAAATTTGTAGGAAATCTGAGCTTAGAGCTCAGGTGCCTTCTAGCTCTTTCTAACTGCACAAATCATCTATGAATTCTTCCTCCCTTCAAGAACTTAAAATATAACAGAAAAGACTAAAATCCTATTTATTTATTTATTTTAAAAAAAATTATTTATTTATTTGACAGACAGAGATCACAAGTAGGCAGAGAGGCAGGCAGAGAGAGAGAGGAGGAAGCAGGTTCCCTGAGGAGCAGAGAGCCGGACATGGGGCTCGATCCCAGGACCCTGGGATCATGACCTGAGCCGAAGGCAGAGGCTTTAACCCACTGAGCCACCCAGGCACGCCCAAAATCCTATATTTTTAGAGAGAGAGAGAGTGCACATGCATGCAAGTGGGGGAGGGGTAAGGGCCAGAGAGGGAGAGAGAGAATCTCAAGCATGCTCCACATCCAGCACAGAGTCTGATGGGGACTCAGTCTGATGGCCCTGAGATCATGACGTGAGCAGAAATCAAGAGTTGGTTGCTTAACCAGCTGAGTCACCCAGGTACCCCTAAAGCTAAAATCCTCTTAACCATGCCCCCAATCTCAGCTCCCTTCCTAAAGTTATCTACTACTGTCCAGTTCGGTATGACCCTTCCACATTTTTTCCTGTGGATTTTTAAACATATGTGCACCAGTAGTACATTTGTTGTATAATACATATATTCTAGAATATAGAACGTATTTGTGGGCTTTTAAAAGATATCAATGCACATAGGATGTACCTTATGTGCCACATAAATTCTTACCCTGTGCTTCTTTCCCTCTACAGTATATTCTAGCAATCTTTCTTTATCAGTACGCCTAGGCTGGTCTCATTTTTTTCCAGTCCCGCAAAAGATCTTCAAGTCATGCTACCGTTTATTTCATTAAAGTCGTCTTCTTTCACTTTCAGCATTTTCTTGGTATTAACTCTGAGCCTGTAAGCCTTTAAAACACAGACACACACACACACACACACACACACTCTCTTATGCACGGGGGTGCGTGATTTGGTGGGTCTAAGGGCTTTTGCACTTTAAACTTGGCTGGATGCTACCAGATCATCCCTGTGTCCTTTCTGCTTAGGAGAGAATAGCACTCCTGTATCCCCAGCCCCATGCCACCTGGCACCTCATAGGGCTCAATAAATGATTCTCTTGGACATTTCAAATTAGACTGAGAAAGAAGGTCACTTTAAAAACAGAAGAGAGAGAGAAAGCAGTCTTCTGCCAAAAAAATAAAAGCATTCTCTGCATTATTTATAAGGGGCCGTCAACCCAAGAGAAATACACCTAAAGCCTTATGATTTACAGTCCAGGAGCCATGCAGCTGCTGCTGATAAATGCAAGAGCTTCTGGAGATGGAGACACTAAATTACCTTTGTGGTCCCCAGAGAAGAAGTTTATGGGGTTGGTGGTAGCAGTCACACTTGGCTTAGATTCTCTCCTAACCTCTCGCAGCAGGTGGTGCCAGGGCCATCCAGGGACGGGTCCGCTCACCTTGGGCCCCACCGTGTGCCTGACCTCTCCTGCCTCTGCCCTTGCTAGAGAAGTGTGAAAGTGGGGGACCTCTCCCCCACTTCCTCCTTATCTTCAGAGTACATCAGGCTTTCCCTCCTTCACTGTAGACCCTCTTCCTCACCCTGCAGCCCCACTGTGGTCTTCCTTTTCCTCCCTTTTGGAGTCAGTCTTCTCCAAAGTGGGGTTCCACACACACTGTCTGCACTCATACCCTCCCCCATTCCTGCCACCGAGAGCCTGGCCACTATCACTCATGAAACTTTCCTCACCATGTCAGCAGCTTCCGAAGGGACAGATGGGGCAGGGGGCGGGGATGTTCTCTGGTCTTGGTCTTTCTCTGGACTGAGAAGTTAGCAAAGTGTCAAACATGTCTCTGTTCATTCAGCCTTGTAGATGTTTCTGCTCCTTGGGGCTCCTCAAACCTCTTTCCTGGTCTTTGCCTTCCCACTCCCAGCCCCCAAATGTGGGGGGTCATGGGGTAATGCCCTCACCTGGTTGTTTTGCTCTCTACCTGATCCCAGATGATCCCCGTGTGATTTTACATCCCCCACTGTAAATGGGCAAACCCCAGTCTAAACCTCTAGCTCTTAAGCTCTCCCAGGTTTTAAATGGAGACATCATATCTAATTGTCTGCACTGAGGAGATGGCCTCTCCCTGGTGTCTTAACTCAACATATCTGGGAGGAAGTTTCTGCCTTCCCGTCCACTCTGTGTTATCAGTATCATTTGGAGGTAAAGCCACCCAAACTGGGTCTTCATAAAGCCACCCAAACTGGGTCTTCTCAGACTATCAACCCCTCTCTTTCATCCTCATAGTCAACAGATCCCCAGATCTTTCTTATTCTTCTCTCCTCCGAATACTCTTGGCTCTCTCTGCTTCCATCCTCACTGCCAACACCTGTAAGTCAGGCTGCCGTCATTTCTGTCCTAGACGCTGACAAAGAGCTTCCAATACCATCCTCCCTCAGTCCATCCTTTACACTTCAGCCCGTCTGATCCCTTTAAAGTAAAAGTCTTGCTGCAGTGGCTTCCCATCTCACCTCAAGAGTCAACAGACTCCTGCCTAGAGGCGAAATCTAACCTTTGACCTGTTTTTATAAATAAAGTTTTATTGGAACCAGCCATGTCCACGTTTTTGTTTTTGATTTTGCATATTATTTTTCACTGTTCCTGCACTGTGATGGCAGAAATGAGTAGTTGCAATGGAGACCAGATGGCCTCCAGGCCAAAAATTATTGCCGTCTTCCCTTTACAGGAAAACTTTGGTGATCCCTGCCCTCTGGAATAGAACAGGATGGAATTCAAGACCTTAGCAGGCTTACAGTGCCCTACGTGATGTGGCTTTTGCCTGCCTTTCTGGTCTCATTCCCTCCATCCCTTCTTCATACTTGGTCCCCCATATGGATTATAGCTCTCCCTCATCCACTACACTCTTGCCCCCTCCTTGATCTTTTGTCCATGATATTCCCTCTGACTGGACACCCTTCTGTTTCTTCACTTAACTCTTACTCATCCTCCAAGACTCAGCTCATGGATTCCTTGCCTCAGGAGGCTTCCCCGATGCCCTGGCTGGGTCAGGAGGTGACTACATAGTCCTACAGACCCCATAGTGCTCACCGTATAATGCTGAGATTATCTGCTCAGGTGTCTTTCTCCCTCATGAGGTTGTGAGTCTTTTAAGGGAACAAATCTTATCCTTTTCTTCTTGTACCTCAGCACCTAGCACAGTGCCTGACACAGCATATACTCAATAAATATTCATGGAGCAAATGAATGACAGTGGACAGAAGTTAGATGTGTGGATTGAAGGATGATGCTGATATCAACACCATGGGTGGACTTGCCAGACTGTTCGACTCTCTCCAGCATTGATGGAATATAGTGGGGGATACCCAAGGACTGGGCAGCAGCTCCCCCAGAATAAAGACTGAGGGCAGAGGTGAGTGTTAAGCCAGATCAGGCAGAGATCTTAAAGACACATTTCAAAAGAGGTAAGGTGAGAACAATGGACTTTGCAGTGTGGTAGACCTGGTTTCCAATCCCAAGTTATTAGCCACCTGACAACCCCTTTTCCAGGCTTATATCCCCTTTGCAGGAAGAAGAAATAACAGCTATAGCAGTGGCTGGTAGAATCCCTGACATGAACTTGGTGTTTAATAAGCAAGAGTTCCCTTCCACCCTCCTTCCTTCCTCCCTGGCCAGGCTAGGTGGTGCTGTTCTGGGAGGCAGGGATACTGACAGGCAGGACTAGGGAAACCTGTGTCTGGGTTCTAATAATCCCATGTGCCAGAGACTGTGGAAGTGAGCCAGACTTGCAGCAGAAAACCATGAGCACAACAAAGAATCCCTTGCCAGTGAAAGTGGAGTGTCAGTGAACAGTGTTACATATGTTGAACCTGATGTGTTTGAGGATGTTCAAGTCGAATCATCCAGAGGTTTTGAACTCTGGGCTGGATCTATGAAGATTCCAGGACTTCTCTGTGTAATGTTGGGATTTGCTGGGGGGGGGGGGGTATAGATGACATAAAACCCAACTCAACCTGGCTTGTACAAAATGAAAACTAGTATTATGTCATGCAGCTTAGAAACCAAAGGTAGATCTAGCTTCGGGCATTATTGGACCCAGGGATTCAAAAATGATCATGGGGATTTGATCCCTCAGCAACCTCTCTGCCCTATTCTTCTCAACACTGACTTTTTTGCAAGGTAGCAAGATGGCAGCCAAGATCTTCTAGCTCATGCCTGTACCACTCAGAGTTCAAAAGTAAAGTGGGCTTCTCTCTTCAAAACAGTTCCACCAGAATCTTGAGCTTGACTTTTATTGGCCCAAAGGGAGTCACATGTCTGTTCTGAACCAGTCAGAATGAATAAGGAGAACAAAGGAGTCTCTTACCTTAGGCTCAAGTTGGTGTTCTCACCTGGTTCTGGGAGATGGAGTTATTCCTGCCCAAACCACAGGAACACTGGGGGAGGAAGGGTTTCCTCAAAGGATAAGGGGATACATTACCTGAAGCAGAATAATAATGAGTAGATAAAAAACAAATAAGCAAAGCAAATGTTTTCCACCAAGGGGAAAACTGAATTATGGGAGTGGACAAAATTATGCATACAGAGTTGAAGGATAGGGAGGTGGGTAAAGTAGGAAAGGAGAGGACAGTAAGAAAAGAAAAAACATATTCAAGTGTTTGAGGTCCCACTGAGTAGCCTTGGGAAGCCCAAATAAAATTGTGTGTGTCCTGGTCAGAGACTTTATTTATCCCTAAATTTCAATGACCAATCTATCACCACGTAATTAGTGATGCTGTGATTTGAATTTATTACCAAACATGGCTCTCCGCTGTTGCTATTGGACTTGTACCATATTGCAATGTGAGCATGGAAATTATTGTATAAATTATTCTCACTCACATAATCATCGTGATTTTAATTACTGTGTAATCTTCGCTAATTACTGTTGTATGTATCATTTGCTTTGGTGCCGATTTAACACAACCGCTGTTCGTTTGGCTAAACGATGGCATTACAACTTTTCCTTTTTCTGGGGGAAAATTTGCTTTCTGTAAACATTTGCAGCCCCATACTCTCGGCTTGCTGTTCTTGGTTTAAAAAGGACGAGATTTAGACATCAACTTCCTTTCGCCCCCCGTTGATTTTTATGTAGGATGAGGCTGGCTTGAATTAGTAAAAAGGTCTAAATTACAGGGTATTGTTTTTAAAATAAAGTTGTATGCCTTTCAGGAAAGTGCAATTAGTCTACTACAGAAGCGAAGGCAAGGATGGGTCACACGAGGCCTGCTTAAATGATTAGATAAGAAGCGTTTGTAATTAGTTCATTAATTACGCAAATGTGAATGGATGGTACTTAGTGCTAGAAACAGGTCGTTTTCAAAGTAGGTTAAGCATTCACAGCTAATCTTATTTCAATAGTACATTTATTTACTGGTCTCTGTATTCTTAGAACCAGAGCTCAGGATCATTTTAATCCATCCTGAAGATACTTAATGAACAGACCTCTCATGAATATGGTTTTATGTCTTCCTGAGACAAAGGGGTGCTATTCAGTTTTATCAATCTTAGGAAGATTAGTGGAAACTGAAAGCATGAAAATGTCAGTGCAAACATATTTACCACAGAACCCAGGCCTGTGCAAATGGAACCAGAAGTCTGGCTCTGCCCAGGAATCAGCCTTGGAGCCAGCATGTGTCCTGGACAGGTTTCCATGGGCAGGAGGGCTGTTTTCTACTTAAAACTCCAGATCTTGGATGGTAGATATGTGGGTCTCTCAGGAGCTTCGAGGCTCATCTAATTTAGCTGCAAGTTTGTGTAAGAACCATTTGGATTAAAGTATCTGTGGCTCTCAGATTGAGCTCTATTTTGGTGACATGGACCTATCATTGAAATACACATCCAGGAAATTGCATCTTTATGAAATTTTCAAAAATTGGCCCTACCCGTTTAATTACTACCAAAAGCAAAACCAGATCATCTCAGGTGCCCCTAAAACCTTCTTGAGCCTGTTCAGGTCATGACCTCATCCTTCCTCAGAGGTAACCACCATCCTGACTTCTAATGCTATGAATTAGATATGACTGGTTTTTTTAAAATTCTATATAAGGGGAAGTATCCAGTAGTACTCTTTGGCACCTGGCTTCTTTCTTTTAATACTATGTGGATTTTTAAAAAAATATATTATTTATTGTAATTTAGAGAAAGAGAGAGAACATGATCAGGAATGGCAAAGGGAGAGGGAGAGAGAATCCCAAGTAGACTCCATGCTGAACTCAGATCACGACACTGGGCTGAGATCACAACTTGAGTTGAAACCAAGGGTCAGAGGCTTAACCAACTGCACCACCCAGGTACCCCCATTTAATGTTATGTTTATGAGCTTCATTCACATTGTTGCATGTAGGGGTAATTCCCTTGTTTTCTTTGTTCTGTAGTCCATAACTGTGGTTCTCAACTGGAGGCAATTTTGCATCCCAAGCTCTGCCAGGAGATAGTTGATAGTGTCTGGAGACATTTTTGGTCATCATAACAGAGACAGGTTCTACTGTAAAAGACCAGGATGCTGTTATACACCCTACAATGCACAGAACTGGCCACACAAAATTATCTGGTCCAAAATGTCAATTACATCACTATTGAGAAAATCTGGTCTATAACGCTCCACTGTAGGAATATATAATAATGATTTATTCACTCTGTTGATAATTGTCATTTAGGTTGTTTCTAGGTTTTTAAAAAAGATTTATTTATTTATTTGAGAGAGAGTTAGAGTGGAGTAGTGGTATTAGGGGCAGAGGGAGAAAATCCTCAGACAGAATCCTCACTGAATGCAGAGTCCGACGTGGAGCTCAGTCTCACAACCTATGAGATCATGACCTGAGCTGAAATCACAAGTCAGGTGCTTAACCAATTGAGCCACCCAGGCACCCCTAGGTTGTTTCTAGTTTAACACTATCATGGATGGCACTACTATGGGCCATCTTGTACACATCTTTTGTGGCATGGATTTAGATTTCTGTTGGGTGTTTGCCCAGGAGTAAAATTGCTGGGCCATAGGTGTATTTTCAACTTTAGTAAATATTGTCAAGACAGTGATACCAATTTACCTTCCCACCAGCAGTGAATGGGAGTTCCAGTTGCTTTGCATTTTTGCTAACACTTGGTTTTGTCATTTAAAAAAAATATGTTAGCTATTCTGGTGGATATTGATAGGGTCACATTTTTTTATATTTTCTTAAAATTTCATTTTTAAATTAAATTAAATTTTTTCCGGTATTCCATGATTCATTGTTTATGTACCATACCCAGTGCTCCATGCAATACATGCCCTCCTTAATACCCACCACCAGCCTCACCCACCCCCTACCCTCTTCCCCTACAGAACCCTTACTTTGTTTCTCAGAGTCCACAGTCTCTCAGGGTTCATCTCCCTCTCCGATTTCCCCCAACTCAGTTCTCCTTTCCATCTCCAATGTCCTCCATGTTATTCCTTATGCTCCACAAGTAAGCAAAGCCATGTGATAATTGACTCTCTCTGCTTGACTTATTTCTCTCAGCATAATCTCCTCCAGTCCCATACATGTTGATACAAAAGATGGGTATTCATCCTTTCTGATGGAGGCATAATACTCTATTGTATATATGGACCACATCTTCTTTATCCATTTGTCTGTTGAAGGGCATCTTGACTCTTTCCACAGTTTGGTGACTATGGGCATTGCTGCTGTGCACATTGGGGTACAGATGGCCTTTCTTTTCACTATGTCTCTATCTTTGGGGTAAATACACAGTAGTGCAATTGCAGGATCATAGGATGCCAGGATTCTCAACAAGATCCTAGCTAATAGGATCCAACAGTACATTAAAAAGATTATCCACCATGACCAGGTGGATGCAAAGGTGGTTCAACATTCGCAAATCAATCAATGTGATAGAACAAATCAATAAGAGAAGAGAGAAGAACCACATGGTCCTCTCAATTGATGCAGAAAAAGCATTTGACAAGATACAGCTTCCATTCCTGATTAAAACAATTCAGAGAATAGGGATAGAGGGAACATTCCTCAATCTTCATAAAAGCTATCTATGAAAAACCCACAGCAATTATCATTCTCAATGGAGAAAAGCTAACAGCCCTCCCTTTGAGATCAGGAACACGACAAGGATGTCCATTCTCGCCACTGTTTTTCAACATAGTACTAGAAGTCCTAGCAACAGCAATCAGACAACGAAGAGAAATAAAAGTATTCAAATTGGCAAAGAAGAGGTCAAACTCTCTCTCTTCACAGATGACATGATACTTTATGTGGAAAACCCAAAGACTCCACCTCCAAACTACTAGAACTCATTCAGCAACTCAGTAATGTGGCAGGATACAAAACCAATATACAGAAATCAGTTGATTTCTTATACTCTAACAATGAAAATATGGAAAGGGAAATTAGAGAATTGATTCAATTTACTATAGCACCAAGAACCATAAGATACCTGGGAATAAACCTAACTAAAGAGGTAAAGGATCTGTACTTGAGGAACCATATTTTTGGTTTTAATTTTCACATTCCTGATGAAGAAACCTTTTCATGTGCTTATATGCTCATTGAGATATCCTTTTCAGTGCAAGGTCTGATCAAGTCTTTTGCCCTTACGTTTTTTCTTCTGGGTTTCTTCTCTTCTATTATTACTATTATTATTAATTTGTAGGAATCCTTAATATATTCTAGATATAAGTCCTTTCTTGGTATGTTGAGCCATCCATTTGATGGAATGTCTTTTTCACTCTCTTACAGTTCATTTCAATGAACAGAAATTCTTAATTTTAATGTAATTGAACTTAGAATATTTTTCCTTTATAGTTGATGTTTTTTCTATTCCACTGAAGATTTATTTGCCTACTCCTAAATTATGAAAACATCCCCCTGTGTTTTTTGACAAACAGTGTATTGATTTAACTTTTATATCTATATATACAATTCATCAGGAATTCTTCTTTATGGTGTGAGGTAGGGGTTAAGATTCATTGGCATATAAATACCCAACTAGTCTTGTGTATGTATTTTAAAAAGACATCATATATTTCACATTTTACCACCATGTCATCTTCCAGTACATCAGGTGATTTTATATATTTTCTAGACCCTGTTCTCTTACATTTTTCTACTTGCCCATCTTTGAGCTGATTTAAAATTGCCTTAATTAATGTAGTTTTATATGTAAGTCTTGATATCTGAGTGTGTATCTTCCTTGGATTAATTCTTCTTCCTCAAGACCAGCAAATGACTCCAGACGAAAAATGCCACAGTACCGGGCTCACCTCAGCATACTTCTCTCTTTCCAAAATTTGACCCTTCAACTCCTGGCTGCTTTGGTGCCTTCCAACGCCTATAAATGTAAACTTAGCTTTTCTAGCTTTGCTAAGTGAAGATTTTCTATGGAAAATCTAGTCTGTCTGATCCAGAAAAGCTAATCTATCATAGCCAGAAATTAAATGTTAAGCTAGCCTTTTTGCTCCCTTTGCTAAGTAAACATTTTTCCTTACTTTTAATGCCTAAGAGGATATGATGCTTCACTTAAATCTCCTTCCAGTCATAACTTGGTGAATCTACTTTCCATTTCAGACTTGAGACTTCTGTACTGCAAGGGCTATTGATCTTTGTATTGATGGCATCTGGGATCATGGATTCAGTAAATGACTCTGGATGGATGTAAGGAGGGGTGGCTGGATGGCTGGATGGCTGGTTAGATAATTTCCATTCACTTAAAACTGCATTTTCATAAGGAACTGGGTGCTTTTATGACTAAGTCTGGGATTTTTTTAATGGTTATTTTCATTGTACCATGTTTCACTGAGGCAATGTCTGTGAAAAGTGAAGGAATGCATTGAAAATTTATTTAAATATGTTTAACCCAAGTTGAATCTCCAATCCAATTAGAGATTTTCATCCCCTTACATATCCAGTTTGTTCTTTCCAAACACTATAGGAATTGTATCAGAAGGTAAAGAAGTATAGGAGCACCGGGGTGGCTCAGTCGGTTAAGCATCTGACTCTTGATTTTGGCTCCGGTCATGATCTCAGGGCTGTGAGATCAAGCCCCATGATGGGCTCTGTGCTCAATGAGGAGTTCCCTTGAGATTCTCTCTCCCTTTAAAAAAAAAAGAAAGAAGAGAAGAAGGTAAAGAAGTATAAACCCAGTACTTTCACTGTCTCATCAGAATATGACCTGAGATATTCTCTTTCCTTCGTTGTTGTTCCAGGTGTAGAATGAGGCATCCAAGACAGCTGGGGTTTCAGCTCCCTTTCCATTCTGCTATTCTAGAAGTTGATGGAATTCTGTAGCAATGAAACCAGCCTTTTGGCTTGGGTTTAGACATGAAACATTTGCTCCAGATTGTGTGCCGGAAGTTGGCTTGGGATCTATTGTTTTTAAGCTCAGAGATGTGGGATTGGCTGGCTGGGAAGCAGAGCTGCTAAGGTGTGAATGAACCAGCCAGAGGAGTTGGATGGAGCCCTTTTGTTCATTCTTTCTATGTTTCCACCCCCCACCCATCTCTACCCCTCTATCCCTTCATTCTTTCTATCCTATAAACTTTCCTTCTAGATACCCAGGATTCATAGAAGAACAATGGGAACTAGTTCATAGCAATCTTGTTGGGGGTTACAAATAAGTCAACAGGCAGTTTCAGTACATAATGATGGGGGAGCTCAGGGGCTGTGGAAGCCAAAAGAGACACCCTATCCAGTCTGGGAGGTGAGAGAAGGCTTTCTGGAGGAGTCTACAGTTGGGCTGAGCATTGAAGGATGAATAAAATATTTTCTTTTCTTTCTTTCTTTCTTTGCTTCTTTCTTTCTTTCTTTCTTTCTTTCTTTCTTTCTTTCTTTCTTTCTCTTTCTTTCTTTCTTTCTTTGTAATATGGAACAGTGGTTCTTCCAAATCACCTGTAAGTTCCACTTCTTCTCTCCTTCTGTCCTTCCTCTCTTCTTTCTTCCTCTTATATTTTTCTACTCCGGAAGTATCTGGGCACCATCCATTCTATTAGCCTCCACCTTAATTTAACAATGACCAGTGTTTTGTGTGTCAACTTCATTTCTGTCTTTAGCTCCCTTCCTACTTCTATCCACATCAAAACACATTTTTTATTTTTCTGCTGGACAATGTGAAAGTAAGTTGAAAACATCATAATAGTTTTCCCTAAAATAGTTTTCCATCTTTCTTCTAAGAAGGACATTTCCTAACTACCATAGCACTCGTGCACCATAGAAAATTAACACACATCCAAGATCCCAACACCCGCATTACCCCCAATTTCCTAAAATTGTCTGTATCACTGTATTCTCTTAAGGATATCCATTGCATTTTGTTGTTTTGTTTCTTTAATCACTCTCTTTAAAAAATTAGTAGAGTTTATTTTGGGGGAAATTTTTAGAAGGATTACAGAAAAATTAAGCAGAAAGTTCCCATATACCTCCTCTCTTCCCACACAGTTTTCCCTCTTTTATTCACATCTATGGTTAGCCTTTATTTCCTTTGAAAGTAGAATGGTCCCCTCACCTCCCCCTCATCGCACTGAAGTGTGTGTGTGTGTGTGTGTGTGTTTAATAGAGTTTTAGGGGTGGTTCTGATGGGCAACTGCATTCAAAAACTGCTTGTCCTAGGACCTAGGACCCAGTACCTAGTACCTAGCACCTAGCACCCAATAGAATGTATGGGTGAGGCCAAGGAAAAGTCTGCTGATGTACAGAAGGTTGGTGGACGGGTGTCTACTGAGGGCAAATTACTGGTTTTGCCCATGTGTCAAGGACTCATCACCCACTTAAGATCAGAGCAAATGGCAAGGAAGACTTGGGGGTTATCTTGTCTCACAGAAACCATTACATTATCAAGAATATAAGGTATTTACAGAGTCTGTTTCCTGACTCAAGTCTTTGTACTTTCTGGCCAGGAGTAAAAAGGTTCACTGTGGTTGAACATGCTTCCTTGGTTATCCCACCCCATGGCTTCCTCCTTGCTTTGAGTCTTCCAGCTGGATGGCCTTTTTCAGCCTTGGTTTCCTTGCCAAATCCAAGATTTGGATTATTAGCCCTTACTTGCCAAGGGTTTGGATATTGAAATAAGCTCATAACTAGTAGGAAGGAGGTGGTGGGGGAGGGATGGGGATCTCCTTCTTATGCTTGGCATGTCCTCCTTGACATCCCTACCCAAACCCTATCCCCCTTCCAAAAGCCTCACTCAACCACCAATGTCCTCCAGAAAGGCCAAGCCCCCAGGCTCTGGTACCTCTCTCCTTTGCCAACCTCCTGCTATACTTAGTCTAAGGCTCAACTTATCCAGAACTTTTTGCCCTGCTGACTCTTCTTCATGGTTTTATCCAGTCTCCACTCCTACTGTGTGCTCTCCAGGAGGGAAAGGCAACACATCCTCTGCTCCCTGGAGCTCAGCCTGCCATCTTATATGGCCAGACCGAGAGGACAGCCTTGGCTCTGCTACTTCCTCAGCAAGCCCACGTGCCTCTCCAAAGCCTCAGTTTCCTCATCTGTAAAATAGGGCAGTAAAGGGTAGGAGAGTAGAGCAGTTAGAAGGCATGGATCCCAGAGCTGGACTCTTTGGCTTAAATCCATGTTCTCCCACTGATTATAAGGCAAATTATGTATCCTTCTGAGCCTCATTTGTGAAATGGGAAGATTATGATAGTGGATTGTAATAGAGGACTATTGCAAAGATAAAAATCAAGGAGTGTCTTGCAAAGCCTAAAGGCACAATATACAGCAGTGTTTATGCAGAATTCAGTTGCACCCTGTTGGGGTTTAATAAATGTCTCATGATCCTACCACATTACGCAGTCTTGGGCACTGTATCAAGGTTTATTACAGATTATCCATTGTTGTGTTGGCCTTGGTCACAAAACCTTCAGGTCAACTTAAAAGCATATCTGGCTTCCCATCCTGGGCCTCGCCAGTATTAGAACATCCATACATTTTTAATTTCCTCTTGAATTTCAGGGTGCGGATGAAGAATGGGGGTGACAGCACATCTCGGGGGATGATTCATGGTGTCATTAAGTCTGTGTCGAGTTTCCTGTAGCTCCAGTAGGCCCAGGCTCTGCCCAGACTCAGACTGGGGGATTATTTTTGCTGTGTAATTATGTCAAATGCCCATGAATCCCGTGTCTCTCCTTGACTTGGACCTCACCTTTTTGGTTCATTAAGTCCCAGTGGGTGTTGAAATATATAGACATGTAAATAGGAGTTCAGCCGGTTGAGGTTTCCACTCGCCTTTCTACCTGGAGGATGTGGTTTGTTGTGGAAGGGAAAGGCAGGACATACAGATCTGGGCCACCAAGGTTCAAGTCCAGGCTCTGCCACTGAGCCGGTGACCTTGAGCGAATGGCTTCTCATGAAGGAGACTCCATTTTCTCATCTGTAAGGTGGGGTGAGGATTCTGATCCTGATGAGATTGTGCATACAAATTAAATGAGTATAGAGGTGACTTTTTCATTTTCCACCTGATATTCATGGAGCATCTACTCATGTGGTAAAATGATGGAGCCTCGTTCACAGGACAGCCTGGCGGGGGCAGGGGTGTGGTCCATGCCGAGTCCGAGTCCAAGTCCGAGCCAGCCAGCAGCTGGCTCATTCTGCCACCTAACAGACTGCTTTGATATCCTTGTCTTTTTCGTGTGCTGCTCAGAGTGTGGTTATATATAGCAACTGTTCATTCTGGAACTTTTACCCTTAGTCTGGGGCCTTCTCTAGCCATGATGGGCAGAGCCATTAAGAAAAAAAAACAAACAATCAAACAAGCGTTAAGATGTTTAAACATACATTTGCTAGGAGTAGCATTTTGATCAGAATAAGTAATACAAGCACGTTGAAGTGTATCACCCTTCACCTTGCATGAAGTGCTGGGGGGTAGGTGGAGGTGGATCAGGGTGACATTCGCAGGAACGGACTCTACCCATCACATAGACCCTCTCTAATTCCTCACAGATCCCTGTGAGACAGGGCCTTATCATCCCCACTCCTCCAGCTGAGCAGGTTCCAGCTCTACAAGGGACCTGGCTGGGCCCAAACAGAGGCAGGATTTGAACCTGGACCCATCTGCCTCTGAAGCCCGTTTTCCTAGCCTGGGAGGTAAAAAGGTGCAAATTTCCATATTTCTGGATATTCATATCCTGATCTCCCTCATAAACCTTCAGAAGTTTAAGCCACCAATACTTAGAGTATTTTCATGTCTATTCTCTTCATCAATTTTCTTAATAAACATCAACCGGGTACCTAGTGGGTGGCGGACACTAGAGCTTCACCCACTCATCCAAAACACACTAATTAAGTGTCAGGGCACTGACACTTCACTCATTCATTGAGCCTATGTTTGTGGAGCAGCTACTATGTGCTAGGATGCTGTTCTTGGCGCTAGAGTATGTCAGTGAATACAACAGACAAAACTGCTGTCCCTTGGAGCTCTTACCTCCACAACATTCCAAGGTTGATCTGATTTCCCCCCATTTCACAGCTGAGGACAACTGAGGCAAAGAGACAGGTGACTGTCCCAAGGCTGATGAGTGGCAGAAGCAGACCAAGCTTCAGGTGATAAATATTATCTGGACAAGGTAACATAGGAAACACTGTTAATTCTGTATCACATCACAGGGTTCAAAGGGAGTCTGCAGAGAATGGTGCTATTGGCTGTGGGGTCAGCTCTCCTGAGATTGGACCCCTACCTCTATCATTTCCGCCTGTGTCTGCTTGCGGAGGTCACCCCAGGTCCCCTTGCAGTGTTTGGAGGTCATTAATTCCTGTCTCTGGACTTGCTGTAAAGATTATGAACGAACGTGGCTATCAGCTCCACGAGGGCAGGAAGCCCATCAGCTTGGTCTGCCTTGTATGCGGGACACCCAGCAGTGTGCCTGATACACAGCAGGTGCCCAGCCTAGAGGTAACTGTTTCAATGACAACTGACTTACCCCTCCACTCAGTTATGGGACCAGCCCAATGCTTCTGTGACTAGAAGCTCAGTTCTAGCGGTTTTCGGTAGGTATGCTAGAGAATTATTCCTCTTCAGATGCACTAAAGCCAGACAGCAGAAGTTCCCAAGACATTACTTGAGTCTCTCCTTAGAGAAGCAGGGTGTCCCCGCCTAGCATTTGTCCATACCTGTCTCCCAGTGACTGGGAGAAACTTCTATCCATTAGGGCTCTCCCTGGCCAAGGTTCTAGGAGGCAGGCACAGTGATATCTTGATTATCTGCCAGCCATCCTTCATGCGATGCTGATGGAGGAGAGTTCCACCTGAGTCAAGCTGTCCAGTAAGGATAGCTGGGGGAAAAATGAGTCTTCCCAGGTACCAGGATGAAAACAGCAGGCTGGTTTGAAATGTCCAAAGCTGGGTCAGAAACCGAGATCATCTGACTCAAAGGGCAGAACTGTGACCCTCCCCCCAGAAACCTGCAAGAGGTGTCTGTGTTCACATGAAATTCTGTGGTCTGCACACAGAAAGCAGTGGATGCAAGCAACTTCCTACTTGGATTGGAAATGCTGGTGTTGCAGAGGTGTGGGTGGATTTCTGAGTGGCAAATCCAGGAGCCAGTACTCAGCCATGACTCCTTTCATTTTCTTCTGCTACCCTGGCCCTCCCTATCCCATGGCTCCTGCTTCCCTTCTCGCTCTACCCCCACCTCCTTCTCCTCATCTGTCCTGTCTGGCTACCCAGGAGTTTACACATCTTGGCATATGTTCCTGTTTCAAGCCCACCAGCTGAGGCTCTGAACACACCAGACAACTCCAGGAAGGTGGGACCAAGCCCACCATCCCCCCCTACCCCCAGAGCACCAGGCTCTTGGGCCCCTCAGCAGAGCTCAGTGACCCCAAGCCTGGGACATTTTGGCTTGCATCCCTTATGGAAGGTGCTGCTCCTGGTGGGCCTCTGGGAAGGCAGTCAGATCTGTCAGGTCTGGTGGAGACGGAGAATCCCACAGGTGGGCCCCAGTGAGCCTGTGGCTTGTGTCATGGACACCAGCTTTCACCGCCTGGCACCTCCAGACCCCTACTCCTGGGCTGCTGACAGCCTCCTGTGACCCCTAGCCTATCCTGCCTTGGATCAAAGATGGGGAGGACAGATCCTCCACTGCCAGCCTAAGCCCCTTCCCCACCCCCCACCCCCCGCCTCTGCTCCCAGACACCCTCCTCCTTCCCCTCTCCATCAGCTCCATCTTCCCCCTCTTCTCCAGGCCCCCATCCCTTCACACTGCAGCTGCTCACTTGCCTGCTTCCTTTCCCCCACCCCCCTCCGCTTCCCTCTGTTCCTCCTCCCCTTCCCCCATTCTTCTAGGTCCTCTTCCTTGTGAACCTATTTCCAAGCTAAACTTGACTCAGTTCAACAAAATTTACTGAGCAGCTGCTGTGTGCTGGGCTTGGTGCCAAGTCAGACGGTACAGGGATGACAGCCTGCACGGTCTTGACAGCAGGGCTGGGGGGAAGGGGTTCCCCCCACCTCCTCTCCTTCTGCCTCTTTCTACTTCCTCTTCCTCCCCTCCTCCCCTTTCTCCTCCTCTCCTTCCTCCCTTCCTCCTCCTCCACTTCCTCCTCCTCCTCTCCTTCTTCCCTTCCTCCTCCTCTGCTTCCTCCTCCTCCTCTCCTTTCTCCTCCTTCTTCTTCTCTTCCTTCTCCTCTTCTTTCCTCCTCTCCACCTTCCTCCACCTCCCTTCTTCCTCCTCCTAACTTCTCTTCCCACCCTCTCCCCATGCCCTGCCCCGGCATCCACAGCCAGCACTGGAGATGGGAGCTGGGGTGTGCAGGATGGCAGCATCCCAGGAAACTCAGTGACAGGAGCTCTGATGCCACCATCCCCCACACGGCAGTCAATGGATGCAACTGAGCACCTGAGACATCACATCCACCTCCCTCTGGGGCCAAGACAGGGTGGAGATGACTTTTGCCAGCTCTGGCAGCAGCCCACTGCCCCTGGCAGTTGCGAGCTGTTTATTTAAAAAAAAAAAAAAAAAAAAAAAAGCAAGGAGCAAGAAATCCGCCTTGCCGTGTGCTCAGGAAGGGATTCTAAGGTAATGACATTGACAACACACTTCGAGGTCCTCATAAAGGGGGCACTCCAGACCATGTCCTGAAGTGACAGAGATGGAAGGTGATAGTCAAGAAATGGGAAAGGAGGCAGAGGCTCTATGGGTGCTGTCTTAGTGCATGGGGACCAAGCTTTCTCCAGAAGGATGGCTGCCAGGCCACCTTCTCACTCATTCCTCTGCTCATCCCTCCTGGAGCTTGGACTGAGGCTTTCATGGAGTCCAGTGGTGGGTTAGGTTCCAGATGCCAAGATTCCTAGGTGTATTTAGGATCAGTACGGACTGTTGGTTATTAATGATGCACAACCATTAGTTATTATTGGTTCTTAATTCTTCATCTCACTCCCGTTGTTTGAGAAGCTAGGGGCCAGTCACGTGCCCCAAGCTTTTCTTTCATTCCTGTGACTTCCCCATGTGTCAGCACCATGAGCGGGTGCTTCTCTTCCACATCAGAAGCTGGAAGGGCTTGGCACCAGGAGACTCGGGTGGCTGGGGCAGTGAGCAAGAGGGAAGTTCAAAGCAGGAGGCTGGGAAGGGAGTGGGGAGCTTGCCCCCACAAGAGAAGGACTGAGGCTGGGGAAGAGAGTGGATGACAGAAGTAGCTCACCTATACCACTGCCTCCAACCTGTGCCTGTGGTCCCACCACCACCACCACCGCCACCATGACCTTGACCCTCCACCTAGCTGACCAAGGGAAGCAGAAGCAGATGAACACAGCCAGGCCTGTGACTATCACTCATGGAGCTCTTTGACCAAGCATCATTGCCATGGTGACCTCCCGTAGATCCAGGATCTGGAGAGGCTCCTGCCAATCCCAGAAGAGAGAAGCATATGGAATGGTTGAAGATTTGACCCCAGGAGCTCAGGAAAGCAGAGTCTAGGTCCCTACACATGTCCTTAGAAATGATCCTGATTCCCGCTCCCTTATCTGTACCTTCCTCCCCCTCTGGATATCTCCTTCGGGGACCACTGACCAGGCTTCCATAACAAGTTCAAAAACCCTTTAGTTCATTACGGTCCTCTCTTTTCCTTCTAAACTGTCCCTTGTGGTCAGGGTGCTATCACCCCTCAGTGAGCAAGAAGCCTTCCTCAGAGTCTTGTTCCAGAATCCCAACCCACCCCCTTATGTAGAGGGCTGAATCCCATTGCCACAGTTGGAGCAACAGTGTAGAGAAGCAGAATAATGACTAGAAACCTGCATACACGTGGCCCTTGGTCATATTCAGGCTCCATCCCCTGGCTATGTGTGCTTGCCAAGGCTCTGATGTTCACACCCCTTTCGCTTTTTCATAAATTATAACTTTGCCATGGGTGAGCAGGGGGTCATTTCTCCGAAGGGGAGGACAATTAGATTTTATTTATTAAAGGAACAGTTGATGGACTCTGGTCTCTCTCCTGTAAAAATGCCCTTTATTTTATAGTCTATAATTTTGCCTCGCCGTGAGGCTCCTACTTTTCAGAGGGGGAGTGTTTTTGGCTCAGCTCTTTCAAGATGCCTCTGTATGAAAGCCAAGCCTGGTATAGTCCCAGAATAGAAACCGTCTGTCCTCTTGTGTTTAGACTTGGTTTCGTGTCGATTTTATGAAAATCTTTCTCTTTGGGCGGGGGGTGGACAGAGTTCTTACCTCTACCCCATAAATCAATCAGGGGCGCCAAAGAGCATCCCACTGAGACGTATTTGGGTCACTGACTCTCAGAAGCCCTACTTGGTGGGACCCTCCTCTGGGCTGAGCCCTAAATAAATAAATAACCCCCCGCAGGTCCCCCTCAAGTCTCCAAGAAGCAAACCACTTATTTCGCAGCAGGCCCTGGTGTGGTAGGTCCTATCATGTCAGATATGTCAGCCATCCTAACTGCCGTTTTAATCCAGTCACACGTATGTAGCTGGGTTTAATTATAGGCAGAAATTACATTTCAGAAAGCAACAAGAAATCATTTACATGGCTCGAATTTGCCCATTAAATCACTCGGTTCATTTGAGAGTGTAGTCAGGATGGTGTGTCCAAAGAAAAATAGTGTTAGTGCCTGTGCTTAGTGGCTCTCACACGGATGGCACCAGACCGTGTGAATGCCGTGGTTTCTACTGACCGCGTGTGTCTTCTTGGCGCAGGATGAAGGACGAGTCCAGAGATGCAGAGAGGTCCCAGCTGGCGTCGGCCCTGAGCAGAGCCCGGACCGCGCAGAGCCAGACCTCGGGGGACAAGTCTGTTTCTCCCCTCTGCCTCCGACGGCCAAAGTACTACCATCCAGGGGATGGGGACGAGTGTGGTGGGCAGAGAAAACCTGCGCAGAGACTGGGGATACGGTCTTCCTCCCCAGCTTCTCGGAGTGCAGACACATCCCCTGCATCCAGGGAAAAGCTGCCCAGTCCCTCGGCAGCCCTGTCGGAGTTTGTGGAAGGTCTCCGGAGGAAGAGAGCTCAGAGGGGCCGGGGTTCCCCTCTGGGGCTGGAGGACTGGCCCACCCTTCCCATTTACCAGACCACCGGGGCTTCCGTGCTGCGGAGGGCCAGGGCGGGCAGTGACGAGGGAGCCCTCTCGCTGGGGTTTGGGGTAAAGTCAGCCCTGGAACCGGAGGGTGCCTCTGGGACATCAGGTGGGCTTCTGCGGTCCACCAGCCTGAAATGCATCTCCTCCCAGAGCACCGAGGGCACCACCCAGCCGCCTGAGAAGCTGAAGACCCGGTTCAGCTCCTGCGAGTCCCTGTTCGAATCGGGGCAGAGCTCCGGCAGAAGACTGAGCTCCCCAAGCTCATCCAGGTCCCTGCTCTTGTCACCCACGCTGCGGCCTCGGAGGCGCTGTCTGGAGTCCTCTCTCGACGACGCAGGCTGTCCAGACCTGGGGAAGGAGCCCCTCATCTTCCAGAACCGCCAGTTTGCCCACCTCATGGAGGAACCCCTGGACAACGATCCATTCACCTGGAAGGTCCCAAGCCTCAACTATGAACGCAAGACCAAAGTGGATTTCGACGACTTCCTCCCAGCCATCCGGAAGCCTGAGTCTCCCGTGTCCTTGGCCAGAGCCCCCAAAGAGGGTCAAGACAGTCCGCGGCGCTCACGCATCCACTTTGAGACAGAAGAGGCCGACCGGACCTTTCTCTCAGGGATCAAGACCATTTTGAAAAAGAGTCCGGAGTCCAAGGACGACCCCGCTCAGCTCTCTGACTCGTCCTCCTCCTCCAGCTCCATCGTGTCCTTCAAAAGTGCCGACAGCATCAAGAGCCGACCACGAATCCCACGGTTGGAGGGTGATGGTGGCGAGCAAACGTCCCCTGAGCACAGGGAGCCGGGGGCAGGGAGCAAAGACGAGGACGTTGAGAGCATAATGAAGAAATATCTCCAGAAGTAGGAGCCAGTGCAGGTAAAAGCAGCAGGCGGGGACTGTTCTTGGGAAAATGAAAACCAAACAGCCCGCCCAGGTCTGGCAGCCTGGAGAAAACCTGTTGCTGCCACTGCCTTCCTCGCTGTGAGTGATTTCTCTAGAGAAGATGGGTTTTAGAGATTCTTGCGGAAGTAATGAGTTGCCAGATGCAAAGCTCTCTGCTAGGTGCCCCTGGTTCCTTAGGATTTTAAAATGCGGACCCATCGGAAAGCAGAGGGTCCTGTAGGACAGTGCTAGAGAAGGTGCTGGGCTTTTTTGTCTTTCTGAGGCTCCATTCTGCCTGGAGCTAGAGGAGCCATGGTGGCCTTCTGTCCACTTAACGATGGCAAATTTTATGGGGAAGGCTCAGGCCGGGGAAGAAGGGGCTTTGGGAAGAGTGGGATCCAACTCTTGCTTTACATATCCAGAGAGAAACGGAGGCCCCCTTGCGTGGGTGGGCGGCAGCAGGGAGCCAGTGCAAAGTTCCCAGAGCAGCAAATGGGAGAAGAGAAGTAGGACTTCCCTCTGCCCTCTCTCCTACCCCAGAGCTAATCCTGGACTTCTCCGGACTAAAGATAGGAAGAGGAATCCATTGCTCATAATGGCTTATAATTGTTGGGCATACATATCCAACAAGTCAGTATCCACAGGGATCCCCATAGGTGATTAGGATGACTGATTCCTATTTTACAGTTTGGCAGAGTCAAAGAGGTTAAGCCCCTTGTAGGATGTCAGCCAGGCAGAATGGCATTTGAAACTCCGGAATCGCCACTTGTGTCTGTAACACTTCTCCTTGGTAACCTATCCTGAGCACAATCAGGGATAAGCTCAGGGTCTTCTCAGTGACAGAGCAGGATCTTTAAAGAAGTTGCCTGTGTTGACAGCCCATAGTGAGGTTGGCACCCCGACCATCTATACTCAAAGGGATGTCAGAACTTCCCGACTCTGACCTCACTGGTAAAACAAATGAGAGAACCCTCAAGATCAAGATTTCCCTGGGGAGTCGGCTGCCAACCCAGTTGCCTTGACCCCCAGTTCGGTGCTCTTTGCCTGAGGCTGGGCTGGCCCCTGACAACCCCGCCCAGAGCACATTTCAAGCCTTAGGGTCCTGGGTATTCCACTCTGTGACTCCTCCCTGAAAGGCAAAGCCAGTATGGGGAGGCTGGACGTCAACGGAGGAGGTTTAAGTCCCTCCCTCCAGGTTCAGACACAAGGCAAATGTCCTACTGAGTAATATAATGGCATGTGGCCTCCGGGAAACTCTTGGGCACTGAACTTGAAGCAGCTGTAGGCTCTGGCAGGATGGGGCAGCCGCAGGCAGGTGCACAGCCTAGGCCTTGCCTCGGTCCCCAGCCTTCCTTCCAGAGGCCTCCTGGACTCAAACGAGCCACCGGCCTCCACACCCATAGACCTCCTACTTTGAGAGGCACCCTTAGCCCATCAAAAAGCAATTGCCCCTTCCGAGGAGATGGGCTCAGACTGTATCAGAGCAAATTAATTTGACTTAACACGGCCTCTCTGCTCTCAATTACCGGGAAGAGATGTGATATTCATTTACATTATTATGCTCTCGGGGACACAGAAAGCAGTTTCAAAGGCCAAGTAAAGGGCACACGTCCATAAGGAGAACAGTTCTTAGCAGAAGTCATCACAGAACATCTTGTCTCTGCCATTTTTTTTTTTTTTAACTCAAGTCCTTCCCCCATCCAGTAGTGCTCACCGTGGTAACAGAGCCTCTGCCAAAAAAAAATATCTTCCACCCTGACATCCACACTGGAGGCTTGAACTGAACGATAGAGGTATAGCTCCATCCCCTGTGAGGCAATATATTAGGGGATTCAGATCCAAGTAAGCCCACCCCTATCCCTGTAAGCTAGCACCTTCCGTGTATCTGGCTGTGAGACCTGGGGCAAATCATGGGACCTTGCCAAGCCCCTGTGTCCACAGCATGAAATTGGAGCTGATAACACCATCCCCCAAATTAACACTGTGAGTAAATGCCAGGGATCTCCAGCTTAGGGCCCAGCACCCGCCGCAAGCGGAAAGCATTAGGCGCCCCAGCACTCAGCCCTTTGGTCCTTCAGGAGCTCCGTCCCAAGCGTCTCTCCACTCATTCCCCTTCTGCTGCCCATGCTCCTTCATTCCTCTGGGTGGTGTCTCTGCAGGAATGCCCCCCAGAGACAGGGGACATCAGAGCCTCCGCTCCCCCGCCCCAAACATCCTTCCTGCATCCCATTGATTAACTCTGACCTACGTTTGTTTCCAGCCTCCTGAGATGTACTGCCCCGGAAGACTTCCTGGCTCCACCACTGTCTGGAGAAAGAGAGGGACGGGCCAGGCCTGCCCAGGGGCCCTCAGTCCAGAGCCAGCCAGCATGGCTGTGCTTGAGTGGCCAGAGGGGTCCAGCCGGAGGCATATCCCTCGGGCATGGGATCCCATCATGCTTGGTCTATACAAAATAAAGTGATAGCTCCTTGACCTCCGTGCTTCCTGTCTGTTCTGTGATCACGGGACCCTGGAGGTTTGATGGGGGTGGCCCGGGGAGAAGGGTTCCAGGGAACAGCATCAACCCAAAATGTTTATAGTTTTGAGTACACACTGTTATTTCTCTCCCCCTCCATAACTCCACGCGAGGGCCTTGCTCCTCTTCATTTGACCTCATCAACTCAAGTGCCACCTTCTCTGGGAAGTCCTCCATGATACATCAAACGGCAATAAGTGCTCGTTCTCCATTCTCCCTCAATTCCCATATTTACCTCTATCCTAGTCCCCTTGCCTGCCTACTCACCTACATTGTGCACATATGTGTAGGCAAGCTTTCAAGAAACTTGAGTAGATGAGTAGATGAACAAGCCCCTGAAAAAGTTAAGGAACCTATATTCCTTGGATGCATGTGACACACTGACATGAAGACATCCCCACCCAGGTACACCCAGATCCACATTCAAGCGCCTGTGAACATCTGCTCACAGCACCCCCCCATACCCCTGCTCGCATACACAGCCCTGCCATGCCCACACCAGTATGCACGTGTGCCACAAACTCCACTGGCCTAGGCACGTCTGTAGCTTGGATACCCGCTTCTCCAAAAACCCTTGAAGTATCAGTCATACTGAAACTGTAGGCTGGTGTTTGTTATTCACATGCTACGTTGGACACCTTGCGAAGCATTGTACGTGGAGCCTCACACCACAACTTCAGAAAAAGTCCTGAAAGATAAATGCACTTTTAATTTTTTTTATTTATGCACTTATTATTCCCTATTTGCAAAGGCTGTGCTAGCTATGTCCGCATGAAGAATGGTGATGCCGTCCCTATTTAGATTCCCACCAGCATAGGCTAGGTTCTGCCCTCAATGTGCGTCTGTCCCCAGGGCCCCTCTGGGATAGCCAATCAGAGCTCCTTCTGTGTGCTCCCTTGTTAGGGCTGCTGTAGCAAATCACCACAGATTTGGGGGTCGCCTTATGGTTCTGGAGGCTTGAAGACCGAGCCCGAGGAGATGTTGGTAGGCCTGGTTCCTTCGAAGGTCTCTCCTTAACTCATAGATGGCTGCCTTCTCCCTGGGCATTCCCATGGTCTTTCCTCTCTGCATACATCCCTGCTTGTCTCTCTGTGTGTCCATATTTCCTCTTATAAGGATGGCGGTCAGATCAGATCGGGCAATCCAAACGGATTAGCTTTAACATGATCGCCCCTTTGAAGACCCCATCTGTCAATATAGCATCAGGGCTTCGGGGCTTCCCCAGGCACCTTTTGTAGGGATCGTAATTCAGCTCCGTAACACGTGCTATGCAAAGTAGGTGGTAATTTAATTTGCTAATCATGAGCATTATTCATGTAGCGATCAGGTAAATAACGTCCCGAGCTCCCAGCTTGGTCCCCGAATGAAAGCAGTTACAGAACTCGAGAGCAGATTCTCGCTGCTTTCCTGGCGCTGGAGATTTGCCGACATTTTTAGGGCCTGGAATCTGTGAGTTTCCAGGAGCTTCTCTTCCTGTGCCAGCAGGATTCCTCAATTCAGCCAATATTCGTGGGGCACCTGCTACCCGCCAGGCAGTGTTCCCCACGTGGGGGATCCATGGCGAGCAGGCGGGACCCCTCCTGCTTTTTTAGAGGGAACATCCTACCTGGGGAGACAGACAGTAACCACGAAAATAAATACAGTATCAGAGAATGAGAAGCTCGATAAGGAAAAAGAAAGATGAAATTATCTCATGAGTTCCCTCTTCAAAATTTACTGGACATTTATTTTATGAAGTACCTTGGGGTAAAGGAGAAACCTGTCATTATTCTTCAAGGATGTGCAAAACGGTGCATCCATAAAGGTTAAAGTCAAGTCACAACAGCAAAGCTTCCCTCACTGTTGTGCAGGAAACAGAAAGCCCTTGCCCCTCAGATCCCCCAACTCAGCACAGGCTGATGCAGAAGATACTGACCCAGCATGGCCCTCCTCCTTGCAAGCCAACTGCAGAAATCCTCAGGGGGACCATGAGGTCACATCAGCATCTTGCTCGGCCTGGGACCCAGGGCAATAAGCCCCACCCAAGTTACCACTTCTGCAAGGCCTGGGCCATGCCATCCTCTCTGTGTGAGCTCAGCTTGTTTCCTTCTTTCTGGGCCCTCCTTCCCTCTTCTGTGCAATGGGTCTGGGACTCATACCAGCCTGCTGGCCTCTTGCGAGGTCCACGGTCTCCCAAAGCGCTGAGCTCAGTGCCCGGCATGTAGTCAGCTCACAGTCAACAGTGGCTCCGTTGAGCTCTGGGCTCAGAAACCTGGCTCTCCCACACCCAAGGCTGAGGCTTCACCTGCACCGCCCTGCCCTTCGCTGGCTTCCCTGCCAGCAGAACCAAAGTTATTTGAGAGGTGAGAGTGTTGGAAGTTACGGATCCAAGTGGGTTAAATAGCCATCCCAAACGTCTCCTCCTGTTTCTGGGCCCCAAGGCTGTTTTTAACAGTGTTCCCAGATCTTTTTTTTTTTTTTTTTTTTTGACAGAGAGATCACAAGCAGGCAGAGAGGCAGGCAGAGAGAGAGGAGGAAGCAGGCTCCCCGAGAGAGCAGAGAGCCCGATGCGGGGCTCGATCCCGGGACTCCGAGATCATGACCTGAGCCGAAGGCAGCGGCTTAACCCACTGAGCCACCCAGGCGCCCCAGTGTTCCCAGATCTTAAAAGAATCCTAGAATCCCACGACGAGAAGAGAGACTTGGGGTAATTTTATAGTAAAGGAAAATGAGACTCAGAGAGGGAAAAGATGTGTCCAAAGGCAGATCAGAGTTTAAGACCCAGTTAATATTTTTTCGTTTAAGAAATAATTATGGGTCCTCCCACCACCCCACGTTCTGGGCTCTGTTTCCAGCTGAGGCTGGGGTGGGCAGAGGGCTGCCTTCATGAAGCTTATGGCTTACGAGAGAAGACGGGTAATAAACTTGCAGTTATGTATCAGCTGTGCCCGTGTCACCTGTGACGGGTCATCCTTCTGTGTCTACACCATCCTCTCCCTGCCTGGACCCTTGGCAGGCCGCCAGAGACCCAGCTCTGTCCCCAAGCCCTTGGCCGACTGCATGGTTTGGGGTGGAGGAATGGAAGATTTCCATTCTTTCCAAATCCCAAGGATCGTTAGGTGGGAAGAACAAGGAAGACATTGCAGTGGAGAGAGGCAGATGCTGGAGGATGTCAGATATAACCATGGAAGGCTCTAGATGTGATTAATGGCTTAGCCAAGCTCCTGCTGTTGTCTTCAGGAAAGGATAGCCGAGGCTCTGTTCCTACCCCGCCCAGTCTCGGTTGCTTATTCACCTGTCAGTGTGGGCAGCTACCTTCAGAGCATAGTGACAGATGCTAAGCATTGGCCCTGGGGACAAGGTGAGGTGGTGACCTTGTCACCTTCTGTTAAGAACCACCCATACCTTCCACTCCTCATCTGTCAATGAGGAGCCAGGTGCTGTGCTCGGTGATATTTAAGCATCATTTCTGAGACAGGTGTTGGGGGTCTACTGCCCCATCAATCACCCTGCCCTTTCCATACGTGCAAGAAAAAATAAAAAATGACTCAGCAGCTGCTTTATGACTAGCTGCATGAAGGCCCAGTAGCCCCTTCTGGGCTCTGGTAAAATCGTGCTCATCTCATGTGCCTTCAGCTTGTAGAGCTCAGTGGAGTGGCTTATGTCAATCCTACCATCTCCCACCTCCTGTCATCGAAAGTCTGTGGTCTTCCTGCTCAGGCTGGCCGCAGAGGGTAGAAGGAGACACAGCTGTGTTTGTCAAAGCCCTTGGCCTCACTGTGTCTCCAGCTGTCCTTGAGAGATCTACAGCTGGAGGTGGAAGAATGCTGGGGCATGCAATTCTTTAAGGCACAGTGGGCTTGTGCCCCCGATAAACTGAGTCCACAGACTATGGCTGTCTCTGATAGATTAAATAAACCACAGTTCTTCATTGCTTAGTGCGTGGAGTCAGGGAAAGGAACAAGGGGTCTAGGAGAAGGTGAAAATCAGAAGAGAGGGTTTAAGGGTCCTTCTCCTGAATCAGACACTGAGGTTCAGGAGGAACATGAGAACAGACAAGTGAAGCTGAGATTTGAACCCAAGGCAGGCATTCTGGGTAATGATACCCTGGGACGAGCTTGGCTGTGTAGACAATGCCTTCCTACTAGGTCAGCTGGTAGACAGGGCCTATGGAGAATATCACTTTACTTTGCTCCATCTTTCTCTAGCCAAATTCAGCCCTGCCTGCTCCGTCTGGAGGTCATGCACCCAGTCACTAAGAACGGGTTTGGGTTTAGTCCTGTCTTTGCCGTTTTTTAAGCTGGGACCTTAACAGTTTACTAAACCCCTCTAGGCCTTGGATAATAAGTAGTGTGAGAGGAAACCCTGGTTCTGGAGTTTGGTCCACAGAAGCACCAGCACAAGGATCACTGAGCCCATTTTACAGATGACAAAACTGAGGCTCAGGAAGCCCGAGTGACTGACAGAGTTAGCAGCGAAGTTGCTGGGATCAGAGTTCAGAGCTCCCTTGCTTGGTGCTCCCTGACCTCCTCCCAGTCCCATGGCCTGGTCGTCTGGCCCATGTGGGGAGAGGCTGAATGGATGTTCTGGCTCTGACCCAGGCAGAGACCACCTAAGCGAGGTCCCAGCATGAGCAATCACAACCATTCACCCCTATTGTCAGTTCTGATCTCAAGCAGCTCCCTGGAAGGTGGCGTGGGCTGGGGGGAACTGCTTCCCGGGGGGCCCCGCCGACCCTCCTGACTTGGAAGGAATCCAGTTTCATGCCTAATGGGTGGAGTGGCTTATCCCAAATTGCCACAGCATGAGAAGCCTCCATACAGACTTGAAGGTGTCCTTTCCAGACGGGAGAGGGAACGGAAATCGTTCCTGCTGCTGGTGGCTCATCAGCTTCCTTAGTCGGAGCGAGTTCATGGTTCGGAGTGAGGGATGCAGTTCATGATCCCCGGACTGCTGCCCACCATAGCTACTGCTTAAGTCTCTGACTGGAGTTTGCATGGCAGGAAGTGGGGGGAGGGGCATGCGGGGACTTTCTCTGCAGAGCAGATGCTGCTGGCAGGCCACCACCTTATTGCCCTTCTTCCTCCTGTTCTCAGGCTTCCCCGACTTCCAGGAAGGGTTGGGGGGCTCTGCCACAGGCTCACACCCCTGTGTCTCCCTCTGCCCTTATAGCCCGGCTTGAAGCCTCTGTACACTCGCTGGTCTCCGTCACCTAACTGGGAGCTTGGAGACCCAACTCATGGGTGATGCTAAGGCAATTCATTCACTCAACCAGGACTCATAAAGCACGTGCTGTGTGTTGATTTATAAATCACTGTTCCAGCCCCAGAGATACAGCTGTGATGAACGTGGAAAGACATCCATGCCCTTGTGGGATTTACATTCTAGTCGGGGGTAGGGGCAAATGGTAGACAAGAGAAGAAAGTAACCTATGTAATATGTTAGATAATGAAAAGTGTGAGGAGGAAGAAAAAGTGAAGCAGGGGAGAGGTCTGAGAGGCATTGAGAGGGATGTGGAGAATATTTTAGAAGGAATGAGGGGAGCAAGGCTCCTTGAGAAAGAAATACTGAAGCAAAGACCTGACAGGAGGAGGGAACCAATCATAAAATGAGGAAGAACATTCTAGGCAGAAGGAACAGACAGTGCAAAGGCCCCGGGGTGGCAGCATGAATGCAAGGAGGCCAGCATGGCTGGAGTGGGGTGAGCAAGGGGGAAAGTCATGGTGGACAAGGACAGAAAGGTGATGGGGGCCAGGTGATAGAGGACTTTGTGAACATGTTGGCTTTAACTCAGAAAGATCTGGAAGCCATTAGGGTGATCCACCATCCCAACTGGCCCAGGACTGAGGAGGCTCCCGGCACACAGGACTTTTGGGGCTCCAACCAGGAAAGTCCCAGGTGCACCAGGATGAGGTGGTCACCTTAGAACCACTCCAGTGTTTGGAACCGACATCGGGTTCATAAGGATCGTCCTGGTTGCTGAGTGGAGAATAGACTTCAAAGGAAAAGAGTCGGGGAGACCAGCGTGGAGACCTCTAACCCATGTGAGGGACTGCAAGTGCCTCAGACCAGAGTGGTGGCCATGGAGGTGGTGCAGAGTGAAGATCTTCTAAATAGATTGAGAAGGCAGCTCGAGAGGGTTGACAGAGAAGTGCCCATTCCCTGTGGTGACCTCCCAGCAGGTGATATGCCCAGTCCCCTAGTGGGATGAGAAGTAGGCCCATTTCTGCCTTCCTTGGGGTTCCTCTCAGCCTCACCTCCTCCTAGATGGGAGGGCAAGGCATGGACCCCTTTCTACAGATGAGGAAATCGAAGCTCAGAGAACTCCACGACCCCGGGCACACAGCAATCCAGAGTGAGAGTTAGGACGACACCTGGTTCTCCAGCTCTACCAAGGACCAGGCAGGCCTGGGTTTCAGTGCTAACGCCAGCAGAGCATCACTCACCTGGGACACCTCTGAGCCTCCATGTTCTCATCTGCAAAATGGAGACAGTGACCCTGGTTGGCTTCATCATCATGAGGAGTAAAGGAGACAATCTGTGGGGATGTGCGGCGACTTCTTGATGCTGCCATCTCCTCTTCCTTTCCTAGAATCCTTCTCCCAGCCTTGGCAGTGAGTTAAAGGACTTTCTTAAGGACTGTTTTTGGGAGCCCAGTGGAGCCATTCTGTTCAGCCGAGTGGGGAATATTTACATCTTCTTTTCTAAAGGCAAATAATTTCCTTGAGATGCTGAATTAGTTCCCAAGCAGCCTCCAGGCTGTCTTGTAAATACATAGATATGAGTGTTAACAGAGCCCCCAGTTGTCCAGCAAACCAGAACAGAGAGGCTGGAGGGTTGTAAATATCAGAAACTCTGTTTCTCCCGGCTCTGCTTTCCAAAGCCAGACATTCCTTCTGCTATTGCTCTCTCCTTCTGCAAACACTTGCTTGTTCATTCGTGAATTTATTTAACAAATATTCACTGAACATCTATTTGGTGCTAGGCCCTGAGCTGGGCACTAGTGAGCCAAGCAGGAGCAAAGAGGATGGGGTCCTGGCCTCACTGACTACAAGACAAGATGTCAACATGTCAATCAAGGTGCCTGGTGCAGAGAAAAGCAATAACGACAATAATATTAATAAGTCATATTTCTTATTTTTGAAGATTTTATTTATTTGAGGGAGAGAGAGCTAGTGGGCAAGAGAGAGAGCAAAACCAGAGTGGGGAGGGGCAGAGGGAGAGGGAGAAGCAGACTCTCTGCTAAACAGGGAGCCCGATGTGGGGCTTGATCCCAGGACCCCAGGATCATGACCTGAGCCGAAGGCAGACTCTAAACTGACTGAGCCAGCCAGGCAGCTGGATAATTCATATTTCTTATGTAATTGAGATTGACTTTACATAGAGAGAAATGCTCAGATCTGAAGTATCTTGTTCAATCTGTTTTGAGGAATTCCTATCAAAAGGAGACATTTAGACATTCCAGAAAGTTTCCTCATGCCCCTTCCTGATCAGGTTCCCCCTCCCCTACCCCAGCCCCCAAACAACCACTATCCTGATCTCTATCATCACAGGGTCAGTTTTGCCCATCCTCAAATTTCATATAGATGCGATCATGCAAAACAGACTTTTTTGTGCTTGGATTTCTTTCTCTCAGCAAGTCATTTTTGAGATTCCTCTATGTTACAGAATGAACCAGTCATTTATGGGCCTTTTTTTTTTTTTTTTTTTGAGTAATATTTAATTGTCTAAATATACCACAATTTTTTTTTTTTAATCTATTTTCTTGTAGGTGACTATTTAAGGTGTTTCCCTTTGGGGAGCTCTTATGAAAGGAGATGCTGTGAACATTTGTCTTCAAAGCTTTTCCTGGACGCTTGTTTTCATTTCTCTGGGATAGATGCCTCGGAAAGGGATTGGTGAGCTGTACATGTAACATCTAGAGAAATTGCCAAACTGTTTTCCAGAGCGATTGTGCCATTTCACGTTCCTACCAGCCGCGAGGGAGGGTCCCAGCATTCGGCATTTGGTGTTGCTGGTCCTTTAATTTCAGCCACTCTGGTGGGAGTGTAGCAGTACCCCATTATGATTTTAATTGGCATGTTTCTAAAGACTAATGACAGTGAGCACTTCCTCCTGTGCCTCTTGGCCATTTGCATATTTTCTTGTAGGAAGTGTCTGTTCACATTTTTGTTTAATTGAATCACTTGTCTTCATATTATCAGGTTGTACAAATTCTTAATATATTCTGGATGCAAGTCCTTCATCAGATATGCTTTGCAGTCTTTTCTTCCAGTCTGTGGCTTGCTTATCTATGTTCTTAAAGGTGTATTTTGGATAAGTAGGAATTTTAATTTTAGTGAAGCTCAGTTTTTTTTTTTCCTTTTTGTGATTCATACTTTCTAAACCACTTCAGAGAAACCTTTGCCTGTTGAAAAGGTCATCAAGATATTCTCTTACTTTTTTTTTTTTTTCCCTACTAGCAGCTTTTTGTTTTAGCTCTTCTATTTAGGGCTGTGATCACTCATAATACACCAGAGATGTGTCAACTGCTTAACATGGAGTATCTTATTTAATTCTACTTAGCAATTCCATGCATTAGGCAGAAACATTGTTTCCATTTTCACATGGAGGACTCTTATTTACCTCTCTTGTTGTATTTCAATCATTATTCAGTGGTTTGTTTCACAAACATTTATCTGAGATTCATTTTGGACCTGGGAAGACCTGCTTTGAATTTGCACTTGACTTGTACATTGAAGACTTTCGATTTCTGCCCAGAGAGAATCCAGGGCACACAGGACACAGAGACTGTGACCAGGAAGGACTTCACAGAAGAAGGGGCTTTGTGAAGACACAAAGGTTCGAGTACAAGAAGAAAAGATACGAGGGGCACCTGGGTGGCTCAGTGGGTTAAGCCGCTGCCTTCGGCTCAGGTCATGATCTCAGGGTCCTGGGATCGAGTCCCACATCGGGCTCTCTGCTCAGCAAGAAGCCTGCTTCCCTCTCTCTCTCTCTCTCTCTGCCTGCCTCTCCGTCTACTTGTGATCTCTCTCTGTCAAATAAATAAATAAAATCTTTAAAAAAAAAAAAAAGAAGAAGAAGAAAAGATACGAAGAAGGGAAATTCATGGGCAAAGGCTCAAGGCTAGCCTCCCTCTTCCTGGGATGGTTTGTCCCATGATAATGAGTCTGGTGCATTGTACTGATGGCCCCACTTCTTCATTTCTCTCTATCCCCTTGCTTCATCAACCTCAGAGTTCCTTCCCTCCATGCAAAGTCCTTCTTTCCCCATGTGACTTTTTTTTAGGCGTTTGAATGAGGCACAAACTACAGTGTGCCTCTTCTGAGACTAGATCTCCAGAAGTGTCTTAGCTAGTGCTGCCCTTGCAAAATATCACAGTCTGGGTGACTTAATAGTAAAAATTTATTTCTCATGGTTCTAGAAGCTGACAACATCCAGTGTCAAAGTGGCGGTGACATTCTGGGGCTTCTTCTGTTGGACTGTAAGTGGTCACCGTCTCTTCTCGTGCATACACAGAGAGAAGAGCTCTCTGGTGTTTCTTCCTATAAGGACGCAAGTTCTATTAGATCAGGGCCCTACCCTCATGACCTCATTTAACTTGAATTATCTCTGTAAAATTCCCATCTCCAAATATAGTCATGTCAGGATTAAAACTTCAACATAAGAACTTTGAGGGAACACAGACATTCAGTCCATAGGAGGAAGTTTTGCATGTTTCTGCTTGCTCTCTTATGTCTCTGTCATTGTCATGGGTGCACGCCCAGACTGAGACACTAGTGGATAAGAGGTACATGCAGCAGTGCCAAGTCACCCCACCCATCCTAGCTAAGACCATCCAACACCAGCCTACAGCTAGCCAGCCAGCCCCCACTGTGTCACCTGAGTCATGTAGGAAGCAGATGCGTAAGCGGAGTTCCGAGTGTAAGGTGTTTCTTCAGAGGTGTCACCTGCGGAATGTAAAAAGAGAAGGAAGCAGTATTGGGCAGAGAGACTCAGATCGTGATACACATCATATAAAGTCCCAACCAACCTCAAAGGGAGCTCTGCAGCAAAGGTTTCCCTTTATGGAGTCTAGCATTGGGCAGAAATAGCCAGGCTCTACTGTGTTCAGTCATTATCTGAAGGTGTCCTGGATGTATGTGGCCTTGGCTTCAAAGCCAAGGGATACCCCAAACTTCCCAGCAGGTGGACGTCATCACGTAATGGTACTCCTTGTAGCTGAACCTAACATTCTTCTAGAGGCCAGATATAAGCAGTGCACCCCAATGACTGCCATACACAGACAGGTGAGAGAGCCCAGCCATGACCTGCAGAGCAGAGCCACCCAGCCAATCACCCCAGGCACTAAGCAATAAACACTCACTGTTGTAGACCTCTGTGGATGCTTGTCATGCAACATTATAGTGGCAGTAGGCAACTGATATAATAAATTAGCTCTGCTCTCAACGGCTGGGTACCTCATTTCTCCCTGGGGAGAGGAAGACTCTGTTCCAGCCAAATAAATCCATTAAAAAGATTTTAAAATGCTTGGTCACCATGAGTGTGCCTGACTCTGCCAGGCAACCCATTTCCAGTTAATAATGTCTGTACTTATGACTTCATTGAGTATCAATTTATAATGACTAACACCATCGTGGTTCTTTAGCAGCCTTCTGGGGGGAGTGTTTTGTTCAGCCACTAAAATACAGCGACTATCAAAAAATTAGGGGAGGGGCGCCTGGGTGGTTCAGTGGGTTAAGCCTCTGCCTTCGGCTCAGGTCATGATCTCGGGGTCCTGGGATCGAGCCCCGCATTGGGCTCTCTGCTCAGCAGGGAGCGAGCCTGCTTCTCCCTCTCTCTCTGCCTGCCTCTCTGCCTACTTGTGATCTCTCTCTCTGTGTCAAATAAATAAATAAAATCTTAAAAAAATTGCTATCTTTAAAAAAAAAAAATTAGGCGAGGTGTTACTAATTACCCAGGCTCATCCACTTACGCATTTGAGGCAGCAGGCACTGGGCATTGTTGGCCTGGCTCATTAAACATGGGATAATGCCCTAAAGGCCAGCCTAAGAAGAAGAAAGGAGGTACTTTCAGCTTCCATCTTGCATGAAGCTCAGAATTATCCAGAAGTAGGGCATTACAGTAGCTGGGAAAGGCTCAGGATTGTCCTTCAAGTCTCTCTATAAAGCGTTTCCCACGTACATCTTGATCTCTCTGCTGTAGATCATGTCTTTTATCCAAACCATCAAAGGGTCATTTGATGCTACCATCAAAATATCTCAAATAACTTTTTGAGGAACCTCCATACTGTTTTCCAAAGTGGCTGTACCAACTTACATTCCCACCAACAGTATAAGAGGGTTCCTCTTTCTCCACATCTTCTCTAACACTTATTTCCTGCCTTGTTAATTTTTGCTTGTGTAATTCTAACTGGTGTGAGATGGTATCTCAATGTGGTTTTGATTTGAATCTCCCTGATGATTAATGATGTTGAACATTTTTTCAGAGTCTCTTTAGCCATTTGTGTGTCTTCTTTGGAGAAGTGTCTGTTCATATCTTCTGCCCATTTTTTGACTTATTTGTTTTTTGGGTGTTGAGTTTGAGAAGTTCTTTATAGATCTTGGATACCAGCCCTTTGTCTGTGGTGTCATTTGCAAATATCCGCCCATTCCGTGGTTGGCTCCTAGTTTTGTTGACTGTTTCCTTTGCTGTGCAGAAGTTTTTTGGTGAAGTCCCAAAAGTTCATTTCCACTTTTGTTTCCCTTGCCTTTGGAGATGTGTCTTGAAAAAAGTTGCTGTGGCTGATGTCGAAGAGGTTACTGCCTATGTATTAAGGAGGATACGCATTACACAGAGCATTGGGTGTTATACTCAAACAATGAATCATGGAACACTACAACAGAAACTAATGATGTACTGTATGGTGACTACCATAACATAGTAAAATTAAAAAACAATCTCAAATAAGTCCATTCTTCTCACCCTCCCCCACTGTCAATCTGGTCAGAGATACCAGTATCTCTTGTCTAGATGCTGTGAGCTTCCCTACCTAAATCCCATATTTCCGCTCTTGTCTCATAGTCTGCCCTTAGCCCAACAGGCAGAACAATCTGCTTCAAAATAAAGTCAGATCCGGGGCACCTGGGTGGCTCAGTGGGTTAAAGCCTCTGCCTTCAGCTCAGGTCATGATCCCAGCATCCTGGGATCGAGCCCCGCATCAGGCTCTCTGCTCAGCAGGGAGCCTGCCTCCTCCTCTCTTTCTGCCTGCCTCTCTATCTACTTGTGATCTGACTGTCAAATAAATAAATAAAATCTTTAAAAAAAAAAAAGTCAGATCCAATCTCACATCTGCTCAAGATTCTTCCAGGTTTCCTCAGCTCATTCCCAGAAAAACCCAACATCATTACCAAGGTGTTTTGCTTCTCGAATGCTAGGACACAAACCATCCTAATGCTAGTGGCTTAAGATAACTGTATATTATTTCTCACAATTCTGTGGGTTGACGGTGCACTTTTGCTTTACATGGGATGGGAGAGACCCTGGGATAGCTGGAAGGTCTAAAAATGATCTCATTTGCCTTGCAGGCAGTTAGAATTGGTGCTATTCAGAAGCTCAGTGAGGGCTATCAGCTAGGTGCCTAGTTCTCCTCCATGTGATCCTATTCACACAGCTGCTTGGGCTTCCTCCCAGTATGGTGGCCAAGTCCAAGAGCAGGAGCCGATGGTAGAGGTTGCTGAAGCCAAACTCTTAAGGCCCGCATCACTTCTGTTGTGTTCTATCAGTTGGCCCTTTTTTACTGTGGGGGAAAACCACAGAAGGGCATGACTGCTGAGAAGTGTGATCTATTGCAGGTAGGGAGGGGAAGTCACCAATATCACTGACCACCACCAAGACCTTTCACAAGCTAGCCTTGCTCTGTTCAATATGGTAACCACTGGTCACATATGCCTACTGAGCATGTCAAGTGTGGCTAGTCCAAGTTGACACATGCTATAGGCCTACAATATATCCCAGGTTATAATGACATTATATATCACTAATCACTTTTTATGTGCATTACCAATTGAAATGATAACTTTTTTGGGTTGGGTTGGGTTAAATCACATTTATTAATGAAATTAGTATCACCTGCTTCTTTCTACTCTTTGGACTACCCAGAAATTTTAAAGTTAGTCCTTCTTCAGCCCCCATCTGCTTCTCTGACACCTGATATCACTTTTTCAGTCACCAACTCCTGCTGCTCTGGCTTCTTGTCAGTTATTTTCTTATGTCTGATCCTTTTCGCAGGCCCTTCTTTGTGCCCAGAATGCTCTACCCCTGGAAGCCCATGCATCTGGCTCTTTCTCATCGCTTGGATCCCCACTTAAATGCCCCCTTCTCGCAGAGCCTAAGTAGGCTTGGCATGGTGACTTCATACCTTGCTCCCTGTTTATTTTCATTATGGCCTGAATCCTAGGCTGTGCTTTAGTTCTTGGTCTGCTGGTGTGCCGTCTGTATCACCACTACAGTAAAATCCATGAGGATAGGAATGCTTTCCTGGTGTAAAGCAGGCACTCAGAATATAATTGCTAGACTAATGCCCTACAAAGACGTTGAGGCGCAGGCTGAAGGAGCGCCCCCAAACTCTAGAGCAATGAGATAAATGTATGGTGAATCCCCCAGATTATAAAATCAAGGCATCAATTTACATGTAGTAATATTACTACTGTTGTTGTTATTATTATTAGTTGGGGATTAAAGATCTGGAGGGAATTCTCAGGAACAGAGTGAAAGTGCAGAGCAGGGCTCCTATCATCTGCCTTCAGGGTCCTTCTCCATTGGCAGAGAGGAAAGCAATGCAGACACAGACAGACACTTGTAGCAGGGATCCACCAGTCCATGGCTCCATATTACTCTGTGTAAGAAAAGGAATCTCCATTCTGTATCATGGTTTACAGGGCTATGGACACATCGATGATGCACAACTGTTTGATGGAGTGTTTGTTATTTCTCCCACTATAAAAAAAAAAAAAGAAAGAATGGGTATATACATGGAGGGGGCTAGCAAACTTCTGAGAGGGGGACTGATGGCTCTGGGGGCTGTTCTGAGCTGTCATACAGAACTCTGTAGGTCTCTCAGGTGATGCCCAGTCCAGGACCAGGAGAACTACATGTTTGTCCAAATGCAATGGCAAAAGAAAACAAAGTCACTAATCTGGAGGCCCATGGAGGATTTTACGAGCAGCAGAAAGCAAAGCGGGACGTGAATGAAGGAGGGATAGTAATTTAATTTAAATGCAATTGCCTCTGTCTAGTAAACACAAGCCTCTGGTCTAGGAAAGATTGAGTGGAAGAGAGCATGCTGTCAATAACAGGCCACTTCAAAGCCACGGGTCTCATTTACCATTTATTTAAGCATCGGGGAATACAGTAAATTCATTCAAAATGAGATAATGGGCGTGAATGCATTTTGTAAACTTTAAAGCGCTCAGCAAATAAAAGGTGATGGTTATTTTGCAAGCGTAATATGCTCCAGACTAAATGTAATAAAGGTTCCATAATGCAGAGTTGTGACTGTCTTGTTCAAGGCTGAATCCCCAGTGCCCGGCACAGGGAGACACTAATGCATTCGTTTTGGAGAAATGAGTGACTGAATGAAGTTCATGTGAATCCTCTTGGGGCTGGGAATCCAGGGGCCTGAGTTTGTGTTCTGACCACATCTCCAAAGTGGCCCTGGGCCTGTCTGTTTCCTTGTCTATAACAACAGTTCCTGTCTCAAAGCTGCCCTGAGGATTCGGTGGGGGAAATGCATGTTAGGTAGTAAGTGCAGTGTCTGGTAGACAGCAAGTGCCAGCAATGGAAGATCCTCTTTTGCATTGCAAAGCCCAAATCTAGATTAAACATACTGGTCCTTCTGAATTTAAAGCACAGATGTCTCTACAAAGTGATTCGGAATCAATACTTGAGTTGATTTCAATTCTTACAAGAAACAGCTTCAGAAAAACAGCTCCAGTTATTGTTGGTTGGAAGTTAGATGATGAAATAAACAAACAAGGGTGAACACCTCCCCATCAGACCAGGACAATGGGCACACGGAAATGGATGGGTCATCGCCAAATGCACAATCCCTCCTGCGGAACCACTGGATAAACACAGGCTGGCAGTGAGGGTAAAATGAGCCATTTATCCATGGCTGAAGACAGGCTCACAGATGTGCTGTTGGTATCATAATTATACACCACAAGTATGCAATACAGGCTCAGGAGTCCGATTGGAACTGTGGCATCATGGGGACAGGGTTGCTTCCTCGGAAGTTTTGGTGTGTAGACTGTGGACCAGAAGTGTTCTCAGACCTCTGACACATCTCATCAGTCTGGAGAAACTGCGAAAGGTTGCTTTCTGGAGCTACATTTTCTGCAGGTGTTGGCTGGAAAGACAATGAGGAAGAGAATAACAAATCTATTTGAATGGGTAAGCATTGCTAAAAGGTAGTGATGGGGTGGAGATCTCCAGGTTTCGTATCTGCACATTTCTGGACAGGGCACAGTAGGAATTCAGGAGACAGAAGAACAACACAATACCACCACTTTCCAATTCTTGTCAAGTTTCTCAACCTCACGATGCACCACACTTAGTTTCCTGATCTACACGATGAGGATAATGATGATCTTTACCTCCCTGGGTATTTGCATGAATCAAATGTTAGAGCAGCATTAGGCATATAGAAAATGCCCAATAAACTTCAGATATTATTGTTTTTTCTCATGGGTAGTAATAAACAGGCCTTGAGAGGGTCCAGCAGCTAATGGGCTCATTGTAGGGTCCGAGGTTGGTTAAGGTTGGGTAGAAAAGTATCTGGGACATTACAACCATGTTGAGGAGAGTTTCATTGAAGGTAAATTTGGATAGCTATTAAGTTCAAGGGCAGTGTACTCTCTGAGAGAAGGGGAGGTGAAAATGGAAGGCCTGGGAACACAGAGTGCCAGGCACTTGTGTCATTAACAAGGATTGGAGACAGACTGAAACAGAAAGACTGTTTCAGTGCATTGAGCGTCTACTATCTCCCAGCTGCATGCTGGGTATTGTGAGTACATGGCAAACACTTCATTCTCAGATCAGGCAAGAAATAGATCACAGTTCCCATTTTATACTAAGAACAGAGGTCTGTTGGGGGACATGCTTGCTGAAGTCACGTAGCTAATCAGTAAAAAGAGGAGATTTGAAGCCAGGTCTCTCTACAAGTGAGTACAGTTGTCTTCCAAAAAAGAAAAGGTTTCATTATAAAGTAAGATCTGCCTGTGGAAAAAATAAGTACCAAAAGATATGCAATGAGAAAGGTTTCCTTTCCACTTCCACCCCTGGTCCTTTTGCCAGGGATAAACCACTCCCCCTGATTTCTTGTTCATCTTTCCCAAAATATTTTTTTAAGCATAGGCAAGCATGCCTGAAACACACACACACACACATTTTAAATGTATAAAAATATAAGCTAGAGCATATTAAATAAGTGCTTCTGTATTTTTATTTTTTAATACTTAAAAATACACCTTGGAAGCTTACTTGTATCAGCCCAAATTCCTGTACCATTCCTCCTTGGTGGACTCTTAACTTCTTTCCAGCCATTGCTTCGACAATGTTGTAATGAATATCCTAGAATATACCACTAGATACATGTTTGAGGTCTTTGTAGGATGAATTCTTTTTTAAGTAGACTCTGTGCCCAGCATGGGGCTCAAACTCTTGACCCCAATATCAAGAGTCATGTGCCTTACCTGTGGAGTCAGTCAGGCGCCCCTGTAGGATAAACTTTTACGGTTAAACTGAAAGATTAAGTGCATTTTTGGTTTATTTTAGTCTGTGTTGGTAAAATCTATAGCTGGTATTGTCTTCCACTATTCTAGATACCCCTTACACACACACACACATACACACACACACACACACACACACACACTCTTCAGCACTGTGGACTATGCTGGAGGTTGTCTTGTTAGGGTGAAAGGCATGGTTTGGGGGCTAGGAATCCTTCCAGCTTGACTGCAGTTTGCTTTGAGATGGTTTTGATAAATTTCACACATTATCTTCTTATAGAATAAGAAAGGTCATCTCCATTTACAGAGTTGGTTACCAAATATAGAGGTGGCAATTCACTGATTCATAGTTTTTACCGTGTCCTCTATTGTCCTGCTCCTGTTTTAAGAGGAAACATGGGGATAATGGGTGTATATTATCAGCTCCACTCCCTCCCCTCACCAAATAAGGAAAATTTTGCCACTGTTTGCTCTGCATTCCCTCTCTCCCTCCTCTACCTTCCAAACATGCATTATGCAGAAAGAATAAGAACGCAGCTGAGGGAGAACCAAAAAAGGTGGGGTTGGAAAGATTTCTTCTGGAGGGGGAAAAGAGCAAAACAAGAAAGAAAGAAGAAGAGGACAAGTTGGCGGCCTGGGTGCTGAATTTTGGTTTAGAGCTGAGCTTTGTGGGGCAATTAGAGAAGGACGCCCTTTGGGTCAACTACCAAATAGGAGAGTGAGAGAATTTGGGGAAAGGTGTTTTAAACATGGTGCTGTGATTATGAATTGGAAGACCCCAAGAGAGATGCATAAATATTGGAATTGCTTTTTAGTAGCTTTTGATTGCTGGTCTGTGTTTCTTTGAATATCACGCTACTTCAAACTGGACCATGTGGTGCCCCCAGATATAATCGGGTTATGCTCTTGTCACTGTCATCATCAACTATCCTCATAATCATTACTGCTGTTTATTAAACACATTTGTGAACAAGAGACAGTGATAGATGTGTTACATGATTTTTAAAAACCAAGAAGGTAGATCATATTCCTAGCCCTACTTCGCAGCAAAGAAATCCAAGCTCAACATGGTTCAGCACTTTGCCAGTGGTCTCTTGGCTGGTGCCAGCACTGGAATTTACAGCTGTGTGTGTCTATATCAAAAGTCCATGCTCTAATTTCCTATCATTCTTGTTAGCATCATATTCCTGTTGATGCAGGGGTATACATGATGAGCCTTTGAACCTTGTGGGAGTAAACTTCAGATTCATGGTCACCTTAAATTTTTCTGGGGAGCTGGAGTGTATCCCTAGAGGGTAAGCAATGTGTCAACTCTTAAGAATGGTGCAGAGGGCTAGAATGCAATGACAGATAATAGGAATCACGTGGGCATAAACATGGAGATAAGGAAGTCTATTGAGACTTGGGAAGGGTAAATCCAGGTATAAAAAGGTGCGACCACGTATTTAGACAGGGGCTAGCTCATGAAGGGATTTGAACGCCAGGCTACGGGATCTGGTTTTATGATAAAGATGTGAGATGCCTTTGTGGGATTTTGAGTAGACTTTCCTACTAAAAGAAAAAAATCACTCCAGCTGCAAAGGACATAATATATCCGAGAAGGGCATGAAGAAGGGCTGGGGGCTGTAGGGATGTTATGGCAAAAGTCCAGGAAAGAGATGATAATAGGTGAACTTGGACAGAGAGGAGGTGATACAAAAGGACCCAGAAACTAATTGGACATGGAGATTGGGAAAGGGGAGAATCTCCAGATGTCTCTGGAGCTTTTAGTCTGGGTGACTGTTGCTTTCCCAGGTCACTGATTAGCATCAGCACAGAATGGGGAGTCCCAGGGTCGTACACAAATTCTGTAGCCCTGGGGGACAGTTTCACGGTGTCACCTTCTCTCTGGGGGTTCTCAGGGAACATCCTGTGTCATGAATGACATTGCCTAGCCCAGATGTTCAAAGCTGCATTTTTGCCACCTTCTTCCGTTATCCTATTCTATGCAAGGAGGCTGTCAGCACCTTCCCAGGGCACAATAAAAGAAGCTGTGCATCCACCCCATTCCCGGAGTTCTGTGTGTTCAGGTTCCTTGCCAGGAAAATCTGCCCAGGCAGCAGAGCCCCATGCCAGGGACATGCGATCCCCTGTTACTATGATTAATTTGGATAAACATATGTTGGAAAAGCAACACAGAGTGGGAGCTCTCTCCTGGATGAATTAGAATGAGCTGCGTTGAAACTGGATCGCTCAAGCATCAAATCTGCAGACAACTTTCAGGGGGCATGGGATGGCGGAGAGAGTGGGCAGACAGAGCTGTGGAATTTCAAAACACCAAGAATGCATAAAGTTCTTTGAGGGGAATCCCTACAACACACTTGTTCCTTCCAACTTGGCAGGTAAACAGGGCTGAGAGCACCAGTGAGAAACTGAACCTTGTTCTGTTCCTCTCAGAGCCCAGAGACAGAGCAACTGTTTGCTGAGACAGTGTCGTAGAGATAAGAGCTTTGGCACCAATGTCAACTGGATGTGGGGACAGAGCCTGGCTCTTCCACTTATCATAGGACTTGAGTTCAGAAACTTGGCTTCAGAGTCTCATTTTTCTTCTTCTTAAAATGTAAGGTGGTGGTATGATCTACCTCCTTTGTTAACTGAGGATTCAATGATGTAATAACACACGCAAAGTGTATTTAAGCAACACTAACTTTTGAGCCTCAGCCATGTGCCAGGCTTCATGCTAAGCATCGATTGCTGAAAAAGGCAGATTGATCCCCTGTCTTCTTAGACCATATAGTCTAGTAAATTATAAGCTCTTCACACCCATCAGGCATCCTTAGTGACTGCCTGGTGTGTGCCAGACTCCATGCTAGGAGTTTTCATTTACTATCTGTGAGCCTCAGTCAAAAGCTGAGAGATATGCATTCTATAAAACCCAACATCTTGTCTCTTTAGAACACCAGATTCATTTAGAGATGAGACCGACCATCCTCTGTGGGCCAGGCCCTTTGTTACAGAGAACAATTCCATAGCATAATAACACTTCCTTGCTACAGGGGGAGGAAATATCTTCTATTTCTGGCTTTTTTTGGTAACCTCATTTTCTTCTGTTTACTGATGTTGGAAGGAGCGGTGTCCTGATCTAGGCTGGGTTGGTTTTGTTGTTGTTGTTGTTGTTGTTGTTGTTGTTGTTGTTGTAATCTAGAGCATTGAAGAAGGGCTTGTCTCCTCTAATCCTGTGATAGTGAGGTTGCTAAGGAGACCATTGTCATATTAACTCAGTAAACACTGAGATGCTGGTGATTCTAGGGAGGAGAGCCTTGCTCTTTGGAGAAAGAAAAATCTTTCCCTTTAGATGGAAGGGGAAAAGCCATCATGGACATTGTTGCCTTCATTTTTCCAAGAGGATCAAAGCACTTGGGCCCCTCTCTATGTTTCTGATCACCCTGAGCCTAGAAGAGAGGCAGGGGAGTTGGAGAAACCCCATAGTAATCTTTTAGCTGATCAAAAAATCTGGGCTCCATAAGATTACCTCTGGAAACCTGCACCCCTGTGCTTTAGAACAAGTGATTTTTTTTTTTAAAGGCGATAGAAAATAAAGAAAAACAAAATTAGGAAATCCAGTTTAGGGGAGGATACATACATGCCTCTTTGTAGCTGGGTTGACGAAGCAGGTTTCTTATGAGACAAGGACTCAGATGTCAAGCTGACCTGATGATGTAGAAAGCAATCCATGCTCCTGGAGGAGCTAATCCTACCCCTGAGATGTGCTCATTCTGCATGCTTAGTAAAAGTAAAGTGAAAGCATTAATCTATTCCCTGATTGATAGCGGACTTGGATTAATAATAAGTGCCTACATATGCATTTCTTGCAATAAAATATTTATCACAAGATAAAAAAGATTGATTGAGCACATGAGTAAATAGTATTCCAAGGGGTCAGTGATTTGAGTTTTGTACTTTAAGAGATCTGGATTTATCTAAGATGTATGGAGATCTGGGAAATCGAGGTTCTGTTTTTAAGTATTGAGATTGGGTCTCTATGAAGCTAAAATAGGAACCCACCAAAGAACACAGTTTCTCCCTTGGCTCTTATTCAGGGAATCGTAAACCCACAGATTGAAGGTGCTGGATGGAAGCACAATGAAGATCTTACCAAACAATTTCAATTTGTGGAAGGAAAAACTGGGAGCAAGAAAGAACTGGCTATTTGCTCAAGGTCAAACAGGCCATAACCAGACCCAGATAGCCTAGCTCCTAGTCTTGTCTGTCTGTTACAAAAGGAGAGCTCTTGCTTTATTTGATGGTTTCAAGTGTCTTCCTTGAGTTTACCCATGGCAATGGCCCATGAGATTTCCCCTCCATTTGAGCCACAGAATGCTGGTTCCATAAATCAATTGTTACCTCCCTGCTCTTGGCTTCCCTTCATCTTACCATGCTGGGCATCTCGGCCCCCAGCCACCACAGCCCCCACTCCACAGTCCGTCCCCTGCCACTCTGCTCCTGGCCACTCCCTGCAGAGCGGGAGAGGGTGACAGGCATGGGGAGGAAAGATGGGCAGCCACCAAGGAAGACTCTGTGATTTGGAGACCTTTTGGTGACACACACACACAAAGAGACTGGGAAAGAATGGTTTTTTCAAACAGCATAAATAGAAAACCACAGGGCCTGTGGGCTAGCCACTACATAATGAACAAGCTTACCTTTTCCTAACAACATTTTAAGTCGGTAATTGGCCCAACAGGGGACACAAACTGTACACCGAGTTGGAATAGCACAAAAAAATCTCAGAATGGCTTTGCCCCCCGCCAAGAGGGCTGCCTGTGTGCCAAGCCCTGTAGAGATGTTTTCCTGTCACCTGGAGGAAAGCAGAGGTTTAGAATAAGAAAGGGCTTTGGAGGGCAACTATCCTTGGGGGCCCCAGCCTTTTCCACATCAGAGGGCTCTTTGATATGTTCCCCCTTCCCATGGGTCTCATGTTCTAAAGGATGCAGCCAGCAAACTAAACTGCTCTGATTATCTGAAAGGGATGTATTTTCCTGGAGAATAACCGTGGATCTATAGAACTAGTGAGCACTCAGTTAATGTGACGCCTTTAAAAGATAAGTGGCCTGTTCCATCTAAAATAATAATAATACCATGGCCCCTGGGTGACTCAGTCAGTTGAGGGTCTGACTCTTGATTTCGGCTCAGGGTTGCAGGATCGAGCCCTGCATGGGGCTCTGTGCTCAGCATGGAGTCTGCTTGAGATTCTCTCTCTTCCTCTCCCTCTGCCCCTCCCCCTGCTCGCTCTCTCTCTCTCAAATAAATAATCTCTTTAAATAATAATAATATAAATAATAATAATAGGAGTTATTGGATACCACCTGGGTCCCAACTAAGGGATTTACAAACCTTATCTTATTTAATCCTTACTAGACTGTCACTAACTTATCCTCATTTCACAGTTAAGGAACTGAGCCCCAGAGGAGTTCTATAACTTGCCCGGCTAGGCTCCAAACTTGGGTTGATCTGACCACAAAGTCACTTGGAACCATTACATGCTACAGCCCTTTCATTAGTCTTTTTGAAACATAGGCCATCATCTAAGGAATGCCCATCAATTTCTTCACAAGCTTCTACAAGATTGGAGGCTCCAGGTTAAATCCTTTTGTTTTGGTCTGAACTTTTCCCTTAATAGCTAAGGTAGTGGAGGTACAAAGTGGATTAGAAACTTGCCCAATATCAGTCCAGCTAATTAGCAGCAATGCTAATTTTAAAGCCTAGCATTTCTAACTCAGGGTTCTGAGCTCTTTATATTCTCCCTCAGCTTCAGAAACTAATAGTTGAACACCTACCATAGGGACAATAGATAAGTAGCACATATGTCCCTACTCTCCCAGCCTACACCTGCTGCAGACATTATTAATCGATTGTAGAACTCTTTCCTGCAGAGTCCGGATCAACTGGATCTGGCAATTCCAGGATCTATTTACTGTTGTCACCATGCACAACACTATTCAAGGCCCTCAAGGATGACACAAAACAAGCAAAAATTGAGTATCTGCTATTGAAAATTGTATTGCTTTCAGAAAATTATTTCAGTCCAAAAATAACTTCTTCCAATGTACTAGGAAAGATCCATTTCAATGCTGGTGATTGTTGGAGACAGATAAGCAATGGTAAAAGTCGATGCCCCACCCTGCTTCAAGGTCAAGAAACACCATGATGGGAATAGGGATGGGGACAACCATGAGGGGACTGGAGGTGAGTTGGAGAAGTTGGTAGCTGGAAGGCTAGTCTATATAAGAACACAATAACCTGGGGCACCTGGTTGACTCAGTCAGTTAAGCATCCAACTCATGATTTCAGCTCAAGTTATGATCTCAGGGTCCTGGGATCAAGCCCTGTGTCAGACTTCATGCTCAGTGGGAAATCCACTTGAGGATTTCTCTCCCTCACCCTCTCCCTCTGCATCCCACCCTCCACTTGCTTGCTCTCTCTCTCAAATAAATAAATAAATCTTTAAAAAAATTACACAATAACCTGAGAGCAATAATCTGTCAGTGCATGAAACCAAGGAGTGGGGGGAAATATGATTTGAACAGGAGGAAAGAGGAAACTGAAAACAAAGAGAGAAGGTGGGATATCCTGGGTTTCAGGGACAAAGTTGAGATTTGAAGATTGATAGGACGGGTAAGAAATATGATTTGTTGTATCTATTCAAGACTTCTAAACAAGATGGCTCTTCTCTTCAGTCCTCCCCTCCTTCATATGGCTGGCCATGGTCAAAGGGAGGGTAATAGCATTAAGAGGGAAGAGAATGTAATAGTGGTCCTCACAAAGTCTTTGGGACTGTTTCCCTCTCTGAAGTTGGCTTAGGCAAGGATACTTCCTAGCTTCCAGGAGTGGTAGATGTCACGTTGCCAACAAATTCCAAGATTCATCCAACCAAGCAAGTCTATTTTACTGGTTGTTACACACTTCTCTTGAGGACCATCGCTACTGGGGTGATGGATCTTGGAGGTATTAACAAAGGATATCAAAAGAACAGAGGGAGACAGGCTGAAATGTGAGGGGAAGGAGATGAAGATGATGGGGCATCAAGTCTAAAACAGCCTGAGCTGGAAAGAGATGGTGTCCATGAATGCCAAAATGAGTAGCTCTATTTATATTTGGAATGCTAAGAAACAAAGACTTTCCAGAGAACTTTGTCTTCAAGGCAGGAATTTGATTTCATGGATGTGTCAAAGTGTAGGACCAAGCCTCTTCCCCAAGCAAGGGAGCTCCAGCTGGGCAATGGCTGCACCCTGAGCTTGGGGGAGGGTCCAGCCTTCCTGAGTCTGCACCACTTTGGACCAATTCCAACTTGAATGCATTGCCACTGCCTGCCTAAATCCATCCACAAATTCCAAGAGGGGGTGTATATGAAAATTATTCTCACGATTCCAGAGACAGAATTAGCCTCTTCAAACCAATGAGAGAGTCACTCTAGATGGGTGGTTCATTATGTACAATTGGAAATCAACCTCCTGCCGTTCCAGCCTCCCTTGTGCCTGGGGCTCTTAGAAAGAGAAATTACATGTTGTCCTAGAGAAGGTTGGAGATGGTGTGGAGATGCAGGTTGCAACATATTGGGGCATCTTAAAGACACATGTGGCAACAAAGTAGTAGATTGTTGTGACAGCCTCTTAAAAGTTTTATATGTCAGACTCCTCAGAGAAACAATGTTAAACATAAGAATATTTTTAAACAGTTCTTTTATTAGCCCCATGATTCTGTTCCTATTGGGAGAGGCAAGCTTTCACCTTGTGGGTGTCACATATTAAGATGATCACTGTCTCTCATACATTCGCAGGTAATACAACCTGGCATGCCAAATCCAGCCTGTAGTTGTTTACACAGATAAAGTTTATTGGAACAAATTGCTCTGTAACAGCAGAGTGGAGTCATTGCAACAGAGACTTAAAGGCCAGCAGAACCTAAAATATTAACAACTTGGCCCTTAACAGGAAAATTTGGCTGATTCCTTGATCTAAGTGAACATCTAGGAAACCACAGAATCTTGTATTTTGAAGCTAGGGTCCTATGCTGGGCCGTGACCTCTCTCATCTTCTTCCTGCTCTGTTCAGCAAAGCAGTAAATTGCAAAGAAGCATACATTCGGTGCATTTGAACCATCTGGGTCAGGGGGCTTCTGTCTGGGTCCAGCAATGGCTGGCACTGATGGGAGACTGAAGAGGGAAAAGCAGGGTCATTTACATGTGGAGATGTACACAGCATCTCTAGTGGCAACTCGGTCCCCTTCTGTGGCCCCAGATTCTGCTCAACTAGCCCACTGTGATGGCAGCTTCTGCGGGGTGCCCCAAACCTGGGCTCTGGTAATACTGTCTCCCCAGTTTGAACATGCAGCCAGGAAAGGCTGGGGCTTCCTGCTGTGTTATTCTCAGGAATATCTCACCACAGCCTGTCCAGCTTCTCAGCTCCTCTTTCACCTGCATAACCAGTTCCTTGGACCAAGGCCATATTTCACACCCATACAATTTTTCTGTTCTCCTGGCTGCATCTTGACAGATACAAGTCCTAATTCTGAATTCTGGTCCCATTAGAATTGGCTTTAATTAAGCTGTTGGAGTTTTGCTTTGAGTTCTCAGTGACTGTTCTGCCATGTGTTGGAAGCAGACAGCTCCATCAGCTAAGGAGTCCTTGCTAGGACCACGGTTTCTCTTCACTCTCCCCAGAGGACCACACAGCTCCATTCTCCTACATTGCTCTCCTGTCCAAGGTGAGGTGGGCCCCCAAATAGGCGTCACTTTCAGCTACTGGCTTCTAGCTTTCCTGGCCCCTCTAGCACACCCATGCCCTCTGTTTCTACCATCCAAGGAAGGTCATCCATCTGATGCTCTTTACTTTCCCTGAGCTGCTGACTCTCAACGTGCCTCTGCCTAGCTCTGTCCTCTTGGTACTATCACACCAACTTCATTCCTGTCTTAGACAATTTGGCTTTAACGCTCTTAGCATTTGAATCTTGGCCCTCCCTAGCCCATCTGGTTGCTGATTTTAAAATTGATTTTGAAAACAAACAGGAAGAATCTGTGGTCACACCATCTTAGGAGATGCTGGGTTAGACAAATGTAAAGACATCTCTTCCCTCTGACTCCTCAAGGCCTTAAAATACAGGCAGTAGAGATTGTAATGTTTTCAAAGCTGATTTGAACATGCGACTATTCTTTGTGCATTGTGTGGATCATCTCATGGGATCTGGGATCCATGAAGCATTATTTGATCTGATGAATGTTTGTCATTTTTGTCCAGCTTCCATTCTTCCCTTACCCCCCTTCTTCTGGTGACAGGATACATCTCTGACCTTTCCCATTCAGTGTAAGCATGGGGTCAGTGCCACCATTTCTAGCAATAGGATTGATGTGGCCCGGTTCTGTCCACAGGACTTGGCTGAGGTTGAGAATGTGATCTAAACTGGACAAATCACTGTTCTTTCTGGGACTTTCCTGGCAAGGGTTTCAAGAAAAACTTCTGTTTTCCACTGGGGATGTTGAGTTGTTAGGTGATTGGTGGGCCAAGGGGTCAAATGGCCATCAGATGCAGAGAAACTATTGCAGTGGAAACCCAATACAAGGAAGAATTGAGAGACAGAGAGAGCAGAGCCCTAAAAATATTTCTAGAGCACTGCCCCCAGTCAAGCCTGAATCTGGTTCCATTCCTTTGACTTCCTAACAACATAAGCTAAAAAAAAAATCTCACTACCCCATTTTAAATTTTATTTTTGCTGAAGCTAGTTTGAGCTTGCTTTTTATCTCTTGTAAATAAAATGTAGCTGTTGGAGAAAACACAGCCTCCTTTGGTTCAATGTATGTGCCATGCCACACTGGGTCAGAACTCCCTGCTCCATGCCTGACATTCTGGTCTACCCATTCCAGGTTCCCTGCAGAGAGAAGACTGAATAGAAGCAAGGGGTTGAATATGAGTAGAGAGATGGCCCAAGGCAAAAACACAGCATAGCCTCCATCAGTAATTCATCTTTCTAATGCCAAGTCACAGTTCTCAACATTCTAGGCATTGGTCATATGCAAACCCACTGGGTAGGTTTTTAGGGCATGGTCTCCCAGTCCTGTGCCTCTCCTTGGACTATGCCATGATTCTACATTTCCTCTAACCTTCTGCATTCTCTGCTGTGACACTGCTCTAACACTGAAGATCATTGATTTTTAGCCCTGGAATAATTCACTTGGTGCAACTAGAAAACAACATATGTTGACTTGAAAGATATTCAGATTAATAAAAAAGAGACTCAAACCCTTCCAGCTGAGTGGCAGATTTAATTCGGAAATTACTCATGTGGAATGGCAGAAGCGCCAAGAATACAGGTGTAAACAAGCAGCAGAAATGAGAAGAATCCAATGTGCAAAGAGAACAATGAACGTATCACCTTACATGTCCAATGCCACTCAAAGTTGGAAAAGAACTTCCGCAGAAAATTGTGTTGAGATTCAAACTGCCCTCTGAGCAGGCAAAGATGATGAGCCCCACTTCACAGAGGAGATCATGGAGGCAGCCAAAAATATGAAGTGAGATGACAAAGTTCACATGGCAAGAGGGGGTAAGTCAGGACTTGAATGTGGGATCCTGGTACTAATCACGTTTTCTACACAGTGTCCCACAGGACTGTGTTGCTGTTGCCCATCTGTGGTCAATGCGGGACTCTATTTCCCATTTTTCAAATCAGCAGATAAATACATCTGCCCTTAACCCCCACCCTGAGTCTACAGTTTATCCTCAACTGTAAACACCAATTTGCTTGAATATCTGTGTTTTCCTTCCAGTCTTTGTGATTGTCACCTGTGAAAATGGTGACTATAAGAGCCCAACTCAAACCTTAAAGGGTCAGAGTCTGAGTCTAAGGTGATGGCAACATAGGCTTTTCTTTTTCTCAGTCATTCATTTCTTGATTTGGTTGACTAAGGCCTATTATGACATTTTAACAAATCAAAGAATATTTTTTCTGGAAGAGGGTAAAATATTCCAAAGATAATCCTTGAAAACATGGTGGATGTAAGTAAATTTTATCACTCTGCAAAGATACAGCCAACTTCATTAAGATGAGCTAACAGTCCTTAGTAAGGACAGCAGCCATCAGCTAAATTGCTAACTATCATTTCATTGGTGTCTTTCTCCCCAAATCAATAAATGCCAGAGGAAATTGTGCCTGTCCTGTTGATCACTCCATATCCTTAGCAATAGTATAATACTGAGCACATGCTAAAAGCTTAAACAAGGAAATAAGATATTGATTAGATGAATAAGTAAACCATTAAGATGAGATAATCAAATCAGCACAAATACAACTTAGTCATTGATTGACCCTAGATAAACATCAGCCTCTGAACTTTAATAATGAGCTCTCTGCTCATTTAGAGTAACTTGGCAAATTAGTTATTATTTCCTACTGTGTGCCAGGGCTATCTTTGATTGAGACCAACTTAATATTCTTTTCAGACTATATCAAGATACAAATATAAAAACACTCAAACATACAAAAAATGTGCACAACAAACACACATACTGCACAGACGCACAGACACAAACATACGCACACCTACACATACATATAGGTATATATATTCATGTAAGATATATGTTTAAGTCTTAATTTTGTTCAGATTTAAATACAACCCTAAGCTATCTACAGCTTTAATATCTTTCAAAATCCCAATGATTTTTTTTCTGCCAAAATAGAAAAACTCATCTTAAAATTCATATGAAATCTCAAGAAACTTCAAGTAGCCAAGGCAATCCTGATAAAGAAGAACAAACTCAAGTACTCACACATCCTTTTCCCCCAAAATATCCTACAAAGCTGCAGTAATCAAAATAATATGGTACTGGCCTAGTGCCAGACATATCTGCCAATGGAATGGACTAGGAAGTCCAGAAATAAATCCTCACATTTATGGTTCAGTGATTCTTAACAAGGATGCTGAGACCATTCAATGGGGAAAATACAGTACTTTTAACAAATGGCAGTGGGAAAACTAGAGAGCCATATGCAAGAGTTGGACCCCTTACCTAATGTTACATATGAAAATTAATTCAAAATTAATCACAGACCTAAACACAAGACTCTGAAACTATACAACTTTTAGAAGAAAACACAGAACAAAACCCTTAAGACATTGGCTTTGGCCATGACTTCTTGGATATGACACCAAAGCAGAAGCAACAAAAAGAAATCAGACATTTGGACATCATGAAAATTTAAATATTGTGTGCATCGATTTTTACTCTATTATAGAGTAAAAAGGTGACCCACAGAATGGGGGAAAGTAGTTGCAAATCCTATATTTGATGAGAGATTAATATCTAAACTATATAGAAAACCCCTAAGGCGTCTGGGTGGCTCAGTGGGTTAAAGCCTCTGCCTTCGTCTCAGGTCATGATCTCAGGGTCCGGGGATCGAGTCCCGCATCGGGCTCTCTGCTCAGCAGGGAGCCTGCTTCCCTCTCTCTCTCTGCCTGCCTCTCTGCCTACATGTGATCTCTCTCTGTCAAATAAATAAATAAACTCAAAAAACCCCCCAAAACTCAACAACAACAACAAAACAAGACAACTCAGAAATGGGCAAAGGACTTGAATAGGTATTTCTCCAGGGAAGATTTACAAATGGCTGATGAGCACATGAAAAGATGCTCAAAATCACTGATCATTAGGGAAAGGCAAATAAAAGCCACAGTGAGGAATCAGCGCACATGCCTTAGAATGACTTCTCTAAACACACACACGGAAGGAAAGTGTTGGTGAGGTTGTGGAGACATTACAATCCTCATACACTGCTGGTGAGAATATAAAATGACGTAGCCACTATGAAAAACAGTATGGAGTTTCCTCAAAAAGTTAAAAATAGGATTACTACATAATCTGGAAATTCCACTGCTGGGTATTCATTCAGAAGAATTAAGAACAGGATCTCAAAGAGGTATTTGTACATGGGTTTATAACAGCATTATTCCCAAAACCTAAAACATAGAAGCGATCCAAGCGTCCATTGACAGATAAATGGATAAGCAAATTGCGGTCTATATCCAACCTTAAAAAAGGAAGAAATTCTGATATAAGCTACAGTATATGGGCCTTGTAGAGATCATGCTAAGTGAAATTATCCAGTATTTGTGTTTTTGTTATTTGCTCAGGGTGATCAAAATCAGAGACAGAAAGCACAATGATGGGTGCCAGGGGCTATGTGTGTCGGGGGGGGTAGTGGGAAGTTAGTGTTTAATGAGTACAGAGTTTCAATCTTGCAAGATTAAAAGAGTTTTGGAGGCGAACAGCAGCGGTGGTCGCACAATATACTTATTGCCACGGAACCATACATTTAAATGTGGTTAAGATATGTAAGTTTTACGGGGCGCCTGGGTGGCTCAGTGGGTTAAGCCTCTGCCTTCGGCTCAGGTCATGATCTCGGGGTCCTGGGATCGAGTCCCGTGTCGGGCTCTCTGCTCAGTGGAGAACCTGCTTCCTCCTCTATCTCTCTCTCTGCCTGCCTCTCTGCCTACTTGTGATCTCTCTCTGTGAAATAAATAAAATCTTTAAAAAAAAAGATATGTAAGTTTTACGTCATACATATTTTGTCACAATAAAGATATTATAAAAAAATATTTTGGTTTGGGTCTCTGCTGGTCAGGATATGCCAAGGGCTGACCCTCACATGTTTGCTCCACTCATATCTATAACTACTTGACTTCTGCTTATGCCCCTTCCTGCCTCAGATTAAAGGAACCACCTTGCATGTGGATGGATGGGATTTAAGACTCTCTTGCACCCATTCCCTTGACCCAGTCTTTCACCCGTGCCTCTGCCTTGTTCCCTGTGCCCTCTGCCCTCTCTGCTCAGTGTCCTGCTTCTTCCCATAAACTTTGGCCTGAATCTCTGTCTCTGAGATGCCTTAGTCTTGTCTTGGTCTGTCCAGTCCCTCTAGGGCTCTGGACCCCAGCAAAGAGGTTGAGCCCTGCAATGGATTCCCCTGATCCCCATTTCTCTAGTCTTCCCAGCACCGTGCCAGTGAGTCACTTTGGAGTCTCAAAGATCATGTTTGCTAGAACTTGAGTTGACCCCATAAATGACAACCTTTTCCTGCCACCTTGAACTTGCTTTGGACACTGCCATTTGGATGCCTCCTCCAGGAGGTCAGATTAGCTCTGCTCCTTCCCTCTGCCCTACCCTACTGTAAGGAAATGGAAAAGTCTCAGGGGAGGCATGGCTTCCTCATGTCTAGATGCTTTGAAAAATGCGCTTACTGTTTCTGTCATGGTTAACTCTTAGAACAGGCTTTCTCCATTGCAGCACTATTGACATTTTGATTGGATGATGCTTAGTGGTAGGGGCTGTCCTGCGCATTATTTGATGTCTAACAGCATCCTTGGCCTCTCCTGGTGAGATGCCAGGAGCACCACTTTCCCAGTTGTGACAGTCAAAAATGTTCCTATTGTTGCCCAAAATTGCCCCCCGCTGAGATCCTCTGCTTCAGGAAATTCACATGGTTTCCCCTGAACTGAGACCTATTAGGTGTTCCAGGTCTCACTTCAAGGGTAGTCACATGGATCCAGGGACAGTATCAATTTCACAAGGCTGCTGTAAAGATTCACACTGATAGAATGGGCATCTGTGGCTTCTGCCTGTCCAGTCTTCATTCCCCATACAGCATACTGATGTTCCTTTGGGGCAAGCCCTCCCCCCCCACTCCCACTGTCAGGTCATGAATTTGGAGGGGGCTGATGTACTTCCCTTTCATCTCCTTCCATCCACACGCTGAGTGTGGTCACATGACCCAGAGGTAGCCAATCAGAGCACCCCATCCTTGGGACCACAGGGATTGGTTTAGGAATAAAGCATTACTTCGTTGGGTCCAATGAGAGTCAGCCATGGGACTGTTGCCCAATTCTTGGGGCAGGGAACTCTTTTGCTTCCTAGGGCTTCTAGCTGGAAAGGAACAAGCCTAAAGCTGTCTGTGGTGGATTTTATCATCTTGCAGCTATCTAGGGGTGGAATCAGCACATTGTCTTTAGAAAAGTACAATGAGGAAAGGAGAACTGGGGATAGCAAAACAAACTGACAGTTGGAGTGGACATCTAGAGACAGCCACATCAAAAAATCATGCACCTGTACATATGGAGGTTCATACATCTTTGTTTCCTTGTTTGTTTAAACTATTTTGAGTCAGTTTCTCTCATTTGCAGCAATAAGGGTCCTGATGAGTGCATCTGAGACTTATAACATCCAGCTACTGTTAAAACATCCTAGGTGATCAATGTCAAGTAAATATTGTTACTAATTATCTTGTTCGCAGCTATTTAAGTGTCTACCATGTGTCAAGCATGTTAAATTCTGTTAAGTGCTGGAAATCGTCATGAAGTACTTGGTACTACTAGTACTACAGGGTAAGGCATTGCTACTGATTGAGCCTCAGTTTCCCTCATTTGTAAGAAGAGCAGTTATTGCAAACTGGGGGGCCGTGGGCTAGATCCAGCCGTTCCTTTTGGTGTTTCATTTGGCCTGCACAGTGTTTTGCAATCCAGAAATTTCCATCTGAAAAGTCAAGTATCCAGCTCCTTTAGAAAAATGGGAAGTCAACCTGTCTTGGCCCCCATTGCCATGTAGCAATGACAAGACAGGTTTTAGGAGGGACATATGTGTTCTGAGTCACCCCAGATGCCATCGTCTTGTACTTGCCTGCTTCACTCAGCTCCTGACCTGCTGGCCACAAAAGACATTTGAGTATGTGTTTTCCAGACCAACCATTCTCTTACTTTCCTACTGTTTTCTAAGAAGGTAGAACACACCCTTCGGGGTCCAGGGTAATAGACTGAACCCAAGCAGGAAAACACCCACCATCCTTGGGAAGAAGCAGTTTGTTATTCTAACTTCTCCAGGGTCACTGGGGAGGTCCTCAGGCCCAGAGAAATGGCAGCAGTCAGGGGCAGAGGCAAAGAAGCTGAGACTGTCTTCCTTTGCTTTATAGGCAGACAAAGAAAATCCCTCTCCGAGCAAAGCCTCCTCCACAGGCTTTGATGTCCCTCTTCCAAGCGGCACCACTTCAGACAAGAGAGGCGGGCAGGGGCAGGGAGCTGAGAACAAAGAAGCATTTCCTGGGCTGCTAATTATTCTCCTTCTGTGTAAATAATTATTTGGGGGAAAAAAAAACCACCACTTCTTGGCTATAGAGCTGGAGAAGCAAAAGGAAGATGAAAGGGGGTTGGAGATTTGATGTGTCCCTGGGAGCAATTCTTGAAGGTAGACCGAGGCACAGCAAAGCCCTTCTTACTTCCTGTGCTTTAAACACCTAGTCTGGGACTTTCAAAGCCCTTGGCATCCATGCTGTAATTAAATCACAGTTTTGGAAGCTAACATGTGGATAATCCAACAAACGGTCTTTGGCTCTGGGTCCTGCTGGACTCTGTGGGTGGAGAGAGGCAGGGAGTTTTAGAGTGTAGGGCTCTAGGGTCACTTGAGCCTGCTTATTACAAATGAAGATTCGGGGCAGATTACTTCTTCCCACCTTAGGGTCTGTGCAGGGGCTCAGCCAAAGCTGAGTCTGGATGGAAGGCAGAAGAGGCCAGAGACTCTGTGCAGAGACTTGAAACTGTCTGGGATTGGGGGTTGGGGGAAAGCAGCAGATTCATGGGGCCAGAGGAACAAGATAGAGGAAGAGGAGATGATCAGATGCCCAGTAGCAGAAGCAGTTTTGGAAGTCCTGATCACGTTGTTCTGGGTGCAAAGGGGCATTTGGTTGGATTTCTCCCTGGAGACGTGGGGAGGACGGATGTGTCATCAGTTGCAAAGGAAGCAAACTGAGTGGAGACAAGTAACCTGCTATCTGCTCATCTCCCCCTGACAATGGACCATTCATTGGCGGGGCATTCAGAGGCATCCAGAGAGGACATTTAGAAGAAAGAAGGATACCCAGCTGCCTACAGAACACTTTTTGCAACCAGGAGCATGTGTATGTATTGGGCAGAGAAAGGAAAACCTTGCCTTGGGCTGTTTGGATACTCCTAGCCAATGCATCCCAGGAAGATGACATCTTATCATATTATCATCTTATCTGTGACCTGGGGAATTTAGGTCCCAAAGAGCCTGTTCCGGAATCTCTAATGGGCACCAGAGAAGGGGAGCCTCTGGCTTTGGGAGGCACAGGAGCCTTTCCTCACCTCTCAGAGGATCAAAAGGCAGATGATGTTCAGGGCATTGCCATTGTGTTGAGAGGCTGGGAGCGGCTACTATACGGCAGGCTGTCCTGGTGGCTTCCACTGAGCCTCTGCTGTTCCCATCCATCAAAGGCAGTAAGAGAAGGGGACAGGATGGGTCCCAAGTGGAACAGGGGGCTAAGCATCAAGGGTTTATTGATGAAAGTGCAGCATTAGCACAAGTCCTGGATGAGCCAGGAGATAGATACGGAGCCAATTCATTTCTTCTCTGTTGGGTGAGCTAAATGGGCTGGCTGACAACAGGGCTGCTAATCTGAACCCTAACCCTAATCCTGGCCTTAACACTAACCCTAACCCCAGTAAATTTTGAATTTCAAACCAAAAAATTTAACAATAATAATTTTTAACATAAATTTATCCCATGCAATATTTGGGATATACTTATACTAAACATTATTTATTGTATCTCAATACGAAATGAAATTCAAGTTGACCTGGCATCTTATATTTGATTCGGTAATTCTGGCAACTCTGGCTTGGGGGTGAGGGTGGGGCTGGTAGATATTTCGTGTAGAGGCCGAAGACTTGTGACCTGTGGGCTAAAATGTTTTGGTTTGGCCAGCACAGTGCTTTAAAATAAGGAAATTTCATATACAATCCAGACTGCTGCCTTCTTTTGAGAAGTTAGAGATCTGGTCACTCACTCCTCTTTGCTACCAGTTCACCATAACCATCACCCCCACTTGCCCACGTGGACTTGACATACTTTTTTATTGTTGTCTGCCTGACCCTTCCATCCATTGATTTTAAAACCCATTGACGCCTCGGGGTACATGGTGAGAGCCCCTGCTTCATTCACTGCAATGGTAAACCCTCCAGATCAAGAACCTGGAACCACTGATCAGATCTCATTGCCCTAATCTTCTTAACCACTCTGTGAAGGGAACAGTGTTTTCATTTCAGAGATTAGGATGCTAAGTCTCAGAGAAGTGGAGTGGCTTAACCAAGCATACAAGGCTAGTAACTAGAAAAGTGGTTATGTTTGTCTGATGGCATTTGTCACATGATACCAGCCTCCCTTCCAGGGAGGAGATGCTGTCCCCATCGAGATAAGCCTCTCAAGTCCGGAACAGCTTTATTCTGTGAGTTGAGAAAGGGGGACTATTCCTCTGGGACGAGTCAGTGGGGAACCCTAATACTCTTGTAGGGAGAAGAATTAATATTTGTACCTGTGCCCATTTGACTCTGGGGTCCCAAGTTAGGAGCCATTGTAATATTTTGGCCACGTGGCCTCTGACACCAACCCCTGGCTTCAAGCACTCATCCCTCCACTTGTAAAAGGGAATTAACAATTATCTACCTAATTGTGAAAAGAACACAAACGTCCCATCTGAAGCACCTGGTCCTTTCTCTTCCCCAGCCCACCTCTTACTCCCCACATGCCCTTGTGTGACTCCTATCACTCTCTCCATCTGTTTTCCCATCTGTAACATGAGGGGGCTGTCTTTGATGCTCTGAGTACCTCTGGGGATGGCATTGTATATCAAAAACATGTGCTCTTCTCCAGAACAGTCTGTTAAAATCCCACCAGCTCTGATCATAAGAGGCAAATCAAACCCACTCTCCACCCGCTTAAAAATAAGGCTGTGTGCACACTGCACAGAAAACAGGAGGCGAAAACACGCCCCAGCATCTCCCAGGCACTGAGTCTGAAGAAAGGCAGATCAGAGTGTTGAAAATTTCTTATTGAACTAAGTAGTAGCAACAGGAGAAGACAACTTGAAGGTGCCATTGGACCCTCTGTAGTCTGGGTCACCAGTCTAAATTCTTAAAGCACTCAGTGGATGATTCTCACAGAGCTTTGGGAGACAGGAGGAAAAGAAAGTCCTGGTCAGGAGACAGTAGGGAGTGGTGAGGACTGTGGCAAAACCCAGACTCCTATTCCTGGCCTTGGGAAGGAACCCTACCAGCTCCAACTGTTGCTGACAGGTGGGAAGGTAGGCACATGGCTGCCAGACACTCTCTTTTTCTTTTTTTTAATTAAGAGAAACCAGAATTTTAAAGTAAAGCTTCTCAATTTTTAAGTGTTGGCTCATTTTCTTAAAGATCCTGGTGAGTGTAATGGATCTTCAAGGGGCTGATCTGATACACAGGCTGTTTGTTTGCAAACTCTGAGCAGCCAGGCTTTATCTGCAACCTCTTTGTCACTAAATCCTTAAGAATTTCTGACCATAGCTTGCCTCTACAGCTTCTAAGGTGTCAGTTTCAGAGGCATGGGAGGATGATTTTAAGGAAGAGCTAGCTAGCATCGTTTAAGTTTTAGCTGTTCCCCCAAATACTATGTGTCTTCCTATCCTATCCTTTTACTTTTGTTTAGGCCTATCCCTCCTAAAAGAACAGCTACTTAGACAACTCCTATTCAGCCTTCAAAACCCAGCTCAAATGCCCCCACCTCTGTGAAATCTTTACTTATCCTCCTCCTCCTCTCCCAAGGGTTGATTCCCTGCCTCGACCATGTCCCCACCACTCTCCAGGGTCACACTGTGTATTATTAGCCAGGGTCTCGGTTGAAAACAAATGCATGTTCAAACTGGACTGTATCAGGAGACTTTAATAAAGAGGGGCTATTTAGAATGGGGGATACATTATAATGTAGGGCTTAAAGGAATGGTTTCAGGAAGCCTACTGGATATCATGTAGTATCTGGGGCTAGGGACACTGGGGGATGTTACTTCCAAGGCCTAAGGCAGCAAAGAGAGAAAGAGTGAAACAGTAAAACTTACAAATGGTAGAACTACAGAAAGGGTTCCCCAACAGCCTCACTTCAGAGGGACATGTCAGGGAGGGAGCCAGGAAAATAAACCCCAAGCTCACTTACCTTTTATTCCCAAGATCTTGTTGGCTCCTTTCATTGGCAGACACACTGGAAGTAACACTGTATGTTAACTACAGAGGAGTTAAAATAAAACCAACTAACTCACCAACTAACTGGCTAAATAAATGGTTGCAGAATGCAAAAAAGAGAGAGAGAGACAGAGAGAGAGAAAAGAAAGAAAGAAAGAAGGAAAGAAAGAAAGCAAGCAAGCAAAACAACGTAAATGTTTTTCCTGCAGGACTTGTCAGAGCCTTTAATGTGCTGATATGTGATATGAGTCTGCTAAAGAAGATCTTGGCAGGCAGCCTCTCCCAAAAGTATTTGGTTACAAGATCTATTTCCCATGGAGCACCTTCTAAATCCATTTTTTAAAAAATATACTTTGGAAAACATTGCCCTTCTTTCACCAGTTCAATTTACAGATGATAAAACTGAGGCTCCAAACAGCTGACACCAACCCTTCTAGCAGGTAAACAATGATGGAGCTTGAAACCATGGAGTGCCTGCTGGCTGCCCTCTGGTGTTTCTCTGCATTGTCACCAGTTCTTTCTCAGTGGACTCCTCCCAAACATGACTGGGACTGGCTGGGAAATAGCAGGTGACCCTTCCCACTGAACACCCCTGGGCCTCTGGCTGTGGCTTCCATGGAACCCTGGCCTCCTATCTCAGGTCTGACCAGGCGCTGCTGCAGCAGAAGCTCATTGGGTCATGCATGGAGAGCAGATGACAGTGAGCGACGGGACCGAGACGATGGGTAAACACCACTCTCCTCTGTGGCAGTGGTCTCACTGTCTCTTGGGCAAAATCCTGGCTATCTGCACCAAGTGGCACCAGACACTCTGTTCTCAGCAGAACAGCCAGAATGGTTTTTCAAAACAGCAATTTTTTTTTTCTATCTATTGTTCTCAGATGCCTGAAACCCTTTAGGCTTCTCTTTGCATCAGGACAAAGTTTCCACCTCTTACCATATTTTCTCAGGCCACAACAGGTACCACCAATTGCTGCCTTAATCCTCCCCTCTGTCTCATTACATTCCAGCTAGTGGACACAGCATTCAGTTCCTCAGCCCAACTGCTATTCTTTACCTGCAGACCTTTTCATGCACTGTCTTGCCCCGCCTAGAGCTCCCTCTTGCTGCCCAGTGGCTTGGCCAGCTTCCATTATGAGAGGCAGGGTGGTGGCCAGTTCATGCATGGGCTCAGAAGCCTGTAGGCTGGGTTCAAACCCAGCCTTGTCATTTCTTAGCTGTGCAGCTTTGGGCAAATGTCTTAACTTCTCTGAGCCTCAGTTTCCTTGTTCCTAAGATGAGGACTATGATAATACTACCCCTCTCAGAAAAAATGTTTTAAGGATTAAATGAGGTCACCCTTTACCCGTCATGTACTAAGTGATCAAAAAATGGTGGTTATGATTCTTCTTAAAGTTTCAATGTAGATACTCATCATCCTTTGGGAATGCTTCTCTGACTCTCCCCAACACACACACACACACACACACACACACTCCTTCCCAAATCTACCCCAGCACCTGTACTTTCTCTACCTGTACCCCCAGCATTGTTTCATGGTAAATCAATTACCTACTACTTTTCTATACCTCTGCTTTCCTCACTCATCAGCTGTGGAAAAAGAGAGACTATATCTTTTTGTATCCCCAGCATCCAAGGCAGGGCTGGACTCGGAGTAGGAACATTTGACCCCTCCCGGACAATTTCTGTTACTTACTTTTGTGTTTGGGCAGAAAGAGCCAGCATCAAAGCAGGCAGTATCAGACTCAGGGAGGGGAAAGCGCTAGTCCAAAGTCACACAGCTTATCAATAGTAAAGGCACAGTTGACCCAAGTCTCCTGAGTCTTGTCTGGTGTAGTCTCTGCTCCTGGTGAGGTCATGCAAAGGCAGCCCCAGTTCCCACTATGGCTAAAACGCCAAGACTGACATACTATCTCTAATTTTCAATGGGGATAAGGAAAAGCCACCTTTTTTCTTGATTCCCTAAGCAAGCATTCCACTTCCTGAATGAAAATGGCTTCCATGTGCTTTTCAGTAGAGCAGCAATGATCTCCTTGTGAAATCCAGTCACTGATGATTTCTTTTAAAGGCAGTGATCAGCTTGGGAAATGTGTTATGTGAGTGAAATGAATCCTTGGCCAGGGGAGGGGATAGGTGGAAGGGAAGGGTGGGGAGGAAGAGGGCGGGATCCGGGAGAGCCCAAAGCCTCAGATTTCCCCAAATGAAATGTGGGACACTAGTCTCCGGTTTCTGCTTTGAATTGTGTCTTTCAGGCACTTCATCAATGCTGATGCCCATAAGATCATCTTGGCTTTGTCCAAAGCAAACATTCCTTGTTCTATTAGGTTCCACTCCTCCCTAGAAACAGCTGCTGGGGTTTCTGAAAGGATGACCTCCTTTTAGCACAGAGATTATTCATGGTGCTTAGTACAGCAGAATGGGCTTAGAAGTCAATCCTGGCCACCTCTTTACCTGTAGGGAAACTAAGCCCAGAAATGAAAATCAATTGGCATGGGGCCACACAGCAGGTGAGCGGCAGAGCTAACAGAGATCTGTCTACCTTTCTACCATTTCTGGAGAGTCTCACTGGCTATTTCTGGATATCTACTGGCTGATGAATCATTCATACTACAATAGATTTGGAATAGCCACACAAAACCAACAGAGTTCCCTCTTAGCAATTATAGGGTCCCTCATGGAAACGGTTGGTGGTCCACAGCAAAAGAATTCAAATACAGAAGATAAATAGGTTAGCTGAGGCGTGTTAAGCACCGGGTAGATACCAGAAATTTTCCCAAATGCTTTATATTCTTGGCCTTATTCACCATTCTCAATGAGGAGTCATCAGCCTTTTATACATGGGCAAACTGGGAATGACAGATATTAAGAGATTTGGTCAAGGTTACACAGCTAGGATGTCATAAAGCCAAGACATGACCCTGTTTTTCTGACAGCAGAGTTCATGCACTTACCAGCTAGGCCATCCTGCCTCTTGTTCCACAAACATTAAAGGAGGGCTGCTCTGTGCTAAAGAGTCAAGGATGAATGAGATGCAGTTCCTGTCCTCAAGGCACTCACCTTCATTTAAGAAAGAAAGACACATATGGGTAATTGCTAAGTTATTCATGATTAGAACTCAGCATAGGAGCTGAACTCCCTTGTGTTGATTTACTTTTTCAAAGTGCTTATACCATTCTATCTCTGGTTGCCCTTGGACTCACACCATCCACTGAAGAACCCTTCTTCGAGATGCAGATGCTGAAGCCCAGAGGGGAGGAAGAACCATTCATGCACCAGACCAAGTTGACATCGTATCCATGTCTCCAGCCTCCAGCTCAGGATCCTTTTCCACTAGACAACCAGGAACAACCAAACAAGAACCTGGTAGCCAGAATCGGTCCAAATCCCAAAGAATAGTGAAAGCAGAAGCAGAGAGAAATCACTCCATTTACACTGCTCACTTGTGAACCCACAGAGAAAGACATTTAAGGAAAAGTCTCTGGAATCAGTAGAGGTGGGGTGGAGTCACTGGCAGACCTTATTGTGGTCCTCTGATCTTGTCACCAGCTGGGCTTATCCTGGCCCCCCATTTCTTGGCCCAGAAATCCCAACTAAGAATTTTTGCAGTTATAATCCAATGGTCCAAACTGTGAGTTTGCCAATATGTCCTATAATTTCCATTTCCCTCTCTCATCTTCCCCTTGGCTCCTCTCACACACGTACTCGTTTCGTGAATAATGGAGGATACAGTACACTCTGCAGCCTCAATCTCACTGCTATTTTTGTAGAAATGAGTTTTGACCTTAATTAACTGTTCAGGAACTGGGCGCAGGCTTCCCACTGTGATCAGAGCAAAGAATTAGCCCCGAAGATAAGTAAGAGTGTAGGGGGTGGGGGTGACTTACGGAATTATAAAGTGAGTAAGAAAGCATCCGGGCTCCCCCGAAGGTGCTATTTAATTCATTGCAAGCCTGATGGTGGTCATGCTAGAATGAACACTGAGGGGATGTTTTTCTCTGTTGCTGAAGTGCTCGATTCTTTAAGAATTTATGCCACTGTCCGATGTGCTGACTGAGCTGTGGTTGAGTTCAAACATGTGGTCATTTGTAAGGATTGCCACATTCTAGGTAGGGCATGGGGCAATGCCCCAGTTTGAGAGTGGGTGTAAGAGGTCATGACTGGAAATCCATAGAAAGGCACGGATTGAAATTGCAAGCCCATTATTGATTCTGGTGATATTGGTCAGCTCTCTCAACCTATTAGACCTGTAATCTGTCCGTGGAGGAAAATACTTATGCTACCCATCCCACAGAGCTATTAAAAATATTCAGTATTACTAAATGTATTTCAAAGTCTTGTGAAAATGTGAGGAGGAAGAAGAGGAAGACAAGGAAGAGGAGGAAGAGGATAATCACGTTAAACTTTTAATGCAACTGTGTACCTGGCATTGTTCTAACTACTTTACATATATGAGTTCTTAATTGTCTTAAAACTCTCTGACTTTATTAGGAGATTTTCTTATGCTCATTTTATAGACAGGAAGCCACAACACAGAGAATTGATACCATTTTCTGCAAATCATACGGCTAACAGAGTAGGAACGAAACACATGGAAGGTAAGTATACTGGAAGGGAGAGAATACGGTATGAATTTGAAGTATGAAGTCCCTTCTAGATCCTTAACACTTCTGCGAATGGGGTCCCTGACTTCCATTCTCTCTAAAGGGAAACTTTGTGACTATCCTCCAAGAGTGACCTCCACGTTGGATACGAGATTATTCTGAAAGAACTGTCCCGTTGTGCCATTCCCGCGCCTTGAAACCTCAGTGATAGCCACCCTCATTACTCATAAGGCTATGACTAAACACCTTAGCTTGGCATCCAAGACCACTCACCATCAAGCTTTCAGGACCCCTTTTCTTCCACAGCTGACCCAAATTTCTCCCTGCTCTCCCTGCTCTCTGAATACGCCATGACTTTCCTACCTCATCAAAGTCTTGACCCTTTACTGATGCTGCTCTCCCATCAAAAGTGCCGCTTCACCCAACAGAATACATTCTATTCGGTCTTCAAGGCCTTAAAAGTTTCCTCCTCAGGAAGTCTTCCCTGATTTCATTTTCATCTTAGATCTCTTTGTACTCCTCTCTTCTTTAAGACCTAAGGTACATGTTAACTACTGTTAGGAATTTCTGAGTTCTCTCTCTGCTATCAGAGAAATCCCAAAGCCAACTGTGCCTTATTCATCTTTCTATCCACAAAACTCGACTCAGGATTTGCCATTCACATTGTATGTATGAATACCGCTTCTCCCAGAAGGAAGACAACAGAAGCTTTAGAGCTTCTTCCTCTGGGCAAGCGGGAGCTAAACATAACCCCACAGATTCAAATTTGACAATCTGTGCTCAGCAAAGGAAGTCTAAACTCAGAATGGCAGCAAGGGCTAGAGGTTGGAAGGCAGACGGTTCCAGATTTGAAGCCTTTCTCTGCGCCTGCCAGCTCTATCCAGGGAAAGCCTCTTTTCTCGTTGGGCCTCAGTTTCCTTGTCTATAAAACCAAGAGGATCCTATTCTATTCTATGTGGTCAGATTTCTCCCATCCAAGTACTAACCAGGCCCGACCCTGCTTAGCTTCCGAGATCAGACGAGATCGGGCGCGTTCAGGGTGGTATGGCCGTAGACTGTGGTCAGATTTCTAAAGAGATTGAGAAACTGGAAACAACCCATCTCTCCATCAACAAAATGGGTATGTTGAAATAGTACGCAGCTATGAAAATGAATGCATGAAGCTAGAGGCAGCTATGAAGCTACGTGCCTTTATACCCATGAATTTCAGAAAGTTCGTATGAAGCCAAAGAGCTCATCCCATACAAACCCATAGCCTCTGAGACCATGTATATGAAGTTCAAAAACAAGCAAAGCTAAATGCTTTATTGAAAGACAGAATAGCATAGGCATGGACTCTGGAACTAACAATGGATTCATGAGTGGGCATCCCTTTCTCCTAGCTGTGTGACCTCTGTGAGTTACCTAACCTTTCTGTGGGCTCTTGAAGACTGCAACAGCCCCTACCTCAAAGAGTTCTTGTGAAGATTAAAAGAATGAATATGTGTAAAGTCTTAGAAGAGTGTCTGGCATGGAGCAAACATCTGCAAATGTTTTAGCTCTTACCGTTATTTTTGCCTTTGTTGTTGTTATGACCACTGTGGTGTTATCATTATTTAGGAACATGCCCATGACGGCAAAGCTATAAAGCAGAGCGGAGAAATGATTAAAACAGAATTTAGAGCAGTGGTTTCTGTAAGGAGCTTCTAAATTATAAATAAGGTTCTGTTCCACGAGCCAAGATGTGAGTACACTGGTTTCCATGCAATTATTATTCTTTAACTGTCTGTATAGATTTTCACTGTTTTGTATGTACGATGTGTTGAACAATAAAATTTTTAAAAGATTAAATGGAATTAATTATTGAAAAGGCTCAGCCTCTTTCTCCTCCCCCTTCAGGCGGAAATCTAGCCCTTTCTGCAAGCTTCTCAGTGATGTATTTGCCTTCAACAGAGGGGGCCTCAGCCTTCTGGAGAGGAGCTGATGTGCTCTGCAGCCTGCCCCATCCATCATGCCCCAAGCAGAGTGCTTTACATTCATCTACAGATGAAGATAAAAGGGCGGTGTGTTGCCCCCTTTAAGATTGCTGGCAGGATAAGCGTGAAGAGAAAGGCTTTCATATTTTACCCTAGGCTCTCTGGCGGTTGCCTTCTTCACAACTGAAAAAGTCTGGCTTGCTTTTGAAGTGCTATTCGAGAAGCAAAATGCCCAAAGAAGAACAGAAGATTCTAAGCCCCAGAAGTGTAATGTCTCCAAGTTAAGATTTTATCATTAATACCATTCACATGTCATTCAGGCTCTCAGGTGTTCCAGGGATTTGTCCAGCATTCTTGGTGACTGTTATTGTATCATGACTTCTGAACCCAAAAACTTTAAAAAAATTATAATGATAATAATTGAGTACTTGCTAGGTACCAGGCTCTTAGCCAAGTACTCTATATGCATATTTTCCTGCAATTCTCAACAATAACCTTGTAAAGTACTCACGCTTATTCCTATTTTCTAACTAAACAAACAGAGGGTCAGAAATGTGAAGACACTTGCCCAAGGTCACACAGTGAATGGCATTTTTTAAAAAATCCCCCCCATGGAGCCAGGATTTGATTAAAAATCCATCTCCTTTATGCTCAAATCTCATTAGATTCCTCCAAGATTCTGGGAAAGAAGGAGCATCCCTGTCCCCTTTTGACAGGTGAGTAAACTGAGACCCACAGAGAAGAAGTTGCCAGCCCAAGGTGATACAGTTAGGAAGTGTCAGGACTCAACCTGAGCCCCATCTGACTGAAAGGGCTTGGTGCTCACCATCCTGCTTTCCTTAAGGGAGGAAGTGCCTTAAAGTAGGGGCACCTCGGGGCGCCTGGGTGGCTCAGTGGGTTAAGCCTCTGCCTTCAGCTCAGGTCATGATCCCAGGGTCCTGGGATCGAGCCCCGCATCGGGCTCTCTGCTCGGCAGGGAGCCGCTTCCCCCTCTCTCTCTCTCTCTGCCTACTTGTGGTCCTACTTGTGGACTTGTGGGCTCTTTTAAAAAAAAAAAAAAAGTAGGGGCACCTGGGTGGCTCAGTGGGTTAAGCTGCTGCCTTCGGCTCGGGTCATGATCCCAGGGTCCTGGGATCGAGTCCCACATCAGGCTCTCTGCTCAGCAGGGAGCCTGCTTCTCCCCACCCCTCTCTCTCTGCCTGCCTCTCTGCTTTCTTGTGATCTCTGTCAAATAAATAAATAAAATCTTAAAAAAAAAAAAAAAGAAGTGCCTTAAAGTTCCCGTACCAGAAGAAAGGACTCAGAGCCAGAATGGGTAGGAAAGACATTAGAAGGTGTAGAACTGAGTCAGAAAGGGCAGTGAGCCTGCAGAGTTTCCAGCTTTGGAAGTGAGAAAAGACATAAGCATCTCTAGAAAAAAGTGCAGTAGGCACTTGGCTAAGAGGTAGAGGTAACAGAATGGAAGAAGTAAGCAGGTATATAAGAAATCTCTTAACAGGTATAGCACCTCGGCCTCCATATGAGGTAGGAAATCATTGGAGAATATTGATTGAAGAAATGACACGATCTGAATTTTGTTTTAAAAGGATCTTTCTAGGGTGCCTGGGTGGCTCAGTGGTTTAAAGCCTCTGCCTTCAGCTCAGGTCATGATCCCAGGGTCCTGGGATCGAGACCCGCTCAGCGGGGAGCCTGCTTCCCCGTCTCGTTCTCTCTGCCTGCCTCTCTGCCTACTTGTGATCTCTGTCAAATAAATAAATAAAATCTTTAAAAAAAAAAAAAAAGGATCTTTCTAGAGGAGCCTAGGTGGCTTGGTCAGTTGAGTGTCTGACTCTTGGTTTCGGCTCAGGTCATCATCTCATGGGTCCTGGGATTGAGTCCCCCTGTGGGCTTGGTGCTCAGTGGGGAGTCTGTTTGAGATTCTCTCCCTCTGCTGATTCCCTCCCCTCTCCCTGCTCTCCCTCAAATAAATAAACGCATAAGTCTTCAAATACAAACATAAATAAAAGGATCCTTCTGGTTGCTGGGTGGACAGCAGATGGTGGGGACAGGGACAGAAGCAAGGAGAACCATGGGGAGGGGGGAAGCTACTACAATAATCCAGGTTAAGGGAGAAAAATCCTTGAAAACCACGTATCTGATAAGGGGTTAATATTCAAAATATATAAGGAACTCATACAACTAAATAGGAAACAAAAATCCAAATGGCCTAATTAAAAATAGGCAAAGGACCTAAATAGATATTAAAAAAAAAAAAATCAAATGGCCAACAGACACATGATAAGATGTTCACTCATTGCCAAGGATATGGAACTCAAAACCACAGTGAGATGTCATCTCTCACCTGTCAACAGATCACAGCTGTTGGCAGGGATGTAGAGAATACAGGACACGGTGAGACTCTGGATGAGAACGTAAAATGGTGCAGCCTTGTTGGACAACAGTGTGGAGGATCCTCAAAAAAATTAAAAAATAGAACTACCATATGATCCAGCAATTCCATCTTGGGGCGTTCATCCAAAGGAACTGAAATCACTATCCCAATGAGAAGTCTACACCCCTTGCCACATTATTTACAATAGTCAAGATATGGGAAAAACCTAACTGTTCATTGATGGATCAATGGATTAAAAAAAAAAAAACTGTGGTATATATATACAAAGGAATACTGATGAGCTATAAAAAAGAATGAAATCCTGCCATTGGCAATGACATTAATGGACCTTGAGGGCATTATGCTAAATGAAATAAGTCAGAGGAAGACAAATATTGTCTGATTTCACTTAATATGTGAAATCTCAAAAAAGACATAGAAACAGAGATTAGATTTGTGGTTGCCAAAATGGGGATGGGGTGGGGATAGAGGAATTAGGTGAAGGTGGTCAAAAGGAAAAAAAAAAAGTTTTTTTAGTTATAAGATAAATGAGTTCTGGGGATATAATGTACAATATGATATCTGTAATTAGCTAATGCTGACTGTATCATAAATTTGAAAGTTGCTAAAAGAGTTTATTTTAATATACATGTCAAATAATTATGCTGCCTACCTTCAACTTATACAATGCTACATGTCATTAAAACTGGGAAAAAAAATCTAGAATAGTCAGAGTGGATGTTTTAAGAAGTCACCATTTTCTGGATTATTTAGAAGGTGGGGATTTCCTGAGGGATTTGTGAACAGTGAGAAAAAGGGAAGCAATGAGATTGACTCTGAGCAGTGGGAGGGATGGAGTTGCCACGGGTGAGATGGGGGAGGAGCAGCTGTGGGGAGAGTGGATCCCTTGGGCTGGATGCTATTCTGTGTCAAGTGAAGATGCTGAGCGGGACTCCAACAGGTTTGGAGAGACTGGGGCTGGAGATCTGTATACGTAGGAGTTGTCAGGGTGGACTGAGCTGGTATGTGAAGCCTGAAGGAGATTCTAGAGGAGTGAATACAAGAAGGGAAGAGTCCTGAGTCCTGAGATGCATGCAGGCAAGGAGGAACCAGAGAAAGAGAGATGGGGATCGTGCATCGAGCTAGGGATGAGGAAAACCAGAAGCTTGTTTTTTCTGAAAACCAAACAAACAGAAGAAACCATTTTAAAATTAGTGTAACTTCTTGCAACAAATACTGATTGCCACAACTGATTGCAAAAAAGACCTCCTTCGGGTCAAATAGAATGAACACCTAGGATAGCCTTTGGCTGTAGCAAACTGGAGATCAATGTGACCTTGCCAGAAGTAGTTTTAGTGTAGCCTGACAGGGGTGGGCTCAAGGCAGAACAAGGGAGAGAGAATTAGCAGAATCTGGGCAACTCTTCGGAGTGATTTTTGTTTTTTTCCTAAAGGGAACAGATGGTGGCTGAAATGGGATGTGGGCTCAAGGGAAGTTTCTTGTGGTTGTTATTTTCATTTGCTTTGTTTTGTTTTAGGAAGGAAGCTGTTGCAACAAGTTTGCTTGCTGATGGGAATGACCCGGTAGAAAGAGAAAACCTGATGATGCAGGAGAGAAAGGGACGGACTGCTGGGGTGGTGTGCTTAGTGAGGTATGAGCAGGGAACCGAGGTCCAGGCGGGGCATCCAGGGGAACCGGAAGGGGTAGGCGTGCAGGTTCACCCAGGGAAGGTTGGCAGGTGCCACGGTTGCAGACGAACTATGCACCGTGGCCTCAAGCCTCTCGGGTCATGGAAATGCAGAGGGATGGCGAGGCTAGTGAGCATGAATTGAAGTGAAAGTCCACTATGGTTTCTCTCCAAACACGCAGACCTATGTAGCCACAAATGCAGAAAAGGCCAGCACTTAGACTTCACCTGGGTTGAAGTTTTGCCTGGTGAGTGCGACAAGGGTAGGAGGTGGAGAATATTCCGGTTGAATGCAAAGGAGTGATTATAACAATGGGCATTCTTTCTCCCTCTCTCTCTCTCTTTCTCTGACACATGCATACCCATGCACACACACATATTTACACACCTAGACACCTTGAGGGGGCTTGGGGGAAGGTGTTTGTAACTCCCAGAAATACGACAGACTTGTCAGCCGTGTGACAGCTCCGTAACTGTGAAGTGAACTGCGTCTGTTCTGATCCTAAAGTGACGTCTGCATTTGTTCTGCATCAGCGTATCATATTTTTTTCCCATCAAACCAGACAATAAACACAGAGAAAAGCTGTGAGCATCAGGGAAGGAGGAAGTGGGAACAACCACCACCGACCCAGAAGTGTGTGTCTCAGATTGCTCTTTTCATTCCCCCAAGCCCATATGTCTTTAAAACAAAACTTCTGGTACTCGAGGGGTCATGAATAATTCTCTTTCTCCTCCTGCCCTGAAGAGGCATACATCTCAAGGAGGCCCATTTGGGACAAGCAGACTCTCATCTGCGTTTAATTCAAGTACAGGAAATTGCTGGGGACAGGCAGCCGGCAGGAAGCTAAATTCAGCTGGGAAGCAGGGAGAGTGTGGACAATGGCCACCAATCCAGGTGGGAGTGCTAAATCCCATTGGGAAGGACTCCTAATTATGTGATTCAACACCTAGATAAAGGATTTTTTTAAGCACAAATAGCTTTTTCCTATAATAGCTGCTCCTTTTCTCAGGCATTGCTGGCAGAGAGCCAGAGGACAAAGGAAGATGTCCCAGTGACCCAAACAACGTGGAGACCTGCAAGTTCTTTATGGCATAGCAGCCCAGGTTCCAGGCTGATGACTGCCCAGGGTAGGGGACGGAGGATACAGGATGGCCACAGAGTGGCTGCTTCTGAGCCCAACACTGATCTGCTGGAAATGGCTGCCCATTTATAATAGCCCTGTGGGAAGGCTTTTGAGGCTCGATGAATTGACGATGTCCACCATGAACACGGAAGTGGAGAATGGTGGCACATATGCCATGTATCAGGCATTTGTGATCGAGGATGCTTTTGTGGAAAGCGTTATCAATCCAGCTAGATGGGGGTGTTACTCTAAGGCAAAAGGGCACCAGACCTGTGCGAGAAGAATCTAAATCCTATCTCCACCTTTGAACTACCATGTGAGCTTGGGCAAATGACAAGATCCCTTGGAGCTTCTTCTTTTCTTGCTGGGGGCGGGGAGGCGTGTGTCTGTACAATGAGAAGAATAATCGCTCCCTCATTGGTGGTTTTAAGGGTAAAGTGAGTATTAAGGCCCTTTGTGAGCTGTGAATTTCTGTACAGGCTCAAGGCATTATTAATATGGTGACAATGATCTCTATTATTTTTATTATTAGTTTTTGGTATTGTGTCAACTATATGCCAGGCACCCTGCTTGGTGCTTTTATGTATGTTATCTTATTTATTTCTCATAATAGCTCTGCAAATTAGGTACTCATCATTGCCTCCATCTTACAAAGGGGAAAAGCAGCTTCACAGTGGGTAGGTGTCACACTCATTGTCATCCAGATAGTGGGGATGGATCCAGGCTAGGAACCTAGCTGGAGAGATCCCAAAGCCCTTAACTTTCATCTCCACCCTGTTGATCTTTTTGTAGGACCAGCTTCCTGGACCTGAGTCCTGGTTTCTTAGAAGACACCCCTGTGTGTGCTAAGGAAATCTCTCCCCCACCTGAAACTCAGTCTTCACATCTTGGGAAGTGGTTTGTAGACTACATCCATGGTTTGTGGACTATGTTCCTTAGAACCCTAGAGGTCTGCAGAGTTTCCCCGAAGGGATGAAGATTTGGTGAGGGGTGAGCCCAGGGGTGTTTGAATTCCTTACCCGGGGATCTTTATAGCCCACAGGGTGATAACCGGTTTTAACAAGCAACGTTTTTGCGCCTTGAGAACTATCTAAACACGGGGAGCATTAGTCGCAATGCAGAACGGAGAACAAGATTTTGCCAGCGAGACCGCATGCCCAGAAAACTTTTTTAGTCTTTTGGGAGCATCACTGGCAAACATAATTTGAAAATCTTTCTCCTTAACATGCTGCCTCCTGTCAAAGAACAGGATTCTCATGCATATTTCATCCTGTTTCTTTTTAATTAAAAACTATTATATATTTATTTTTCAGCTGCAGTAGAGGGAGGGAAGGTAGCATTCATTCAGTAAGTGTTTGCTGTGCCCCCTTTTATGTGCTAGCCCTGTGATGGGCACTGGGATGTGAAAGATGATTAAACCATAATCCCTCCCTTCAAGGGGGTTACAACCCAGTTGGGTGGGGAAGGGAATAGATATGTAAATTAGTAAATATAATGAGGGGTGCCAAGGGCTAGGATGGAAGTATATTCATTGAGGGGAAGAATTTCTAGCAGGTGGACTCTGAGTTAAATCCAGCATAGTGGCATATTTTGAGGCCTTCACAAAAAATGAATTGGTGGCTCTTTGTTAAGAGGTTTCACAGAAAAATCTAGATTTAGAGCTCCCCATGAAAAATCAAAAGATGTGGCCACACCAGGCCTGGATTTCTATACAATATCCATCTTCTAGAGCTGAGTAAGAACCACCCTCTCCTGGAAGAACTCAGTTTTCCACTCCGCCCCAGTCCCCAACATTCCCTATTGCCCTATACCTGGTGAACACCTGTTGGGCTTATTTAGGCTGCCTCCCTAGCCTGTGGGGGATTTCAGCTAGTGATCCTTCTTAGGAAGGTAAGATAAAAGTCCAAAGAAGTGGGGTGCCTGGGTGGCTTAGCTGGTTGAGCGTCCAACTCTTGATTTCAGGTCAAATCATGATCTCAGCATGGTGAGATCAAGCCCCATATTGGGCCCATGCTCAGCACAGAATGTGCTTGCGATTCTCTCTCTCCCTCTGCCCCTCCCCGAACACACTCTCTCTAAATAAATAAACCTTGGAAGGGGGGAATACAAAGAAGTCGAGGGTTAATTCTACCTGGAAGAGAGAGTCAGGAATGGCTTTAGAAAGGGGGTGACCATAGGATACATCACTGATGTGGGCCCCTGGCTCTGACCTGTTGCTTCTCAGGTGTTCCCCTGGGCTACACTGCTGAGGTTCTAATTCCAGTTTCTGCTGATCATCTTTTTTTCTGGACCTCAATTTCCTTGTGTTTTATAATTGGTGAGTTCTGGTACAGGTAGGCAGAGAGAAACATTTGTTGAGGAAAGAGGTGGGGAAAGAAGAAGGAAAGAAGGGAGAAAAAGAGAAAGGAAGGAGCTATTATATCACCTTCCCAGAAGTTTTGTGAGAGTTAAGCAGGGCATTATGAAGAAAATGCTTTTGAAACTCAGAATAATATGCACACACAAGATGTTCTTTTTTTTTTTTTTTTTTAAGATTTTATTTATTTGACACACAGAGAGAGAAATCACAAGCAGGCAGAGAGGCAGGCAGAGAGAGAGAGAGAGGAGGAAACAGGCTCCCTGCTCAGCAGAGAGCCCGATGTGGGGCTCAATCCCAGGATCCTGAGATCATGACCTGAGCCGAAGGCAGAGGCTTTAACCCACTGAGCCACCCAGGCGCCCCCACACAAGACGTTCTTAAAAACATAATTATGTTTCTGCATTTTGCAAAAAACATCCTGTGGAATCATAGACTACTGAGAGTCTGCCTAATTATGTACTATACATTGGCTAACTGAACAAAATTAAAAAAACATGTATTATCAAAGAAATTTTGGAAGAAGAGTTAAATTCAATTTTTTTTTTAAACTGCATGACTTGTCAGAGCCATTACTATATCATAAACTGTAGTTTTCATTCTCAGTGGATAAAGATCCCATGTGAGTATCTCATACCTGGCTAGCCAGCGATCTATACCTGGCTAACCAGCAATCTAATCTTTCACAAAATGTCACCAAAAAACAAAAACAAAAACAAACAAACAAACAAAAAAAAAAACAAAAACAAAAACACAAGCGTTCTGTGGTACATACTTTGAGAGATGTTGAGTTGATTTTATGTATGAGGACTCTCAGGTCACTAGAGTGACATGTACATTACCACAAGACGGTGATCCTAAATTTTAGTCCAGTGCTCTCTGTAGGATAATGTCTTTCTCCAGTGGTCCTTCCCTGACCACTACCATTTCTCCCAGCCATTTAGGCTGATTTGGTTCTTCCACTGTGGTCCCCCAGCTTCCCTCCTCCATGTTTTCTCCAACTGAGCATATCACAGCTGGGCTATAATCCCCTAGATGATAGGCTCTGTGAGGCCAGATCACCTCTTCCTCATCACATCTGTCTCATACCTCACTAAATCCCCGGAGCCCAGCACAGGGCCTGATACATAGATTCCCTCTTGCTCTGTCTCTTGTTCTCTCTCTGATGAATATTAGATCGTCTTATATTATATATACATATTAGATTTTATAGGTAGACAATGGAGGAAAAGAAAAAAGATAGAAATATATATATTCAGATAGGAAGGAAGAAAGAAGAGAAGAAGAAGGAAGAATTGAATATATATCTACTATACATTCAGGTAGATAGGTAGATAGCAAGATAGATGGATGGGTTGATGTATGGATGGATGGATAGAAAGATGTTAGATAGATAGAATCTAATATATTTCTTTTATATCTTTATCTTTATTTTTTTCAGATTTCCTTTTTTATTAACATATAATGTATTGTTTCAGGGGTACATGTCTGTGATTCATCAATCTTACACAGTTCACAGCACTCACCATAGCACATACCCTTCCCAGTGTCCATGACCCAGCCACCCCATCCTCTCACCCTCCTCTACTCCAGAAACTCAGTTTGTTTCATGAGATTAGGAGTCTCTTATGGTTTGTCTCCATCCCGATCCCATCTTGTTTTGTTTTTTTCCTTCCCTACCCCCACAACACCCCGCCCTGCCTCTCAAATTCCTCATATCAGAGAGATCATATGATGATTGTCTTTCTCTAACTGACATATTTCGCTCAGCATAATACCCTCTAGTTCCATCCACGTCATTGCAAATGGCAAGATTTCAATTTTTGATGGCTGTATGTATTGTATGTATATACTACATCTTCTTTATCCATTCATCTGTTGATGGACATCTAGGGTCTTTCTGTAGTTTGGCTATTGTGGACATTGCTGCTATAAACATTTGGGTGCACATGCCCCTTTGGATCACTACATTTGTATCTTTAGGGTAAATACCAGTAGTGCGATTGCTAGGTTGTAGGGTAGCTCTATTTTCAACTTTTTAGGGAACCTCTATACTGTTTTCCAGAATGGTTGCACTAGCTTGCATTCCCACTAACAATGTAGGAAGGTTCTCCTTTCTCTGCATCCTCACCAACATCTGTTGCTTCCTGACTTGTTAATTTTAGCCATTTTGACTAGTGTGAGGCAGTGTCTCATTGAGGTTTTGATTTGTATTTCCCTGAGGCTGAGTGATGTGGAGCAGTTTTTCATGTGTCTGTTGGCCATTTGGATGTCTTCTTTGCAGAAATGTCTGTTCATGTCTTCTGTCCATTTCTTTTTTTTTTTTTAAAGATTTTTTATTTATTTATCAGAGAGAGAGGGAGAGAGAGCAAGCACAGGCAGACAGAATGGCAGGCAGAGGCAGAGGGAGAAGCAGGCTCCCCGCCGAGCAAGGAGCCCGATGTGGGACTCGATCCCAGGACGCTGGGATCATGACCTGAGCCGAAGGCAGCTGCTTAACCAACTGAGCCACCCAGGCGTCCCTTCTGTCCATTTCTTGATTGGATTCTTTGTTCTTTGGGTGTTGAGCTTGATAAGTTCTTTATAGATTTTGGATACTAGCCCTTTATCTGATATGTCGTTTGCAAATATCTTCTCCCATTCAGTCAGTTGTCTTTTGGTTTTTTGACTGTTTCTTTTGCTGTGCAAAAGTTTTTATCTTGATGAAGTCCCAGTAGTTCATTTTTGCCCTTGCTTCCCTTGCCTTTGGCGATGTTTCTAGGAAGAAGTTACTGTGGCTGAGGTCGAAGAGGTTGCTGCCTGTGTTCTCCTCAAGGATTTTGATGGATTCCTGTCTCACATTGACGTCTTTCACCCATTTTGAGTCTATTTTTGTGTGTGGTGTAAGGAAATGGTCCAGTTTTATTCTTCTGCAAGTGGCTGTCCAATTTTCCCAACACCATTTGTTGAAGAGACTGTCTTTTTTCCATTGGACATTCTTTCCTGTTTGTCAAAGACTAGTTGACCATAGAGTTGAGGGTCAATTTCTGGACTCTCTATTCTGTTCCATTGATGTATGTGTCTGTTTTTGTGCCAGTACCATATACTGTCTTGATGATTACAGCTTTGTAATAGAGCCTGAAGTCGGGAATTGTGATGCCACCAGCTTTGGTTTTCCTTTTCAGCATTCCTCTGGCTATTCGGGGTCTTTTCTGGTTCCATATAAATTTTAGGATTATTTGTTCCATTTCTTTGATAAAAGTTAATGGTATTTTGATAGGTATTGCATTAAAAGTGTAGATTGCTCTAGATAACATAGACATTTTCACAATATTTATTCCTCCAATCCATGAGCATGGAATGTTTTTCCATTTCTTTGTGTCTTCCTCAATTTGTATAATATATTTTTTAAAGATTTATTTATTTAGGAGAAAGAGGAAATGCATAAGTTGGGGGAGAGGCAGAGGAAGAGAGAAAGAGAGAATCCCAAACAAACCTCCCACTGAGCATGGACCTCCCTCCCCCCTTATGTGGGACTGGATCCCATGATCCCAAGATCATGACCAGAGCCAAGATCAAGAGTCAAACACCCAACTGACTGAGCCACACAGGGTCGATATCGATTTGGGCGGAAAGCTCGTGAGAATTGGCCTGAAAACGCTGGCCACACAGAATTGGCCAGAGTTGGGCAGTGATTCGGCTCACTGTCACCCGTGGTCTAGAGCGATTTCTCGCTCGGTGCGTGTCTCGGCCATCTGGGAAGGCAGCCGTGACCACGCGGCTCCCCCAAGGTTCCCCAGCACAGGGGAGCTTTCCAGGAGCAGAGTTGAGGGTGGGGTTCTGGTTGGGCATCAGCCTCCGTGTTTTGGGCGGGTGTTGGCACTGAAGGTTGGGGATGGCCTGGGAGGGGGGGGCCGATGCAGGTTTCTCTCACTCTGAGGGTTTTCCATAGCTCCGAAAGGCACAGTTTCCTCCTGGGTGGCAGGTGGACTCATGGGGTGTGACTCAGGGTTTCCCAATTTGAGAGCTCGAAGGGCAGGCCCCTGGGGAAGAAACACTGAAAACCCAAGCGAGGGTTAGGTCCAGCGCCTAGTAGCATAGCAGGCCCAAACCGCCAGCACTGGGGTGGGAACCCCAGAGGGTGAGAAGCAGGAGGCGTTGGCCTCGCATGTGCCTGACTTGTAGAGGGTGTACTCGCAGAATTCATGCTACGACCACTCGGGACCCCGGGCCAGGTCCAGGCGGATGCCCTGCAGGAAACCGCAGGAAACAAGTTCGCAGTTCAGTATTTGGGCAGAAAGCTGGTGAGAACTGGCCGACGTTGGGCGGCGATGCAGGCAGTGCTGGCGACCATGGTCTAGAGCGATCCCAGAATCTAATATATTTCTAATATATATCCAAATACATAGTTTCATAGCAAAATAGTTGGTTGGGTAGATGTGTTGATGGATGGATAGATGATGGATGGATGGATGGATAGAAAGATGATTGATAGATAGAATATAATATATATTTATATAAATAGCTAAAAAGCAAGATGGATGGATAGATAGAAAGAAGGATGATAGATAAAAAATGGTAGATGATGGATGCATAGATGAAAGAAAGGAAGGAACAAACGAAGGAGAGAAGGGAGGAAGGAAGGAAAGAAGGAAAGGTAAAAGGAAAGGAAAGGAAAGGAAGGAAGGAAAAAAGGAAGAGAAAGGAAAGGAGGGGAAGGGAGAGAGGGAGAGAGAAAGAACCTTTCTTTACAATTGCGTTTCCACATAAAATTTTAGGATGGAGGATTTTTCTTGAAGCACCCAAATAATTCAAGAGGTGAGGGAAATGCAACATTTTTATGCCAATTATCTGACAAACAGACTGCCTGGGTATTTGTCTGACTTCCCTTCTGGGTCTGCTTTTTCAGCATGGAGACATGAACAGACACAGCCTCTCTCTGTTCCAAGTCAATTACGTTCTGTAGAGTCGATAGCACGGTTGCAAGCATGATGGAATTTTTCTTCTGCTTCACAAAGTGTTTCCTCAAAGTTTGCCTTTGATTTTGCCTTTCCAAGGCTTCACAGCCTCCGAGCTTCTCCAGAGTTGCTCCTTTGATAAAAGGGTTCAGTCTCTCTGGTTTCCGTTTTGCTGGGTACGTGGGAAGCCTGTGGGGAAGCAGGTCCTGCTGGAAAACAAGCAGCGCATTTCAGCCTGTGTGACCTAAATTTCATGGGAGCTCCAGGCTCCCAGCTTTGCAGTGGGCAGCTGAGGAGTTGTGCAGAAACACAGGATCCCAGAAGGAAAGAGACCCTGGAGGAAATCTCCTCCCCATATTCCAGATGGGGTAACTGAGGACCAAATAGAGGGAGGAGCGTTTCCTGGTGTTCTCCCAATTACATGTCCTGAGACAAAGAGGGACTGTATTTTTTCCAAGCATTTCCCTATAGATATTTTCGTGGGACATTGTGGTTTTTTGTTTTTGTTTTTTAAATTTGGTTGTTCTTTGTTGTTTTGTTTATAGCCACAATTCCTCAGGTGTGTCTTGAAAGAGGCAGCTTATAGGGCAGTAGTAAAAAGCATAGCCTCTGCAGCCTGATTACTTGGGTCCAAAGTCTGGCTCCACCAACTTTCCTGCTGTGTGACCCAGGGCAAGTGACTCAACCTCTCTGACTCAGTCTCTGCATCTGTAAAATGAGAGTAACTGTAGATTGTTGTGAGGATTAAATAGGTCAATTTGTGTAAAGTGCCTAGAGTACAGTAAGCGTTATGAATGTGCTTGCCACCTTTATTACCCACAAAGACCATCATCTCTCCTAAGACACTCTCCTTTACAATGTATATTGCTCAACTTGTTTGGGTGGAAAGCCTCTTTGCATTTGCTAAACAGCTTATATATAGTCCTTTACCAATATCAATTATAGTCATTTATTCAATCCAACAAATATTCATAGTCCAACTAAGTGCAAGCAGTATTAAGTTCCACTGGTAGTGGTACTACTACTAAGCACTACTACTACTAAACAGCACTACTGCTGCTAAACACTACTAGTACCACTAAGCACTACTCTACTAAACACTACTACTAAGCAGCATTACTACTACTTAGCATTAGTACTACCAAGAACGCTTACCTTATTCACTGAAAAATCTTTTAGGGAGCTTGTATTTCAGCAGTGCTCTGAGAATTTTACAAAGAGTAATTCACTTAATCCTTTTGACAATATGATCACTATCATCTCTGTTTAACAGAGGAAGAAGCTGGGTCACAGAGAAGATAGATCACACACTAGGTAACTGAGAGGCATAGCCCATGTAACCTTCTCCCCAGCTCTCCCAGTCCTGGCCACAGGTCTCAGCCTTCAGTGAGATGTTCCCAGGGCCAATGAGTCAGCTGAGCGGTCATCACTGGTCACTGGTGCCAGCGTTTCGACTACCTTATTACTCCTCTCCCATAGTATTATGGGGAATCCTAGGAAACTATCTCTGGGAACATAGCCCCGGTTCCTTGCAGTCCTGGATGGAGAACAGGAGAGCGGAGGGAATGGAACTATGTGGTTCCCTCCAGAGTCACTCCAGGATGAAGTGCATGGCTGGTTCTCCCCTGCTAAGGAGCCCTCAGCAAGGTGGAGGCAGACATTCCCTGGGATTCATTAGTGAGGAAACCCCAAGCCCAAGGAAGGGAGGGCACCGTGCAAGGCTCCATGAGGGTGGGTGGCAGTGTCCCTTCTCCAGTGTCCCTTCTCCAGTGTCCCTTCCACGGTGGGAGGACGTAGGCATGAAGGACGACTGCAGGCACGGAAGCAAGCTAGCCACAGTCCCTACTTTATGAACTCTTGTCTGCTTACCTCAGCACTCTCCTCCCAGCCCGGTGAGGGGTCTATGGGCAGCATTCCTTCATCTGTTCAGTCAGTCAGTCAGTCAGTCAGTCAACAAACAGTGAGCACCACATTCATGGGGGAGATGGGTCGTCATGACACAAAATGTGGGAAGCACAGGGGCATCAACAGACCAGAAGAGGGCCCAGCCCAGCCTGGCAGGCTCAGGAAGGCTTTCTTGGGTGGTGATACACACATCAAGGGTGACCAGGCGGAGGGAGCTCGCTGGTGCCAGTGCGGAGGTGAGAGGGATGATAAACCCCATCTGCCCAGAATGAGGGCTGGGCTGGGCTGGGCTGGTAAGAAGCAAGGCAGAGAGCTGGGCAGGGCCCAGAGGGAGCAGCCCATAGTCTGGGCTGTTGGCAGGTCCTGCCATGGCGCTGACTCCCCTTGGACAGTTGCCTTCATTCCTCAAGACCTCATCCTCCACATCTCTCAATGGGTGGGTTGAACCCATCTAGAATCTGCAAGCTCCTTCCAATGCTGATACGCCATAGTGAATTGCCCATTCCGGCTTCAGAGCAGCCTCCCCACCCTCGCCACCCCTGGACCCACCCACACACTATTGCCTCTGGCATCAGAGTGCACTCGCTCAAGGTCATGGCTGGTTTGCCACTGTATGGCTTTACCTCTCCAACCATCATGTCTTTACCTATAGAACCACCACACAGAAGAATGGTGCTCATGCAGGTCAAGGGTTTGGCAGAGGACCAGGCTCATTTCCCCCACAACTCAAATGGCAACTCTTGTATTGTCATCTGAAAAACTGGTCTTGGCCTGGCCTGCTCCAGATCTCTGGAGAGAGACTGAAGCCTCAGCCTCATTCTGAGGCCAAGAGGCTACAGACAGCGGGGAGAGAGGGAAACAATATTTAAGGCCCTGAACTATCTACTTGACTCCTCACGGGGTCCTTACAAGAAAGCTCAATTACTTATCCCCATTTTAGAGATGGGAAAACTGAGGCCAGGAGAAGCAAAGCAACCTGTTCCTTAAGGATGAGCCCACCTCTCTGATTCCACTAGGTTGGAAGTCATCTAGCTCCTTCTGCAAAGGGCTGGATGGTACATTTTTTCAATGACTAGTTATCTCTATGGTTGTAGCACAGACACAGCCTCCATCGTAGCTGAATGAATGGGCACGGCTGTTTTCCAATGAAGCTTTATACTCACAGCATTGCCCTTCATTGCAGGGAGCTCCTTCCAAGGAGGCACTGTGCTGGGAATTCGGGCTGCATTTTCTGGTTCTCTCTTTGCATGGATTCTTGGGAATCATGTTATTCTTTCCATGTCTGAGAGGGAAAGACAGATGTTCCTTGAAACCTATGCATTGTACAAACTGATGTCTGTCTGAGAACAGGGTCTGGCTTCCTTGAACACACGCCACTGAGACAGAACCAAGGGAAACTTTTGGCGGGGGTGGGGGGGAAGGGGGGGAGTCCTCACACTTTCCTCCAGCTTGGGTTTTTGCATTTTCCTCTGCAAAAGGACCAGATAAGCAAGCATGTGTTTGCAAAGTTCGTGGAATTGAAGTAAAGTGAGGGCATGGCATTTCCTTCTCTCCTGCAGAAAGCATAATAAATCCCAATTGCTTTGTTTTGCATCCATTACAAGGTCCGTTCCTGTGCTGGGAGAAAGCCCACGACCTGGAAGGGGGTGGGTGGCAGGGAATTGCTGAGCTGCACCCCCAGAACTGAATCACAGGGCTCGAGAAGCCTCTCTTGCCCAAGAACGAATAAGAAGTGATGGACATCGATACTTCCTGTGGGCAGTAAGGAGGCTCCTTTCTCCCTGGAAATAAATGTATTCATGCTGTGGGGATGACACGTAACATGGCACCGGCCACCCAGCTCCTCTTTTCTCAAATGTCCCTCAACATAGTGTCACAGGGAATAGACTTCTCCCATAATTCTTACCTTTCTAAGAGTAACATAAAGTCTCAGTCAGTCATTAACACAATAGTGTGAATTAGTTAGCCTTTTGAGCAGAAAAAGTACTGGACTTTTTTTAGAGAAATATAAGGCTTTGAAACCACTGTGGTTTCTGCCACTTTCTCAACTCTATTGCCATAGGCAAATTGTATTTTCCTTTGCCTGGTATAGAGGCTGAACCAAAGCAAAAATCGTAAGTGGTCTGTGAGCCCCTTGGAGCCCCAAGACATGTTTTATCCCTGTTAAATACTGTTAATTTTTAATTGGGATAATTCATTTTTAATAATTTTAAAATAACAGTAAATCCAACCATTAATTCAAATATGTTTAAATTTAATTATTTTTTATTAACATATAATGTATTATTTGCTTCAAGGGTACAGGTCTGTGATTCATCAGTCTTACACAATTCACAGCACTCATCATAGCACATACCCTCCCCAATGTCCATCATCCAGCCATCCTATCCTTCCCACCCCCTCCTCTCCTGCAACCCTCTCACTGTTTATTTAAAAAATGCATTTACATTTTAAAATCATTCTTAATTTGGAGCAATTGAATTTTTGATTTTTAAATGGGATAATTCATCTTTAATAATTTTTAAATGACAATAACCATTTGTTCAAATATATTTAAATGCATTGTTTAATCTTTAACCATTTATTTAAATAATGCATTTACATTTCAAAACATTTTTAACTTGGGACCATTATATTTTTGGTTTTTCACTGGGATCATTAATTTAAGTAGCTGGGATTTGCCCCAGACCTGGTATTCTCTGATGTCTTGTATCTACGTGTCTCACATTCATTGCACCTGCCTTTGTCATTATTCAATGTCGATACTGGGTTGTAAAGAACGCTCTGGATTTTGCTGTAAGGAGAGAAGACTGACAGGTGAACTCCAAGGGACGGGGCTCTGGTCAGCTAAGGGTTGATGAAGGGGATGAAGGCAGAACCTCAGTCTTCAGCAATAAATGTTTTCTGGGGAGCATGGGCAGTGGTGCACACATGAGGTCTCAGGAGACAGACAGAGTGTCACTTCTCACTGAAATGTTAGTGACTTTGCTTGGATACACACCTCATTGAGAAAACCCTGGGTTCTTGTCTACACACCAGTCTGCAAACCCAATTCCCACCCTGTTTATTTGGACAAGTCACTAAACCTCTCAGAGGCCCCTGATAAAAAGGGTCACTGGTAGTCATCTTTGGTGTGTGTGTGTGTGTGTGTGTGTGTGTGTGTGTGTGTGTTTACTTCCTATACAAGGTAAGACAATTCTGCATACACTTTCTCTCTACAAAACTAGGTAGAAATCCCTTGCACCATTTTGTAGATGGGAAAATTAAGGCTGATCTGTGCAACACACAGGTCTATCCCTGGAGCAGGATTCCCGCCTCATCTCTCCACCTCCAGAGCCCCCCACACCTTCTCCATGTGGCCATGATGCTTCCAGGCTCCACCTGTCAAGGTGCGGGGGCAGGTGTGAGGACTGATTGAGAGGGACCGCCTAGCCGAGATGAGAACACTATTGCTAGATGTGCCTACAGGGTCACAGGGCCTCCTGGATCCCAGCTGATCTCAATTTAGCTGTTTCATCTAGAAGGTTCCAGTTCCTGAAGCAATTCCATTTCCGGTGTCTAGGGAATTCGAGGCAGTAAGGAAGAAGATTCTCGGAGGAATCTACTTCTTTGATTTAGTAAGTCATTATTGAGCTGCTGCTCACAGGCTGCCCACCAGCTGTCCATGGTCCTGACAGGGAGGGGTGACTGGCTCCTGCCACCGTGTTGGTGCTGGTAGGGTTTCCTTCCAACTGGCTAATTCCCTGGGCTTGTTTCCTAACAGCCTCAGAAGCAAAGCAAGATAAGGGAGTGTCCTGATGAGCTGCAGAATCCATCTCCAGACAAAGAGGAAGGAGGGCCGAGGATGTGATGGAAATGGAAGGTCGTGTCCGTCTACCATTCCCAAAAGGAATCACCTCATGGCCATGGGCCAGGTCAGAAGAAGGTGAGCGGGATGAGGCTGGGAAGTTTTGAGGGAGAGAAATAACCACACAGCACTTCTCTCAGCTGTATGTTATTCCAGTTGATCTGAGTGGCTCTGTTCCCCACCCCCTTTTTATTTTTAAGTAATCACTATTATATTATCATTGTCTTATTTCTCCCTGTTGAGTTTCATGGTGTGTTATAAGGGGTTTTCCTCATGGAATGGAACAAGACATAGATTCTCTGAACGTTTTCCTCCTGCAAGCTTGCAAACACAATGATCCCCTTTCTGGCCAGATTGACTCCTCACAGTGAAGAAGAGAACTGGAGAATCATCCAGGAAATGTAAAAAAGTGGGCTTTCACCCCCACAGATAAAATTTAAGGATTTCTCACTTTTGTATCTTTTTTCTCTTAAGCATTAAAAAAAGCATGCTCAGAACCATGATCTCATTGAAATCCCACACCAGCCCTGGGAGGGGGGAAGGATACGAAAGACCCTTCCCATTTTACAGGTGGGAAGACTGAGGCCCAGAGTGGTTAAGTAAGTTTGTTCAAGATCACAGAGCAACCCCTTCAGAGCTGGGTCTGAACTTGGACCTTCTGTTCCCTCATCCGGGCCTGACCACTATATCTTTCCTTCAGGTGGCAGGTGGGCGTCTGCTCATTTTCTAGGCAGGAGTCTGGCCCATAGATACAGACTGGATACCCAGATGAGAGCAGGAGATGAGGGTCAGGGACCTCCATACTGATGGTAGTTACTGGGCCTCTTATCTGGACAGCTTGGCTGGCCAGGGAAAGAGAGACAGAGGGGGAGAGCTTAGAGATCCTCGGACACCTGTCCAGACTGGACCCAGTTCATTCACAGAATCCATCTTTTTCTCTTTCTCTGTCTTGGTCCCTCTGTTTCTGTCCATGGTTTTCTCCCTCTTTCTGTATTTCTGCGGTATGTTGTGCACTCTCTCTCTCTCTCACACAGACACACACACACACCCCTTATCTAACAGTTTTTCTCTTCTTTCCCAAGTGATATCAGGGAGATAAAGGCACCTCTTACTCTCCAAATAAGTGGAAGCTCTTGATCTGGAAGGTGTTAAATTTTCCACTACCTTGTTCATTTTCAAGGTAAGTTTCACGTCTCTCTTCCCTCCATTTATTACCATAATTGGGGCATTTTCCTGATTCCTTAATTCAGCAGCTTGATTTTAGAAATATTCATTCCATTGTCCCTCCCAGGCCTCATCTCCCACACTTCTCCCCCTTTATTCATTTTGCACCTGGTTCCTATAATATCATCCCTTCATTCAGTGCAAATCAAAATAGGATGGTTATTTTTTTTTTTAAATCCTTGTCCTTACAGTTGATATCCTTCAGGAAAAAAATTCTTAATTATTTGAATTAACTTTGGCCGTTTTAAAGCTGTTTGCAACAGGACTGTTGCTCTAGTCAAAAAGACTGTCTGCAAACCCCCTCCTCACCATTCAGGGACAGAAAAATAATAAATTGAGACAAAATCATTACACAAATCCTGTGTTTCACGGCTTTGTTCCTCAAGTTTCCTATCAAATATTAGCAACTTGCCTCAAGGTGAAAGAGAGGAAAGATGAGATCTTAGCTGGAAACAGCAGGAGGTCACCAAGCAGATTGCTTTATCGACTCCTAGATTCAGGGCACCCCCATCCTACTCAGAGCCACTGATGGGATTCTGCTTAGGAATTAGTCCTGGGTTCAAATCCCAGGGCTGCCACTTTCTAGCTGAGTGACTGGGCATGTTAATTTCATCTCTCTAAGCTTTGTGTTCTTCTTCCTAACCCTTGGGGCTGTTGGGAAGGTTTGTAAAGGTAGTGGTCATTGTCCATTACCAGGGACAGTATCAGGCACTGGGGAGTGAGGTGCCAGTGCATGTTAAGGACCGTCAGACAGGATTCTCCTTCTGCCCTTACTACAGTCCTACAACAGCGGGTGTGACAATGATTGCACTGTACAACTTCAGACCAGAGAGGTGCAGTGATTTGCCCAAGGTCATACCACTCATGTGCAGCATCCAGAACTGACTCTGAGGTCTGTGTTCTGCTTCATGCATAGAGATATGTCAGGACTGAGCCCTTCCCGTAGGTACTTAGATAACTTTTGTTTCCACCATTCTCCCAGAGAGGACACCATGAAGAGGAGGGATCAGCCTCAGGCTGTGGCATAACTCTGTGTTGCTTCTCCAGAGACCTCTGGAATAAGGCTGCTTTAATTAGGAGAATGGTGCTCTGTGGGGCCAAAGTAAAGAGACAATAAAGCAACTCCCAGAGCAGACAAGCACATGGACTCAAGCCAGGCACTTTGTCCTGACGCTGGGGAGATGAATGGCCTATAAAGTGGTGCAGCAACTCTTAGGTTTAGCCTGTGGCTTCTGGAGGGCATTCAACCCACAGTGTTGGAGTCATTGATTGCAGAGGGGGTCAAGCCTGCCTCCCAACATCCAGCCCACTCAGCTGTGATTGCGGAAGCCTCATCTGGTCAGGATTGGAAATCTTCACTCTTGGAGTGGGGTGAGGAAACCCACTGCCCTCTGACCTCAGGTACCCAGGAGGAATTCCAAGGGCTTCCATGCCTGTTACGTTGTAACTACTTCTTGTTTCTTAAACTTATTGGTCTCAGGACTGTTTATACTCTTAAAAATAATTGAAGATCCCCCAAAAAGCTTTGTGTATATGAGTTGTATCAATAAAAATTATATTAAAAGTTAAAATCAGAAACCCTTGTAAAACATTTATTAAATTACAAATAACAGTAATAAACCCATTACAAGTTAATAAATGTAACATATTCTACTGAAGAGTAACTATTTTTGCATAATCAAAAGAAATTCTGAAAGGAGTGGCACTGATGATTGTGATGGGGATGATGATGGTGGTGGTAATGATGATAGTGATGGTGGTGATGGTGATGGTGATGATGACCATGGTGATGATGGTGATGATGATGGTGACAGTGATGGTGGTAATGATAATGATGATGGTGATGATGGTGATAATCATGGTGACAGTGATGGTGATGGTGATGGTGATGATGTGATAGTGATGGTAATAGTGATGATGATGATGATGAAGGTGATAATGGTGGTGATTGATCATAATGGTGATGATGGTGGTGATGGTGATAATGATGGTAACAGTGACGGTAGTAGTGATGATGATGATGGTGATGGTGGTGATGATGGTGGTGATGGGGATGGTGATGATGATGGTGGTGATGGTGTTGATGATGGTTATGATAATGGTAATGATGAATATGTGCACATTCCAGATCCTGTTCTACCATCACACTGAATCTTCACAGTACCTCCATGAGGTAATTCTATTCGTTTCATTTTACCACTGGGACACGGGTTGAGTAGCTCACCCAAGGGCAGAGCCTGGGTTCAATCCCAGGCAGTCAAACTTCCAGAACTGTGTTCTTGGCCATGACAATGTGTTACAGTCCCTGGTACAGATAAATAGTCTCAGGCAGAGAATCATGTCAGCCAAGGTGGTAAATCTCTGGAGTTGTATTTAGCAACTAAAAATACTGAGTGCATGCTAAATAGGCAAGTCTGGGTTTATTCAGTGTTGTGTTTGTTAAATATTTGATCTGGGAGAATTAAATGGCATCTTCTCTCTAGAGAACTGAAGCTGATGAGCCCAGAAATAAAGTTGATGAAAATAGCCCTAATTGTAATCATACTCAAATATGTACAGTTTACAAAACCCATCCATATATGTTAGTTTATTCAATCCTCTATTTAAATGATGCTCACCAGTCCTCCCTCTGCCCTCCACATTTTGTCCCCACAGCTGCATCCTTGAACCAGACTTCATGATCACTGGTCTACACTTTTGCTGCAGCTCCCCAAACCCCTTTCCCCTGTCTATCCACCTGTCCATGCCACTTGAATGCTGCCTCCAGAGACTGCCTTCACTAATAATAATGACAGTCATATTAACTGAGCACTCACCATGTGCCAGACACCCCGTTGAATGTCAAGCATGGATTACATCATCTGCTCTTCTCCATAACTCTAGGTTGTATATTTTTATTACCATCTTCCCCATTTTATGGATGAAGACAGCAAAACTTAAAGAAGCTGCATAATTTACCCAAGAATACACAACTCAGAGACACGGATATGGGATTTGAATGCAGCAGGCTGGTTCCTTAGCTTCCAAACCATTGAACAACCTGATTCCCATCAGCAATCCAGCCTGATCAGTCACTGTTTTCCCTGGACTCCTGTGGGTCCTTGCTGCTCATGTGTCACAGACACTTCAACATGGCATCCATATTCTTTAAAATTGGTTCCTGACTCATCTCCTAGACTCTGCTTCCTACCTCATCTTATTCCCATTCACCCCACTCTCCAGCCACACCAAATTCTCCAATTCACGTCATCACAGTAACACACTTTGGCATGTGCTGTTCCTCCCCTGATCACAGTGACTCTCCAGTCAAATTCCCATGCAGTCTTGAAGACCCAGCCCCACAGTCCTGTCCATCCTAAAGCCATGGGTGGTTTTTTGCTTCCTGCTTTAGTCACTGCCAAGGTTCTCCTTTCCTTCTTGAATTTAACCTTGTTACATTGTGTTGTTTAAGGCACTGGAGGCGAACATGGACTATGGACTCAGAACTTCCAGGTCCACATCCAGCTTCTACTACTACTAATTGTGTGTGACCATGCTCAGGTGATTTTGCCTTTTTGACCATTGGCATCCCCACTTACAGAATGGCTCTGATGACAGGATCACCTGCTCTCACAGGGCTTTTCTAATGATGCAGGGACTTTCTTGGTTACTAGAGAAGAGAGGAAAGAGGTTGTCCCAGCTCACCTGGTCACTGATCAACCTTCTCCTCCCAGGTGTGGCCTGGATCTAAGGCTGCTGCTGTGTTTGCTTGAGAGCTAGAAGGGGCTCAGGTGTCTATAAGAGTTTTCTGGCAAGGGCATAGACTGTGTAGGTTTTGTCTGAAAGGAGACATAAGCACCAAAGACAGGGTCAAAGGGCCATAAGAAACAAGTTTCTCAGGGACCTGGCAGGTCCCTCCGTTTCAGGACAGAGGTCTAATATCATAGAGCATGTGCAGGGGATGGGATGCGATCTTCTCCAGCCAGTCCATGCCCCACCTGGGAGTCTGTGGAGAGATCACAAGACAACTGTGAAACTCACTGACACAGCACCTGGGACAGAACAAGTGCTTTATAAATGTTACCTATTTTTAATCCCAGGAACAGTACAGACCTGTTCTTTACCTTCTGCTTGAGGCATCTCCCCATGGTCTTGCTGGGTTGAGAACTGGGGTCATCTCCCTAGCCACAAAAAGAACAGTTTGCTGAAGCAAAGGGTCCTCCTGCACATTTGAAATGACTGATGAGAAACGTGTGTGCACTGCATGCGCACCTGAACCCCATCTAGCGAACACCCCCATGCTGCATGCACACACTCACATACACACATGCACACACAGGCACACATCCTGGGGGCAGCTGGTTCTCCCTCCATCTTCTTCACAGCTGCATCTCCTCCATCCTCTCTGCCTCGCCTCTCTGTTCTAACTCATGCCAGTTGCCTCAGAAAAATTTGGCATCCTTTCCACACCCACCACCACATTTCTAGCTGACAGTTTCCTTTCCATCCATTTCTGAGCCTCCCACTGTCCCACCCCAGTGCCAGGGAATTTCAGAAGCCCCAGTCTTCTTTAATGGAGGGGAGATGTTGCCGCCTCCAGCCAGGTAGAGAGAGCTACCACCGGGTAGCACCACCATCTCTTACTGGCATGATGTTCTCGGTTGGGGTGAGAGCAAAAGCTTAGCTGTGTTTTCTGCTGAGGGCTGAAGACCCATGTCACCCGGGGCTCTGGACCTTGCACATGTGGGCTCCTTTGCCTAGAGCTGTCATTCCTCTACCTCCTCTTCCCTTTTCTAACTCCTCCTCCGACTTCAAGACTCTTCCTAGACATTTGCACCTCCAGAAAGCCTTCTCTGATCCCCCAACTGAATTAGGTGTCTCCTCTGGACTCTGCTTCCCCCAATAGAGCACTCAATATGCCAAATCATGATTGCCCCATTATTTCCATGACCTGGCACATAGGAGCCCCTCAAACTGTTGTTGTTTAGATGAATGCTGAAAAGATTGCTCTCTGCCCCCAGTGAAGTATGATTGTGTCATTCTGGATGATTTTCCAGAAAGCCTCCTCAACCTACTCCTTTTCTCAGGAACAGCCATACCAAGTTGCTCTCCAGCTTGGAGTTTTCCAGGTCACAATATATGGGTCCGCACTACAGTGATGGTGGAGGTATCTGAGAATCGAGTTACACTTTCTCTACCCAACATGATCCCAAGCTGCCCTAGTAGTCTCAGCTCCTGTAGGCTGAGCCTGAGCTCACATAGCGGAGAGCTGTCTGTTGACTCCATGGATGAATTCTCAGTGGCCTTAGGCAGGGACAGGGTGAAGGTCCAGTGGGGGGTCTGTGAGCTGTTACTCTTCTCTCTTTCCAGATATCGAAGTGTTTTCCACCTAACATGGAATGGGCTGCTGGGTCCTTCCCTCCCTTGGACTGATTATAATCAGGGAAAGGGAACCCATGGTGTTCTCTCTTCTAGGGCCACGAGGAAGCTGTCCTATTATGGTTTGCCTCTTATAAACTCCTTTGGGTCACCTGCCATCAAAGACCATGGGAGTTTGGGTCCTAGGGGGATAATGTTCTGTTGCCCAAACATACATGGTTTCTGCCCATCGTTATCCAAATATTGCCTTTTGTAGGGAACTTTGATGAGAGATTTTTTTTTAACCCAACAGCCATGAAAGAGCTTGGATGAAAGAGCAGCTTGTATTCTCCAAAAATAGATATATGTGTGTGTGTCCATAGAACAAAAATATATGTGTTCCCATGAGCTCTTCTTATACTGTGACTGACACTCCTTGCACTTCGAAGGGGGTCTATGTCCACTCCTTTGAACCTTAGCAGGGGCAGGTGGTTGCTTCAATCAGTAGAGGGAAGTGGAAGACATGCAAAGGGACCTCCAGGGTGAAATCATGAAAAGGATACCAAGGAACTCTCCCTGAGCTCTCTGCTCTTTCCCTCTCCTCTTTGCTGCTGCTGCTCCTCCTCCTCTTCCTTATTCTTCTTCTTCTTCTCCTTCTTCTCCCTCTTCTTGTTCCTCACTTCTCTCTCTCCCTCCATCTCTCTTCACTATGGAATCCAGCCATCATGCTCTGAGGAAGCCCAAACCAGCCAATGCTGAGAGACCACATAGAGAGAAACCATTCAGACAAGAGCAGAAGCTGCAACCTATCATCTGCATCAACAGATTGGTGAGTAATGAATGAATGAGATTGCAGATGGGTGCAGCCCCAACCTTCAAGTCCAGCTGAGCCCCCAAGCACCATAAAGCAAAGACAGGCAAGTCCTGCTGTGCCCTGGTCTGAATTCCCAACCCCCCAGAATCCATGAGCTTACACACCATTGCTTTCCATCGCTGAGTTCTGGGAGAATTTGCTTTGCAGCCACAACAACTCGAACAAGACTGGAACAAAAATATGTGGAGGCTCAAAGAAATTGCAGATGGACAGGATTTGGTCTTGGAGGCCATCGACCTCACATTTCTTTCTAAGCAAAGACTTTAAAATCAGAACACATCAACAACATGGGAATATCAAAAGTGACCACCTGGAAGGATTATGACTAATCACCCCATCTTGTAGATGAGGAAACAGAGCCCAGAGAGACTGCCCATGAAATGATCAAGCAGAGACCCACATCCAAGTCCATAAAACAGCTGGCAAATGATCCTTGTAACATAAGGATTTATCAGGTACCTCTCATGTATCAGGAGCTTCATCTACATTGCTACAGACTCCTTTGATGTAGCCATCATGGTTCCCATTTCACAGATAATAAAGTTAAGGCTCAAGGAAAGGGGAAGTGACTTGTCTGTGGTCAGATAGACAGGAAGTGTTGGCCCTGAGTCCAGAACCCAGATCTGCACCCTTACCCTCAGTGGCTTCTCAGAATTTGTGCTGCTTGTTCCCTTACTGTCACTTCCTGCTTTCCCTTATCCCAGGAGCACAAGTGATGTATTCAGTGCTGCATGCCCATGGTTAAGACCCTTGACTAAGCTGATAGAGGGTGTGGCTACTGCCTTCCAAGTTAGCTGTCCATGGTTCATATCTTTCATCCACTCCTTACAACCTGTGCGATTCTAGGTAAGATGTCACCTCACCTCCTTGAGCCTCAACTTTCTTGTCAGCAAAATGGGATTAAAATGCCTTCTTGCTCTAAATAGCAAATGAAACAAGGCATATGAGGGGTCTGGAAAGGCTCTCCAATTAAACAGTAGGTACCCTCTCTAGGGTAGGATTCTTCTCCTAATTCTCCTTCCCCCACCTTTTTTTTTTTTTTTTTAAAGTAAGCTCCACACTGGGTGATGCTTGAACTCCTGGCCCTGAGATCAAGACATGAACTGAGGTCAAGAGTTGGACACCCAATGACTGAGTCACCTGTGGGCCCCCTAATTCCCTTTCAAAACACCCCCTTCCAAAAGGATTTTCAAGCATTGACAGCTGATAGTAATTGAGAGCTTGCTATGTGGTAGGCATGTTTTATATAAATTGCATGTAATCTTCAAACATCACCATGAGGTCGAGATACCATCAATATCTTTACAGATGAGAAAACAGAGGCACAGAGAGGAAAAGTTGTTGTGTTCATGCCTTAGGGCTGCTGTAACCAAGTACTGTAAATTGGGTAGCTCAGGACAACAGAAATACTGTCTGACAGTTCTGGAGGCTAAAACTCTGAGATCAAGATGCCTGGCTCGATCTTCCAGGGTTCCTTCCAGGGGCAGTGAAGAACCTGTTCTGTGGCTCTTCCTTAGTTTATGGGATTGATGGCAAACTTTGGCAATCTTTTGCTTGTAGAAGCAGCACTCTGATTAGTGTTCATCTGCCTATGGCGTTCTGCCTGTGTGTCTGTGTCCAAGTTTCCTCTTTCGATAAAGACACCAGTGACATTGAATTAGGAGCCCATCCTACTCCAGCATGACCTCATCTTAATTAATTACCTCTGCAATGACCCTATTCCTAAATCAAGCCACATTCTGAGATATGGAGAGTTAGGACTACAACATATGAATTTTGGAGGTTGGGGAGGGGACATTTAGTCCTTAACAGTTGTCTTAGCCTAGATCACACAGCTAATAAATAGTGGAACCACACTTCAAGTGCAGTCAGGCTGGCTCCACAATCTGTGTTCTTGACCATGCTGCTGATGTGAATGGCCCATCTGAATGTCCCATAGACAGTTGAAGCAAAAAGTTCCCTGGGAAGAAGACATCACTTGAAAGTTGCATTGTGCTGCCTTGAAAGCTCTCTGGCTCCTCAAGACCAGCCCCCGTGCTGGTGGTGACTCAGAGGCAGCCTGGGAACACCGGGGGTGGCTTCTCCAACAACGCCACCCGAGCACGAGGACAGTTCGTTTGCTAAAGTAATTAAAAACAATCTGCACTATTAAATTCCTCCTCTATTTTTCTGCTGTTCGCGTTCCCTGGTGTGCCGAGTTAGATGTCTTCCCTAATCATTGCTGACATGTCAGCTCTACCCCCACCTTCCTCCCGAACTGCCATCCTTAGAGATGATGGGGGCTCGAGACAGTTTGTTTTAATGTCAGGATCTACATCTCTCATAATTATATACACACACCCCATTTGCTGGGAATTCACTGCTCAAATAAGAAAGCCAGTTTGACAGCTCTGACACCCCAGCCCTCACATCAGCTGTAGACAGGGGTGCATGCTAAGGGCACGGGTGCCACTCTCCTTGTGCTGGGAGTTCACTCTGAGCTGGCTTTTAGTGGCATCAACTGACAGTCTCTGCTGAGTTGCAACTGCAGGAGTCAGTCCTCAACAGCCCAGACCATGCAAGGGAAGATCACCCAACCCACCCATACCATCTCTCCCATAACACATTCTTTACCGGAGCAGAAAAAATGACATACACACCGAGGAACATAGCTGGCTCAGTTGGTTGGGTGTCTGATTCTTGATTTTGACTCAGGTCATGATCTCGGGGTCATGGGTTCTAGTCTGCATCAGACTTCAAGCTCAGTGGGGAGTCTGCTTGAGGATTCCTCTCCCTCTTCCCTGACCCTTCCCGTGCTCTCTCTCTCTCTCTCAAACAAATGAATAAATCTTTTTTTTTTTTAATGAAATGTGTATATAACAGAAGGTACTCTGGTTCTCTGTTGGTTGGAAGCATTTATTTTATTTTTTTTATTTCTTTTCAGTGTACCAGAATTCATTGTTTATGTACCACACCCAGTTCTCCATGCAGTACGTGCCCTCCATAACATGGAAAGTGCCTGATAAGTGACTATTGTTGTCAGCTTTATCATTTTGTCACCATCATCATCATCACCATGGCATGATCCTATGGGCTGAGAACATTCTGGGAAGAACTTGCTGGCAGCCAAGATGGTGAGATCCAAGAAGGCCACTGTGGGAGTATATGACTTTGTGTCTCCTGCTATATTCTCTGCTGTGGTCCCTGTGCAAGGGAGGAGGGAGGAGGGTGCAGGAAGACCTGTCCAGACTTTCTGAGCTAATGAGGGAGAGCAGATGGGGCTAGGAACTCCAAGGATGGTTGTAATCAGAGTGTCTGGCTGTAGGAGAGCAAGGTCATAGCCTTCTACAACATCAGGGCTCCCTACAAGTGCTGTAGCATCTGGCAGAGTCGAATTTGAATCTTGGCCCTGCCTCTTCCTGGCTGTGGGACCTAAGCCACTGGCCTGTGTTCCTTAGTTTCCTCTACAAAATGGGAATGATACCAACAGTATCTAGCCCCCCAGGGTTGCTTTTGCAAATTAAATAAGATTCTTAGGGAAAGTACTTAGCAGAGTGTCTAGCACATAGTCAGCACTCAAGAACTGAATTCTGTTATTAGTCCCCATCTCCACTCCCCCCCCCAATAGAAAACTCTTGGCCTCCAAATCCCAGACACAGTAGGAAGGCTAGAGCTTTGTGCCTGCAGATCTATTTTAATTTATTTGGTTCTGCCTGTACCTCCTCCTCAGGGTACCTGCCTCTTTGGATGAAGATTTGAATTGTTACCTCCCAGAGCCAATAATACATCTCACCTCTCTGCAGACAAAGGTAAATATAATTAAAAAGTGATTATAATCTGGGACTACATTCATAAGCTTTGCTAGACCTAATTATAGAGCAAGTGCAAGTCTCTGGGCATTGAATCCTTTCTGGATGGGATTTACTGACACCGTCAGTTGCGTGCTGGTGAGCAGGTGAGATCTGTGCCATGGGTGGCGGGGTCGGTGCCACAAGAGGGGCACTGACCCAGGTTGAGCCATGTCCAGACTTCAACGATGGCCCCGGTCCTGAGTTTGTTCATCCAAGGAGTGTTTATTCACATCTTCCATCGATCAGGTCCTGCTCTCAGGTCTTATTAGGGGCAAGGGTCTTCTCAGTAAAAACAGAGTGATAAATTTGTCAAAGAGTATTGGTTCACCATGAGGATATAAAGGTGGCAAATAAGCACATGAAAAGTTGCTCCACATCATTAGCTATCAGGGAAATGTTAAGTTAAAACCACAATGAGATATCACTACACACCTACCAGAACAACTAAAATAAAAAAATGGTGATACCACCAAGCGCTGGCAAAGATACAGAGAAATTAGATCATTCATACGTTGCTGGTGGGAATAAAAAATGGGACAGCCGCTCCGGAAAAGAGTTTTGCAGTTCCTTATAAAACTAAGTAGGCAAATGTCATAAGATCTGGCAAATGGCACTCTTGGGGATTTGTCCCAGAGAAATGAAAATTTATGCCCACTGAAAAACCTGTACATGAATGTTTATAGCAGTTGCATTTGCAAGAACCCCAAGTGGAAACAATCCAGATGTCTCTCTGCGGGTGAGTGGTTGAATAAACGATGGTCTGTCCACATCCAGAATAGTACTAAGTCATAAAAAGAAAGAACTATCAATGGTCACAACTCGGAGGGTCTGCGGGAAATTATGCTCAGTGGGGAAAAAAAACGCCAACATCAAAAGGTTATTATCTGATTCCATTTATATAGCATCCTTGAAATGACAAAAATGACAGAGACAGAGCACAAGTGAGTGGTTGCCGGGGTGAAGGAGGGGATGGGGGCCGGTGAGAAGCAGATGTGACCTAAAAAGGGCAACAAGAGGGGTCTTTGTGGTGACAGAAATGTTCTGTGTCTTGTGTCCATGTCAGTATCTGGGTTGTTATATTGCACTACAGTTTTGCAACATGTTACCATTGGGGGAACGGGATAAAGGATGTCTTATTTCTTACACCAGCATGTGAACCTACAGCTCTCTAAAATAAATACATAATAATAATAATTTTCTTTCAAAAAAAGAACATTGGCTCCCTATTTAAAACTTTCCAAGGCTTTCTATTGACTTTGTGATGAAATCCAAACTCTCGTCGTCTTGGCCTTCAGGCCCTGCTGACTGCCCAAATCATCCCATGATGCCCCATTCTTCAGACCCTAGCCACTCTAGCAGCTTTCATTTTATTTATCACCCTTTTCAAGCCTTCCTCTATGGCATTCCCCTCTCCATAGTATGTTTTCTCCCTCACTTTTCTCTCTGTTGTCACCTTTTCATCATTTCCGTTTCAGCTTAAATGCCACCTCCTCATGGAAGCCTTGCTTAATTTCCTCAAGAACAATCCCCTCCATTGATCTTGCTCACTATCCACTTTCCTTTTTTTGTAGCTCTTAACGCAATTTATAATTATTAGTGTATTGTCTGGTTTGCTTATTTATTCCTTTAGTCTGCTCTGCTATGCTATTGCCTCTTAAGGGAAGGGACCACCTCAACCCCGCTAACTAGCGCTTCCCGAGAGTCAACTGAGTAGCTGGTACATGGTAGACTCCAGAAATATTTGCAAGCAGAAGGAGGGGAAGAAGGGAGACCGACAGGAAAGGAGGGAGGAAGGGAGAGAGAATGAGAGGGCAAGGAGGAAAAGGAGGAAAATGGGATTGGCGGGAAGGAAGAATGGTTTGGGGGAATGTCAAGAGGTGACATCAACAGGACTTTTACTGTGGGTGATGACACCTGGCTTTGACTTTGAGTTTGATGACGCCTGGTTTTGACTTAGGCATCCTGGCAGTTTTAGATACCAGTTTTCCTTCCCGAGGAAGAAAGTGTTTGTGATGGCGGAAGTAGGACAAATAAAAGTTCATTTCCGATGTATTGATTTCCTTCATCTGCCTGCCTCCCCATGTCCTTCTGTCATTGGTTATCTTAGGCATACAGAGGCGTCCACATAGGACAAGTGACTAGGCAGCTAAGGAAAGGGAATATGGTTAAAGCTGAAAATGAAAATGATTGATCCCTTAACACTTTTTTTTCTATAAACTCAAGGATGTGGGCACAGATTTTTTAGTTAGAATGCAAGGGCAGGTTACTCAAATTAGAGGGCTGAAAGCTCTCAGTGGAAAGGATGGGGTAGGAGGAAGGGAGAAAAGCAGAGAAGGAATGTGTTTTGTTCTATAGAACCAACAGTGCTGGCCAAGGAGACACCCAGCTGGGGGTTTTGCCTGAGAGCCCATTATGTGCCCCAGTTTGACAGGGTTTGGAGCCGAGGATCTGTGCAGAAGCTCTTGTAAGCTGTCCTGAATCACCTTTAGCTCATTATAATACTAAGATCTCCTTCGGGTAGGGTTTGCTGCCATCTTTTTGAACACACCCTGTGTGCGCTAGCACATTGACCTGCTAGGCATGGGCCATTGAAACATTGTGCCTAAGTAATAGAGTATATGTAAGTTCCTTAATGTATATGCAAATTCCCCACCCCCACCCCCACCCTCTAATACACTGAATGAAAGCTTCCTGCACTAACCCACCAGGAGTCAGTGCTTTGGGACTTAGTTCTCAGTCTCCTTACTTGTAACAACTAATAAAAACTTCTTGATTTCAACACCTCCTTGGGTTGTGTTCAATTTCATGCACCCCAAGCAGCCAAACCCTTGAGTTCAGTTACACATTTGCTACTCTCACGGTGGAAGGTGAGGATTTTTCCCTCAGTGTGTTTTTGCTACTGGAGTTTCATAGGTTTTTTTTTTGTTTTGTTTTGTTTTTTTCACAAAGCCAGTGCTGTGTGACAGGCACTGACTCTGAATCTTCACGGTCACCTGTCACACCTAATTGGATCATGGGAGTTTTTTGGGTTTTTTGGTTGTTGTTTTTTGGGTTTTTTCTTTTGGGTTTTTGTTTTGTTTTATTTTTGTGTTTTTTGTTTTTGTTGTTTTTTTAATTCCAGGAACTTTCCTTTTCTTTTTTTTTTTTTTTAAGTTTTATTTATTTATTTGACAGAGAGAGATCACAAGCAGGCAGAGAGGCAGGCAGAGAGAGAGGAGGAAGCAGGCTCCCTGCTGAGCAGAGAGCCTGATGCAGGGCTCGATCCCAGGACCCTGAGATCATGACCTGAGCCAAAGGCAGCAGCTTAACCCACTGAGCCACCCAGGCGCCCCGGAACTTTCCTTTTCAATGAGTCTTGGTATCCCATTCGTTTTCCTGTGCATAGAAACATTGCCCCTTCTTTTCACACTACATTTAATGTAATCAGTTTGCTTAATTAAATTGTATAATTATAAGAACAAGGGCAACTAGCGTAAGCAGGTTTGGGAACAGACACCACTGACTTGGAATAAGAGTGCAGCTTGCTGGGGGTGCCAAGGGCTCTGGAGAGGGAATGAGAGGTCTACTCGCCATCAGGGGGTGGCTGGCGTTGGTCATCATGATTTACATAGTGAATGAGAGCCTGTAAACAAGGTAAGTTGGCTAAGAGGATGTTGGCTAAGACTCAGTTTTTACTTAAACAGTTAGTTGAATGTTCATTGAATGAATGAATGAAAATCAAGATCTAGTCTAAATCACCCCTACCGGCCTCAATATCTTGCCTATAAAATGGGCCTGAGGCTGGCTAAGCGACAGTGTTGTGGGGGACATGAATGTGGACAAAGTGTCAAACCCTGGCATCTGGCTCCTGCCCAAAGCTGGAGATAGAGTACATCTTTCCAGAGCCTTCACCCTGCGTGTCTGCATTTTGATGACTTTGTACAAAAGCAGCCAGGATCTCCCTTGCTACTCTCCCTGATGCTCCAAAGACATAACAGAGAAACGTGATTGATGCTGTCCCCCAAACTCAAAGGCCAGTCGAGTTCCTCCCTCCTGGAGAAACCCGACCCAGTCCATTGAACAGAAACGACTCAGACCTTGAGGTCAGGCAGACTGGATTTGAATCCTGACTTCACTTCACGTTGGTGGTCTTCTTGGGCAGCAGCTGCCAGAGCCTGAGTTTCATCATCTGTAAAATAGGAGTGAAAATACATGTACGTGAAGCACCACATTTCATGTAGTTCCCTATTATGATTATCGTTATTGTTATTACTGAGAGCTGGGAGACACAGGCAACCCACTGGACAGCCCCAGGTTGTGCAACAATGAACGTTGCTTTTATGTCCTACAGAGGAAAAAGCAATTTACCATTTCCTCTCCCACTTGGGTTGATTGCAGTTTCCTTCTGATTAATATTTATGAGGCTGGCTTTGTGCCGTTGCAGGGAAAGGGCCTGTTTGTTGAGCAGAGGTCCATAAATCTATATGGTAATTACCCTCCCCTCTGTTCCAGTGCCCCTAGAAGCAGAGATAACTGAAACAAGGGGCCCATGAGTTTAATGGGCAGGATACATTAGCCATGGAGAAACCAGGTGTGCAAAAACTCTTCAGGAAATGTGCCAGGGGAAACCAGAGTTTCCCAAATTTCCATAGTGTCGGGATCAGAGGGTCCTCAGAGGTTGTCTGGGCTGATTTGCTCCCCTGGCATCGTTTCCACTTGCTCTGGTGACACCCTTCCCCGGACTTTACATGGGGAGCCATCCTGCCTCACCTGCAGGGGAATCCAAGAGCCAGATCTGGTCAATCAGCCTAGTCCAGCCCCCTTCTCCACAGTGATTGGTTTATAAGGGCACGTGACTCAAGCTGGTCCAATCAGAATGAACTTTGGGACTTTATCACAGAAGAGGTGCTGCTTAGCTGGGACCCTGTCAGATTTGGCAGTGCTGGAGGGGGCTACCTGGAGAGAGCCCACCCAAGAAGCAAGCCAAAACAAAACCTCTGGAAGACAGAAGAAACCAATTCTGGGTGACAGCATTTGAGTATGAGACAGCTGTACCTGAAGTCCTACTCCCTAAACTTTACAAGAACCAATAAATGGTTATTATTGCCTTAACCCAGTGGAGTTTACCTTCTTTCACTTGCGATGAGAGAATACTATGAGAGTTTACATCTTCATTTGATGGATAAGGATATTGAAGCCCAAAGAAGGGACATGGCTTGCCCATGGTCCCCCAGGAAGCTTGTGCTGGAATTCAGTATGGATTGATCTTTGTGCTCTTATTGATCTTTGTGTTTATTATTTATAATGTTGGCGGGGTCTGAGGATATAGTATATTCATACACTAGCTAGAAAGTGTACGAATTAGTAAACCTTTCTGGGAGGCATCATGGCAACAGACTAGTTAGAGGTCCTGTTGATTGTATATATATATATATATATATATATATATATATATATATATATATATATATATATTTGTAACTGCTATATCCATTGTGGGGTTTGAACTCACAACCTCGGATCAAGAGTTTCATGCTCTCCCAACGGAACCCACCAGGCACCTCTCCTGTTGCAATTCAATAAAATTATACAGGAGCCCTAGATGCATAAATCCTGCCTAAACATATGTATATCTTCCCACCTTGGAATTCCCTTGAAGAATTTGTACTAAGGAAGTAATCTAATGGGTCAAGGAAGATTTAGACACAAAGATGTTCCTGACCATATTGTTTCCAATAGTTGACATTTGCGGGAGGAAAAACCTTAATAGGGAAAATGGTTAAATATACAAGATACATCCATAAAATAGAATCTATGGAATGACTAAAATTCATGTTTTTGAAGGGCATTTTATCACACAGGAAAATGTCCATAATCTATTAAGTGAAAAAGGCAGGTGGCAACCTGATTTATGACACCATGTGACCCAACTTAAGGGAGGATACAGTAGTATTGACATACATAGGTGTAAGTGAATGCAGCATAGAATATAGACAGCAAGAAAATAAGCTAAAATATTAGCAGTGTTTATCTCTGAGTAATATTTATTTGCTTTCTTGTGCTTTTCTGTGGTTTCCAAATATACTACAATGAACATGTGTTACTTATGTAATCAGAAAAAAAATTGAAGTGTAATATATAAGAAAAAAAATTGAAATGTTGCAGGTTGGTAAGGAGTAACTGGGCCAGCCGGCAATGGGAATGTGGTACAGCCTCTGTCAGCCACTTTGTGGACTCCACAGAGACTCCAAAATAATTACCTCAGCAACAGAACCACATCCATAACCTAAATTATTACAGTAGCAAACCTATACTAAACTTGCGCTCAGAGTCAGGCAGAACACTAAATGTGCTATATAGAGTCTTAATTCTCTCAATGACTTCTAAGAAAAGGCATTATTAGTCCCATTTTACAGATGAAATAGCTCAGGCTCAGAGAGGGTGAGTGTCTTGCTCCAAGTCACAGAGCGGGGCAACTGGCAATGTTGAAATTCAGACCCCATTTATCTAATTCAGAATTTAGCTTGTGATGGCTCCAGCTCTTCTCTGGCCTGGGAGAGGCATGGAGTGGCCCCATTTCCCAGGGGAGGTGAGGGTTGCTTGGCGGGGTGAAGTCATTTGCCCGGGATCACACAGGTGGGAGATGGCCCATGGTTTGTCCCCGAACCCCAGGTGCCATCTACTTCCCTGGCTGTTGCTGGACCAGCCGGCTCAGGCTGCGGAGGGAGGTGCACCCTCTCACAGATCTGTGCTTTGGAGAACTGCAGTGTTAGTTGCTAGAATCAATTTGTGCTGATTCCCCAAGACTAGGAGGCTGCTGAGACCCATTTCTTTGGCCTGCAAGCCTCAAATTGGCCACAGGTAATGGGACTCATTTTTAAAGAGGACTTTATTGTTGTTGCCAACCTCAGCTGTGTTCCCAAGCCAGCCTCTATTCCTCAAGTAAGTGTTGAAAGGGCCTTTGAGAAGGCAAGTGGAGGAGGAAAATGCCCCGATTCCAACTGACCACTCTGGAAATGGTGCTCCTAACCCACCTTTGCAAGGCAGCTGCTGAGAGAGAGAAGGGGAAGGTGGAGAAGGAGGAGAAGAAGGAGAAGAGGTAGAGGAAGAAAAAGGAGGAGGGGAAAAGGAGGAAGACATGAGGGAGAGAGAAGTTTTTTAAATTTAAGGTCTGAAAACGGAGACAGGGTTATGCTGATTCAGCCATGCTCTCTCCCCCAAATCTGGGTTCATGTATTCATCCTTCCTCCAACACTTATGGAGCACCTGCTATATACCTGGCAGGGTGCTAGCTATCGAGGTTATGAAGATGAGAAAGATGCAGTCACGCCCATGGAAAGCTCACAGTCTAGAGTGGGAGAGAGTGAGAGAGCAGCCATTCGTTCACACGGGTTTTATCCATTCATTTATTCACTCGGGAAATATTTAGTAACTCTTCCAGACTCCCCAAAGTAGCTTCAATCCCAAACTGCTGGGACAGAAAATGCTGAAGGTCATGTTCAGGAAGCAGACCCTGAGACCTAGTTCATGGGCAGTAAAGAGAGCTCTCGAGAGGAACACCTATGGAAGAGCAAAGAAAGATGTGGAGGAAAGAGAAGCCAGGTACAGCAGGCTTAGGCAAACTGCATGAGGGACCCTGGAGCTTGGGGGATCTTCCAACCTTGTCCCAAATGGGGTCCAGATGACCAGGCCTTTATTCTGCACATCATTCAGTCACTGGGTGTGGGCCACCCCTCGAAGGACATGACTTTGGGCAAGATGGCTCTCTGCAGCTGAGGTATCCCCAAAGGGGATGAGGACAGAGGGCTCTCTGCCAACAGCACAGGGAGAAGGATCTGGGCAGTGAATCCCCCATGCCTATCATAGGAGAGGGAGCAACCAAGAACAACACAAACCCAGCCCTGACTGAGAAAATCCGTTCTGTGGAGTGGGTAAAATTGTGGAACAGTGAAGGTGAAATCCATTGATTCATTGATTCATTCATTCCTTCACTCATTCATCTATTCGCTATTGATCAAACAGCTGCTATATGCCCTGAATGCTAAGGATAACAACCATGTGACAAGAGAGACACATTCTCTGTGACATCAGAGAGACATTAGACAGTACCATAATAAATTCTTTTGGTGTAGGGTATATACAAAAGGTACATATAAGCATACGTTATGACAAGAGCTACAAAGGAGAAGCACGGCACAGGTTATAAGAGAGGTGTGTGTCCCTCAAGCAGTGAGTAATGTACAAAGTCATCATCTATAAGAGGTGATTAATTGTAGGGCGATGTGTTCAGGGAAGGCTTCCCAGAGGCGGTGACATTTGAGCCGAGACTTGAAGGCAGGGTAGGGGATCACAATAGGTAGAAGCAGAGGGGGGAACATTTAAAGGGAAGGAAACAGCTTGTGCGGAGTTGTGAAAGTGCAGGGGAATGGAGGGGAAGAATCTGGACCCCCAAACTGAACTTTGGGAGCCCACTTTCTCCCAAGAGTTGCAAGATGTTAAATATTCCTGTGCACAGGCTGTGATCTGGGAACAAGCAACCAAGGCAACCAGGTCTCTACTTTGAGGGAACTTGAACTGCACTTTTGTCATTTAGGGGCAATGGGCCTCCAATACCTGTGCTTTTCAGCCAGCCAGGGTAACGGTGGCTCCCACTGGGCATTTTTCTCCCACACAACTCCTCCACAACAACAGTGACTGCATGAGCCCATATGATGCAAACCCTTTCTTAGACACCCTTGGCAGCTCCTGGGTGAAGAGGGTGGCCCTTTGCCTGGACACTGCTTCAGCCACACATCTTTACTCCTCACAGAGTTCCACGGAGACTCGGGGCAACATCACTCCCCTTTCAGAGCAAAATGTCTATGCAGCCTCCTTCTCTCAGACCAGTGAAATCTGGATTCTGTGGCTGTCAACAGTTTCTACAAATACGTTTGGAGGCCAGTCCCCCGGCAATAATAATATTAATAATGGCTAATGTTTAGGAGAGTTGGTCTACAAGCCAAGGATATTGTTAAATGGTTACCCAAAGCATTTCAAATAATCCCTACAAGCCCTACGAAGGGGTGGGTGGGTGGATATAATGTCCTCATCTATTGCAGATGAGAAAGAGAAACCTCTCACAGAGAGACTGAATCATTTACACAAGGTCACACAGTCAGTAGGTTGCCTCATCAAGACTCAAACACCATCTAAAACCAAAGCCAAGGTCAAGTTCATGATCATCACGAGCCATGCCTCCCTGCACCATTTTTATCTCTTTCCTCCCCTTGAGACTGACATTGACATTTGAAGACCTGGCTTTTGTTTTTTTGTTGTTTCTGTTTTTGTTTTTTATTTCAAGAGTTTATTTTCTTCAGTAATCTCTACACCCAACATGCCGCTCAAACTACTGAGATCGACTCACATGCTCTACCGATTGAACCAGCCAGGCACCCGGCCATTTCTCCAGGATTTCTCCAGGATTAGCTCACCAGCAAAGATTTTTCTTACTGAAAATAACTTTTCCCATTATCAAATACACACACATTATAAAACTGTTGCATAAATTAAAGCAATGAAAGAAAATACCAACAGCTCCATAACCACCACACAAGCCTGGCAAGGTGTTAGTATTTTGATACATTTGCTTCTGGCTTTGTTAAGAACCTTATTTTTGCTGTTGCAAATGTATCTTTCTGGAGGGGAGCTCAATCACAAGTGCTCACACTCCCTTGTATTATGAGCATTGCCCAGCTTGGTATACATACTTTGTCATCGTCATCATTTTTGGTGGCTGCATAATATTCCAAGGAGAAGAATGGTGCAGAATTTATTGGCCCTTATTTTGCATTCTTGGGCTGTTTTCTTTTTTCACCTGTTTACAAGTTTTCGTGCAGCTAACACACTTCTGTCTATAAAGGTTTTGTTTCATATTTAGGATTATTGCATAAAGAAAGAATCTCAGAAGTACAGTTACTGCAACAGAAGTCATAAACAATTTAAAGACTCTTGGTATCTGATGGCCCCTATTGCTTTCTGCAGGCGTTTGCATTGATACAAGTGGCCTCTGGCAATGAATGAACCTGACAGTGTATTTTCCCCTTTATTTTATTTTTCTACACAAGTACAACATGTTCATCATAGAACAGCAGTGCATGGTTTTAATAAACCCAAATAGAGATTTCTCCCCCAAGGTCATCAAGTATCACCAGATACTCAGATACGTACTGCCAATTCAGTCGGTGCTGATCCTACAGGGTCTCCCTGTGAGGGTTACTATAGCAGCACAGAAAACTTAAGGGGATCATTAGCTCTCCAGAGCTCAGCACTGGGAGACAAGAATAGAACACTTAGGGCGCTCACCTAAACAGAGACAGTCTTTAGAATTTTTCCACAATAGCCTGGTGCCGGCTTATCCTGCTATACTCCCTCGCAGAATTGGCTGATGCCACCGCAGTAAGCACACAGAGGTGTTCCAGCCCTCCTGGACATCAGGCCCGCCTTGGTGCCATGGAGTCTATGCAAGCAGATTCTAGCACTGCTGAGTTGTGTGTGTACTCACTCCTGAGCCCCTTGTCCCAACCCCCATTCCCTACTTTGCTTCCAATTCTGACTTCATGATTTGTTTCCAATCGACAATCTTACCTACTTCGGATCACAACCTGGGTCAGGTGCTTCACTGGAGACCTGGCTTCCAGTTCTTCCAGTCACAAGTGACACTTATTGGTCACCAGCTGCTGGTCTGTCTCCTTTCATACACATCTCTTGAATCTGCCCCTCTTTCCGCTCCACTGCCATGCCAACCCTCATCACCTCTCGCCTGCGCTAGGGTGATAAAGCCCTAATTGGTTTCCTCCTCCATTCTGCAGGAGAGTTATCTTTTTAATGAAGCTGTAGTCAGCTCCTGCAAATAAAAATCTAGTCATGACAAAGCTGGTTATAACCTTCCAGTGATTTCCCATTGGACTTCGGATACAGACCAATACTATGGTCTTTCTGCCTCTTCCACCTCGTTTCCTGCTATAATATCCTGCCTTTTTTCAATCTGTCCAACCCACAGCCATCCTGCCTCCCATGTGGGCTTCTCCCATGCCATTCTCTCGGCCTTCACTGCCCTTCCTCCCTCCTTGTCTCAAGTCCTCCCTCTGTGCGTCTTGACTTAAATGTCACCTCTTCAGAGAAGCCTTCCCGGACCATTCATCAAACAGCATCTGGAACCCCTGTTGGACCTGGTCGTAGCTCCCTATGGTTTTCCCACATCGACAGGTTAGACTTTAAAACCATGCCTTTAAAAAATTTTTTTAAATTGTGATGAAATTTTGTGCTTATGGGCAGTGTCCATATCTATTTCGTAGAAATACCTATTCAAGTCTTCTGCCCATTTTTAAAGTTGTTTGTTTTCTTGTTGCTGAGTCTTAGCTGTTCCTTATATATTCTGCATATTAATCCCTTATCAGACAAAATTGACAAATAGTCTTCTCCCATTCTGTATGTTGCCGGGTAACCTTCTACAGTGTCTCGTACTCCACACTGAGACGTTTCTTAAGGGAAGGAAGCATGTCCACTTTGCTCCCTGGTATATTGCAAGCAGCTAGCACAGTGCCTGCCCCATAAAAGATGCCCAGTCAACATTTATTGAATAATGATTCAATCAGCTACTGTTTGGAGACTTTTCTACTGGGGAACCTCTCCATCCTGTTTCCTTCTTGGCCTCTGTTTTTGACAAGATTCCTCCTGCCTGGAACCCAAGCAGACTCCTAGAAGCCAAGTTTCCACTTGCTTCTACACAAGAGTAAAAGTTGTTACCTTCATTCCTTTTCTGCAGCTTTTTCTTGAAGACTAAAGTCCTGTTTTATGGGAAGCTACAGTCTTTATTTTGCTGGGTTTTTTCCCCCCCGCAGTGAATAACATTTTGGTTCACTGCAAAGCCAGAGCATCTCCAGCAACTGTGCCAAGAACAAAACCTTGAGAGAATTAGAGAGAACAAAATCAGCTTGGTCAGGCAAAAATAAACCATGGAATCCCTGGGAAGCTGTTGAGAGCCAGAATTCTGCAGGAGAGCCGGGGCCTGGAAGCGGCTGGCCAGGTGGGGAAGCCAGTGTGATGTTTGATTTGTGTGCTGAGCAGAGGGGCTCGGGGCAAGTCTTAAGGGTAATGATGAGCCTTGTTATTAGATGTGTGGTTATGAGATATACGGTCTCCTTGGCCAGTCTTGAAGGGCTGTCTCCACAATGCCAAGAGGGGAGGGATGAGCTAGGTAGATGTCATGAGAGTGCTTTTAAGCAGGAATATCTCTGCATTAGATGGCAGGGGTTTCTGTGGCTGTTCCCATGTGGGGCAGCAGAGCCTGCATGTGAGGAATGCATTGGAAGACAGGTACCTGGACGATGGAGCCACACCCTTGTCCCCACCTTCAGCTCCTCCAGTGACCCCTGGAGTCTGTCTGCCCCGTTACCTGGAATAGTCTCTTTCCTTTACACCCCCTAGGTCCCTAAAGCCCCAAACACAGGGATGAGTCTGCAAAACATCACAGGGGGAAGGACCATGTCTGTCTTGTTGACTGCTGGATGCCCAGCATCCAGGACCTGCCCGACAGGGAATGGGTTCCCCATAAACAATTGTTGAATGAATGAATGGGTTGTTCTGTCTGGCACATAATAGATGTTCAATGCACATTTGTTGAATGGATGGATTTGGATTCCCTAGGATAGCCTCCACATCTAGTACAGAAGTCAGAAATGTGATGAACGAACAAATGAATGGACGGAGGAGTGAATGAGTGAATATCTTTCTCATGTTCACTGCTACATCCCCAGTGTCTACCCCAGGGCCTGGCAAAGCACGGGTGTTCCATGAATTTTTCCAAGTGAATTAACTAAGGGCATCGCAGTGTAAGCAAGCTATGAGCTAGAAGCACACCCTTGTCTTTAGAAGGGCAAGGTTGTCACTTTTTAAGCTTCCAAACTTGGGTATTAAAGGCCATATAATAATTAATTATTAATGATAAATATTGAAGTTAAAAAACATTCAACAATGATTTTTGCTCTCTCACTAACCCCGTATCTTTGATATCAATCACATTTGCCTCAGAAAGAATTAACTAGTAGCTCTGAGTCTCTCCCCAACCCCCACTCCCTCTCTCTCTCTGTCCCTCTGTCTCCGTCTCTCTATCCGTATACACACCCATTTCTATAAACCTAAACAGGTGTCCCTTAACAACACAGGGGTTAAACTTGCTGCATGGTTAAAAATTAACGTGTAACTTTTGACTCCCCCTAAAACATAACCAAGAACCTACTATGGACTGGAAGCCCTACCGATACCATAAATAGTTGGTGATAGGAAACACCTGATTTACATTTAATGTATTTTATATTCTTACAGTAAAGTATGAGAAAGGAAAATGTTATTAAGAAAATGGTAAAGGGCGCCTGTGTGACCCAGTGGGTTAAGCCTCTTCCTTCCCCTCAGGTCATGATCTCAGGGTCCTGGGATCAAGTTCTGCTTCGGGTTCTCTGCTCAGCAGGGAGCCTGCTTCCCTCTCTCTCTGCCTGCCTCTCTGCCTACTTGTGATCTCTTTCCCTCTCTCTGTCAAATAAATAAGTAAAATATTAAAAAAAAAAAAGAAAATCGTAAAGAAGAGAAAATGCATTGATAGTACTGTCCTGTATTGATCAAAAACAACTCAGATATAGTGGCCCCATACATTTCAAACCTGTGGTGTCCAAGGGCTAACTGTGTGTGTGTGCGTGTATGTACTCACACCCACACCCTAATACCCTCACATTTGCTTGCAAACTCACACATGCTCACTCCAAGCTGACACAAGTATACAGGAACAATTATATGTTCATTTATAACTCTCAATACTCACACCATGTCACACTCACATATTCACTCTCACACACTCATTCTCACACACTCCCATACTCTCCTACACTCATACAGACTGCAGTTTTGACCTTGGGTAAGTCACTGACCTCATAGTATCCATCTTTCCTTCTGTGAATTTCTGGCTCATTCCCAGTTTCAAGAACTATTTATGAAGCACTTGCTATAGGGCCATGTCTCTGTTAGTTCCTGGGAATACCCAAGATTAAGGTCCAATATGCCTTTAAGGACCTCGGTCCTGTTGTGAGAATTACATGCCCACATGTGTAACTGTCATGGGTTGAGTTGTGTCCTCAAAATCCATATACTAAAGTCCTAACCCCCAGAACTTCAGAGTGTGACCTTTTTGGAAATAGAGCTGTTGCAGATATTATTACTTACAACTGGTCAGGGTGCGGGGGCATCTACTACAATGAGACCGGTGACCAATGTCCTTATAAAAAGGGGAAATGTGGACTCAGACCCACAAAAAGAATGCCATGTGGAGATGAAGGCAGAGATCAGGACAATGCTTCTATAAGCCGAGGAACACCAAATATTACGAGAAAACCACCAGAAGATGGTGGAGCAGCAGCTCCATGAATATTTCTTTCGCCTGGGAATGAGCCAAAAATTCATAAAGGGAAGGATGCCTGGAACAGGTCCTCCTTCACAGCCCTCAGAAGAAACCACCCTGTTGGTTGGACTTGGACTTCCAGCCCTTGACCTTGGATTTCCAGCCTTCAGAACTGTGGAACCATGACTTTCCCTTATTTAAGCCACCCCGTCTCTGCTACTTCTTCACGGCAGCCCTAGCAAACTGATACAACAAGCAAGGAGTGTTCAAGCAGAACTTGGTCATTGACATACCAAGCATTTCACGAGACTCTGCTAGGTACTTGAACGTGGGCTCCATGGGGGCAGAGGCCAGCTCTGGTTTATTCATCCCTGGGTCCCTAACTCAGAGTGGAGGTACAAGAAATACTGCCAATGCACAGATGAATCAGTGGCGGAGAGAATGAATGAAAAATTAGCAGCAGGACTCTAGAAATAAAGTCTGGGGGCGTCTTTTCACACCGCAGTAATGACGGATGATGGATGGATGGAAATACCCTTGGATAGTAGGATCAGAGCCACGGATATGTGAGCATCCTTGGAAATAAGTCAGACAAGATGCACAGCTTGTGTTTACGTGATCACTTGTTGTACGGGAGATAGAATCCTTGTGGTTTGTGAATTTTATACCTTATTTTCAATGTATCCATGGTGATGTAATATACTGATATTAAAAGCATATTTATATTCAAGTCCTTGTACCCCTTTCTTCTGCCCACCTTTCTGGCATCCAGGAGGAATCCTATCAGATCACCCTCAGGGAATAGAGGCAGAAAAAGACTGAAGAATCAAAGTATTGGCTCTGAGTTCTTAGGTAGACTTTTGTGAATCTATAACAGAAACCATGATATTGAAAGCCAAGGATTTCAACTGGAAGCATCAAATGTTTGAGAAGAGAAAAAAAAATGCCCTCCTTTTTTCCAAAGTCCAGAAGCTGGCCTTAAATATCAAAAACCTGGAGCATAAACCCAAATGCCCAAGAATGTCTGAAGGCATAATACCCACTTTTCCACTGCAGTCGACCGAAAAGAGAATCAGCAGGAGTCCCTGAGAAGACCCTCAGGGTCTTGATCTTGAGGCAGAAGAAGACACAGGGGCCACTGAAACCCCCATAAATTGAGGTCCATCCGAGGGCTCCTGATTTTCCACGTAAGCCTGAAGTTCAATATGGTGCCTGGACCAGCCAGGAGCCATGGCTACGGGAGCTGTCCGGGCCTGAGGTGGCCACTCAGAGCTCCCTGGGAGGAGGAGGAACATCACTTCCTGATGAAGACTCCCAGCTAGAACAGGAAGAATGACACATGCATTTGACAACTGTAGGCTGGGGTGCACTTTGGGCATTAGCAGGGTGAAGGCTGGCCCCTGACCCATGACCAGAGTCAGCAGAGGCCAGCCAGAACAGAACATTTCTCTGGATTCGGCATCCAGGGATAAGGAAAGGGAGTGAAGGAAGAGAATCCTGAGTTGATCTTGTATCTGCCCAAAACCAGATTGATTTTAAATCGTCCCCCCAAAAAGTGACTTAGTTCCTTTACTTAGTGAAGTTAGGACATCCACTTGCAAAGAGGTTCATGAACGAGATTGAATTTATTATCAAGAAAAAAGGGCACAGAAGTCTGTGACCAGTCATAGCTGTACATCAATGGGGCTAATGTTGAGATAAAATCAAGCTGTTTGAAAAATATTGTTGAAGTGGCTTGAATTTGTAGTGTTTGTAGGATAGACAGATTTAGCAAATAAAAATGCTGGGTGCCCACATTTTCTCTGGCAACACTAAGTTCTTGGCCCCCTTGCCTAGCTGGTGCTCAACCTGCTTTCTGAGATGGGGGATTGAGGTTAGGAATCTTAGCTAGCCCCTCATTTGGGATTTGGAAATGCACTGCAGGTAAGCAACTCCCTGAACCCATCTGCTCCTGACCCTTTGCAATAGTGACAGACATCACAAGTTGATTGCTGAGCTTCACTGTTCTTTCCAGGAGAACACTCTAGACAGCAACTATCGATTGATGGGAGTTGGCAAGCAAAGCTGAAATAAATTGCCCTCCTGGAGTGAATCTGAATTCAGACTCAAAGTGAGTGACGATGCCAAGAAGAGCATCAGGGACTCCAGCTCCCCAGCTGGGCGCTTTCCACTGGAGCTGCAGGGTTCTGTTTTGTGGTATCTATAGTTCCTTTGTGACAGGCATCACGGTCCTGTGTTTGCAGGAGAGAGAATGTCAAAGATTCACCCAGGGGTGCCTGCATGGCTCAGTCGGTTAAGCTGCTGACTTGGTTTTGGCTCAGGTCATGATCTCAGGGTCCTGAGATCAAGCCCCACATTGAGCTCTGTGCTCGCTGGGGAGTCTGCTTGAGGACTGTCTCTCAACCACTCCCTCTATCCCTCCCATATGCATGTACTCTCTCTCTCTAAAATAAATCAATCTTTAAAAAAAAAAAAAGATTCACCCACTTGGATGGGTCACAGGAGGGGCAGCTTTATGCCACATGGGTTGACATTCAGGGACAACAGGAAGTTTGCTCCAAAGCCACAGTGCTGAGTGCAAATCCTAGCCCCTGCCTTTCTGGGCTGTGTGATTTTGGGGCCAGCTACTTTTCAACTCCGAGCCTCAGTTTCTGCATCTGTAAAATGGGCCCTGTTAATATTTCCTTCACTGGGTTGCTGGAGGGTTAAATGAGATGAGATGATTCAGGGAAAGCCCAGCCCCTGGCGCATTTGAGGGGCTCACAAAATGGTAGCTGGTACCATCCGAGACCCTGCAGGACCATCCTGGCGTAACTAAAGTCCTCCCCTCCAGCTGCTGTTGTTCATTATATTTCGAGGTTTATTAATGAGTCATTCACCCCGAAGAGCAAAAGAGGGGAGGGGCAGGAAAGGAAGGGCCAAGATGTTCTGCAACTGAACTGGCCCATCCAAGCCTTGTTTTTTTTTTTTGTTGTTTTTTGTTTTTTTTTTTTTTTTTATTTGCACAATGGGCGACGGGTGTAGGGCTGGGTGCTTCCGGGGACTCTGTGGGATGGCAGGGGAGAGGGTGGGTGAGTGAGTACCTGCTCCACGGGCTCTCAGCAGCGGCTCCATTGCCAACAGCGCTCTGGCCTGGCACCTGGCCCATGGTGGCCAGGCTCCCTGGGTAAGAGGAAATGAAGTTTGTCTCAGGCTTTGGTTAATGCTCCAATGTGGCTGGCCAGGCCTCCCTCCGTGGAGGTTAGCACTGGCGACACGGCTGAGCTTGGCAGGGCCGCGGGCCTGGAGGGAAGCTGGCTCTGCCAGGCAGAGGGTGGGTGGGAGACTCAGCCACACATCACCGCAGTTAGCGGTGGATCCGGTCCAGGAGGAGAAACCCAGAGGAGCAGAATCGTTGCAGACGCTCCTTCCCAGTCTCTCATGTCTGGACTTCTCTCTATAAGAAATTCAGAGGGTTTGCGCAGAGGAAGAGGGGGGGAAATTAATATTAATTGGGCATATACTATGGGTCTGGTGATATATTGGCCCCTGAGAGGTTTTTTTAAACTCCTGACATCAAACCAATTCTCTGATTCTTCAAAACCAACTAGGGGTCCTACAGTTCAACTCAGTTCTGAAACTGAGTGCCTGGAGTTAGCACAGACCCCTACCCATAAGGGCTCAGTGTCTCAAGACTGCCCTCACTTCAGAGGCCACAAGGATTAGGTCCTGGTACTGCCCACACTTCCTTCCTTTCGACCTAGCTACAAACCTGGAGGTTCCCACAACCTCCCCCACCGCCACCACCACCAAGGTTGGATAATTCATTGGGTTGGCTCACAGACCTCAGAAAAGTGTTTTATTTACTATTACTGGTTTACTATAAAGGATATAACTCAGGAAGAGCCAAATGGAAGAGGCACATAGGGCAAGGTATGGGTTGATACGGACAGAACCTTCCAAGCACCACAATGTGTTCACCAACTCAGAACCCATCACCTGGCGGTCTTAGGGACTTTCCATTACCAGGGCGTGATCGACTGCATCCCTGGCCGCTGGTGATCCTTCAGCTACTGTCCTCTCCCAGTAGCTGGAGGGGTAGGACTGAGAGCTCCCAGCTTCTAATCCTCCTTTGGTCTTCCTGTCTACCAGCCCCCATCCTGAAGCTATCTAGAGATCTGTTAAGAGTTGCCTTATTAGAACAAAAGACGCTCCTGTCAGCCTTATCACTCAGGAAATTCCAAAGGTTTTAGAAACTCTGAACCAGGAACTGGGCACAAAGACCAAATACCTTTCTAGGATACCATAGACCCTTGTCATGTTAATATATCCCCTTCTACTCCAGTAGTTTTAATCTATTAGCCTCCTGGGGGAGGCAGTAAAGACCAGATGAATTTATGAATACAAATTACTTACAACAGTGCTCAGCACAAAGACAGACCTCTGCCAGCGTTTATTTCTGCCGTTCTTCTTCTTGTTTCTATTAGTATTATTGTTGCTGTTACCCAAGGTCAAATTGCTTCAAAGTAACATTTAAAGCCAGGTCAGGGGTCACCTGGGTAGGGCAGTGGGTCAAACATTGGATTCTTGGTTTCTGCTCCAAGCTCAGTGGGAAGTTGGCTTGAGATTCTCTCTCTCCTTACCCACCCCACCTCCCCCCAAATAAATAAATAAATCTTAAAAAAATAAAAAATAAAGCTTGGTCTGTGTGGTTTTTCTGCCATTCCTGTGTCCTTGATTCCAGGCCAGTAGTTCCCAGACATTTGGACATCATTCGTCAGTCAAAAAAACAGGACAGAAGGGAGTCTGGGTGGCTCAGTCTGTCAAGTGGCTGCCTTGGGCTCAGATGATGATCTTGGGGTCCTGGGATCAAAATTTTCCCTCTGCTGCTTCCCCTACTCGTGTCCTCTCTCTCTCTCTCAAATAAATAAATAAAATCTTAAAAAAAAAAAAAGTAGAACAGAATACTAATAAAGACTAATATACATATATATGGATTGACATCATGTTCTTTCATTTTCTAGTTCAGCAAATAAGACATTTTATAAAAATATTGCCCTCTCTCACCACCGTTCTTTCATAAAGCATGAGCATTTTAACACCTAAAAGGTAGGGGGATATCAGCATCACTGGACAGAGGAGAGCTCTGTAAATTAAATGAATGTGGCTCTCTGAGCACTCTCTCCACATTATTCTCTTTATTTCCCCATCCACCAGTGGGAACCTCATCAGAGCCCAACCCAGGGCTTCAGGCCAGCATTTTGAATTTGCTGCCTGCCCAACTTCCCACCAAGGCCTTGGGGGGGGGGGGGCACACAGAGGCTTGGGGTTTTCCTAAATAGTGTGTTTTCAGGAAAGTATCAGCTGATAAATAGTCAGCCGATAAGATAAATCATCAGCTGAATATATATATATATATATATATATATATATATATATATATAACTCCCCCCCTCAGGTAACAGCACAAATTCAGCAAACCTAAGAGTATTTCTTATACCAATAATGTAGAAACAGACTTAGACGAGCTATTTCACAATTTATAGAGGATGCATTAAGTAGAAGCTGAGAAAATCCTGTTATGAATACCAATCTGAGAAGAATAAGCCCAGGGGACTCAGACACACCTAAGCAAACACTGATTTCCTTCTGCATCAGTCCTGTAGAGACAGCAGGCAGCAAACCTATGGGCCAAGCTAGTTTCTAGAGGGACTGAGAGAGTAGCCAAGAGGGATCTGAGATTGGAGCATGGCTCCCTGGTGACTGCAAAGGGCATGTGCTTCTCATGAGAAAGGAAAGCAGCCACACTCAGCTCACAAAGCTTGGGTCTGTGTGACAGATCAATGTGAACGTGAATCCAGTTTCTACCACCTCTGACATCTGGCTCTCAGCTTTCACATCTGTATAACGGGGCGGTGATGCGAAGTTGAATTATAAGACCCATTTTCAACAGGTCAAAAAGCAGTTCATAATCCAAAAGACAACACCAAGCATTGGTGAGTGTGTAAAGAAAGTGGAGAGGTGGCTGGGTGGCTCAGTCGGTCGAGCAGCTGGCTCTTGATTTTGGCTCAGGTTGTGATCTCAGGGTCCTGCATCGGGCTTCACGCTCAGTGAGGAGTCTCCTTCTCCTTCTGCCCCTCCCCCCAGCTCATGCACATGCTTGTGCGCTCTCTCTCTCAAATAAGTAAATAAATAAATAAATAAATAATAAATAAATAAATAAATAAATCTCAGATAAATAAATCTCAGAAGGAAGGAAGGAAAGAACTGGACCTCTCACACATTGCTGGTGGGAATGTAGAATGGAACAACCACTTTGGAAACAGTTTCACAGCTCCTTACAAATTTAAACATAAGCGTACCATCTGACCTAACAATTCAACTCCCAGGAATCTATTCAAGAGAATTGGAAGCATAGGTTCACACAAAGACTTGTATGATAATCTTCCCAGCAACAATATTTATAAGTGCCAAAAAGTGAAAACAATCTCAGTGTCCATCAACTGGGAAATGGATAAACAACAATGTCGTCTATCCATTGATGGGAGTACTACTCAACCATAAAAAGGAATGACGTAGCAATCCACGTTGCAACTTGGACAAACCTCAAAACCATTGTACTAAGTCAAAGAACACAAAAACCACATGTCATGTGAATCTATGTACATGGAAAGTTTAATCTATAGAGTCATAAAGCAGATTCATGTTGCCTTGAGCTGAGGGTAGGGTCTTTGGGGAGTACTAGAAATGTTCTAAAAGTGGGTTATGGGGATTGTTGCCTAAGTTTATAAATTTGCTAAACATCATTGAATCGTACACTTAAAATGGATAAATTTGATGACATGTAAATTATACCCCAATAAAGCTGCTTTTAAAAGTCAAATATTGGCTTCGAAGTAAATGAACCAAAAACAGAGAACTAAAAGCAAAAAACAGACAAATCCACCATTATAGTCAGAGATTTTAACATCCCCATCTCAATTATTGATGGACCAGAAGACATAAAACCAAAAAGAATTGTAGATACTTGAAGAATACAATCAACCAACTTGATCTAACTGGCATTTATGAAACACTTTGCCTAACAACAACAGGATACATACTCTTTTCAAGTACATGTGGAATATTTTGCCATAAAAGCCATAAAACAAATCTCAATAGATGTAAAATTATTCAAATCATATCAAATGTGCTTTCTAATTACGTGAAACAGATATCCAGAAAATTCCCAAATGTTAGGCAACTAAAAGGGCACTTGTAACTAACCAGTGGGGCAAAACAGAAATCAAAAGAGAAATTAAAATGCATTTGAATTAAATTTTTTCAAAGAGTGACTTATTAAAAACTGGATGCAGCTGGAGCAGTATTGTGAAGGAAATACATAGGCTCAAATACTTATCTGAGAAAAGGAGAAATGAGTGACCTCTGTCACTACCTTTGAAAACTAGAAAAAGAAGACCAAAGGAAACAGAAGAAAGAAAATAATAAAGATCAGAGCAGAAATCGATAAAGTAGAGCACAAAAGAACAATAGAATTAATGAAAATCAAGCTGGTTCTTTGTAAAAAAAAATTTTTAAAAAGTAATAAACCTCTTGACACAGTGATCAGGAATAAAAGAGAACACACAAAGTGCTAATATCAGGAATGAGTTAGGGAGCATTGCTATAGATGCTATAGATATTATAAAGCTAATTTGGAAATACTGTGAACAATGTTATGCTGATAAATCCAATAACTTGAGTAAAATGAATAAATTCCTTGGAAAATGCCAATCACCAAAGCTTACTCCAGAAAACAGATAGCCTGGATAGTTCTGTGTACGTTAAAGAACTTGAACTTGTAACTGAAAACCTTCCCACAAAGGAAGCTCCAGGCCCAGAATACTTCACTGGTGAAATCTACCAAACATTTAAGGGAAAACAAATACAGTTAAGCACAAGTAATTTCAGATAATGGAAGCAAAGGGAAGATGCCAATTCATTCAATGAGGCCAGCATTACCCTGATACCAAAATCAGACATAGGGGCTGCACGGAAAACTTCAGCTCAATTTCATTCATGAACATAGACACAATTTTTTAAAAGATTTTATTTATTTATTTGAGGGGGAGAGAGAGTGAGAGAGAGCATGAGGGAGGAGGTCAGAAGGAGAAGCAGACTCCCCATGGAGCTGGGAACCTGGTGTAGAATTCAATCCCAGGACTCTGAATTCATGACCTGAGCCGAAGGCAGTTGCTTAACCAACTGAGCTACCCATGCACCACCATAGACACAAATTTTTAACAAAGTTAAACAGCATTTTAATGAGCTCTTAAAAAAAAAAATCCATCATGACTAAGTGTGACATATACCAAAAATGCAGGACTGATTTAAAATTTGCGAGTCAATAAACGGAATTCACAAGTTTATGAGACTTTTTAGGAAAACTAAGTGATCTCTAAAGACGCATAAAAAGCATTTGACAAAATTCAACACGCATTCTTGATAAAAACCCTCAACAAACTGGGAAGAGAAAGGACTGTCTTTAACTTGATAAAGGGCATTTACCAAAAAACCCTATAGTTAACATCATCCTTAATGGTGATAGCCTGAATGCTTTCTCTCCTAGATGGAGAATAAAACAAGAGTGTCCACGCTCCTCCTTTCTATTCAATATTTTTTTAAAGATTTTATTTATTTATTTGACAGACAGAGATCACAAGTAGGCAGAGAGGCAGGCAGAGAGAGAGGACGAAGCAGACTCCCCACCGAGGAGAAAGCTGGATATGGGGCTTGATCCTAGGACCTTGAGATCATGACCCAAGCGGAAGGCAGAGGCTTTAACCCACTGAGCCATACAGGCGTCCCTCTATTCAATATTTTATTTGAAGCTCTGTTCCAGCCAATGAAGGAAAAAAAAGGTGAAAGTCATATAGGTTGGAAAGGAGGAAATAAAACTAACATTATTTGCAGAAGGCATGATCATTTTCACAGAAAATCTAAAGGATTGTGCAAGGAAGGGGTCCTACGGAATCTACAAAGAAGTTACTAGAAATAATAAGTGAGTTCCACAAGGTCAATATACACAAAGTGAATTGTATTTCTATAAACTAGTAACAACCCTCTAGAAGTTCAAGTTAAATAATGCTACCACTATGTCATGAAAAATATGAAGTACGTCGTGGTAAATTTGACAAAAGATATTCAAGACCTGTATTCTGAGAACTATAAAATGTTGTTGAGAGGAATTAAAGAAGGCATAAATAAATGGAAATAGACCGTGTTTATGGGCCAGAATGCTTAATATTATTAAGATGTCAATGCCGCACACATTGATCCACAGGTTCAATGCAATCAAAACCTCAGGAGGACTTTGTGCAGAAATTTACAGGAAGGTTATAAAATTCTTATGGAAAGACAAAGAACATAGAAGAGCAAAAATAATTTTGAAAAAGACAAACCAAGTCAGAGGACCTACACTGTTTGCCTTTAAGATGCATTATAAGGCTATAGTAACCAAGACAGGATCAGCTTGGTATTGGCATAAAGATAGATAGATCCATGGAATAGAGTAGAGTTACAAAATAGACCCACACTGTATATGGTCAATAGATTTTCAATGAAGGTGCCAGGGCAGTTCAATGAGGTCTCAAAAGGACAATCTTTGCATTAAATGTGCTAAAATTATCCAATCTTGGATAACCATAGGCAAAAAAAAAAAAAAAAAAAAAAAAAAAAAAGGAAAAAGGAAAAAGAAATCCAAGCTTATAAAAAGAAGCTCATCATTAGTCATTAAGGAAATGAAAATCTAGACCATAAAGGAGATATCACTACACACACACAAGAATGGCTTAAATTAGAAAATCAGATTATACCAAGTGTTGACAAGGATATTTTAGTGACTGGGACTCTTGTACGGTACTAAGCGAGAAATAAAATGGTACAACCCTTTTGGAAAGCCATTTGGTAGTCCCTTAAAGAATCAAACATTTGCCTACCATATGATATGGCCATTCCACTCTTAGGTATTTACCTAAGAGAAATGAAACCTATGCCTTACCAAGACCTGTACATAAATCCTCGCAGCAGCTTTATTGGTAAGAGCCAAAAAGTGAACAACTTGAATGTCCATCAGTAGATGAGTGGGAGGACAAAATGAGATATGTCCACACAGTGGCTCACTACTGGTGTCTTGGTATTTCTCATTCATCTAGTGTACTTGATCAGTTTCCTATGAGCATCATATTCCAGGGAAAGTCCGCCTGATACTAGAGACTGAAAAATCAGTCTTTTCAAATAAACTGTGCTGAGAATATATCCTGATCTCTTTACAGACCCACCCCACGCCTCTGTACCCTCCACACTCAGAGCCCATATCTCCTTCCTGATTGAGGGATTCAGGCCCATTTTCAGACAGTCATGTGGTTTGATTTGTTTCTATACATCCTGCTCCTTGAAAAGCATTAACTAAGCATGATTCCATCTTCAGAATTATGTAAAATGGGAAAAAAAAGTGTTCTTTGTCTAACCCCGCACTGGAATTTGGGCTTGGGAAACATGGCTATCTGGCTTGGTTTGGATTCCCAATTTACCTTCTCTTGGTGTGTCTTTTCCTGCCTTTCAGATTTCCAGAGTCAGGACATTATCTCTACTTTCTGTCTCTATTGAGGAAAGGCAGCATATTGACATATTTTAAGATAATGGGGGGTTAAACCTGGTTCTTCCACTATTTAACTAGCTGTGTGACCTTGGGTAGGTTACTGAATCTCTCTGTACCTCAGTTTTCTCCCCTAGAAAGTGGTAAATCAGAGTACTATTTCCTGGACCTATCAAGAGCGTATAATGCTCTTAACAATTGGGCCCATAATAAATGGGCAATAAATATTTGCTATTCCTATTATATGAACCCATTTTTAAGAAGGGGTTGAAAGATAAGATTTACCTTATTATACTTTTCCATAACAATCCATTTCAATAGATTTGGGATTTCAGACATGATCAAATCAGGCTGGGCAGAAGAGAGGAAAGGGAGGGCATTGCTGTAGAGGACCACATTATGTCCTAATCACAACAGACATGAGAACTATACAAGAAGTTCATTAAAATCAGCATCTCTAAGGGATGGGCCCAGGAATACGCATTTTAACAAACCCTTCAGACAATTCTCATTCACAAGAAAGTTTTAGAATCCTTGCCTATGGCATGCATATCAGAGTATAAACTCTTTTTCCCTCTATATATTTCTATATTTCTTTCTTTTCAATTTCTTTACTTTTTTTTTTTAATGGGGAAGGAGAATGATGCTTTAAAAACAAAAGAAAGCAAAAAAAAACCACTTAATTACCTGGATTTTTTTTCTTATTTTGTTTTTTTACAGGACTTGAGTACATGCATTTTTAAATTTTTATACCCCTGTAGTAATATATATTTAGAATTTTGTAGCTGCATCCAATTAACATTATGCCACATGTATTATTTCATCTTGCTACATTGTTTTTCTCATACTTTCTCTTCCTCATCCCCTTGCTTCTTTGCCCAGGTAACCTTCAAATGCGGTTAGTGTCCACACCCAAACCAGCTTACTTAGATATATAGTTATATACATCAAATTTGAGAAGCTAGATAGATCTTTGGTTTCTCTTTATGTATCTTACAAGCATTCTGAAATATCTTTCTAAAAGCCAAGTGAGTAATAAAACTTTAAAAGGTATGGTTAAGCTCTGCCTCAGCTTCACATCAGATCTCTATAGTGAAGAAAGTTGCTTTACATTAATGAAAATCATATTTACTCTTTTAGCCTCAACTGCAATTATTGGGTGAGCTCGGGTCTCCTTCATTCATTACCACCATTAGTGCCTGTCAATAACGGAGAGTGTGCCTGAACTGCACAAGTACCTGGGAGCTTCAGAAGACTCATCATCTCCTCGTGGAGGGAAGCTTTGGCCTTTGGGGTGGAGGCCTTAGGTCTTGATCTTATAGGTTACTGAAACTTGGGCTCTTCCTGGACTTTGGATGTCCCACTCATATAAAGCCAGAGCAGTGTTTCCCTTGGTATGTCCTGTGGGCCACCCATTCTTCAGAATCACCTGGTCATGAGTTACAGGATGTAACAGCAGTTCTATTCCGAGACCTCACCCCAGGCCCATTGAACCACAAGGAATCTTATACAAGTTTAACAGGTGTCACATGCGCCTCTCATAGAATATTAAAGCTTGGGAACCACAGGTCTGTTGTTAAACATTCCATGCAGCTGACCTATAAACTCCCCATTGCTCTTTCTCAGGCAGCAAAGAGTTAATCCCAGCTAGCCAAGGAAGTCCTCACCTGCTCCTGCAGGAACTACATGAGGCTCTATGGAGGGGTCTCACTGACATCTAGCTACCTGCTTAGCTGCTCTGTGCCCTCCCATAGGCCATGGACAGAAGCCAGAGTGAGTGTGGCTGGCCTGCCCCATAACAGCTCAGACCTCAGGATACCACTCCTGCTCTGGCTGGGTCTCCAACCTGTAAAAAGTAGACTGCTATCTACCCAGCCTCCTCTTATAGTTGCTGTATGACCTGTCTTGCTTCCCAGAGCCCAAGATTAAAGCTGAAATCCCAGGCACCAACACATACCAGGAGCCCAGTGCAAGTTTGAGACATGAAAAGAGCCACAAGGGAGAGGATAATATAAGGACTATGAGGTAGTATCTTATGCACAAGGCAGATAGTGATGGACATTCTATACTTGTGTGTCAAAAGTGTGTCACTAAATGAAATCAGATGCCTGGCACATATAACCATTTTAAATGCTGTTATGATAGATACACTTGGTAATCTCCCCTTCCCCATATCCCTTCAGCCCTCATCACCTCATTATGCCAGCCCCCAACTGTTAGCATCTGGATCTCTGTGCTTTCCGCAATAACTGCAAGCAGAGCAGGCCACAAGTCCTAGGGAGTTTGCTCATGACCTCCAGAAATCCTGGAAAGAAGAACTGATTGACATGGGTGTATAAATACCCCAGCTCCCTCACCCTTTCAGTAGGATAGTGCTTAGTCATGGGTCTTTCAGGGGTCCCTGATGAGATAGAGCTCCATGTTGGTCATTTGTTAGATAACGTGTTTTGGGGGGGATGCTGAAGGTCCTTCCCTTTTCCTCTCTCATTTCTCTACTCCATCAATGATATTTCCCAAGATCGCCTCCCAGATCAACTACTTGCACTCAATTCCTTACTTCAGGGTCACCTTTTGAGGGACACCATGCTCAGGATTGTTGTTGAATGGATAAATGACTAAATATTTAATAGGCCAAGCTAGAGGGATAAGATACTATGGACTTAAAAACATAGTAAGCCTTGGGGAACCTGGGTGGCTTAAGCATTTGACTTTGGCTCAGCTCATGATTTCAGGGTTTTGGGATCGAACCTCATGTCGAAATCCACGCCAAGCCCCACGTCAGGCTCTGCATTCAGTGGGAAATCTCCTTATCCCTCTCCCTCTTCCTCTCCCTCTACCCCTCCCCCTGCTTGGGTTTTCTCTCTCTCTCCCTCCCTCTCTCTCTCTCTCAAATAAATAAATAAAATCTTTAAAAAAAACCATAGTAAGCCTTTGTAGGGGGTTGCTAAATGAATGACATTCACAAATGGATAGTGTTCAAGTTAGACTCCTACAAATCTAGCATTTGAATTTCTGGCATAGAAATGCATCTTGAACAGGTGAATAGATAAATGCATGAACAATCACTGAATGGAGTCAAGAGTTAGAAGTCTATGTCCTAGTACATAGTCACTGTTGAATAAATGTTTTTCATATGGATGGAAGGGAAAAGGAAAGAAAGAGGGAATTAAAAGAGGAAGGAAGGAGGGAGGGAGGAAGGGAAGGGTCTCAAGGCTTAGAGCTGGAAGTGAGCTGGCAGTGAGGGGCCTATGAGACCTCATGTGCTCTTGTCCCTGCTGGGGTTCCAGTGTCACCCTGCACCAATTTCTCTCTTATATCACACTCCACATCAGCCACTTTTCAGTTCCAGCTCTCTGCAAATGCTGTTTCCTTAGCCAGGAATGATCTCTTATTAATGACTTCCTGCCTACTTAACTCCTGAGACTCTAACATCTCAGCTAAGAATTTGCTTCTTCAGGGAAACCTTCCAGATTTCTCCATCATGCTACATGTATATAATAGCTGTCATACTACTTCATGTGTCCCCCTTATGTCATTGGTTACTTGATGACCAACACACCCCACTGGAACAGAAACTCTCATTTGTATTCCCAGTGCCCAACACAGGCCCTGGCACATAGTAAGTGCTCAATAAATACTGGATGAATGACACAGGCATGGCACCTGGCCCAAATTTAACCTTAGAACCAAGGCATCTCTGGGCAGTTGTGTTTCCATGAACTATCACCCACACATGCACTGTTCCCTCCCCCATAACACCCCAAACTAGCCAAATGGCAAAATGCACCCAAAATCTGGGAAAAGCCTTTGACAAGTCATCTTAGAATAGTAACAGCTTCTGTCCCAGCCAATGCTATCACATGCAGCTTAATTATGGTAATTAGGACCCACATTAAAACATGATTATAACATAAAATTGGAATTAGCTGTATAACACATCCAAATTTTTCAGTATGCTTATTGATTTTCCTCCCCTGCTAATCAGAAGGCTACAGTAAATTCAGATAGATTTGGTATAATTAAAACTGAACCTGTAAGTGCTAGTGAAAATTCTAATTAGCATCTGTCTTTTGTTAAGGACAGTGAGGTGGGGATGTATATGTTTATGGGCAACATAATCAGGGCATTCATGTTCCTTTTCTGGATCCTAGATGGGGCAGGCCATGCAATTCTCATTCCCTCTTAAGAATCTTTTTTTTTTTTTTAAAGATGCAGTAGTGAAGACATCTATGAAATACCTAAACAAGAAGTGGCTGGTTTAAAGAAAAACAATTAGTGAGGCTTGGTGATGGGAGACACTCAAACAAAACCACCAACTGCTCTCTTTTCTGTATGGTGGGGTGGCCTGTGAAACTAGGCAACCTGAGGTCTCATCTTAATTCTGCTGATTACTTGAACAAATTTTGTTTTGTCTCTCTGAGCCTCAGTTTCCTCATCTTGAAGTGGGGACAATGGTAGAGCCTATCTCGTAGAGTGATGAGAGGATTAGAGAGACTACACATTTTTCAACGTGAAGTAATTATTAATTAGGAGTTGCTGTCCATCATTGCCATCATTGTCACCATCATCAATGTCAACAGCAGCAATACCATCATCATCATCACCATCAACACCATCACTGTCATCATCATCACCATCATCACCATGACCATCATCATCATCATCATCATCATCATCATCACCACCATCATTACTATCATCATCACCATCATCTTTACTGCCATCATCATTATCATTATCATCCAATGAGGAGAAGACTTGCAGTGCCTGCCATGGCCCTGGTGAGCTTCCCGGTATAGTGAAAGCACCATGATTTTGGATTCCAGTAGCCTTCCAAACTGTGCCACTCATAAGATATGTAACTTCAGACAGGTCATTATATTCTTCTGTTTGTGTCCTTATTTGTAAAATGAACACAACGTTCAAGGGGATGTTGGGGATGGATAAAGGATGGGGATCATACTTCACGTGGAGCTAGTCATTTGAGTAATGTTAATTCTCCATCTCTAATAACCAGTCCTGGCCCTTGGATAGACTGCGTTCATGGTAATATATCTCAGGCATGTCTAGAACACAAAATGAAGGATCTTCATGTTTCTAATCACCAGCCTTCACTCAGGAGTTTTTGTGCTGCCTTCTACAGGGCCATGTCCCACTGTCACCTTAATTACTGGAAAGTGTTTCTGCCATCTGTATGTGTAAAAGAAACAGGAGAACGTATCACCTACCACGTGTATTCACCAGCATTTCCCAGCCTCCTTTGCACTTAGAGTGAGGCCATGTGACTCTTTCTGACCACTAAACTAGGAGCAGAAATACATCACTTCTATTTACCAGGAAACCACAAGTAGAGATAGGAAAAGAGCAAGCTGGAAGTGGCGTAGATCATCAAGCCACTGCAGGGAGGACAGCTGTCCTGGAGGGCAGCTGAAACTACACAGGACTTCTACAAGTGAAGAATAAACAGTTGCTGCATGGAGCAGTTGAGGTTTTGAAGGCTCTTACAGCAGCATAACTTAACCCATACTGATTGCTACAGTGATTTCTCTCTGCAATCAAGTCTGCTTTCTAGTTTGTGCCCCTTGTTCTGAATACACTAATGGCTCGTTGGCTATTGGCCTTTCACAAACTGATGAACTTTCTTCCAGAATGGATTTTGGGTAGACTGGTGGGGAATTGGAACTTCTGAGCTCAGAGATTCGTGCCCTAATGTGCATCTGATCCTTTACTGTTCAGATGGCTCAGATGGCTGGAGGAGAAACATGGAAATCCCAAAACATCAGGATCCTTACATGATTTACTCATAGCCACATAGCCCTCTGCACATACTAGGCTGCCCAATGAAATTGATATGTCAACTATCATGGGCATCTCTTTTTTCCCCCCAATCAGAATCCACACCTGTCTTTATCTTGGCATCAGAACTGTAGGTTTTGTTGTTGTTGTTTTGGGTTTTTGTTTTGTTTTGTTTTGGTTTGGTTTTGAGAACCATATACTGGGTGGGCTTGTCAACCAAAAAGCTTTCTCCTCCTCTGCCCAAGAAGTAACCACATGACCTAACCCAGGTAGAGACTCATACCAAGTGGAGCCTCTTCAAGGTATGGTGGATGGTCCCTGCTTCCTAGATCCTCAGGCTCCTGTGGTCCTGTCCTCAGAATTGCTTTTTCAGTTCTTTTTTGGTCTGTGAGCTCCTCTTGTCCTTCTAACAAAGCCCTCCCACCTTTTCTGGGCCGAATTTAGCCAGTATCAGCCTCTTTTCATCAAAGAGCCCTAAGTAATACATAGTAATGAATTCCATCCAATATTGACAAAGCCTCTTTCACATGCTGCATTCTGGCTGGAACTTATTGCCCTATTATTCTAAGTTTGGGACACATTTTTATGTTTGACATGCTAAGAAAATATAACCCGGAGTGTAAGTAAAATGTGGACTCATTCATTCAACAAAGGTACTGTATCAATTATGTCCAAATGCCCATCTAAGTGCTAGGGATACAAGAATAAACAGAAGAGACCAAAATCCCTGCCCTCAAAAGCCTGACATCCCAGTTGGAGGAGGCAGGCGTAAATAACACATAAATGAAAATACAGAGTACTCAGATGCTCAGAAGTGCTGTGGGAAGAAATGAAGCCGGACAGGAGGTCAGCCGCGTGTGGTGTAGGGGAGCAAGATAAAGAGGGGTTGTAATTTTAAACCCATTAGTCAGGGAAGACTTCACTAAGATTTGTGCAAAACCTGGAAAATAGAATCGTGTGTTCTCTTATTCTTGCTTTTTTGAAGGTGACTTGGTTTATAGGGCTGTTGTGGGGACAGAACCTGACACTTAAAAAAGTACACAATAAACATCTGCTGGAAAACAAGTTCAAAGAAGGCATTTGGATACCAAGTCAGCACTGAGGGTGTGGGGAGTGCAGCACTCACCCTCCCATGCTGAACCATCACGCTGGGACCACTGGCAAAGCCCCTCCTCCTTTCAGGCCCTGGAAACTATTGAAGCTTTGGCTTCTCAGGGTGGTTTGCAATGGCCAGACCTCTGCCCCCCAACTCAGCTGCTGGCTGGTCCTGCTGCACCTCACACCCAGTGGAAGAACTTGGGGGTGTGGGAAGGAAACAGGGCACCAAGAGGGAGGAAATGGCACAAGCCAAACCTAAGACAAATGGAACTCCTATGTAGCGACACTTATCCCAGTGGGCAGGTGCTTCTCACATCTCCCATTCCTAGCTACCCCACTTATCTACCTTCAACAAATGTTCAAGGGCATGGATTCTGGAGAGAGGCAGACCTGGGTTCCAATCCTGCCTGGGCATGCAAACACAGCCAATCCCACCATCCTCTGAACCTCAGCCTCAGGATGCTGACGTTGTAGACTAAGGTTAGAATTATGTTCTGATACACAGAAAGCACCTGTTGAGCATAATGTGAGCATATCTTCGTTCAGCCCTGGCTCTGGGTACTTGGCCTCAGCCCCCAGGAGGCCCTGGTCCCATAGATTGTGTGGTTAGGGCTGGGCATGGGAACCTTGAGCCAGAGGCACTCAGCCCCACCTCCACACTGGTGTCCTCTGGGGAACTTTTTAAAAAATATATTTTTTTATTTGACAGAGATTACCAGTAGGCAGAGAGGCAGGCAGAAGAGGGGGAAGCAGGCTCCTGCTGAGCAGAAAGCCTGATGTGGAGCTTGATCCTGGGACCCTGGGATCATGACCTAAGCCAAAGGCAGAGGCTTTAACCCGCTGAGCCACCCAGGCGCCCTCCCCTGGGGAACTTTAAAGGAAACATATATGCCTGGGTTCACTCCCAGGAGCCTGATATCATTAACTTGGATTGCATCCTGGTAGCACAGGAGTTTCTAAAGTCTTTCAGGTGATTCTAAGGAGCAGCCAAGGTTGAGAAGCATTGCTTTGGCCCAGGGCTTTGATCTCAGTCCCCCTACATTTATTCCCAAAGCAGGAGTTACACTTAGACATCATGCCCTTAGGCAGCCTCTCAGATCATCTGATTTTTTTTTTTTCCTTCTAACTGGGGTTAACAAGAAGTTGTAGAAAATCAACCATGTTCCTGGCACAGTGTTAGACCCTGAATAAAACACTGTGCCTGTCATTGAGTAGCTTGCTGGCTGGGTGACCATACGATGGAGAAATGCTAGGCTTGAAGGGGCCCAGGGATCTGGGAGGAAAGGAATCTCATCCAGATTGGAGGATGGGTGGGAAAGGAGGGGGATTGCTGTGTCACACCAAAACTTCAACTTGAAAAAATGAGTAGTGGTGGCCTGGCAGAGATGTGGAAGGAAGATGTATGGCCCAAGTAAACTGAAGCAGCGTGAGCAAATGTGTGGAGGTGGGAAACATCAAGGCGGGGAGGGACATAGGAGGAAAGGGATCACCTACAGCAAGGTGTATGTGACAAGATAAAGGGCAGGAGCAGAAGCCACATAGAGGAGGCCTTAGTGCCCCGCAGAGATCCCTGGTCTTCCCATTACAGGCACTGGGGAGCCTTTATTCTGTGCCTAAGAATTCAGGGTGCAGCTGCAGTTGAGTGCTGGGGCGGCGGGGGTGGGGGGTGGGTTGTGCAGCATCCAGAGGAAAAAAAAAACCTTTGTTTGTCAATTTTCTCCCAAGCAACTTTATTTCATTCCCTTCCATCATGTAGAAACTCAGAAGTTATCAGGAGAACATCACTGCCATGGTAACGGTGAGAGAAACAAACAATGCATGGGTTGTATAAAATTGTCCATAAAGGCCGTTTATTTTTCATACCATTATTTTAATAGGTGGGGATAGCAGTGATGGCATGGAGAACAGCAGGCCATAATGGTGCCGCTAACGTTGCCTTTTCTCCAAACGACTCGAAATGCTCACAGACATTCAGACGTTGGCACTTAGATCATGTCTCCGGCTGGGAACCCCCGCTGGTTTAGAGTCTCACTGCTGGGAAGCATCACCTGTTCCCAGATCCCAGAGGCGGTGTGGCGAAATGGTTATAAACTTGAACTGGAGGTCAGACCGTCCTAGGTTTGAGCCCGGTTCTGCCATACTTCCTGCCTGGTGGCCGCTGGGCAAATTCCCTCATCCCTCTGAGCCTCTGTTTACTCCCCTGCAAAGTGAAGGTTCATTCATTCATTCCTTCATTTCTTCATTCAATATTGAATGAGACTTCCTTGGAAACCTCCCTATGCGCTTTGTTCTGGAAAATTTCTTGCGCTCATGGATCTCACGGATTTTGCAAACATGTCAGTAAATAAGAAAGATGATTTTAGGTGGTGATACTTGCTCAGGAAAATTTAAAACTGGGCAAGTGCTCCCTGAGGAGATGCCATTCTAGCTGACCATGGAAGGATGAGAAAGAGCCAGCCATTTGTCTATCAGGAGGAAGAGACTTCCAGACAGGGGGACAGAGAGAGCCAAATCCTGAGAGGCACATTAGGGTTAGGATATATATATATATATATATATACACAATGGAATACTACTCAGCCATCAAAGAAACGAAATTTGCCATTTGCAATGACATGGAAGGAACTAGAGGGTATTGTCCTAAGTGAAATAAGTCAATCAGAGAAAGACAATTATCATATGATCTCACTCATATGTGGAATTTAAGAAACAAAGCAGAGGATCATGGGGGAAGGAAAGGAAAAATAAAACAAGAGGGAGAAATCTGAGAAAACCAGAGAGGGAGGCAAACCATAAGAGACTCTTAATCATAGGAAACAAACTGAGGGTTGCTGGATGGGAGGGGGTAGAGGGATGGGGTAACTGGGTGATGGGCATTAAGGAGGGCACATGATGTAATGAGCACAGGATATAATTAAGGACCACATGATGTAATGAGTTCAGATGCACTGAACTCTACATCTGAAACTAATAATACACTACATGGTAATTAATTGAGTTTAAAATTTTTTAAAAAGGATTGTTTGTAGCTGGAGCTCCCTGAAGGAACCACGAAGTTAGAGAGGAGGAGGGGCTGGATCTGGGGGACCTTACAGGCTAGGGTAAGAGTTTGGGTTATAATAATACAACTTCCTGTGGTGGCCATACACATTAAGTGAGATATCAAGTGGTAAACTCTAAGCAGATACATTATAACATCAGTTTTGATTCTCATCTGGAGAGCTTGCAGTGGAATAGAGCATCTCTCAGGCGTGGAAGCGGACACCACTATTAAAAAAAAGAAAACCGGGGCGCCTGGGTGGCTCAGTTGGTTGAGCAGCTGCCTTCGGCTCAGGTCATGATTCCAGGCTCCTGGGATCGAGCCCCGCATCCGGCTCCCTGCTTAGCGAAGAGCCTGCTTCTCTCTCTCCCTCTGCCTGCCGCTCTGCTTACTTGTGCTCTCTATCTCTCTGTCAAATAAATAAATAAAATCTTAAAAAAAAAAAAAGAAAAGAAAACCACTGGGTGTGGTGCATAAACGATGAATCTTGGAACACTGAAAAAATAATTAAATTAAATAAAAAAAAGAAAAGGAAACCATAGGCCCAAGATGGAGTCACTCAGGGAAGGTGTGAGTGATCACTTTTTGTAATTATTTTCCTTTTTCACATGGATGAAGTAAGAATCAGAGAAGACAAGGGACCTACAGACAGCACATGGAAGTTAGTGGGGTGGCCTCCTGGCTCTCCAGCTCCCACCCACTGTTCCTTGGGTTTCTGAGCTGAAGCCCATCCGTGATCTCCAGGGGGATATTTCTTGGCCTCCGTTCCTGCTGTTGCTGGGTCTTGCTTCCTTCTGGAATACAGCATGAAGGTAATGGAAAAACTCAGACCCTCTGAACCTCAGACATTAGTCCTCTTCTCTCCCCACCCTCTTCTCACTTTCTGGGGACAAAGGCTGGGCTTTGGGCAGGAAGCTGGGAAGAAGGGCAGGATGCCCAGTAGCAGGGACTTTTTTGGTACTGCATATGGATGAACATGGTGACGTTGGTGAGGAAGGCGAAGGGTTAGAGGATGTATCTGCGTTCAAACAGAACGGTGCCACCTCCATTCAATTTGAGTGAGGTGAGTCACACGGAGAATGTGTTAGATTGGCCGAGTCCCCTGATGGGCTTAGGAGTTTTACTTCTTCTGTACCCTTAGCCCCAGCTGGACCTTCTTCTGGGTCTAGACGTATATAAAAACACTTAAGAAATCCTATCAGAGAAGAGCTGTTTGTGGCATTTGGGCTGTGTTTCTCCCTTACAGTCTGTATGCTACAATGTAATTACTCTCTTTTATTGAGTGCCTACTGCAGGATGGACACTCGGTTCAACACTGCATCCTCTCTCTTACCATTACAAAACCCCTAGGAAATCATCACTGATATCTCTTACTTAATACAGACAAGAAAACAGGTCTCAAGCTGACACTTGGAGAAGGAAACTGAGGCATATCTGAGGCCAAATACACCCCTGCTGATCCCTAAGGACACCGGTGTTCCTCGGGTCACCAAACCTAAAAGTCTGAGAAGAGTCCATAGGCGTGTGCCTCTTTGCAGAATTAGGCTGTTCTTCATGGTCTGAAAAATGTACATGTTACAGTTTATAATGCCAACAGAGTATATAAATATACACAGTATCTTTAATTGATTTTTTTCCCTCACCTTTGAGGCCCAAAAGCGTAAACCCAGGGAAGTCTCCCAGCTGGGTTTGCAGGAACTTGGCTGTGGGGTCTTATCACATCCTATATGTTTGTTCCTTTCCTTCAGCCTCCTTCACGTTTCCAAAGTACACTGGTTTTCCATTTCCTCTGGCCAGACAAGCTTCTAGAGAATGCAAATCCAGTTTGCAGGCTCGCTTTGTATTCTGTAAACTTTGAGCCTGAAATAAAGGCGCTGTTTCCCTGTTGAATCTCCGGTCTGCACGGACATTTCTCCAGAGCCAGGGCAGGTGGTATAGACAGATCAAGAATTTCCAAGGAAACCCAAGAGGCAGAATTGCTTCTTTCTAGGTAACGTGGACATGCTGGATGAGGCTGACTGTGTCACCACTGACCGTTCCCTTGTTAGCATCTGGCGAAAGTGATGTGACAGCCACTTTGCTTGGCACGGGGCTTCATGGGCTCATGGGAAGTTAGGAAGACCTTGTTGAGAACACCGGAGGGGAGGCTGGTTGGATGCTCAGGCTGCCCTTCGAAGACCCAGAATGAATTTGTCTCCTAGGCTACAACTATGGCTGTTTTGTTGTTGCAAACTCTCTCCCTCTCTCTCAAGATGTCTCTTTGCATTTCACTTTTACTCCAAGACAGAAGTTATATCCAACACCCGCACCCTCCTGGCTTAGCAAAGCCCTTCCTAACAGCAGGTGTTCCTGGGGGTGAAATGTGGTGCTGGGTTTGGATGGGGCAGGAGTGTGGATAACTTTGAAACACTTGACATGGTAGTTCATGGAGAAAGTCAAACTGAGTATACAGATCTCAAAATCAAGCCCTGGTGCACTGTGATCTGTGTGGATAGAGAAATGACTAAATAGAAGTATCCTGGCAATGGCCGCCATTTATTGCAATGACCCTATTTCAGCATCAGATCCTGTGCTTTCTGTGTCCCCTGCCCGGACCATGTTCTTCCCCAGATCTTGGCCTGGTAGCTTCTTCTTACTAATCACTTCTCTGCTTAAATACCTTCTGGTCTTGGGAGGCCATTCCCCATCGCTCAAAAAAGAGCTTGCCTCCTTTACTCTTAAATCACCCCATTCTTCTTCCTCATAGAACCTGGAGCATTCGGAAATTCTAAGTTAGTAAAGGATTTACTGTCCATCTCTCACCTATACCAGGTAAGCTCCAGAGAGCTTCATCTTGTTAACTGCTGCATCCTTTTTTCCTAGAAAAGTTCCTGTTCATCCTTCATTCCTAGAACAGTTCCAGTTCCTGGCACCTGGTAGATGCTAAAAAAAAAAAAAAAATTTTTTTATTGACAAACAAATGGATGGAGAGTTTACTGTATGCTATGAGTACTACCCTAAGTGCTTTCTGATAATTGTCTCATTTATTTTTTAAAAGATTTTATTTATTTGACAGAGAGAGATACAGTGACAGAGGGAACACAAGCAGGGGGAATGGGAGAGGGAGAAGTAGTCTCCCCACTGAACAAGGAGCTGGAGGCAGGGCTTGATCCCAGGACCCTGGGATCATGACCTGAGCTAAAGGAAGACGTTTAAGGACTGAGCCACCAAGGAGCCCCACAATTGTCTCATTTAATCTAAGTCATAGGTCTTCATTGAAACAGTTTCAGAGAAGTTAGGTCAGTTGTTCAATGTCACACAGCTGTTAGCAGGAGAGAAACAATTCAAATTTAGATCTGCCAGCTTTCGAAGCCTGCTTTAACCACTCTGCTACACTGTCTCCCTTGGCATAGAACATCAATCCTGGGAAGGATTTGGCAATCATGTCTCCAGACTCCACTAGACTCTAGCCCTAGAGAGCAATGGATGGAGTCTTCTGCACCCACAGCATCTTGTAAGAATTTGGCACCCAGTGGCTACTCAATAAATAGTAGATGTTCAACTAGTGTTTGATTTGGCACCCAGTGGCTACTCAATAAATAGTAGATGTTCAACTAGTGTTTGTAGGTAGATGGATGAGTGAGTGCCGTGGGCGATTGGATGGACAGATGTGTGGATGGATGGATAGGTGGATGGATAGATAGGCTGGTGACTTACCTAGGATTACACAACAATTTATCAGGGGAGGGATCAAAATCAAGGATTCCTAACTTGCTGCTGTCTCACACGACATGAAATTTTTGAGAATGAAACTGAGTGTTTTCCTTACAGTCTGAACTGGGCTCAATGATTTAGTTTATCAGCTCATGGGAACTTGTCTCTAACCCTATGAAATAAATGTTATTGTATCCCCTCATGTCACAGGGATATTATTATCCACTTGGGTCAATCAGCCCACATAGTAAGTGTTATTCTTATCTCTTCTCCTCAGAAGAGGAAAATAAGGCTCAGAGAGGTTAAATAACTTGCCCTTCTTACCCAGCAGAAAGAGGTGAGGACAAGATCTAATCCCTTGTCTCCTAACCAATTTTAATTGCCTAAGAGCTGATTTATCCAGTGGCAACATGTAGACAGAATTGTGGGCACACACATCTGCACAGATGCTAGGATTTTTGCCCTGGGCAGCTGTGGGTAGCAAGAAGTCCGCGCTGATACAAGAACCAAAGATACATGTGTCCTGTAGTAACAGAGCATGAGCCTGACAAAAAGTAGACTAAGTGTATGATTTTGAGCAAGTCACTGTCTCCCTGAGCCTCAGTTTCCTCACCTGTAATGTGAGTATCGAAAATGCAGTGGGGGATAGTTTTCATCTGCAAGCTGCTCTTCGCATAAATGTTATTCTCATCACGGCATTTCTTCTTATTGGGGGAGGGGGTCTTAAATAAAGAGAGAGAGCCTTCTCACCATCATAATCTCAGATTGCAAGGTCTATGTCTGATTATCTCAGAACTTTTCTCCAGGCAAGGGAAAGTAAATCAGCTGGCCAACGAAATTAGTAAATCCTGTGTTATTCAATGGCTTAATAAATTTCACAGTAGCACTTCCCCATATAACATACTCGCATGCAAGTAATGATCTTCTAGATACCTTTACCAAAAGAGTGACCCTGATGATGAACTTTAAGTCATTGAAGAATGACTAGTAACAAGGAGCTGTCAAAACACCAGGGACATCCACACAGTCATAGCATAGAGACAGCCATACAATTCCTGAGAGGGGATGGGTTTTGGCTCTGGACTCAGACCTGATCTTGAATCTACCTTGTGCTGTCGCTTCCTGGCCACATGACCTCAGCTAGGTTGTGACCTTCTCGAAGACTCAGGTGCTTATCTGTCAAATGGAGTCAATCATGTCTCAAGGTGAAGGATTATGATGAAATTGACATGAGCTGCTACGTACAGTGTGGTAAGAGCCCCTGGCAAACAGGAGATGCTTGCAAGCACCTGTTTCCTTGCTGCCAAGTGAGGAACTGGCCTGTCACTTTGTTTTTCTTTCACTCACCTTCTCCCTTTCTGTTTTCTTCAGTTTTTTTTGCTTGTCTATGTTCCATTCCACAAGAATGTCCATGTGCCTACTGCACACCAGTACTGTGCAGGCCCTAAGTTGATGGTGATGGATGAGACCGGGGCAAGGTCACCCCCTACAGAGCTTTTGGGCTAATACAGCAAAACAATGGGAGGCTTCATCTTCCCCAATGGAGAAATCAGGTGTTCTGCACCCCCGTCTCAGCATCCCTCTTTATAAAAACCACCAGGTAAATAGCAGGAATGGAAACTTCTTGCAGGCAAGGAATGGGTTTTCCTAGGGACTCTTTGTCTGTGTATCTGTAGTGAGTGCCCAATAAAAAAAACACTGAATGCGTGAATGAATGGGAAAGCTTTGGGTGTAGGGGTCTTTTGATCCCCTAGGCCATAGTGCTCCCTTTCCCCTCCAGTCCTCTTCCACCCTGCGCTCACCTCCCCCACCCATTCTTTGTAGGGACTCCCAGCTCCACCACTCAGCTAAAGACATATTCCTCCCGTGCTGTCTGCAACCTTCTCTCCATCTGCTCCCTCTGCCTGCTCAGGCTGCAATGTGGAGATAGTGTGGCAAGGTGGAATAGGGGGAGGGCGAGGGAGGGCTTCTAAATTGGGGTGACAGGCCTGGGAAGCTGGCAGTTCTGCAAAGGTAGCCCACACAGTCCGTCTGAGTCTCTGGGAGTGCTTACAAGCCTGTCCCTCATGTAGCCCTTGGCCATGGCTGTTCCCAGGCATCTGCCTGTCTCCCGCATCTACTGTCCCTCACCACCTCCATTTGTGGAGAAAATACAAGATGCTGGAAATCAGGGCTGGGCAAGAGCACAACATGGAGGGTGGGTCTTGAACTCAGATGGGGGAAGGGCGCAAATACAGCAGAGCTAAGGGGCTGAGCTCAGAGGAAGGCTTGGCTAGCTCTGGCGCCCCGGTGACAACGGGGATGCGAAAGATGAAACTCTGATTAGAACATAGATAAATTTTAATTTATAGTCCCTAGTTGGGCCTCACAGGCCTGGAACACCCCGCCCCCCACCATGTATTGGATGCACAATTTCATGGCCATTTGTATTGTTCTAGGGAGATTGACAGCTCTCATCGAATCCCCAGAGTTGAAGACTTTCTAGGTTACAGGACTCACTTTGGAAACAGAGGATACTGTCAGGGCAGACGGCTGGTTGGGGCCCAAAGGGCCCTGGGAGGGCTGCCATACAACTGAGAGAACTGGGACTGGGATCTCTCCTGGAGGCCGAGCGATGGAAAGCTCTTAAACTGCTCGAAGACTGAAAGCTGCGCTGGGTTTTGAGGCCTCCACCTCCCGGTCTGGAAAATGGTCAGGAAGCTCTACGGCCTCGCCTGGCCAGCACCGGACTGCCGTGAGCATCCGCCGGGAGGAAACGCTCGGCCCACAGGACGCCAGGGGAATTGGCGTTAAACTTCGAGGGGCACACGGGCCGCGGCTGGAGAAGGAGGTTGGCCCTGGGACGCGGCGGCCCCTCTCCCTGCGGCCCTCCCGCCCCCTCCCTCCCTCGTCGCACTTGCTCGGCACAGACTCGGCCCCAGCCCCCTCCCTCCTCCCGCTCGCTCCCCGCTAGCTCGCTCTCTCGCTCGCTCGCCGGCTCCTCCTCACTCGCCCGCCCGCGCCCGGCGCAGCTCGGCCAGAGCGATCGCGGCGCTGAGCGCGCGTCCGCCCGGGGGGCTCCGGCGGCTGCCCCGGCCCCCGGTCCCCTCCCTCGCCCCGCCTGCCCTGCGCGCTCGCCGCCTCCCAGCTTCCCGGCTCCCGCGCCGTCCGCCTGCCCGCAGCCCGCGGCCCCGAGCCCCCCGCAGCCACGATGCCCGCGGCCCGGCCGCCCGCCGCGGGACTCGGCGGGACCTCGCTGCTCCTCGCCCTGCTCCTGGGGAGCCCCGCGGCAGCTCTGGCAGGAGGTAAGCGCCTGGAGGGGCGGGGCGGGGGAAGGGGCAAAGTTGCGGCGAATGCGGGGCAGCAGGGGGTCGCGGCTGACCTGGGCTTCTGGAGCACCGCCCGCCGGGTTGGAAAGCGGGGGCGGTCGCCCAAATTCGGGGCTGGGAACCGCGTCCCCTCGGCCCGGTCTGATGGGAGTGTGGAGGCGGGGATGTGTCTGAAGGACTCCGGCGCTTCCTTGCTTCGGCTGCGGGCTCCCTTTCAGTGTGCCCGGCTGTGGGGCTGACTCCCCTTTGCAGCCCCAGGGAATCTCCTTGCAGTGGGGTCGCCTCCAAACCTCAGATACCCAGAGCTCTCTGCAACCGCACCCGGGGCTGGGTGCCAGATAATTCTCACCCTTTCAGGGAGAGGACGAGAAGGGGGGCAGCTGACCTGCCCTTTAACTGAGGACTAGACTTGAACTGTGCGTCTGGGGGCTTCGTAGTGCCGCGCCCTCCCACTCTAGGACCCCTTGCCTTCTTTTGGTTCAGGCTGTCCTGTAGGACCGGGTCCCTGGACTGATCCCAACCAGGTGTCTGGATGCCGGACTTGGGTGTGGCTTTAGTTTGGAGGCCAGTCGGGGGGCCTTAGGGTTCTCAGAACTTGGCGGGGGAGGGAGAGAAGATGTCAGGTCACCGTCGGGAACCCGAGCGGACACTTTTCCTCCCACTCGCCCCGGACAGCCTAGTGTCTCAGCACTATTATGAATTGGGGAGGTAGGGGTGCTAGTTTCATCCACCACGTGCTTGCGGGTTTGGAAAGGGGGTCCCAAGTTTAGCGAAGGGTAGTTGCTCCTCCTTCCCAGACCCGGAGCCACACCCTCTTCTCCACCCCGCTGAGGTCCCCCAGGAAAAGTTGTGTGTTGGGGGTTGGGCGCGTCATTAATCCAGAGCTAAAACCAAGAGCTTTGGAGGATTTAATCAGTCACTAGGAGACCCCAAAGTGGAGGATAGCATTGGTAACCACTCAACCTAGCCTTCTCTGAAAGGTCCAACTCCCGCTACCAGAAACGCGCTCCTCACGTGGTAAATAAGCAGGCAGCTGCAGGGTCTGCCCAGTCTGAAGACAGTCGGAGGGCGCACACCCTCCCCATCTGGAGCCTCGATGTCTGTTTGCACTGTCTTTACCTCTGGCTGGAGCACAGGCGGTACCCTTTCTCCCTAGGGAGTTCTGGACCCCTGGAACTCACACCTGCTTCAGCACCAAAGGCCGCGGACAGCTCTTAGCTCCGTGGGCCCCAGCTCTGGGTCCCTTTCCCTCCAACTCTTCCCCATGGCCTGGAGTGCCCTCCTCAGCATAAATCAGGCATTTTATCCCCCACCCCCTTCTCTTTAACTGTGGAGCCCCGGAGTGCAAAGCAAAGGAAATAATTCATCACCTTTTGTTTAACAAAGCATATCATTAAAGAACCCCCCCTTTTATGAAGCAATAATATTCACAATTTACACCAGGTCTGGACAGTTTCTCTGGGAAAGATGGGGGAAGAGAACTGGTTTACATAAATCCTTTCCACCACAGCATGCCCTTTCTTAATTAGCTGTCTTTCCAACAATGGCTTGGTGGCCTTGAACAGAGTCCACATCGCTCTCCCTCATCCTTTGAATCTGTGTTGTGACAAACACACAGAAAGAATCCAAAGTTACTCAGCATCTTGCTGGCTTTTCTAAAGTGATTCTACCTTTGAGGACCCCACTCTCCAATACACTGCCCTCCAGGAAAAATGTCTTAATGGCACATACTGAATCGTCATCCAAGACAAGGATTTCATATCCTGCTTCCTTCACTGGCTTCAAACGCAAAATATGTGTGTGTTAATTTTTAAGACATTTCATATTATTTTTCCAACTGTTCGACACTACAACTAGCAACATATATTTTTAATTAGCTTCAGGTCACTGCCAAATTAAATTCAACTGATGTACTCCTTCAGAAAGCTCATTAATAACCGTGTGCTTCTGACTTCAAGACTCTCTGAGTGGTAAGGAAGGAGTGAGAATAGCCAACAAGCACTGCCAATTCTCATGGTGCATTTGGAAACAATTGACCTTTCACAATAAATTCTATTTTTAACCTGGAGCCCAACTTCCACTAATGTCAGGAGAGAGGTACATCTAATACAGTGTTGCAAGCTAGTCCTGCTTGCCTGCGATTTGTAAATACTTGAAAGGGACTTGTTGCTACATTCTTATGCAGGTCACATGATTCTCTGGGCCATTTTGCTGTAAGGCATGAATAAGTATAAAGTATAACTTGTTTTTGAAGAGGCTTCTTATTGTCTAAGATATGCACATGGGGAATAATTGTAGCTACGTGCTAAGACTGCAGAGCCTGAGTGTCATTTCTTTTCTTTTTCTCTCGAATTAATAAAGGAAATTCAATATTGCTCAATAAGACTCAGATTTGCTGCCTCCTCTAGTCTCTAATGTGCGTTGTTGTTAAATTCACTTAACAACTATTTTCATTATGGATTGCCATTCTTTTCCATGGAGTTCTGGTTGCTCCTGCCAGGGGCCACCTTATCTAAGCTTGAAGGATTCTTCTTGTGTTCACAAGGCTTAGTTAGACATTAGGAAAATAATGTTATATTCCTTCCTCCCTCTTCCAAGGCAAGAGGATGTTTCCTGATTAGAGTGGCTTGTTTTGTGGTTTTGCTCACAAGTATATTCCTGCTATTCAAAAAGCTATTCAAAAGGGCTCAATTTACCCGTCCTCCTGTTTGGTCCACGGGGCGTGCTGCAGACCTCCACTAGGGGCGCTCAAAGCTGTAGCTGGTGGCTTAGGGCAGAAGGGGCCAATTCTGACCTTTGCAACCAGCAAGTGAGGGCAATGCCAAAGGTCAGCAGAGTAGAGGTCTAAAGATGGCATCACTTCCATCTCTACCCATGCCCCTTTCTGCTTCCTACAATTGATTTCTATTTCTCAGAGGGAAATTATTGATGACACTTGACATGCTGTGAAAAAGAGTAAAGAAAGGTGATAAGAAGGCCAGGAGAATGCTCCACGAAAGGCAGTTTCAGAATGCAGAGTCCGGCTGCCCTTTTTCCTACCAGGCTGTAGTTTCCTTCATGGAGCCGAACTGCAAAACGCCAAAGAGGCCAGGGCAAGGCTGTTGTTCTGGGGAATTTGAGCTGGGCACTGGTATTAGATTTATAGCGTTCTGGAAAAGAAATACTGCGGCTTTGAAAACCGGGGTCCAGGTCCAGCTCCCCTGGTTATGAATGTGTGACCTTCAGCAGAACTCTCTTCTCTGAGCTTCCGTTTTACCATCTGCAGAATGGGGGCAGGGGTACAGAATTGTCTCCGTCTGGAAGGATGGTAGCAACAATTGCATAACACTTCCTTGTAAAACAGCTGGCACATAGTAGATGTTCAAGTAATGTTCCTCTGTTTTCTTCTCTGTGTTCCAAAAATGCAAGTTGCCCCTATTAGTAGGCACCAAGAGAGTGAGTCCTTGAAGCTGGTGTGAAGCAGATGTTGGCATAAATAACTGGCTAATTTAGGCCAATGTAGGAGGAGTTGGAGTTGGGATATGAGTAGCCCCAGGTAACTATATGCTACCTGTGGCAGGTGAGAATTTTTTTTCACCTGTTGCAGGTGCCCTTTCTTCCCAATGTCTGATACTGTAAATATTTGCACCTCACTATTACCATCAGCAAGTAGAGTCCATGGTACCAGAGATGCAGTTGGCAGTGTAATGGTTGGAAAGGAGATAGAAGGAGAGAATCTTCTGGAAGAGACATTAACTCATTCATTCATTTAACATTTACAGAGTACTTTCTATGCAGGCAGCAACCCCATGTAGAGTGCAGGAGACACAGGGTCATACGATGAGGTCCTTGCCCTAGCAATGACAACCTAGCAACAGAGATCAGAAGAAAACCACTAGCATCCATGCCCTGTGATCTGTGCTTCAGGAGGGGATTATCAGAGTGCTGTAGGGGTCTTCCGGGGGGTGTGGTCCATTCTTGGCCAGAGCTAGTCAGGGAAGGCTTCCCTGAGCAGGTAGCATTTGAGCTGGCCCTGCAGGGATGTGGCAGAGAACAGCCGCCAGGGGTGGGTTGCAGGGGGTGGGGTGAGGGGGCAGGATTTCTACAGTGGAGTAATGACAGTAGTGAAAGCAGGCTTCACTTTCGGAGCCCATCACGCACCAGTGGAATTAGAGAGAGGGAAATAGGAGTGAGTGGAAAGGACAGGCTGGTGGGTACCCAGCCTGACACGTGAAAGAAATCATCAGACCTGCCCATCCTCCCTGCTCTGCTCTGGACTTCCTGGGCTCAGCAGAGGAAGGCTGAAACAAAGGCCCATGAAACGCCGTGTTCGCTGTGCTCGCTGTTGTCCACTAGAGGTTGTGATGACACCAAAGGAATCCTCTCTGAAGACAGCCAGTCCCAGCTGCTGAGTACCAACAGCAGCGCAGGGTAAAGGCTGCCTCATTGAATTTGCATATTTGCATAATCCTCTGGTTACTGTAGTTCTTCACCAGCAGCCTTTGGGTGTTGGTGAAGGGGTGGGAGTGAGGGTGTTCCAGAGAGAAAGGGCTGATTCTCATGGACCCTCCTGAAGTAATTTCCTACAACACGGCTGGGACCGTGTTTCCACAATGCGAACAGCATTCGTCGAGTGTCGATTTTGTTCCAAGTCCCGTGATAAGTGGTTTGTATAGATTCTTTCAGAGAGCACTCACAACGGCCCCAATAGATCCAATTATTATTACTCCCATTTTATAGAATGGGAAAGTGGAGGCACAGAGAGGTCCAGCAGTCACAAAAGTCACAAAGCCAAGAAGTGTTGCAATCTGGCATCAATTTTCTAACGCCGCACCTCACGGTTGCCTCTTATATTCTGCATTCCCCAAGCTCGTGGGCAGATTTTGCTGATACATAGACAGGGGCCCATACATACTTGTCAGAGGCGTGTTGGACGTGTACCCTCTGCCCACCACTGTTCCTGGCATATAGTAAGCACTCAAATAAAACTGGTTGAATCAAAGTGAGTCATAAAGTCGAACAGGTTACAATATACGTGTGGGCGGTTTGTTCATCTTTGTCATATCTAATGGTTACTGAATACACGTCAGACACTTGTGTAGGTTATCTGATTTAATCTCCACAATTCCTCTCCATTTCATACATAAGGAAACCAAGGCTTAGAGAGACGGTTAGTTCAGGAAGCTCAAGGTCGACAGCTAGGAAGTAGCAGAGGTAAGATTTGAATCCAGATAGTCTGACATTGAGCATGGCAGCTTGAATGTTGGGCACAGCGCCTTCCAAGGTGGGTCCTACTGTATTTCTCAATGAAATGTGTGTACAAGATGCCTTCACCATCGGTGTGTGGTCAGGCTGGGTGGGTCTGAACACTGGCTTTCCAAACTCCAAAACCTGGTGGGACAGAGACACAAGTCAACTAGGATTTTCCCAAGCCCCTAATATCTCTGAAAGAATGAGAGAAAGAGAAAAAGACAAAAGGAAAAGAGTATTCTTCCTAGCCAAGGAGACTACACAAAAGAGAGTGAGCAGAATGGGTGGTTTGTTGGCTAACTTTGACAATTCTGGCTGTTTGTAATTTCTCCTGTTCCCAGGCCACTCAACCATTAATGGAGAACTTAAAGTGTGGAAAATTGGTTTCTGTAAGCTCCTAAGTTCAGGAACCTAAATTCAATGACCTCCTAGCCATGAGCCTCAGTTTTCCCATTTGTAACTTGGGTCACGGTAACTACGACCACATATGCAAAGCTGTCTTCACAGGGCTGGGATGAGACATGGAAGTTAAGAGGTTTTATACTTTATGCATCAGAAGGGCAAGCTTCAGGGAGGTGGGTGCTGCTGTGGAAGGCTCAAGACCCCAAGCACTCCCGTGCGTTTCTTCCTGGGCTTGTTATGAAAGAATGGCAAAATATAGCCATTTAGCATGGGTCCACCCTGTGCCAGAGGGCTGTCCTTGTGCTTACTCTACATATTCACTCCTGTTATCCTCACCCACCTCACCCATCCTCACCACCACATCAGGTGATGTCCCTAAGTAGATAATACAAATGAGGAAACTGAGTCTTTTAATGGTATTGGCAATTGCTAAGGTGTTATAAGTAATGAATGATGCAGTTGTGATTTAAACCCAGGACTATTTAATTCCAAAGCCCAGTTTGTTCTAGAGGCTAGGGTATGAGGTATCACATAGCCATGGACAAATGGAGAGCAGACACTAGCCCAGAAATTGGGACAGTTTGACTGGACTCCGGGAAAGAAGGTGTTTTCTCACCCAGGGGCAAATGCCAGGTGTCTCAAGTCAGCTCGCCAAGAGGAGAAACTGTTCGTCTCAACCCTCCATACTGTCTCTGATGGTTCCTAGGTGAAGCATCCTTCTGGCCCTTCAGTCAGGACCAGAATGACTAGACAATCATTCTAAGAGTCATATACCTGAAGATGAAATGCCCAGCTGGCTGATTTGAGCGGCATGACCTTGAGCTATGTCCTTCAGTGCTCTGAACCCTTTTGGGCCTCATATGTAAGATCTGGGTCCTGTCTCCCTTGCAAGATGGTTACAGATAGTCAAAGTGGATAGATAGCCCAGAGTAAGCACTCAATAAAGTTAACATTATTGCTATCAATAGTTACCTGGTGAACTTCTATTCATCTTGCAAAACCCAGTCCCTAATTGTCTTTTTCTGTAAGAACTTCCCTTGCCTCTCTCTTCTCTGTGCCAGTTATGAGTCATACTCTGCCCCCCCATCACATTTTATCCCTCTATTATAGTTAGCTCATGTACTCACAATGCATGAGTTACCACTTCGCACATCTCCATCAAAACCCTCAGCGGAAGCTTCCTCACCAATATGTCTCTTATGTATCTCACCCAGTGTAAGGCTCTACCCGATTGTTGAACTACACTACTGGTTGTAGGGAGGTAGCATCCATCCAAAGATCTGAATCCCATTCCTGAATCTTTCTTCTATACCTGTGTGGTCTTGGGCAGCCTCTCTGAGGCTTGGCTCCTGACCTGAAAACTGGGAAATGGCAAGAGCGTCCTACCTTGAGGAATTGCTCTGAGGAAAATCAGTGAGCTCATAGATGTGAAATGACCGATGAATTCTACAGAAAGGAAGACGAGAAAGAGGAATAGGATGAGGAAGGAGAGATACTTGGTGAAGAATAGAAGCAAACTTTGTGCAAACACACAGCCACAAGGCAGGCACCACTCAGTGGGTCCCTGCCGGATCCATGTCTCTTTCCAAAGGGCATGTTGGCTGCAATTGTTTACCCTGTGGCTTAGCTCATTTCAAAATAGAAACTTTCTGGGCATGATACTGGGGTTTTAGACTCTGCCTTCTCTCAGGTCCCTGGCAGCTGCAGAAAATAGCAAAGGAAATAAAAATCCATGCTTAGAGTTGTTTTCTGTGAGATGCATGACCCTAGATGAGCAGCTTGGTCGCCCCGAGCCATCGGTGGGCCTCCCATTGTCTGTGCTCGGCTAATTTCCCAGGGATGATGTAATGAAGGGGGTCCTGGTATTGACATGCTCTGTAGAAAAAGCTAGCAAGGTACCTTCCTGGGGTCTGTCATATTCAGCAGGTCTTAGCATCAGGCTCTCAACCTGCCTCAATTCGTTCCCTGGTAATTTCATTTTATTGAGGAAAGAGACCCAAAGGCAAGAAAGAACTTACTCACTCAAGGTCTAGCCCAGGACTCGAACCTCTGACTCCTATTTTCTGACTTCCTTTAAGGGACTTTATGCGTCTTTTATGAACAGTGGGATCCCTGCTTTCCTATAGTGTATGTTCAGAGACCCATGGAGAGCCTTAAGATATCTGTCTCCATGAAACCAACGGCGTCCATTACCCAAATCGGATATTTACGATGTGAGGCCGCGGCAGAATGACTGCATAAGAGAAGCGTTAGCAGAAACTGAAATCCAGCCAGAGCTCCCTCCCGTGCTGACTTGGCACTTGAATCTTTGAGGCACTGGCCGACCAGCTCACACCTGGGAATGGTGCCATCCAAGCAGATGGCTCAAGTCAGGCAAGCAAGAATAAAGCATGGAGGCTCAGGGAGGTGCAGGTCCCAGGCCAGGTGCCCCCCTGTGCTTCTCTGCTCTCACCGTGGATCATAGAGAGTGGCTCATTGAGAAACCCAGTGGCAGTGTGGGGTGTAGAGAGCTGGGGAAGGGTTGCCTAAGGCATAGAAGATGTGCTCAGGGTCAGCCTTGGCTGGGCAGCAAGGATGACCCAAGGGCTGGAAGTTAGAGCCTGGAGTGTAGACTCTGGAGCTTGGGACAAGTCTTACAGGGCAGAGGAGTGGGTATGAGCCAGTGGGTGATGGTTTCCTTGTTTGATCTCACCCAATCCCAGTTGGGGGGTAGGTATGTGCAAAGGTTTTGCATCATAAATGAGTGAGTTGGGATTCCGAAATGGAGCACTAACTTAGGACTAGGAGCCCGGGAAGGCATTATAGTGCAATAAAGAGTCCAGACTCTGGAGTGACAGATATTGGTTCCAACCTAACAATGTGATCTTAGACAAGTCACTTAACTCAGATGATTGAGGTGGGGTGGGGTAGTGATGAAGATGATGGCAATGATTTGTTGAATCTTAGCTGAGTCTCAGATTCTCAGATCAGTGCTGCCTTCCAAGAGAGGAACCAGTCTTTCTTTTGGCTTTACAGAGTGAAGCATCATTCAGGATAGATCAAGACTAAGAAGGTACCTCAAATATTGAACCAAGGATGTTCCAGGGATGGGCTCCTTTCCTTCATTTCTCTCTTCCATGGCATCTGCTTCTCCCTGCATTGGTTGCTCCTGACTCTCCCCACCCACCCCTCTCTTTTTCTATCTCTCTCACCAGCCTCGTTCTACTCACTAACCAGTGATCTCCCCCACCACCTCTCCTTACACATGGGCTGTCATGGCTTCTCTGGCTCAAACTCTACATGTGCACCACCTGATATGGTGGGCACTAGCCACATGTGGCAATTTGGTTTTAAATGTGAATTCATTAAAATGAAATTACATTGGAATTAGAATTCCTCAGTCCCACTAGCACATTTCAGGTTCTCAGTAGTCATATGTGGCTAGTGGCTGCCATGTTGGGGAGAGAACATTTTTTGTCTTGGTAGAAAGATCTATTGGATAGTACTGCTCTAGGCCATGGCAGTCCACCTACAGCCCCTAACACTCAACTTCCTCATGTTTCCCTGCTCAGATTCCTGAGGAATATGGCTTGTCCTACTAGGGCAAGAGAATGACAGTTCATGTTTAATCCAAACATCTGTGGCTGGTGTGGTAAGCATGTCATAACACAGGGCTAGTTCCGTCCATACTTCGGGTAGAGCAATCACCACCAGCAACATTTCATACTCTTGCTCTGACCTCCATAGTTGCTTTCTCAACCCTTCCAATTGCCACGATGTTGCTCTGGAACTCTTCATCCACAGTCATCAAGCTGTGGCCTCACTGGTAAACATATCTAAGAACTGGGAAAGATCACAAATGTGTCTGCTGACTCATCTCCCTTCCTCACTGGACAGTGAGGTCCTTGGAGTCAGGGGTTGTCTCTTATTACCTCTTTACTCACAGCTATTTGTTGAATGGGTGAAAGAAAGAAAGACAGGAAGGAAGGGAGGGAGGGAGGAATAGAGGGAAGGAAGGAGGGACGAGGAAAGGAAAGGAAGGAAGGCAGGAAGGAAGGGAGGGAGGGAGGGAGGAAGAGAGAGAGGGAAAGAGGGAAGAAGGGAGGGAAGAAGAAAGGAAAGGAAGGAAGGAAGGAAAGAAAGAAAGAAAGAAAGGGAAAGAGGGAGAAAGAGGGAGGGAGGAAGGAAAGGAAGGAAGGAAGGAAAGAAAGAGGGAAGAAGGAAGGAAGAAAGAAAGGGAGGGAGGAAGGAAGAAAAAGGAAGGAAGGAAGGAGAGAAAGAAAGAAAGATGGAGGGAGAAAGGAAGGAAGGAAGAGAGAAAGAGGGAGGGAGGAAGGAAGAAAAAAGAAGGAAGGAAGGAAGGAGAGAAAGAAAGAAAGACAGAGGGAGAAAGGAAGGAAAGAAGAGAGAAGGAGGGAAGGAGGAAGGAAGGAAGGTAGGAAGGAAGGAAGGAAACGAAAGAAAGAAGAAAGAAAGAAAGAAAGAAAGAAAGAAAGAAAGAAAGAAAGAAAGAAAGAAAGGAAGGAAGGAAGGAAGAAAGAAAGAAAGAGAAAGAAAGGCATTCTTTGGCCACAAATGACTGCAGCATAGGGCACAAAAGCATTTGCAGAAGGGTGCCTAGGTGGCTCAGTCAGTTGAGCATCTGACTCTTGATTTTGGCTCAGGTCGTGATCACAGGGGCATGGGATTGAGCCCCACGTCAGGCTTCTCCCTCAGTAGAGAGTCTGCTTGGGATTCTCTCTGTCTCCCTCTCCCTCTGCCCCTCCCCCATGCTATCTAAATAAATAATCTTTTTTAAAAAGGCATTTGCAGAAAATGCACAATCTTCCCATCATTTAGGTAAGCTTAGGAAAAGATCATTTGAGGTGGGCATTTATGAGAGCTGGTTCTTATAAACTGGTGTAATTGGGCATTTCAAGGGGGTCCATCCTCTGCAAATCTGGCTAGGGAGGAAAATGAAGAGAAGCTTCAAGACAGGGCCCCAGGAGCCCTCCCCCTCCTCCTGAGAAGGTTCACCTGGAATGAGAACAATGCACTTAGGAGCAATGGTGGAGGTTAGTGGGAAAACAGAATGTGCTTTTTCAAACATGTTGTTCTCTGCATGGTTTTAGTAATGCAGCTATTATATAATATTGTGATTTCTTCAAAGCTTTAATATTATGGAAACAGAGGGAGGAGGTGTTTTAAAGAATTATACTCAGAGTACACTTTCTGAGAGTGGTGGACTCATCACTGGCATAGGACTGAGACAGGGCTGGACGTGGATCCCAACCCTAGCGTTTCTGTGTTGTGTGATGCTGGAGGAAGGGGTGTGATCAACTCAGTCTCAGTTTGCATCTGCAAAAAGAGAATGTAATGCTTCCTGTGCCTCTCCCATAGGGTGGACTGTGAGATTGCAATGCTTATGTCACCTCCCTGCCTATCTCCAGCAGTGTAGGTGAGTGGTCCCTCGCCCCTGAAGTTAAGCAGTGCACAACCTTTGCAGCTGTACATGGCAGCCCTGGGTGTGGAAGTGCACCACTAAATTGTAAAGCGATGAGCAAAAGGAGACAGATGGACAAAGCTCCTCTGACTCTTCATTCCCTATAGACTTTTGATCAGACCTCTACCTCCATGCCCCCTCTAAGGCAGGTTTACCAAGTTGTAAAGTTAATTTGGGGCCAACTACCTTGGAAATTAATGCAAAAAAATGTGGAATCGGGCCTAGTTTTCCAGGGCTTCAAGAAGGGAATTTGCCTAATTTATGGCATAAATAAAAAAATGATGTGCTGGGGCTCATTTGCATACTTTTACTTCAATTGGGGTTAAAAGCAACACTTTATTGTTGTTTCTAAAGAAAGCCTCAGGCCATTCTTATTAATCTGAATGTGTAAGCTCAAGCAGGTCCTGAACTTTCTGGTACTCCATTTCTTCAACTGTGAAATGACAATGATCAGTGGACCCACATCACAGAATGCTGTGAGAACTCATGAGCTGACCCTGTAAAATGCATAGAATAGTGGTTTGTACCCAGTAGGAATTCAATACTTATAATAAAATATATAATATTAGATAATATTTATGATATCATCATCATACATGCATTCAACACGTATCATGTCCTCCAGTTGACGTCACGGAAAAAACAAAAGGATGCCGTCTCACTGTGTACCCACCTAGAGGTATTACAAGCCCAGAACTTGGACTCCTGCTGGAGCAGAGCAGGTGTCCGGCCAGAGGATGCCTCCATGAACGGATTACAATCACTCTCAACCACTTCCCCACGGATGCAAGAATTGGAAAGCCTTTCTCCCACTTCTAGCAATGAGGTCCCCAAGGCAGGGGATGTGTTGCATCTCCCTCTTAATAAGCAGTCCATCTCCCAGAAAATAGAAGCTCAGCAAATGCAGAGCTGTGGAATGAATGAATGTTGAAGTGTAATCACTCTTAATTAGCATGCGGGCAGTGCTTATTATTAGCATGCAGCTAACGCATGGTTGTCCTCCTCCCAGACTAAGAAAACCTCGTGTCTGTGTCCCCAACATGTAACTCAGAGCATGGCGCATTGAGCAGTCGGCAGGTGCTCACTGGGCATATGGCAGTGGAAGGGTTCAGAAGTTAGGAACCGAGATGCCTGAGTGTGGATCCCAGCTTTGTCACTTACGAGCCGTATAACCCTCAGCTTTATAACCTGTCTGCTTTATGGAAACAGTATAGGAGGGGAAAGAACTATACCTTTTTCATCTAGTTGTATGAGACAAAAAGGGAATTTTCCATCAATAGTTTAAGACGGTGCCTGATAGAAATTGGATACTCAGGGAGCGCCTGGGTGGCTCAGTCCCTTAAGTATCTGCCTTTGGCTCAGGTTGTGAATGTGGGGTCCTGGGATCAAGCCCTGTGCCCAGCTCCCTGCTCAGCAGAGAGTCTGCTTCTCCCTCTTCTTCTGCCCCTCCATTCATGCTTTCTCTCTCTGTGTCTCAAATAAATAAATAAAACCTTAAAAAAAAAAAAGAAATTGGATACTTTGTATAGATACTACCATGAGTAAATGAATGAGCAACCATTCCCAAGAGTCTTGAGAGAGGAAGAGAGATTTGGTGTATCATTCCCAGCTGGAACAGAATTTACAAATGTCTGAACCCTACAGATAAGATGTTCACACAGGAGCACTGGTGTTAGAGCAACACATCTAGTCTCTGCTTCCCATTTCAAGGTATTTTATTACCTTGGTTAATAAAATCGAGGTTCTAAGCAAAAAGCAGGAGTCCAGTTGAGTGAACCTATCACTCACTGGCTGCTGTTTAATGATCAAGGTTCATCTTAGATCAGCCCCAAAACCCCAGACAAGGAATATGGACATAGCTTGGTCCTCCCTGAGTCCTCTTGGCATTCAGGAGGTCCCAGAAGGCAATGTTTGGGTCTTATCTGTCGTGTCTTTCTACTCTGCCTCCACTTTCCCTGTTTCCAAAGAAAACAGCAGATCCCTGGAAAGGCTGCGAAGGAAAAAATATTCCCATAATTCACGGAATCCCCGCCATGGCTTCATTTATAGATGCTTGCTTAATTACTAGCAGAGTGTTCTAGGGTGACTCTGATAGCCATTTGATTATAGATAAGGAAACTGGGGCTAAGATGACTAAGCACTGGTGGATAAGGATTCCTTCATTCATTCAAGATCAAGTTTCTGTTCCTTCAAGACCTTCTGCTCTGTAACAAGCACTTGGTAGGTGCTAGAGATGGAGAAGTAAGTAAGGCGTACCTTGCCCTTAGAGAACCTAACATGCAATTATTCTGCCAACTCAGGTATGACTCAGATGTGCAAGTTCTGTCTCTTCTCCCCTCTCTCTCTTGTGTTGGCCTGATGACATCCAGGCAGAGGGCAATGATCTCTGAAGGACCTGAACTGGGAACGGTGCATTCACAGGGTTGCTAGTCCTAGTTGGTATCTACCTGTAGTGAGGTGACGTGGTCTCACCCAATCATCTCTTAAAAAAAAAAAAAATTCTAGGTGATGCTCTTTCATGGGCCAAGTCAATATACACTTGAAGAGAACCTTCTATAACCATTCCAGACTTTGTAGAAACAGAGGCCAGAACTCCAGGAAACTCTGCTGAGGGTAATGTTATTGACTTCACTTATGGTAACAATATGTTGGTTCTTTGTTCTCTTGCACATGTGGGAAAAATGCATTCTGAGCAAAGTTGCCAAGAGGTAGCCAAGCTGAGTATGTGCATAAATTATATGCCCATTATTTCCTTAATGCATCAACTTGGACAATACGTTAATGAGGTTTGGCCGGAAACAAATTAATTCCTTCAAGTCCTGGGGTAATTTTATTTTAAGTAGTAATAAAAATAGTCATTTATTCTCTGCATGTGGCAGAGGAAACCCCTTATTGGGTTAGGTGGTTGCAAACAATTTTGAGGTAGGCTGGCGATAGAGAAAATTAATTCTATTTTTCAGAGGAAGAAACTGAGGGCCAAAGAGATTCCATGATGGAATGATTCCTTGGCTTTCGTGTTTTCTGACGGTGTTTTTGAAGAATACAAACCCCTTATTTTGTAGAATGGCCCTCAATTTGGGTACATACACTTTGAATTCTCACAAAATGGTACCATGTCATCCATATTGGTCTGTAACTTGCCTTTCCCATTCTTGGGTCTCTTTTCTGTGATTGGATTAGGGCCCCAAGTTCCCCTAAGTCATGCTGTCTTCACTGGCTCCCTTTCTCCCTCCTCAGTCTCCCAAAGCCTGTATTCCCTTCTGCGATCCCTTCCCAGAGCCTCCCCTCTACCCTCCCTCTCCCTTGGCCATGCTTCCATGGCCCGAGGCAGGCACCCCCATCAGAATACTGCACTATTCTTACTTTTCTTATACCCCTGTTTCTCCCACTAGGCTCTGGGCATTTCAGGGCCTGATTCACTGACTCAACCACAAACAGCAAATATTCAATGTGTGTATGTGCAATGTCAGCCCTCAAGGAACTTACACTCTCTGCGATCTTTCATTTATTCACTAATTCAACATGATCACTCATTCATTTATTCAGTGCATATGGATTAATCGTCCATTGCTGCGCCACATCCCATGTATGCTGATCGTTCAGTATTTGCATCATGGGGTAAAATGATGGCCCACCTTGCAATGACAGAGAAGGGGTTTGATGAGTTCATCTGTGATAGTGCACAAGGTAAAGAGTTTCCAAAGAACATCAGACATTCTCATGGGCACTGTGAACTGGAAGTGATTAAAAAGACCACCTGAGACTCTGAGAGCATCTGTAAACATCCCCCCCACCCCAAGAGCATGAGCTGAGTGGGAATCCTTCACACTGCCCTTGGAGGCTCAGCCAGAGCTGGGATATATATCCTACTTGGAAAGAATTCACTCCTTTCTGTGGTATAGAGGAGGGTGGGAGTCTACTTTTAGCCCACCGTGTTTTCTCCCCCAGACAGTCCTGGTCTCCTGGTTCCTCTCTTCCCTGAAAACCTAGTAATGAGATAAATAAATGTGCCCCATGCATGATCAATCACACCCAACTTCCCAAGAACCAGGGCCAGGCTTTTGGGTGTGGGGACGGCCTCCTGACATGAATTATTGCTACCATCAGCCCTCTTCTCTGCTTCTCCACTTGGGGGACAGGCTGAATCAGGGACGCCTTAGCACTCAGAATGCAACCTTTTGCTTGGCCTTGGATGAATCGCCAGAGCTCAGGGCATTTGAAGAACTAACAAAAAAGATGTTGTGGATGGGGGATCAAGGGCAGGGAAGGAAGTGGGCAAAATGAAGAGAAGAGGTGGGTGGGCCACACCTGGTAGGGCAGGGAGCCTGCTGGAAATTTATTCTTTTGCTCTGAGAAGCTCACTGTAGGCAGGGGAATGGCCGGTCCTGCTTTGATAAAGCTTCTACGAAGGGAAGGGGGTTAGGGAAGAGGCCCTCGCTGACAGGATTTGAAGGAGGAATCCCACCCCCTCCCTCCTCACCAGGAGGTAGGCTCACCTGTCTCCTGCCTCCCAGCTAAGATCTGGAATTATCTGAGTTTGTTTCTGTCGGCCCACAGCTCCTGGCACCATCTCTCTCCAGCCACAGTGAAAGGGAGGCCAACGCACTGAGCCTGCTCAGAAGTCCTCAGGGCTCCCGGCCCTTGACCCTTCAACTGTGTTTAAAAACCTCAACTCATCCACACACTTGCCCCCTCGGACTTGGCCTGGTGCTTTGAAAGGCTTTCACTGTCCTCCTTTTAGTGGCTGGAACATAGAAAAAGCAGCAGAGAAAAGAAAAGAATATAAATTCGGACAAAGATGGCTAAACCCACCTCTCTTTTCCTCCCAAACCCTGATCAGACTGTACAAAAGGATCTCATATATATTTTTGCTGGCTCTCGTTTGAATGTAGGCCTGACATTGCTGGGTAAATTAAACGCCATTTATAATATAGCTTAACTATAAAAATGTGCTTGGGGCAGAAATTAGACATACCAGGCCTTTTCCAGCGAAAAACATTTTTACAAATGCATGAGCACCTGAACCAATTTGGAGGCCCTGTCATTTTGATTTAGAGCTGGGGAAGTGGGGCTGATCCCTAAAGAGGAGAAACAATTATCCGGGTGAGAGAAGATTTTAGAATTCTTTTTCTTATCACTAACCTGACTTGGACTCCAAAACATCAAGTGGAGGAGAAGGTTGACTCGTGAGTGAGAGCTAGAATCCTTGTACTCCTTCTTAACCCACAAACCTCCTATGACTTCCACATGAGCTCTCTTCCAGAGAGCCTTCCCTGCCCCTCTCTGTGGGGTCAGGAGCTTCTCATTGGAGCATTCATATCCATTTCATTTCAACTAGCTATTGCTGCCTGGCAAACCACCCCCAAAACAGTAGCTTCAAATAAAAATGATCGACTTATTATCTCCTTTGATTTTGCAGTTCAGCTGGGCTCTGCTTGGTGACTGTTCTGGTCCACATGGTGTTGGACAGAGCCACCGTCATCATGTGGCTTGACCACTCTGAAAATGCCAAGAGGCTCAGCCACACATCCGGTGGCTTGAGCTGCTTACCCCCAAAGCATCTTCATTTCCTCTCACGTGGCTCCCACGTGTGGCTGGGGCTTCTCCCAGTATGGCAGCGGGATTCTAAGAGGGAGTGCTCCAAGAGCAAGGGGGAAAGCTGAAGATGTCTTAAGGGACAGCTTCAGAAGTTGTGCATTGCATTTTGTTGGTCAAAACAAGTCAGGAGGCCAGCTCAGATTCAGAGGGAAGGGAAATAGCCCCCACTCTGGGTGTGAGTGGCAGAGACTTGAGCAGCCATCCTTAATCTACATCTTTTGTAGTTATTCCTAATAGAGAATTTACTCTACTCCTAATGTAGAATTTACTATATTCCTAATATAGAATTTACCACGTGTTTGGCAGGTGCTATGTGAGGTACTCGCCACTTTGTACTCACTAGTCAGTTTGTGTCTGTGTCTCCTTGTACAAAGGGATGCTTGTCTAATTCATTTCAGGTACAAAGGAGGTATTATCACTATTGATTCAGGTTTGATAGAGATGCACAGTTCTGGGTGTTCATTTCCAGTGTGGTCACTCTTCACCCAGGAGATTATTGTGAAATATTGCAGCAACCTAAGGACTAATATTATATTCGTTTATAGCAGTGGTCATAACAATGACGAATAGTAGTAAGTATTAACAATCGTATAATTCTTACAGCTATAGTAGTAATATCTGCAATACAGCCTTGCACTTAAGTGGCATTTAGCCATTTAAAAAGCATTTTTATTTCCATTACGTTACTACTCTGTCCAACAACCTTGTAAAATTCCCCAAGAGGACTCTTGTTATAAACCATAGTTTGTAAACGAGGATACGGACCCTGAGAAAGGATGAAGAACTCATCATTTGTCAATCCTAATGGATATAATTTAGCAAGGACCTACTAAGTGCTGGGCACCTTATACCAACAGTTTTAATTTCCATCTCAAAGCAATAGCATGAGGTAGGTACTATTATTGCCAGCATACTACAGATAAGGCAACCCTGGCTGAGAGAGGCAAAGTCCTTCACTTGTCAGTTTTATGACTGGGATTCACTTATAGATCAATCCAACTCCTGAGTTAATGACTCTTTTCTCGATGCTACACAGAATTTCTTCCAGGTTGCCATTTCTAAATTCCTTTGATCTGAGAAAACAGATAATAATTGTGTAAAAATAGTATGCAAGATCAAAGTGAGGGACCCTTCCATGAATAACTCCCACCCACTTTAGAGCTGACCCTAGACAGCATTTTTGACCTTGGATGATTGCATTCTTCACCTCCTCATAGTTCTTGGTAACTTCCACAAAGCTAAGGTGACCAGGAAATAAATTTCCAGAAAAGCGAGTCATTCTATGTATAAAGTTACACAAGGTCAGGGCTCCTGGGTGGTTCAGTTGGTTGACTGTCAAACTGTTGGTTTCTGCTCAGGTCATGATCTCGGGGTCGTGGGATCAAGCCCCATGTCAGGCTCTGCACTCAGCAGGGAGTCTGCTTGGGATTCTCTCTCTCCCTCTCCCTCCGTCCTTCCACCCTCAAATAAATAAATAGAAATCTTTATAAAAAATAGTTATATGCACAATGGAATACTATGCAGCCATCAAAAGAAATGAAATCTTGCCATTTGCGACGACGTGGATGGAACTAGAGGGTATTATGCTTAGCGAAATATGTCAATCGGAGAAAGACAACTGTCATATGATCTCCCTGATATGAGGACGTGGAGATGCAAAGTGGGGCGTTTGGGGGGTAGGAAAAGAATAAATGAAACAAGGGGCGCCTGGGTGGCTCAGTGGGTTAAGCCGCTGCCTTCGGCTCAGGTCATGATCTCAGGGTCCTGGGATCGAGCCCCGCATCGGGCTCTCTGCTCAGCAGGGAGCCTGCTTCCTCCTCTCTCTCTGCCTGCCTCTCTGTCTACTTGTGATCTCTCTCTCTGTCAAATAAATAAATAAAATCTTTAAAAAAAAAAAAAAAAAGAATAAATGAAACAAGATGGGATCGGGAGGGAGACAAACCATAAGAGACTCTTAATCTCACAAAACAAACTGAGGGTGGTCAGGGGGAGGGGAATAGGGAGAGGGTGGTGGGGTTATGGACATTGGGGAGGGTATGTGCTATGGTGAGTGCTGTGAAGTGTGTAAACCTGGCGATTCACAGACCTGTACCCCTAGGGCTAATAATACATTTTATGTTAATAAAAAAGTTAAAAAAATTTTTTTAAGTTATATGCAAATAATGAATCATTGAACACTATATCAAAAACTAATGATGTACTCTATGGTGACTAACAATAAAAAAAAGTGAGTAAAAAAAATTAAAGTTACATGAGGCCATTAAGTCCAGTTCTCCCAGGGATTAAGTCATGTTGAAGTTTTGATTAAGTACTTAATGGGAACAAATATATATATATATATATTTTTTTTTTTCTCAGTGTTTCTGATAAAACTTATCCACTGGTACTTTTGGAGGACACACTATACATCAGGTACTAAAAGGCAGGATATTGCAGGGTTAAGTGTGCTAACTTTAAATCATGCCACCTGGGTTCAAACCTCACCTCTGCCACTTATCAGTTATACAATCTTAGGTAAGTTATTTAACCTATCTGTGCCTCAGGTCCCTCATTTTATTTATTTATTTGACAGACAGAGATTACAAGTAGGCAGCGAGGCAGGCAGAGAGAGAGAGGAGGAAGCAGGCTCCCTGCTGAGCAGAGAGCCTGATTCGGGTCTTGATCCCATGACCTGAGCCAAAGGCAGAGGCCTTATCCCACTGAGCCACCCAGGTACCCCCAGTTCCCTCATCTTTAAAAGAGATTTATAATAGTACCTATCTCACAGGATTGGGGGAAGGATTAAGCAGGCTAAATTATGTAACATGTAGTTAGACTTGGTACCTATGCTCATCTTTGAATCAATCATTGAAGCTGGAGTGATGTAGGACCTGACTGGCCAGTCCTGGACTCTCCAGGGTTGAAGTGAGGGATGCTGGTTTCCTGAAGGAAAATCCAAATGCTGTCACCAAGTGAAAAGCCACAAGGAAGTCCAATATGTGGGGGAACAGAGGGCTTTTTTTTTTTCCCTACCATGTCTCAACTGATGACTGAAAGATTCAGAAAGGGACTGAAGATGTGCTAAAATAAGATAAAGTGAGCATGAATTAAACCACATATGTTTCTCCTCGACTGGGTCTGCAGAGTAGTTTCGCCCCAGACCAAGCACTGCCATTCACTAGTCTGCCTCCTTTGGGAGACAGCACGGAAAGTGTGCAGGAAAGATCCTGAGGCTTGGCAAGACTGAGACCTGTCAGTTTAGCAGAAAGCTGTCATCAGTTGTGAAACACTATCCTATAAATATGTAGAGCGCCTGAGAAATAGGCATGTGCCACGTCTCTCCAAGAGGCAAACATTTAAGCAGCAGCCTCCTGTTTGATGAGAGTAAAGAAAATGTGCCATCAGCTATGTCCCTTCCTTCTCTGACCCTCAGTGTTTTCATCTGTAAGAGGAACAATGCTGTCCTAGAGGGTCTCTTGGGATACTTTCCAGTCCTTGTGCTCAAGGTTTTGTGACTACATTTAAATGGTTTTAATGCCAGCTTGAAAGTGAGGAGTCAGGGTTCCTTGCTACCTAACTGAGTGATACTGATTCAGTAATTTCATCTATCCACCTCTTTGTCTATCTACTTATCCATCCATGCATCCAGGCATCCATCCATCCATCCACTTGTTCACCTATCTATCCATCCACACCATCCATCCCTGCCCATCAGTCCATACATGTATCCATCCACCCATCTACCCACCTGTTCATCTATCCTTATATATATCTGTACATACGTCCATCCATCCATATATCCATACATACATTCTTTTATCTATCCATTAACCTGTTTATTCATCAGCTCATCCTACATAAGGCCACTTTAAGACTTTGGTTTGCCCTAAGCAACCTTATTTTGGAGCTCCAAACTCACATCATTTCATACAAATTAAATGCATTTTTATTGACACAGTTTAAAGGAAATATGAAAGTCAGCTTTTGGAATTATTTTGTTACCACGGTAACATTCTTGATTTACATTTATCTGTGATTTCTTGACAAATCATCAAGAATACTCTAGAATTCTTGTGAAATGAGATTCTAACCCATCAACTCTTTTCAAATATAATGGAACTTTTATGAACACTAAATTTCAGAAATACTAAGGTTGACATGATGGTAGGTTACGAAGCCCGTTTAAGCCTTTATTAATTCTGGTGGCACCATTTTCTTTTTCTATTTTGGAGCCAATATATTGTTTTTAGCTCTCAGACATTTTCATGGGCTCTTAAAAAGCTTGTCGGCCTTGGGCCTTAATGAGTAAAATAGGCCCATCTCCCCAAGTCCTTTACCACCCTTCCTGTGGGTCTTGGCTCCAGGTCAGATAAAAAGAGGGAAGTCATGCAAACCAGCTATCTGGTCAACCCATGCTAATGTGAGGCTTTCAGGAAACAACATGAAATAACAGCATCACACCAAAGAGATTCCTTATGTCCACCCACCACCCCTTTAGGCATTCCCATCCTAAATAGAAACAATAATTCTGGACAGAGGAGAAGAAAGATAAAGGCAATTTCAAGCACTCGTCATAAATTGTAATGAGTACCTACTCTAGTAGGGTGCATTTTGATTACTTTTTGAAATGTGAAATGGCAGATTTATCTCCTGTGATCACATTGGGAACATTTTTTCTTCCTACAAAAAGAGGTTTCAAGAAATGCTGAAAGGTTTAGGATAATGAAAGCAAATTGCTCTTACAACAGCGGGGAATTGTGAACAGTTTGTGTGTCTTTGAACACGGGAAAAAAATGAGAGAGTTCCCCAGGGGAAAAAACCCTCAATTTGTCACCAAAAAATCCATGTGAGAACAACATGGCTCGATGCCTGAGGAATACATATGAACCAGAGCCCTTGGTGAATATTCCAGTCCGTCTCCCTTACTTAAAGATGAACTATGTACAAATCAGGGAAGAGAGGTATCTTATCCAAGATCACAAAGCAAGTTCATGTCAAGGCCGAGAGCTCGATGCTTTTCTTCTATCATATTGTGCCGTGTTGTCCTGCAAGAGTGGGAAGTGCATGAAGAAAGTGCATTTTTTTTCTCTATTTGACATTACTGAACATTTGGGAAGTGTGCCGAGAAAGTTAATTATCCCATCCCCACCCCATTGTATCCACAGAGCCTGTATTAACAGCCAATGCGAATCTTTTCTTCCCTTTGTTACAGTTTTGAAAAGCAATTTTCTCTTTATGTTTTATATGCTTCTTGAGTCTCTGTGATGTTCAGACTTTCCACTGCATTCAATTTTGTTCAATTCCCTGGAGCTGTTTGGGTCAAATTCTTCCAGGAATAATTACCATGCTGGAGATCATGGTGCTATGTGCACCCATGTTGGGCGTCTCTTGAGTATCAGGGGCTATGGTGGTTGTTGAAGAAAATAAATCATCTAGGACAGGCTCCCTGCCCCCCAAGAGACTCAGAGGCTGATGGGGAGGCTGGATGTATAGGCAGACAATTCTGACAAATAGCGAAGTGTCCTGTGATAGGACTAAGCCACAGAATTCCAGGGATGCATTTGACCCAGACCAGGGCTTAAGGAAGGCTTCCTGGAGGAGATGCTTCCTGAGCTGAGTCCCAAATGATGAATAAAACTTAGCCAACTAAAGATGGGAGACAGAAGGGTACTGAAGGCTCTGAGAAGAGCACATTAAGAAGTTGGAGGCAAGAACAGGAGGCTAAAAGCAACCTCAGTTATAACTAGCTCATACTCCCAGAATTCCTGTTTCACAGAGGCAGAAATCAAGGCCTCTTTGAGGCTATGGTGCTGTTACACAGGCTAGCTCATTCTGCTGTTCTTCTTGGCCGTTACAGAAGCCAACAGTACTGTCCAACATGATGATCCTACAGATCTTTGTCATCAGTAATACCTCCCGAAACAATGGAGATGTGATTCATCCCTACCTGTGAGTCTCTGCCCGCAGCCCCGGATTCAGAAAACCTTGCCTTGCACTCACTAGTTGGCAAGACTGGACCACACACCAATGGTCTGTGATCCACAAGAACAGTTTCATCCTTGGCCAAGCTAAGGATACTTGGAGTCTGCCTGTGAGCTGACCATTAGGCGGCACGATAGATTCTTAGAAAAGCACTAGAGGGTTATGGGATAGGGTACTCCTAGTGGTATAGGAAATAGAATACAATTGTTAAGAGGTTGCACCTGGGATCTCTACCCTCCTTCAATTTGTATCCCAGCTCTACCACTTCCAGGTTGTGTAACATGAACAAATGACCACATCTCTGTCTCCTCGCCTTTAAAATGGGGGTAGACATAGTTCCCACCTGGAGTGATTATGTGTGGGGAAAAGTGCATGTAAAGGTCTTGACTGAGTGCCTGGTGCATCCTCAGTGCCCAAGAACTGGTAGCTATTTGTGTTCTCTTGTTTTAATCCAAACCAAGTTTCGGAGTTGTTTAGGGCCAGCTCTTTCCCCTGACACATTCTTTTCAATAAAGGCTTGTGCTGGGCATAAAGTGAGAGGGAGATGTTCTATGCTGCAGCAGAGCGCCTCAGATGTCCTGCAAAGCCTCCCAGGCGTGATCAGGAATGACTCAGTGTGGGGAGTTATTTTGGTTCACCCTTTGTCTGCTAGGCTCTGGTTGTTCAGATAACTGGACTTTGCCTGACTTTGCGGGACCAGCCAGATGGAGCTCATCGCCGTGCTACCCCAAACTCTCAAGCTATCGCTGATCCACCTCTGCCTATGAGAGAACTATCCCTCATACGATAAAGGCAGGAGAGGTGAAAAAGTGTTATCAAACTCCGCAAGTATTAGGAATTATACAGTGATTGAAAAGCCCAGCTTGGAGAATTGGAGTGAGCTTAGTTCCAGTTTCAGCACAGCCCCTGCCTAGCAGTGTGACCTTGGCCTTCACAGCTCCCGTCTCTGAACCTCAGCTCACTCATTTCTAAAATGGGAATAGTCATACCCTCCCTAACTGGGTCATCGTGAAGATGAAACCGGGATCGTGATATGCTGAGTGTTTGGTACCGCACTTGGAATGTAGAAAACACTCAGTAAATTCTAGCTATTTTATGATGTTTATTTATTCATTCATGTAGGAAAAAAAATCTGATATCGTCTATATAAACCATGCCCCTGGATGTATGCTGGAGATACAGCTGAGAACAAATAGTTGGGATATTCTCTGCCCTCATGAAACTCAGCATTTCAATGGAGAAAGACAAGCAAGTTAAAAATGTATTTATATATGTATATATACATATGGATGTCATTAATATATTTTATACATTATATTTATACATTATTGTATAATATATACATATATGTGTTATATATTACATAAGTGTGTATATATGTATCCTATATATTATACATATGTATATATATAATTACAAATAGGAATAAAAGTTCTGTGAGTGCACAATCAGGGTTCTGGGATCAGGGAATTGGGTGGTGAGGGAGAACCTCTTTAAAAGAATGACTTTCAGCTAAGATCTATGAGTGGGGGTTTGTCAGGCTAGGAGCAAAGGAAATAGCATGTGCAAAGGCCCTGAGGCAAAAAAAAAAAAAAAGCATGTCCTGTTTGAGTCAGAACCAAGGCCACGGTGGCTGGAACATGGTAAATGAGGGAAGGCGTGGTCAGAAATGGAAGGAGAGAAGTAACCAGGCTCTGGAACACATGGGGCCTTGCAGTAAGTGGAGGCAATCTGAGATCAGCAAGAGGGAAGCCGTTGAGAAGTGTTAAGCAGAGGAGAGAGTGAGTTCCTTTTCTGAAATCTCACTGTGGCTACAGGGTGGAGAATGAACCACCAGGGAAGAGAAGCGGGGGAAGCTGTCATAGTCATCCAGGGGCAGGTTCAAGGTCTATTTTGAAATTAAAGTCAATAGATATGTTGATGGATAAAAGAGAGAAAAGAAATTTAAGGATGTCCCCCAGGTTACTGCTTGAGTGACTGGTTCAATCAGGTGGTACCATTTACTGAGATGGGAAAGATTTTGGAGAACGAACTGAGATTAGCTCTAGGGCTCCTGCCACACCAACATTGAATGGAAATGTATCTATCAGCAGCAACACAGTGTCCCCAGCATATGGATGCATTTTTATACTGATATATTTAGATGGGTGCATTGAGATAGCTGTAGGTATAGAAACACCTCTTCCCACACATCGACTCAGGCTCTATTACATCCCTTTATTTTATTTCCTTCAAAGCACATACGACAAACAGAATTATCTTGTTTATTTCTTTTTGTGGGTACCATTCTAGCTCCCCAACTAGAATGAAAGGTTGGTGAGGGAGGGACATTTGACTCTTGTTTACTGTCGATCCCCAGTGCCTGCTGCTGGCTCTGGCACATAGTAGGTGCTCCATACTATTCCTGTCGAAACTGTAAGTATATCTGTGGACATGGTGATGTGTGCATTTTTTTAAGTCAGATCTACACCCAACGTAGGGCTCGAACTCATGACCCCAGATCAAGAGTTGCACGCTCTACCGATTAAGCCAGCCAGACAGCCCACTCCTGTAATGTGTGCATTTAACTTCTATCATTTGCCAAGGGGTCCCGTTTCACGTCACTTAGGTGGCCTAATAGATTCTCAATAGGTTCTCTCAATGGGTTAGGGAAGGCCTGAGGCTGGTCTTACTAGGCAAGCTGCACACAGCCACATATGCTGTCCTTCTTCCCAGGAGGACAGCACTGCAGTTGTGGTGAGGAGAGAGCCAGGAAGGGTCCTGATGTAGGGACAAATGAATGTCATGAGCTTTCTGTTATGGAAATGGGGTGGTTGGTGGCCTTCCAGGAAGACTTGACAATGTCAATTGACTGCAGGAAGAGTTAATAACTACTCCCAGCCCAGCCAACTGGGCTCAGTTGCTAAGCAACTGCCTCCCCAGAGTTATATAATATGTAAGAGAAACACTTTTTTTTTTTTTTTTTTCAAATGGAACACAGGCTTTCCAGGGGACAGGGGCTTTTCACTTGATGTTTCTGATCTCCAGTTGACTTGGGTGAGTGAAACATGAGGATGGCCTTGAGATAGCTTTCAAGCTGCCCTGACAAAAGAGAATGCCTTCATCCAAGGAGGGATGAATTTGGACAGGAGGATCAAAGGGTGATCTGTTTAATTCTTTACTCACATGGAATTCCTGGGGAACTCTGGCACAAGCCCATCTTCCTCTGTGGATTCTCCTGGGGGCGTTGGTGACATCAGACCTCCCTGAAGATTTGACCAAAGTTAGAGCTGGATTTGGGTTAAGAGGAGGAAGCTACTGGTCTACCTGGGGTTTCATTAGCTCATGGAACTATCCATCTCCTTGGTCTTTGAGACTAAAAATGTGGGTCAAATAAATGAATAAATGACTCATTCAAGAATCACCATGCAGTTTCAGAGAAGCAAAGGGGTTCAGGTGTGAATCACAAGTTTTGAAGCCAGACAGAACTTAGTTGAAGTCTGAGTTTCAGATTACTTACCCACTCTGAGCCTCAGTTTTCTCCTCTGTAAAATGGAGATGATAATGATGATGATGATGATAAAAACCAGTCCTAAGTGCTTTACAAGGCTGTGGACAAGATCAAGTGAGATCACATATATGAAAGTGCTCCAGAAAGCCCATGAACTATGTTGAACCTATAACTTAGCTTCAGGACGTCTCACTGAAAGGTCATGGTGAGGACCCTGATGGCCAGAGCACAAATGTATACAGAGATGATGGCAGGCGGGATGGGTTGGGGGGTGGAGGGGAACAAAATAAAATCAGAAAGGGATCACAAGGCGAGAGCAACTGATCAGGAAGGTGTGACTGAATTTGCATGACAAGAGGGCAAATAAGGAAATGGTTTCTGGAAAGCCCTCCCACTAGATGCCTTGAAGGCAGTTCTTCTCAACTACTCAAGGAACTGGGAAAACTTTAAAATGTGGAGATGCCAAGATTTCAACTCTGGACCAATGGAGCCAGAATCCGTGCTGGTGGATTATGAAACATTTATTTTTTAACTTTCCAGATGACTCCATAGAATATTTATGGAGTTCTTTACTACATGCCAGGCACCCTACTAAGGACTTTGCATTTGGTATCTCAATTCATCTTCACAAGAATCTTGTGAGATGAATACAATCACCTTTACTTTATAAAAGAAGAAAACAGGCTCAGAGAAGCTAAGTAACTTGCCCAAGGCCACACAGGTAGTTGCAGAGTAGGACCTCAATTCTAGTTCCAAAATCCCCCTCTTAACTATCCTAACAGATGGCTTCCCCAGGCACATTGAAGATGTGATTTAAAGCACAATAATTCCATGTGGTCACATGTCTCCAGAATCTTATTATGGGGCAAAGCAAGACTCACTTTTGCAAGTATTGTTAGTTATTCATAATACTGGGTCAGTCACCGCAACAGGCAGATCAAAATATAATTGTGGCTTAACCAAGATGGAAGTCCATTTCTCTGCCAACGTGGATAGTCAGAACTAACAAGCCAGATTTGGAACCATCGGGGGCCCCTGGCTGCTTCTAACTCATCGCTCTGACGTCCTCAATATGTGGCTTCCTTCATATCATGCAAGGTGGAACAGTCCAGCTCCAAGCATCCTACCCACCTTGCAGCCAATGAGAAAGGGTAAAAAGAAGTGGTAGGTGCTTCTTTCTAAGGGCATTCCAAGGGAGTCATGTCCATCACTTCCCAGCAGCCAGAACATACCCACGTGGCCACAATCGGCTACAAGAGAGGCTGGGAATTGTATGTCCCAGGTGGCCATGTCTCTGGCTAAAACATGGAGATTTTATTATGAAAGGAAAGAAAGAGGAGAGTCTCTTGGGGGCAATTTGCAATCTCAGCTTCCCAGGTCCTAGGGAAGTTATTCACAAGTACCTGGGGATAAGGGGGAAATTGGAGAGAAGACACGGAAGAATGCCATGGCAAGTCTAAGCTACCAAGCACAAGTTAGAGGTTGTCAGCTTAAGATAGGCCTTATAATAAAGCTTGTCTGACCATTGGGAAGAGGAGAAGATTGACTCTTCAAGAATAGAAAGTATTAGTGCAACTCACTGGCACACTAGCAATGGAGAAAATCACCCCATTGCCAAGCATCAACCAACCTTTGGCACCAATGACTGTGATACAAAAATGAAGATACAGGGGCTCCTAGGTGGCACAGTCAGTTGGGCACCTGGCTCTTGGTTTTGGCTCAGGTTGTAATCTCAGGCTTTTGGGGTGGAACTCCACATCGGGCTCTGTGCTCAGCAAAGAGTCCACTTGACATTTTTTCTCCCCCTCAGCAAAGAGTCCACTTGACATTTTTTCTCCCCCTCCCTCTGCCTACCTGCTCATGCGCTCTCTTTCTCTCTCTCTCTCTCTCAAATAAACAAACAAATAAACAATTTTCTTTTAAATGAAGACACGGAACCACACCCAGCTCTCAATTTCCCCCGCAGTCTGGTGCTGAGCAGGGATGGCACATAGCACTGGACATTCTGCTCGGGTTTCCCTTCTAGGCTAATCTCAAGCCAGCTCTCTCCAGAACAGACACCCTGGGAAGGAGGGGGACATCTGGGAGGGGATTTAACTCTTGTCTGTTCATCCGAGAGGAAACCCACAGTTGGATCATATTGGAAACCACTTTATACAAAACGATAACTTAAGGAGAGACAAAAGGAATCTCTTTAATTACATTGGTTTGATTCGTCTACCTGATGGTTTTGGGGAGAGGTTAATTTAACCGACGCTTTCACATGTGCAGTCTCATTTCCTCCGGCTGTTTCCAAAACATATTTTTGCGGCAAAACTTAAGCAAAGAGAGGTACATCCAAGGGCCTGAGGCAAGGATTAATTCCAAACTGTCAGTCCAGCTTTTTAGCAGTTTGGTGAATTCCCTTTTGCTAATTTGTTCTCTCAGCAAATGCGTAGAGCTGTCTTTTAGCATGCCAGCACCAGAAGCTGTTGTAGCTTCAGCCCCATGGGTCTTTAGACTTAACTGAACCAACGAAGAGAAGGAAGAGGGCTTGGCATCTCTAGAGCATCTCTTATGGCCTGTTGAACTTGCTTCTTTCCATTCGTTCCCACCTTTCATCTGTACTTAACCCAAGTCATGTCCCGGCCAAACACTTGACATGGATGGACTCCTTGAAATCCCACAGCAGTGCTGTGAGATTGGGACTGGTATTACTGTTCCCATTTTGCAGATGGGGAACTGAAACTCTGCAGTTAAGTTGTTTAGCAAAATTACTCAACAAAAAAAAAAACCCTAGCACCTACAGGAAGTGGTAGGCTGAGACTGGAACACAGCAGGTCCCCAAGACTTGCTGACTCCCTCTCCTTCTTCTCCCTGCCTCAAACCACCTCCTCCTCCTAAAGTATAAGTTCCTTTAAACTCTTTTTTTTCTAGTGTTAAAAATTTGGATATGTGTATGTGTTTGTATGTGTGTATGTGTCTATGTGTGCCTGTGTGTGCGTGTGTTTGAACCAAACTGGATGGCTCACTGTCTCCCAAACACACTCCCTACCTCCCAGCCTTTGTTCAAGCTGGACCCTCACCCTAGCTTACCTGCACCAAGAGCTTCCAGTCAAGACCCCATCCAGAATCCGAGCCCAGTCCAGGTGCTGCCAGACCTCCTCTGGTCCCAGCATGTGCCGAGCCCTCCATGAAGCCTATGGCTCCTTGAGCCATTTACTATACCTCACCTGGGTTTCACTCCTTTGCAGGCTTGTCTTTTAACCCTGCTGACCTGGAAGCTCTTCCAGAGATGAGAGTGTGTTTGATTCAGTCGTGAACCCAAGCCCTTGGCAAGGTGCCTGACACACAGTAGGAACTTAATACAAGTTAGCACAGTGTCTCTGGAGGTGGCAATGGAGCCTAATGTTTAAATGCACAGGCTTTGGCTCTGATTGCCTGTATTTAAAGCTCATTCTACCACCATTTGTGGCAGCTACCTAAATGTCTCTGAGTCTCAGTTTCTTCATCTCGATAATGGGGATAACAGTATCTGTCTGCCCCATAGGACTGTTGACAGTGGTTAAATGAGCTAATGCATCCAAGGTATTTTCACCAGCCTGGTTCAGAGGAGGAGCTCAATAAATGGTTCCAACTGTTTTTTCTCCTTTTCCTTCTCCTTCTCCTTCTTCTTCCCCTTCTTCTTCTTCTTCCTCTCTTTCTTTTTCTTCTTTTTTTCCTCCCCCTTCTCCTTCCTCCTCCTCTTTTCCTCCTCCTCCTTCTTCTTCTCCTTCTTCCCCTTCTTCTCCTCCTCCTTCCCCTTCTTCTCCTCCTCCTTCTTTTTATTCTTTGTCTCCTCCTCCTTATCTTTCTTCTCCTTCTTTGTCTTCTCCTTCTCCTCCTTCTCCTTCGTCTCTTTCTTCTCCTCCTTCTTCTTTGTCTCTTTCTTCTCCTCCTTCTTTTTCTCCTTCCCTCCTTCCTCTTTTTTTCTTTTTTCCTTCTTCCCCTTCCCCTTCTCCTTCTTCCTCTTCTTCTTATTCTTCTCCTTCTTCCTCCTCTTCTTAAAAAGTCCAATCTTCTCTCTTCCCTCATACCTGTGTCTATATCCACATATATCCCTTGAAACAAACAGTTAAATTTCTGATTCATGTACAAACAGAATTTACTGCTAGATGATCCCATTAAGAGAATGGAAGAGTCACTCCCCCAACTTCCTTAGCCAGTGTGGTACAGCTGAACAGGCACAGAGGTCTTCGTGGGTTTCCATAAATTCATGATGGCACATTCTCTAACAGACAGTGAAGGAGGCATGAGCTGTCTCAGGAATGTTCCTAACCTTTGAGATTGATGGATGAGAAAGCCGCCCAGCCTCCTCCCCAATACTCCCTCAAGGCCACTGTCAGACACAGAATCCTGAGCGGAGGGACAAGGAGGTGACAGAGGTTAACTCTGATATTCTTCTGCCAGTAAACAATTCATCAATTTTATGTCTTACTTTTTTCTGATGAGGTGAGTGGTGGAGGAGAGGGAGAGTTTAATGATGGTGTGGGCGGAAGGGCAGATTTGCTTTTCAATCACAGCCACACAAAAATAGAGCAGACCTTTAGACGAATGATCAGGCCCTGGATGACTTAGAATATTCCTCACTAACTGTGTTATGGAGCCTGCATGTGACACATCATTAATCATCGTTAATTCACATTTAATAGAAATAATTAAAAAATAAACACTGGGCTACAATAATTTTCCTTGATTATAATATTTGTACAGCATCATGTAATTCTCAAGTTTGTAGCTAAGTTTCTTTATGTACCACTTTTGTGTTTCTATCCCAAATAGATGATCACTACCACTCCCCCTTGCAGAGCATTTTCCTAGAGTTGCCCTGGTCAGAAACAGCTTAGCATCAAAACTGTGTCTGCAGCTCTCAGCACACTCTCTTTGTGGTTGATTGGTTTATGAATAGTCAAGATGTCAGTGTCTTGATCATTCCCCAAGGACCTACAACCCTGTAAGGGTATAAAAGCATTCCCACACAGACATTTGCTGAAGACGTAAATGAAGCTGGCCATCACAATTTGCTCTCTCTCATCTCACTATCATGCACCTTTGCCTGGAATGCCTTTCCAAATCATGCATCTTCACCTGGGTGGCTTGTCCTTACATCTCTGGGAAGCCTTCTCCAGAACCTTCCAGATCCAGTTAGGTGAGACCTTTATGCCCCCTCAGCCTCAGATATTTCCCTTCACAGATAGCAGTGATGATGAATGTTGGGTTTGCTGGCTTTTATGTCCATCCTTCCCACCAGTCCGCAAGCCCCTTGAGGTGAGGGCTGTTTCCTGTTCATCTCTTTGACAAACAGTAGACATGGAGAAGGTGTTGGTACAGTCTCTTGCACAGATGAGTCAAACCACTTATTTTTGTCCTCTGTCACATCTCTTCCTTCTCTGGGACTAGTGCCCCTAAGTAAAACAAGGATATAATAATCACAGGAACACTTACTAAGCACATATTATATGCCAGGCAACACTTTACCATTTAAACTTTACAGCAATACTGGGATATGGATACTTTATGATCCCCATGCTTTGATAGGAAAACTGAAGTCCATAGAGGTATGGAAACTTGACCAGTGCCCTGCACCTAGCCAGGATTAGAACCCGGGTGTGTTTCACTCAAGAGCTCAGGACCCGAACCCTCATGGCATCTTGCCTGCCCTGCCCCGAGTGAAGGCGAGACTAAACTATCTTGAAGATCTCTGCATGATGAAGACTCCAAGAGCTGAAGAGGAGTAGAAGTGTAGAGAGAGAAAGCATAAAATGCTATTCCGACTTTTCTTTCTGATTATTTGGCAAGAAGGGTGTTACTGCCAGGCTTTGAATGGAGAAAAAAAAATTCCAAAGTGCCTTTCCAAATGTTTCAAATGTTAAGGCACCTTCATTCTAGAACCTTCTCTGCAAATCCTTATACCCGCCCCCTCTGTGACCTTGAGGGCATATTTGCAGCCCTGCTTCTCATTTGCTTTTCCATATGCAGCATGAAGATTTGATTAGATAAATTCACTCAACACATATTTGTAGAATATCTGTTGTGGACTGGACTCACAGCAGGACACAATACAGACATGGTCCCTCTTGGCACCTTTGATCTGCATGGGGAGTCAGCTGTGATGTGTATGATCATGCACATCATTAACTACCACTGTGACAAGAACACAGTGCTTGGAAAGAACAAGACAGAGGACTCTAATATCTGTTCTAAGCATTTTTACATGCACTGACTAAATTAACAGTCGCATTAAGTTATGAAGTAGCTTATATTTATATCATCCTCATTGTGCAGATGGGGAAATTGAGGCTCTCAGTGGCTAAGGAATTTACCCAAGGTCACACAGCTGCTAAGTGATGTAACCTAAATCCAGGCAGGCTGGCTCCAGAGCCTATGTTCTTAACCACCTGGGTGTATTGCTTTGAGGGCATCTAAAACAGCATTTGATCCACTCTGGGAGTTGGGAAAGGCTTCCTTGGGGAAAGTGGAAGATGTGAAGCAGTTTAGTAGGTGGAGAGCAGGGAGAAGAGTGTTCTGCCAGAGGGAACAGTATATGAGAAGGCTCCAGGCAGAATGAGGCACAACTATGCCAGAGACGGGTACAGAGAAGCTCTAATGAGCTGTGGTTTCCAAGGTCTACCATCTGGACCCATTTTCTGGGTATTCCAATCACTTTCTCAAGAAAGCTTCAGAGAAATCCGTGCTGTGGTTCTGTGCACTGCCCCTGCCCAGCTCCATCCCCCTCTTTCTGATGAAAACCCCTACTTCAAATCGGCATGACACATGACAACCGGCAACCCACTGGGCTTGCCAAGAGGAAAGACCCATGTTCTATAACCAGGAGATACCTGAGGACCAGGAGAATTGATTCCCTTCCACCCTCATTTCCCTCCTCATGATCCTTTCCATTGATATAATTGACAAAACATTCTCAATGTCAGGTCCAAAGAGAGGTGGGACTCCATTTATTTCGTGGATTTCTTTGACACATACCATCCACTTAAACACTACCTACTACTGCTTATCTGGCATTCAAAACCCCTTGGAGCCTGGTTGCTCTTTGTCCTTAAAGGTCATCTTCAATGATTTCCACCCACCAGCATGGTCTTCTTGTTGCTGGTAAATAGGCACCGGTTGTTACCTGTGTGGAATTTCTCACCTGAGATGTATTTCCTACTCCTCTACCCCACTTTAAAGATGTAACGCCCACTTGACTCTCTTCCTGAAGTCCTCCCTGATCACTTACCCCACAAAACTGTTGCTTCAATTCACTCTTACATTGCTTTCCGGCTACAGCCCGCCTGTAATCCTTCTTTCCCTAAACCACTGCTTCTGGAAGTGTGAGTCCTGGATCATCTGCATCAGAATCACCTGGGGCTTCCACTAAAAATATGGTTTCTGGTTCCCCACCTAATCTCTCTGCATCAACCTTTGAGGGCTGGTGGGGTGGGAGAGAGCTGGAATTGGCATTTCAACCACTCTTTTAAACCAATCACACTGATGTTTAAGAACCACTGCTCTAACCAAATAGCTTTCTTCTTGAATTAATTTTAATTCTCCTGAGAGTCCTTTCAGAAATCAATTTAGGAGAATTTCATCCTCCTCGAGAGAATGAATCAAGCCTTCTTTATTTTCAAGCATTTGCCAGTGACTGGTTAGTACTCTCTGGGATGATTTGAGACTCCAGCCTCTCTTCTCCAACCCCACAGCCACTACCCTGTCCCAGCCACTGTCTGTGCTCATGCTCTCTATCATACAGAACTTTCAAATTCCTCAGGCCTCCAGTCTCTGCTTCCAGAGTGCATCCTGCACCATTCTGCTTGAGTGTTATCCCACAAAAGAGCCTGTGATGCATCACTCTCTGCTATGATCTCTCCTATAGGATGAGCTCTCTAACCCTCCCCTACACAAATATGACCGCTTGCAGCTTGGACATAGGATGAATTTCCAGCTTTATTCCCACCATCATTCCAGCCAATGTTCCCACGTAAGTCTTGTCAAATGCTGTTACTACTATCTGGGGTAGCCCTCCCCGTGTAGAAAACTATTATTCATCTTTTAGAAACCAACACAAAGTGTTCCTCCTCTGAGAAAATTTCCAGAATCATCTTCTTTTCCCTACATTCTTACCCTAAGGCAGAGATTGTAGCTCTTTCCAGTAGAGTCCTGCATAGCATGTAGCATGTCATTTTTTTAAAACATTCAATTGACTGCTCTCTATATGCCAGATAATTTGTGTACCTTACATACATTATCATACCTAAATTTTCAAAAATCTTATGTAAAAGGTACCACTGTTATCTCTCATTTTAAAAATAAGGAAACTAAAACTCAAAAAGGTAAAGTCCAAGATTATACAGCTGATAAGATGGAGACTAGGTGCAGAACTGTAACCATCTGACTAACACTAAGCTGCCACCAATAACATGCAAAAACTCAAAACCCTAGAAAGGACAGGCAGACCATTGTAGGTGTTAAGACACTGAGATGGTCCAGCCATCCATACTGAATATTGTATTATCTATATGGTAAATGAGGATAATCAGAGTATTCTAGGATATAGAGACCAACACCCATTTGAGGTCCTGTCACATAACCTAGAGAAATTCATTTTAAGCTAAGCTATCAGAAAAAGGTGGAAGAACCCAGAGAAACCAAGCCATCTCTTTGCAAACGGAAAATTGAAAATGGCATTGAAGCATTGGACTTAAAACTAATCTTCTATGCCTTATGAAGCCACAGTAATTTATTTTGAAAGCTCCAGGGACAACTTATTCTTAAGAGGGATCTCTGGAATAATCCAGCATTTTTTGAACTCTGACTACCCTCACTTCCTTCTTAATGCATCTAAAATTTCATTTAAGTAAAAAAGAACAAACTTCAATATTAGCTGTGTAAGGAGTTGGCATATGGGGTCATTCTTGCTGAAGGTAGATTGTAGGATAGGTATTTTCTATTATGGTGCCCTTTTCCTGTTGTTTTTTCAAGTTAATTATACCCTATAATTGTCATGAGATAATGGGGAGAAGGGGGCAACATAGTACTCTATTCCTCTTGCTATAACATTACAAACCTTGGTAACCACCCTAGAGGCAAAATCCTGTAGAATTATTATAAGCTTTGCAGTCCAACCTAAAATCTTGTTTCTATCAATTTTTAACTTCATCACTGTAGGCAATACACTTAATCTCCATAGCCCTCAATTTCTTCATCACAATGAAATTGAAAATTTATCTCACAAAGTTGTTATTAAGGTCAAGGAAATAATGCAGGGAAGGTACCTAGCATGTATTAGGTTCTTGGTAAATGGCAGTTATCATCATATTAACATTTAATATATATGTTGATATGGGTGGATTTAAAGCTTCCATCTTAGTTTTGTTGTTTGTCTCTCTGTTTTTTCTTCTTCTCTTCCTCTTTTCCTGCATTCTTTTGAATTAGTTTAATTTTTTACAATTATAATTTAATTTATTTATTGGTGTTCTCGCTGTGTATCATTGCATTTATTTTTATTATTATAGGGATTATGACACACAACAGCTGCCTTGAAATCCGTGTCTCTTAATTTCAATGTCAAAGTCACCTTGTAGGGAGTCTAAGTTGATTGTTGTTATTTTTTTTTTTTCCTAAGCCTATGTCAGACTTTTTGCTTATATGTCCAGGTATTTGAGGCTATATCCTGGATGCTGTTACATTATGAAAACTTTGGATTTTGTTAACTTCCCCTGAAGAGTATTCATGTTTTTATTTTAGTTGGTGATTTGGTTGGACTCAAACCAAACTCTGTATTTTGTATGAAAATTCAAATCTCAGTTCAGTTCTGTCTTTAGCTGAACTGTATATTGTCCTACATGTGAAGTTCATATCATATGTATGAAATTCAAAGATTAGACAATGATTTGGGCAGTTAATAATTTGGGACTCCTGTACCTTTCCTTTCATGGATTTTCCCTTACTTTTTAGCTGCCATGATAGTTCCAGACTTTGTCTCCTGATTCTTCTGGCCAGAGACTATGAGTTTCTCTTAGCATTTTGGCTACCCCAGGAAGCATTGACTTCAGCCTGCTCTAAAGCTAAAAACCACAAAAACAAATACTTCATCTCATGCCATTCACTTCTTAAAAGTTTTGACTGTTTCACAAGTCTGCCTGTTTTTGTTCCCCTTCCAAAACCTTTGGAGTTAAGAGCTATTATCTATAGAAGAGTCAGAACCATCCATCATCATCAGATTATTAGATTCTTTTTTTTAAAAAGATTTTATTTATGTATTTGACAGAGAGAGCACAAGCAGGTGGAGTAGGAGAGGGAAAAGCAGGCTCCCTGCTGAACTGGAAGTCCAGATATGGGGCTCAATCCCAGGGTCCTAGGATCATGATCTGAGCCAAAGGCAGACGCTTAACCAACTGAGCCACCCAGGAGCCCCTATTATTACTTTCTTGAAGGGTTTATAGTTTTTTATCTCTGAAGAAACATTCTTGGTATCTGAGTCTGGTTTTATAAGATTCAAAGAAGAGTACTGTACACCAGGCATGGTAACAGGTTGTGTGTGTGTGTGTGTGTGAGAGAGAGAGAGAGAGAGAGAGAGAGAGAGATGAGTAAAGCCACCTAAGTTGGAAATTTGGGTGAACTGAGTTCCAACCTGATCCAGGGCAGGACTGAACAGGTTTTCTGAAAAGATGCCTGCGCATTCTTTACTATAATCACCTTGTCAGTGAAGTCCAAATAAACATGCCATGTGTGCAGAAATAGCCCAGGTAATGGAAATTGTTATGGGTCCTGTGTTTTGGGAGGATGGGAGTTGAACTGTCCACTTCCTCATTTGACCAGATTATTGCCTCATTTTGAATTTCCTTGTCTGTGAACTATCCCAGAGGATGCTCCATATAGAGAACCCAGATCTTTGATCCATGGTTAAGACACTGAAGTCATCTTATAAGGTAAAAATCATATAGCATGGAACTATTGTGGAGAACCACACACCTCTTCTCTATCAGTCTAATATGGGCCAGATTTTACCCTACTCTTATAACAGATGATCTTTTCTTCATTTGGTAAAATAATTGACATATTAGGGTTAGTAACACTAGCTGCTGTAACAAATAAAGCCCAAATCACAATGACTTACAGCAGTAAAATTCATATCTTGCTCATAAAATGTCTACTGCAGACATTCCCATGCAACAGGCAACCTTCCTTGTGGCCATTCAGACAAGTAAAGCCTTTCTCCATGGAGACTCTACCAAGAGCTTTGGGCCCTGGAGTTCTCTGATATGTGCTCATCATCCATGTGGAAGACAAGCAAAGAGCAAATATGGAGGATCACATGCGGACTTTTCATGGTTTGGGCCTAAAAGTGGCACAGTAATGGACAGAATTCAGTGTGTACGTCACTGCCGGGGAGGCTGGGATATGTAAACTGACTCAGTGCACAGGACAAAAAGGAAATAATGAATACCCAAAATTCTTCACCACAGTTGTCTTACACCGTGATCTTAATTTCCTCACTGGGGGAGCTCCTGGGTGGCTCAGGGGATTAAGCATCCACCTTCGGCTCAGGTCATGATCCCAGAGTCCTGATCAGCAGGAAGCCTGCTTCCCCCTCTCCCACTCCCACTGCTTGTGTTCCCTCTCTGGCTGTCTCTGTCTGTCAAATAAGAAAATAAAATCTTTGAAAAATAAAAATAAATAAAAATAAATTCCCTCAGTGGAGTAAGATGAGCATACTTTGAGACAAATGAGAGGACCCAGACTGACTAAGGAAGCAGTAATTACTGGTGGCCGGTTGCTTGGTAGATACTCATATGGTAGAATGTTAAGGCAAATCGCCCAAATTATTTAACTTTCTTTTTTCCCTTATCTGAGCTTGTGTAGTGAATCCATATAACTTAAATATGCATCTGATGGGAGTCAACTAGGTGCATCTTATCTGTTCTGCCTAGCACAGTGCCTGAGAGGTAAAGGATGCTCAAGTAGGTATTTACTGACTAAAGGAATGGAGGAAAGAGGAGCAGGAAGGAAAGGAGGAGGAGAAAGGAAGGACAAGAAGGGAGGGACAAGGAAGGAAGGAAGGAAGGAAGGAAAGAAGGGAGGGAGGAAGGGGGAAGGAAGGAAATGAGGAAGGAAAAAAGGAAGGAAAGGAGGAAGGAAAGGAGGAGGAAGGAAGGTCAGTGGTAATACATATCCTATGAAGCCGCAGGGACCACAAGCCTACGTTAGCAAAAGATATCACTTGTCCGTGAACCAAGGTGACAAAGTGGAGGGTAACAGAAGTCCTACCACCTGGAGAACCATTCGGGAAATATAAACCATTATCCTTCCCCTGCCCTGCACTCCAGTGCATACCCCACATCTTCTACCTTGGTTCTCATCTGAGATCTATCAGGCCAACTTCTGTTTGAGTAAAGATAAAGCAACAATAAAAGAAAAAAAAAACATTCCTGTGAACTAATCAAAAGCTTTAATCACTGCTCCCTGTTTCCTTCTGTCCCCTGGAGAGGAGGAGGGAGGGCTTCCATTCAGAGAGCTCGTTTTCCTGAGTGGGCTCCGATAAAGGACAGAACATTAGGGTTTTTTTTCTGCTAAGGGAACATGGCACTGCTTTTAGAATTCATTGGGACATTTTGGAACACAAACAGGAGCGGAAGGCACTCTTGTGGTGATAATTTAATGTAATTCCAATGTCAGCGACGCGCCATGATGGTCTAGTCAGCTTGCCTGGAGGCGGTTGCTTTTGTGCCTTCCCTGGGAGAGTGGGTGTGCGTGCACTCAGACACCAGCCCAGCACCCTCACACACGGTTCCTCTCTTCCCATCCCCTTTCCCACAGTGGTTTTCTGATTCCACTCCAAAGGACTCCTGGGGAAACAAAAGACATTGGAAATTTTTCTAAACTCCTAATCAGAAGGGAGCGTCCATAAACCCACATGAATTTTGGAGCTTGGCCTGGATTATTTTACAATATTTTAAGTTAATTATCCCAACACTCAACATGGATGATTTTTGCATGAAAATCCCAAGTTCAGGCATCTCTCAAAAAATCAGAAGGGTTGACAACACAGGACTCACATTGCCATAGTCTTAGCAGTTGGCTGGTGTGCAGTACCAAAGTGTGTCCCCTAGTTTGATCTGGGTTCCCTGGCATGCCATGGCCCTACCTAGTCCACTTCACTCATTTCCAGTTTCTGACCATTTCCATGGGCATCTGATCTCACCAATCCTGCCTGTAAGTCCTAGATTCCCACAAGCCCTATCCTCCCCCATAGACTTGCCTGGGTCTCTCCATTTCTTGTAGAAGAAAACCAGAGTAGCCAACCAGATCTGTACTGTTGTATTGGAAATTTCCATCCCATAGATGGAAGGATGTGTTCAAGACATTTTTTTTTTCATTCAAGAGGTTTTGCCACCATCAACTTGCAACCCTGCCAAGACATCTAGTTGATAGAGTCTGTTGGAATGAGATTGGGCTCTTAGTGGCACTGTCCAAATCTGCCATTTCCCTGAAGAATAATACCATCTGGACAAGGCTATGGGCAAGAAGGTAACCAAACCCCTTCTTGTCCTAGATCCAGAGCCCAGAGGATAAAGTCTGAAGGAAGGAAGACCGGCCCTGTCTACCTGGCAGATACTGCTGGTGTGGGCCACACAGGCTAGAGCAGCAACCATACTTCTATAAAGCTTCAGGCTCGGAAAAAATGCCATAAAAGTGATTTGGTCCAGAGGTTTTTCTATCAGGATCTGATGGAAATTAGAAAAGTGGATGGTGAGCCTGGGGGGAGAGGGGGCTGCCTTTTGAGCTCCCCGTTGCATTCATCAAATATTTATCAAAAGCTGTTTTGTGACAGGCAGGAAATGGTGAGCAAAAGCAGACACAGCATCCATGCCCTCACAAAGGAAGTCAGCCAGAAGTGAGAGAAGGGCATGGGGCCGTGCCCTTGTGTCCCACGGATCCCAGCCTGGACTTGGTGGCTGGGAAGGACTTCCCGGTGAAATCATAAGATCTGAGGGTCAAAGCCAAACTGAGGAGAGCAGGGGGAGCGTGTGTCAGAGAAAAAGGACAGCAGACTCAAGAGCCCTGGGACAGGAGGGCTCATGAGTCGCACACAGAATTAGAAGCAGGTCAGTGGACTGAGGTAAAATGGGGAATGGGGAGGTTTCCAGCCATGTGGGGCCCTTTAGATCATAGCGTGGGACCCAGCCTTTATCCTAAGAAAAATGTAAAGCTGTTATAGTCCCGTGGAGTCAACCCAACACTGTACCAGTCACAGAGACAGTGCAGGGGCTCCGGGATAATGGTCTCTACCTACACTTTGCTTGGATCCAGTTGTACTCACCGTAACATTAAGGACCAAAAATGACACTGTAAGAGACAGTGATGACCGTGGGGGTTCAGTGATTAAGCAGAGCGTTGAAGGAATGCTCACTTAAATTATGAGAGGGGCTTTGGGGTAAACTTTATTTAAAACCGAGCTGTGCATCCTTAGACCACTTCACCTCTCTGAGCCCGGTTTCTTAATCCAAAAAACAGAAGCAGCAATAACGCCTGCCTCACAGAGATGTGCTGAGGATTAAATGTGCTGATGATGTGTGTGAAGCGCTTAGTGTGGGGCCTGGCACTTGGGGAAGAACCAATAAATGTTAGCTATTCTTAGCTATTCCCGTCTACACAGATCTCCCCAGATAGGTTGCAGAACTTTGGATTCAAGGTTATGAATTCCCTGGTGGAAAGAAGGGAGGAATCGGAACTTAAAGTCCTGGAGAAGCCAGAACTGTACAAAGCAAGGGATATGGGGCGCCTGGGTGGCTCAGTGGGTTAAGCCGCTGCCTTTGGCTCAGGTCATGATCTCAGGGTCCTGGGATCGAGTCCCGCATCGGGCTCTCTGCTCAGCAGGGAGCCTGCTTCCCTCTCTCTCTCTCTCTGCCTGCCTCTCTGCCTACTTGTGATCTCTCTCTGTCAAATAAATAAATTAAAAAATAATAATAATAATAATTTTCTAATTTTAAACGTGTAATGTTAAATTAGGTAGTTGTACAGTTCGCTTCTGGCCTAAAGTACAGTTTTGTGCTCTCTTGGTGAGGCCCTGGTTTTCTTTTCCCTTGCTGGGGGAGCTCTCTCCATGGACTACACCCGCCATCTTGGAATGGCAAACCAAAATGGCAGAGGCAGCTCTTCCTGTTCTCAAAAGAAAACTGGCCCCTTATTGGAAGAGATGGAAGAAAAGAAGAGAAAAAAAAAATCCAGAAAGGAAGTTGGAGAGCAACTGTTTGACAGTTTCGGAGAGGGGAAAAAAAGAGCCAAAAAGAAACCCCATAAAGCAGTAAATGAATGAATAAGAAGAATCCCCCAGGCCTTTATTTCTCAGCCTGAAACTTGCGTACCAGCAGCTTGTACTGGGCTTTGGATCAAATTTTCAATTCCAATGCCTCGTCAGGGATCATTTTAAATGCGTTCATCTCTGGGAAGCAGGGCCATTCGGTGAGCAGGGATCTGAGGAGAGGTGGAGGGCATCTTGTCTGATTAGCTGGGTCTTATCTGCGGAGCCAAGTGAACGGTCTAATGCGATAAGCGAGCTTTGCGAGGCGCTGAACCATCCTGACTTCTCCCTGACAGAGGCAAAGCTGAGGTCCCGGCTGCTCCTTATCAAGTGACAGGAGCACTTGGTGAAGCCACAGAAATTGGATTTGAGTGATTCCTATCCTCTTCCTCCCCACCCCCAACCTAAAGCGTTCTGATCATCCACCAAGTTAAAGGGACAGCTCTGGTCGGGAACGATGCCCAGAGAGGAAACAAAAACCCGGGGGAGACCTGGGGCCTTGCCAAAGACTCATGGTCGGTTGGTCGGTGGGTTGGTGGAGGAGCTGGAAATGGACCCAGTTCTTTTGTCTATGTCAGTCTTTCCATGAAGAATTTTGTCTTAGAATTTTTCCAGGGAAATCACTCTACCACCAAGACTACAGCTGAACCATCCCCAAGGTGGTGGATGTTGGTTTCTGGTCCTCAAGCATGATGCAGAAGACAGTGGCATTGTTGGAGCACCTGGGTAGCTCAGTGGGTTAAAACCTCTGCCTTCGGTTCAGGTCATGATCCCAGGGTCCTGGAATCGAGCCCTGCATCGGGCTCTCTGCTCAGTGGGGAGCCCGCTTCCCCCTCTCTCTCTGCCTGCCTCTCTGCCTACTTGTGATCTCTATCTGTCAAATAAATGAAATCTTAAAAAAAAAAAAAAGACAGTGGCATTGTCCTTCATGCAAATAAAACCTGACCACAGTAATAATAACAGTCATGACTTACAGGCACTATGCTATTAATTTTCATTAAATTCGTACAACCACCCCATGCGGTAGTCCCCATTGCAGTTGGCTTAGAGAGGGAAAGTCCCTTGCTCAAGGCCACACCACCAGCAGGTACGTATTCATGTGTGGCCTGCCCCCACCCCCACACCCCATGTCTGGTGTCAGAGCCAGAGCTCTTAACCACTGGGCTTTCCTGCCTGCCCAAAGGAGTAAATGGGCAGACCAAGGATTTGAATCCTGACTCTTAGCCTGTTACTCTTCTAACTAATGATGATGTTAGTAACTCAATAATGAGATAGTAACTCAATGATCATTATCTCCTTACTCTCCCCAACAGCCCAATGAACTGGCCTGACGACCCACACTCACCCAGGGTCACACTGCTAGTAAACAGCATAGCTTGGACTCAAAATCTCCCGCTCCTTCCATTCCCAGCCACCACAGCAATATGTCAAAACCAACCTGATTATGCCAGCCCACTGCTCACAGCCCACCCACCCTTAAAACCAAACCCACACTTGACCTCAGGACTTACAAGGCAAGCACGATCCAGCCCATTTGCATTGCTGACGGCCTTTTGTCCCTCATGGCTTGGGCCACGCTGGCCTCCTTGCCACTCCTCCAACCAAAGGGTCTTTACACATGTTTTGGCCTCGCTAACTTCTACTTCTCCTGCAGATCTCAGTTTAAGTGTCACTTCTGCAGAGAGCTCCTTCTTTCTTCCTCTGGGGGTAAGCATCCTTTTGTGACCCCACACTCATGATATGACTATTTAACTATATAAATAGTTATGTCCCCATTCATCATGTCCTGTCTGTGTGGCCATGAGCCAATCTCCTTCCCAGTCTGGGCCTCACTCTCCTAACCTGTACAGACAAGACCCCAGGGCTCATCCCAAATAGGCTCTGGGGCCCGAAGTGGGCCTAGCAAATACAAGGCAATCTTCGTGTCTGAATGGGAATTCTCCTCCCTAAGGGATTTGCACTTAATCCTGCCATGGAAAAGCTTTTAAAACCCCCTTGCCACTTCCTGTGATGGAAAGCCACATGCCTGGCTTTACTTGTAAGAGGTGAATTGAATCTGAATTTGGAAGGCATTCTAAGGCCAGTGCCGACAAGAAATGAACACAGTCCTTCATTCCTTCTTCAAATGTTTCCTGGAGCCCGTTCCCTGTCCAGCCAGCCTCCTGGGTGCTGGGGAGCAGTGGCAAATTAGACAGGCTCCCTGCCTCATAGGAATGCACAGCTGAGTAGGGAAGCAGATGCCTCAGGTAGCGAGAAAGGGAAACCATGTCTTCCATTTGCCAAGGGCATGTTATGTTTCAGGCTGGTGCAAGGCATTTTATGAATGACATTTCATGATCCCTTTTCAATCCCAGTCAAAGCACCCTGAAGTGCTGGTCATATCCCCATTTCACAGATGCAACATTTGAGGCAAGAGAGGTGAAGTGTCTCCATGAAGAGCCGTGAGGTTTCTTTGCAAAATCTATCGCCTGGCTGCAGCCAGAATTCTCCTGGCCCTTGAGGAGGGCGGCATGCTATAACATTGGAAAGTCCTGGGTCGAGTCCTCACTCTGACACCAATTAACACATGACATCTCCCAGCCTCTGTCCCCTGAGCTGGCAGAGTAGGGATGGCATTACCTCTCTCACGGGGTGGTTTTCACGTTTAAGTAAAACAAATTTTGTGATTATTCCAAGTTCCTTTCCATAGAAGATGCAGAAAAAAAAAATGTACGTGTTCTTTGCTCCTAGCAAACATCAGTAGGAAAGCAGGTGGGACCAGAGTACTCCCACAATGGGAACATAAACAAGATCAATGGAGCCCTGTGTGCCTTTTTGATGAAATCTGTTCTATATACGGACTGTTTGGAAGAATTAAGAAAATTAGAACTTGTCATTGAGCAAATGACTTGCTACTTTATTTTCCATATGGATGGTTGTCTCAGATGCTGAGAACCTTCCGTATGTGAATCCATCTCCTCTGAGCCCAGGGAATCTACGTAAGCCAGTAATTTGCTACTTTCCAAAGACATTTTTCTTAATCTCATGCCATGAGGAAAACCAATAAAAACAACCAAGCGAAAGCCCAAGGAGAACTCATTAAATCTTCTGGCTATGTGAATAGGGCACACTTGGCCTCAGCAACAAAGAGGGACACGCAGTACCTGGTGACAGCAATTATAACAATAAAAAGAACAGTGTTTGTCTACCAGGGCACCAGGTGGGTAAGGAGGTGGCTGGGCGGCGGCGTGGTGATTACCAGTGAGCTTTGATGGCAGAATTAAGCCTCACTGGAAGTGGAAAGCTCATGGACTGGAGTGTGACAGCTCTGCTTAAAACCCTAGGTGTGTCATCTTCTTGGTGTGGGACCATGGGCAAGTGCCTCTACCTTTCTGGGCCACTGATGCCATATCTAAAAAATGGAAATCATGATATGTTTATTCATTCATTCAACAAATAGTTACTGATCACCTGCTATGTAGCAGGCACTGTTTTAGGCCCTGGGGCAATAGCAGTGAATGAGACTGATAAACCACCAGTGAAGCTGAAATTTGCAGAGTTGCAAGTCAGACACAGTAATAATGATGAACCTGCCACTGACCCTATCCTCCTTAATCTCCCCACATCCCTTTGAGGCAGACAGGGCAGCTATTGTATTCCCACTGTACAGATGAGGACACCCAGCATCATGTCACAGAGTAGCTCTTCCCACTCTACTGCCTGCCTCGGATGAACCAGATCTTATTGCCAAGTGAGATCACGGGATGGGTATGGCAGAGGCATCGTTCTCAGTCTGGAGTTCATCCCCCTGAAGCCACCATTGATAGCACCTGCAGGATCTGCCATGCCAGTTGCCATGTAGTCCCATAATCCTCTGCCTACTTCTCCCTGATTACGTTGTGAGCTCTTCCAGGGCAGGGGCCATATATCCCCAGGGTTTAGCATAGAATCTAGCACTGGGTAAGCTCTCAGGGAATGCATGCTGAATTGAAGAATCCATGAATGAGGAAGGAGGGAAAGGAGGAGGAGAGAGAGAGAAGGAAAGAAGAGGGGTAGAGAAAGGGAATGTCTGGCTTATACAATAAATATAGAATGGGTGAGTGGATGGATGAATGAATGGCTGGATAGATGGATGGATGGTAGATGGATGGACAGACAGGTGGATGAAAAGATGGATGGATGATGTGTGGATAGATGGACAGATGGATGGATGAATGGTTGGATGGACAGATGGATGGACAGGTGGGTAGATGGATAGATGGATGGTTGGATGGATGGATGGGTGCATGGTAGATGGAAGGACAGATAGGTGTATGGATAGATGGATGGATGATGTGTGGATAGACGGATGGATGGTTGAATGGATGAGTGGATGGAGGGATACATGGGTGGTTGGATATATGGATGGATGGATGAAGGAATGGATGAGTAGGTGAATGAATGGATGAATGGATGGACAGAGAGGTGGATGGATGGGTAAAAGAAGAAAGAGAAGTGGGAGGGAAAATGAAAGGAATAGACTGGAGAGAGGGAGGAACAGGCAAATGTCCTTTGGAAGAGTCAATGGATGTTGAACAAATAAAGAATGAAATGCAACTTAAATCCATTTTTCACTCCCACAGCTTGCCCCTGCCCTTGCCCATCTGACTTTCCCCACAAGCTTCAAGGCCTGATTAAATCTTGCTTCTGTTCTGTTCCAACCCACAGGGACTGATCTTTCTTTCTAACCTTGCAATGTTCCCATTGTCTACCTGCCAATTAGCATCCTGGTTACAAACTCTCACTTCCCATGATTGAAAATAACCATCACACTCACCAGCATGGGGCAGTGTGGTAAAATCACAGCTCTATAGGAAGACTGCTGCGGGGATTTTGGCTCTGCCACTTCCTAACAAAGCACAAGTTACTCCAACTCCTGGAGGCTCTGCTACCCCATGTGTGAAATAGAGACACTTTCATTGCCTCATGGAGGTGTTAGTTAGACTCCCTATGAGAAAGTGTGTAAGGAGCTTTATGCGGGGGCCCAGTGCATAGCAAGCATTTGCATGGAGTGGTTGCTACCATTATGATCATTGTAGTTTGACCTGCAAATGTCTGTTCCACCCAACAAAATGGTGAGGCTGTAAGAGACAGCTTCCTCCTCTCTTCCCCAGAACACACGTGCACACATGCACACACGCAAGCATGTGCATGCCTAGCATAGGACCAGGTATCCAGAATGCTTCTTGGTTGATGCCTACTTGGACCCCAGTCCACAGAGCCTCATTTCTAAACCTGTATGTTCAGTGAGATTTGATTTGCTAGCAACCTTACCCAGGCCAACTTTTCAGAAATCTGTTTTCAAAGTTCAATTTTCAGAGTTTATTGCAGAAACCAGAAAAGAATGAAATATCAGCGTCAGTGCCTGTTCTCAACAAGCTTGTGGGGCCTCTGATCCTCCTGGGGGTACAGCTCCCCAGAGCCTGGGCCCAGGACCCCTTCCATAGCTATCATCTGGAGGTGGGGTTGGGACCTGGTTAAAATGATTCCTAGGATCCAGCTGAGACTTATTAAATCAGAAACTCTTTGGCTTAGGGGCTGGGAGTCTGCATGTTAACCAGTTCCTTAGATGATTCTAGTGCATGCTTAGGGAACTACTACCATGTGTAGTCTTGCAAGAAACCTACCATGCAGTGCTGAGGGGCCCTTGAGAGCTTCTAGCCCAACTTTCTCACTGCCTTTGCTGGCTCTACAAGGGTGAGAAGGTAATGAGCATTTATGGAGTCCTTACTGTGTATCCAGCACTTGACATAGGACCCAGAGAGGGTAAGTGATATATGCAAGGTCACACAGCAAGGCAGTGACAGGCCTAGGACACAAACCAAGGGCTCCAGGCTCATTGCCCTGCTGGCTTTTCTCAGTTGTACCACTGACCTCTTTTTGTAGGAGTCCATGCTGGCTCTACAAGGCAGTTAGCATTTATGGAGGCCTTACTGTATACCAGGCCACTGACATAGGGAACCCCCTCCACCCCCAGCAATTCTAAGAGCTAAGTATCAGCAAGCCCATCATTTTAGTGAAAGAAGGTGGAAGTAGAGAAAGAAACCATCATATTTTCTCAGAAACAAAGCCCACTGGTATATAAGACAAATCCCAGTATTAAAGAGGAAAACTGGGGGTAGACCATTCATCATACATGTGAAGAAAATGATTTTTAAATGGCTTAAGATGAGAAGGATACCTTTTTTCATTCGTGTAAACAGTATACTGTGCTCTAGAAGGATTCTGCCAAACAGCCCACAATGCACAGGGCAGCCCTCACCCCAAAGAATGTCAATAGTGCTGAGATTGAAAAATTCTGGTCTGTGAGAGGCTAAGGGCTGACTTTTGTTGGGATGGCGTTTGTGGCCATCAGCACCACTAGGAGGCAGTATAAGGGCCGGTTCTCCCAGCTCCCCAACCCCCGCGCGCCTGACCACCGCATGACTTTTCCTTTAGTTCTTCCATCTCCCATCCACAAAATGGGTACCTCAGGGTGGTGTGAAATGAGGTGGGTGGGGAAAAACAGAACAGGTTATACGTGAATGATGTCTCCTGTCCAAGATCAAGCACAGCCGAGATGCTTCTCAGCTTCCAAAGTTCCTGGTATTTCCAGTGCCAGTGTCTTGCCTTAAAGATGAAAGGACACAAACCCAGATTTTGAAGCATAAGCCATTAACTTCTGTTGGCATCAGACACGATCTGTTTTTTTGTTTTGTTTTGTTTTTTTGTTTTTTTTATAAACATATATTTTTATCCCCAGGGGTACAGGTCTGCGAATCACCAGGTTTACACACTTCACAGCACTCACCATAGCACATACCCTCCCCAATATCCATAACCCCACCCCCCCTCTCCCAACCCCCTCCCCCCATCAACCCTCAGTTTGTTTTGTGAGATTAAGAGTCACTTATGGTTTGTCTCCCTCCCAATTCTATCTTCTTTCATTTACTCTTCTCCTACCCCCTTAACCCCCATGTTGCATCTCCTCTACCTCATATCAGGGAGATCATATGATAGTTGTCTTTCTCTGATTGACTGATTTCACTAAGCATGATACCCTCTAGTTCCATCCACGTCGTCGCAAATGGCAAGATTTCATTTCTTTTGATGGCTGCATAGTATTCCATTGTGTATATATACCACATCTTCTTTATCCATTCGTCTGTTGATGGACATCTAGGTTCTTTCCATAGTTTGGCTATTGTAGACATTGCTGCTATAAACATTCGGGTGCACGTGCCCCTTCGGATCACTAGGTTTGTATCTTTAGGGTAAATACCCAGCAGTGCAATTGCTGGGTCATAGGGTAGTTCTATTTTCAACATTTTTTTTTAAGATTTTATTTATTTATTTGACAGAGAGAGATCACAAGTAGACAGAGAGGCAGGCAGAGAGACGGAGGGAAGCAGGCTCTCCGCTGAGCAGAGAGCCCGATGTGGGACTCGATCCCAGGACCCTGAGATCATGACCTGAGTCGAAGGCAGCGGCTTAAACCACTGAGCCACCCAGGCGCCCTATTTTCAACATTTTGAGGAAACTCCATGCTGTTTTCCAGAGTGGTTGCACCAGCTTGCATTCCCACCAACAGTGTAGGAGTGTTCCCCTTTCTCCGCATCCTCGCCAGCATCTGTCATTTCCTGACTTGTTAATTTTAGCCATTCTGACTGGTGTGAGGTGATATCTCATGGTGGTTTTGATTTGTATTTCCCTGATGCCGAGTGATATGGAGCACTTTTTCATGTGTCTGTTGGCCATCTGGATGTCTTCTTTGCAGAAATGTCTGTTCATGTCCTCTGCCCATTTCTTGATTGGATTATTTGTTCTTTGGGTGTTGAGTTTGCTAAGTTCTTTTTTTTTTTAAGATTTTTATTTATTTATTGAGAGAAAGGCAGTGAGAGAGAGCATGAGCGAGGAGAAAGTCAGAGGGAGAAGCGGACTCCCCGTGGACCTGGGAGCCCGATGCGGGACTCGATCCCGGGACTCCGGGATCATGACCTGAGCCGAAGGCAGTCGTCCAACTAACTGAGCCACCCAGGTGTCCCAAGTTTGCTAAGTTCTTTATAGATTTTGGACACTAGCCCTTTATCTGATATGTCATTTGCAAATATCTTCTCCCATTCTGTCAGTTGTCTTTTGGTTTTGTTCACTGTTTCCTTTGCTGTGCAAAAGCTTTTGATCTTGATAAAATCCCAATAGTTCATTTTTGCCCTTGCTTCCCTTGCCTTTGGTGATGTTCCTAGGAAGATGTTGCTGTGGCTGAGGTCAAAGAGGTTGCTGCCTGTGTTCTCCTCGATGATTTTGATGGATTCCTTTCTCACATTGAGATCCTTCATCCATTTTGAGTCTATTTTCGTGTGTGGTGTAAGGAAATGATCCAATTTCATTTTTCTGCATGTGGCTGTCCAATTTTCCCAACACCATTTATTGAAGAGGCTGTCTTTTTTCCATTGGACATTCTTTCCTGCTTTGTCGAAGATGAATTGACCATAGAGTTGAGGGTCCATTTCTGGGCTCTCTATTCTGTTCCATTGATCTATGTGTCTGTTTTTGTGCCAGTACCATGCTGTCTTGATGATGACAGCTTTGTAATAGAGCTTGAAGTCCGGAATTGTGATGCCACCAACTTTGGCTTTCTTTTTCAATATTCCTTTGGCTATTCAAGGTCTCTTCTGGTTCCATATAAATTTTAGGATTATTTGTTCCATTTCTTTGAAAAAAATGGATGGTACTTTGATAGGAATTGCATTAAATGTGTAGATTGCTTTAGGTAGCATAGACATTTTCACAATATTTATTCTTCCAATCCAGGAGCATGGAACATTTTTCCATTTCTTTGTGTCTTCCTCAATTTCTTTCATGAGTACTTTATAGTTTTCTGTGTATAGATTCTTAGTCTCTTTGGTTAGGTTTATTCCTAGGTATCTTATAGTTTTGGGTGCAATTGTAAATGGGATGGACTCCTTAATTTCTCTTTCTTCTGTCTTGTTGTTGGTGTAGAGAAATGCAACTGATTTCTGTGCATTGATTTTATATCCTGACACTTTACTGAATTCCTGTACAAGTTCTAGCAGTTTTGGAGTGGAGTCTTTTGGGTTTTCCACATATAGTATCATATCTGCAAAGAGTGATAGTTTGACTTCTTCTTTGCCGATTTGGATGCCTTTAATTTCTTTTGTTGTCTGATTGCTGAGGCTAGGACTTCTAGTACTATGTTGAATAGCAGTGGTGATAACGGACATCCCTGTCGTGTTCCTGACCTTAGCGGAAAAGCTTTCAGTTTTTCTCCATTGAGAATGATATTTGCGGTGGGTTTTTCATAGATGGCTTTGAGAATATTGAGGTATGTGCCCTCTATCCCTACACTTTGAAGAGTTTTGATCAGGAAGGGATGCTGTACTTTGTCAAATGCTTTTTCAGCATCTATGGAGAGTATCATATGGTTCTTGTTCTTTCTTTTATTAATGTGTTGCATCCCATTGATTGATTTGCGGATGTTGAACCAGCCTTGCAGCCCTGGAATAAATCCCACTTGGTCGTGGTGAATAATCCTTTTAATGTACTGTTGAATCCTATTGGCTAGTATTTTGGTGAGAATTTTTGCATCTGTGTTCATCAAGGATATTGGTCTGTAGTTCTCTTTTTTGATGGGATCCTTGTCTGGTTTTGGGATCAAGGTGATGCTGGCCTCATAAAATGAGTTTGGAAGTTTTCCTTCTATTGCTATTTTTTGGAACAGTTTCAGGAGAATAGGAATTAGTTCTTCTTTAAATGTTTGGTAGAATTCCCCCGGGAAGCCATCTGGCCCTGGGCTTTTGTTTGTTTGGAGATTTTTGATGACTGTTTCAATCTCCTTACTGGTTATGGGTCTGTTCAGGCTTTCTATTTCTTCCTGGTTCAGTTGTGGTAGTTTATATGTCTCTAGGAATGCATCCATTTCTTCCAGATTGTCAAATTTGTTGGCGTAGAGTTGCTCATAGTATGTTCTTATAATTGTCTGTATTTCTTTGGTGTTCGTTGTGATCTCTCCTCTTTCATTCATGATTTTATTTATTTGGGTCCTCTCTCTTTTCTTTTTGATAAGTCTGGCCAGGGGTTTATCAATCTTATTAATTCTTTCAAAGAACCAGCTCCTAGTTTCGTTGATTTGTTCTATTGTTTTTTTGGTTTCTATTTCATTGATTTCTGCTCTGATCTTTATGATTTCTCTTCTCCTGCTGGGTTTAGGGTTTCTTTCTTGTTCTTTCTCCAGCTCCTTTAGGTGTAGGGTTAGGTTGTGTACCTGAGACCTTTCTTGTTTCTTGAGAAAGGCTTGTACCGCTATATATTTTCCTCTCAGGACTGCCTTTGTTGTGTCCCACAGATTCTGAACCATTGTGTTTTCATTATCATTTGTTTCCATAAATTTTTTCAATTATTTTTTAAATTCCTGGTGACCCATTCATTCTTTAGAAGGATGCTGTTTAGTCTCCATGTATTGGGGTTCTTTCCAAATTTCCTCTTGTGATTGAGTTCTAGCTTTAGAGCATTGTGGTCTGAAAATATGCAGGGAATGATCCCAATCTTTTGATACCGGTTGAGACCTGATTTAGGACCAAGAATGTGATTTATTCTGGAGAATGTTCCATGTGCACTAGAGAAGAATGTGTATTCTGTTGCTTTGGGATGAAATGTTCTGAATATATCTGTGATGTCCATCTGGTCCAGTGTGTCATTTAAGGCCTTGATTTCCTTGTTGATCTTTTGCTTGGATGATCTGTCCATTTCAGTGAGGGGAGTGTTAAAATCCCCTACTATTATTGTATTCTTGTCGATGTGTTTCTTTGATTTTGTTATTAATTGGTTTATATAGTTGGCTGCTCCCACGTTAGGGGCATAGATATTTAAAATTGTTAGATCTTCTTGTTGGACAGTTCCTTTGAGTATGATATAGTGTCCTTCCTCATCTCTTATTATAGTCTTTGGCTTAAAATCTAATTGATCTGATATAAGGATTGCCACTCCTGCTTTCTTCTGATGTCCATTAGCATGGTAAATTCTTTTCCACCCCCTCACTTTAAACCTGGAGGTGTCTTCGGGTTTAAGATGAGTTTCTTGTAGGCAACATATAGATGGGTTTTGTTTTTTTTATTCATTCTGATACCCTGTGTCTTTTGATTGGGGCATTTAGCCCATTAACATTCAGGGTAAGTATTGAGAGATATGAATTTAGTGCCATTGTATTGCCTGTAAGGTGACTGTTATTGTATATTGTCTCTGTTTCTTTCTGATCTACTACTTTGAGGGTCTCTCTTTGCTTAGAGGACCCCTTTCAATATTTCCTGTAGAGCTGGTTTGGTATTTGCAAATTCTTTCAGTTTTTGTTTGTCCTGGAAGCTTTTAATCTCTCCTTCTATTTTCAATGATAGCATAGCTGGATATAGTATTCTTGGCTGCGTGTTTTTCTCGTTTAGTGCTCTGAATATATCATGCCAGCTCTTTCTGGCCTGCCAGGTCTCTGTGGATAAGTCTGCTGCCAATCTAATATTTTTACCATTGTACGTTACAGACTTCTTTTCCCGGGCTGCTTTCAGGATCTTTTCTTTGTCACTAAGACTTGTCAATTTTACTATTAGGTGACGGGGTGTGGACCTATTCTTATTGATTTTGAGGGGGGTTCTCTGAACCTCCTGGATTTTGATGCTTGTTCCCTTTGCCATATTGGGGAAATTCTCTCCAATAATTCTCTCCAATATACCTTCTGCTCCCCTCTCTGTTTCCTCTTCTTCTGGAATCCCAATTATTCTAATGTTGTTTCGTCTTATGGTGTCACTTATCTCTCGAATTCTCCCCTCGTGGTCCAGTAGCTGTTTGTCCCTCTTTTGCTCAGCTTCTTTATTCTCTGTCATTTGGTCTTCTATATCGCTAATTCTTTCTTCTGCCTCATTTATCCTAGCAGTGAGAGCCTCCATTTTTGATTGCACCTCATTAATAGCTTTTTTGATTTCAACTTGGTTAGATTTTAGTTCTTTTATTTCTCCAGAAAGGGCTTTTATATCTCCCAAGAGGGTTGCTTTAATATCTTCCATGCCTTTTTCAAGCCCGGCTAGAACCTTGAGAATCGTCATTCTGAAGTCTATATCAGACATGTTACCAATGCCTGTATTGATTAGGTCCCTAGCCTTTGGTACTGCTTCTTGTTCTCTTTTTTGGTTGTGAATTTTTCCGCCTTGTCATTTTGTCCAGATAAGAGTTTATGAAGGAGCAAGTAAAATACTAAAAGGGTGGCAACAACCCCAGGAAAATATGCTTTAGCCAAATCAGAATAGATCCCAAATCGTGAGGGGGAGAAAGGGGATAAAAAGGGGTTCAGAAAGGAAAAAAAAAAAGAAACTATTAAAAAAAGAAAGCCGATAAAGAAAAAAATATAAAAAGGAAAAAAAAAAATATATATATTAGATAAACTATTTAAAAAACGTTAAAAAAGAAAACAGTAAAAGTTAAAAAAAATTTAGAAGAAGAGAAAAAAAATTGAAAAAGAAAAAAAATATTAAATTAACTGCAAGGCTAAAGAATCATGGGGAGAAAGCTATGAGTTCCGTGCTTTGCTTTCTTCTCCTCTGGAATTCCGCCGTTCTCCTTGGTATAGAAACTGCACTCCTTGGTAGGTGAACTTGGTCCTGGCTGGGTTTCTCGTTGATCTTCTGGGGGAGGGGCCTGTTGTAGTGATTCTCTAGCGTCTTTGCCCCAGGCGGAGTTGCACCGCCCTTACCCGGGCCCGGGCTGGGTAATCTGCTCGGGTTTGCTGGGTTTGCTTTCGGGAGCTTTTGTTCCCTGAGCGCTTTTCGTAGAGTTCTGGAAGACGGGAATGAAGATGGCGGCCTCCTGGTCTCTGGCCCGGAGGAGCCGAGAGCCCGGGGCCCCACTCCTCAGTGCGCCCTCAGAGAACAGCGCCCAATGACTCCCGTCACCCTGGCCTCCGGCCGCGCTCCGAGCTGACCGAGCCTGCGACCAGTTCAAGGCAACCCTGAGCTGAGAGTCACTCCTCGGCTCTGTCTCTGTAGCCAGCTTCCCCGTTCTAATACCGGTAAGCTCTGCGACACTCAGACACCCCCGATCCTTCTGTGACCCTGCGGGACCTGAGGCCGCGCTGACCCCACCTGGGCTTCACCCCGGTTAAGCCTCTGGAGCGATGTCCCTCAGCGGAACAGACTTTTATAAAGATTTTTTTTTTTTTTTTTTTTTAGCGGAACAGACTTTTAAAAGTCCCGATTTTGTGCTCCATTGCTCTGCCGCTCGCCGGGAGCCGGCCTCTCCCCCCGCGGTCTATCTTCCCGTCGCTTTGGATTCACTTCTCCGCCAGTCCTACCTTTCAGATAGTGGTTGATTTTCTGTTTCTAGAATTGCTGTTCTTCTTCTCTTCAATCTCCCGTTGGATTTGTAGGTGTTTGCAATGTTTAGATAAGCTATTTAGCTGATCTCCTGCTACCTGAAGTAGTCTCAGCTGCTACTTCTCCGCCATCTTGACTCCTCCCCCACGATCTATTTTTAATTACATTGTAGAGTAAGTCGGGTTTCCCGGGTTTATTTTTGAGTATAGTCCATGGGGTAGAGTTCCTGTTCCTCAGCCTCCCCTTCAGCAGGAGGAAATTAATCGCTTAGGGATCAAGAATGCTGATTTTATGGGCAGCCTGAGTTTGAATCTGCCCCTGCTGATTATTAGCTGTGTGACCTTGGGGAAATTCCTTCTTTTCTCTCAGACTCTGTTTCCTCGCCTGTAACATGGAGATAATAATAGATCCTACTAGAAAAGATTGAGTTTTAACTCAAATAATGCACGTAAAGTGCTCAGTATGGTGTCTGGTACTCGGAAAACACTCAATACATGTTGACAGTAATAATTATTAGCATTGTCATCATTGTCATCATAATTAAGGCCCCAGGATAGGGAGAAAGATGGGAAATTGAGAGTTTGGGGAATACTTAGCATTTGTAAAGCAAAGCTGGTACAGTCCAGCTCTGATAATTCATAACTTACTAAATCTGACCTGTCATTCTGCTTTTAATGAAAATATATTTAATATTGGAATTAATTACTATTAAAGTGGCCTTGTTATTGAGCATCGAGGGATAGGTGGCAGACCCAGTGGGTTATCATTGAGTAAATTTTCTCAAGGAAGGACAACAACAACAACAAAAAAGACCTGAATTAATGCACCATCCTGAATCCAGTTGGAAAATCCCTAATAACACTGGCTGTTGTTGACAATTAATCTAAGGAGGCTGTAAATTATGAGAGAGCTTTGGAGGCAGAAACTAAGGTGGGAATGGAAACAAGGAAGAATTCAATTTATCCCAGCTCTGCCAGGTTTTTCTGAATCAGCGGTTCTTTTTTTTTTTTTTTTTTAAAGACCCTCTGGCCTCATTTTTTTTTTTTTAATTTATTTGACAGAGAGAGATCACAAGCAGACGGAGAGGCAGGCAGAGAGAGAGGGAAGCAGGCTTCTTGCTGAGCAGAGAGCCCGATGTGGGACTCGATCCCAGGACCCTGAGATCATGACCTGAGCCGAAGGCAGCGGCTTAACCCACTGAGCCACCCAGGCGCCCTGAATCAGCGGTTCTATAACCAGGGAAGAGTCAGGGAGACTTGAGGACACTTGTTACCCCAAAGGGGTTCACTCTATGTAGCAGGAGAATTGGGCTGGACCAGGTCCAGGTCATGATGGGAGGTCCTAGCCTAGCATCTGTTCTCTATAAGGTGTGGTAGCAGAGAGGCCATTAAGGACAGATTATCTGGTGATTTTAAAGCCATGACAGAGAGATTGGGTTATTTCTAAGTGAAATGGGAGGTCTCTGTTGGTTTTTGAGCAGGGAGGGATTTAATATGTTGGTCTAGAACTCACACTGGCCACTGGCTAGAGAACAGACCTAGGAAGTAACTGCAGTCATTTGGATAAAAGTTTATAGAGGCTAGGGGCACCTGGGTGGCTCAGTGAGTGAAGGCTCTGCCTTCAGCTCAGGTCATGATCTCAGGGTCCTGGGATTGAGCCCCACATTGGGCTCTCTGCTCAGCAAGGAGACTGCTTCCCCTTCTTTCTGCCTGCTTGTGATCTCTCTCTCCCAAATAAATAAGTAAAATCTTAAAAAAAAAAAGTTTATAGACACTTGACCTAGAGGGGTGATAGAGAGCTCATGTAGATATGAGGTAGGTTTAAAATGTCAAGTTGGCAAGAGGTGCCTGGGGGTTGGATGTGGAGAGTAAGGGGGATAGGAGGCACCCAACGATGATGTCTCCCCTCATAGAACTTAAGTAGCTAAATGAATGTCAATACTTGTAACAGTCAGCTCCTGCCATGATGATGCTGCATAACAAATAACCCCAAATCCTCCCAGGGAATTAGAACTGCAAAGGCATGAATCTGTCCTCATCTGCAAATCAGCTGGGCTCAAATGAAAAAAATAGTTTTAGACCTGCCATTAGCTATTATTACAAAAGTTCTTTAACAAACACCTTTTCCTATGGAATCTAAAAAAAAAAAAAAATTAAGCTACTCTGAGCAAATGGACAAATCCATGGTTTGAGGAATCTGTGGCAGGATAGTCCTAGTGCCACTTGAAGAGATTTGTCCCAGCCATCCCACAACTCAGAGCATTGAGAGAGAGGAGTACGTTCCAATTTATCCTGGCCTCAAGCAATTTCAGTTTTCTGATTAGCTTTGCGCAGCTAGCAGGAACTTTGTCAGGCAGATAGCTTGTCATGCCAAACACAGGACGAGCCTGTCACTGGTCAGGAAGCTGACTCAGTCAGAGAGATTGGCTTGCCTCCGTCTAATTGATGCCATCCACATAACACTAAGAATCACAACCACCGCCAAGCCATGCCTGCTCCTCCATTACTAGTTTTGAGCATCAGAATCAGTCAGCCTGTCAGAAGCCATTAGACTCTGGGGCTGGCTGATTTTGAGAAGGACAGTGGGGGGTCTTTTCAAGGACAAGATGAACATGTAGGAGGGAAAATAGACAGTGTTCCTGGCCCAGAATCCATGGCTGAGGGATTAGATGGCTCCAGGAATGAACAAGATGATGTTTTGAGCTTTGTGGGGGTAATGCATCATGTCTTGTATGGAAAAAGAAGGATTGGGGATATGATCGAGGTAAATTGTTGCCATCCCAAATGGCCATTTGCAATGTGGGTGGGAAATAACTAAAAGAGACTCAAGGAGAAACCAGAAACAGGTGCATTTAGGAACAAGCACAGCCGATGGTAGCTGTCTGAAGGTGAAGGATGGACTTTGCAAAAGAAAAAAAAAGAACGCCTTCTAATTCCACACTGTGGCAAACCCTTACTTGGCTAGCACGCCGCAGCTCAAGGCTCCTGCTATGCGACAGACCTGGTCCTCCCTCTCTGCCATGTTCGCTGGCTTGGTGAACTGTGAAGCCATATGTATGCTTGAGCAAGACAAACACTTGGAAATCATCCATTCTTCCTTGCTCTCCCTCACTCCCTTTATCCAATTCTCTCTAAGTGCTGTTAATTTTGCCTCCTAAATATTTCTCAGAGCAGCTCACTTTTCCCCTTTCCCCGGGGCCATCAGCTTGGTCTCTGCCACCGTCAGCCTTCACGTGGCCAACTGCAATGGTCCCCTCATCAGCCTCCTGGCTTCTAGCTCTGCCTCCCTCGGATCATCTTTTCAACACATGGATCTGCCAACACCACCTCCCCGTTTGAAGACCCTTCTGCTGGCTCCCCATGGCTTTCGGAATAAGGACCAAAATTATGAATATGATCTGCTGTTCCCAGAATGGTTGGGTGTCTGCCCACCTCTCACCACTGCACAAGCTGTTAATCTGCCCGAAACTTTCTTCCCTCCAACTTCCACCAAGATCACCCATTCTTTCCATCCCAGCTCAAGCATCAGCTGTCCTTCGCCCACAGCCACCAATGCACCAGAGACCAGAAACATAAATATACCCAGAGAATCCTATCTCTTTCCTTCAGACTCCTTATCCCAGCTGGTCACTGTGCCTTCAGCTCTCTGTGATGATTCAGTTGAAACCTGTCTCCCCAGGGAGCTCTTTGGCTGAACTGTGGGTGAATTTATTGAACACCCAGACCATCCCCATCCTCCCTGGGCTTCTTCTACTGTGGTTGAATGCCTGGCCTTCCTTGAACCTGGGAATGCCCGTGTGACATTGTCTGGCCAGCAAGATGAAGGCAGAAGGTGCTGATGGACATTTCTGGGAAAGATTGTTGAAAGAGGGCAGGTGTAACTGGGATGGGCTTTGTCACTTTCTCTTCCCTTTGTATTCCTCTCCGGAATACAAAGACCATGAAGAATGGTGTGGTTGATGTTTTTCCACCATGAAGTGAAGCCACACAGGGATGGCAAAGCAGAAGGAGGAGGAGCTGACACCTTTGTTGCCATGGTTACGAGGCCAGGTTGTCCCTTGTTCACTTACCACTGACATCTTCCGGCCACTGGGTTGGGATTCTGCGTTGCTGGCAGCTCCTGAGTTAATGGGTATGTTTCTATAGAACTTATATCTTATTCCATGAGTGTCTAACAAGGAAGGTTCCAGAAGAATATGAACCACATCTATTTTTGCTCCACATACATCCCCAGCATGGTGCCTGGCACAGGGCACATGTTCCATGAATATCCTTTGAATGAGTGGATAGAGAAAGCACTGTCTTTGGAGTCCTAACCAGATCCAGGCTCTAACTCTTGCTCTGTTGGTGAAGGCTGTGTGTCCACTTGACCTCTCTGAGCCCCGATTTCCTCAAATGTAAAATCAGGCCAATAACAAAACAGCAGCAGGCTATACGGAGGGTCTAATGAGGAGAGGTATAGATACTGCGAGATCTTATCTAGGAACTTAGCTGTTGCCGTTATGATCGTGAGTGACTGTCTCTGTCGCCTCCAACTGCCACTCTGAGCACCATGTACTAAGCTCTATGAGAGGTTGTCGCAGCTGAAGGTCTGCCTCTGCCCTCCAGGATTTAGCAGCTCAGCTGGTGAGAAAAGATTTGCACAAGTACATGGCGAACTTGCAGTGCCTCTCAGGGAAAATGTGCCTGTGACCACAGGAGGAGCACAGACCCCAGACTTAACAGCTGCGGAGAGCAGGGAAAAAATCACATGCACTGATGAAGTTGTCCGTGGGAGCAGTGCAGGGACAGAAAGCCTTGCTTCCTCTCCATTGGGCTAGTTACCAAGCACTTATCCACACCCTGCTCCAGAGCAAGTGCCAAGGTAAGACAGGCACTGCCCGACTGAGGTGCCCAAGTGATTCCACAAAACTTCTTGCCTGCCTGAACAATGGACGAAACGAGCCAATGTGCGAACAAATAAACTTCTGAAGAGAAACGAATGAGCTAGGAAATAAATAATGTAGGTGTCCCCCAGGAAATAGCTGTACTCTCAGGAATGACAGTCTGGGAAGATGGAGGGCCAGGCTGCAGGCGTGTGACCCCAATCACAGCGGGGGACATGCAGTCGGGAGAGAAGGCAAAGGAAGGTAGGGCTGGAGTCCGTGGGGTTTGGCAGGGGAGCAAAGGCTCTACGAAACCCCGCCCCTACCCAGTGTCCTATATATACTGGACAGTCTGTCATGTGTCACTCCACCCATTTTTACCAGAAGCTGAGTAGAAGCCAGCATGGTGCTGGGCAGTGGACACCCAATGGACAGGAAGACAAGATGCTCGCCCTCCCCAAGCAACTCTCTCCTTCCCAGTCCTGCTGCCATGAGGGTCATGGAGATGATAGTGGATCTGATATTCATGATCATTGCTGCCAATGGGGGTCCTCCTTTCAGCATGGTGCTCTCCAAACACCTCCTTCACTACCCAATAGTGCTGCAGAGTTTGGAACCGTCACAATGAAGCCACCGCCCTGAGTTCCACAGCTGGCACTGAAGCACCGGCACAGGGACCCGACCCTTGTCTGAAGCAGAAGTCTGGCCTCTGGATTACTGTGCTCACCTGCTCGGGCTTTTATTCTAAGCCAGTCAAGTTCAAGTTCGAGGTGCTTATGAGGAAGACCATGGGGGTGATGGAGATGTCCTCTATCTTGACTGCAGTGAAGGACGGTTTCATGGGCACATGTATGTCAAAAGTTACCAAACTCTAAATATGGAGGGTGTTGTTTTCCAGTTACACTTCAAGAAAGCTCTTTTTCAGAAAGCGATCAGAATAGTTAATGTGCATAACCATCCCCCAGGCTGTTCCTTAGAAGGCAGGGATGGTTGGACCCCACCCACTGGCCGCAGATATTTTCGGCTCAATGGGTCTGTGATTCAATAGACATGTTCCTGGTGATCCTGATTCGGCCACCCCGATTCATGTGACCTGTGTCCTTTCACCCTAGCTGTACCTCTGTATCACCTGGGGAGATTTTAGAGAACACCAGGGCCCAGGTCTCACCCCCGATCAGGTGAGACAACGTCTCTGGGAGTAGAGAAAGAGGAAATCTCACAAGTGATTCAAATGTGCAGAGAACTACTGGGCTGAGAAGCCCTTTCGTGGACGCTCGCCTGGGGTGCACAAAGCCAGGTACAAGTGATACTAAATGCCAGGAAAGGCAGGTCAGGTGCCATAGATGTTCTGGAAGGAGACGAAGGCCCCAACACTCTTGCTGGATTAAGCCCCTTCTCTCTGCCTTGGATTTGTTCTTACCACACACAGCATCATGGGGCACAGTCCATGACACACCCTGCACAAAGCTCCCAATAGCCGTAAAGACGTCTGCTGTGTTAAGAGAGAGAGGCTGAGACATAGCCCTGGCCTCGGCATCCCTGGAACAGGTCTCCCCCCAGCTCCGGCGGATGAGCAGCCGGGCCATGGATGACTGAGAGAAGAAGAAACTGGCATTTCGTAGAATCCAGCGTCAGAGCTGGTGAGTCCATGAGAAGAGTCTTACCAACCCCCTGCTTACAGGTGGGAAAACTGAGGGAGGAGAAAGGTAACCACTTGAGGGTTATTCCTTGATTGTAAAAGTACAAGAATCAGAAAAGGGCTTCTCCTCCATGCAGCCTGCCCTGATTGCATCCATCTCTCATGTGCCCTGGGACCTCGGACAGGTCATTCATTCATTCAACAAATATTTAATGAGCACCAACTCTGTGGGGGCACAGGGCTGAGTGCTGGGATTATGCGGTGAGCAAGATAGGCAAGATATCTTGACATCATACAAGAAACCCCTTATATTCTTTTTTTAAAAGATTCATTTATTTATTTGAGAGAGAGAGCGTGAGCAGGGGGAGATGCGGGGAGAGAGGGAGAGAAAGAATTCCAAGCAGACTCCCCAGTGAGCACAGAGCCAGCCATGGGGCTTGATCCCATGATCCATGAGATCATGACCTGAGCTGAAACCAAGAGTCAGACGCTGAACCAACTGAGCCACCCAGGCACCCCTAAACCCTTTATGTTCTAATAGGATAAACCAGATAGTAAAGATGAAACACACAACTAGAGGAATAAAAAAGGCAGCAGGAACAAGGACTTGGAGAAGGGCCCTTCGGGGAAATGAAGTGGAGTCTGACCACCAGTGACCGGTGACCAGAGTGTCCAGATGAGGCTTCAGAGAGCAAAGGCCTGAGTAAGGGGAGGGAGGGAGCCTGGAAAGAACTAGAGAGAGTGTTCCAGGGGATGGGAGCCCAGAACACAGAAGTCCTAAGGAGGGGACCAGTGTGAGGTATTCCAGGAAGCAAAAGAAGGCCAGGGCAGGGAAGGTGAAGGAGGTGATGGAGATCATGGTTGTCACCAAGGGCAGTGAGGGGAAGTAGAGGCCAATGGCCCACAGACCAGCCTGGGGGTTATTTTATCCTCAGCACCTTGGGAGGGCCAGGCAGGACTTCTGTCACAAGGGAGCCCTCTGTCTGACCACCAGACATTGTCCAGCAGTGAGTTGCACCAGAAGGCAGAGTTTCTGTTCCACGCAAGAATGCCCTAGAAGTAAACGCGGTGCTCCCGTTGGCTCTCTTGCCCCCTGGATGCTCCTTCTAGGCTCAAGAGCCAGGCCATTTATTACCCATCCTGCTGTCATCTTGCACAGCACCTGGGTGGTGTCAGGAAACATTCTGCATCTGTACCCCAAGCCCATGGTGCAGGACCCCAACCCAGCCCCCTTGGGGCTACACAAGTGCCGCTGGTCAAAATGCATTATAACTTCAGCTTTGGGCCTTAGCTGGCACCTGAGCAGAGGCTGGGGGGCTAGAAGATGCTGGAGAACCACCATGGTGTCCTGATGTGGGGGGGACACATGTATGTATAGGGGGGTCCCCAAACAGCACTCCACAAGGCATGGGGACAGAACTGGCTTGGGACTTCAGCTTTGTCCACTGAGCCATGGTTTTGCTCTCTGAGCCTCAGTTTCCATAGCTATAAAATGGGCTCACAGTGCCTTCCTCCCCTTGTGGGGTGGATGAGGAGACAAATGTGAAGGCTTAGCATTGTGCCCAGCACCCTGTGAGTGTTCATTCCATCAGAATTTGCAACATCCTCATACTGTCAGTTGGGCAAGGCCCACGGAATATTCCTTCCCATACACGAGTCCCAGTTTCCCCATCTGTGAAAGGAAATGGTCAAAGGAGCTGAGTTCTGAGGTCCCTCTTGCCCTAAAAGTCAGTGAGTCACACACGCACTCACACTTGTGCATATCCTAAGAGCTCAGACTCTAGACACAGGGATACATGAGTTCAAATCTCAGCCTTACCTACCCTGGCTGTGTATCTTATACAAGCCACTCACTGAGCCTCAGTCCCCTCCTCTGTAGAATAGGGAGGACTGTGTCCGAGAGTGATCTGGGGCTCCGAGGGATCCTGTGGGTTAGCACTCAGCACCGGGGTGTGGGAACACTGTGCAAATGTCAGCCAGGAGACCCTCTCCCCCTCCTCCTATGTGCACCCCCTCGCGTGCTCAGCGGTGCCCTGCCATGGGTTAATCTGAGATGGGAGCAGGAACACAAATTTTCCATTCAAAACCCACAGACCATTTTTGTTCAGTAATAGATTTAAACAAGCTTTTCTCTCACAGCGATCTTCCCTAATCTCCGATTGTTCCCTTTTTAGAGATGCAGCGTCCTTTTGCATCGCTTGGAGAATACCAATTAGATATTGTCTGAAACCTCCCCTTGTCTCGTCAGGGGTGCTTTGCTCTTTCTTTAGCTGAGGCCTCTTCTGGGAGCTGCTTCGTCCTGTCATGTGTCGGCTGATTTCTCCCAGGCATGTCCTCGCCCGTGGAAGACAGATGCCAGTCCAGGATTGGTGATGGAGAAGGGCCCTGTAGTGGCTTCCCCAAGTCCAAATGGAATCCTTCACACTCGAGGAGGAAATAATAATAATAATAATAGGACTGTCATGTTCTAGTGACATTCTGTGTGCAGGGTCCCTTGCCCTCCAACACCACCATGCGGAGGGGAAGCAGACTATACCCATTTTACGGATGGGGGATCTGAGGCTCAGAGAAGTTAAGTGCTTGGACCAGTGTCACACAGTTTTCCCACAGTCCTGATTCTCCAAGTTCAGGGTGAATGTGCCAGTCAGACACCTGTTCATACAGACACCTGTATGTATTCATTGGGCATTTAGTAGGGACAAGGCTCTGATCTAAACATGGGGTACAGATGACAAGTAAACCCATAGCTAAGCAAGGGGATTTCAGATTGTGTCCACTACTGTACAAGGAGAATAATTATGAATGTCATGATTCCTTACAGAGGTGGCCAGGGGACCCTGTTAGAAGGTGACATTTGAGCTGGGCAGGGAGGAGGAGCCAGCTGTGCAGGGATGTGGGAGAAGAGGGTTGCAGGAAGGAGGAGCAGGCTTGGGAATGCAGACAGGCATGGAGGAGGCTAAGCCAAGTGGCCAGAGGAGCCAGTCCCCACGGGCACCTGAAGCCAGTGTAGAGGTTTGATCTTAGTGTAATAGGGGGAGGATGTGAGTCTATCATTTTTTAGGGACCCCTCTGACTGCTTGTGGAGACTGGAGCATCAGAACCCAAGAGTAGGGGCAGGGAAGCCCTCTCTGAAACATCAGGCTAGTTCCCTCCTACAGCCTGGGAGGAAAGACAGGTTGGCCCTAATGGAGTCGGGGAGGGCAGAGGAGGAGAGAGATGGGACAGGACCAGAGGGGACAAGCTGCCCCAGTGAGACATTGGCATGGAATCTAAGTGCCATGGGGAACTCGAAGGAGTCAGTTTTGACATTGGTCAATCTGGGCACGAGAGCAGAGACCCCCAGTCACTGATCAGCCAGAAGGAAGAGAAGCTATGCGGTAGCAGCAGGAGGGACAGTGTGGGAGGGGCAGGTGCTCTCTTCAGTGTTGCCGGGGGTCAGGACTTAGCCCAAGACAGGACAAGCACTGGGAGCTGAGTGCAGAGTGCCCAGCAACTGAGAAGTGGGGCTTATGATTCACCCCCTCCTAGGGGCGCCTGGCTGGCTCAGTCACCAGAGCGTGTGACTCTTGCTTTCAGAGTTGTGAGTTTGAGTCCCATGCTGGGTGAAAAGAGGACTTAAAAATAAAATCACCCTCTCCTACCTTGAGTCCTAGATCCACCACGTATTAGCTGGGTAACCCTTTGTAAGTGGACCTAACCTAACCTCTCTGAGCCTCAGTTTATCCTTCTATAAAACAGGAGTGAAACAGTATTTGTTTTCTCAGGTTTTATCATTAGAGGTTTTGTTTTTTATCAGCCTCATTGAGGTGTAATTGGTATTCACTGCACATTTAAATGTACAATTTGAGAAGTTTCGAGATATATATACACACCCGTGAAACCCTCCCCACAATTGAGATAATGAACACACACATTTCCCCTAAAATGCTTTCATGCCCTTTGATAAAAGTTCCTTTGGCTCACTCCTTCCCACTACCCCCACCTCCCCCAGGCTAGCACTCTCACAATATATTAGTTTGTATTTTCTAGAATTGTCTACAAACAGAATCATGTCCTACATACTCTTTTTTTTTTTTTTTAAATCTGGCTTCTTTCTCTCGGTGTAATGTTGTTTGAGATTCATCTCTGTTATTATGGGTATCAATAGTTCATCCCTTTTCCTTGCTAAGTGGTCAATATTCCATCATCTGAATGTACCACAGTTTGCTTACCCATTGATGGACATTTGGGTTGTTTCTAGTTTGTGAATAGATCCGTTGTGGACATGTGAACATGTCTTCACATGGACATCTGATCTCCCTTCTCTTAGGTAAACACCTAGGAGTGAAATTGCTGGATCATATGGCAGGTGTAGGTTTAACTTTGTTTTTTGGGTTTTTTTTTAAGATTTTACTTATTTATTTGAGAGAGAGTGGATGGGGATGGGGAGTGAGGTGGGGAAGAGTAGAGGAAGAGAGACGGGCAGACTCCATGCTGAACGCAGAGCCCAATGTGGGGCTCTATCCCAGGACCCTGAGATCATGACCCAAGCCCAAACCAAGAGTCGGACTCTTAACCGACTGTGTCACCCAGGCCCCTGGTTACTATTGAGTTTAGAGAATTATTTCTATATTATGGGGTGCAATTCTTTGCCAGATCGGAGATTTACAAATAGTTTCTCCCCATCCATGGCTTGTCTTCCTTTTCTTAACATCGTCTTTCAAAGAGCAGACGTTCTTGGTTTTAATGAGGCTCAATTTAAGCAAATTTTCCTTTTATGGGTTTTTTTGCTCCTCGGAGGGTGTGAAGATCATTCTGCGCCTGGTGCATTAGTAAGCACTTAATAAATGGCAGATGCCACTGTTATTACTATGTAGGAGAATATATAGCAGTGAATGAGGGATGAGGGTCCAGTGCCTCTGCACCCATCTCTGTGCAACCCGTCTAAGCTGACTTCCACTCTCTGGGACTCAGTTTTCTTGTGTGTGCAGTGGGGGTTTGCATGGCTAAGTGATGTTTGGGGGATCCTGGACAGGTGAGAGCTAGGAATGTGGAGGCTCCTTTCCAAGGACCAGAAGCCCTGCTTCCCCCTTGAACCGGGCATCCTGGGGGTGGTCTACAATCCTCCAGGGGCACTGGAGAACCTCTCACTCCAGAAGTCTTGGTGTTTCCCAGGCCTGCTCAGAAGCTGAGATCCTGCAGGTGAAGAAACTGGAGCTCAGACAGACGTGGTTAAGAAGTGGCCGAGCTGGAATTTGCACCCAGGTCTGTGTGACCCCAAAGCCGAGGCTCCCCAGGCTCCAACTAGGAGGGATCCTAGAGGAGAGAAATGACAGGGCAAGCAGAGAGAGGGGAGCTTAGCCAAAGAAATGTTCCATCTGAAAGGCACAGTGCATTCCCTCCCAAGCAGCTGTGAGCAAAAAATAGAGTGGGTTGGAATTAGCAGACCTTTTTTTTTCCCTCCCTTTTAATTTATAGCTTGTTAGTTGACATGCTCATTGGGAGAACGTCTTGCTCTCTGGTTTGGCAAAGTCAATGACAAAATACTGATGGCCCAGAACAGCCTTCTTCCTCTGTGTCAACTCATGACTGGGATTGGGAGCTCATCGACATCTCTGGGCTTCTCAGCAATAGCGGCCCTCATACAGATGTTCCCCTGGGTTCCGGAACGTGGGGAAACCCCACTGTTGGCTTGATGTCTGCAACAGTCCTGTTTCTGGTGTTCATTTCCCCAAACATTTAGTAAACTGCTCTCTATTCTCTAAGCACAGGAGAAAACCACAACTAGGACACAGCCCTTGTCCTCAGGCTGGAGAGGCGACAGTCACATACCCAAAGAATTATGGGACAGTGTGTTGTCTGCAGCGGCAGAGAGAAAGGGCAAACTGAGTATGGGTTGGGGCATCAGGGTAGGCTGCTTGGAGGAAGTGATATTTATTCATTTATTTATTTTAAAATATTTTTATTTATTCATTTGAGAGAGAGAGAGCATGAGCAGGGGGGAGGAGGCAGATGGAAAAGCAGACTCCTCGCTGAGCAGGAAGCCCGGACATGGGGCTGGATCCCAGGACCCTGAGATCATGACCCAAGCCAAAGGCAGACACTTAACTGACTGAGCCACCCCGGCGCCCTGAGGAAGTGACATTTAAAGGAAGAGTAGGAATTCAGCTGGGTAGAGCTACCACCAGTGACTAATTCTTGGGGGTGTGCAGTAAATGTCCCTGTCCTATTCAGATTCCCAGTGGTTTCTCAGGGGTCGCTCATATGATCTTTGCCAGATCATAAACTCACTAGGGATGGGGATCATGTGTTTGTTTTCTCCTCTGTTGCCTGTAGCAACAGACCCAGGCCCTGACACACAGAGCGGAATTCCTCAACCTTGGCAGTGTTGGCATCTGGAGTTGGATGATTCTTTGTTTGGGGCAAGAGGGTGGCAGTGAGGGCACATCCTGTGTGTTGTAGGATATTCATAAGCATCCCTGGTTCCTCCACCACTAGAGGCCAGGAGTGTCTCTCCTCCTCCTCCCTGCAAGTCGTGGCAAACAAACAAAAAGTCTCCAGATATTGCCAGATGTCCCCTGGAGGCAGAAATTACACTTGGTCGAGAACCACCATCATAGAATATCCATGCATTCATTCATTTACTCATGAAATTTCTCATTTGCGCGTTCAACAAGCATTTACTGAACATTTACCGCAGGCCAGGCATTTTGGTAGGCATTAGGTTCATAAGGATGTGTGAGACACAGCCATGGACACTGCCCTTGGGGAGGCCAGGCCAGAGAGGAAAAGAGGCAAACCAATGAGGTATGGTTGGGGAGCACAGGGGCTGGGGCAACAAGTGCAGGGGGCAGTGGACAGATGGATGGAATCCAGGAAGGCTTCCTGGAAGAGGTAACACCTGTACTGAATCTTACAGATAAATAGAAATTAGCCAGGGGAAAGGGGGAGAAGGCATTTTAAACCTGCATATGCAGAGCATAGATCTCCACGGTGGCCAGAAGAATGGAACAGAAAGCCTTTATCTGGAAAGATCATGTAGGAGCCATTGGCAGATAGGAAGCAGGGAAAGAAGGGATACAGCAAGCAAGAGGAAAATTCTCTGGCTGCAAGGTAACAGAGAGGCTCCCTAACATGGCATGAGTTGTTGGCTTGGGTGATGTTCTTATCCCTGCAGACCTGCCTGCTGGCACTGGTCCCCTATGGTTCACCCTCCAGTTTCTCTTCGCAGGGGAGACACTGGGCCTCATGCCAACCCCGACCACCATCACCCATGGCTTGGTCTCCATCCCGTCTCAGCCATCCCCCGCAAAGACCTCCTTCCTGTCCACTGGATTCTCAGATTGACATGAGGGAAAGCATGTGATCTACCTGTCACTGAACCCCTGACTGTGTTTGGAGTTTGAAGACAAATTGGGGGGGCGGGTAGAATACAGCTCATCTCCCAAGATTTGCAACTGCCAACCCATTAGGTCTACAGAACTGAACAGAGAGGCTGACCCGCTAATTATTTGAGAAATTTGGTGTTACTGAAACTTCCCCATGCCTGAAGGATGTATGATCTCCCTAGTGCAGCTCAGGCATTTCCCATGGCTCTCCAAAACAGATAAGATTTTATTTTTTAAATACAATGTATCTATATATTCTGTTGATCTGTCTGGGAAGGGAATTTATTAAATAGTGGGGATAGAAATGGGAGTGGGAAGTGGTCAGACCATTTGAGCCCGTGGGCTTGAGTAGTTCCTGTTGTGACATTTATTTCAAAAGGACCCTTCAAAGAGGTAGTTATAAACTAAACCACCTGTTCTCCTTCTGGGGTTCCCAAACCCTAATGGTCCCTGAAAGGAGTGATCAGGGAGGGTCTGAGGGATAGGCTAAAGGCTTCTGAAACTCTCCTGGGGATTCTATACTTAGTGTAACAGAGGCTGAATCCTCTGGCTAATAGGTCAGGTTTTTCCAGCTTAAAATTAATCAGTACTGCCTGTAGGATGACATTCTAACTTTTCCCTCAGGTCCAGCTTGCCATGGCCACTGCCGACATTCCCAGACCTCCCTGTCAACATTTCCCTTCCTGATTCCCCCTTTGTTCCCCTCTGACTGCACAAAAGCTCATGCACACCAGTCCCCTATCCCACCTATCCCCATACATACCAGTCCCCCATCATATGTGTCCCCCATTACATCTATCCCCGTACATGCCAGCCTCTCTCACATCCAGGCCCCAGTGAGGACCCTTCTCTTCCTCCCCTCTTCTTCTGCCCCACCCAGTCCCCAGCTCACCATCCCCCACACAGAAGCTGCCATGGATGGTTCAGGCTACCCCTAATCTGTACCCTCAAACCCCCCTAAGTGGTGGGATCTTAAGTTACCAGACCTGAGTTCAAGTCTCTGCTCAGCCACTGAACGTATGACTTCACTTTCCTGAGCCTCAGTTTCCCCACATGTCAAGCAAGGATAACAAAGTTCCTATCTCAGGATTTTTGTGAGGATCCAATGCAATGGTCATTGTATGGGCTCTCAGCACTGACCTGACTCTGAGATAGTCCACGTAACATTAGCTACCACATCATCATCTCCATATCCATCTCCCCTGAGGGTTCAGGGACCAGGTCTTTGGTCCCTTATTCTCAGGGTCTGGTTCAACGCCTCACAAGTAGACCTCCAATAACATTTGCACAGAGGGGTCCAAAGACATTAGAGTGGGAGCCAGAGCCACTGACCAGCCAGGGGAACCGAGGCAAGTCCTTTCGCTTCTCTGTGCCTCTGTGTCCCCATTTGTAAAATGGGTATCGTGACGGTACCAACTTTGTAGGCTAGTTAATAATAGCTGATAATAGTTAACTTGTGTTTGGCACAAAGCAAACACTACTTAAGCGATACTCTTATTATTTGATTCATAAAACCGGGAACTGAATGATTTATTAATTCTCTACAGCAGTGTGGAAGACAAAACACATTCCAGAGTGTACCGTCGCAGGGGAGAGCTATTAATGATGAATCAGCTGTGGCCGCTGAAGCGGCCCCATCTGCAACCCCCACCCCCACCCGCACCCTCTCCCGGGCCTCAAAGCTGGTGACTGCGGGAAATAAGGATTTGGAATTTTTTTTTAATCAGCAGAGTACGGCTGCGATATTTCACACGCCGGCTGTTTAAGCATACACCTAGTTACAGCTGACTGCCTTCGATGATTGGTTGAGGGGGCTGAGTTCCCGTTTGTCCCCAATCAATCTGGAAACTGAAAAGCGGCCAGAATATTCATTTTCCGCCATCAGACCTACAGCCTGGGATTATTCTTGATGGAGTTGCTGCTGAGCCCAAGTGAGTGGGAGGAGGTGGAAAGGCTGGGGTCCTTCTGATCTTCCCCAGCGGGGGATGCACAGAGAAAGGGGCTTAAGCAGATTCTGTCCCCTTGATCAGTTGTAGGGAAGGGCCTCAGTCAGAAAGGCAGGGGTGGCTCTGGTTGTGGATGTACAGGTTGTATCTTTGACACAATGTAGCCCGAAGTAACCATCAGGCACTATGAGCTCCCGTCAGGCAAAACACTTGAGAGAGGAAACACAGAGGGAGTGAAAAATGCTAAAAACACCAGCTCTGGGGGCCCCTGGATGGCTCACTTAACCAACTGAGTCTGCTTTTGGCTCTGGTCATGATCTCAGGATCCTGGGATCGAGCCCTGCATCAGGCTCTGTGTTCAGTGGGTTATCTGCTTTTCCCTCTCCCTCTGCTCCTCCTCCTGCTTGTGCATTCTCTCTCTCTCTCTCTCTCTTTCTCTCAAATACATAAATAAATAAATCTCAAAGCACAACAACAACAACAATACCAGTTCCATCTGGAAAGATCGAAAAGTTGGGGGAACTGTGTTTATAAAGACCGCTCCATGACAAGATGGCATTCATTCAATCATCCCTCTTTACTTTGAATTGTGGATTAGCACCTACCCTGAGCCGGACCTGCTCCTGACTATTTGCAGACGCCAGAGAGGAACAAAAGGCAGGACCTGCTTCCTAACGCAGCAGTGTGAAAAGCAAGATCAAGAAAGTGCATAAACAATGAGAATAATGATAATACAAAAATAGGAGTACCGGATGTTTATTGGGCACTGACATGGACACACAAATCATTCCATGTAAATCTCAACAGTAGCTCAAAGAGAGAGTTCCTATTTTTATCCTCGGTTTGCAGAATGCCAGCCTGAAGCTCTGTGAGGGGTTGGTCACTTGGCTGAAGCCCATGCATTCAAGAAGGAATCCGAGTTAAACCGGGCAAGGTTGCTAACCACCAGGGAACGCTTTGCCTGTGTTCTAAGTGATACACATGATGTTCTAACCGCTGGGCGAGAACTACAGAAGGTCCAGTGGGATTTCTCAAGTGGGAGTCCCCAGGTCCCCCATCCCCAGCCCACACGGGAGCAACTGTCCACAGTAGGTGGTCGACCAGTGTGCACTGGCTGGGTGACCCACAAGTCCGTTCAGAGCCTTTCTGAGCACGATCAGGCAGGCTTCTGCCCTGTTTCTTCCATGTTGTTCACAAATCATCATTTTATCCATCAAGGCCCTGCAGAGGGATTGCAGTGATCCTTGTTTTGTAGGGAGGAAATAGGCTCATGAGCAGTGGGGTCCAGACTTGAACCCAAGCCCCCAGGACTCTGAAGCTCCATTTATTCCTCTGAGCTTTAGAGCTCCCCCTCCCCCAACCCAGGGGACCGATTCAACATGATGTGACCTCAGACCCCAAATCCCTCCAGCCCCACGAGCTGCCTCTTCTTCAAATCCAAAAGTCCAATTTTCCCTCTCTGGTGCCTTATCCACATGGAACCACTGAGATGTTATGACTCTGTGAGGCTACTGGGCTGGTAAAACCTTCTCTCTTATCATTCCCCATCCCCCACCGGGAAAATGCATCCCAAACCTGCTGGCATGACCTTGGGTTGTTACATGCAGATCCAAGTGGGAAGCCATTCCTTTTGATGTCAGAGTCTCCCTTCCCCAACTTAAAAACCCCCTCACCTAGCCTCCTGGAGCTCCATCTAGTGGAAATGACAGTAGGACCCACCTTAATTAGCTTGTTGGGAGAACTGAGAAAGTATAATGCTTAAAAAAAGCATCTGGTCCTCAGCCAGGGGGCAGATGGCCGGTAGTTTATTCAATGTGAAAACACTTTGCTTAGAGCAATTTAAATAATAATTTATATGCTACCATTTACTGCATGACTGCTGTGTCATGGGCACTAGATTAAGTATTCCATATGCATCATTCATTCAACAATAATTGAACACTTACTATGTGTCCGGCACTGCCCTAGGCAGTGAAAGAAAAATACAGACTGTGAATTCTTGCCCTCATGGAAATAGGAGGTGGTCATGGAAGGCTTCATGGAGATGGTGGTATTTGATGTCCTTGTCACCAATTCCTTGGCATAAATGACCTTATTAGATCCAGAGAGGGGAGGGAGATCTGAGACAGGTGACCATGTGCCCCTGTAAGGGAGCCAGCTGTGTGTACACTTTATGTTTTTGTAAAGATTTTATTTATGATTTACTTAAGAGAAAGAGCGTGCCAATCTCAGGCAGGCTGCCCCCTGAGTGGGGAGCCTGACATGGGGCTCGATCTCAGGACCTCAAGATCATCACCTGAACCGAAATCAAGAGTCGGAGTCAGATGTTTAACCAACTGAGCCCCCCAGGCGCCCCTTGTGTGGACACTTTAGAGGAAAGCATCCAGGCCTGTTCATTCATTCATTTTATCCCCGATGGGATGTGTGGGGATTATGATCTGCATTTGAGAGATGATGATACTGACCTTCAGAGGGGCTGAGGTCACGTGTGAGGAGCTGAGAGCCAGCTGGGATACCCCTGGCTCGCTGCAAGTCCAGGCAAAATATAAGACCTTGTTACAGTCCGGAGGTTGGTGCCTCATATGATAAAGAGAAGGGGACTCTCCACCCTCCCATCGCAGCCCCGGCTCGTTTCCAAGCCCCACCACCCGCTCTGCCTCCAGGAAGCTAGCACGGATGACAGCACGGGCACCCGGCTTTGCCTTATGCCCTCCAAGGGGCCCTGCCCTGGATGGAGGAGAGGGAAAGGGAAGCATCACCTTCTTGTTCTGGGCTTGAATCCTCTGTCTTGGAAAGCGTGTCTCAGAACATCTGCTCATCCGAGCCCCGGCCTATTAGACAGCCGCTGAAAATGCATTGTTGCCTCCTTCGATACATAGCAATTACACGGCGTGTTTTGCTCATTAGCGAGAAATTGACACAGAGGCAATCCTGCTTTTTAAATTACCACTAATCTCACTGCACCTGTTTGGAAAGACGGCAGGAGAGAAAAAAAAAAAAGGTTGGTAATAACCATTTCATGATATTTTAAAAACAAACACTTCTAGAACTCTCTTAAAATAGTTTTATGGGCTTTCAGGCTCCCATCTTATTTGAAGAGGAACCCCCTCTGCCTCCTGCCATGGGCTGGCATTACTCTCTGTCGACGTCACACGCCCGAATGCCATGTGTCCCGGCACAGGGGAGGCACAGGGAATGAGCCTGGCATCCTTGAGGTTATTGAAAGTGAGAGACTGCGATTAATCGTGTGTTAAGGGGTGGGTTCAATGCACGCTGATACCAACCATCATACATACACACATCATACATACCTAAGAGGCTCATGGAAAACTGACTTCTTCGTGGGGGTGGTTGGGGGAAAATGAGGGATACAGATGCCTTCACAGATGTCATCAGGGCTCAGAGAAGGGGAGTCACTTGCCCAAATCAGCCAGATAAGGCAGCCTATTGTCTTAGAGACCAAGGGAGGGAATGAGAAGGAAGCCACTGGAGGGTTTTGCACAACGGCTTGACCCTGTCATGGTTTAGGGTTTATAAGGATCACGAGCTGGTGTATGGAGAACAGATTATATGGGAACAGAGCAACTAAAAGAAGAGGGGGGAGCCCTGAACTTCAACAAAGGACTTGGTCTGCTCAACCTATCAAACCCCCCAGAGAAGAAAAATCATGGGAGTATCCCCTTACCCAAGTTCATGAGTGTTGAAACTCTTAGCCTTGCCTTGTGAAGAGCAGGGATGAGGAACCACAGTGGGCTTTGATGCAGATGAGCTTGACTTTGTGGTGTTAAGTTCTGGCCACAGGTGGCCGAGGGTCCCAAGAAAGCAGGGTCCCCAAACTCAAAGCATTTAGTGAGGAGAGGGGAAATTTTCTCTAGGCACAGGCAACTCATCAAGGTAAGCTCTAGGATAAAGAAGCAGTCATTGTAAAATGGGACATCTGGGAAGTATCGGGGAAGGTGGTGGCTGATCTGAGCCTTCCAAGTATGGGTGGGATTTGGGCAGAAGGAGTTGTAGTGTGGACCTGCCTGGTCTTGGAGGAGGAAACTTGAAAGATGTTGAACTTCAATTTGCCTTATCAGTGGCGGAAGCAGAGTGTACACTGAGTGTAGAAGTTGGCACTTTCCACTCTTCCCTCTTTTTTTCCCCCACTTCCTGCGTGTCTAGTGTGAGCCAGGAACTGTGCCAGGCACCAGGAAAGGCAATGATGAACAAGACAGTCATGGCGCCTCTTGGAGCCCATGAATGGGTGGGACTTTAATGCTTGGGTGCAGTTACATATCGTGGAAAAGAGAAAAAACTTAAATACCATCCCAGCTGGGGCTCAGTCCTTCCAGCACTGGGGAGCTGTGGTGGGTTTTAAGCAAGGGAATAACATATTGAATCAGACAGGAGGTAATCATTTGGACAACATGTATGGGATGGATTCGATAAAACGGGTTCACCCCCCAAAGGAGAATGTGTGGTTGCACCCTGCCTGGTCAGCTCTGCCCCAGTGTGGCGGGAGATGGGGGCTGGAGTGCCTGGGGAGGGAGCACAGGCTGCAGGTCTGGGAAGGGATGAAGGGTTTCCATGGCAACCTTTGCTTGCCCATAGAAGACGTAGCTCTGCAAATTCCCCAGGCACCATTCCCACGGACCCTGAAGCCTGAGGTTAGAAAAACTGAGCTGCTATAGGGTTGGAAGGGGGAGAGTAAGAGGCTAGAGGCAAAGCTGTTGCTGGAACTGGAGTGTGGGTTCCCAGTCAGCCTTGAAATGCCCCAGTCCTGGCTTCCTGCAGGATTCTCTCACCTTTTCTGGGGCCTGGACACTCCTGAGCCCGACCCTTCCCCTCTGGGTGGCATCTTACACCAGGGGTGGGGGGGGGCTCAGGCCACCTGGAAAAGGGGCTGCCTTTGCCTCCTTTTAGGGTCCTCGTTGGACTTATAATACTGTTGGCTGAGCTCCCTAAAAAAGGACCGGCCCCGGGGGAGACAGGTGAATGGCAGTGGTTGCTGTTTTCCTTTGGCATTAGTAAAGAATGCTGGCCTGGTTGCCAGGACACCGGGTACTCCTCACAGACTGGTCACTGGCTGGCATGTGACCTTGAGAGAGTCACTTCCCTTCTCTGTCTATCTTTATGTGCCATGTGGGGACGTGGCAACTTTCCCATGCCTGCTAGTTCTTCACCCTGATTATTGTTCTTTTGTTGCCGCTGCTACCATTATTATTGCTAGTCCTGCTGTTATTAGTATTCTTATTATAACCCTTATACCATTGATCCCTGCTGCAAAGGGCGAAGATAATGAGTCCTGCAAATATTCCCCTTAGTTGAGAACATGAAACCCTTTTACTGAGGCAGACAATGCACTACCCTTCTATCTCCCTTGCTTGAGACATAGTTAGATGAAAATTGTTAATGGAAATTACGTACTATATTACACATACATCAAGAAGAAATTGCTCGAGGGTGTAAGACCTCTTATAGCACGGTAATCCCTTAAGTGCTCATTTCCCTTAGTCTTAATAATTGACCCAAAAGTCTCCTATCTCAGTTCCTACACCAGGTCGGCGTTCTGCACCCTTTTCTTCCCAAAGGACTTGAAAATTCTATTGCAAATCAGCCCTTTATAATCCAGGTGTCCTCCTTATGTAGAAAAGCACACACCCTCGGTCCAGGTAGCTCCCACTATATTCCTAACCCTAACCCAACAACCCAGCCTGGGTATTTGGCACATAGCAAACACTCCCCTTTACAGGAAATAAGAAAGAGGGAGGGGAGAGGGTCACGTTGCCTTCTGAGCCCAACACCTGCCAGTCATTAATCTGGACAAGTACAAGGTAGAAGCAGACCCTCTTATATCTCTCTAGAGGAAAGGCCAGTTTTCCCACTCTGGCTCCAGTCTTTCTCTTCCCTTTTACTCACTAAAGGGAGACAAAAGTATTTCTAGGACACGAGAGCATCCAACAAAGTTTCAAACCTGCTAGTGCTCCTCCTCACAACAGAGCCAATTAATCCCATAACATTTCTCCTGGGCTGTTGCTGATAATTGAATTAAATGAGATAATATTTGTTGAGTACTTAGCACTGCGCCTGCAAATGTTGATTGCACGGAATTGAATCCGTAATGGGTAGCGACTGTTAGCCTTCTTGTTGCTACTGTTAATTAGAATTATTAATAACCCTCTCCATTAGCACAGCACTTCAGAACTTGCAACCCATTTTCCCATGCCTTTCCTCGGGATGCCATCTGGGTCTTAATTTTCCCATCAGACAAATGGGGGTGGTCATGGGAACCACGTGTAATTGTTGGAAGGCAGCTCACCCGGTGTCCTGCGTGAACGTGCTTTCCAAACTCCGGAGGGCTTTGTAAGCATCGAGAGTGTGCTGGGTTATGTAGTCAGGGCAGAGAGGTGGAGATCTCTCTGTCACAGCTAGAGGAAGGGCCTAGAGGCTCAGGACATGCTGTGCAGTGACTGCCTGGCCATGTGCTTTTTTGCCTAGACCCAGCGGGCATGAGACCCACGTGTATGAGGGCATTTGTAGGGGAACATAGAGTGGTCCGAATGATGTTATTAGTGGACTAGTGAAGAGCACCAAATCTGTGTTCAAGTCTGAGCTCTGCAACTCCTTCAAACAAGTCCCCACTTCCCTCTCCTGTCTCAATCGTCTGCCCTCCTCACAAATTCATGTCCACCTGGAACCTCAGAACGTGACCTCGTTTTGGAAATCAGGTCTTTGGAGAGGTGATTGGTGAAGACAAGGTCCTAGTGGATTAGGGTGGACCCTAAAGACTGGTGTCCTCATGAGGAGGATGTGAAGATCTAGGAGATGCCCTGAGGGAAGAAAGTCCCCCCGGCAGCAGAGCGGGGACCAGAACCAAGCAGCTGCAAGCCAAGGAATGCCAAGGTTTGCAGGCACAATCAGAAGCTGCAGAGACAAGGAAGGGCCTTGCCTGGAGCCCATGCTTCAGGAGGAGCATGGCCCTGCAGACACCTGGAGTTTGGACTTCCGGCCTCTAGAATATCAGAATAAACTTCTGTTCTTCTAAACCACTCAGTTGGTGGCAGATTATTACAGTAGCCATAGGAAGCCAAGGCGCATTCTCTAGGCTTCGGTTTCGCGTAAAATGGGGAAAATACAGTACCGATCTCATTTATGACTAGGAGGCCTCAGAGAGATTATCTAAGCAGAGCTCCTAGAATGGGGCCAGGCATACAAATGGCCTCTGGACCAGCACACCTAGGCACCTGACTCTGACTGAGAAAACCAGAGCTCCATCTGTGCCTCCGTCCCAGCACACCAACCCAGACAGTTCCCTATGCATTTGCAGGACTCAGTGAATGGACAAGGCCAAGCTGTAGTAGCGAGATGGAGGCCCTGATGACATCACTCTGCTACCTCCCTAAGCCACCATGTCCTCATCTGTAAAATGGGGATAGTGACATTCCCACCTCCTAGAATCAAGGTGAGGGTCAACTGAAGGGTTAACAACTCTTGATATTTAGATTGCTGCCATTCTTTCTTTTTCAAAGTGGAGAAGGCGAAGCACAGAGAGGTAAAGTAACTCATCCAAGGTTGCACAGCCAACAGACACTTGATCTGGGACCTGGATGTGGGACAGGTCTAACTCTGGCTCATGCATCTCAGGCCCCTCTGGAAAAGCAATTTGCCTCCTGGTTCTACCAAGGAGATGGGATGGTGGGAGCTGGGGTGGGGTTTTCGGAGTCGGAAACCAAAGTTTCGGTTCATGTTGCATGAAATGCCAACCCTGTTTTGCTCCTTTGGTGCTGGTGAGCACATGCAAAAAATCTGGTTTTAAGGCCAGGAACCCTACAGGATGGATCCTGCTGCATGTTTGCAAAGAACCAGGAGGCAGAAGCTTGCTACAGAGCTGCCCCCACTAAGTGATCTGCGAACCCCCATCACTGCCACGCACTTCTTAGTGCTGCATCCTCAGAGAATATCCCAGGGCTCATGAAGATCCTAGGGCAGTCCTCAGCAGTCAGGCCCAGTCACTGAGAGTCAGGGGTCACCAGTTTCCAAGTTTGGGGTAGGGGTGGGGAGAGGCTTGGAGTCAGCTCTGTAATCAAATCCCATCTCTGTCTCTTATACCAGTTAGACTTCGGACCCACACCCTTCATATTTCTGAGACTCCATTTCCTCCACTGTAACATTGGGGTCTGACACCTGCTGGTTTATCTCAAGGCTACTGGGTCGATCCTGGCTAAGGCAGCAAAGTACCTGCAGAAAGTCAGTGCCCCCTGAAGAGGGGTTGTCATTAGGGGGACTGCTCAGTGGTGTTTGTGGAGCAGAAAGCCTCACCCCAGGCCCAGGGACACTTGCAGCCTCCAGCCAGAGTGTGAAATACACCTTCAGATCTTGCCTGCTCTAGCAAAGGGGGATGCTTGTGTGCAGACACTTGTGCCCCTGGTGGCAATTTGGGATCTTCTGTCCATCTCTCTCTTCTCCTTCTGGGATGCCTTGAGTGTCCTGAGATCACCCACCCCCAGCAAAACCCATGGGAGCACTGTCGCTCTGGGAATGGTCTGCAGGCCAGCAGCAGCCCTTGGGAATGAGTTAGAAATACAGACTCTTGGACCCCATCCCAGACCTACTGAATCAGAATCAGCATTTCAGCAAAATCCCCGAGTGACTCATGGACACACTGAAGTTTAAAGAGCACTAGGTTGAGAATAAAAATGAGAAAAGGACCTTGGAAAGGGGATAACTGAGCATTTAGTGAGGTATGTCCTTATTTTTGGTTTTGCATCTGAGGGTCACATTCTCCCTTAGACCCTTGAAAAACCTTGTGGCAGAGCCATTCTTCACCCCAAATATCTGATGGTCTGCGGACAACGTTCTCAAAATTAACAGAGTGATATTAATAGTAATAGCCAAAAACGGTCTTAGAGCCTGAACTCTGGGCCAGGCACCCTGCTGGGAATTTAGGGAGCACCGCCTCACTTAATCTTTATACCTACCTGGAGAGATGGGTCTTACTATCTGCCCCATTTTCCAGATTTGGAACCTCAGCTCACATGGCTGGCCCAGATCACATGGCTGGCTGTAATTTCTGGCAAGTAAATTACTAGCTGGGGTTAGAAGCAGCTCCTTCTGTACCTCAGCCTCTCTTTGACTACGAGGTTGCCCGGGCTTCTCTACCAGGAGGACATGATCTGGGGGTTGTGAAACCCCCAGACACACTCTGTGCTGGGGGTGGAGGCTGCTTAAGATTCTGTGTCTCAAAAAAGAGAGAGAGAGAGAGAGATCTTGTTCTGTGTCTCCCTCTCCCTCCCCCCTTCCCCTACTCCCTGGCAAATTAATTAATTAATTAATTAATTTAAAAAATGGCAGTAGAGTCCTTGACTTCTCCATTTCTGAAGCTACAGTGACTAGCTCATCACTCATACATGATAGGTGCCCAGAAAATATTTGTTGAATTTCATTTGTTTATTTAGCTGAATTATTAGTTTGTGATCATTAGTTCATTACATCTTAGTGGAACCATGCAGTTGAATTCCGTTCTTTGTACACCTTATCAACGGGCACAATGTTTTCCCCAAGGGGACAAAAATTGGTTCTTGGATTGCTGCGTATGTGTAAAGGGCAGATCTACATACAGTCCTTAGAGAGAGATACACAGTCTCTCTGTGGGATTAAATTTTTACAGGAAAATTATATTAAAAGGCTGCTAGGATAAGCAATAATGAAAACTCTGAAACATTTATTCAAAGTTATCATTGAAAGAGCTGGACCACAAAATACAAATGGACACAGTACATAATTTAAAAATCCAGCAACGTAAACCACCAGGCGGAAAGTTTACAGGGAATGTTCATCCTTCACAGAGGTCAAGTAAATGCACCTGAAAGTGTCCTGGAGGGACCACATTACACAGACTAAATTAGCTTAAAACACTTAAACCAATAACACTGGATGCTGGCAAGGTTACTGTAACATTGGTAAGCTTGGATGTCTTGTAATTGGTAGGACCCCTTAGGAAAGCAATATGGCAATTCTGCTCAGCGAGAGCTGTAAAAATCTTCATGCCCTTTGACCAAAGAATTTCATTCCAGGGAATTTGTGCTTGGGAATAGATTTGATCACAGCAAAAGTTGTATGCATAAGGAGGCTCATTGGCTGTGGCTAGGGATTTAAAAAGAAGAAGAAGAGGAGGAGGAGAAGGAAGGAGGGAAGGGGGTAGGAGATCCATCCAATAAAACCCACACATGTGATGAAGCACCTAATAGGGCTGAGCACACAGTGAACTCTCCAAAGACAGTGGCATCTCCATTAATCTCCCCTCCCAACTGGAGGTAGATAGGAAGAATTGAGCTTCTGAACTGTCTCGGGGGGCTTTGTAAGGGAGGGTTAGGAGTACCGGTCATACTGCAGGAAGTCTGGAATAGGAGCCCAGTGAGCTAAGATAGTGGGCAGGTACCAGCTCAGGGGGACATCCTACAGGGCTCCTTGTTAGCGGGTGGGTGTCTCCAACCATGTGCTCGTGGGCTGGCTCCTGTCCTCAGAATTCTATTATGTGGTCCTCCCGGCTCATTGCTGGTGAGAAAGTGAGAGCTTCTGGCTCCTGCAAATCTGAGTTGGTTGAGAGTTTTCCTATGCAGCCCGCCTGGGGTACACGGTGCAGACCAGTTCTAAAAAACACTCAAGAATTCTCTCCCACTGCCTGTTTTCCCCGGCCAAGGGATGTGAAGGCATGTGAGGCGTTCTGCTCTTAAGGCTCAGGCATCTGCATTTACACACTTATCCATTGCTCCCCTCTGAGCCTGATGCATGCTTGAAGATGTCTGTGTTCATCCCCTGCAGCTTTCCCACCTGCAGGGGCCACAGTGTCTGGGAGAGAGATGAGAATCCTGTCTGATGAGTAAATGTCAGAGGGTCTGGGATCTGGAAGCCCAAGGGGTGCCCCAACCGAAGAAGATGGCCAAAACCAACCTCCTACCCCCCAGTAGAAGGAAGAGAAGCACTTTCTGTGCGTTTTGTAAGCCTGGGTTGAGATACAGCATTTGAGGCCAGCCTAAGAAATCACTCTTGAACCTTGAGAATAACTTTTGCCAAGATAGTAAGGATTAGGGCTGTTCCTGTCTTTTCTAAGTAAACACAACCCATCTGGGTCCACAGTTGCTGAGAAAAGAGTCCTGGGATTGGCTGCTGCTTCCATGTCCATCAGTTACTGGTACAAAGCACCTGGCCAGAGGCAGCTGGAGGGGGTGGTGACAGGTGGCAGATGTCGGAGCTCTCTTTCTGTATTCATTCAATGCAGGAGCAGGACCTTGTGGACCTGGGATCCAACAAGAGCAAAAGAAACAGGACCCCTGTTCCCCATGAAGCCCGTAATCTAGGAACACAGATAAATAGGAACCGTGTAACTTAAAAACCCTTGTAAAATTCCATCTGTGAGATCTGTGGTGTTGTAAGAGCGTGTGAGAGAATTCCCCATGCAAATGCCTGTTGTCTTCGTCATCCTTCTCCTGCCCTCCCTGATCACAAAGCAAGACAGGAAGATAAATGAGCTAAGATAAAAATGGGGAGGAGAACGAGCACGCAGGTATAGAAAAAGAGAACCATTTGAGACACTAGGTGAAGGGTGGGAAGCAGATGAGGGGATAGGGTATTGATGGCTGGAGGAGATGCATGAAAGAATGAATGAACCAAGGCAATTTAGGGAAAAGCAGGTTTCCTCCATTCCAGCATTTCCCCAGGGCCAAAATGGTATGAAGGATTTGTTTGAATGAATAGAATGTAGAAAATGTGGAAGAAGTGCTCAGGGCTGGCTCTGGGCCATGGGGCAGAGGGCTTGTCTTCACAGTGGAATCCCCTGGGTACTTTAGAAATGCAAATGCTGGGTTCCACCCCAGAGATACCGTTGTCCTGGAGTGTGGCCTGGGCACAGGGGCTCTCGGGCACTTCCAGGACTGGGAGCCGTGACCACAGAGCACTGGTTCCTGTCATCTGGTGCCTGGACCAGCAGCCTTGGCATCACCCGGGGCCTTGCTAGAAATGCAGAATCTTGGCTCCTCCCCAGACTGCTGAATCAGAAGCTCTAGGGTAGGACCAACAGTCTATGACTTAATCCTCGCAGATGATTCTGACGCTGGCTCAAGTCTGAGACTTGCTGCGGTGGAAGGAGTTTGTCACTGGCTGAGAGTCCTTCAAGGGGAAACGTTGCAGGGAAGGTTCTGGTTAAATGCAAAGAAGGACCCAGTCCTCCCTTAACATGATTCTCCAGGCCCCCTCAGTCTTGGCCAGGGGTTCCCAATGGGGATGGGGTTTGCTCCCCAAGGGACATATGCAATGTCCAGAGATGATTTTGGTTGTCACCACCTGGGTCGTTAGGCTGCTACCAGAATTAGTGGATCAAGACCCAGGAGATGCGGCTCGGTGTCCTACAAAGAAGGAGACAGCCTCCACCAGGAAGAATTATCCAGCCCAAATGGCAACAGCTTCCAGGTTGAGAAGCCCAGATGAATGGGTGAATTGCACCTAGCAAGCCTTAGAAGAGCAGCCCTCACTATGAAATGCCTCCTTCCTGGTCTTGTCCCCGTAAATACATAGACAAAGGACCCAGAAGGAACCTGACAAAATCGCATTCAACTCTCGCACTTTCCAGGAGAGGAAGCAAGCCAGAAAACAGAAGTGATTACCCAGAGACTCATGGCGCTCCTACTTGCCATCCAGCAGCTCGTCCCGTAAATATTTATTGAGGTGATCCTATATAGGGTACGATGTCGGCACCAAAGATAGAAAGGTAGACTGGACGCAGGTGGGTCCTGCCCTCAGGGAGCTCACTATCACTATCAACAGGGACATGGGGGAAATGATAAAGACTTCCTTAACCTAAGGTGGCTGGGAAAGGTCCTTCTGGGGATGCAATGTTTATGCTCCATCTGTAGCCTGACGAGGGGCAGCTGTGCAGAGAGGGAGCAGGTGATGCCCAGCATCCCCCGGCTTGCTGACTCCAGCCTGCAAGGAGGCTGGCTTTTCCCTGTAGTCTGGTGTCTGCAGCTCACAGATCTGGGGACAGCTGCTAGAACTGGGAAGAGAACAGGCATTTAACTCGAAGGCAGCGCTCAGAGTCTTATAGAAACCCCGGGAGTTTATCACATCTAAGACCCTGATAGCATCTGTATTAGAAACGAGAATCCGACCAGACTGCTCAGGAAAGATTAGCTTGAGTTCTTTCAGGAGAATAAATGGCTTATACCAACTCTGGCTGCCTTTATCAGCATGCTCCTGCCAGCCCACCGCCCTCTCCCCGCATCAAGATGGCCACGCGAGGGCTCCCAGAATGAGTCTGTCATTTCCAATTCAGTCGAGCTAAAAAGTCTTTTGTGAGCATCCACTCTGCCCAGGTCTGGATGGAGAGCTGTAGATGGGGGGAACCAGGAAAGAAGGCGTCACCTTTACTTTGAAATACACACAGGCTCAAAGGAGAAAAGATGCTTATATATCCACTCATTCAACAGATACTGCCTGACCGTGACCCTCTATGCCAGGCACCATGCCAGGCGCCGAGGAGAGAGAGAGCTGCATTTCTTAATTCACATGACATGTAGCAGAGACACGAATGGTTCCAGGATGGTGTGAAAAGTGAGCAGGGATCAGGGAGTCATTGACCCAGCCCCCAAGAACCCAAAAAATCTTCCCAGAAGAGATGCCCCCCTGAACTGGGAACTGAAGAGAAAGCATTAGCCATTAACAGGTGAAGAAGTGGGCAAAGTACGAGGGTGAACCAAAGCAGATAGTGCAACCCATTTCACGGCAAGGAAAGAGGCACTGGGTTAAGACCTGTGTGTGAAGCACCTTGTTTATGCTACAACCGCCTTCTGAAGCAGGCACTGCAATATCTTTTTTTTTTTTTTCCTATTTTAAAATGAGGAAATTTGGGCATAAGGACATTACATACAGCTAGCAAATTGCAGAACTGGTTCCAAAGCCAGGCAGTCTGACCATTGGACCTGTATTCCTAAACTCTATGCTTCTACTGCACCTATCTGGAAAATTATATGTGAGTCTGTATAATTGGACGATTGGATTCTGAAGGTTCGGGATAGGGAGGGGACTGAGGGAGTCAAGGCCATATACGCAAACCTGGACTAAAGGACTTCATCCTCCACGTTCAGAGGAGTCAAACCAGATTCTGAGGGTAGACTCTGAAACATTTTAAGCAGAGGAGTAATATAGTCATATTTGAATTTTAGAGGAACTGCCATGGAAGGAGGATCTTTCAGGAGGGAGAGATTAGAATGAGGACAGACAGGGAGGAGGCTGTCAGAATCAGCCGGGCAAGCGATGTGGGTGACTTGGGCCAGTTGGGCATGAGCTGGTGGAGGAAGCCGTGAAGTCAAGAAAGTGAACTTGTCATTGACTGCATATGGAGGGGGCAGAAACAGAACACTTCCAGATTTCTGGCTTGAGATGGGACCACGGTGGCTGAATTGAGAAGCAAATGATATTTCTGTCCCAAGCGCGAGGAAGAAAAGAGCTTTGGGTTAAGGTCAGGTTTAGAATATGAGGATGAAATGAGCCGGCGCCAAGAGAGGCAAGATAGTGATTGCTGGTGACTCCTTCCGTCCTTGACAATCTTGGACAGAATTGGGGGCAAATATCCCATTCTACAGTAATGATGTTCAAAATAGAGTTTTGCCTTGAAAGACAATCTGGGGAGCAGGTCAAGGTGAGGACCCCATAGGGTCACCATTGCAAGGCTACCCTGCTCTCACTCGCTTTCCTTCTTGGCTGGCAAAGCAAGGGATGGGGAAGTTTAGGGGCTGTGGAGATGCATCAGGGCCCCACCCTCACGAAATCTACAACCGAATGGGGAAGACAGCCCTGGATCAAGGGATTATAAACAGGTAGCCTGTGCCTACTAAGCATAGGGCACTAGGTGCTACCGGAATACAAAGTTAGCCAAAATAAGGCCTCTACTTTCAAAAAATTATAGTAGAGACGGTGTGGTCTACATAGATGAAACAAGGATAAAATATCCCCCACGAAAGTGGTTCGGATGGGGTGCCTGGGTGGCTCAGTGGGTTAAGCCTCTGCCTTTGGCTTGGGTCATGATCTCAGGGTCCTGGGATCAAGCCCCACATCAGGCTTTCTGGAGTCTGCTCTTCCCCCCTCCCCCCCACCACTGCCTGCCTCTCTGCCTACTTGTGATCTTTCTTTCTCTCTCTCTGTCAACAAAATAAATAAAATCTTAAAAAAAAAAAAGTGGTTCAGACAAAAGGGGTCTGGGTGTTCTAGAGAGGTCAACTTGGACTGGGGTGTTCTCTTAAGAGCAAGCCTAAATGATCTCAGAGTCCAAAGGAGATAAGATTGGAGAACTCTGTTTGGCTCAGCCCTGGAAGGTCTTAAAAACCTACTGAAACCCTTTGGATTTTCTCTTATCTCCAGGGGTAGGGGAGCTGGGTTATAGGAGGAGGAAAGAGGAAGTCCAGGCATAGTAACCTGGTGATCAGGGGTTAAATGGGGGGCATTTAAATTTTTTAAAAAAGGGATCCACAACCCTTCTGAGAGAGAGGAGGTACATGCGGAGTAGAGATGACACTCAGCCATGCACCTGCTCGTGGCAAGGTGTAGGAATACCCAGGGAAGGAAGGGAAAGGCATTAACCCAGATGAGGCGAAGGAGCCAGGGTACAGTGTCCAAATTCATTCATTCCTTTATTCAAGTACTTATTTCTCCTTGAGTATGTGCACATCCCAGAGCTGCTAGTACTAGACTTGTAACACCAGATCTCTTACCCTCGGGCTTGTTTCCTAGGGGACAAGACAGATGTTGAGCAAATAATTAGAGCACGAGGAGCTCAGGGAGGATGTCATGGGGACTGACCTAGTCCAGAATGCTACAGAGGTGTTTAAGCCAAGGTCCTAAAATCTGAATGAGAAAGGGTAGCAGGTGGAGACAAGGAAGACCACCATGTGCATGGTTTGATAGGGGGCAGCTGAAAGCCCAAGATATAAAACCCACATTATATTTATATTTTATTTTTATATTTTATTATTATTATCATGAAAAAGCTCAGTCCCTAAAGAGAGACCAGTAGGGGTGACTAGGACCCCAAAGCAATCAAAAGGAAGAGGGAATGGTTTGAACACAAGACTGAGAACATTGGTTCCCCTGAAGTCTACCAAACGACTAACCTTGTATTTCAGAGCTTCCACACCGACCTACCCTTCTTTCCCATAGTCTTCCACTGCTTGACTGATTGCTTTTCAGTTTCAGATCTAATGCCACCTCCTCCAGGAAGCCTCCTGGAGTACACGGCCCTGGTTCCTTTTAAATGCCTTTGGAAGGGAATCTTGATACCATTCAGCTGTCCCATGGTCTGCTGGTGCCAGATGCCACAGTAGCCCTCCCCTTGTCTCATTCTCATAGCCACTGAGGAAACTTGTCATTACCAGGATACCAGAATTGCTGCAGAGCTCACCAGCTTGGAGTCCAAGTCCAACCCTGTCTGCTTACTATGTAACCCAGGCAGGTGCATTCTCCTCTCTTCCCCATTGTCCTTATCTGTAACACAGGGCTGGTAGGAGTTGCCCCTGCTCGCCATGTGTGAGGGTTAATGGATATGTGCATGTCAACCACTTAGCACAGTGCCTGCTCCTCCACATCTCCATGCCATCCAATGAGGAACCAAGACTCAAATAAGTCAAACAAGGAATCCAAAGTTAAGTGGTGACTACGTGGCAGACCCTGGATTTGAACCCAGGTCTCTCTGACTCCAGAAGACACATTCCTTTGCCTTTGTTGATATCCTTCCACCTTCTTTAACCATGCCTTTAAGGAACATAGATATATGCTTGGCTCTGAACAAATGTTATTTCACTTCTTCTTCCCAACAGCCAACTAAGATAAAGAGTTTCCCCTTTCTACAGTGACCTGCATGATAAATCTGATCTTCCTCCCAAAACTAGTCCTTGCTCAGCACTTCCCATCTCAGGAAAGCCTCCACTATCCACCTGGTTGCTCAGGCAGAAACCAGGGCATCAACCTTACACCTTGCTCTCTTTCAACCTCTTCCCACACCATATTCAGTCCAGTGCCAAGACCTTTGGACTCCAAGCAGATTTTTCCAAATCTTATCTTTCCATCTCCATTGCTAGCCAAGCCTCACCATATCTCATCTGCGTTGGTCTTTTTGCTTCCACCCCTGGCCCCTCTTCAAGCTCCAACCACAAAGGAAAGTGATCTTGGCCAATCCAATTGTGTCCCTTCTTCCCTGTGTTTAAACCACCCCCCCGCCACTGCTCTTGAGCTAACTCCAGCCCCTTCAACAGGGGTCAGCTCTGATGACTTTGGCCACCTCTCGAATCAAGGATTCCAATCACAAAATTCACGGTTAGCAACACAAACTCAAGGTCATTCCAACTCTGGATTCTTGGCAGACTGAGGCTGCATTTGCTAGGGCGAGCACTGCAGGGGAGCTGTTGATATTTGGTGACTTTGAGGGCACAGAGGTGGACAACAGGGCATAGGCATTGTCAGAAGAGCAGGTATCTTGGAATTGGACTCCTGAATATGTATCCTGATCTTGTCAGTCTCCAGCTGCATGATCTTGGACAGGTCACTTAACGTCTCTGAGCTTTAGTTCTGTTTACCAAATGAATACAAATGAAGAAGATTAATGAGATGAGCTGTATAACCTCGGGGGCTTAATACCAAAATGGGGCATTAGATTAAACCCTGTGAAATTGTCAATGTTTTACTTTTTTTCCTTTTCATTACTAAAATTATAATTTCATATATCCATTCTTCAAACCAGAAGTTGGCAAACTTTTTCTGTAAAAGGCCAGAGGGTAAATATTTTAGACTTTGCTGGCCATTGAATCTCTGAGACAAGTATTTAACTCTGCCATTGCAGCATAAAAGCAGCCAGAGACTACATGTAAAGGAAAAAATATGACTGTGTACCAATAAAACTTTATTTACAATAACAGATGGTGGGCCAGATTTGGCTCATGTACTATAGTTTGCCCACCTTTGCTTTCAACCCATGAATTTTCATTTGTCAAGGGATTTGATGTAGGATTGTTATGGATTAGCTTAGCAGAGCATCTAGTGAGTAGCAAATGCAGTCTCATTTCTTTTCTCGTGTCCTCTCCCAAGAAAGGCTATGTAGAGAGAACCAACATGTATATTTCCTACAGGGTGTGGAGCAATTGTATTGCATAGATATGTTTTAGGGATGGGAGAATCCTACATCCCTGTATGAGGCCACACATCCCTGAGCCCTCCTACTCTTAGCCCCCACTCTTAATGACATCATGGACAGCATTCCTATGGAAACACTCTGGGAGTTGCTGAGGATGGTGTCCTTGGAGCAAGTTTTAAACCTGCACCCTGTGCACCTCTCTAGTTGACCCAAGTGGCCTTCGCATAGTCTCCTTCCCTTTCCAGTCCCCTGGAAGTGTCCTCTGAGCCTGACACAAATTCGGATCTGTTTTGTGTGAACAGAACCTCATGCTCTCAAGGTCTGAGCTGGGAAGGAAATGAATGCTTCCATCAAAATTAGGACAAGTAATACCCGTTTTCTCTAGGGGGGAATTTTTTAAAAAGCATCAAAATCAATTTCCGTGCCATTAAATATTCTGGTCTGTGTTTTAATTGAGACGATTACATATTCCCCAAAAAGAGAAGAGCTATTTGAAGAATCGTGTCTTTTCTCTCTCCCTCTCACTGGAACTGACAAGGAAAGCACCTCTGAGAGCTGCATACCGCCAGTTAGCCTGCCTCCGTTCCTATTCATCTTCTTTAGCACTAACCCGCTTTATTATTTTTCTTTAAGAAATAAAAATGGAGCTCTGAGAGGCACCCAGGGCACTGGGAACTCTGAGTTCTTCAAATAGAATAAACCAGGCCATTCTCTCTTCCTTCCTTAAGGGATTTGATTTAGTGTTGGCTCTAGGTGGTAGATGTCCCAGTAGCTGGCAGGAGTGTTTGGTCAAGGGCGACAGAGAGATGAGGGTTATTCCCAAGCTTGGCTGCTCCCAGGCCATCCCCCCCATTCAGCAAACATTTCAGATGTGACTTCTGTGCTCCAGGCACTCACTCCGGCTCCCCCAAGGACCTCCCTCTCCAATGGGAAAGATGTGCCTGAAAACAAATTGCTGGGGTGCCTGGTAGCTGACTAGGTTAAGTCTCCAATTCTTGATTTTGGCTCAGGTCATTATCTCAGGGTCATGGGATCAAGTCCCACATTGGGTTTCTCCCTCAGTGGGGAGCCTGCTGGAGATTCTCTCTCCCTTTCCCTCTGCCTACCCCCCCTAATAAATAAATAAACCTTTAAAAAAATTCAAGTCACTAAAATGTAAGATACTAAGAACAAGAAACCAGGGCCCTAGCAAGTGCTTCTGTGGCTGTCCTCCTAGCTGCATGCAGCTAATTCCCTGTGTCATTCTCTATTTCTTGTCTGCCTTTCTTTCTAGACTTTCAGCTTCAAGAGGTCAGAGACCAAGTCAATCTCATTTCCACTGTGTTCTCAATGCCTTGAGTGGCAGGCACAGAGTAGGGACTCAGTTAAATGGAATGAATAAAGGAAGGAAGGCAAGGTGCTGCAGGAGAACATGGAAAGAGTGCCTTTCTCTTCCAAAAGGTTGTGTAGAAGACTCCACAGAGGACTGAGGTCGGGGCCAAGACATTTGGGAATGACTAGAGGTTGATTAGACGGCCAAGAAGATGACAGCTATCTCCAAAAGAGGGAATCATATGTACAAAGTTATAACCATAAAATTAAATCAAGAGCTAACATGTACTGAGTGTCGACTATGTTCTAGGTTCCTTATGTATGTCTGGTCATTGAATTCTTACAACTACCCTATGAGGTGGTACTCTTATACCCTTTCCACGGGTAAAGAGACTGAGGTCATGGTTGTTCACTCTTGAAGTTCATACTGCGAGGAAGTGGCACAAATATGATTCAGTGATTCAGTAGCTCCAGGCTTGTTTGTAACCGCTGTGTTTTACTGCCTTCCCTTCCAAAACATGGGATTTGGAAAATGTCAAAAGAGTTTGAAATGGCCATAGGGCAAATGACATGAAGCTGGCCATGGCGTCAAGAACCTTTCCATGGAGAGCCTTGAATGTCAGGCCAAAGATTTTGTACTTCCTTGTACAGGTCACTGTTTCCCAGACTGGAATTCTATGGAAGCCTATTTTACAAGACATAAATAAGTGAGCTGTGGATGAACAGAATAGTAGAAAGGGAATTCATGTACGGATGATTAGGGAAATGTGGTTTCAACCCAGCAGGGTGCATTTTTTCTTTGCTGTAGGACTTATCAGTGCCTTTACCATGAAGGTGAGCATTGTAATTGTCCAAAAGGAGGAAGTATAACCAGACTTGTTTTTTGTGGCCCATCTCTCAATAGCCCCCAAACTAGTGAATTTGGTAATTGCCAGCATAGATGATGGAGACCCATGGAGAGGTTTTAAGGCAGGAGGTGGAATGGTCGGCTTAAAGGGGGCATCACCAGGACCACAAGGAGGGTGGTCAAAAAGAGTAAGAGGCACAGTTAGATTTGGAGGCTCTGGTGAATTCGAGACCATTCCAGCCAGGATGTGCATGAAGGCTATCATGCGGGCTGGCTTGCATCTGGCCCACTGGCATCCAAGAGACGCTTCTACTCACAGTGGGTCCAGTGGGAAAGAAAGTGAATTCACACACATGGCATTATCCAAACAAAGCCATGTTGCTTCTGTATAGAACAATGGGTTGGCTTTTCAGGGTAATTTAATAGCTGTGGCATATCGCCCAGATCATCAATTAAATTCCAATCCAATTTCCTTCCAAAGCATTCTCTGCCTTGGGAGTTCCTTTTTAACGTGGAGCAAATCTGGCTGATGAGGCGGGAAGATGGATGGGCCAAAATGCACAATGACTTTCAGAGGGCCAGCCTCTCCGATCTTATCTCGCCTTCCAAAGGAGGTCACCAGCATTAATGGAAAATTAGACAGAATTAGATCATAGAACAGTTTTAAAGTAACAGGAGGAATCCCATTTAGTGGCATCCCTACATCCCCAACCTACCTAAGAGGAAACTGAGGCTCAGAGGGGAGTGGTGGCCTGGCCAAGGTCGTGCCATGACTAAATTAGCTTCCTAAATGGGTCTTCTAACATTTACTTAGTCTTCTTGACAGTTCCCAGCTAGAGGGACTTAGTACCTTCATCTGATCATTAACTCCTTGTGCTAAGAACAGAAGCATCCCAGTGAATTTAGAATAAAACCTGGGTATGAGATAGATCCAGGTGCATAGGTTAGAATTTCTCCACCTTGGTACTACTGACATTTAGGCTGGTGGGTCTTTGTGGCCGAGTGGTCCTATGTATTTTGGATGTTGAACAGCACCCCTGGCTTCCAACCACTACATGTTGGGAGCACCCCCTCCCACCCCAGTTGGGACAGCCAAAAATGTCTCCAGACTTTGCTAAATGTCCCCCAGGTAACAAAGTCACCCCCACTCCCCTGAGCTGAGAATCCCTAGCCTAGGAAGAATCCGAGAGAGCAGGATGTGTTTGGAGGAAGGCTCAGGAATCAATGCTGACTGCCATGTTTACTGGTGATGAGGTCTTTGGTGTGATCGCTGACCTCACCCAGCCTCAGTATCCTCCTCTATCAAATGGGCAGGGTAGCTTTCATTTCTCTTCCACAAGGGTGTTTGTTCTAGGGCAGTGGATGTGATTGTGCAGTGTACTTGCTGAAGTGCTATAAAAACATTACATGATTAACTATAATGCAGTTCGGTGAGGCTATATGAGTGTAATGACACGGTGGCAGGGACATTATGTGATCTCATTTTCTCCATGCTTGGCGCTCCCAAACAGAGTGGTTCTCAAACATCAGTGGGCACGGGATTCATCGGGGGTACTTGGTAAAAGCGCAGACTCCTTGCTCCCACCCCTGCTCCACATTCTAATTTACTGGGTCTGGGATGAAGCCCCGGAGATCATTTAAAAAGTCAGTCCAGAAGATTCTGCTGTGAGTGGTCTTTTGAGAAACACTGGTCTGGGGGGAGGTGATAGCCAAGGCTTTCTGGATCGGGAACCTAAATGCATGCAAAAACCTGGGGCATGAGAAGGTGTTGCCAATGTCATCCCAGAGGCAGCATTGGAACCCTGTCCACATAGCTTGGAGGTCTGAGCATTCATTGGATTTTCTGTATCCCTTTGGAAAGCGGAGGTTAACCTCACCCTCCAATCTACCAGCCCCCACGACTGACTGTATTTTTCATCGGCTACTTACCCGGCGTGACTGCCTCCCAAATGTATTTTGATGCTAACATCACCCAGTCTCTGATCAAAAATTATGGTAAAACATTGTCTTGTCATAAGGCTAATAAAGCATGGTATCCTTCCTGTCATAGAAGCTGCCTTACAGATGCTGTTTGCTATCCGCCAGGGCCCAGCATTAATCTCCCTTCCACTCACTACGAGGAATAGAGTCTGCTGTGGGAAGATCAATATTGTATTATCTCGCCCACCAGTGTTGTTCCAGTTGTGGCCAATGAGTTGTCATTGTCGTGTTAGAAGCCTAGAGCATGAAGGGAGAGGCATGGGAGAAGAGGGAAGAGAAGCCATCCAAGAAGGAAAAGAACGTTTTCCGGAAGAAGAAAACAGGGAAGGTACCAGAGGGCCAAGAATGCAAGAAGTGGTTAAAGACACTTGCCCCAGACTCGGGCAGATCTCAGCATAGGCTACACCTGCTTTCAGAAGCTTTGGGATAATCATTTCATTTTTTTGAACCTCAGTTTACCTATCCATCAGATGGACACAAACATGGCACTTGACACCAAGGAATGAAATCAGACGATGCCCGGTAGAGGGCTGACCCCAGTTCCTGGTCCCATGTGCATGTGTCTGTGTGTCAGGGAGGGAAGGACTGGAAATCATGGAGGAAGACACAGCAAAGACATGGTAGCAAAAAAAGTAAGAGGGCCAGTTTGCAGAATAGAAGCTGTATATGTTTCCAGTGCCCTGCAGAGCGATGATGTGGAGTCAGACCTCTTGGAGATTTAAATTATGGATCCAATGTCATCTTGGGACCACTCCTTCAGCTCTTCTTCCCCCAAGCGGGGGTCAAGATGGTGCACAGGGCATGCTCATTGCTCGAGGCTGGCTGTCATGGGAAAAGACCTCGCTGGGGTCTCCCGGATATTTATGGCTCCTCCCCATGTCTGGACTCCCTGCCCCCACCCACCTTCCTGCTGGTATCCATGGGCAAGCCATCTTGAAACTTCATTACAGACCAGACCAGCCCCCTGGATTCATTTCACACTCAGTTAAAGAGGCAATCCCCATTCAAGGATGTAATGAAGTGTCCACTAATGATCCAGATACCAAAATGAGGATGAAACGTGGCCAGTCAACCCTTGGAAAATGGAAATTGGTATTGGAATATTGTCTGATTGGCCTTGTTGGATGTTCGCTTGGTTCAGGTTTTTAATCCAAACCCTTCATTTGGTGCTTAACACGTGCCTTCATTCCCAAGTCCTCGGAGGATAAGAACAACATAACAGCAGTAAAAATAGTAATTATTATTAGTATTTATATAAACAACATTAGGTTTCTGTGAGTCCTATAGTTACTGCATTGTAGGAAAGCAGCTGGATAGATTTATCATCACAATTGGAAGATTCGTGCTAAATCTCTGGCAGAGTCTTTTAAAGATGAACACGCCATGCTGGGCGGCCAGCACTCGGCTAGGAATATAGCCAACAGGAGTAGGTATACGTGTGTTGTACTGTTCATAATAGTCCCACACTGGAAGCCGGTCAAATGCCCTTAAGCAATAGAATGGGGAAATTGCAGTATGGTCATGACATGGAATAAAGAAGGGAATGTACCATCACTACGTGGAACAGCACAGATAAATCTCACAAATATAATGAGTGAAAGAAACCAGATACAAGAGAGAACATGCTGCGTAATTATCCAGTGAATTCATCAACAGCCAACATGAAGCCTCAAACAATAGAAAGCAAAATAAAGATCTCCTGGAGGGGTGTGTGACCGGAAGGCAGAGAGGATAAGCTTGCCACGTTTTGCTAACTGGTTCTGGTTGCTGGTTCTATGGCTGTGCCCAGTTTGAGAACATTCATCGAATTGTACACTTACAATTGAGTGGACTTGTCTATCCGTGTATCACACTCCAGTCAAAGCTTAGGAGGTTTTAAAAGGTGTGTTTGGGACCAAGAGACTTCGAGTACAGTCTCCATGATATTCCCCACTTTGGGAGTTGCACACAAGAGACCCGAGTTCTTGTCCTGTGGTCTTATCACTTAGCCAGACTGCTTATGGTTGTCTTATGCCAAGTAGAAACCTCAGACTCTCCTGGCGGAGGTAAAGGACAAGTCTTAGGGCACCCCTTGCCCCTGATCTCACAGCCTCAGACAGGGGTGTGTGCCTGCGAGATAAATAAAGGGGCTCTGGAGCTCACTCTCCTCCCTTTCATGGCCACCCACTGTGAGAACAGGGATTGTTGCCTCATATTTTATATCTCCTTCCATGTTGCTTGCACAGTGATTGGCCCCACCACGGGTTCCCAGTGAGTGGTTGTTGAGTGACTGTATGGTGTGAATGAATTAGTGAATTGCTATTGAGAAAATTAAATAAGATCATGTATTGGAGCGCCTGGGTGGTGCAGTCAGTTGAGCATCCAACTCTTGGTTTTGGCTCAGGTCATGATCTCAGGGTCCTGAGATCGAGCCCCACATTGGGCTCCATGCTCAACAGTGAGTCTGTATGAAGATTTTCTCTCTCTCCTTCTCCCTCTGTCCCTCCCCTGACCCAGAAAACTAATTAATTCATTAATTAAATTTTTTTTATTTTTAAAGATCTTGTATTTAGAATGTGTTGAACAACACCTGAAACGCAATAGGGTGAGACATTCAGGGACTCCTATGTCAGACAGGCTGGGGTTTGAATGCCAGTTCCACCACCCCCTTCCATTCTGTTCTTGGATGAGTGGATTTCCCTCCCTGAGCCTCAGTTTTCCCATCTGCGAAATGGGAAAACAGTCCCTGTATCACAGAGTGTTTCTGGGGCTTCAATGAGATGGCACATATGAATAGCTTAGCATATTATGGGGTTCAAGTGGGCAACTGTTGCTGTCATTATGTAAAACTTATCAGTGGCATTGTGAGTGAAGCTGAGGTTCTGGCTCATAAGGGAGATGACTGTGTTTCCTTCTTCATCTCTCTGCGTCTGTCTCTTTCTCTGCGTCTCAAGCCCCACGTGTGCTGAGCCGACCTTGGCAGCGTTGCCTGTTGAGTAAATCAAAGGACATCCTTTCCCCACCCCAGGGAGATGGCCCAGTGCCAGGGTGTGCAGGCACAGTGCCTGCAAAGGGGGCCAGGTGGGCGCCGGGATACTGAGGCGCTCTGTGTAGTCTCGGCTTGGTGGGGGGTGGGACTGAAAATGGCCACTCTGAGGACCGTTAAATCTGCTCCCTTTGGCACTTCCCCCAAGACCCACACCCACCACCTGCCCACCAGGCAGGCCTGGGAGTGAAGGGATGCTCTGTGTGCTGTCTCGGCCACAGGCCCACACACACCCGAGACGTTGTTCTTGTTGGCTGCGAGAGCTCGTTAGGCTCTGGGCAGAGGGTGGCTGGACTCCAAGAGGCAGACATCAAGGACCAGAAGTTAAAGAATGGAGGAGCCTGAGGCTTGGCATTCTGTGGTGCCAGCCTGCTCCCCAGGATGCACTGAGCTTATCTGCCTGTTGAGAACCTTGACCTGTGGAGGCTGAGGGTAGAGATAACATGTTGTGCATCTTTTTATCCTCCCAACACAGCACGTGCTCAATACATGATGGGATGGGATGGGATGGGATGGGATGGGATGGGATGGGATGGGATAGGACAGGGTTGGATGGGATGGGATAAGATGGGTGAGATGAGATAGGATAGGATGGTATGGATGGGTGGGATGGGATAAGATAGGATAGGATGTGATGGGATGAGATGGGTGAGATGGGATAGGATAGGATGGGATGGGATGGGATGGGTGAGATGGGATAGGATATGACAGGATGGGATAGGATGGATGGGATGGAATGGGATGGGTGAGATGGGATAGGATAGGAAAGGATGGGATAGGATAGGATGGGATGGATGGGATAGGTGGCATGGGATAGGATAGGATGGGATAAGATAAGTTGGAAAAGGATGGGAGGAATAGAATAAAATGATTTCTCCTATTGGGCACCCAAGTTCCCCTTGAAGCTGGCCCGGAAGGTAACAGGTGTGCACCTGGCATGAAAGAAATCACCTGAGAGAGCAGAGAAATGAGGATAAGCAGAAACCATTTCTTCCTCCAAGCCCCAGAATTCTCAGCCATTGTCTCCAAAGATAAATTATCCTTTAGAATCACGTGTCCATGAAACATCAGATCTGAAAGGGATATGAGAGACCATCTTGCCCGATGCTTTAAAAATTATGTTCTCCTCCTCCTACACTGTTGGTGGGAATGCGAGCTGGTGCAGCCACTCTGGAAAACAGCATGGAGGTTCCTCAAAAAGTTGAAAATAGAACTACCCTATGACCCAGCAATTGCACTACTGGGTATTTACCCTAAAGATACAAACGTAGTGATCCGAAGGGGCACATGCACCCAAATGTTTATAGCAGCAATGTCTACAATAGCCAAACAATGGAAAGAACCTAGATGTCCATCAACAGATGAATGGATAAAGAAGATGTGGTATATATATACACAATGGAATACTATGCAGCCATCAAAAGAAATGAAATCTTGCCATTTGCGATGACGTGGATGGAACTAGAGGGTATCATGCTTAGTGAAATAAGTCAATTGGAGAAAGACAACTATCACATGATCTCCCTGATATGAGGGAGTGGAGATGCAACATGGGGGGTTTGGGGGGTAGGAGAAGAATAAATGAAAGAAGATGGGATCGGGAGGGAGACAAACCATAAGTGACTCTTAATCTCACAAAACAAACTGAGGGTTGCTGGGGGGAGGGGGGTCGGGAGAGGGGGGTGGGGTTATGGACATTGGGGAGGGTATGTACTATGGTGAGTGCTGTGAAGTTTGTAAACCTGGCGATTCACAGACCTGTACCCCTGGGGATAAAAATACATTATATGTTTATAAAAATAATAATAATAAATAAAAAATTTTAAAAAAATTATGTTCCCCTGACACTCACCACCAGCTACTAGTTGTGTTGCTTTGGGCAAGTAACCAAACTTCTTTGGGTCTGAGTGTCCTCATCTGTAAAATGGGAGTAATAATATGACCCACTTCCCAAGGGTGTTGAGAGGAGTAAATGAAATAATCTGTGAAAAAGCATTTACTATGGGAGCTGGCATGCAGCAGGCACTCAACCACCATTAGCCCCCATCATCATCACCACCACCACCCTAATGATCTTCATCAAAGGCTGTTCAGGAAAGGAGAAACCTCAGAAGGCAGCTCTCAGACTCATCCTGGTTCAATCCATATGGTCACATTTGTGGTTGATTTGGGGGTTCAGTGCTCCTTAAAACTAATACTGCCAAGTTCAGTAATTTGCTGGAAGGACTCATGGAACTCAGAAAAGCCATCAAACCAAGGGGTCTGGTCTATTACAGTGACAACACCCAGACTAAAATCAGCAAAGGGCAGAGGCACGGACAGCAGAGACTGGGAGAGGTCGAGCGTACATTCCCAGTGGTCATCTCCTGGTGGAGTCCTGCAGACAGCCCCTACTTTCAGCATGAGGTGCTGTGTACCATCCACGGAGTATGGTTAACCAGGAAATCTCTCCTGAGCTTTGGTGTCCGCGGTCTCCACTGGGGCTTGACCACACAGACATGACCGACCACCCACGTGGCTGATGTTAGTCTCTAGTTCCCCTAGAGGTCAAACGGATGCCAAGCCCAAGGTCACCACCCATAAGTCACACTGTTTAGTGTAGAGTACCAGGCGGGGTCCAACACCTCCACCTAAAGGAAGACCCTCCCATCAGGCAGGATAATTCCAAAGGTTTTTAATTTCCCTCCCAGGAGGGGGGCAAGGGCCAAATCTTTCTTTAAAATATGCAGAGTGTGGACAGTCCCAACCTACTGAGTTAATCCTTTAATGCCTATTTAGAGAGTATCATTGCATTAAGCTTTTATTTGAAGAAATGATTCTATTCTAACAGTGGATAAAACTGAGCCCCAGAGATGAGAACACACTTTGATCAAAGTGGCTAAAGCAAGTCAGCGAGGAATCCTCACCTTCTTGATCCAGAACTTTCCCCTTTGCACCTCGGGCCTTGGTTTGCCTGTCTCTAAAATGGGTATGCTAAGCCAGCTCCCTTACCTTTGTGTTCTGCCTTTGAAAAGGTTATTCTCTCACTTTTCTCTACTATCCAGTCCTCAGGAGGAGCACCTGACCCTCTGCTACCTGTGGGACATGGCGGGTGTCCTCCTTTGTCTTTGGGGACCTCATAGCTGGAGCAGATCTTGTGCTAGTCTGTTTGCTGGTAGCACTTGGCATTCACTCTGGAAGCAGCCGGGCCAGGATTCGGGGGCCAGGTGGAATAGACATGCAGCCCGTTCTTCACCTCAATGGAGTGTGGGTTTTGGGGTCAGACAGCCCTGGTTCCAATCCCGGCTTTGTCACTCACCAGCATTTCCTCAACATTAAAATGAAGATAAAAATAGACACTTCTCAGGAAAAGAAAAATTTAAATGACACAGGTCAAGCCATGAGCATGTTTTTTTTTTGGCCTCAGCAAATAAAGCCACTGTTGTCCAGGTTCTATCTGATGAGAGAAGCAGCCTTATCTCTTAAAAGAAGCAAAGTGATTTGTCTTCAAGTTGTAAAAAGTGCTTTAAGCACCTCAGAACTCTGCCGTACACCTAGCTCTTCCCTGTCAATCTCCTCAATTTTTCTCTCTTTAAGGTTGACCAGGCAAAGATCACTGCCCTCATTTCACAAAGCCAGCAACCAAGGCCTTGAGAGATGGAATTTGTTCAAGGCCACATAGCAACTGGTGGTGAAACCAATGCCTGAGCCCGCATGTGCCCATCTTCCCATTTTTCCCGCTTCCAAGTCCATCCCCATAAGCATGCTGGGATGCCGTTCTGTTCTTTACTCTTGTCTGGGAATCTAAGCAAACAGGTGAAGAGACATTGCAAACTTACTCATGATGTCTTTTAAACTCACTTGTGGGCCATCTGGATTCATTCCCAAGTATTATATTTGTCTCTGTGAGTAGATAGGTAATTGACTCAAGACAGATTTCCCACCCTGGGGTTCCTATCTGAGCTGTTTCGTGCCTCTGTCTCCCAGCCCTGCCTGCTCCCAGTGACTCACTGATTTTCCTGTAGAAAGAAAAGAAATCGCAAGTAAATCGCACCCTATATCTCTCCTCCTCCTGACTACCACCGGCAAGAAATCACAAAGTCAGCACCATGAGACATGAATGGAGTTTGGTGGGTGGGGGAAGGAGGTGGGAAGGGAGAGAAGTGTTTGGATGCTAATCACTTGGCACTGGTGTCAGCTGCAGTTAGTCGGATTTTTAAAGGTACAAAGGCAGGATGGCGCCCCTGTGCCAACAGCTCCCGGGCTCATTCACAAGGGGAAAGGACTGCACTGCCCAGCCACTGCTCTGATGAGAGGTAACTGGACATAAAAGAATTTTCAAGGCTTTCTGAACCCGACACGGGTTACAAAGGAAGCTCATTCGTGAGGGGAAGAAGCCAGCTCACAGAGGACAATTATCAGATAATTACTCTAGTAGCCAAGACGCTGAAAGAGTCTTTTCTTGCCTGTGCAAGCTGGCTCTTTCAACATTTGCTGCAAGTCCCCTGGGGTCCCCAGTGGGCAGGGCCAGAATGAAGACAGCAGCAAGCAAACTCACCAGTTGGGCTTCTATTTGCCCTCCCATTGGCTGGAGCCAACTATGGGGTTTATGGGGTCGGGCTACCCTCGGGCTCTCTGCTTGCAGAGACAAAAATCACATTTTGCAATTAGAACTAGGTGTGTATGTTCACCTAAAACTTCTCTCCAGACACAATATTGCAAACCAAAGCATGTTTATCAAGGATTAAGTTCACCATGGATTCACTTTTGTGCTAGCCAGTCATGTAGTCTTCTAGTCCTCCGTGTCTCTTAAAGACGTGGACTTCTCTAACACATCGAGTCTGTTCTCAACCAGGAGAGATATTTGTGGAGGACCTACTGTGTGTCAGGTCCATGGCCATGGGATAGGTCCCCGGGAGGGAGTAATGAGCAAGGCGGAGGTGTTCGCTCTCCTCGGGAAACTTACTTCCAGTGGGGGAGACAAAAAAGAAGCCAGACCAGTATGATAGTGTGATTAAGGCTATGACTTATCTCTTTGTCAGTGTTAGGAGTCAAGGGAAGAAGAATAAATGCAGGGAGGACCTCCCACCCCACCTGGGAAGGGGGGTTGGTTTGGAAAGATCCCTCTGGCCACTGAGGAGAGAATGGGCTTCAGTTACAAAGCAAAGTCCGGGAGAGAAGCAGGTTTTCATAACCATTGCTTTGGGAATAAAGGGATACCTAAAAATGTCTTTTTAAGCTACAACTTGCTGTCTTTACTTCTCTTGTGGTGGGACTGTGGTTCTTTGGTGCATTGTAAAAATGAAAAACGGAACTCATCCAACTCCCCATCCAACCCTGGTGCCTGGTTGCTTGTGGGGTCTGGCCAGCCTTAAACATTTCCTGAGCTGTCTGTGAAAATGCAACACCCTGTAAGTAATCACCTTTGATAAGTTTTTTTCAGAGTGATGGAGGTCTGAGGCTGGTGGAGAGGGTTGCTAGATCCTGGTTAGGTTGACCCCATATTGGGAGGATTCTCCTGCCTTCCCTCCCACAGAGGGTAAACTGCCTAGGGGAGAATGCAGTAGGGCTTGGCTTCGGGGACTCAGTTTCTCATCCTGCCACTGTCTTCTAGGAGTCTTGGGTATTTCCTGAGCCCTCATGATGGAGGGGTTGAGTCACAGATGGTTAGTCAGTGATCCCAGTCTCCCTCCCTCTTTCCCGCCACCCACTTTTCTTCCAGTTAATCCTTGTCCAGGTGGAAGGAGGACAGGAATAAAAATCTGTCCATATTTATCTTGAGCAGAAAATTGGGTGAAAAGGAAGGAGCTTAAGACAGCTGATCCATAAGAAGACTGAGGACTGGACCATAGTAGCCTTCACCAGGATGACCCCTGGGCACTTAACTTCTGCCAGTCATGTCTGCACTCTTCTCCCCACCACCCACAAACAGCCACATCCAGAGTTCTAGAATTTCTGGATTTGAAGGAAACTTCATCAGATTCTAAGCACTTGCTAAATGCCCCAAGACATTCTTTCTTTTATTCCCTCCATTTAATATTCATTGGCTATCAAATGGGCAGTGTACGAATCCCAAGATTAAGGATGTATTTCTTGTCTCAACTTTGTTCCTGTTCCATGTGTGTGGACCATCTCATGGAGACAGACAATGAATGAGGAAACACATCATCAGGAGTAGTTCATTTTGCAGCAAGCACTCTGAGGAGATTGAGATAGAAAGTGATGGGGGGGTGGGCAGGGTGTCTTAGAGAAGATGAGCTGAGACCTGAATGACCAGAGGCAGCCAGCCAATCAAAGATAACACACAAGAGAATTTGAGGCAGAGGGAAGAGCATGTGCAAAGGCCCTGAGACACAGGAAGAATTTGGAAGGTTTAAGAGCAGGAGAAAAAAGTGTGTGTGGTCATACTGTAGTTGGGGGGGGGTGGTAACAGGTGGTTTGGAGAAGGAGGTCCAAAGTCAGAATCCAAAAGGCCTTGTAGCTCATTGAAGGGAGTTTTGATATTATTCTCAGCACGGTGGGAAGCTATTGGTGTGTTTTAGGCAGTGATTTCATGACCTGATTTTTACATCTTTAAAGTACTACCCATCCCCCCTCCCAATGATTTACTGCCAACTTAAAACACAAAAGCTGATCATTTGAGAGGTGCCTGGGTAGCTTAGTCAGTTAAGTGTCCAACTCTTGATTTCTGCTCAGGTCATGATCTCAGGGTCGTGAGATCCAGCCCCACTTTGGGCTCCTCACTGCACATGGAGTCTGGTTAAGATTCTCTGCCTCTCCCTCTGCTCCTGCCCCTCCCTCTGCTTGCTTTCTCTCTCTCAAATAGATACATAAAATCTTTTTTTTTTTTTTCAAAATCTGATCATGTGATCATTTCCAAGGGCTTATCTGGTACAAATCCTGATTAGGGATTGAGTCTTGGAGATATGTCAGGAAATCTGTAGTTAATGGCCTACCCATATCAGAGATTCTCAGCCTTTTTGCCAAAGGTAGAGGATGACCAGGGACTGTCTGATGTAACTAAGAAAGCAATACTCCCTAGAGGGGCACGATGGGCTAGGTGAGGTCCAGGTTACCTGTGCTTAACCTGAGTAAAATAAACAAGACAGAGAGACACAGTAGAAGGTTCTCCTGAGACTCTGGACTCTAATTAGTCAGCAGGAGGCAGGGAGGAGGGGGGATGGTCACCTACCTCCTTGATTTTCTCCTCTGATTTTAACCAACTGGCAAATAGACACAAAGAGCCAGAAGGGACAAGCTTAATTCCTGGTGAAGCTGAGCTGCAGACCACAGCTGGACACCTACAGTCTGTCCTCCCCAAGTGACTTTGACTTGGGGTTCCCTGGCTCAAGTTGACAAGTAGAGAAGTCTGGAGAGAGGGAGAGGACCCCACTGCCAGCTTCTCAGTCCAGCAGCCCTGGAAATAGGACACAGCGGATATCAGTGACATCCCTAATACCTCCTTCCCTAATACCTCAAATCAGATGGTCCCTCATTTCCCTGGGAAGCAAGGGAGGGAGGGAGAGCCAAAGACTGCTTATTGTCCCTAGGGGACTCCCTGCTCCTGCGAGGCCAGTTTCCCCACCTTTGTGGAAGTTCAAGAGCCATTAGAAACCCCGAGAAAGGCTGGGGCTTGTTCTCTGCCTCCTCTGAGCCTGGGGTGACAAAACTCAGGAGTTCATCATCATTATTAACTATTATTACTAATTATTCCTGCTACAAAAATAGCATGCACTTTGCAAATTAATCAAACTATATAAAATGGTGCACAATAAAATGTGATTCCTTCTTCAGCCCCAAGCCCCCGTCCTGCTCCGTGGAGGCAGTCTCATCCCCTTGTTCAAATGTATCCCTCCCACTCACACGAGACCTATTTATATCCACTATTCTCCCTTGATTCCTTTTTCACTTGATGCTGAATTGTGTTGGCACACAGCTCTGCCATTCTTTTTTGTTATTTTTTCAGTTACGTGGTTTTTGAACAGGTAATGTTTTATTTCTGTAGACACACATGCACACACACACACATATATACACAGATATGTATCTGTGAAAAGGTATAGAGTGAAAATTTTCCTTCTTGCCCTTATACCCCATACCATTTCCAATGTCCCATCTCCCCTATCACCAGCATAATTTGTCCCTTGGGCCTCCTCTCCAAGTTTCTTTATGCACACAGTAGCAAAGGCAGACACAAAAGCCTTTCTCTCCCTGTTTTTACACAAAAGGTAGCAAACTCCACCCACATTGCTCTTTAACAGAACAGAAACTGGCTACCTCTCCTCTTTGGGCCACAGGGAGCTTCCCCGTTCTCCTCTTGCCATTGCACTGCACTCTGTCCAGATGTTCCATAATTGATGATCCATAATTAACCTTCGTGGTGGATATTTGATTTGCCTTGGTGTCTTTTGCTACCACAAACAGCCTGGCATTGCTGAACCTCGCACGGATGTCATTTTGCACATGGGCAGACATCTCTCTGCAGGATAAATTCCCCGAAGTGAGTTTGTTGAGTCAAAGGAGAGATGTACTTATAATTTTGAACATTCTTGCCGGGTTATTCTCTGTGTTATTCTCCAGTGACTTCATCTCATTCCTTTGAACCCTGCATGGATTTCATTGTGGATTTCTGCAATCATGTAACCCACCGCCCGGAGATGGACACGTGCATCATCTCCAGATTTTTGCTCTCTCCAACAGGACTTTGTGTCATGAACACTCTGTACCATCTCAATGGACATCAGGACCGTGGCTGTCCCTCTGCTTTGGGACGTGACCACACAGCCTGTTGACCTAGATATCTGTAGCAGTTTAGATGAGCCTCTTTTGCTCTGAATGCTTTACAACCACACGCTCTTCCTAGCCCTCATTGGTCACCGATCGCTGGCCTAATCTGTTACCTAAACTCTAGCCGTTGCAAGGTGGATCAGTGAAGCACCCTAAAGTGGGCTTCCTGGGGTCACCTGGGTGGCTCAGCGGGTTAAGCGTCTGCCTTTAGCTCAGGTCATGGTCCCAGGGCCCTGGGATTGAGTCCCGCATCAGCCTCCTTGCTTAACAGGCTTCAGTAGCAACTAGGGAAAGCCAGAGAGCACCTTGAACCACCCCAGGGGCATGTTAGAAGCACACTGTGCATGGGTCCCGCTGCCCGCATTCTAACTTAGATGGTTGAGTTGAAAGTCATCAAAAGCAAAATATTGGTAAAGCTGGAGAGCAAGAGCACTCTCAGGTTGAGTTAGCAGCAGGGTACATAGGTTCAGGCTATTCTAGAAGGTACTTTTTCAGTGTCAATCAAAATTTCAAATATATACATTGCTTATATTTAAACAACTTCTAAGACATTCTCCTAAAGAATTAGCTGGATACAGTCACCAAAGATACTGCAGTGTTATTTGGGAGAATGGCAACAACTAAGTATTAATCAATAAGAGCCTAGTTCAATAACATATATGTTTAGGGGCACCTAGCTGACTTAGTCAGTGGAGCACACAATGCTTGATCTCGGCGTCATGATTTTAAGCCCCATATTGGGCACAGAGCCTACGAAAAAGATAATAATAACATGTGTTTATATTTTAATGTAGCCATTAAAAAATGAAATAACAATGTAGGTGTTGACATGAAAAGATAATCATGATGGATGTTAAGGGAAAGACTGGTGGGGTGGGGGTGAACAATAATGCAAAGGAATACTATACAGCAGTGAAAATGAATTGATCAAAACTACAGTTATCAACACAGATGCCCCTCACAAAGTGTTTAGCAGGAAAAAAGAGCAGGGTTTTGAAGGATTCACTAGGGATGGCTGCATTTATATAAAGTTTTAAAACATGCCACATATTCAGAGAAATTGACATGGAATAAAGAGACACCAACAATAAATAATTGTAGGGTGATAATAATGCACCTAATAAATAATTATGCTGAAGGTGACATTCAGGACAGTAGTTAGCGGTGAAGAAGAAGAAGGAGCATGTGGTAGGAAGGGAAGCAGAGGCTTTGACATCTGGTTGAATTCTATTTCTTAAGCAAAAGGTGTATACAGATGGATATTTGTTGCCTTAGTCTAACTTTTTTTGAATGACTGGAATATTTCAAAACACATTTCTTAGTAAGTGACAGAGCAATATAGACAATGTAATAACTCTGAGAATGCTCAAATAGAAAGTGACAACTGGGCTCATAAGGGCTGTCAGGCTGTTCTGCGAGCTGTGCTTTATCCCTGTGATTTCATTTCACTCTCCAACACCACTAAAGGATAAGACTGGTATAATCCCACCTTACAGACGAGAACAGCGAGGTCCAGAGAAGGGAAGTGACTCTCCAGGATCTCATGGGCAATGAGCAGCATACTGAGCCTGGAACACAAGCAATTTTTTTTAATTTGTGTCTTACATAGGTCTTTTATTTATTTAAAAAAATCCATTTACACAATGTCAGTAGAAACTGAAATAATAAAAATATGTAAAATTATAACCCAGGATAAGCAATGATCAGAGTGTATTTGTACACTGGCAAATATATATTTCTTATTGCCTGAGAAAAGACAAAGACCACTTTACCAAGGTTTCTAGAATTTTTTTTATTAACACATAATGTATTAATTTCTTCAGGGGTACAGTTCTGTGAATCATCAGTCTTATACAATTCACAGCACACACCATAACACATACCCTCCCCAATGTCCACAACCCAGCCACACTATCCCTCACCTCCCACACCCCAGCAACCCTCAGTTTGTTTCCTGAGATTAAGAGTCTCTTATGGTTTGTCTCCCTCCCCAGTCCCATCTTGTTTCATTTTATTCCTGCCCTTCTCCCCATGACCCCCCGCCCTGTCTCTCAAATTCCTCATATCAGAGAGATCATATGATAATTGTCTTTCTCAGATTGACTTATTCATTTAGCACAATGTCCTCTAGCTCCAACCACATCACTGCAAATGGCAAGATTTCAATTTTTGATGGCTGTATAATATTCCTCTGTGTGTGTGTATCACATCTTCTTTATCCATTCTTCTGTTGATGGACATCTAGGCTCTTTCCATAGTTTGGCTATTGTGGACATTGCTACTATAAACATTCGGGTGCACATGCCCCTTCGGATCATTACATTTGTATCTGTGGGGTAAATACCCGGTAGTACAATCGCTGGATCGTAGAGTAGCTTTATTTTCAACTTTTTGAGGAAACTCCATTCTGTTTTCCAAAGTGGCTGCACCAGCTTGCATTCCTACCACAATGTAGGAGGGTTCCCCTTTCTCCACATCCTCGCCAACATCTGTCATTTCCTGACTTGTTAATTTTAGCCATTCTGACTGGTGTGAAGTGGTATCTCATTGTGGTTTTGATTTGTATTTCTCTGATGCTGACTGAGGTTGAATACTTTTTCATGTGTCTATTGGCCACTTAGATGTCTTCTTTGCAGAAATGTCTGTTCCTGTCTTCTGTCCATTTTTTGATTGGATTATTTGTCCTTTGGGTGTTCAGTTTGATGAGTTCTTTATAGATTTTGGATACTAGCCCTTTACCTTTGGATATGTCATTTGCAAATATCTTCTCCCACTCTGTCCATTGTCTTTTAGTTTTGTTGACTGTTTCCTTTGTTGTGCAAAAGGTTTTGATCTTGATGAAGTCCCAATAGTTCATTTTTGCTTTTGCTTCCCTTCCCTTTGGCAATGTTTCTAGGAAGAAGATGCTGAGGCTGAGGTTGAAGAGGTTGCTGCCTGTGTTCTCCGTAGGGATTTTGATGGATTCTGTCTCATATTGAGGTCTTTTATCCATTTTTTAGTCTATTTTTGTGTGTGGCTTAAGGAAATGGTCCATTTTCATTCTTCTGCAAGTGGCTGTCCAATTTTCCCAACACCATTTGCTGAAGAGACTGTCTTTTTTCCATTGGACATTCTTTCCTGCTTTGTCAAAGATTAGTTGACCATAGATTTGAGGGTCCATTTCTAGGCTCTTTATTCTGCTCCATTGATCTATATGTCTGTTTTGTGCCAGTACCATACTGCCTTGATGATTATAACTTTGTAATAGAGCTTGAAGTCTGGAATTGTGATCCACCAACTTCGGTTTACTTTTTCGGCGTTCCTCTGGCTATTTGGGGTTGTTTCTGGTTCCATATAAATTTTAGGATTATTTGTTCCATTTCATTGAAAAAAAACTGATGCTATTTTGATATGTACCATGTATCACTATACTGTGAAGGGTTTTGATCAAGAAAGGATGCTGTACTTTGTCAATTGCTTTCTCAGCATCTATTGAGAGTATCATATGGTTCTTGTTCTTTCTTTTATTAATGTATTATACCACATTGATTGATTTGCAGATGTTGAACCAACCTTGCAGCCCAGGAATAAATCCCACTTGGTCATGGTGACTAATCCTTTTAATGTACTGTTGGATCCTTTTGGCTAATATATTGGCGAGAATTTTTCCATTCGTGTTCATCAGGGATATTGGTCTGTAATTCTCCTTTTTGATGTGGTCTTTGTCTGGTTTTGGGTCAAGGGAATGCTAGCCTTATAAAATGAGTTTGGAACTTTTCCTTCCATTTCTATTTTTTGGAACATTTTTGAGACTAGGTATTAATTCTTAAATTAATCCTTAAATGTTTGGTAGAATTCCCCTTGGGAAGCCATCTGGCCCTGGGCTCTTGTTTGCTGGGAGATTTTTGATGACAGCTTCAATCTCCTTACTGGTTATGGGTCTGTTCAGGTTTTCTATTTCTTCCTGGTTCAGTTTTGGTAGTTTATATGTCTCTAGGAATGCACCTGTTTCTTACAGATTGTCAAATTTGCTGGTGTATAGTTTCTTGTAATATGTTCCTATAATTGTATTTCTTGGTGTTGGTTGTGATTTCTCTTTTTTCATTCATGATTTTATTAATTTAGGTCCTTTCTCTTTTCTTTTTGATAAGTCTGGCTGAGGTTTATCAATTTTATTCATTCTTTCAATGAACCAGCTCCTAGTTTAGTTGATTTGTTCTACTGTTCTTTTGGCTTCTATTTCATTGATTTCTGCTCTGATCTTTATTATTTCTCTTCTCCTGCTGGGTTTAGGCTTTCTTTGTTGTTCTTTCTCCAGCTCCATTAGGTGTGGGGTTAGGTTGTGTACTTGAGACCCTTTCTTGTTTCTTGAAAAAGACTTGTATTGCTATATACTTTCCTCTCAGGACTGACTTTTCTGTGTCCCAAAGATTTTGAACAGTTCTGTTTTCATTTTCATTTATTTCCATGAATTTTTAAAAAATTCTTCTTTAATTTCCTGGTTGACACATTCATTCTTTTTTTTTTTTTCAGCATAACAATATTCATTGTTTTTGTACCACACCCAGTGTTCCATGCAATCTGTACCCTCTCTAATACCCACCACCTGGTTCCCCCAACCTCCCACCCCCCGCCACTTCAAACCCCTCAGATTGTTTTTCAGAGTCCATAGTCTCTCATGGTTCACCTCCCCTTCCAATTTCCCCCAACTCCCTTCTCCTCTCTAACTTCCCTTGTCCTCCATGCTATTTGTTATGCTCCACAAATAAGTGAAACCATATGATAATTGATTCTCTCTGCTTGACTTATTTCACTCAGCATAATCTCTTCCAGTCCCGTCCATGTTGCTACAAAAGTTGGGTATTCATCCTTTCTGATGGAGGCATAATACTCCATAGTGTATATGGACCACATCTTCCTTATCCATTCATCCGTTGAAGGGCATCTTGGTTCTTTCCACAGTTTGGCGACCGTGGCCATTGCTTCTATAAACATTGGGGTACAGATGGCCCTTCTTTTCACTCCATCTGTATCTTTGGGGTAAGTACCCAGTAGTGCAATTGCGTGGTCATAGGGAAGCTCTATTTTTAATTTCTTGAGGAATCTCCACACTGTTCTCCAAAGTGGCTGCACCAACTTGCATTCCCACCAACAGTGTAAGAGGGTTCCCCTTTCTCCACATCCCCTCCAACACATGTTGTTTCCTGTCTTGCTAATTTTGGCCATTCTAAATGGTATAAGGTGATATCTCAATGTGGTTTTAATTTGAATCTCCCTAATGGCTAGTGATGATGAACATTTTTTCATGTGTCTGATAGGCATTTGTATGTCTTCATTGGAGAAGTGTCTGTTTATATCTTCTGCCCATTTTTTGATATGATTATCTGTTTTGTGTGTGTTGAGTTTGAGGAGTTCTTTATAGACGGACACATTCATTCTTTAGTAGGATGCTCTTTAGCCTCCATGTATTTGAGTTCTTTCCAACTTTCCTCTTGTGGTTGAGTTCTGGTTTCAAAGCATCATGGTCTGACAATATGCAGGGAATGGTCCCAAACTTTTGATACCAGTTGAGACCCGATTTGCAACCCAGGATGTGATCTATTCTGGAGAATGTTGCATGTGCACTGGAGAAGAATGTGTATTCTGTTGCTTTGGGATGGAATGTTCTGAATTATCTGTGATGTCCATCTGGTCCAATGTGTCATTTCAAGCCTTTATTTCCTTGTTGATCTTTTGCTTAGGTGATCTGTCCATTTCAGTGAGGCGGGGGTGTTAAAGTCCCCTACTATTATTGTATATTGCCAATGTGTTTCCTTGATTTTGTTATTAATTGGTTTATATAATTGGCTGCTCCCATGTTAGGGACATAGATATTTTAAATTGTTAGATCTTTTTGTTGGACAGACCCTTTAAGTATGATATAGTGTCCTTCCTCATCTCTTATTACAGTCTTTGGTTTAAAATCTAATTTGTCTGATATAAGGATTGCCACCCCAGCTTTCTTTTGATGTCCATTAGCATGGTAAATTGTTTTTCACCTCCTCCCTTTAAATCTGGAGGTGTCTTTGGGTCTCAAATGAGTTTCTTGCAGACAGTATATTGATGGGTCTTGGTTTTTTATCCATTCTGATACCCCATATCTTTTGATTGGGGCCTTTAGCCCATTTACATTTAGGGTAACTATTGAAAGATATTAATTTAGTGCCATTGTGTTGTCGGTAAAGTGATTGTTACTATATATTGTCTCTGTTCCCTTTTGGTCTGTTACTTTAATCTCTCTCTTTGCTTAGAGGACCCCTTTCAATATTTCCAGCAGAGCTGGTTTGGTGTTTGCAAATTCTTTTAGTTTTTATTTGTTCTGGAAGCTTATTTCTCCTTCTATTTTCAATGACAGCCTAGCTGGATATAGTATTCTTGGTTGCATATTTTTCTTGTTTGGTGGTCTGAATATATCATGCCAGTCCTTTCTGGCCTGCCAGGTCTCTGTGGATAGGTCTTCTGCCAATATAATATTTCTACCATCGTATGTTACAGACCTCTTGTCCCAAGCTGCTTTCAGGATTTTCTCTTTGTCACTGAGACTTGTAAGTTTTACTATTAGATGATAGGGTATTGACCTATATTTATTGATTTTGAGGGGAGTTCTCTGTGCCTCCTAGATTTTGATGATTGTTTCCTTCTCCAAATTAGGCAAATTCTTTGCTATAATTTCTTCCAATATACCTTCTGCCCCAACATCTCTTTGTTCTTGTTTTCAGATCCCAATTATTCTACTATTGTTTCATTTTATGATATCACTTATCTCTCAAATTCTCCCCTCATGGTCCAGTAGTTGTTTATCTCTCTTTTTCTTTAGCTTCTTTATTCTCCATCATTTGGTCTTCTATATCACTAATTCTCTCTTCTGCTTCATTTATCCTAGCAGTAAGAACTCCATTTTTTATAGCACCTCATTAATAGCTTTTTTAATTTCAATTTGTTTAGATTTTAGTTCTTTTATTTCTCCAGAAAGGGATTTTATTTCTCCAGAAAGGGATTCTCTCATTTCTTCCATGCTTTTTTCAAGCCCAGCTAGCTCCTTGATAAACATCATTCTGAACTCTAGTTCTGACATCTTACTAATGTCTTATTGATTAGGTCCCTAGCCATGGGTATTTCTTCTTATTCTTTTTCTTGGGGTGAGTTTTTCCACCTTGTCATTTTATCCAGAAGAGAATAGATCAATGAGAGAACAAAATACAAAAAGGGTATCAATGACCCCAGAAAAATATACACTAACCAAATTGGAAGAGATCCAAAACTGGGGGGGGGGAGAAAGGAGAAAGAGAGAGAGAGAAGAAGAAAAAGAAAAAAAATATATATATATATATAATATATATATATATATATATTATATATATATATATATAAATATATATATATATATATATATATATTATATATATATATATAAATATATATATATATATATATATGGTGAATAGAACAGAGCCACACACTTGATTGATTTTGGGAGTATTTTGGTCTGTTAGAAGAAGCTGTCTCCCAAAATTTCAAAGAAATAAAAACCTATATGTATAGAAATAATAAGGTTAAATACAATGAAGGGATAGAATGTGACTATAACAATGAAAATTAAAACATAATTCTTAAAAAGGTATTGAAAAACAATCAGATGGTTTTGAAGGGGCGGGGGTGGAAGGTTGGGGGAACCAGGTGGTGGGTATTAGAGAGGGCACGGATTGCATGGAGCACTTGGTGTGGTGCAAAAACAATGAATACTGTTATGCTGAAAAGAAATTTTTAAAAAGGTATTGATAAGAGAAAATAGTTTTAAAAAGTTAAAATAGGAAAGGAAAATTTTTTAAAAAATAGAATAAGAAAAAATAAAATAAAATATTAACTTTGAAAGACTAAAGAATCATGGGGGGAAAGCCGTGAATTCTATGTGCTGTATTCCCCTAGCTCTGGAGTTCTGCAGTTCTCATTGATCAGTGAACTTGGTCTTGGCTGGATGTTCTTGCTGATTTTGTGGGAGAGGGGCCTCTTGTAGTGATTCTCAAATGTCTTTGCCCGAGGCAGAATCTCACCACCCTTGTCATGGGCCTGGCTAAGTAATCTGCTCAGGTTTGCTCTCTGGAGCTTTTGTTCCCTGAATGCTTTCCATAGAGCTCTGGATGAGGGGAATGAAAATGGCGGCCTCCCAATCTATGGCCCCATAGGAGCCAAGAACTAGTGGTCCCACTCCTCAGTGCGCCCTTGGAGAAAAGCACCCAATCTCTCCCGTCTCCCTGGCCTCTGGCTGCGCTCTGAGCTCTCCTGGCCTGTGACTGAGCATTTCTATCTCTGGCACACAGCTCCGTTTAGAGTCCCCAAACCCAGATTCCTGCCACGCACTCCCATGCTGCTCCTCCCAGAGGAGGAAGGTGAGTCTCCCCAGATCTTCCACTTGTGGGGTCCCTGCTCAAAGAGCAGCAGCCCGACTGTGCCTCAGATCATGGTTTAAGGTAACCCCAAGCTGAGAGCCCACTGCTTGGCTCCATCTCTGCAACCGGCTTTCCTGCTCTGATACCTGGGAGCTCTGCTGCCCTCAGGAACCCCCAGTCTTTCTGCAATGCTGCGAGTCCTGAGACTACCCTGTCCCTGTGAGGGCTCCACCCCCACTTAGCCTCTGGAGCAAAAACCCTCCACAGAACAGGTTTCTAAAGTTCCGATTCATGCTCCACGGCTCCACTGCTTGCCAGGAGCCGGCCCCTTCCCCCCAAGGTCTGTCTTCCCATGTGTTGCCTCAGATTCACTTCTCTGCACGTCCTACCTTCCAGAAAGTGGTCGCTTTTCTGTTCCTAGAATTGCTGCTCTTCTCTTCAATCTCCTGTTGAGTTTGTACCATTGGAATGGTTTGATAGCTATCTAGATGAACTCCTGGGACCCAAGGAAATTTAGGTCTGCTCTTCCTCTGCCATCTTGCTTCTTCCCCTGGAACACAAGCAATTCTGACTTCATTCCCACACCCCAATGTGCTAACACACCTTTTAAGGTAAAAAAAAAAAAAAAAAAAAAGAAAAAAAACTTACTATTTTTATATCAGTACATTTTATTGGGAGATTAAACAAAACCCTACCAACACTGATTCCCTTTAGAAGGCAGGATTGGTGGACAGGGCAGGGGAGGGGCAATACTTAACACTTCTGATTCCATACCTTTCAGGAATTCTTAAATTTTTAAAATTATTTTAAAGGGAAAAAAATATTTGAGGGTGTGGAAAGAGGAACGAGCACAGGAAACAATGTCAGAAAGTATCCAAATTTACCCGTTTGCTCCATGATCTGAGACAAGTCACATCCTCTCTCCATGTGTTGATTTTTTTTTAATCTATAAAATGGGAAATGCCAGTCTGACAGAATGGCTTACAGAGAGAATGCAATGACAGCAGGCAATATGCTTTCTGGAGTGTAACTCACCATTTCCTATATGTATTGTCCACATGGACACACAGGTACAGGGCTGCCACTGAGGCAGAAGATGAAACTCCATTGCCCCCAAGCCCACCTCCCCCACCTCTGCCCTTTCTGCCCCAGAAAGTCCATGCCAAGCCCAGGTGGGAATGGCCCTGTACGTCTACCCAAGGGTCCTCATTACTGCAGGATAGAGTACACTGGGTCTTCCCTGGCTGTAAGGAATGGGTTGTAGCCAACTGTTCCAACAGTTTATTATCCAAGGTCGACCTCTGGGTGCCAGAGCCTATTGGCTGGTCCAGCATTGGAACATACTAGGTGCTCACTGAATGCATGCATGAATGAATGAATGTATAAATGAATGATCAAATGTGAGTAGGAGAAGGAAATTCAGCCCTCACTCAATTCAATTTCCTTAATCTATGAAATGGGAATTAGGCTAAGATCTTCTCCAACCTAAAAGTCAATGCAAGTAATACAAGTAAAACAAAGCTGATCAGCTCCCAAATGGGAGGGAAGGTCTTCTCGGTGCTGAGGGCAGTGCCAGTGGTCATCAATCAGAGGCGATTTTGTCTCTGCTGGTGGGACATTTGGCAATGTCTGAAATCACTCATGATTTTCCCAGGGGGTGGTAGCGCGGTGGGGGGGAGGCATGTTGCTCCTGGCACCAAATGCCTGGAGGCCAGGGATGCTGTTCTATGCATGTCCTATAGTGCACAGTGCAGCCCCTTGTCCCCCAACAAAGAAAGACGCAGAAGGCACAGGACTAACCAATGTTCTTGGGGGTAATCCAGATGATCCTAGTTTTGTTTCTGACTGCACTTGATGTGTTCTGGTGTGATTTTTCAAGCCTCAAACAGCCTGGTCTCCTTCTTGCTACCAACATGCCATGTGACCAGTGGCAACCCATTCCCCTTCTCTGAACCTCAAATCCACTTTCTGGGCAGTTTGTAACCACAAATCTTGAAGATGTGATATTTCATTATTGACTTTGTCCCTGTTGGGCAATTTCTTCTTGAGGAGTGCAAAGGCAGGAGAAACCACCAACTGAATGGAGCATTATTAATGAGGATTAGACTAGGAAGCAACAGTTTCGTAGTCCCCTTTACCAAAAAAAAAATACACCCACTGAAGCGCCGGCCAGGCCCACCTCCTAAAAGTGCCCCCCGTGAACAGTTTGATGAGGGAAAAATTATTGTCATCCCTACTGGAAGACCCAAAGGGGTTCCATGACTCAGTGAATGAGGTACTTCTGTGATATCAAATGTGTCTGTGTGTTCTTTTGGCCTTTCCATCACTAGGTACTAAAGGCAACAGTTAAACCCAGCTCGTTCTGTTATTTTTTTTTTCACTTAAGGCAGTATTAAATATTATACACATTTTGGAAAACACCAAAAAGTAGAAGGAAGAAAACCCATGCCATCCAGAGGATGTTGGAGCCATTCCTAGAATAATGTTGTAGGGGTGCCTGTGGGGGGGGGGTTGAGCGTTCAGCTCAGGTCATGATCTCAGGGACATGAGATCCTGGGCCCCGAGCTAGGCATGGAGCCTGGTAAAGATACTCTCTCTAGGGGCACCTGGGTGGCTCAGTGAGTTAAACGCCTGCCTTCTGTTCAGGTCATAATATCAGGGTCCCGGGATTGAGTCCCGCATCAGGCTCCCTGCTTGATGGGGAGTCTGCTTCTCCCTCTCTCCCTGCCCCTCCCGAACCCTTGTGCTCTTTCTCTCTCTCTTTCTCAAATAGGTTTAAAAAAAAAAAGATTCTCTCTCCCTCTCCTTCTGCCCCCCCTTAAATATATATATGGTAACAACATTACAGATAGTGACTCCATATCGTGACGAGCACCGAGGAAGGTATAGACTTGTTAGATCAGTATGTGGTACATCTGAAACAAAGAGAACAGTGGATGTTAGTTTAAAAAACTTTTAAATTAACTTCAAAAATTAAAAGACATGAAGTCTGATATAGCTTACAGTAAAACAAAGCCCACCAAAACACCAGCTCTGCATCGCAATTTGTTTTAGGTGGTTGGTCCGGTCGTTTTCATACACACCATAGAATTTTACGTCTTGCTCTTCTCACTGCACATTATAGCAGAAGCACTCCCCAGCTGTGGCTTCCTGGGCTTCCCACTCCATCCCTGTGTGCCCGAGTGGGGAAGGGCTGTCATCAATCACTCTGGAGCTGAGCGGCTCCAATTCAAATCCACAGTTTCAGAGAGCATGGTGCATTTTCGACTCTAATGGGATGCTTCCCAGTCTACTCTCCCCATCTCTCCCATCAAAGTGAGAGAGGGAAAAAGGGAAAGGTGCTTCCTCCTCATCTTCGATGGGAGAACAAATGCTCAGTTGTCTTCATCATGTGGTCTGGAAAAGGGAGAGCAGCCTCTCTCTGTATTTAATTAAAGCCCTATCTCTTCTGTTGGATATCTGTGTTTGGTTATTGGTGTATATCTGTCTTCTGGAAGTGCCTAGAGCATTGACTTTCTTGTCCTGAGTAGCAACCAGCAGAGAATTGTCACTCATTAATTGATGGGCAACACTGGGGCATTGAATGCACATGATAAAGGCAGAATCACCCATATGTGACTAGGATGACTGAACCTTTTAAGTTCTCTGAGAAAGAAGAGTTCGTTTAATACAGTGGTCATTGAGCCCCTGGGAAAAGCCAGCCTAGTAGAGCAAGTGATTAGGTCTCTGGGTCTCGAAGGCCCTGGAATCCCACTCTGACTCATTCCGGCTGGGATCTGGTTTTGCACAGCACTCCCCCGGCCAGCATCCCAGCTGAGAACGAGGCCTCCAGCGGTGAACACTGCAGACCACAGACAGACTCTCTTCTGTCTTGAACATGGCCTTGAGTTTGGACCCAGCCACCAAGATCCCATGGGTGGACCCTGAGGAGGAGGCAACATGGGGGCAGGGAGGGAAATTTACCTCATGGATCTGCAACTCACCTTGACAGTTAGGTCTTCAGTGGGAAAGAGCTGACTCAGTCCAGCCAGATCTACTTCCTATAAGGCTGAATTGCCGCTATGGTTAACACCTGTTGTACCGTGGGGAACCCAGAGCTGGGCACAGGGGCTGTGGGGAGGAGGCTGATCATGGACTCCTTTCTCTTGCATTCCCTCCTTCTCTTGTGGGCTGCGCTGGATCTAGACAGGCTGGGGTGGCCAGGGGAGGTCACAGGCCGTGTCAATACCTGTGGCCCAGACCTACACCTGGGTTCCTGCCGCCTGCAACTTACAACAACTTGAAGGCAAAACCAACAAGGAGTAGAAAGGCAAGATCACAGGTTCCAGAAGGAGCTCTTCTGATCAGTCTGGTGATAAGAGTCACCCAAGGGGCTTTAACAGCCCCCCACTTTCAAGCTCTACCCCTGGAGATTCAGATGTCAGGGGTCTGACAGGGGAGAGTGACAAATGTGTATTTTAACAAGGAATCCAGCTCAGGTCATGAGGGGTGAAGGGTATCATTTGGGAGATTTGAAAAACACTATAGCCAACCCAGCAGGGAAGCGAAACAATGGAGGTCTGAGGGGTGGTTTTGGAGGAGGCCACTGCTTCCTTCTGAGAAGGAGAGGCTGTCAGTGATAACAGTACCTCATGATACTTAACAGAGCTGCTAGCATGGTCTTTGGCATCAGGAAAATGGAGGTTGGAAACCCAGCTTTGCGGGTTTGTGTGACCTTGGAAGTTAACTTAGTGTCCCACAGCCTCACTTTGCTCATCTGTATAATAGGAATAATTTTTCCCTTGAAAAACAATAAAATTAGGTAATGGGTAAAAAAAAAAAAAGCGTTTAGCAGATGCCTGATACATACCCAGCACTCAGTAAAGCAATCAAAAATAAAACGTCATAAATATCGCTATTATTATGGCCAAGGGCACGCTGATGTGCCTTATGTCCTTTGTCATCGCTCTTTCCCCTCCCTCACTTGTAATTAAGGGGACATTTTTGTAAAAGGACTGGCAGAAGCTAATACAGCCACCGGACCCAACAAAACTCACAAGCCAGTGTCAGGATCGAACCACTCACTCTGCCCTCTCTAGCAAGATTAACAAAGGGCTTGAAGAATAATTGTCAATTACCTGATCACGCCCCAGATCAACACAGTCCAAGCTGGAAGACCTGAGTAGAATGACCTAGTCTGGCTGCCCAGCTGACCCAGGCAGAGAAGATGGAGAGAGAGAACATGAAACCCACATGGTTATGCTAGGGAGCAGTGGGTCAAGGTTGGAGCACCATCCGGGTCCCCCAACCCCAGGGGCATCCAAGCTTTGTGCACTGAATCACAGCCGGCGCTCAGGAGCCACGTGTCCTGACCCCTCACCCTCCTTCCTCTCTTTTGGCCCCTTCCCTTTTTTCTCACTGCACGGTCTACAGAGATGGTCAACGTCAATCATTTAACAAAAGAGGCAGTGCTCACAAAAAGCACAGCTCTTGAGCAGACCCATGTCTGATCTAATTCTATGAGGTAGATGGGGTGGCTCTGTTACACACAAGAGGCTTCATGGATTTGCCCAGTCTGATGCAGCTGGAGGACTGTGGAAGGCAGGATTCGAATCCGGATCCAATTCTAAAGCCTCAATGCTTCCCACCTTGGACCAGGAAACCTGCTTGGCCCCTGAATGCCCTTGATCTGCCCTCGGGTCATGCATGTGCCCTGTCTTCCCCCAGACGGGTTCCTGCCCTGGCGCGACCGGGAGCCCGGAATGCGCACCGGCTGGTGATCAATGGGACACAACAGGAGCATTTGTCGATGCCAGTTGCAAACTGTTGCAGTCTATATAGATTAAGCCACTGCCGCCGACTCCATGAAAGTAAATGAGCCTTTCCGACAGCGGCAGAAATAAATTTAAATGACAGTGCTGAAGGGCCCAGAGACTGCGGCTGAGTGAGTGTCTGTCTGCAGAAAATCGACAAGGACAGCTATCAGTCCCAGGGCTTCTATCCCAGGATGAAATTCCTCTCTATCTCAAGATCATCACTGGGGATGCTCTGACCACTCTGGCTTCCCACGGAAGGGTGCGGATACAATGACAATAGTAAAGACAGTGACAGCAGCTGGCACGTGCTGGGCACTCACTGTGAGTGAGGCACCTACCTATAGGTACAGGTATGCTTTACCCACGTCAACCCATTGCACCCACGAAACAGGGGAAACTGAGGCTCAGGAAGGTCAAAGCCACATGCCAGCTTGCAACTGACGGAAGTGGGTCTCAAGTAAATGCAGGCGATCTCGGGCATGATTCTGCCAAACAGTTGCCAGGGCCAGCCCTTGTTTAAATTTACTAGGTGGTTTTACATTCAAGGCAAAAATAAATCACACTTAGCAGGATATAGACTGCCCACCAAGGCCTGGCCCGACAACCACCCTGACTCACCGGCTTTCTCTCCAGTCACCCTCCATCTGCTTCCCCTCATATTCCTCTATTGTGCTCTCCTTCTTGCTCCACACTCTTCCTGCAGCCCTCTGTTCTGAACCTATCTCGTGATTCTGAATTTTCAAATCTTTCTGGGTCTCCCACAAGGTCAAGTTTAATTATTATTATTTTTTAAGATTTTTTATTTATTTGACAGACGGAAATCACAAGTAGGCAGAGAGAGAGGAGGAAGCAGGCTCCCCACTGAGCAGAGAGCCCGATGCGGGGCTCGATCCCAGGACCCTGGGATCATGACCCGAGCCAAAGGCAGAGGCCTTAACCCACTGAGCCACCCAGGCGCCCCAAGTTTAATTTAGAAAAAAGAAAGAGAAAGAAAGAAAAGAAAAAGTGCCTCCCCCTCAACCCCAGGACAATATAGCCCTGAGTCAGGGCACACAGCTTGGAAAGGAGTGTGGGCTTGTTACAAGCCCCACTCGTCCCTTGGGTGATGTGCTTGTGTAGTGAACAACCTGCCCAACTGTACATGGTGGTCCTGCCCCACAGACTGAGTTAGAGGACTATTCTCTCTGCCTTGTTAGCATGCTGAGCTTCTCTCTTTCTAAGCATCTATCATACCAAATATGATTATTTCTCCTTTCCTATTACCCCTTTCAGTACATAAACAACTGGCACATGAGACTCTTGTGCCCTTGGTTTCTGTAACCCTAATGCTTAGCTGGGGCCTGGCAGGGTCAACAGTAAGTCTGTATGGTCAGCAAAAGGAAGAAAGGAAGGGAACACGAGACGAAAAGGAGAGGGAGGGAAGTTCAGGAGAGAGGGAAGGAGGCAGTTCCTCCTGTCCTGGCATCTTGCAAGTTTTCTGCCCCACCCTAGGCCCCCAGATCAGGAGGTGGAGGACCTAACCCCCACCCTCAGCCCCAAGCTAACAGGTGTCTTTCCTCCTCTTCCATAGATGCATCCCAGGAAGCAGACATTGGCCCTTCGGGTGCTTCCCTTTTACCCTCCAGAGCTCTGGGGAGCAGCAGTCTGAATAAAGAGAGCCTTGAAGAGAGAGTGACTATGGCCCCTCTGCATCCAGTGCAGTCAGGGGAAGATCTTCGAGAGCCAGGGCTGGAAGGGGAAGCCCCCTCGGCCGCCCTCTCCACGCGGCTGCTGGAGGAGACCGCCACCAAGCGCACCCTCCCCTCCGGGAAGAAGCTGCCTTCGCTCAAGCAGGTGAACTCAGCCAGGAAACAGCTGAGGCCCAAAGTCACCTCCACGGCAGCGGTTCAGAAGACAGTGTCCTCCCCTGCCTCCTTGGGCCTGGGCCTCCTCTCCTCCTCTGCCACTGAGAAGCCCCGCCCCCCGGGAGACCCTGAGCCTGCTGCCTCCGAGGAGCCCCTCTGGCTGGACCAGAAAGCAGGTGCGGTCCCCACGACGCCCGCACCCCTGCAGATCTCCCCCTTCACCTCGCAGTCCTATGTGGCCCACACGCTCCCCCAGAGGCCAGACCCTGGGGAGTCTGCGGCACCTGATGATGCCCCCGAGGCTCCCCCTGAAGATGCCAGTCCCATAACCTTGATGGACAAAGGTGAGAACGAACTGACCGGGTCAGCCTCAGAGGAGAGCCAGGAGACCACGACATCCACCATCATCACCACCACAGTCATCACAACTGAGCAGGCCCCTGGTAAGCAGCCCCCAGACCCTCAAGCCCTCCTGCTGCAACCACAAGGCACCCACTCTGTGCAGGCCGTGGTGGAAGGGGAGCCAGGGAGACCCATGTCCCACCATCACTTACTGCCTGTTGAGCATTGACTTGAGCTTAACCTCGTGGCTCAGAATTACTATCCCCATTTTAAAGATGAGACAACTGAGACTCAGAGACATCAAGCAGTTTGCCCAAGGCCACGCAGCTAAAGAGTGGGATTCAAACCTTTTTCAGCTTGGAGTAGAATCCTTTAACCTGCTGAAGACCCTTGACTTTTCAGTCTTTTTTTTTTTTAAGATTTATTTATTTATTGAGAGAGAGCACATGTGAGGGGAGGGACAGAGAGAGAGACAGAATCTTAAGCTGATTCCTCACTGACAGTGGAGACTGATGTGGGTCTTGATCTCAGGACTCCAAGACCACCACTGAAGCCAAAACCAAGAGTCTGACATCCAACCAATCACTGTGCTAGCAGGTGCCCCTCAGAGTGCTTTTACTTTGACTGTTGCATTTATTTCTCCAGACTTGATAAAATGCACGTCTGTGTCCCAGTCTTCTATCTTCTTTTCTGTTTTCAAACGGAGAAGACAGACACCAACATTCGATCATAGGTAGATTTGGGACAAGTGCATTATGGCCTCTCTTTAGAAAGTATAAGTTCTGGTTTGAATCCTGCTCTCTGTGTGAGGTTGGCCCAGACACTACCCCTCTCTGAGCTTTGGTTTACATATCTCTAAAATGGGGATGAAATGTCAGGTCCTACAAGGGTGAGTGGGGTCGGCCCTGTACAGTGGTTAGGATTGTGCCTAGTGGAATGAAGTAAGCAGTCAGCCTGTGTCAGCTACCACAGTTTTGATTATCATGTTGATTCTGGGGACTGAAGGAGAATTAGCAGCAGTGGGAGGGAGGGGGAAAGAAAAATGCTGGTGCCCCAGAAGCCCAGAGCCACCCTGCAGCCCATCTGAGACATGACATCTATCTGAGCTGTCCTCCGTGTCCTAATGAAAGTCCTTCCTCCAGCTCCCTGCAGTGTGAGCTTCTCCGATCCCGAAGGGTACATTGACTCCAGTGACTATCCACCATTGCCCCTCAGCGGCTTCCTGGAGTGTACGTACAACGTGACGGTCTACACTGGCTACGGTGTGGAGCTCCAGGTAATTGTAGAAAATCGCCTGGACTGTGCCTGCCTCTTCCACCAGGAAGTCTCTAGAGGGTTGTCTGACTCAGGCTTACTGTTATTTTGGTTCCTTCTTTGCCTTAAGCGGGGCAATTTGAGCTGGGCTTTGTTGAATGAATAGGAGTTCCCAATTCAATGCACAGCTGAAATAGGCATACATGGAGGAGGGGGAACTGTTAATAAATTGTGAGGTATTATACTCAGAAGGAAAGTCCTCTTATACCCTGTATCAAACACATTATATCCTGTATCAAAACTTTTGCCTGTAAGCTAAGAATGGAAAAGCAGAGTGGCATAGGGCTCAAACATCTGGATTTAAGTCCCAGCTCTACCAGTGAAAGCTGTGTGACTCTGGGCAAAGGATGTTACCTCTCTGAGCCTTGGTCTCTCCATCAGTAAAATAGAGATGATAATACTACTATTTTACAGATACTCAGGATGGTACGAATATGACAATGCACAGACCATTCATCCAGAGAGCCTAGCTCAGTTTATGTTACTAATTATCCTCATCCTAGTTCCTGGCCTTCCCCAATTGGCCCCCCAATTTTTATTTTTTTTTTAAAGATTTTATTTATTTATTTGACAGAGAGAGATCACAAGTAGGCAGAGAGGCAGGCAGAGAGAGAGAGAGGAGGAAGCAGGCTCCCTGCAGAGCAGAGAGCCTGATGTGGGGCTCGATCCCAGGACCCTGGGATCATGACCTGAGCCGAAGGCAGAGGCTTTAACCCACTGAGCCACCCAGGTGCCCCATGCCCCCCAATTTTTAAAAAATGGAATAAGGAGGGGTGTCTGGGAGTGGGGAGCTGTCCAGTTCACTGCCCCACAGGAGAGGACAGGAAAAGAAAGCTGGTACCAAGTCATGGTGGCAGACCCTCCCAGGCTAAGGTTGGAGATCTGGATGTATACCTTTTTCTAATGAACAATAAGGAACCATCAAAAGTTTTTTAGCTGGGTTGGTTGTGACCTAACCAGAACTTTATTTTAGGGAAGTTTTTCAGACTTTCATGGAAAGAATAAAAATTAAGCCCCTCAGCACCAGGAGCTGTGGTCTTTGCAGTCCCCAGAGCTTAGCACAGTGTGTGGCACATAGTAGGTACTTCCTAAATGTTCATGGAATTAAAATGAGCTGGAGGAAAGTTGCAGTCCATCTGAATGCGGCACTCCGTGGTCCTTCTGCTTTCACTTGGTGTCGAACACTGCATGGAGCTCTTTACCAGGCACTTAATTCCTTCACTGAGTACTACTGGGTACCAATCATGGCTATTTACACTGGGGGATATGGGAGTGTGCAAACTAATGCAGTACTTCCCCTAAAGGAGTTCACTGTCCTATGACTGAGACAGACATACTTAGAAGACATTAGAATGCCATTTGAAAAGGTGTTCAGTGGGTGCTTGTAGGGAATGTTGTAACATCCCAGTGGAGGCACGGGAAAGCCCTTTGGTAGTCAGGGAAGGTCTCACAGAGAAGGGCAATTTTAGTAAGGCTTTGGCGAATGAATAGGAGTTTATCAAAAAGAAAAAAAGAGTAAGATGTACGATCTGCAAGAGGAAGGGTTCGTCGGTAAGGCCAGCCCTGCTTTGGTGAGAGGCAAAGGGGCCAGGATCCCAGGCCCCGCTAGGAGAGGCATAAAAATCCAAATTGGGCACTGGGATCTAACTAAATGTCCCCCCCAGCCACACTCCATTTGTTTAGTGTCTTTGTATACAACTAAAGTATCTCTCCTCTTTCTCCTCCAAACCTGGAAAGTGGACTTGGAAATCAAGTATGCAGTTCTTTGCGTAAGTTATGGGGTTAGAGCCGCTGTTTTACAGCACATGAGAGTGGCCCTGAGAATGCCCTAGAAATGAGCCCCCCACTCCCTCTTACCATTTCATGCAGAAAGGGGAAGAATGAATTCAATCTACATAAATATTTATTGAGCACCTGTTATGTGCCAAGCACTCTTCTGGGCACTGGGGACAAGGAACAAATTGGGGTGGGGGGGGGGGGCAAAAACACCTTCATTCATGGAACTTGCATTCTGGTGGAATGCCTTATTCTGTCCTCCTGGAGTTTGGGCTTCAGGAACCAGCGGATCAAGCCCTTGCCCTCCCCCCTCGATCCCCAGGAGAACTTACCTCAGCTGCCAGCATGGAGGAGGCTCTCTCTCACAGGACTCATCCATGGACACTTACAGAGTTTTGCAGTACCTTTGCTCTACACCTTAGCTTCAGTCTGGTCCCTCTTGAGGGGAACCTAGATATTTCCAGGGCTCCAGATGTTTCCAAGGGGGCCTGTCTGTCCTCTTGACTTGGGGCTGGCTGAGGGCTGCTGTGTTGGCATTTTCTGGGGTCCTCTGGCAGCTGCACAGCCTGCAAGGGCCCTGTCTCAAGCACAACTCAGAGTTCCTCCCCATCTGGCCCTGTCTGTCTGCAGGTGAAGAGCGTGAACCTGTCTGACGGTGAGCTGCTCTCCATCCGTGGGGTGGACGGTCCTACCTTGACTGTCCTGGCCAACCAGACTCTCCTGGTAGAGGGACAGGTTATCCGAAGTCCCACCAACACCATCTCTGTCTACTTCCGGACCTTCCAGGATGATGTCCTTGGAACCTTCCAGCTGCACTATCAGGGTAACCTCGCATCTAGGCTGATGGGGGGGGGGGTAGATGTTTGCCTCAGTTTCCCTCTGGAGCCAAGGATTCTCCAACTTTTTGTGCCATGAATCCCTCCATCAGTTTGTTAAAACCTCTGGACCCCTTCTCAGAACCATGTTTTTTGAAAGCGTAAAATAAAACCTTACACGATTAAGAAGGAAACCAGTCAGGTTGAATTACAGTTGTCAAAATATTATTTTAATCTGCAATGTCATAATCCATGTGCTTCTTTATTAACACATTAAATAATAATCTCCCCTGGCAGCTCTGGTAATTACTGTAATTTCAAAGTACTGAGGAACATAAGAAATATGTCAAGATATCTACCATGATATGAAAATATCTGTATTTCTTTTGGTGACGAAGTCACACGTTCTACAAATAGGTCATAGTCTGTTGCTTATCTACGTGATTGAAGGAAATACCACCATTCAGTTAAAGGTAAATAGGAAACCAGCAAGCCACTTTTTCCCATTCAGATCCACAGCTCCTAAATTTCCTAAATGAATCCTCAGGAAAGTCCATGGATTTCTGGTAAAAAGCCTCAACTCCCAGGGGCCAAGCCACAGGAGTCCGGCTCTCTCTTTTCTTCTGCGATGTTTTTTTCTTTCCTTTTTGTCTGACTCTGAGGCTCCCCTCTTGCTTTCTGTTCATCTTGCTCTTCTCTCTCCCTTCCTTCCTTCCTCCTTCTTGGTCCCCTCCTTCTTTTCTTGCCTCTTCATCCTTTCCTTCTCTCCCTCTCTTCTTTCCCTCGCTCCACTCTCCCTTCCCTCTGGCCGGCGCCCTCTCTCTCGCTCTCATCCCCTTTCTCTACCTCTGGAGACCTTCCCGTGACCTCAGGTTACTTCCCTGAACCACAAGCTCCTTTATGTCCTTGCCAGATACCTGCGCGGAGAGTGGAGTCTGCCCTCACAAATCTGGATATTTGGGCACCCTCCACCTTGGCATCAAACTGAATGAACATCAGGAAAAACCGTTCTGTTGAAACTTTGCCCTGGGATGTTTCTGAAACAGGGGAATGAGTGTCTATGGGAGTACCCGCCTCATCACCACTTTCCAAGACCAAGACTCCCCCTGTTGTCTTGTCCATTACTGAATGGGGACAAAGAAATAGCTTGTAGAGCCCTTGGGTTGGATGTAATCCTCCCAGTGAGTTCTGGGATCATCAATACCTCATGCAGCGGGAGTGATCAGACCATACAGCCAAAAGGAGCAGTTAGGAAGGTTTTCACATCCTCTTAGGAGAATCAAGGAGCTCAGCACGGTCCCCTAGAGCCTTCTACTGCCCCCAGCTAGATGTTGGACTAAGGAGGCTCTTTCTCGGTGTTTCATGTTTAATCCTTACTGCCACTGGTGAGGCAGGGACAATTGTCGACTCCACTGGAAAGACGAGGAGAACCAAGTTCAGGGCACTCTGTCCCTTTCTCAAGGTCACACAGTTTCTAAGGGATGGAGGAAGAATGTAAACTCACATTGGTCTCCTCCACAGGCCAGGCCTGTGTGGGCCAGGATGGTTATTTTCAAGCTGTCCTATCCTTTGGCATTTCCTGAAGAGCTGCTTATTCGAGTTCTGGTCCAAGCTTGTGCACATTTTTTTTTTTAAGATTTTATTTATTTGACAGAGAGAGAGAGATCACAAGTAGGTGGAGAGGCAGGCAGAGAGAGAGAGAGAGGAGGAAGCAGGCTCCCCACTGAGCAGAGAGCCCGATACGGGGCTCGATCCCAGGACCCTGGGATCACGACCCGAGCTGAAGGCAGAAGCTTTAACCCACTGAGCCACCCAGGTGCCCTGCTTGTGCACATTTTTAACAAACACCGAAATTGTTTGTGCTGGTAGAACAAAACCCACCTGAGTCCTACGGTCCCTCCTTTCCCCAAGGAGAAGACAGCTCTGCATCCACATGGAGAGAGGCTTACAGGAGGTGTGGGAACTTATTCTTCACCCCAAACCTGTGATCTCTGGTTAGACAAGGTGGGGACCTTGGATCCCAGAAAAAGTGTCAATCTGACGGTCTCCTCACCCTATGATCAATGAGAGTTCCAAAAATACACACATACTGCCCCCACCCAGTGCTCTGGAGCCCCTAGGGGCCTTATCTCTTCTCCTCAGCACAAATTGGCTCCTGGAATGTGGGTCACGTTCTTCCTGTCCCGGCTCCTAAGGGATGACCATCTGCCTTTGCATTTTTCCCAGCCTTCATGCTGAGCTGCAATTTTCCTCGCCGGCCCGACTTCGGGGATGTCACGGTGATGGACCTGCACCCGGGTGGGGCGGCCCACTTCCACTGCCACCTGGGCTATGAGCTCCAGGGCGCCAAGACGCTGACTTGCATGAATGCCTCCAAGCCCCACTGGAGCAGCCAGGAGCCCATCTGTTCAGGTACGCTCCCCCCTCACCAGACCAGACATAGATAGTTCCCTCAGAGGCGAGACACCAACCCCAGGAAGGCATTAGACTGACCTTAGGGATAGGCGCCCAGCCCAGGGGAAGAGACTTCCCCCAAGATGGACAACTGTGGCCATTGAAATCTCTAGTCTGTGGAAAAGCACACATCACCTAGAATTTACCATTAGCCACATTTAGCAGATCTGAAACTTCATGCAACCATCACCACTCTGTAGTTCTAGAACATCTCCATTGCTCCCAAAAGGAAACCTTGTATCCATTGGCACCTGCTCCCTAATTTCCCCTCCCCCATAACCCTTAACAACCAACAACATGCTTTCTGCATCGATGGATGTTCCTCTTCTGGACATTTCATATAAAGGGGATCCTACAATACATGGTCTTTTCCAACTGGCTTCTTTTGCACAGGATCATGTATTTGAGGTTGACCCATGTCATCACGTGGGTCAGTACCTTGTTCCTTTTCATGGCCGAACCATATGTCTGTGTGTGACTCTGCCCTGTTTTATTGGTGTATTCATTGGTGGACGCTGGAGTTTTTCCCACTTCGGCAATGATGAATAACGCTGCTGTGAATATCTGTGTATCAGTTTTTGTGTGGACGTATGTTTTCTTTTCTCCTGGGTCCTATGGTTATTCTCTGGTTAACTTTTTAAGGAGTTGTCAAGCTATTTTCTGCAGAGGCTGCACCGTTTGTCTTTCACACCTACTGTGTGTGAGAGCTCCTCTTTCTCCACATCCTCGCCAGTACTTCTTATGTTACACGTTTTCTTTTTATGATTCTAGCCATCCTGGTGGGCAGGAAGCTTTCTCATTGTGGCTTTGATTTGCATTTCCCTGATGGCTAACAATGCTGAGTGGCTTCCCTGTGCCTCTTGGCCATTTGTAGATCTTCTTAGAGAGGTGTCTATTCAAGTCCTTTGCCTGTTTGTTTGTTTTTTTTAATTTTGTTATTTGTCTTTTTGTTGTTGTCCTTTACATATTCTGGATATTAGATCTGCGTTAGGGATATGATTGGCAAATATTTTGTCCCTCCCTGTGGGTTGCTTTTTGACTTCTTTTTTTTTTTAATTTACTTATTTATTTGAGAGAAAGAGAGAGCAGGGGGAGGGGCAGAAGGAGAGGGAGAAAGAGAATCCACAAGCAGACTCCCCACTGAATCTGGAGCCCGACCCCACTCAGGGCTTGATCCCAGGACCCTGAGATCATGCCCTGAGCTGAAACCAAGAGTCAGGTGCTTAACCGACTGCACCACACAAGTGCCCCATGTTTTTTCACTTCTTGCTATTGTGCTCTAATGCAGAAAAGCTTTTCATGCTGACAAAGTGTAACTTACCTATTTTCTTCTGTGGCTGTACTTTGGGTATGCCTGCTGCCACACTTTGAACCCAGTCCGTAGATACTGAGACACTGCCAGGGCTGCCGTAAATGTTCATGTAGCAATGCTGCATGATGACAACCATTACCTCCACATTACAGATGAGGAAACAGAGGCTCAGGGAGGTGAAGTCACTTGCCCAAAGTCAACAGACAGTAATTGAAATGAGTTCAGAGCCCTTCTCTTCTGAGCTGTTTTTCTCAAAGCATGGATGGTCTACAGACCAGCAAGATGACTACAGACAGATAGTTCTGGGCCCCCTACAGGACCAGCTGAATCAAAATCTCCATTTTAGCACACCCTTGTGTGATTTGCATGCACATTATAGATCAAGGGGCTCAGGGTTACCCTGTACTGTTAGGCATAGCCTTGATTATCCTCAGCTATCAAGAGAGAAAAACCATATTAGATTCTCAAAAGTTCCAGTGGTAGTCAGGAAAGCACAGGTCGCCTGTAATAACTGAGCACCTACTATATGCCAGGGCCTGAGCCATGAAAAAGGAGAATACTGGGAATAATAATAAATTATTCCTTCCTTCCAGGCATTCAGAGTCAGGGGAATCTGAAAGCAAATGAGACCTGATGACACATTCTGAGATTTGATTGTTGCAGTATTGTTTCCCCAAGGCCCTTTGGAATTTTTCTTCTTTGCTTTTTAACAAAAGGGAAATATCCAAACCATAGGGCAGTTGGGCTCTGTGCCTCTCCCATGTTAATTTTTATCTATGTGTGAAATCAGAGAGGAATTAAGCCTCAATTTGTGCTAAGAAAGATGGATGGGGAGCCACGGCTGGCAAATTGAAGCCAAACAGAGCCATCAGTTGGCTTAATAAGGCAAGGAAGGGAAGCAGAGAGGCAACAGATGAGCGGCAGCTTGGGGAGGACAGATGGCCGGTGCCCCCCACCAGGGTCTGTGTCCTCCGTCTCCTCAGCTCCTGAGCCATAGGACAACAATACTGGCTATGTTTTGAGCACCTACTCTGTGCCAGGGATGGTGCCAGGTCCCCTGTGTGCATCATTTCATTGACTTCTCACCATAGCCCTATAAGCAGGGTGGAATCAGTATCACCCTTTGATAGTGAACTTGAGGTACAGAGTTTCCGTGACTTGTTCTAGATCCACAGAAGGTTGAGTGGCACAGGCGGGGTTTAAACCTCCACTTTAGGACAGGAAGGCAGTTGGGAAAGAGAGAGAGACAGACATATGCAGAGACCCAGACAGACGTGTGCACGTGCCTATACACACACCAAAAAGCCACACACCTCTGTCCATGGTGCTGAAAGACATATAGGTGGTGGGGGTCTAGGTAGGGGCGTGGGGAAGGGGCTTCTAGGCAATGTCCTTGGTGTAAATCAGCACACTCCGGAGCAGAGCAGAGAGCTATCTACCTTTTCGGCCACTGCAAGTCCTTATTGGTCATGCAGTCATCCAACAAACATTTAATGAGACCCAAGTGTCTCCTAAAAATAAGAAACAGATCTATCTCCCTCCAGTCCACAAATTATTTTTTAATATTTCTTTATTAGATTTTTTATGATAAAAGTAACATATATTCTGGTAAAAAAATCAAGAAATTCAAAATTGTAAAGATAAGAGCAAATTACTTTCATATTTATGGTCTCAATAGATTTTTGCAAATAGCTCATTGATATAGGTAAGGTAGACCATTTTGTAACTTGTTTTTTTTTCCCACTAAAAATATATGAAGCATTATTCTATATTCCCAAGTATTCTTTAAGAACATGATTTTTAATAGCATGTGAATGGAGTGCATTTATTTTACCGAAGATCTGTGAGTGGATATGTATGTGGCTTCTCATTTTTCGCTTAGAAGCACATCAGCAGTGAACACACTCATTCATAAATCCTGGTGAAAATATCCAATTCTTCCTTTTAGCATAAATTCCCAGAACTTTAATGAGTAGGTCAGAGTTTGGGAACATACTTTCTAGATTTTTCTCCAAATTGCTCTCCTGAAAGGTCATAGCAATTTGCATTCTAACCAGTTATGAGTGAGACTGCCCATTTCCCACCACCTTTCCCATTGGCAAGTTATGGCTGCTTTTTACCTTGACCAATCAGGTGGATGAAAATAGAAAGCCATCTACATTTGCCTTTCTTTTGTTATGAGTGAGGCTGCATTTTTAGTGCTTACTAAATACTAAAAGTATATGTCTTCTTTTGTGGACTGCCTATTTACGTCCTTGATTACCATCTTATAGTGAAGAATCCAGGCACAGCCAGCACCATGGAAGAATCCTTAAATCACAGTTGTTCCTTAACATGGGACACACAAGGGGGTGGATCCAGGCGTGGGATGAGGTCTCCTACCAAACAGGAAGAATCTTGTCCAAGACGAGAAGCCTTTTACCGTGTCTCCCTCTTCCCATCATGTTGCCTCCCACTAAGGGGTAGGGGTGAGGAAATCTCTCTCTCTCTTTCTCTCTCTCTCTGCTCTCCTTTCATGGTCATCCCCTCCTATTTTCTGCCCCCAGCCCCTTGTGGAGGGGCTGTACACAATGCCACCATTGGCCGGGTCCTCTCCCCAAGTTACCCAGGAAACACCAATGGGAGCCAGTTCTGCGTGTGGACAATTGAAGCTCCGGAGGGTCAGAAGCTACACCTGCACTTCGAGAGGCTGTCATTACATGAGAAGGACAGGTAAGCCTCTGAGAGCTTACCCAGCAGCCTCCCTCCTTCCCAGAGTGTTGGAATGTGGTGAGGGATCTAGAGTCTTGAAATGGCTCATGGAGGTCGAGAAAGGAAAGGCTGGGGAGGTTGGCAAGGATATTAGACACCATCTTCGACCTCCTCCTTTTACAGGTAAGGAAACTTGGACATACAGAGGGAAAGCAACTTGCCCCAGGGCGTACATCAGGATAGGGGAAGAGGCCTATTTCTCCTGCACATCCTTTTTTGCAGTTATCAAGGAGGGAGTACTCACTGAGCACCTGCTCTGCACCCAGTCACATACTAAGCTCCATGGAGAACTGGAGAGAAGTAGCAAGACCTGGTTTCCAGTTTGATAGGAAATTGATGTGGAAACACTAGACTTGTACACAGGAAGGAACTAGGGAGAAGTTACAAGGCAATACTTAACCAAAATCATGTCTGTAAACTCTAAATTATATGTATAGAATCCAGAATCTTAAAGCTTTCTTATTCTATGACTTTATCTAGAATATTCTTGAATGTTCTAGAAAAGTAAGACCTTAGCCATTTAGACTTGTTGCCTTTGGTTGTGTTCCCTTGGAAATGGACATGGGGACAAGGATGTTAGGGAAAGTCACTCATTTGGCAGCTAAACCTGGGAAGCAGTAGTGGAGGCATGGGACAGTGGGCAGGGAAGAGAAAGGAGTCAACACAGTGTGTGTGTTAATGAGCAGGTGACTGTGGGGGCAGCTGGGGCTCTGTCTACTGGGGGCCTCTGGGAAACTGTATTAAACATGCCTCAGCATGATCCTTTTGGAGGCGTGAGGGAGCTGGTGTGACCCCCTTGCCCAGCCATCATTGAATGAGAGATGCTCCTGGATACACTATCTCCCCAGCACTGCCCACCACCCTTGGAGCTGGTTTTCTGACTGGCAAGCCAGGCCCCTGTCATCTCAACCACAGTGGACACATGGCAAAATGGACAAACTGGTGCTTCAACATTTATGCATTTTAGTAACATTAGAAATTCATCTGGGCAGCATAAGATAAACCCTTTTTATTAGTCCCAGTAAACACACACACACACACCTCACAGGATTAAAAATGCCTGTTTATGACTCCATAAAAGGAGTTTGTCTAATTTGTATACTATTTATCTCCCTAGTTTTACATAATTCCTTTAAAAATACCAAGACTAGCAAGGAGTCAAGTATCAAATGATTTTAATAACAGTAAAAATGAATACCAATGTTTTGTGTAGCATATTTTCTTTTTCAGGGCACTTGATCCCGTCGTATTCTCAACCTGTAAGATAGGTAGGCGAGATGTTATAATCCTTCCTTTCATGGCTATGGAAACTGAGGCCCATGATGTGCTGAGACCTATGTATACCCAATTGTTGGAGAATTGGGAAGTAAAAATGAGGACTCTTGATTCCACACACAGGGCTTTTAGGATATTAGAATAAAAAACAGAGCCTATTAGGAGTCAAATGCTTAATAAACTTGACTCATATACCTACCCCTTCCTGGGCACATTATGCACATGGCCTCTAATTCCTACACGCTGATGTAGATGGGTGTGATTGTATCCATTTTACAAATGAAGAAACAGAGGCTCAGTGATGTGAAGTGTCCTTGTCCAAAGTGACACAGCTCAGAAGGTTATAGCTTTGGGATTCTGGTTGTCTGACTACCATTCTTTCAGCCCATTGATCTCTTTTCCTCAATTAGTAATAGTAATTAGTATACATTAATTAGTCTGGTTCATTATATCACACACATCATTTTTCCTGTGACTTCAGAATCCATCCATGAGTCTAGGACAAGCATTCTACAAAAGAGGAAACAGGTCGCATAAGGTGGAGCAGCTTGTCCAGACAAGTCAGGGGGTAAAGTTGGGATCTGTGTCTGGAAATGAGGCTCCAGAGGTGGCGTTCATTGCACATACGTCCTGTTGCCATGGTGTGTAGTTATCCTCCTGTCCACTTCCCACCCTGCTCCTCCCACCAGGATGTTGGTCTACAGTGGCCTGATCAACAAGTCTTCTCTTCTCTATGACTCCCTCCAAACTGAGAACGTCCCCTTTGAGGGTCTGCTGAGTGAGGGCAACAGCATCCGCATTGAGTTCACATCTGACCAGGCGCGAGCAGCCTCAGCCTTCAACATCCGGTTCGAGGGTGAGGGTCCCTGGGGTCCTCCACCATACTGGGTGATGGCATGGGCGAGGAGGAAGCATGACAGAGCTGGGCTGGGTCCTGGGAGCTAGAAATCTGACCTGCTAAGGGCAAGGGAGACCCAGTGGTCAGACTGACTCTTTGACTTCCAAAGTTAGACTCTGCAGGGTTGGGAGGGCAGGGGTTTATATTCCCATTTTAGAGATGAAAATATTGAGGTCCCAAAAAGCGAAGTGAATGGTCCAGGAGCCCTAAGCAGGTCAGCTGGAATTGAAACATGGGAGCTGCTGTCCATTTTCCTTGGAGTTTCCCTAAACACAGGAGGGGGTCCCATCTTCTGAGATCCAGCACTGTGAGGAACGCCTGCCTCATCTGCACTGCTCCCCCTCTTTTGTATCCCCACCCTAGCCTTTGAGAAAGGCCACTGTTATGAGCCTTACATTCAAAATGGGAATTTCACCACATCCGACCCGACCTACAACATCGGGACCATAGTGGAGTTCACGTGCGACCCTGGCCACTCTCTGGAGCAAGGTCCGGCCATTATTGAGTGCATCAATGTGCGGGACCCATACTGGAATGACACAGAGCCCTTGTGCAGAGGTGAGTGGCCCCACTGCCTTCTTTCCAAGGTGACGCAGGGACCTCCACTCCCTCAGATGAAAAGACCAAAGGTGCAGTCTAGAAGTATATGATAAATTTACATACCAATTTTAGCATTAGAACCCTTTCCAGGGCTCACTATCTTTGGGGTCAGATTGGCTGCTTGTCCTTGAGAAAAATTACAAAATTGATAAATTTTTAAAGGTGCCCTTTTCTCCAAGCACAGACCCCATAGTGCATAACTTAGTGAAAAGATCTCTGCATAGATTTCAGCTCCTCTATACCCCCTTGCTATGTACTTTTGTGCAGTGCACAACTCACCCAACCACACATGGCAGCCCTGAGTTTAATTAATAATGATAATGATATTAATAACAGGTGCCAAGGGCTGCATTTGCATTATCTGATTTAATCCTCACTATGACCCTGTGAGGCACATAGTATGGACCCCATGTACAGGTGAGAAACCTGAAGCTGTGAAGTGATATTCCTAAGAACAGACTGAGGGTAACTGGTACAGGTGGAAATGAAACTCAGGTCTCTCTGTTCTCAAGGACCTGTGTTCTGAGCCTCTCTGGATAACGTTGGCTGGACAGAACTCTCATCTCCATGGGATCCCACTGCCTTGCCCTGCCTTGTCTCCCTTCCCATATTCAAGGCCGCAGAGCCCCCATGAGCCTGGCTGCACTTGGAGCATGTGGTATGATGAAGAGAGCCCTGGCTCCTGGCCGCCGCTGCCTGGATGGCAGTTGGCGTGAAATCACAGCTTCGTCGTGGTGAGGGATTGATCCCTGTATTAAATGTGCTGGTTTAACAGAGCGGAATTTATTGGTGCTCTGGCCTCTGCCACATTGAGAACTTTCCAAAGTGGTAAACAGAGTGGAATTTAAAGAGCCAGGCTCCAGGCATGGCCACATCTCTACTTCCAGCTCAGAGCTGGGCTCTCTGGCAGTAATGTTAACTAAGAAGTATTGAGCCTTTATCTTGGGTCAGGCATTCAGCTATACTTAACCCCCATGAGCTCAATCAAGCTCCAGAATAACCCAGCGGAGCCAGTGAGCAGTGGCGTTACTACAGCTTTATGGAGGGAGGGAACTGCAACTCCAAAAAGTTGCACGCCTTGTCATTGAGTCTGTGGGGGCAGAGGCAAGACTCGAACCCAGGTCCACCTGAATGGAATGTAGCATCTGTTAGCCACTACTCATCCTGCCCAAGAATAGGGCTGCTGCGGAATCATCCAGAACATTGAGCTCTGTCCTTGATCCTGAAAGAAGCACAGCGCCCTTAGCCCCACCTTCACCAACCATCAGCTAAAGGAGGCAGGCAGCCAGCCCTAACTTAGTCATCCCAAACACATGCACGGACTGCCTGAGGGGCAGACACCTGTTCTGGGTACATGGCTAGCCGTGACTGTGACTTCATAGCTCGAGCTCTTAACCGCTATGCCCTACTGGCTTCCTTATGAATAACATGCATCTGTCTCTGTCTGTTTGTGTCTCTCTTCTGCAGCCATGTGTGGTGGGGAGCTCTCTGCCGTGGCCGGGGTGGTGCTGTCCCCAAACTGGCCAGAGCCATATGTGGAAGGTGAAGATTGTATCTGGAAGATTCACGTAGGGGAGGAGAAACGGATCTTCTTAGATATCCAGTTGTGAGTGTTTCTGATGGGGGCCCTCCAGTCCAGCCCAATTAGGGAACAGATAGCTCCTGCTTTGTTCTTTGAGCCAGTGTTAATGAAGCATCAGCTAGGTGTCAGGGACTGTGTGCAAAGAGCTGGAGTCCCAGCAGTGGGAGAAATGACAGCATCACACACAGAGACAGGGTCCCTAGCCTCCAGACATTCTGTCTTCAGAGGAAGCAGGCATTAAAGGCGGAAATGCACCCACAATGGCATACCGTATATTTGGTGAGCAATGTAAGAATACATGAATGGTGCCATGAGATCCTATAGTGGGGATGTGATATAAAGAGGAAGGTCAGAAAAGCTTTCCCTGAGGATCCGATGCTAAAGCTCAGAACTAGCGAGTGTGTTGCTGTAAATACATCTGAAAGGAACAGAATATGCAAAGGCCCTGTGGCAAGTACAGTATTTGCAAAGGACTGAACAGCCAGTGTGGTTGGGAAGAGGGGGGAGGTATAACATGCGCCATCTGTACTATAGCAGGTTGTCCTCTTATCTGTCCTCTCAACTTGACCCGAAGGTCCTTGTAGTCAGAGCTTTCTCTGATTTATCTCTGACCTGGGATCTAACATAGAGCTTGCCACAGTGTAGGCACTCAGGAGACCAATGCTGCATGAACTGCTGTAATGGATGGTGTTACACAGCTGTGTGGCTGTTTGCTATAGTCAGTGGGGGTGTCTATGAGATGCTCTATCCAGAACTGTCCCTCTGCTGAACTCCCCAGGGATGAGGAGAAGCAGACAGAGACAGATGGTCATGTCTAGAGAAGCAGAAGAAAAGGCTTCCAGGCAGACCCAGACACTGTGCCTTGGACAGTGGAGGACAGAGAGGGAATGCCAAGTTCTGAAGGGCTTCTCTGGAGGCAGCCAGGGCCTGGGGAGTGGGGGAGGGTGCTATTCCCCTCTAGCCTGAAGTAGAAACCCAGTGGGCTGGGAAGCAAGACCCAGGCTGCCTTGCTCTGCAGAGGAGCCTTGCAAGAGAGGAGTTTTCTGCAAAATTATGCTAAAATTTTGAAGTTGCCCCTTAGATCCTGGGGAGGTATCCTTGGAGGCTGCCCCAGGATCTTCTGCTCTAGATGAATCAAAGATTCACAGACCTTTTCCAGTTGCCCCTTGCGGACTTGGGGCCAGGCCAACCTGGGTCAGAATTGCATCCCCATCTCTCCCCAGCTGTTTCCTTTGGGCTTCTTTCTGGTTTGGGTTTTGCTCATCGGTGATGAGGCTCTTGGAATATCAGTGTTTTGTGGCTGCTGGAGGCAGCTTGTAAGCATCCCTTGCTCGTTCCTGCCCTCACTCACTCGTTGGTGGGTGCTCACTCCTTCCTTCTGTTCTCACCTCTGACTTCAAGATTCAACTACTCAAGATGTAGTTTCTAAGTTGTCTACTATGAGCCAAGCCCAGATGTAGGCACTGGAAAGGCTCTGGCAGCTGTCCCTTGGGCAGTGAAGTTTATATTGGAGCAGAGCTGGTTGGATGATCTCTATTAGCTCTAAGGGAAAAAAAAATACATATATGCCAACTGTGTGCAAGCACTAAGCTAATCTCTGGTGGTCCAGTTGTGAGAAAAAAAGAACCATCTATGTCCTCACTGTGTAATGTGTGAGGCAGACATGAAACTATATGCGGTGTAGTGAAAGCAGTGATAGGGAGGAGGCCTGAGTGAAATCAAGGAGGGCTTCCAGGAGGAAGGGACTTCTGATCTGGGATGAAAGAGAATATAGGCAATGATGAGTGGAAGGGAAGTATGTCCCAGACAGTGAGAACAGAATGTGCAAAGCCTGGAAATGAGAGAGAGGGTGGCCTGCTTAGTGACTTCAAAGAAGTTTAAGGTGGCTGGGGCATGGAGATTAGGTAAGGTTTATGGAGGGAAAGGGTCCAAGACCTGACATCTTCTTAGGTGAAGCTTCAAATAGAACACTCCTTTCTAAAGCTGTTCCCTCTGGGAAGCCTTCTGTGGCTCCCTACTGCCCCCATGGAAAATATGAACACATGGGCCTGGCTTATGAGCCCCTCTCCAACAGAAGCTCCCAGCAAGCCACTTCAATCTTCAGCCAGGAGAAAGAGAAACCAACTCCTGGTATCCTGGCTTCTCTTGCAGAAGGTCCTCCCAGCCCCACGCCCCCAGAAATTGTCCGTGCTCCCCACTTCTGCCACGCTCTGGGACCTTCTCCCTGCCGCATGCCCCCCAGAGCACAGTTCTGCTTCACGGAAAATGGCCCACGTCTCCCCTTGGTGACACAGGGCTGGATGAGGAAACAAGAAAACGGGAGCCCTTGCTTTCACTCTCTCTACGCATCAAATACTCAATTAACCTTCCGCTTGACACTAGATGGGGTTTTATTTGCACGGCAGAACACGCGATGGAACCTTCGTCCTGAGCAGTTAGGATCCTCAAAGCTGGGTGGCCACTGGCACCTACATCAGGAAGGGACCCCTTGTCGGGGTAGGGGGGTGGGGGGGGCAGACGTTCTCTCTTCTGATCATCCTGGCAACCCCAGGTATGAGGGTTCCTGGGGAGAGAGGAGCCTCTGCTTCCCTCCTCTGTGCCATGCCAAGGATCCCTGAGCAGCCCCAGACCCTGCACCAAGCCTCTTTGGGCTTCACGTTCCTCCTCTGCGAAGCTGTGGGCTGCCTTGAACCAAGAGAGTGCAGACTCAGACTCACGGAGGGCCAGGGGAGTAAGGGAGAATGGGAACTGGGGCCAGTGTGGGGTGATGTGGAGGGGAGGGATCTGGGATGGAGGGGGTAGTGCATCCCCATCAAATCATTTAAATTTCCTTTTTTTTTTTTTTTTTTTAAGAATAATGCCTTGCCCACCCCCCTTGCCAAAAAAATATTGTGTCTGCTGTTTGGGTCCAAACTCAAGGGGCCACCTCTTTGTAAGCCTTGGTCTAGATGGGGATAAAGGTTCTTTCTCATTGCCATGATATAGAGAGCGATTTTCATCACTGAGTGTTTCCTGTTTGCAAAGTGCTTTTACAGACACAGATTTATTCCCTCCCCAGAGTAGTCCTGTGGGGATAATACAGCTACTCTATTCAACTCGTATTCCCTGCCTTCTGACCTCTTTAGTTGGTTGCCTAAAAGGCCCCCTGAACAGAGGGTACCTGAAGTTAAACCCCCGATTTCCCTTCTGCAAACCCATTTCACCCCATCAGCCCATCTCAGGAAGGAGTCCCCTTCTGCCAGCTGCTCAAGACAAAAAGACTCAGGATTGTTCTAGACTGGTAGAATGGGTGTGTGTCCAACAACTGGCTTTCTTGGGGGGAGAGAAATACCCTGATTCACCGCATTTGTTGATTTCTGCAGCTTAAATACTCCCACCATGGCCCATTTCAAGCTACTAACACAGTGCCAACAGGATTGCTAGATGCCCGGACATTAAACAACTGACTCCTTAGCCAGAGTGAGCTGTGGGCCCCAGCACACTCACTGTGAATTGGGTTCTTCTCTTTCTCGCACTCCCTGTCTGCCGAGTCCTCAGTACCTCCTCCTGATTCTAGAATTCAAGAACCTTCAAGAGCCAGAAGATGCCCAGAGTCTAAGTGTGTGTGTGTGTCCTCCCCACCACTGCCACCATGGCCCATATCTCATCCCAGGATTATTCCAGAAGCATCCTTCCTGGTCTCCCTGCTCCTGCTTTTGTCCCCTTTGGGGCTATTTGTAACCCACCACCCTGAGTGATCCTGTTAAAACCTAAGGCAGGTCTCACCACACTGCTTCAAAGCCTACAGTAGCTCTACATTTTACCTAGAGCAAAAGCCAAAGTTCTTACAAAAGATCCCATGTGACCTATCTCTCATCATGTCTCGTGTTTCACTGCTTTCCACTCCCCGTTCTCTCCATTTGGCCACACTGGCCTCCTTGTTGTGCCACAAACATACCCCAGGGCCTTTGCACTGGCTGTCTCTTCTCATCTCCTCTAACCCCAGGATGCTTTTCCCTGAATATCCTGCATAGCTCTCTCCCTAGTTCTTGTAGGTCTCTGACCCCAAATTACTCAGAGGATGAAGATGTCCCCCAATACCCTGATCTAAATCAGCCTCTCTCTCTCATTCTTTTTTTTTTTTTTAAGATTTTATTTTTCAGCAACCTCGACACCCAACATGGGGCCCAAACTCACAGCCCTGAGATCAAGAGTCGCATGCTCCACTGACATAACCAGCCACGTGCCCCAGCATCTTTGTCATTCTTGATATTCTTACCTTGCTTCCCATTTCCCTGTAGCACCTTGTACCACCCACCGTACCACATATTGTTAAATTTTTGAACCTGTCACCCCCTACACCAACAATGTCACATCCATGAGAATAAAGGGATTTGTTTTCCTATTTGAATCCCTGCTAGTATGTAAATCCAAGGCCTGGCCCCATAGTAGGTGCTTAGTAAAATAAGGGTCCGTGAAGTTAAGACACCTTATCATGGCCATACAGCCATGAGGTTTCAAAGCCAGAATGTGAACCCCAGTTCATGTCCAGCTGCCTCCAATGCACAAGAAGGGGAGAAAAATATGGAAAGACCATCAAGATGTGGCCTTCTTTTATTGCTAAGTCTACATTTATTACATGACCAACAATGTTAAGAAATAAGATTTTGGTTAAAAGCTATCAAGTAAAATAATCATAGTGGGAGGACCTGCAAGAGAAGGTTTTATAGAATGATAGTATCAAAGGATTTGCCATCATAGACTTAGAAGCAGAATCTAGAGTGGTCTTCTGAGGAACCCCAACTCTGTGGTGCCCAAATCCACCAGTAGAGTTTGGGGACCAAGTCAGGTGGGGTGTGCGGAGGCTGGACTGTCCTTCTGGGTGATCAGATGCTACGCCAAGCAGAAGGTGATGGTGGGACCACAGACAGTGGGGCTCTGAGCGGGAGCCATGAGGGAGGCTCCTTCCACGTGGGCACACAGCCAGCATCATCCCAACACCTTAGGTCTTGAAGCGACATCAAAATCAATTCAGTCCAGTTTCAGTCATCATGGACATGCTGTCATTTTTCTCATTGAGCAAGTTCTGTGTGATTCTACATGAATTTCTTGAGTGTCCGCTGCAGGGGGGGCGGGTGGCTCCCACTGGGCGCGGCAGGGAGCAGGAACTGTGTGGCCCTGAGCTAGGGGGCATGGCGCACATAGCAGCAAACACAGGGGCCCTCGAAGCCCGGAGTGAGGAGGGGGAGCCTGGTAGACGATGCGAAGGAAAGCTTTCCAGGGAAAGCAGCATCTTTCTCAGCAAACAGCCCTGTCTGGACGCGGGCCTAGTTGTACATTTGGCTTTGAGGGACACGGGGTGTCTCGGGCATCTAATCCCCACCAGCCCTTGAAAGGAGCCGCAGGAAGCCCCGTGTATCTGGAGCTCAGGAACGCAGGAGAGGCTGGCATCCATGAGGAGGGACCTACCGGTAGTGATAGAATCAGGCGGGGCCTTGAAGGCCACGGTCGGAAGTCTGCACTCGCCCAAACTGGGCAGCAGGGGAAGGGCTTTAAGCCGTTAACGGGGATTAAAGCTTTGCAGAGGGGAGCCGAGTCCTCCGGTCAGCCGCCTCGGGCTCTCCCCGGCAAACTCTGGCACGCGCCTGGCAGCGTGGCATCTGGATCTGGCACCCCCTTCCTCCCACAGAGGGAGTGAAAATAGCATCTCACCAACCCCGGTTACGTGAGGCCCGAGAGCTGCTGGGTTTAATTTATCTTGCTTGGTTTCCGCTGACAGTTTTAGTAAACCAATTTGGGTTTGATAGTAAAAATAATTCTGTCCTCAGGGCCCCTCACACCGCCTAAGCGCTTGCGATTGTTACTTATCGCCTTAGTGAGAGAGAAGGAGTTTGCGCCTTTGGCTGAGCGGGGTAGGTGGCCGGTAGTAGGTGTTGCGCACTGTCTGCTGAGTCATGAGGACGTAAACCACGTAAACCACGCGCGGCAGGCCGAGGGGACTTTTCTCTGCCTCATTTATGGGGCGGGTCTGTTGATGCCATGGGCACTTGCCTCTCCACTCCAGTGGGCCAGCATCTGTGAAGGGCCTACTGTGTGCCAGAACCACACCCCGCCAGCTGCATGCTTTAAGCCAATGAGCCGTAGAGAGCACGATGCACGTTATAACGCATTATTATACAGCGATCATAACGGCATAGATTAGAGCTACAGGAGTAGAGATCCTTACAGAAGGGAAGTTACCTGCATTAGAGAGATGTATGCAAAGCAGGGAGCGTGGGGTCCTACTCATCGCTGGCAAATTCATCAACAGAGACTCTGATTGCCAGGAATCCTTAGGAGATAGTATACCCTTATGAGAAAGATAGTCGCCACACCCTGGGTTTGCAAATGATAGAGAACTTGTTAAGCGGCTTTCTAGGGTCACACGGCTAACAGAGGACTGAGCCAGTGTTCACATACACACCATAGCCTCCATTTTTAGGGACTTGAACGGGCTTTTGGGGGACCAGCCTTATGTCTCCGTGATGCACCAGGGAGGTTCCCGGACCTCCAGAAACTCAAAGTTCAGGAAGGGAAGTAATGCCATAAAAAACAGCCTTGGCCAGATGCAAGCTAGGTGGTGTGGCTGGAGGGGTGATGGGGAGGGAGGGAGCAGGACGCTCCATTTGCTCTTTGGGCCATGGTACTGTCACAGAGAAGGTGACCCCCAAGCTGAATCTTGAAGAGTGTCAGTGGCCAAGCTGGAATGGAGGAAGGGCATTCCAGGAGGAGTCCCCTGGGAGCAGGGTACTCAAGCCATGACAACAGGGACCATTAGACCCAAGTGATGCCCAGAATTGCATCATTAATTAGAACTGTCTGCCTTGCAATATTGGAATTAGAGGTGGGAAGGGGGAGTGTAATCTTAAAATGAGTCAGGACCCCCCTGGCTAAACCTCCTTCATACCCCAAATGCCTATTCCCCAACCCACTATGTACCTCTCAGCTCCATCATCCTACCTAAAATGCCACTGAGCAGGAGCCTTTTAAAACCTTAAGAGTTTCTGAAATCTCTCTCTCTCTTTCTCTCTCTCTTTTTCTTCCTCCTTCTCCCTCTCTCTCTCAAGATAAAGCATAGAAAGGAAAATAAAAGAACTATTTATTGGTGAAACCATTGTATAATGGAAGCGCTGGGAGGGGCCCAGAGAGGGGAAGTCACCTGCCTAGCGTCACACAGCAAGTCAGAGCTGGGACCCGAGAAACAACTTAAGTGTGGCTGCAGATGCTGAGCACAGCGGTCAGTCACAGTCCTGAAAGTGCCACATGACAGGGAGACAGAACAGCTGCTAGAGTCCTAAAGGGGTACATTTAAATTGGGGCTCTGTTACCCCCACTAGGTCCGTGGCCTCGGTCAGGTGATGGCAGGTGGCTATTCCCCGCCTGGCACACAGCAGGTGCTCAACAGACATCTGTTGCATGAGATGATGAGCTTCTGACACAAACTCAGCAAATAACCACAGTCAACCCCACTTTCATCCCTTACTCTGTGTCACCTTTTGTGCTCAGTACATGGCGTGCATCATTTCATTGATGATGACACCATATGAAAAATGTCTTACACTCACCCAGCCAGTTGCCTGGTTCCCCATATTAAATCACTTCACTCCTACCAGGACAGCTATGTGATGTCACAGAGGTTTCCCCATCCCTTTTTTTTTTTTTTTTAAGATTTCATTTATTTATGAGAGAAAGAGACCGTGAAAGAGAAAGAAAGAATGAGCAGGGAGAGTGGCAGAAGGAGAGGGAGAAGCAGGCTCCCCGCTGAGCAGGGAGCCCGATGAGGGGCTCGATCCCAGGGCTCTGGGATTATGACCTGAGCCAAAGGCAGCTGCTTAACTAACTGAGTCACCCAAGCACCCCCCACTTTTTTTTTTTCTAAAGATTTTATTTATTTATTTGAAAGAGAGAGCATGAGCTGGGTGGCAGATAGACAAGCTGACTTCCTGCTGAGCAGGGAGCCCAACACATGGCTCCATCACAGGACCCTGAGATGACTACCTGAGCCAAAGGCAGATGCTTAACTGACTGAGCTATCTAAGTGCCCCGTGGTCATCCTTTTTTCCCTGATAAGGGAACTAAGGCTGAGAGAGATAAAATTGCTTGAGGACACGGATGGGGAGGGGTCCAATCAGGATTTGAACTCAGATCTCCTTGACCAAAGCCAGTGTTATAACCCCACAATAAATAGTAATGAGTGCTCCATAAGGGAGAAATGCCTTGCCCCATCTTACAGAAGAAGAAACTGAGGCTCAGAGAGGTGCCTCCCCAACCCTACCCCCATTTCTGGGGACCTATTGCAACTATATATCTCTGGAAGAAAAAAGTGTCACCCCGCCTCCATCCAGCTTGCTTTCTCTGACTCTGCTCCAGAGCCCAGCCCCAAATCTCTCCCTGTTTATGGGCCCCAACACGGTTCTCCAACCAGAAAATAAAAGGACCTAATAACAAAGCCCAGTAACGGTATGATTGATAGCCATGGAATATTTCTCTTCAGCTACTGCCAACCTGTTCTGTGCTAAGTTAATTCCAAGCCCTAAAAATTAAGTGCCTTATCCAGATACTACAGTCCTTAAAATAGAGATGTTGCTGCTTTGGGCTGCAAGAATTCAGCTTGAGATCCAGGCAAGAAGAAGGGTTGGCAGTCAAGGGCAGCATTGACCCCAGGAGCACAGATGTCCAGCAGAAAGCATGGGAGCTATGGCTCCAGTAGAAATAAAAACCTTCAGTCCATTAGTGGAAGGAGATGGGATTTCCTCAGGGCCAAAAGTTGTAAGGAATCCAAGAACAGCAAAGTTCCCAGAGCCCAAATCCCATCCTGTTACAGATAAAGAAACTGAGGCCTGGAAATGGGAAGAGACTGTCCCAAAGTTACTCTATCAGTCAGCTATTGCTGCCTAACAAATGACCCCCAAACTCAACAGCATCAAACAGCAAGCTTGTATCATTTCTTACGAGTCTACAGGTCAGCAAGGCGGTTCTGTTCTTGGCTGGCTCATGTGGGCATCTCTGGGCAGTGATGGGTTGAGTAGGTGGTTCTGTAAATTGTGGCTTGTCTTTCTTATGCGTTTGGGGTGGGTTGGCCAGCAGAGGGCTGGGCAGGCCTAGGGATGGCTTCTCTGCTCCCTGCTCTATCCTGCAACAGCTAGCTCAGGCTTCTTCCCCTGGTGGCTAGCCCAGGTTCCAAGACGATGAGAAGCAGCATGCAAGACCTCTTGAGCCTAGAAATCGGCTATGGCAAGTCACAGAGCAAGGGTCAGCCCACATCAGAGGGTGGAGAAGCACTCCACCTCTTGACGGCAGGTGCCTTGAAGCCTTGCTGCAAAGAGCATGAACACAGGGAGGGACAGAGCTTGTTTGCACTCAAGCCACCTCCACCAGGGAAGAGTGGGGGTCAGAACTCAGGTCTCCCAGTTCCCTGTTCAAAGCTCCTAATGACATCACTGTGCACGGCAGCCCTATGGGGTAGCCCTCACCATCTCCATTTTACAGAAGGAATCCAAAGCTCAGAGAGGTGAGAAACTGGCCTATGATCCCACCCCTAGGAAGTGAAGGAGATAAGATTGGCACTTAGTGCCTGGTACCTAGAATTTTTTTTTAAAGATTTTATTTATTTATTTGAGGGAGGGAGGGAGGGAGAGAGGGGGGAGGCATGAGTGTAGAGGAGAGGGAGAAACAGGCTCCCCACAAGCAGGGAGCCCAACACAGGGATTGATCCCAGGACCCCAGGATCATGACCTGAGCCGAAGGCAGATGCTAAACCAACTGAGCCACCCAGGCGCCCCAAGGTACCTGGAATTTAGAAGGCTCTGGGAATGTTTCATTCTCTACCTGATACCTCCAACATGTGGGACAGAGGAAAAGGCCTTTGCTTGTGGTAGGAACTCTTGGGTTCATGACCCAGCTCTTCCACTTACCGGCTGTGTGACTTTGGAAAAGCCACTCTACTTCTCTGAATCTCTAGATTCAGAGAATCTCTGAGACTTCAGAGAATTCAGAGAATCTCTAGATTCTTTAAAATGAGGATCATAATGGTACCCACTTCTTTGAGTCTGAGAGGCTGATACCATTGGCAAGAAGCTGGTACATTACACACACCGAACGACGTAATTGGCAGCTCTGATGGGGATAATCATGGTGAATCCTTTCTCCTGGCAGGTACACACACTGAGCTCCGTTATGCAAACACACACACACCTCATGCACTCACAAGGATTAATGGACCCTGAGCTTGGCATTTGGTGTGACATTGAGGTATCAAGAGGGTTCACGGAAAAGTGCTACCCAGGCAGGCGTCCACCTGATTGCTCCCCCTCTCTGGGGATGGACATGGTCAGTGGTGGCATTCCCCACCACCTGCCTGTGTCCTTCCCCTCAGCCCCTCCATACTCTTCCCAGCCCTGGTGTTGGTGAGAGAAGCTGTGGGAGTGGACCCGCACCCCGTCCTGAGCTGGGCCGAGGGCCTTGCTGGTGCATGCCTAGGAGCTCGGGGCATTTGCATGCAATTAAATCTGACACCCTGGGGAGATGCAGCCACTTGTTTTATGAAGCCCTGACATGCGGTGGCCTTGCACACTTACTGTTCAGCGGGGTTTATTGAGGGCGCACGGTGGGGCTGCTTATGGCTCTAAATCACCCAAGGCCTGAGGCCCGGCGATAACAACTCCCCCGGATCAAGCCCTTCCCCCAAGCCAGGCTCTCTGTGGGCAGGGTCCCTGGGTCAGCTTACTTAAATCTCAGAGCAATCAAGGAGTCCATGCAATGAGGTCCCCCGTGTCACCGAGGAAGACAGAGATGTTCAGAAGGGCTCTCGGAGGCTGACCAGCTGGACGTGGGGTTCCAGAGTTGGGACCGGGCTGTCTGACGCTGAGCCTGTGGGCCACACCCCCTCTCGGCATGGAAGCAACATGATTCTGACAGCAGCCTGCAGCCCTTGAGAGTTCTGAGCGGGCCAGTGGCGCGGTCAGTGCTGCAGTGTGGACAGTGTGTGCGGCTGGTGGCCCTGACCGTGGTCCCCTGATGGCCGTGGCCGAGGGGAAGCCGCTGGATGCCTGCCTGGTGCCACCCAGGAGAGCTCGGGTGAGCCCTCGGGGTTTTGTCCTGGAGGAGGCTTCCTGCGCATGGCCCACGTGCCCCCCACCTGCACTGGCTTCCGCAGGGCACTGTCACAGCCCAGCCAGGCCACCACTGGCTCCACCAGTGACGCCTTCTCTGTGTATGCTGGGATGGGGATTCGGAATGACAGGGACACATCCAGCAGCTGTCAGTTCCTGCTGGGGACAGCTCAGTAACATCTTCCTCCAGCCACGCAGAGCGCGAGTGTGTGTGTGTGTGTGTGTGTGTGCGCATGTGCACGGGCATCTGCCAGCCCTGAGTGCGCATACCACACACTTCACGTGCATGTCATAACACGCACACACACATACACTATAAACACACACACACTGCACAGCATACACACGCTGCACAGTATACACCACACACACCACATACACCATACACACACAGATACCACATACACATCCCACACACCACACACACCATACACACTCACACACACAACGCACACCACACACACACCACACATACCATATACACAGTATGCACACACTGTACACACCATACACAAACCACACACACCACATACACACTGCACACACACCCACCACACACATTACACACACCATATACACACTGCACGCACACCACACACACCATATACACACTGCATACCATACACTACCATACACCACACACACACACACACACCATACACACTCACATACACCACACACACATCCCACATACCACACACACCACATATACACACACATTATACACACACCACACACATATACCACATACATACCACACACACCATACGGATGCCACACACATGCCACTTACACACCACACACACCATATACACATTGCACACTATATACACACCATACACACACCACACACAGCACACACACACCACATATACACACACACTATACACACACCACACACACACCACATACATATCACACACATCATACAGATGCCACAGACATGCCATGTACACACCACACACACGTACCATACACACCACACAGAAACACACACACGGCAAACACACATTCACACACATGAGCACACACACCAGAAATTGCAGTCCACCCCTAATTATGCTTTAATTATGCTTTAATGGTGGTCTCTCAGGGTCACCAATTGGGCCCTGATTTAGAGGTCCTAATGGAGAAGACCTCAGAGCCCACCCACTAATTTCATATATTTGGAGAAACTCCTATCCAGAAAGAGGAAGAGGTGTGGGTATCTCCACACAGGAAAGTCATGGCAGGGCCACAGATCTGTCCGTGGTCCCACTTAGGTCCCCAAAAGCCCAGGCTTCACCAACCTATCTCTGAGACCTGTCCCTGAACCCTACCATGATGCCTTCATTGCTGTTGAAAGGGGAAGGGGAGAGTGTTAGGTCCAGCCTTCCTAATAGAATGAAAGCATGAGGCACGAGGAGATTGTGGCCATTGTTAATACATTTTTTGTACAGTTCATGGATTCTGAGATTTTCACCTGGGGAAACTGAGGCCCAGGTTGAATAAGAGACTCATCCATAGTCACAGAGCAGAGAAGTCGCAGAGGGGGTGGCTCTGGGCACGATCTCCTGATACCGGGGCTTTGCTGCCACACCAGCCTACCTCTCTCCCTCGTCCCTTTGCAGGACTGTATCATTCATTACAAATATTCATTTAAAGGCCAAAGACAGCCTTTCAATCAGATTTCTGGCTCTCATTGCCTCCTTTACTGCTCTCCACTATATTATCCCCATCTTACAGGGGAGGACACTGAGGCTCGGGAGGTTAAGCCACTTTCTCGGGTCACGCAGTTAGAAATCAGCACTTTGAGGGTTTGAACCAGAGCCCATTCTCTTGGCACTGTCTCTCAAGATGGAGCAAGATCACCAAGGTTGTTAAGGATTGACTTTTTCGTAGACGAAACAGCGAGGAGCTGGTGGGTTTTCTCCGGGTTCACGAGGCTGGGTGTGAATTGTCTTGTCATTGACCTTGACAAAGCTTTGCATGCAGCATTCAGAGATGGTCCCAGCCAGAGATGTGGAAATGAGAAGCAGCTCGGTCCAGGAGTGGTCGCAGAGGAAAGGCATGTCCAGCACAGGAGTCTCATTCTTCCCTTTCTCTTTGGGCAGGAAAGGGGGAATTGGTGGAGACGGGGAGAAACCGGAGAAGAGAGGGAAGGTGGTGGAGAACAGAGTCTGAGGCTCCTCCACACTGAAACCACAGCATAGCAGTCCCTTTGGGTCCTGGCTGCTGGTGCAGCCTCTTGGAGAATCTTGAGAGACATTGACCCTGGGGCCCATCTCCCGAGATGCCGAGAGTCTGAGTGATCTGGGGTGCAGCCTAACCACCATGTGGATGGTTTAAATCTCCCCAGAGACTGTCATGTGCAGCCAGAACTGAGACCCACCTGCCAAGGCTGGGTCCTGAACCTGACCTCGACGGACGCCTTGGTGAATGTCTTGGGAGAGAGGAAGCACAAAAAAAAAGGCAATAAGAAAACTGTGCATTTTTTAATGCATTCAGGTGTCCTTTCAGGGAGCCAGAAAGATTGGTCTTTTATGTCCTCCCTGGAGCTGGCATGGTTTCTTGTTCTTTCTGCCATTTTATCAAATTTAATTGAAACCAAATGAGCACTGGGCTACAGGGATCCTCAGAAATTCCACAGTGCTGAGGGCTGTCAGTGTTGGCCATGCGGCATCATGAAGGAGCACAGAGGCCTTGGGACCCAAGCCTTTCTAAACTCCATTTACTCCTCTGTAAAATGGGACTCATGACATAGCTTTGTGGTTGAGGGGATCTGGTGAGAAATGGACACAAAGGAACTCTGAACAGGTCTTTTTAGAAATTTTAATGCACCTAACCCTGCATTTATGGCTTCTGGGGTCTCTCTCTACCCCCTTATTTAAATCCTATGGTTTATTTAACTAGCATCTCTACAGTCCCATGGAGGTCCTGTCTTAATTGCAACACAGTGTCTTCTTTTTTTTTTTTAAGATTTTATTTATTTATTTAACAGAGAGAAATCACAAGTAGGCAGAGAGGCAGGCAGAGAGAGAGGAGGAAGCAGGCTCCCCGCTGAGCAGAAAGCCCGATGCGGGGCTCGAACCCAGGACCTGGGATCATGACCTGAGCCGAAGGCAGCAGCTTAACCCACTGAGCCACCCAAGCGCCCCATGTCTTCTTAAAGTCATTCAAACTCTCTGAGCCTCAGTTTGCCTATCTGGAAAATGGAGGAAAAAGTCACCATAATTCATCCACATAAATGACACTTACCTCACCTGCGCCAAGCCCTGTGCTGGGCTCCAGGGATACGGGAGAGGCATGGAGAGGGGGTGGCTGGGTGGCTCAATCGGTTAAGCATCTGCCTTCAGCTCAGGCGATGATCCCAGGGTCCTGGAATCAAGCCCCGCGTCCATTTCCCTGCTCAGCAGGGAATCTGCTTATTCCTCTCTTGCTCACTCCCTTTCTCTCTCAAATAAATAAATAAAACCTTAAAAGAAAATAAAAGAGCATGTGGTTTCAGGGAGTTGGAGCAATCTGGTGTGAGAGCTGGCAGGTTCTGCCGTAGGTTTGGACTCTGGCTGTTCTGTACGACCCGCTGTTCCAGCTGCAGTATTTTCTTCACCGCTGGGTGCCTCAGTTTGCTTCTCTGTGACATGGGTGAAGATAGTAGTGCTTACGGGCTTTGTCTGAGGATAGAAGTGGTGTGTGAAGTGCTTGGTAGAGCTTCTGGCATGCCGGCAGCCTTATGGAAAACTTGGTTCATTATCATACGGCTGTAAATGCAGGGTGGGGTGGGGAGAACCTAGGGAACTCGTGGGATTCATAAAATGTTGTCAAGCAGAGAGGTGAGATCCCTTTATTCCAGATGAAGGGACCAGCACAGGCTGAGCAGGTCTAGGAGTTGCAAGGGGTCTGGTATAGGAAGACGTTTGAGACACCAGAAGTGGTCTGGGGCCCCGACGGTGGGCCCTCAGGAAGTCCAGGAAGGCTAAGAAACTGGACTTGATTCTGTGGGCTTCATTTTGCTTTTTCCACAGCCCTGTTCTATCACCAGTGACTTCTGATTTTTTTCCCCCTTAAACTGCATATAAATTGGCTTGCTTTCTCACTTGGCTTACTCTAAGCAAAATAATGTCCATGAAATTAGAAGTTTGATGTGCAGACCGTATATTATATATTTTTTCTAATTCACATTTGAATAAATACATAACCATTAGACATTTTCAAATACGTTTGTCTAGCTAAAATCATCTCGTGAACGCCCCTGGGGAAAGCCTTTTAAAGGCAAGATTTCTAAGCAAGGGTCAGCCATTTGTTTAAAAAGGAATAAAGAAAAGCAAGGTGGCTTGCTCATCATTTCTTTCTACATCCTCTGTAGAATATTAACTGCAGTTACAAAGCTCATCTACCACCTTCCCCCTTGGGGGCACCTGCAGCCCCCGAATGGCCGTGTACACCATGCTTAGGCACACACTTCCCTCTGCTGGCCATGAGAAGAATGACTTCGCCAGAGAAGGGTTTGCTAATCTGTGTCAGAATCAAATTTGTATCCTACCCTAAGCTCTTTGGCTCTCTAGACCCTACTGAAAACAATAATGGGGATCCCTTGAGCTATTTTTTTTATCCTTTTTGAAGAGGTAATATATTCACACGATTCAAAAGCCAAAAAGTACAGAAGAATCTACTGTGAAAATTACGTTTCCCTCGTTTCCACAGCCAACAACCTCCTCTCCTGTGCCCCTCCCTAGAGGGAACCACGGTGACGAGAGTTTCTTATGCACCCTTCCCAGACTCTTCTTTTTTTTTTTTTTTTTTTTTTTAAGATTTTACTTTTAAGTAATCTCTGTACCCAGTGTGAGGCTTGAACTCACAAACCCGGGATCAAGAGTCACATGTTCCATCAACCAAGCCACGGGGTGCCCAGATTCTTTTGAAGTATACTAAAAAATGTAACAGAAACTTTCTATCTACCAAAATAAAGTGCCCCCCAAGACTAAAGTCATCAGTTTAATGGTGGTTTTATTACATACTCGATTATACACCATCAATAATGACAAGAAAACGAGGCAGATTTGTTACCAGGAAATGTAAAATGTTTAGGAGACAGTCTTTCAACACAGGGATCTGTAAAGAAGAAATATTACCTTGGCAGGAAAACCAAAGTGAAATGACGGGTCTAATCCAGTGGACTTTAGTGATGTTGTCATGAGAATGTAAGGCACAGCAGGAGGCCGGGGGCCATGAGATGGGGTTTCCTCATACTGCAGATTCTGTTTGTAATGTTTTTCACACTTTCTGACTGACGCTACTCACACTTTTTTTTTTTTTTAATATTTTATTTCTTTACTTAGTGGGGAAGGGCAGAGGGAGGGAACAAATCTCAAGCGGGCTCCCCGCTGAGAGCAGAGCCAGATGCTGGGCTCAAACCCCCAACCCTGAGACTGTGACCTGAGCCAAAATCAAGATTCCCATGCTCAACCGACCGAGCCACCCAGGCGTCCCTCATCACTTTTTGGAGATATGTACATATGGCTTTCACGGGACATCATGTAAAATAGTGGTTCCCATCTCAGGCTTTGGCATCCAACACACCTCAGGTTAGAGTCCTGGGCCTGATTCTTTTGTGACCTTGGGCAAGTGGTTTCTCCCAGTTGAGCCTCGGTTTCCTGATCTAGAAAATGGGCGTGAGCCTAAGTCTTAGAGTGTAAGTTGTTGTTTGAGTGCTTAAGACTCTGTTGTTACTCAAAAGCTAACTGAGGATCTTGGGAGATCTTTTCTCAGAGATCTGGCCCAGAAACAAGGGGGAGGTGGCAGGGGACACCAGAAGTGGGAGCATTGGATAGTGTGCCCATAGATGGCTGCTCAGACCCTGGAAGGGGCTCCAGGATATGCCTGGAGCAGGGTCAAAGTGGGGAGGGAGAAGGAACTACACCCTAGCCAGTCAAGGTCATGGGCTGGCATTGGAGTGGCTTATCAGGCAATGTAGTGGTGTCATGGTGCCAAGCTTGATTCTGGCAACGATCATATCAGGAAAGAAAGGAGGGTGTAGGCAGTCAGGGCCACGGGGGTGAGTGGAGCAGAAATCATTTGGGGCAGCTTCAGTCATATAGAACTTCCCAGTTAACCCATGGAGGCAAGTGCTGAAAGCAGCCAGAACAAGAGCGGTTCCCCTCCCACGGTTGATGCAAGTAAGTCCATTTGGGATCAAGATTCCAGGCAGAGATGGGGTCAGAGCTACAGCCCACCCTGGGTGCCAGCTGAGGTTCAGATCCAGACACCTGTCCCTGGGCTGGTGCTGATTCATCCAACACACGCTCAGCATGGTGCCAAGCTGGGGATCCAGAGAGCAGGGAGCTGGACAGACCTGCCCCCGCTTCAGGGAGCTTCTGGTCTGGTGCGGATGCCCCAGACCATTGGAGACCTGACTGCTGAGCTCCATAGGAGGGGTAAGCATAGAAGGGGCCCCTAGCCCAGACTCAGATGGGGCAGTGGGGGCTCCGTGCAGGAGTAAATCACAGAAGACCATGATGGGGATGAGGGGGCAGGAGTTACCCAGGTCTACAGCAGCAAGGCTAAATTAGGATTCAGGCTAGAGGGGACAATAGCCTGTGGAAAGCCTTGCAGGTGCTTCCGCATACCCTGGAGAGACTGACGAGTCATTGATTCTGGCTGGAGTGTAAAATACCGGGGTTGAAAGGGATAGTGAGGAATGAAACTGTGGGGAGGTAAGGGGATGCAGCTAATAGGTACAGGGAAACCCTGAAGCTAGGGCCAAAAGTTTGCACTTAACCTGAGATGAGGGGCAATGTCTTTGTAATTGAAAATTTGCATAATGTGCCCTTAACCAATTTCACTTCTACAGCTCAGTGGCACTTAGTACCCTCACAGTGTTGTGCAATCAACACCCCGTCTAGTTTTAAAGCACTCTCATCCTCCCGGAAACAAACCCCACTCCTGTTAAGCCAGCAGTCTCCATTCCTCCCAGACCCTTCCTCCCAGCCCTTGGAAACCACCAAGCTGCTTTCTGTCTCTATGGCTTTACCTATTTTGGACATTTCTTCACAGTGCAATCATGCACCTTGGGGCCTTCTGTGATAGGATTCTCTCACTCTGTGGGAAGTCAGCTTCACGCCGATATAGCATGGGTCCGTGCCTCGTTCCTATTCACAGCTGAACAATAGCCCGATGTAGGGATACACCGCATTTTGTTTCTCCATTCATCTGCTCCATGCAGGGGCCAGATTTATGTTTTGGAAAGACTCATCTGGCTGCTGAGGAGAGGGACGGGGCCAGGCAAGGAGGTGGTGTCCCACAGTTCAACTGAAAAAGGATGGAGAGAACCTAAAGGTGGCAGCTGAGGAAACAGGGCGAGAAGGAGACCCAGAAGCTGAGGTGTCCTGGTAGGAACTCCAGGAAAGCCTTGCCCTCTGGTAGCAGAGAGGGGCTGGAGCAGTCAGGGACTGGCCCTGTGGCATCTTCCCTGAGGGGCCACCTGCTAGAACAATTCCAGTCCCATCGAACCCACCTACCTGCAGGCACCTCTCCTCCTCTCATTTGTCCTGAAGTCACGCTGACATCCTGATTTCTCAGCACCTCCCTGGATGGTCTCTGGCTGACAGATCACTCAGGTCCTCAGTGGAAAGCTCCTGCTCTGCCCCAGGCCAGTCTCTGGGCTGCTAAGTCTGCATTTTCACCTCAGCTGCTGAGGACGGTCCAGCAGAGGGACCCTGGATGCCCCTGGTGTATAGATAGGCTGGGCGGCAGGTGAAAAGCACGCTTGTCTTTCGAGGTGGGCAGGGGATCAATTACCAGCATTCGCATATATTGGTGGAACCCATCCATCAAAAAGGTGGATCCAGAAGGATTCGGCAGAGGATAATCTTATTCTTACACTGTTCCTTCATTCATGGTTTGTTTGGGATTTTGTTTTGTTTTGTTTTGTTTTGTTTGGGGGAGGGTTTTTTTGTGTGTGTGTTTGTTTTTTGGCACTTCTCAGGGTAGAAGCTTCAATTTTTTTTAGGTCTTCTGGTCATAACAAGTGTGGCTTAGTCTACTAATCATAAAACACCTGAACCTCATTCATTTTCAAACTTCCTGCGCCCTCCACAGGGCTCCTGGGGCTGGGAATTCTGCAGTGGGAAGGGGCTGGGTAGCCTGCTTCCTTCTCATAAATAAACCTAACTGGACAGCCCCGTTCTGCTATGGAAGATACAGAATGCTGGGGGTTTCCTCTGTTATGGGGAACTTGATGAAGACAAAGCATCCTGAATCTGGCCGCTCTTGGCTTTCCCTCCTGCTCGACCCAATCATCCTTTCAGGATGGGGAACACTTTTAAGGAGACCCATAGTGGCTCCTGTCTTCAAAGTCCATATCTGGCCCCAGAAAATGTGAATATTCTGTCCACTCTTATCAACAATAGGCAACTGACTTCCAGTGCTTCTTTCTTTCTTGGCTCTGCCCCAAAGCAGGCAGACATCTCTGGCCTGACTTTTGTCATTACTCTTCTCTTGGGGAGCATCAAAAGCAGTCACTGTTCCCCAAACCCCAGAGATACCTGCTATACCACCAAGAGTGACCTCAAAGCCCTCCTTACCTGGCTTAAGGGGAGGGGAATACACTTTCTCCTCTCCCCCCATTCCTCCTCCCAAGTGATGCTGTCTTTGAGTCACTCCTTCCTACATGCCTCCTCCGTGACCCAATAAATTCTCTGCCTTCTGCAAGCTAGAGATAGGGGAGGATGGGTTTAGACTGAAAGAGATGCATTGATGTGATAACAGGTGCCCCTGGGGCCCTATCTGAACCCTGCCACACCTGCCACCGTGTACCCACCATGCCTTCCTACTGCAAGCACCTCATGAGAAGCCCAGAAGTGCTGGGGGCTTGGTACCCCTAAGAGCAGCCCTCAGCCAATGAGGAGGGATGGGGGTGGAAGCTAAATTCCCAGTTCCCTCTCCCCCAAGGCATGTGCTACACCATTCCTGCAGAAATGAGCCCAGTGCCCGCAGTGGAAGTCTCCCACCAATGACTACGCATTGGCTCTTTCGTTTCATCCTATCTCTCTTACTCACCATGCTGCCTGGGGTGGCCTTCCAGATCTGCCAGATGCCAAGAGACACTCCTCTTTGCTCAGCTCAGCTTCTGGAGGACCCAATTTCAGTCAACAGCTTTTTTTTAAAAAGTAGGAATGCTTTCTTCTTATGCTCTTTGCTTATTCTTAGCTTAGGGGACTTCTGCTGAAATCCCAGGACAATAGATGTTGCAATGAATGGTCTGTTGCACACAGTTTACAAAAGGCATTCACATAAGTTAATGTTTCTCAACCTTAGCGCAGTTGACATTTTCGACAAGATAATTCTTGGTTGTGGGAGGCTACCTTGTGTCATGTTGGATGTTTAACAGTACCCCTGTCATCGCCTCCCCAGTGGCACTTCCCCCCGCCAGTTGGGAAAACTGCGTCTCTAGACATTGCTCATTGTCTCCTGGGGGACAAAACCACCCCTGTTGCAAACCACAAATGGAAGTCATCTGATGTCATTTGGAGTAAACATTTGTCTAAAGGGAGCATGATCTTGGCGACCATGATGACAGTGATGCTGGTGAGGATGATGATGGTGGTGGAGTGGTGATGTTGGTGGTGATGGTGACATTCATAATGACACGGTGACAGGACATCACATTCAAATGACTTGACTGCCTTTGCTCAGGTGCTGTCAGTGCATTTGATGTTTGATCCCAGATTTCTGGGATGCCTTACCTCACTCCGGCAGCCCATGACATAGACCGGAAACTCACAGTCTAGGAACTTCAGAGAAACTGGTGCCTTCCGTGAAAGTATCGGAGCCAAGAAACTAACCAAAGCTTACTGCTTTCCAAGGCAGTGCACTCTGCCGCTTCCTGCTTTACAAGCACAAAGAACCATGCTAGCATTTTCAAATGAAAGCTATTTGCCCCCTTGAAGATGCCTCTGCCACATTTAGATCATTGAAATGAGTGATAGAGGAAAGCCAAGTTGCAGACTCTCTGGAACTCACTGTTAACAGTATATCAGTTGTGAAGTCAGCTTAAGGAATAAATATTGGCGATCTACCATGTTTCATACTAGCCTAATCCAGCGTTTTCGTGAACCACTGATGTTTTCACAGTTCTTAGAGTTAAGAGGCTCTTCCCTAACACAGGTCAAGAGCTGACATCAACCACACCGTTTCTGCTATCAAAGAGACTCTCTGGCAGGCTCTTTCATATCCAAGCATTTATGGAACACCAATGGCATGCAAGGGAAGGTGGCAACTCCAGAATTTCAGTGCAATAGGGTTTATAGGCTGGAGCCCTTGCTGGAAACTGGCAGAGGGTATGACTCTACAGCTCTGTCTGGAAGCCACACATGGACAGCTTTTGTTAGGAGAGGGTGTTTTGGGGGTGGTGCAAGGGAAGCTGATGGCGGTCTTGGGGGCAGTTGGAATCTCCCTAAGCTGGCCCGTGGGACAACCTTACAGGAGGAATGTGAGAGGTGCTGGGGAGGACATCACTGTGAATACAATTCATCCCCTGCCCTGTGGGAGCCACCCTTCCACAAATGTTCCTTGTCATTCTGTTGCTTTGTTCTTACTACCAGAAGGAAGCACTGGCTTGGGCGGTTTCCACCCCTCCTCCAGCCTCCCAGACTGTGGAAGGGGAACACTGCCCTGGGGTGCTGGGTGATGCTGTCAGGAGGGAGAGCTATCTGTACTCTGCATCCATTTCTAGGAACTTTTCTGGGGACCATTTCCTGGAATGCCCCTGTCTTCAGGCACTGTCTGTCCGCTACAGCCCTCCAAGCTTCTGTGTCTATACCCACAGCTAGGGAACACTGACCACTGGGCAAATTCCTTCAGGAGCCATGATCTCGTTCCCTATCTCCTTCTACCTGTGCTTTGCCTTCTCACCATCCCCTGCTTATCAACCTTATAGCCCTCTAATCTTTCCTGATGATCTGAAACAAGCATCACCTCCTCCAGGGAGGCCTCCAGGATGCCACCCAGTCTCCTCTCTCTGCACTCACCTGGATCATAACTGCCACCACAGTCCCTGGTTTCCTAGTCTAAATCCACCACTGCTCTGTGACTCTTGTGTCCCCTGACCCAAGCTTGGCAGATAGGTGTTCAAAAATATTAGGGGGAGGGACACAAGAAAAAGTGAAAGATGTAAGAAAGAAGGTAAGGAGGAGAATGGAAGGAAAAAGAGGCATGAGTCACTACCTGTCTGCAACCAACGCTGATGTAGCTGGCATTCTTTCAATCAGAGATCCATTTTTATCCAGTACACCTCCCATAACACATGTGTCCGCTGCACGCAGAAGCGCTTTCTGGATTATTAACTATGTATCGCCGTCCTGTTATTTAGTGTCAAGGTCCTTGCCTGCATTCCTGCATTCACTCTATGAATACTGACAGCCAGTTTGAGCCTCTTTCAGGAATAAAGTGCCTCTGTCCCACCCTCCACCCCATCCCCTGAACATCACAGATACCAGGTCTGATTTTGAGGACTTTGCCACATAATGATTGGAAGGCTCATTTCACCCGACATGGAGATGCAGGTTCTAATTAGGAGGCAGTCAACTTGTTCTGCTTCTGAGAATGGAAAACCCATGCCACACCCCCAGCAGATAGCCAGTGCCCGGCGCTCAGCTTCACTGGCACTGAACGCAGGTCTCTTACAATTCAGCATTCCACTGTGCAATGAGCTCCTTGCAGGGAACCATCTCCCGTGTGAGTCCCTCCCCAAACCCAGGCGCCATGCGTGCTCGTGGGCAAGATCAGCCTGTCCTGCTCATACCTGTGGTGTGACTACCTCACCCCCAGTTCCTACCTAGCCTGGAGCTTGCCGCTGACGATGTTGCCTGAAAAAAAAATAAATCAAAGGCTTGTCGAATGTCCATAACTGTGTCTCACAAGGCCCTTCCTCTTCTGTCTGCCCTGTTCCTCTAGCCTGAACCTGAGCAACAGTGACATCCTGACTATCTATGACGGCGATGAGGTCATGCCTCACATCTTGGGGCAGTATCTTGGGAACAGTGGTCCCCAGAAGCTGTACTCATCCACACCGGACTTAACTATCCAGTTCCACTCGGACCCCGCTGGCCTCATTTTTGGGAAGGGCCAGGGATTTATCATGAACTACATAGGTAAGTGTCTCCTCTAGTCCTTTTGTGTGTGCATGAGTGTGTGTGTGTTTAGATGGTTTCTTCTAGATCTGTCTTTTGGGGGGTTCTGTGCTACATGGATCTTTTAATATATTGGCACAGTAAATATGTGTAGTTTTTAGGCATTTGGGCTCTCTGGTTGGAAACAACGGGGTTTGAGTTTTAGTATTGCTGTCAATGGCTGTGTGATCTTAGGCAAGTCACTTGACCTCTCTGAGCCTCCTTTTGGTCATCTGTAAAATGGAAAAAACTGATAGCTGCTCCAGAGGCTCGATATCAGGACCTAGTAGATGATGCCTCTTGATTTTCAGATTCGTGGTGTTTCCCTTGTAGTCAGCAGGGATCCTAAACCATCAGCACACTCTCCTGCATTTGCAACTTCTCAAAACAGCATCACCGCCATCTTGCCTGACCAGAAGCTGGGCTTTCCCCAAGGGCTCTTCTTCCTCTGCAGCCCCATCCAATGGAGACCATGCATTCTCTCCTACCCCCTGTACTGTAAGACCCAGAGAGGCAAGAGGTATCTTCCTTGCTCTTCAATGGGGCTTCCAGACCCTTCCTCTCACTCTCACATTAAAGCAGAAACAAAACCCAACAAAACTGCTATAAAGTTCAAGCCAAGTTCACACTTGGCCATACAACACCTCTTCTTAACATTTCTTCCATCCTCAGCCTTCTCTCCTCATTCCTCATCTGTGACCGCCTCTTCTTCATTGCTGGCTCTGTCACCCTCCTCGGAACACTGGAGGGTCTCAAGCACCACACTGAGCCCTGTCCTCTGTCCGTCTAGACTCATCCCCCATTCACTGTCATCTAGTTCCAAGGTTCTATACAATGCCTCTCTGTGTTCTATTGCCCCTAATTTGTACTTCCAACCTTGACCTCTTCCATGAACTTTCCACCTAACTCCCTGCTAGCTACCTTCTTGCGTATCTAACCAGCATCTCAGATTTAACATGGCCCAAACAGACCTCCTTCTCTCCCTACCCCCACACCCCACCACCACCCACTTCTTCTGCCGCCAGCAGTCCAGGCATGGCTATGAAGTTCCACTAATCTCAGCCCCAGAAAGGATTTGAACTGATAGAGCTTCTGCTCCAACCCTGTCACGTCACAGCAGAAGAAGCCCTGGGCCACCGAGGATAAAGGACTTGCTTCTCAGGGCCAGACACTGATGCTCATACCTGGGCTTCCTGGCTCCCCCGGTTCTTAGTGTTTCTCTGATATTCTTGGCAACAGCAGAGAACTTGGGAGACACAGCGGGGTACTTAAGACCTCACCTCTTGGCATCCTGGATGGTGGGCGATTACACGCTGAGCATTTCAATGGGCAGGATTCACACAGCAATCAGAGAACTTGCTTGGGTTGCCCAGGAACGAGGCAGACATCTTGATTTCCAGGATGGAAAAGGGGGATATGAAGGGGTTTCATTTTGCCAAGTCTCCCCACTATCACACCCACCATCAAAAACCATCTGGCTTGGGCCAGATTCTCCGTCTGTGATTCCTTCTTCCCCCCCCGGCTTGAAGATTTGCCCATCCATCTCTATTATGAAGTATTCTCTGTGTCCCACCTCTTGCCTCTAAAACACAAGCCCCCTCTCTGACCTTTGGCTATCTCAAAGAGCCAGATGCATTTGAAAATAAGTCCCCTGCTTTTTTGTGTGTTTGTTTCTAGCTCTTAGATGTTTCTCATCCCTGCCCACTCCGCCTACACCTCTCAGAGGGACAGACACAAGTGTTGATCTTTTTCATGTTTCTTGGAGGCCTTTTTCCCCTTGATTGTGCTGCTAAGTGTTTTCAGAGTGTTACTGCTGCTACTTTCTGTGGGTTGCCCACTCTTTACTGGGCAGGGCCCTGGACACTGGGGGACGGCTTGTGCTGGCTGCCCAAGTGAGGCACCATCCAGAGTCAGCTGCCTTTGGAGGGAGAGTTTCTAGTGACTTGGCTTCAGTCTCTCTCCTTAACCTTCTCTTCTCCTCATTCCCCTGCCCCCCACTCCCCAGTTGGGAGATGAGGTCATAGTTTTTTTAATTTGTCTCCTCCGGTGTCCAAGTCAGTCTTCTGAAACCCCATTCAGCTCAGTGGTGGAAATCTGACCCTATCCAAGGCCACCCAAGGTTAACCCGGAAGTCTGGCCAATGTTCAGTGTGGCGCCATCATGAAGAGGAGGGGTTCCTCTTCATTGAAGCTGAAAGTTAAGATTTGTGTGACAATTTGTAATTGGCAGGAACTCTTGCATATATTATTTTCTTTCATCTTCAAATGCATTATCTCCACTGTCTACAGAGTTTGGTCCACAAGAGTCTCTGCACATGTGCCAGCCCCTGCACTAGGAACCAGGAGCCAGGCATGAATGGACCGCTCTTCCTGCCTTTATTTCTCTGGCTGGTGAAAGTGGGGGAGGCGGTTTCAGGGTTTCGGGGATACATAGCCTAACTAATATGGGCAAATGTAGGCGACATACGATAAGAACAATCCTGTTCTTATTTCTGTTAAGGAAACACACACTCAATTTCACAGGGAAGGCAGGTGGGCTTCTGTATTTAATTCTGATGCCAATCAATTCCTTGTGACTATCCATGTTGAAGACCATGTTGAAAAAATTCCGAAGAGTCCACGCCCGAGGTCCATAGAGGGAGAGTGACATGATTGACTAGAGATGTCTGCTGTGGCATGGGAGAGGTAGTTGCTATCCCAGGTCTAGATTTAACCAGACGTAGATGCAATTCTCATTGAGAAGAGGGATCACATGGAAGGGTCAGGGGGTTTTATGGTCATCTAGAGATTTTAGAAGCTCCTAAAATGATCTCAAGGCCAGCACATAGCTCTGCAACATGGCCAAGGCTAATCTGTTAGGACTGCTGGTAAATCTTCCACAGGAACATTCTGGGCTTACCTCATTCTGACCTCCCATAATCCTGCTTTACCTAGACAGAAGGAAAGAATCATTCTCCTCATCAGTGTCTGTGGCCAAGGGCATGGAGACAAGGGAATAAAAAAAAGCAGAGCTGAGTAAGCAGTGTTTTTCAAAGAGATATTAGTCACTTGTGTACTTATTCCTCTAATCCTAGGATAATAAGTAAGCTCCATATTATAGGTCAACTCCAATCAAATGACAGTGGTACCTAGGATGATGTCTGCCATGAGCATAAGACCAGTAAATGGCAGCATGTACTCAGTGCATTTGAGAATTAGACCAGATCTTGACCATGAGACTGGCAAATGGCGACATGTACTCAGTGCATTTAGGTATGTTTTTTACCCAAAAGTAGGACCATGATGCTAATCTTGACCATGAGACTGGGAACATGACTTCAGATCCCCATATTCCTAGTGCCTGACATATAGTAAGTTCTTACAAAATGTTAGTCGAACAAATGAATGAATCCGTATAGAACTCACCTAAGTGTCATATAGTGCACATTAATTAGTTTTCACATTGCCCTCAGCGATAGACAGGGTCATGACTCTTGTCTCAGTTCTACGATTGAGGACAATGAGGCTCAGAGATGTTTATCAACATGACTGGAGTCACACAGCTTCTAAAACAATGACCAGAAAGGAAGTCCTCCAACTCCTAGGCCAGTTCTCTCATTCTTCACAAAGTTAAGGGACCACAAGGGCAATGATGCCAGAACCTCCATCCAGAGTGCTAGCTAAACACACAGACTCCTGAATCAGAGTCTCTGGGGGTAGAGTCTAGGAGCTGAAGAACAGGAAGGCTGTCTAACTTGGGCAAGGCCACTGAATTAGTAAACAGTGGGGCCAAGATCTGAGTCATAGTGTCCCCAACTCGATCATCAGGAATGTGATGAATGTCACAGAGGAGATGGGAGGTCCCACGGGAGCATGTCACCATACTGGCTCAGACTGAAAAATCAGACCAGCAAACCTTTCTCAGTCATGAAGCATTTGGCACAAGGCAGACCCCATACCCAGTATCTACCCCTGTTTCTCCTCCTTTCAACCACATTTTGAGCATTTGCAGCCGTGTCCTAAATCCAGGGCTTGGCTGATTTTTCAAAGACCTAAAAATAGAGGTCCCTGTTCCCCATGAAGCAATTCCAGAAGCCATTTCCCTCTCCCCTTCTTCTTGTAGACACCCCTGAGATCTCTGTTCCCCAAATAAAATCATGATGAAATCCCAGGAAAAGCCATTGCTTGTTTCTCAGAATGACTTTCCTGCAGACAGGGAAGGTGCTTGGCTTTCCCCAGAAGCATATAAGAACTGCAGATTAATTATTCAGCCTAATTAGCTCTCTTCTCAAAATCTGTGCAGTGGGCACTTGGATGCAAGAATAGTAATAGTGGGCTTTGCATTGTTCCCTTAGTAATGAGGATTTGCAAGAAGGAAGGCAGGATTATTCCAATCTGTGATATTGAGCTGTGTGTAACTTATTTTGGAGTGTGGTTAATGTTCATTGATGTTATGCAACATGATTTAAAGAATGCACCAATAATTATTTGTATTTCAACAGTTGAGTGTTTGTCTAAATCTGTATCACAAAACCATATATTACAAATTCATCAGACCCATGAATTTTCAGACATTCTTGGGATGAGGCTGAGTGTGTTAGCTACCATTGCTGCTTAACAAAATATCCCCCCAAAATTAGCAACGCACATTTTTTAAAGATTTTGTTTATTTATTTATTTGGGAGAGAGAGAGCATGAGCAGAGGCGGGGGTGAGGTGGAGGGGCAGGGGAGAGGGAGAAGCAGACTCCCCACTGAGCAGGGAGCCCGACTTGGGGCTCGATCCCAGGACTTAGAGATCATGACCTCAGCTGAAGACAGATACCTAACTGACTGAGTCATCCAGGTGCCTTGCAAGGCACATTTATGATCACACACTTTCTGTGGGTCCAGAATTCAGGATCTCATGCCAGATGGTTCTGACTTGGCATTTGTCATGATGACTCTGCAGTCATGATGTCAGCCAGGGTTGCATTCATTCGAGGGCTTGACTGGGGCTGGAGCCTCTGTTTCCAAAATGGCTTCCTCATGTGGCTCACAAGTCAATGCCAGCTGTTGGCAAGAGGTCTTGGATTCTCTCCATGTGGATTGCTCCAGAGGGCTGCCTGAACAGCCTCACAGTGTGGCAGTTGCTCTCTCCAGAAAACAAGAGGAGAGCCTCTCAAAGCCTCTGACGGCCTGGCATCCAGAGCCACACACCATCGCTTCTTAAAGAGCCTGTTCATTACGTACATGCATACATTGGCCCTGCTGGGCATTGCAGGGAGTACACGAGAATGTGAATTCCAGGAAGTAAGAATAACAGGGTGGGGTTGGCGTCATGAAAGGTGAGGACCTGAGACAGAGAAGGTTGTCCTTCTTGGGTTGTCCCCCAAGCCACAGTGCTAGTAAGTGGCAGGGTTAGGATTCTGTGTCTCCCCAAATCCTACACTGACGTTGTCAAACCAAACCTGGTAAGTTCAGAGGCCCACAGGAAGAGCTTATCATAAAATCTCTTACAGCAGAGTTCTTGGGCTTTAAGAGATTTCGAAGTGTGTCACTTATTTCTGGAGACTTTTTATTCTATTTGCTCCTTCCTCTGACATCTGTAAAGGGAACCCCACACAGAAAGGCCCCCCCACTTATCCAATGACAATGTTTTTGTTTTAAAGAGGTGTCAAGGAATGATTCCTGCTCAGACTTGCCAGAGATCCAGAACGGCTGGAAAACCACTTCTCATACAGAGCTTGTGAGAGGAGCCAGAATCACCTACCAGTGTGACCCAGGCTATGACATAGTGGGGAGTGACACCCTCACCTGCCAGTGGGACCTCAGCTGGAGCAGCGACCCCCCATTTTGTGAGAAAAGTAAGAGTCATCTTGTTTTCTTCTTCTGGGTCAGCGGGTGGTAAATCCCTCCCATGGAGTATTTTTCATGTAGATGCAACGGAATCCCTTCATTTAGAATCTGGCCTCCCTCCTATTCCACCATCTGGGCAGAGCTGCTCACAAATATCTTCTTGGAGTTCTAGGTCAGGGATGTCAGACTCAGGGGCCTCCAGAAGCCTGGTGGCTAATGTAAATGAGGGAACTAGGCTGAGGGAGAGACAATAGGGAATGCGGTGAAGCCTGTGTGAAAAGATCGTTCAAATTCATCATTAAAACACCGGTAGTAACCACTCAAGACCAATCTAAGTTGGACTTTGGGGCCCCAGTTAGAAACCCCTGTCACAGGTAACCGGCTTCACCCAGAGAGTACCGATCCCAGCCTCTCGGCACCTTCTGCCTGCTGCTCTCGGGCGCGCAGGCCAGGTACCACCCATTATAGCTCCATCTGGTGTCTTGAACAGTGTCAGAAAAAGGAGATGCTTCTGGTTTCTATACTGAATCTTAGCAGAGGTGGGAGAGGAGCTAAATTTGAGGCTGGCCTCTTCCCGCTAACCATTTGCTTCCTACCTCCTCCTACGCAAGCCTCCATTCTGTATCCGTCTTGCTGGGACTCCTTGGGGATTTTGGTAGACCTGCTTGGCCTTCCTCGAGTGACAGGTTGCATGATAAGAAATATTAAGTGTCCGCAGAGAAAGAGGGTATTGGGGAAGGGGGGGGGTTATACTCAATCCCTGTCACAAATATTCCAATGGCAAAGAAAATTAATTATAATTGGGTGAAACATGAAAAAGAAAAATCCTCAAAATTGGCTATAAAAACATCTGCTTGTTCCATAACAGGATGTGGTGTATGTTCGTGTGTGTGTGTGTGTGTGTGTGTGTGTGTGTGTTTATAATGATGGAAAATAAAAAAACCAACAATGAGAAGCACCGTGGGGTGGTGAGACCCATCGCAGACACATTAACATGATCTACACCATCATTGCTTTTTTTTCCCCCCAAGATTGTATTTATTTATTTTAGAGAGATAGAGAGAAAAAGAGTTCGAGCAGGAGGAACACAGGAAGAGGGGCAAGCAGACTGAGCACTGACTCTACACAGAGCGCGGAGCCCAATGTGGGGCTCAATCTCACGACCCTGCGATCATGACCTGAGTCGAAACCAAAAGTCAGGCGCTCACCCAACTGAGCCCCATCATTACTTTATAAAATGTTTTAAACATACGTGTCTTCATAATGACTTTTAAATTTTTGAACAGTAATGATTTTTAAATATTTCGAATAATGACTTTTGAAATTTTTTTAATAAGAGCGGCTTTTAAATTTTTTGAAGAAAGATTTTAAACGTTTTGAGTAATAATGATTTTTCAAAATTTTTAATAATCATGATCTTTTTAGGGACCCCTGGATGGTTCAGTCGGTTAAGCATCCAACTCTTGATCTGAGCTCAGGTCGTGATCTCAGGATCGTGAGTTCAAGCCCCTTGTTGGGCTCCAGGCTGAGCATAGAGCCTACTTAAAAAAATAAGTAAATAAAAGAATAATGATGATGGTGATTTTTAAAGTGTTTAAAATAATGATGATGATATACATTGCGGTAATGAGTTCTAAAAGCTTGGAGGGGACATAAACTAGCTCTCTCTGGGAAACTCTTCAGCTGCCTCACTCTTCTCCAGGAAAAGACCCAAATTAGAGCAAGTGAATTTGCACTGGGCCCCTTCTGGATATCAGCGTTTATGTTCCCGCGCTAGTTGCCTGCCGCTGTGCATCTAAGACAGAGACCCACCAACCTGCCTCAGTGGCTTCTCTTCCGGTGGAATAAGAACAGCAGAACATCAGAAATCCCTGGGGGCCACCAATGCCTTTCATTCATTCATTCCAGTGATTCATTCAACGACACTCCTGACGTCAAAAGATGCACATAAACATCTTCCCATGACAAAAGTCACAGGTGTTTACTTACAGAAGCCAAGCAGCAGTAAAATTAGGAAGCACAGCGTGAAAATCCCTCATGATCTTCCTCTCCGGAAATGATACCACTCTTAAAAGTTTATTCTGTGTTGTTGCAATCATCGTGTGTTACACATACACACATTGATGTGTATGTGTGAATTGTGCATATAAAGACACGGAGATACTCATACAGAAACAGCCATAGGTAAGGATATTTTACCACTGCTGTTTTCTCAACTCAGAAACCCAGATACTTTTTCATATCACACATGTGGCATACTTCATTCTTTTTTTAATTGGCTTACTGTTTTCCCTTTATGGGCATTGATGTTTTCATTGAAAAGTATTGGATGCTTGTTTTACTAGATTCAGGCACCACAAAGAAAGCAGGGAAGGTCCCCCTCACTTTGCTATCTTCAGTGGGTGCTCAGGATTTTATAGAACAGCTGTTCCATATTTAATTCTTCCCCTGCATTTTTTCTTTTTTTGTTGTTGTTGTTGTTGCTGTTTTGTTTTGTTGTTCTGTTTTTTACCATTACAAATAATTGTGCAGTGAACAACCTTGTACATAGGTCTTTGGGTCCAGACGCAAACATTCTTTGGGCTACTTCCTATACGAGGAATTAAATTCAGGTCTCTTTCATCCCATCCTCTTCTCCAGCCACCTTTGATGAGCGATGAGCTCAGACACAGCTTCCAAACAGGAGAAGAACCAAGTTGGGAAACTTTCCAGATCATTCTGTAGTTCTCAGCAAACCTGTGATCATCAAGCATCCTAACGCCCTCTTGGTCTGATTTCGTCCATAGTTATGTACTGCACTGACCCTGGGGAAGTGGACCACTCAACCCGCTTAATTTCAGACCCTGTGCTGCTGGTGGGCACCACCATCCAATACACATGCAATCCAGGCTTTGTGCTGGAAGGGAGCTCTCTTCTGACCTGCTACAGCCGTGAGACTGGCACACCCATCTGGACGTCCCGCCTGCCCCACTGCGTCTGTGAGTCCTGCCTGTTGGCTTGATGCACACAGGGGCTTGCTGCCTCTTTCCGGGCGGAGGGCTGGGCTGCTAGGAGGAGGCATTCCACCGTTTGAGAGGGCTTACTGTTATTACTGTCCCCCGACCATAGCTGCCAGATCAAAGGCATGCGCACTAGAACATTTATGGTACATGTATTGGGCACTAGGCTAAGTCCTTTAACAATGCCCCTCCCTTCTGCCTTGTGAGCAAGGCACTGATGTCTCTGTTGCAAGAAGAGGATACTAGAGGGTGTTATGCTAAGCCAAATAAGTCAATCAGAGAAAGACAATTATCATATGATCTCCCTGATATGAGGAATTTGAGAGACAGGGCCGGGGATCCTGGAGGGAAGGGAGGGAAAAATGAAACAAGAAGGGACCTGGGAGGGAGACAAATCAGAAGAGACTCTTCATTTCAGGGTTGCTGGGAGGAGGGGGAGGGATGGGGTGACTGGGTGATGGACATTGGGGAGGTATGTGCTATGGTGAGTGCTGTGAATTGTGTAAGACTGATGATTCACAGACCTGTACCCCTGAAGCAAATAATATACTATATGTTAATTTTTTTTAAAAAAAGAGGATACTAAGTTTCAAGTAGTGAAATCATTGCCCCAGGTCACACAGCCCATTAATAGTGGAGGCCAAGGTCAAACCCAGAGCTGCCTGACTCTGCCCAACAATCAAGCCATCCACAGGACATGAAATTGGTGGATTTAAACTCTTCTTTGGTCTTATCTATGTGAAGTCACTAACACAGATGTTTGGTTAAGAAAAGCCCTTGGGGCTTTCTTACTCATAAAGAGTCAAAAAAGAAAAGTCTTCCACAGTCACTCTGACAAGGGAGGAATTACTATTCATGCCAAGGAGAGAGGGTAGAGAGCAGTGGTCCAGGGGTGCTTAGCCTGAATGTGCGTGGGATCACTTAGGAAGTTTTAAAACTCGCCGGAGTTTCTGATGCTCCTGGTCTGGGGCATAGCTCAAGCAGTGAGGTTTTGCAACACCCTCCATCCCTCCCCCAGGGTTCTGATGTGCAGCCAGAGATCAGAACCACAGCTCAGAGGAATAAGGAGACGACTCAGAAGGAGGAAAGCCTCACACAATGTGGACTTGAGAAACCGTCAGCTGCGCTAATATTTTATACGAGCATGTTATGAGCAGCTCTATTAAGGGTTCAGTCAGCTCAAGTTCCAGAAGCTACTGGTAGGGCTACATCAAAATTAAAAGCTTCTGCACAGCAAAAGGGGACTTTCTTATTCTGGGTTCCCGTGCAACGAGGAACCTTGGACTTCATACCATGGGTCTCCATCTGCCTTTTTAGTCCAGGTCCTGGAGTTTCAGAGCTAAGGACGTCTCAGAGGTAAAATACAATATGATTCAGACGTAAGACACTTTTGCTCCCTTTTACAGATAATGGTTGCTATTTATTGATTGTGTAAGACATCGTGCTAAGCAGATTGTATGCATTTGTGAATGTAAGTGCATGTATGTGTGTAGCGTGTCTGTGTGTGTGTGTGTGTGTGTGTGTGTGTGTGCAAATATACTCAGAAAACCAAAGCTCAGAAGGGAAAAGAGATAACAATAGTTACTGTTTGTTGAATGTGTAAAACACATTGCTGGGACGCCTGGAAGACTAAGTTGGTTAAGAGTCTGGCTTCGGCTCAGGTTATGATCCCAGGGTCCTGGGTTTGAACCCTGCACTGGGGAGCCTGGTTCTCTTTCTCCCTCTGTGTGCATGCATGCATGTATGGTTTGTTTAAAGGTGGCTGAGACTCACAGGGACATGTGATTAAGGTCACAACACTTTTTCATGAGCAGAGCTGAGATTCTGGTCTTGGATCCCACGGCCCTTTCCACCAGCTCTGTCCCAACATATTTCATCGTGAGTGACTGGGGACAAAGCCATGCAAGGTTGTCCCAGCAAAATTGTAGCCTATGGCCCAAACTCCTCACCCACAAGCACATCCCCTCCCAATCCCCAGACCTTTGGGCCAAGTTCCCAGGGCATTACGGGGAGAACTGTATCTCCCAAGAGGAGATGTTGAAATCCTAACCCCAGTACTGTAATGGGGACTTTTTTTGGAACGAGGGTCTTTGCAGATGTAACCAAGTTAACGCGAGACCCTACAGGATTAGGTTGGGCACCAACCCAGTGACTGGGGTCCTCATAAGAAGGGGACGTTTGAACACGGCGACCCAGGGAGAAGCCATTCTGTGCTTGCAAGTCTAGGAACACCAAGGATTGCCATCTACCCCTGGAAGCTAGGAGGAAGCAAGGATGGATCCTTCCCCTTAGGTCTCAGAGGGAGTGTGGTCCTTGAAGGCCACCTTGACCTGGGACTTCTAGCCTCCGGAGCTGTGAGATGGTGCATTTCTGTTATTCAAAGCGCCTCCCCCACCGCCCCGTCAGATGCACATCGCTAAGGCGGCCCAGAACACCCGTACAGTTCCCATTCCCTCCAGGAGACTGTGAGGGGTCAGCAGCTGCTTGAGCCGGTCCGGCTGCAGAGACCCAGAGATGAGAAGCTGAAAATAAAAGCTTATTTAAAAGGACTGAAAGGTGGAGGCATCATTTAAGAAAGAAAGAGAGAAAGAAAGGAAGGAAGGAAGGGAGAAAGGAAGGAAGAAAGGGAGGGAGGGAAGAAAAGGAGGGAAGGGAGGAAGGAAAGAAAGTCACTTCCCTAACGAGGCACAGCCTCCGAAGACCCTCTAGGCTGTGCTGGCTGCTGGGTTTTGGAGACACAAGCCTCCCTCCCTCTGAGGCTGCCTTCCCCTGGAATCTCAGTTGTGACGGCTTCCCTGACACCCGTGCTAATGAGTCACGAGCCAGGCTGGGTGTCAGGAGACACGCAATCCTCCCAGAAGCCCAAACAGCAGCCCAGCACGTGCTTCCAGCCTCATTACCAGCAAGCGAGACTGGCAGGAGATGGGAGGCAAGAAGTGGTCAATTCTGGCAGTGGGGGCAGTGGGGGGGGGAGTGGCGAGAGAGACAGGCTGTATCTGGATTCTGAGGGTGTTTCTAAGGATGAGTTTATCAGACATCTACAGCTTTCAAGCGTCTCCTCTGCCCATCACCTTGCCAAGCCCGTCCCCAGCATTAGTGCACTGAACACTCGTGAAACTGTATGGGTAGTACCTGTGTTCACTTAAAAGCAGGCAAAGGAGGCCCAGAGAGGGTGAACCGCTTTCCTGAGGTCACATAGTAGGGAAGGGGAGAAGCCAGGATTCCAACTGAAGACTGACTAAGCCCCAAAGCAGCATTTTCCCACCTTAGCACTCCGAAATCCCGGCTTCTGAACAAAGCTCTGGTGCTTTACCCTTGACAACGATCTTCCACCAACAAGCTCATGCAGCGGACAGAGCCCGTTGTAAAGCTCTGAATGTGTATAGTTTTTGTTCCTGGTGGCCTGCTCAAGGCCATTGTTTGGTCCAGCCGGGACTCCAAACCATGTCTTTTGAGTCCTCCAAGAACTGACCGGTCAAGCATGGGGAGAAGGAAGTGTTTGGAATTCACAACCAAACACCCCCACGCCCAGCTCTGCTGGGTGACCTTGGGCAAGTAGCTTGCCCTCTCTGGGCCTCAAAGCCCTCAGCTGTGGAAAGGGAATGCTGCTCCCTACCAGACAGGGCAGTTGGAAGTGACTCATGCAATAATTCAAAAAGTGCCTCCGAATGCAGACACGGGCGTGTCCAGGCTTTCTCCCCTCGCAGTACCCTTGGCGTCTCAGGAATTTTTTTGGTAAATATCCTAGGCTGAAATACCTAACAGTTTCATCTGCTAAGTAATTAGCCCCAAACAACTTAATAAGTAGCTCTATCCTGACAACTTAGTAGCCGTTTGAAAAAGTAATGCACGTATTACAGGATTTGATTTTTTTTTAAAGATTTTTTTTTATTTATTTGACAGACAGATCACAAGTAGGCAGGGAGGCAGGCAGAGAGAGACAGGAGGAGGAGGCAGGTTCCCTGCTGAGCAGAGAGCCCGATGCGGGACTCGATCCCAGGACCCTGAGATCATGACCTGAGCCGAAGGCAGAGGCTTTAACCACTGAGCCACCCAGGCGCCCCCAGGATTTGATTTTTGATTGCATTGTTTAAAGATTTTATTTACTTATTTGAGAGAGAGAGAGAGCAGAGGGAAAGAATCTCAAGCCGACTCCCCACTGAGCCGGAAGCCCGATGTGAGCCTCCATCCCATGACCCCAAGGTCATGACCTGAGCTGAAATCAAGAGTCAGATGCTTAACTGACTGAGCCCCCCAGGTGCCCCATGACTTTTATTGCATTCTTAAATAACTAGAATCACAGCTACAGGGGTGTGGATGCTTCTTGGGCTCTGACAGACTTCTCAGATTTTGGCAACTGGACTCTGCCACCTTCATTCTGTTGCACACTGATTTTCTCAGACCTCTTGCTTTTTTTCATCCACTGAAGAAAACCCAGCTTTGCGAAGACAGGGCATCATCAAAAGAAATGTAGCTCTGTTTAATGTTGGCACCATTCACATGGGTCTGGGAGGTGTTCCTTTGTCTCCTCCAAGTTTTGAAAAATCACACAGGGGTGCTGTTTGTGGTGGCACCCTGGGGTGCCTCAGAGCACAGTTTGGGAACTGTGGTGCAAAAGCCCTAAAAATACAGCTGTGTCTAAACAGACATGATCCACATTCTCAGGGAGCCTGGGGACTATTGGAGATGGGAGGAGGAGAGCCAGGTCTGTGAAAGAAATAACAATGACTCCTCGGCATCACCTCCTCCAGGAAGGCCTCCCTGACTGCCTGGGCTAGGTCATGTTTCTCTTCCTGTAAGCTCCCGTGGCTCCTACAGTTGCATTGACCGCAGCACTTGCGGCAGTTTATTGAAATGATCTCTTTACCTGTTCGTAGACCCAAATACATAACTCACTTACCAGGTGGGTTTTTGAAGGCTCAAGAAACGACAGCCCTTGCTACTGTTGCTGCCATTGATGTTGTTGGCAGTACTAAATGCAGTATTTGTTGCAACTTCCCTTCTTTGGTGGTACCTGACTCCCGAAGCTCCCATCCAGAAAATAACCACCAAAAGTAATGAAGAGCCTACAAATTCAGTGAGGGTTTTATGGGCGGTTCCCCAGGGAGAAGCTTAGGGATTCCCAGGAGGCCCTGACTCTTCACACCCTACCCTCGGAACACCACACATAGGAGACATGGGGATCTCCTGACCGGGGCAGAACCCGAGTGGCCAGACCGAGGCCATAGTAAAAGTTTCCACTGATGCATCATCCCCAGCGGTCTCACCTTGGCTCCCATGCCGGCTTCCAGCTGGGTGCCCCATCTTCACTTAGAAATTCCTGTCTCTGAGAAAGCAGTAGCTCAGAGGAATTCATGACAGCCCAGGGGACTTGGCACAAGAAGGGCCCCTCCTACCTCCGCTACCCCAGAGCCATTCAACGCACCAGATTTCAAACCCGCCGGGTCCACCACTTGCCGGTTGGACGACTTCAAACAAGCCAGCATCCTCATCAAAAAGGATGATCATGCCAACGTGAATACAGATGCTAGTAACCATGTGTGGCCCACAGTGAGGGCTTGGGTACCATTGGTTGCTAATGATCATACAGATTTGATGCTTTGATATTTGTGGGGTATTTTACGAACCGTTCATAGCAATACCTGGGGAACCTGATTTTCACATTTTGTTCCAATGTGTTCCCCAAAAATGTACATTTTTCCCCTATAGTTAAGGAGAGGGGAGAAATGGGAGGAATATAGAAGTGAGGGTGGGTTTGTGACTGTTTCCAAGACTGCCAGCCCAGCTCAGTTGCATTCCTGAGAAAGAACAGAATGAGTTCACATGGAATTGTTGAAGAGCCGAGATCAGTGATTCTCCGCCAGGGTGACTCTGCTCCCGGGAGACATGTGTCAGTGGCAATTCCTAGAGACATGTTTGGTTGTCACAACAAGGAACATGAGGATAGAGATCAGGATCTAGTGGCTCCACGTCCTACAAGGTGGGGATGGCCCCAGCCCAAAATGTTAATAGCATCTAAGGTTGAGGAAATCTGCCTTTGATGGTCTTATTTCAAAGTGTGGGTACATCCTTGGAGTGGGAATGTCATCACCCAGCCACATTTCAGCTGAAGATGGGGTCTTGACCAGTCCATTTATGTAATAAGCCGGAAACTTAGAGTCCAGGGCCTGGAATAGGTTAAATCAGGAATGGGTTCAATTCTCTAGTATGTCTTAAGCTGCCAGGCGTCATTATGATGCTCCTACTGTATAGCATAGGCTCACATATGAGAGTCCTTATACAGCAGGCCCTGGGCTTCAAGCACACCCTAACAGGTTCATCTCCAGTGAGGAGAAGCGATATTAAATAATTAAATACAATGCGGTGTGTTCAGTGCTGGGGCAGAGGAAGAACTAGGAAGATTAGTGACTCTATTAGGGATAGAGGACCCCAGGAAAGACTCCCTGGAGGTGGAGAAATGAGGACTGAGTACTGAAAGATCAGACTTACCCAAGCTGGGTGAGCAAGTAAGGTGTAAGGTGAGGAGGAAGAATATTTCATAATATGACAACACAGCCATCCATCATTGACTGAGCACCTATGACCTGCCAAGAACATGCTAAACGCCTTATATTCATGACCTTATTTAATCTTCCAAACCCCTATGAGAGTATTCCCATTTTACTGATAAGAGAAATCGAGGCTCAGAGAGGCTGTGGCCCTTGCTGGAGGTCACACAGCGGGTATGTAGTAGAACCCAGATTTCAAGCCAGATTCCACATCCTGGGACATACGATGGTGCCCATGCGTAATAGGTGGCCAGGGGCAGGAGATGGGGAGGTGAGTTTGGGGAATGGAAAAGCACTGGAGGTGAGGGAAAGGCAGAGACCGTACTGGCGAGGGTGGCGAAAGCAGGACCAGGCAGGCTGTGAGCGGGGGTCCCCCGGGATTTGCATGATCTCATCAGAGCTGTTTCGGGCTTGCATTTCAGCCGAGGAGTCCCTGGCATGTGACAACCCTGGCTTGCCCGAAAACGGCTACCAGATCCTGTACAAGCGGCTCTACCTGCCGGGAGAGTCCCTCACCTTCATGTGCTACGAAGGCTTTGAGCTCATGGGCGAAGTGACCATTCGATGCATCCTGGGACAGCCATCCCACTGGAACGGGCCCCTACCCGTTTGTAAAGGTACAGAAACCTACTCGCCACGCAGGGACCGGGAGCAGGAGATGTCCAGTCTGGCTTCTTGCTATGAATCTCAATTCGCTCTCAAAAGTCCAGCTACTGTATTTCCTGACATCTAAGACACCGCCATTATTTTCTGCACCAAGAAAGAAAGAAAAAAGTGCTGTCAATGAAACGATGGCACAATGCCTTCTCCTGGCTGAGCATTTTCATCTCTACTTACTAACAGCTCTGTTTCGAGCTTAGATTTTTATCATGAAGGAGAGCCATTCTGCTTTGAACTCCTGCTTCGGTTACGGGGCTTAAACCTTCCCTGCCTCCTGCATCCCGTTTTCACGACCACTTGGTTCCCAGGGGTTACGAGGGCTCCCCGGTTGCCCCTGGGGTGGTCTCCCCGGCCGCTCTCACCCTCTCCAAACGCTGATGATGCTGTGATGGGCGAGGGCTCACACACAGGCATTATGAGCGCCACCTGGTGGCAGAAAATTAACATGCCATTGGTTGCAAGACATACCCCATCCCAGAGATGGTGAAGAGGGAAAACTTGTTTTAAAATCAGTAAACACTCATCACCGAAATTAAATTTTGACAAAGCCAGTGAGATTTGGGTTTGTTTATCCGGGTCTTTGAGGTATATAATTAATAACAATATCCTAAATCTGATCTTAGCCTTTTATGGCATTAATGCCCCTTTGAGAATGAGGCAGAAAGTTCTGAATTCTTTCCCCAACAGCGACAGAGGCATCATGGAGTTTTACATTTCTACTTGGGAGCCCATAACTTCAATGGATCCTCAGATGCTTTATGATGAACTTCAGCCTTAATTAAGCCTTACAAATGTTTTCCAACCAGCATTTCTACTCCTAGGTAGAGGCACAAAATAATTGCAAACAAGTACTTACTTGTACATGAATATTCCTAGTAGCATTGCTCACAAGAGATGGGAACTACCCTAATGTCCATCTACTGGGGAACAAACAAATAAAATGTGGCCTAGCCATAGTGGAATATTATTCAGCCATGAAGAGGAATGGAGGGCTGACACCTGTCACAGCCTGAATGGACCTTGAAAACATGATGCTAAGGGAAAGAAGCCAGACACAAAAGATCACATATCCTATGATTCCATTTATATGAAATATCCCAAATTGGTAAACCCATAGAGAAGGGAAGCAGATTGGTGGCTCTCAGAGCTGGGGTGGAGAGAGAAGAGTAACTACTTAGTTGGTACAGAGTTACCTTTTAGGGCTGATGAAAATGTTCTCGAACTAGAGAGAAGTGTTAGCTCCCCAAAATCGTGAATGTGCTAAATGCCACCAAATAGCACACTTTAAACTGATTAATTCTATGTTATATGAAATTTATCTCTGTTTTTTAATTTTTTTAAGATTTTATCTGTTTATTTGAGAGACAGCAAGAGAGCAGAAATGGGGAGAGGGTCAGAGGGAGAAGCAGAGCTGGGAGGCCATTGCAGGACTCAATCCCAGGACCCGGGGATCATGTCCCAAGCTGAAGGCAGTTGCCTAACCAACTGAGCCACCCAGGCACCCTTACCTATGTATTTTTTTAATGTTTTTACTTTTTTTTCCTGAATGGCCTCATTTAAATCTCGGGACCACACTCTAAGATAGATGAGGCATCTTACCCATACAGTTACAAAAGGAGAGGCTCAGAGAAGTTAAGTGACTTTCCCAAAGACACACAGCTATTACAAGACAAATTCGGGATTTGAACCCACATCTCCTGATTGTGAAGTCCCCGCCTCTTCCCCAGTGAGCTGCCTGGTGGGTGGACTTCAAGGCTGTGAGTCTGGTGGCTTCCAACCCCCCATTCAGCATTCGAATCACCCAGCCTGCTTATGAGAAACACGTTCTTGAATCTGCTACTCCAGCTCAACAAAATTTGAATCACTGAGGGGTAGGATATCCCGTAATACGCATTTTAACAAGCTCTGGGTTGCTCCAATGCACTTTGAATCTGAGACACTTAAGGCAATGGTTTCTGAACATAAGATACAAATATAAACAGATTTCTGGACCCCTGAAGGGGAGATGCTAAGTCACTGCGTCTAGGGCAGGAACCAGGGCCCAGGGTCACTAGCAGCAGCTGTGAGTCTTATCCTCAGGCAAGTGTGGGAAACACTGGCCTAGAGATGCTGCGTATTCTCACCTGGAATCAATCCAGAGCCTATCCCGTGAGAGCTAAGACCTTATAGAAGCAGTTCTTTTTTTTTTTTTTTTTTTTTTTTTATTTGACAGATCACAAGCAGGCAGAGAGGCAGGCAGAGAGAGAGGAGGAAGCAGGCTCCCCGAGAGAGCAGAGAGCCCGATGCGGGGCTCGATCCCAGGACTCCGAGATCATGACCTGAGCCGAAGGCAGCGGCTTAACCCACTGAGCCACCCAGGCACCCCTAGAAGCAGTTCTTAATAAGAGGGCAAGAGATACCATTGAAATGCAGAAAAAAAGGAAGAGATCAGCAAATGAGATTTAAGACAACTGCCTCCCTCCTCTTCCCCGCCATAATTTTTGACAAAGTCTAGCCCTGTGCTTGACTTCTTTTTGATGGCACAGGAAATCCACTTTGTCAAGGTGAAACACTGGGATGTTTTCCTGGGGGAAAGATTGCCTATAAATCTTCTAACTGCTACAGGGACATTCATAGGAGTTGATCTGGTATTGTTGGTAAGTGTCCTGTGTGGAGGGAAATTAATAGGGTTTGTTTTTAAGAAATCTAATTAAGGAGGGCGCCTGGGTGGCTCAGTCAATAAGCATTTGCCTTTGGCTCAGGTCATAATCCCAGGGTCCGGGGATGGAGCCCACATCCAGCTCCCTGCTCAGCGGGAAGCCTGCTTCTCCCTCTCCCACTCCTCCTTGCTTGTGTTCCCTCTCTCGCTGTCTGTCAAATAAATAAATAAAATCTTAAAAAAAAAAAATCTAAGTAAGGACACCGTGGAAGGACCGCTTTTGACTCTCCATGTAATCTGCCTCCTGACTGTGTATGTTCCGTTTTGGATATGCTACAAAAGTATCTCATGCAAGAAATAGAAGAAACCAAAGTTGCCAATGAAGCATTAACGGTTTTTCCCTTCCTTTCTCCATCCCTTCCGTCCATTCGCTGGGGAAGCTGGTACTGATCACCAGTGAAAATCCAGTCTCCCCAGTTCCCTGGACACAAAGAGACACACTGCAAAGAGTGGGCAGGGAGTGTTCGTGTGTTGCCAAGTAAAAAAACGCCTCATACCATACGTACTTTGTGTTTTCTGTTCCCCCATTTATCACACACATCTGTCAAGAGGGAAAAAAGAAAAAATAGAGTCCTGTCTTATCTTTTTAATTGCCACGTGGCTTTGTACACTGTGATGTCTCCTGATGCGTTCACTCCTTCCTCTGTGCGTGGGTCTCCCAGTTCTTTTCTGGTTTCTTGTTTGTTTTGTCTCTTTTTGCCCAGAAATCAGCTTGCTCATGAATCTTTGGGTGCTGGCGTTTCTCATCAAATAGGACAGATTCCTTCAAGGGGGATTTGGCGTGGGCAAAGTTCTGTGGATGCTGACGCTTTGTGGATCTTGCCAGATTCTTTTCTGCAACTGTAGTGATTCACCTCCTCCTCTAGTAATGTGTGATAGTGTCCTTTTCCCCACATCCTTGCCAGCACTAGATATTATCAGGGTTTTGTTGGTTTTTTTTTTTTTTTGACGTTGCCCATCTGATGGGAAGATAGAACTACCATCCGAAAATACATGATAAAAATGCAAGAAAAGATAAAAGGTGCTCAGTTTTGCATCCCTGAGATAGGCAAGCCCTTGAAGGCCCAGCAGGTGAGTGGTCCCCTGCCCCTCACTTTCTTCCTCAGACATGACAGAGTTTCTGGCACGAAAGGATCTTGGGGGATGCTTCCATCTTTCTCTCCCCTCTGTTTCCACTCCTGAGACCCCACAACTCTATAAGGATATGACAAATCACCTCCTGTTCCAAGAAAAAGTGGGATGTGTGGCTTTGTGTTCTAGAGTTGGTGAAGTGACTGAGCACCAATGTAAAGCCACCTGCCTGGGACTCAGGGTCCCTGGGCTTCCTCCTGGCTGGGCTGTGGACCACCTGTGTGACCTTGGGCGAGCCACCCTCCCTCCCTGACCTTGGTTTCCCTTTGTGAGAAATAAAAGGAAAAGACGTGGCCCAGGAGGCTGCATTTTAATGTGTGCCCCAGAGGGCCATTGACCACACTCCCAGAGACATGAGTTCAAGGTCTCCTTCCAGCTCTGAGATACAGTAGGAGTTCCTGCACTCCCAGACACACCCAACCCAAGTCCTGCTCACGTCTGGGGCAAAAAGTATCTGTCTCAGTCTTTCCATTTTCCTAATGCCATAGCTCCAGAAATAACCAGCAGTCAGTTAGTAAGCTAGCTTTTCAACTGCTTCTGTTGGCATCACATGGTAATGACCAACATCCAAGAGTGACTTTGATGAGGCACAAATTAGGAAGTTTCAGTATTAGGGCATAAATACAGCTAAGCCTTTGGTGGCCATCCCCAGCCATCCCTGTAGAATGCAGTCTGTTTATCTAAGCCCTTCGCTCTGGGGTTTGCTTCTTTTAAACCCATCCATGTGGGTATATTTTGGTGCTCAGCTACCATGAGGTCTTTGGTGCCAAAACCTAGGAATGCCAGTCCCTATCATCTTGAACTTCTGGAGAAGTTTTATGGGGACTTTGGGGAAATGAGTGAATTCTAGGGAGTTCTAGTCTGTGGTGGTGAATGGAAATTGTTTTGCAGGGAATAAGAATAATATTCACATAATTATGGAATAGAAGTGAAATCAGAGAGGTTCATATAAACATGAATTTCAAAGCAGGAAAACAGTTTCAGCTCTGGCTGGATTTTGGATGTAGGGCTTTATCTTAAGCTTCACTGTTCATCAGCCTTTGTCCTACATAGGGAACAATGAAAAACAAGCAGAACTACGACATAAGTAAGAGCAGAGGCTGGAGAAATCGAGCAGTCTGGGTTTAAAGACTGCCTTCATCCCTCGGAAGCTGTGTGAGATCAGAGAAATTGCTTCACTTCTCTGAACCTCTGTTGTTCATCTGTAAAATGGGGATGATGATAGTATCGACGCAGTGAGATTGGTGTGGGAATAAATGAGCAAATACATACAGAAAGCTCTTGGCCCGGTATCTGACATACGGTGAGTGTTTTCATAATTAATCACAGGCAGTACTGTTGTCCTTGTTTCTTTCATATCTATGTCATGATCTCTCAGGAACCTAGGAAAGAAATGTGTCCAGGCATTTCTGCTAATTCCAGGAGCCCAAGATAAATCAAAGCGGAGCACTAACTTCAGCAAAGCTTGGCACAGGCTTTTGCTCCCAATTTTTTGGCTTCATTTTATGCAGAGTGAATTCACTCGACATTAACCAATGCTTCCAATTTCCCTTTCAGTTAATCAAGACAGCTTTGAACACGCATTAGAAGGTGAGTTCCATAATAAAAAAAAAATCCAATAAATCAAGCTAATAACAGAAAATAAGGGCAGGTCCTTGCATGTCCTCCACCAGCTGCTTAAAAAAATAAGCAGAAATTCCATCTTCTCACTGCTGAAGGTAATTTCAAAAATAGGACATTGTAAAAGACACAAACCATTGTTTGCAGCCTAGGGTCCTAACTATGACCTGAAAGGGATTTCTCACCAGTTCTGTTCTTGAGGTAAGAAAATCTGAGGGTTCACATGCCTGAGTGAGGCACAACCCAACCATTTGAATTTGCACCCACACAGTGCTGTTTGGGGAAAGTAAATCCAATGATGCCTCGCCTTCCGTACCGAGCACCCCTCTGTCTGCCTGAGGCATGCTCTGGGGTCCATTTTCCTCAAATTATTTGTCCCTGTATCTTCCATGTTTTCTATTCTTCTCCTCTTAGGAATTACCAAGTGAGATTTTTTTTTTTAAGATTTTATTTATTTATTTGACAGAGACAGATCACAAGTAAGCAGAGAGGCAGGCAGAGAGAGAGGGGAAGCAGGCTCCCTGCTGAGCAGAGAGCCGGATGCGGGGCTCAATCCCAGGACCCTGAGATCACGACCTGAGCTGAAGGCAGAGGCTTAACCCACTGAGCCACCCAGGCACCCCCCCAAGTGAGATTTATTAATGGGGAACAGATAGTAAATGCTAGCTAGGATTTTGTTTGGGTTTTTATTTTGTGGTTCCCTTCCCTTACAATCCCTCCCACACATAAAACAGTCTACATTCTGTAGAACCTCCATTCATACCAAACCATTCACTGGGGCTGTGGTGTCATAAGGTGTGTGTATATATATATGTATGTATATATTGTGTTATTTTTATTTTTAAAAAAAGTTATAACCAATTAAGCCATTTTTATCATTGTTTTTGGAACCACTTAGCTTTCTGACAATAAATCATTCACTCGGAATGTGGGGCTATGGGGCTATGCGAATTACGGGTCATTAATTGCTGTCCCTCGCGGCAGATGACATTTTAATCCCAACAGGCAGAGCCCGGCTCAAGTGTTAAGCGCAGAGGTGGACCGTGTGGGAGTCACTCTGCAGGGAACAGAGAGGGCATTCCATGTCGTTAGCCTCCATTCAGGCCACCCCTTCGCTGCCTTTCGGCAACCAATGAACCATGAGAGCGTCTCAGAGGCCTGGGTTGCTCGGAGATTATGAGCGTCTGTGTAATGTTTTGTGCTCATGCATCTGTCATGGGTGTTAGCATCGATTTTTCAGACTCCCTGGAGTGGCAGTTAATGGATTATAGATTGGCGTACAGCCGAGCTCTGAGGGTCGCGGCCGGGGAGAAGTGGCAGCGAAAACCTGAGGACCTGTGTCCCGAGATGTGGGGTCTCCCTTCAGGCTGTGCGGAGAACACGCCTCTGGGCCCCACCATAGCCATCGTAGTCCTTACAACTGCCACAAACCGTGGGGGTGGGGGGCAAGTGAGGCCAAGAGGGTGCAACCGTGACCTCTGAGAATCAAAACTGGGTCTTGGAAGTTGGGGTGTCATGGGGGGGCGGGGTGCAGGACTGAGAACAGGCCCAGCTGCCCAGCGCCCTCTCCTGGACGGTCTGATAGAGCAGCCATGGGAGGCGCCTGTCAGTCTGGGCACAAGGAGCTCCCCCTTTCCCATGGAATGTCGAGCAAATCTGCCTTCCCAGTTAGCACATAAGAGATTTTCTCCAGATTTCTCCTTGAATTGGATTTTAACCAGATTTCAAATGCAGCCACCCATCCCCTCCCCCCGCAAAAGTGGACATGGTATGACTAGGGGTTAAAAGAGTGTCGTTCTTCTGGGTAGCCTCATGAGCACCCCACCCAAGGATGGGTCTGGCCTCCATTGCAAAGAACCAGTCCCATTTGCTCTACTCTCTGCCTCTTCTCCCCCTGGGGATGGTGGTCCAACGGCTCAGGGTCTGCGATGCCAGCTCTTTGAATGAGTGCAGAACTGGGAAGGCAGGCTCGCACCTGGAACCCAGGTGCCCTTGCGGGCTGAGAGTGGTGAGACCCGAGGGCTTCACTGGCTTGTGTGTTTAGTAGCAGAAGCGGCAGCCGAGACATCGCTGGAAGGGGGAAATATGGCGCTGGCTATCTTCATCCCAGTGCTCATCATCTCCTTACTGCTGGGAGGAGCCTACATTTACATCACCAGGTAGGGGGCTTTGGGACAGGGTGTGGGGGACTGCCATCCACTCAAGGACCAGCGCACTGGGGGACAGGGTCTCCAGCAGTAGCTTGTGGGCGGTGGCATTTGGGTGCTTGGAGATGATGTCATTCAACTCAGCTCTGGGAGAAATACACCTGCTCAGCCCCTCCCACCCCTCTGAGACAAGAGGGCTGACCACGCAGCAGCAAATAAGCAGGCACTACCCTGAGCTCAAGGGGCTGTAGTTTAGCGGGAGAGATAGACACACAGACACTGATCCCATGATGCACTCATTCATTCATTCATTCACTTAGGCCACAAACATATGCTGACAATCTAATATGTACCAGACATTGTCCTGTGTGTTGAGGATCCTAGAACTTGCCTGCAATGAGGAAGGAAGATATTTAGCCATGGCTAGGATATTCACGAATTCCTTCAAATTCACAACTATGGAGCACCTACTGTGTGCCGGGCAGTTTGGGTGCGGGGGGCTGATCTAGGAACATCACTGTGGACAAAACAGAAGGAGATCTTTGGTATGTGGGGCCCAGGTTCTAATGGGAGGAAGACAGCAAGAAAAGTATATACAGTCGACCCTTGAACAACGTGAAGAGGATGAGGGGTGCTGACACCCCATGAGTCAAAAATCTGCATATATATACCTTGTGACTCCCTGAAAACCTAACTCCAATAGCCTGCTGTTGACCAGAAGCTTTTCTGATAACATAAACCATCAATTAACATGTGTTTTGTGTGTTATATGCAATATATACCATGTTCTTTTTTTTTTTTTTTTCAGAGAGAGAGAGGGAGGGAGAGTATGAACATGGGGGGATGAGGGCAGGGTAGAGGCAGAAGAAGAGAGAGAATCCCCAGCAGACCCCATGCCCAGTGCAGAACCTGACTTGGGGCTTGATCTCCTGACCCTGAGATCATGACCCAAGCTGAAATCAAGAGTTGGACACTCAACCGACTGAGCCATCTAGGCACCTCAATACCATATTCCTACCATGAAGTAAGCTAGAGAAAAGAAAATGTTACTAAGAAAATCATAAGTTGGGGGAGGATTCCCTGGGTCGCTCAGTCAGTTAAGCATCTGCATTCGACTCAGCAGGGAGCCTGCTTCTCCGTCGCCCTCTGCCCCAAGCCCCCCACTTGTGCTCTCTTTCTAATAAATAAATAAAATCTTAAAAAAAAAAAAAAGAAGAAGAAGAAGGAAAAAAATCCTAAGGAAGAGAAGATACACTTGCAGGACCGTACTATATTTATCCAAAAAATCCACATCTAAGTCGACCCACGCAGTACAAACCTGTGTTGTTCAAGGGCTAACTGTGTACATTAGAAGTTGATAAATGCAGGGAGAAAAGAAAGCTGGAAAGGAGCTAGGGTAGAGGTGGTGATTGCACTTAGGACTTCCAACTGAGACATGACATTGGAGTAAGGACTTGAAAGCAATAATGAGTAACCTATGCAAATATCTGGAAGAGGAGGATTCTGGGCACATATACAGTATGTGTCAAGGCCCTGAGGCAGGCATCTGCCCAATATCATTTTTTTCTGTTTCTGTGGAGCCCACAGTGTTGAAGAGGGAGAGAAGAAATACACGAACTATAACACGCCGTGATGAACACAAGAAAGGAAAGAGTGTGTAGTAATAGAAGAATCACTTTTTTTTAAAAGATTTTATTTATTTATTTGACAGAGAGGGAGAGCACAAGTAGGGAGAGAAGCGGGGTGGGGGGAGGCAGGCTCCCCACTGAGCAGAGAGCCCATCGATTATTATTATTATCGATAACAATCGATAATTGATCCCAGGACCCTGAGATCATGACCTGAGCTGAAGGCAGACATTTAACCCACTGAGCCACCCAGGTACCCCTAGAAGAACCACTTTTTAAATAGGTAAAGAAGGTTGCTCTGAGGCAACATGGTATATAGTAGGTGCTCAGTAAATGCTCATTATTGTTGTTGTCACCGTGCGTGAAAGAGGAGCTCGAATCACCTTACAGGGGAAAACCAGCTGAGCTCCGGCCCTCCCCAGGAAGGGGAAGTACCGAGGCTTTAGTTGTCAGTGACCAGCTTACAAGCTGAGAGCAGTTATGATTTCGGCGTTCACCCACTTGGATTCTCACCGTGAGAGACCCTGGATGGGGGCCCAGCCCACTGTTCTTCTCCGCTATTGGGAGTAACTCCTCTCTCCTTTGCTGTCTCTTCTCCAGATGTCGCTATTACTCCAACCTCCGCCTGCCTCTGATGTACTCCCACCCCTACAGCCAGATCACCGTGGAAACTGAGTTTGACAACCCCATTTACGAGACGGGGGTGAGTTGGTCTCTATTCTCTTTTAGGTGGCAAACTTTGTGTTGGGTACTAGGGACACAGTCGTGAATCCATCAGACCCAGTCCAGCCATTAATGAGCTTATAATCCTTCAAAGGAGACAGAGCTCGGTAATAAGAAGAAGAATATGTACCATGAGCTGGGCCCCTTAAATGCAAAAGCTGCCCAAGTCCCTGCAACTCTGTTGTACACTCTGCAGTTATCTCTGATGAACTGATGACGATCCTGAGGGTCAGAGAGATGAACAAATGATTGGGCCAAGCTTGCACACAGCCAAAAGCACGGCCTGCAGCTTAGATACAAATTCAGACTGGTGCCATTAATCATTCTATTATCCTGCCTCCCTTGAACCTCAAACAATCAAATAGATACCAATTGGTATCTTGATTGTGAAAAATCATTTTGAGGGACCATGAAAAATTTGGTCAGGGCACTATGACGTATGACCAAGACATCCTAGCACTTTCGCTATGTTCTATGGGTTAGAAGCAAATCACAAGTCCTGCCCACACTTATGGAAAGGGGATCATGCAAAAACGTGACCACCAGGAGGTGAGAGGACCCAGCTTGGAATCTTCCCACCACACTCCCATCTACCACAGATGCGCTTGCTTATCTGTGTTGACCCAGCAGACACAGTAGACGTCTGTGAAAGCATGTGACAATGACCTCTTTGGGGCCAAGCCTCTGACTTCCTAAACCTTCCTAAACCTCCTAAACCTTCCTAAACCTCCTAAACCTTCCTAAACCAGTTCTTTTGCCTCAGAGGCCTGGAGTATATTACGTGCTCTTGATGAATATTGGAGAAACCAGGATGGTTGCCACCCACATGTTGGGGTCATTTTCCATATGGCTCTGCCAAGAAGAGATCATAGGTTATTTTACATTCTATAGACCTTGTTTCCAAATCCGAGAAGAAGGTCAAGCTGATAACAAAACAAAGAAAGAGCACTTCAGAAACTAGATTGTATCAATACTTGTTAGTAGAGTGTATCCGCTCCCCAGGACTATGATAAAGCCAAGTAACAAATAATCCCAAAGCTTGGTAGCTCAAGGCAAGTGATGTTAATTTGTTCATCAGTCTGTGGGGCAGTGTTTTCAGCTAGCGGCCGCTGGGCTGTCATCCTGGCTCAGCCGTGCTCACTCACACAGCTGGGAGAGGTGGGTGGTTGGCCAGCTGAGTCAGCTCTGCTCTCCCCGTTCCTCACCTCCTTGGCTAGGACAAAAGGCTTTCAGGGCACGCTCTGCCTATGGATCCGTCCCTCAGCAGTTTCCCCAATCTGTGCTTCCTTCTCTTGCAGGAAACCAGGGAATATGAAGTTTCCATTTAAGGAGAGCTATGCCTGAGAAGAGAGCTCACAGATCAGAACTCAACTACAACCTCCTCGAGAAATTCATCCAGAGACCACATGGCATTTGATTGAAACCCCAGAATGTTGTCTGTCTTTTCTTTAGACTCTTTCTTGAAGATTCACTGTTTTCTTTGCTGTATTTATTATATTTAAAGTCGAAATTGGTGTGGTTGGAGGTGTCGCAGCTGCGGCTAAATCTGCGTGACAATCTCCTTTCCAAAGTCAGGGGGGTGACCTGAAAAATGACCAATATGGCAGCAAAGGCGGGAGGGGAAAAAAAAAAAAAAGCAGCTGGGTTTCTCCATCAGTGGTGGCCATGCTGCTCTGGCTGTATCAGATGGCACGCATTTGGGGATCCATGCCCATGGTGCTTTTAGGACAAATCCCGGACCCAGGAGTAGGTGGGAAAGGTATTTCTTGATGGATTAACTTGGGTCGGACTTCAGCTTGAACAGATCTGCTCCAAAACAAATCCCGGTCTGCTCTTCCAAATGTTCTATCAGCTTCTAGAAGGTCTCGCCCCCTCCTCTCCCTCCCATGATCCTCCTGAAGGCGCTCAAGGCGTGACCATGAGCGTTTTCATCCGCCAGCCTGGCCTCCCTGGATGCTAGCAGAATCAGAAAACATTGCCGAGTAGATGACAGATTTGAGAATTCAGATGGAGTGCAGGGTGGGTGGGAGGGAACATCGAGTCAGTAAAATGTCCTTTCCTCTGAAATTCCACCAGTAATGAAAGGGAAGGGAATGTATGCCACGAGTGCCAGAACCGATCCTTTCGTTCAGCAGCCCCACCCCACCCCAAGCTGTGACCTAGGACCCCTTGGGAAGCTTCAGCCACATAATTACAAGGGTTACAATTGTGGGGGGTGATGCCAGGTCCTGAAATCCAGAGATGGGCTCGGTTTGATTTCCGGGAATACTGAAACCCCTGAGGCCTCCAAATAAGGGTAACTCAGATGCACCGTTTCTCCAAAAGGGGCCGGAATATACTTGCAATCCCATATTTCAGAAGCAAGGGTCCTACGAGGAAAAAATACAAAAAAAAAAAACAAAAAACTGTTCTTCTCCAAAGCTCTGCCCAGATGTTGGAAGGGGGTACGCAGGCTGTGACCATGGAGGAAGATTCTATAATACATGTGCAAAGAAAAGGCAGCGGCTGAGGACGCAAGGAAGGGATAGCATGTGTAAAGTCGATTTGCCTCCCTGGGGTCCATCATCTCCCTGATGATGGCCAGTGGCTCACAGAGGAACAGGCTTGGTGCTTGGGGTGCCCACTTTGGCACCCGCCCACGCTCGCTAGAAATGTTTTATATCAGCTGGTTTCCCAACACGAGAAGCCCTTCCTGGCTGCCATGCTGTTGAGAAAATGGCTGGGAGTCCGTATTTTGGTAGCTCATCTGGGCAGCCCTGGAGCAGGGTAAGGCGGCTGATTTTGACAAACACATCGTCTCCTCTTGGCTAGAAGCTTGAGCTTCAGTCTTGGGGGAGCTGAGGCCCGGTTCTCGCCTTCTGCCAGAAAAGAATCCTGCTTATATGCTCCTTAAGGCATGCATTCATATGCACAGCAAGAGATAATTAAAGGCTCCTTTCTAGCCACCCAAAACCCACCCCATTTTATGCAAAAAAAAAAAAAAAAAAAAAAAAAAAGAGTAGAATCATTCCAGACCATTAGTAAGCAATGTTGTATTTGGAGAAGGTCCAACAATGCAAATAATGTAACCTTCTTTTTTTAAAGGCAGAATCCAGTCTTTGCTTTTACTTCCATTTATTCTTATTCTAACCCTAACCCTGGGTCATCTGGAAGGAAGAACTCTATTAATGATGTTTAATTTTAGAACGTTCTCTGGTTACATGCAAACTAAACATTCGCCTTTTGTCAAGACAGACAGAATATTGATTCTAACCATGTTCCCTAATAAGTGGCTGGGCCACAGACCGAGAGTCCTTATTGGATGTTGGAGGAATAGAAACGGTGTTGTTTGTTGTTTGTTTGTTTGTTCGGGATACTGATGTCTTAGTTTCGTCTTCGTAGTACAGCACCTATGACCATGTTTTGAAAGTATATTTTCACCTAAAGATGGATCCTGTGAGCTTGGTAACGTACAGTGTGATTGAAAAGACAGGTTGGCGTCTGTTTTTCTTTTTAGAATATCTGAATGTGTATTTGTAATATGTAAAGGTAAAAACACAATATTCGTGCCAAAAATGTACTGGGCACCTCATTTCAGCTCATACGTGTCTGTTTTTATAAGATCAATGTCAAAACCCCTTGGGATTAAATATTTTTGAACAGGATGCAACCTTGAGCAACTCAAGAGCCAACCGAACCTTCCTACAAGCCACTCTTTGTTTTTAAAACAGTGGGGAAATACGTTTACAGAGATCTCGAGCTTCAAAGAATGCATGTGATGGTGTGTATTACATGCTAAGTCATATAAGCTGTATCTGTCAGCTACCGCCCTGTGCTTTAAAAATGCACACACTCGATCCTCTTCAGCTTGGAGCTCGTCTTTTTGCTTTTTTGGGGGGGGGGGTAGAATTATTAAGCCGACATAAGTATGCTGGTCGCAACTTGAGGGCCATCATTCGTTAGTTCCATAGACCTGCTTTAAATGTGATCTTTTGAAGCCAGCTCCTTGGAAAGCCTCTGGTAACTCAGGCTGATCGCTTTGGAAACTGACAAACTGCCCAGCAGGAAGTAAAGCGGAGACATAATTAGGATGGGTTGTATAAGCAGGAGTGAGTTGGCAAATAGATGGGTAGATTTAGGCTGAGCATGAGCCTCGGGCACAAATGACATTTCTTGGGGGGTAAATCCAAAGGGTATGACTTTCCTATGCCCTTGAGAAGTCACAGTGGGGAGGGGGCAGTCATGTGAGGTCAGATGTCATGGAGTTGTTCAACACCCTCAAAGGTAGGCTTTCTCCTGGGATGTTTTCATTTTCATTTTATCCCCAAACAGAATAAAAAGCAGAACAAACTTTCTAAGCTACAATAATGAAGTTAAGTCATTTTCCACTTTGTATATATTGATGCTAATAAAACAAATGAAAAAGAGGCAAAGCTGTGGGGTTTTTGTTGCAAAGACACTCCGGAATGGTATCAAGGCCGGGAGGGCTGTTTCTGGTGTCTGGGGATTGGGTTGGAGTAACATCAGCTGACACTTTGATTGACAAGACAGGCTGCCAACTTGGGAATGGTTCCAGGAACATCTTGGTGGGAGTGGGGGAGGGGGCAAGGGAATGTTCAGCACAAGATAAGAAAGCTGCCATCATCAGACACACCACAGTCCTCCGCCCAGCTCAGGCTGCCGTGACAAAGACCGGAGGCTCAAACAACAGAGGGTTATTTCTCGCAGTTTTGGAGGTTGGAAGTCCAAGTTCAGGGTGCTGGCCATTCAGTTCCTGGTAAAAGCTCTCCCCCTAGCCTGTGGATGGCCTTCTCCCTTTGTCCTCTACTTTTAAGGCCATACTCCTATGGGACTCAGGCTCTTATGACTTCATTTCCCCTTAATTAGCACCTACAGGCCCTGTCTCCAAACACAGTCACATTGGGGATTAGTACTCCAAAGTATGAATTAGGGGTAGGACATAATTCAGCCCATAGCATTCCACCCCTGGCTGCCCAAAATCCATGTCCTTCTTTTATGCAAAATGAACTCATTCCATCCCAACACCCCCAAAGTCTTAACTCATTCTAGCATCAGGTATAAAATCAAAAGTCCAAAGTCTCCCTAAATATCCTGGAGGTGCGCCTGGGTGGCTCAGTCGGTTAAGTGTCCAACTCTTGGTTTGGGCTCAGGTCATGATCTCAGGGTTGTGGGATCAAGTTCCACTTCAGGCTCCCTGCTCAATGTGGAGTCTGCTTGGAATTCTCTCCCTCTGCCCCTTCCCTGCTTGCACTCTCTCTCTCTCTCTCTCTAACATAAATAAATAAATCTTGAAAAAAATAATAAATATCATTGAAATCAGGCATGGGTCATCCCAAGGCAAATTCTCCTCCAGTTGTAAGCTATGAAACTAAACAAATTATGTCCTTCCACACGATGATGAGAAAAGCATAGGATGGACATTCCCATTCCAAAAAGGAAACTTCAGAGGGAAGAACGGGATGCTGGATCCCAAGTAAATCCAAAACCTAGCAAGGCAAATTCCATTAGATTTAAAGGCTCTAGAATAATCCTTTGTCATTCAGTGCACGGCCTTTCAGGCCCACAGGGATGAGAGCATGACCCCCAAGGATTTGGGGGAGCAGTGGGGTCAGTGCCATCCCCTGAGGCACTGGGTGGGGTCATTCTGGCAGAAACCAGAGACACAGCCCCAGCCTTTGAAACTAAGGGGGAAACAGCCTTGTCCCTGGACCAGTGGTGGGAGTGACAGCTGTCATGACCTCTGAATCACCTCCAAGATCCTTATTCCCTCTCCCTGAAGAACAGCAGCTCCACAGCTGAGTAGCTGTGTGGTCAGATCCTGTAGGATCCAAGAAATGCCACAGCCTCGCCTTCACTCTGTCCCATTTCCTCTGTCCCGTTTGGTGTCATCCCATCTGTATTCCCGGCTCCCACAGAGATGGCTGGGTCATTCATGAGTCTCACCCACGATCTCTTCATCAGCCCCGATGTTCAGCCACACCCTTACTCTTCCCTTCAGATCAAGCTTTCTCACTTTGCAATGTGAATAAAGCGGAGAATTTGCCAAATCTTCAAATTCCCACTCCTGTTTGCTTAGCAATCCTTCTTCCATTCATCTTTCTCCTTGTGCATTTGTACCGCAAGGCTCAGGAGGAATCAAACCTCTCCTCCAACACTTTGCTCTGAAATCTCTGCAGCTAAAGATCACTCTCGCTGCTCCCAAGATGCACCTTCCTAGAAAATGCTAGAACACAGTTCGGACAAGTTCTGTGTCACTTTAACACAAGGATCACCTTCATTCCAGTTTCCAAGAACGTGTTCCTCGTGTCTTCCGGAGGCCTCATGGGAATGACCTCGACCATCCATATCTTAAATCATACCTTATTGGAGGCAATGTAAGCTTTCCCTAGGATGCAGTTCAAAACCCCTCCAGCTTCCACCCATTTCTCAGCTCCAAAACGGCTTCCACATTCCTTTTTTCCAAAGTAGAAAGATCCTGGTGGGAAATAGATTAACAGAGCCAAAAGAAGACAATCTGACCAAAATGTGGGTCCAGAATTGCTGTCCCTGAAGCCTTTGAGTTCAACCTGCTCACTAGGTACAGAGTAGAGGGTCAAAGGGTAAGGAATAAGGGAAAGAAGACAGTTCTATCCATCACCTGTCTTGCCTCTGACCCGAAATGCTACAAAATACCAAGCATCCAAAAAAGAGTGGAAAAGTCAACTACGTTTTGTAACTGTATTGGTTGTGAGAGATCAGGAATAAAACAACGCGTACAAATCTCCATCTGGAGCCTGAAGGTGACTAACTCTCACGAGTGGCTCAGAATCCTATGTAGTCATTCAAAAATCATCAAGTGCTATGTTTACCTTCCAATGACACTGTAAGGATGTGTGAGGCACCTGGGTGGCTCAGTCGGTTAAGCATCAGACTCTTGAGTTCTGCTCTGGTCGTGGTCTCCGGGTTTTGAGATTGAGCCCGGTGTCAGGCTCCACCCTGGGCGTGAGGCCTGCTTGGGATTCTCCCTCTCTCTCTCCTTCCCTCTCCCTCGGCCCCTCCCTCCCCAACCCGTTCTTAAATAAATAAACAAAAGAAGGGAAGTTAAAAACAAAAAACACCATAAAGGTACAAAGGATTGTTGCTTCTACCCTAACAGTGAGAACAAGCTGGTTAGGCTAAAATAAACATAGTTTTTTTAAAAAATCAGAAATATGGGCTACAAAAATACCCAAATTAATGGAATTCCAGAAGGAGATGAACCCTTCCTAGGACAGAAGAGGTTCACATCTGTTTTAATATCTGAGTGTAGGCTGGGTGGGGGAGGACCCACAGCGGGCAGAATGTGAGCAAAGCCACCATAGCAGGAATGAGGAGACAAACAACTGATTTAAATAATAAAAATATCAATAATAATAATGGCTACACATGGCTGTGATAAGAATCCCAAGAAACTCCAGCCACAAAGCCATTTGGTGCCCACCCCTCAACTATATCCCATGGGATCTTCATGGAATTCATGGGCATGCCAGAGTCTGGGAGCAGGACAGGAGAGCTGGGGGCAACCCCTCCATCCCCAAGAAGGCAGTCCCTGTAGGAAATAGAAACACCTGCCATCCCACGTGCCCTTCAAAAGAACGTCCTTCTAAAACTCCAAACACCACGTTGTCTGTTCAGTTTAACTGCTGACGCCTCCCCGGCAGTGGGTTTGTTCAAACTGAAGCTCAAAAGAATCATAATTTATACGATAATATTTTAACAAGTAGAGAAAACTCAGGGCACCTGGGTGGCTCAGGCAGTTAAACGTCTGCCTTCGGCTCAGGTCATGATCCCAGGGTCCTGAGATCTAGTCCAGCATCGGGCTCCCTGTTCAGTGGGAAACCTGCTTCTCCCTCTCCCTCTGCCTGCTGCTTTGCCTACTTGTGTTCTGTTTCTCTCTCTGTGTCAAATACATAAATAAAATCTTTTTTTAAAAAATAGAGAGAAGGGGGGCGCCTGGGTGGCTCAGTGGGTTAAGCTGCTGCCTTCGGCTCAGGTCATGATCCCAGGTCCTGGGTTCGAGCCCCACGTCGGGCTTTCTGCTCAGCAGGGAGCCTGCTTCCTCCTCTCTCTCTGCCTGCCTCTCTGCCTACTTGTGATTTCTCTCTGTCAAATAAATAAATAAATAAAATCTTTAAAAAAAAAAAAATAGAGAGAAGGGGCGCCTGGGTGGCTCAGTGGGTTAAGCCTCCGCCTTCGGCTCGGGTCATGATATCTGGGTCCTGGGATCGAGTCCCACATCGGGCTCTCTGCCTGGCAGGGAGCCTGCTTCCTTCTCTCTCTCTCTCTCTCTCTGCCTACTTGTGATCTCTCTCTGTCAAATAAATAAGATCTTTAAAAAAATAAAATAAAATAAATAAAAAATATAGAGAAGACTCATACATTAGAATCTGATGAATCAATTGTTCCCATTCTATTGTATCTTTACTGTACCAGATTCGCATTCTGATTTGATTAGCCAGTCGACCTTTTTGCATGAGCTGTAGACACACCTGAAACATGGCAGGACTGTGCTCTTTGTGGGGAGAGCTGTAGTAACAATTATAAGATTGTTGAGAGAACTGCTAGAAGCTTACCATATATATTCCATAGAGGATGAGAGAGGGAGAGCAAGCACCCATCCTAGGAAAGCCAGTGTGACCTGATGGGTGAGTCCGCTAATTCTGGATCCAGAGAGGCTGGGTTCATAGCCGGCCTCTGATGCTTGTTAGCTGTGTGACCTTGAGCAAGTGGTGGAGCCCCCTCATGCCCCCACTCCCCCATCCATGAAATGAGGACAACGGGGCTGCTGTTGAAAGTGCATTGAGTTAATATACATGAAGGACTCGGACCAGTGCCTGCACCTAACAAGGGCTCTGCAGGTGTTTGCTAGGATGCCATGCTTGTAATTGCAGACAAGCTCCCGCTTCATTTTTGCCGTGACCAATCCCCGGCCAGGGGAGACTAGGACATGATCCCTGCCCGCCTGGACCTTCTAATCTAGAGGGAAGATAGACCCGGATCGATGAGCCGCACAAATTAATATATGAACACGAGCAGTGATACACACCAAGAATGAAAAACACAGGGATATTCCCGGTGGACTTGTAATTGGGGCCGAGTGGGCAAGGCGGTGATTTTAAATTGAGATCTAAAGGATAAATAGAGGCGAGCCTGGGTGGCTCAGTTTGTTGAGGGATCAACTCTTGGTTTCGGCTCAGGTCATGATCTCGGGGTCATGGGATCGAAGCCCACAGCAGGCTCCATGTTTATCGTGGAATCTGCTTGGGGTTCATCCCCTCTTCCTCTCCTTCCCCTCTGCCCCTCCCCCTACATGCTAGCTCTCTCTCTAAAATAAATAAAATATTTTTTAAAAAATAAAGGATGAATGGAGGGGTAAAAGAAGGTTCAGCAAAAGCTTCAAGGCACAGGGAGCACATGGAGGCAGGACGGAGAAAGCTTGGCCCCTTTGATGCATGGCCCATGCAGCTGGAGGGAGGTGGGTGAAGGCAGGAGGGGACCTGGGAAGCCAGGTGGGGGCAGATCTCCAAGGCAAGCAGGAGGGACACTCAACTGGACTTCTGTGTTTAGTGCTCCCTCTGGTGGCCACCTGGGGAGTCCGATCCAAGATTTTGGTTCTGGGTGCCCTGGGAGGGAGGCAGCACTGTGGGGGCTGGGCTTCCGTCAAGGATTGGAGCCATTTCTCTCCAGGACAACTCACAGCAATGGAGAAGGCAGGTCATGGGGAGCCATCCTGATGGTTGTCCCAGTGCCCCTTCCCTGAAGTGTCCCATCATTTCCATGATAAAACAGAGGGATGTGCTTTTGAAAGGTGCCCCAGGAGAAGCTTCTTTAGTGGGTGTGGGGTGGCAGGAAGGACTGGAAGGGGGCTGTCACTGGCGGACCTGTCACTCATTCCGTTCTGGAATGGAGATCCCAAGGAAGGACAGGCAGGAAGAAGGAAGACAGAAAGGTCACAGTATATCCAAGATGACTTCAGAACCAAGATTTGTTTTCCCCAGGGCTGACTGCCCTACAGATTGAAGACAATGATGGAGACACAGAGCCTCCCTGGAGACCAGAAGCCACTCTCACTAGCAGAGAAGCTCCAGACCCACAGCGGGATGGACAGCCCTGGGCCAGGAGGCAGAATCAGAAAGAACTGACCAAGGGAATCCCTGCCGGGATAATACAGAAAAAATACAAATACTAGTAATAGTAATAATAACAATAGTAGCTGGCATTGGCTGGCCACTTGCTGGTTCTTTTTGTTTTATTTTCTACATTTTAAATACACTTCTCATTTTAGAACAGTTTCAGAATTTCCCAGTTACCTGATGCACTGTAGTATCTCATTCATTCCCTCAAGTGAGGATTCTAATACTATTCTCCTTTCATAGATGTGGCATCTGAGGCTCAAGGAGGTCATCCCTTGCCTAAGTCCCCACAGCTGGGACCAAGGAAATGGGGCTTAGGAGATGTGGCTTCCAATGGAGGTCCAGGGCAGGAAGGACGGAAGCCCAGCCCACAGTGCTGCCTCCCTCCCAGGGTACCCAGAACCAAAGCGGGCTCTTTTAGCCTGCAGATGCCCTGAGGAAAGGGACTCTGCTTTGTTTGGCTTTTATCCCAGGAGGTGTTTGTCTGGGTTCTGTAGTGGCTAAGAGATGAACTCTGGATTTGGATTTTGGCTCAATCCTTGATTAACAGCTTATTGGGTTGGAGGTGGAGGAGACTTGCTACCTCGCTGTGGAGTGCCCCAGGATGTTGCTGACTGTCTGGCATGTGATAGGATGTTGGGCATGCACTGAAAGGAACCCAGACAACATCTGTTTCCCTGTCGTCTGCTAAAAGAACCCCAGTTTTGCTCAGAGCAAAAATGAACCCATCCTCCAACAATGGGTCATGGACAGTTTCAATTAAGATCAATCTGTTGGGGAGGAGTCAAGATGGCGGAGAAGTAGCAGGCTGAGACTACTTCGGGGTAGCGGGAGATCAGCTAAATAGCTTATCTAAAGATTGCAAACACCTACAAATCCAACGGGAGATTGAAGAGAAGAAGAACAGCAATTCTAGAAACAGAAAATCAACCATTATCTGAAAGGTAGGACTGGCGGAGAAGTGAATCCAAAGCGACGGGAAGATAGACCGCAGGGGGAGGGGCCGGCTCCCAGTGAGCGGCAGAGCAACGGAGCAAAATCAGGACTTTTAAAAGTCTGTTCCGGGGGATGCCTGGGTGGCTCAGTTGGTTAAGCAGCTGCCTTTGGCTCAGGTCATGATCCCAGCGTCCTGGGATCGAGTCCCACATCAGGCTCCTTGCTCGTCAGGGAGCCTGCTTCTCCCTCTGCCTCTGCCTGCCATTCTGTCTACCTGTGCTCGATCTCTCTCCCTCTCTCTCTCTCTCTGACAAATAAATAAATAAAATATAAAAAAAAAAAAAGTCTGTTCCGCTGAGGGACATCGCTCCAGAGGCTTAACTGGGGTAAAGCCCAGGCGGGGTCAGCGCGGCCTCAGGTCCCTCAGGGTCGCAGAAGGATCGGGGGTGTCTGAGTGTCGCAGAGCTTACCGGTATTCGAACGGGGAAGCCGGCTACAGAGACAGAGCCGAGGAGTGACTCTCAGCTCGGGGTTGCCTTGAACCGGTCGCAGGCTCGGTCAGCTCGGAGCGCGGCCGGAGGCCAGGGTGACGGGAGTCATTGGGTGCTGTTCTCTGAGGGCGCACTGAGGAGTGGGGCCCCGGGCTCTCGGCTCCTCCGGGCCGGAGACCGGGAGGCCACCATCTTCATTCCCGTCCTCCGGAACTCTACGGAAAGCGCTCAGGGAACAAAAGCTCCCGAAAGCGAACCCGAGCGGATGACTCAGCGCGGCCCCGGGTAAGGGCGGTGCAACTCCGCCTGGGGCAAAGACGCTTGAGAATCACTACAACGGGCCCCTCGCCCAGAAGATCAACGGGAAACCCAGCCAGGACCAAGTTCACGTACCAAGAAGTGCAGTTTCAATACCAAGGAGAGCATCGGAATTCCAGAGGAGAAGAAAGCAAAGCACGGAACTCATGGCTTTCTCCCCATGATTTTTTAGCCTTGCAGTTAATTTAATTTTTTTTTCTTTTTCAATTTTTTTTTCTTTTTCAATTTTTTTTTCTTTTTCTCTTCTTCTGCTAAATTTTTTTAACTTTTACTGTTTTCTTTTTTAACGTTTTTTAAATAGTTTATCTAATATATATATTTTTTCCTCTTTTTATATTTTTTCTTTATCGGCTTTCTTTTTTTTAATAGTTTCTTTTTTTTTTTTCTTTCTGAACCCCTTTTTATCCCCTTTCTCCCCCCTCACGATTTGGGATCTCTTCTGATTTGGCTAAAGCATATTTTCCTGGGGTTGTTGCCACCCTTTTAGTATTTTACTTGCTCCTTCATAAACTCTTATCTGGACAAAATGACAAGGCGGAAAAATTCACAACAAAAAAAAGAACAAGAGGCAGTACCAAAGGCTAGGGACCTAATCAATACAGACATTGGTAATATGTCAGATATAGAGTTCAGAATGACGATTCTCAAGGTTCTAGCCGGGCTTGAAAAAGGCATGGAAGATATTAAAGCAACCCTCTCGGGAGATATAAAAGCCCTTTCTGGAGAAATAAAAGAACTAAAATCTAACCAAGTTGAAGTCAAAAAAGCTATTAATGAGGTGCAATCAAAAATGGAGGCTCTCACTGCTAGGATAAATGAGGCAGAAGAAAGAATTAGCGATATAGAAGACCAAATGACAGAGAATAAAGAAGCTGAGCAAAAGAGGGACAAACAGCTACTGGACCACGAGGGGAGAATTCGAGAGATAAGTGACACCATAAGACGAAACAACATTAGAATAATTGGGATTCCAGAAGAAGAGGAAACAGAGAGGGGAGAAGAAGGTATATTGGAGAGAATTATTGGAGAGAATTTCCCCAATATGGTAAAGGGAACAAGCATCAAAATTCAGGAGGTTCAGAGAACCCCCCTCAAAATCAATAAGAATAGGTCCACACCCCGTCACCTAATAGTAAAATTTACAAGTCTTAGTGACAAAGAAAAGATCCTGAAAGCAGCCCGGGAAAAGAAGTCTGTAACGTGTAAAGTGTAGGGATAGACGGCACATACCTCAATATTATCAAAGCCATCTATGAAAAACCCACCGCAAATATCATTCTCAATGGAGAAAAACTGAAAGCTTTTCCGCTAAGGTCAGGAACACGGCAGGGATGTCCGTTATCACCACTGCTATTCAACATAGTACTAGAAGTCCTAGCCTCAGCAATCAGACAACAAAAGGAAATTAAAGGCATCCAAATCGGCAAAGAAGAAGTCAAACTATCACTCTTCGCAGATGATATGATACTCTATGTGGAAAACCCAAAAGACTCCACTCCAAAACTGCTAGAACTTGTATAGGAATTCAGTAAAGTGTCAGGATATAAAATCAATGCACAGAAATCAGTGGCATTTCTCTACACCAACAACAAGACAGAAGAAAGAGAAATTAAGGAGTCCATCCCATTTACAATTGCACCCAAAACTATAAGATACCTAGGAATAAACCTAACCAAAGAGACTAAGAATCTATACTCAGAAAACTATAAAGTACTCATGAAAGAAATTGAGGAAGACACAAAGAAATGGAAAAATGTTCCATGCTCCTGGATTGGAAGAATAAATATTGTGAAAATGTCTATGCTACCTAAAGCAATCTACACATTTAATGCAATTCCTATCAAAGTACCATCCATTTTTTTCAAAGAAATGGAACAAATAATCCTCAAATTTATATGGAACCAGAAAAGACCTCGAATAGCCAAAGGAATATTGAAAAAGAAAGCCAAAGTTGGTGGCATCACAATTCCGGACTTCAAGCTCTATTACAAAGCTGTCATCATCAAGACAGCATGGTACTGGCACAAAAACAGACACATAGATCAATGGAACAGAATAGAGAGCCCAGAAATGGACCCTCAACTCTATGGTCAACTCATCTTCGACAAAGCAGGAAAGAATGTCCAATGGAAAAAAGACAACCTCTTCAATAAATGGTGTTGGGGAAATTGGACAGCCACATGCAGAAAAATGAAATTGGATCATTTCCTTACATCACACACGAAAATAGACTCAAAATGGATGAAGGATCTCAATGTGAGAAAGGAATCCATCAAAATCCTCGAGGAGAACACAGGCAGCAACCTCTTCGACGTCAGCCGCAGCAACATCTTCCTAGGAACATCACCAAAGGCAAGGGAAGCAAGGGCAAAAATGAACTATTGGGATTTTATCAAGATCAAAAGCTTTTGCACAGCAAAGGAAACAGTGAACAAAACCAAAAGACAACTGACAGAATGGGAGAAGATATTTGCAAATGACATATCAGATAAAGGGCTAGTGTCCAAAATCTATAAAGAACTTAGCAAACTCAACACCCAAAGAACAAATAATCCAATCAAGAAATGGGCAGAGGACATGAACAGACATTTCTGCAAAGAAGACATCCAGATGGCCAACAGACACATGAAAAAGTGCTCCATATCACTCGGCATCAGGGAAATACAAATCAAAACCACCATGAGATATCACCTCACACCAGTCAGAATGGCTAAAATTAACAAGTCAGGAAATGACAGATGCTGGCGAGGATGTGGAGAGAGGGGAACCCTCCTACACTGTTGGTGGGAATGCAAGCTGGTGCAACCACTCTGGAAAACAGCATGGAGGTTCCTCAAAATGTTGAAAATAGAACTACCCTATGACCCTGCAATTGCACTGCTGGGTATTTACCCTAAAGATACAAACGTAGTGATCCAAAGGGGCACGTGCACCCGAATGTTTATAGCAGCAATGTCTACAATAGCCAAACTATGGAAAGAACCTAGATGTCCATCAACAGACAAATGGATCAAGAAGATGTGGTATATATACACAATGGAATACTATGCAGCCATCAAAAGAAATGAAATCTTGCCATTTGCGACGAGTGGATGGAACTAGAGGGTATCATGCTTAGCGAAATAAGTCAATCGGAGAAAGACAACTATCATATGATCTCCCTGATATGAGGGAGAGGAGATGCAACATGGGGGGTTGAGGGGGTAGGAGAAGAGTAAATGAAACAAGATGGGATTGGGAGGGAGACAAACCATAAGTGACTCTTAATCTCACAAAACAAACTGAGGGTTGATGGGGGGAGGGGGTTGGGAGAGGGGGGTGGGGTTATGGATATTGGGGAGGGTATGTGCTATGGTGAGTGCTGTGAAGTGTGTAAACCTGGCGATTCACAGACCTGTACCCCTGGGGATAAAAATATATGTTTATAAAGCTGTAAAAAAAAAAAAAAAAAAAGAAAGAAAGGATGAATACCCAAGTTTTTTAGCAACATGGACGGGACTGGAAGAGATTATGCTGAGTGAAATAAGTCAAGCAGAGAGAGTCAATTATCATATGGTTTCACTTATTTGTGGAGCATAACAAATAGCATGGAGGACAAGGGGAGATGGAGAGGAGAAGGGAGTTGAGGGAAATTGGAAGGGGAGGTGAACCATGAGAGACTATGGACTCTGAAAAACGATCTGAGAATTTTGAAGGGGTGGGGGTGGGAGGTTGGGGGCACCAGGTGGTGGGTATTGTAGAGGGCACGGATTGCATGGAGCACTGGGTGTGGTGCAAAAATAATGAATACTGTTATGCTGAAAAAATAAAAAAAAACTAAAAAAAAAAAAAAAGATCAATCTGTTGCCCATCTTCCCATCCTCCTTTGCTACTAGTGTTGATCTTCTAGCCCCTTTTGATCAATGAGCCTTGGCAGAAGTTGGTTTGGGGTGTGTGTGTGTGTGTGTGTGTGTGTGTGTGTGTGTGTGTGTAAATGCTCTAAGGAACTCCTTTCCTGATAAAAAAAAAAAAGACAAACCCAGCTTCTGCGGCACCAGCCCCCCTTCCTCACAGCTTAAACCCAGTCGTGATGCTCCATGACTCCCATGTCATTTTGCAATAGAAATGTCCATCCAGCATGAGAACAAAAGTAACACAGTAAGAACAGGGGAAGGGGCAGAAACCCCTGGCCTCCGATGGATGCCGCCAACATCCTACTACCTGACACAAGCATGAAACTTAGTTAATGAAACCCGCTCCATAAATTGTGAAATGCAAGTGATGGTGTCTAGATGTTCTGCAACTATATAAACAGAGAAAATAGCTCATCAAAGTGGAACCAAAAGGGCAGTTGGGTGGCTCAGTCAGTTAAGCGTCTGCCTTAGGTTCAGGTCATGATCCCAGGGTCCTGGGATCGAGCCCCGAATTGGGCTCCCTGCTCAGCAGGGAGTCTGCTTTTCCCTTTACCCCTCCCCACTGCTCGTGATATCTCTCTCTCTCTCTTTTTCTCTCACTCTCTCTCTCAAATAAATGAATAAAATCTTAAAAAAAAAAAGTGTAGCCTGAGACCAAAGATAAGATATGGATGCCACTTTCTGGAAAGTTCTACCAACTTCTCAGATCTTGTGCCTTACCTACTTCCCATTCCAAATTTCTCACCTTCCCTTCTCCTCCTCCTCCTTCTCCTCTCTCTCTCCCTTTGTCATGACTCTGTCCAAGATTTCCTAGTCCTTTGCGCTGAAAGACAGACTAAGAGAGAGAAACTGGTTTCAATATGAATTTCATGGCTTCAACATTTCAGAGACCTATATTTGCACCAAATTAAGAAACAACCATTCTGGAAGCTTGCCATTTCTACCGCTTGCCATTTCTACCGCATTGTTGCCTGACACAGTGTGGACAGGCGCTCAAGCATTTGTTGAAGGAAGGGCGGTCAACCAACAGAGAAGCTTCTCCAAGGAGTGGTCAGTGTGCCTGGCCTGCTAGATCGCTTCAAACCACCAGATGGCAACCTCAGCAAGGCGTACTCGAAGCCCTCCGGCATCCTAAAGGTAACAGTCACCCTTCATTTGCTCACAAGGTTTATTTTCTTTGGACAAAATCATCTGATGAAAGGCATTCTTTCTTTTATTTTTAAGATTTTGCTTATTTGAGAGAGAGGTAATGAGAGACAGAGGGAGCACAAGCAGGTGGAGGGGCAGAGAGAGAAGCAGACTACCCACTAAGCAGGGAGCCCAATGTAGGACTCGATCCCAGGACTCCGGGATCATGACGTGAGTCAAAGGCAGATGCTCAACCGACTGATACAACAGAATTCGATACAAAAAATGAGCAGGCTGCCCTTCGTCCTGGCCAGAGAAAGAGAAACTTGGCCATGACAAAAATCCAAGCCATGAGTGTGACTGACGGTAAACGGGGCTGCCTTGGACCCAGGGCTCATATAGCGTCTCTCCCAACCACAGTACCAGGCCAAGCCACAAAAGATTTTTTAAAATCGTAATTGCACTGATGTTCCCTCACAGGGGCTGAGTGGGAGGCATATTACGAAGCACTGCACCCAGGGAAACTTCTTTCAAATCCTCTGTACCCACTGCTGTCCCAAGGCTTTCATATGCGTTCTGCTAAAATGTATTCCTCCTTTATGTGAAATTCAAATTTAACTGAGTGTTTTATCTACCAACCTTACCGTATCCTTATATAAAAGCAATGTATACCTTTTCATTTCCCAGTCCCCCAACCTGCCACAGCTTCCTTGGTTCTCAATCCTTCTAGAAGACTGGAGTAGTAGGAAGGGTAGAGTGGAGTCCTCCAGGTTGTTCTCAGATGTGACCTATTTATTTCCCTTGTAACATTTTTGCTTTTTTTTTTTTTTTAAAGATTTTATTTACTTACTTGAGAGAGAGAGAGAGAGTGCATGAGCAGGGGAAAAGGCAGAGGAAGAAGGAGAAGCGGAGCAGGGAGCCTGATGGAGGGCTCGATCCCAGGACTCCAGGATCACGACCAGAGCCAAAGGCAGATGCTTAACTGAGCCACCCAGGCGACCGTTTTTGCTTCAGTGCATGTGAAATAGAGGCGCGTATGAAACGTCCTGTGCAGATGGTAACAATTCAAACACCATCCTGGGCTAGTAAGCAAACTAATAACCTTGCTCAAGCCCTGGGAGGTCCACGCCCTTGAAACATCACTGTCTACACTTTGGAGGCTAGCCTTCCACACCATCCCTTCTGCACATGAAAACACACAAGAGGGATTTTGTTTGCCTTAAAAGAAATCATTATGCACCTTGAGCCCCCCCCACCATCACCACTTGATATGTATTTATCTGCATTTCCATCTCCAACCCTATAATTATAACTCTATCCCTGTATCTATGTATATCTATCTCCATATAGCTCTCTCTCTATTTATACCTGTGTCTCTTTCTAGGCGGAGAGGGAGAGAGGACATATCTATTCCAGACATCTCACCAGGTCATTACACAAAGCTCCGGCTCATTTTTTTTTTTTCCTCTAAAGCTGAATAGCCCATCAAAATTTATTCCATTTATCCCACAGAAATACAAGGCACCGAGGTAAGGATTTTTGTACAAGGTTGTTTACCCCAGCAGTCTGTTGTGACAAGAAGCTGAAAGGAATATAGGACAATCTGTAGGGAACCATTGTGCTTATTTATCTCGAAAGGCTTTACCACTGGCTCTGGAATCCCTCTTTTCTTAGCAGTCAAGTGCTAACCAAGGGTGCTCGAGGATCCCACCCAGAGGGAGACTTTTTCTACCTGCACATCTTTACAATGGATATTTAAAGCCTCACTCTGCCTCCCCAGTTCCACCCCTCTCCCTCCTACGGTCCCTCCTTCCTGACTTTCAACTACTTTCTACTGGAGAATTCTGAGAGGTTTATGTAATTAAGATGATTTCACCAGGGGTGCCCAGCTGGCTCAGTCAGTGGAGCATACAACTCTTGGCCTCAGGGTTGCAAGTTCAAGCCCCACAGTGGGCGTGGAGCTTACTTAAATAAATAAATCAAAATGAAATGATTTCACCAAATTACGTGGAAAGAGCTGGACTTTTATTCCAATAGCCTAGCCTAGCCAAGCAATTGCATGTCTCTTTAGGAAGACTCTGGTACGTTTTGGCCTAGACCCCCAACATTTTCCAAAAGGAGGAACCCTTTCAGATGTCAGGCACTCCACATGTTGGTTGTAATGAAAATCGAGGCTCCCTTCTCTTAGTAATGGTTCCCCAGTTTTCTTTTGGGAAACCAGCAAAAGAGGGCTCTCCATCAGTCCATGTGCCCGAATGGAGGATCTCACTTCCGGGTGCTATGAGCCCCTGACCATAGTCTGGCCAATCAGATTCCATCATGTGCCAGAGATCGTCACGTGAACCACTCTGGGCCAATAGGAAACTGGCCTGCTCTGCAGGAGTTGCCAGGCTGCTAGGCAGGTGTGCCTCCACCTGCCAAAGCCACCTTGTCCACACGGGGGATGAGTCTGTAAATGAAAATAAGATCGAAAGATGCATGGTGGCTCAGTCCACAGCACATGGGACTCCGGATCTAGGGTTTTAAGTTTGAGTCCCATATTGGGTGTAGCGATTACTTAAAAATAAAATCTTGAAGAGAGGAGGGGAGGGGAGGGAACCACAGCCCAGTAATGGCAAAACACAGATTCCTGTGGTGTTGGGGTTCTGGCATCCAACTGGGTCAAAATTCAGACCTACTACTACCTTTTGCTTTTGCAGTCACATAAACCAAATCATAAAGCCAATCTGAGTTGGGTTTCTGTTTCTCGAAACTGAGAGGTAGATGCTGTAATTACTCATCAGATGCTAAATGTTTGCCTGTGTTCCCAGGGCACAAGACACGGTTTCTTGTTTCCTGCTAATTCTGCCTATCCCCTCGATGTGCAGAAACTCCAATGTTTATGTGAAACAGCCCTCCTACGCTTTCAATTCAATGGCTCTTCCTGCTCACTAGAAGGAGCCCTGAAGCAGATGCTCCTCCCCAACCCAGTGAGCCTTTTCCTTTCTCCTGTTGCTTGGAGGAAACTTTCTGTCTCCTGTTCCATTTAGAAGAGGGACAGAATAGGAATGGCGTGACGGTCAAGAGTGAGGGTTCTAGGCAAGCTGACCGGGTTCTACCACTTAACAGCCCTGGAACCCTGGCCAGTCGCCTCGGCTTCCTATCTGTAAAATGGGGCTGGTATTAACTCCTCTGTCTGGTTGAATGAATGAACGAGTGAATGAAATTAACAGAGAAGCCCATTATAGGGTCATTGCCTCTCACCATCCCTGAGGACTGAGGGTTCCACCTCTCCGGCTCACTGAGCATTATCTAAGTGAGGATGGTGGGTGCCTTGTGCTTGGAAGAGCCCATGCTTGGTTTAATACTCTACAGCCGCCGTCCTGACAGTTTTAATAATTTTTAACAAAGGCCCCTGTGTTTTCATTTTGTCCTGCAAATGTTGTGCCCATTTCTGGCTATAGGTATCTTTCACAGTCTATCCAAAATCATGTCCTATGAAAAAGCATTGAGGGCCTAGAAGAGAGGTCTCCTTTGGGGCGGAAACTGGTGGGAGGAAAGCTGCCCAGAACCAGATCCATCAGCCTCTAAGTCAGCGTGGGCCCTGGGCTTGCAGAGGCAGGGAATTACTGCTGACTCGACCTTCAGCCTGCGGGGGGGGGGGGGGGGGGGGGGGGGGGCGGGGGGGAGTGATGCAGGAGACAAGTTCCGATGCCAGAGCTAGTGCCAGACTCCATGGAAGACCCCTCTCTCTTCCTCCCTGCCTCCTTTCTTTCTTCCTTTTGCCTCTTTCTCCCTGCTGTCTGCCTATTCTCAAGTTATCCTTCACCTTTCTTCCCCTCTGTGCTCTCAGATTTCTCTTTTTTCTCTCTTTAAAGTCAACAAATATTTTAATCCCTACTCTGTTCTGGGCATCGAACTAAGGACAATCCCCTGGGGGGGCTCTGTCCTCATCACCTTTAATTCTTTACCTTTGTTTCTGTTCTGTTTTTTATTCTTTCTTGGTCTTCCTTTCCTCTGTCTTCTCTCTCTCTCTATCCTTCCGGTTCTGTCTCTCTTTGTCTTTCTGTTTCTGTCTCTTTATGTTTCTCTCCGCACATTTTTCTGTGTGTTTCTCAGTCTCCTTTCTTACTGCCTCTCCTCCCAGTTTCTGTGTCTCTGTTTCACTCTGTCTCTGTCTATCTCTCTGTCTCTCTCTTGGTCTCTGCATCCCGCCCCCACTGGAGCACCCCCGCACCAGTTTCCTCTCGCAGGCACCCAGTTGACAGGCTGCTCACGTTGTAGGTTGCCTTGAAACCTACCATGCACATTCTCATGGCTGGATTTTTCTGTGTCCACCTCTGTTAAAAAATCTTTTGACCTTTGAGATTCCAACAAAAAGAGCAGAAGTACAATCTCAGGGAAAAGCAGCACCTCCAAAGAAAGCCTCATTCCTAAGCTTTGTGCTTTTAAAACACACATGGCCCTGTGGGTGTGCGCAGGCCTCTGAGGTCCTCCAATTGCCCCCCCCATAAGGGGGAGGGGGGAGCTAGTGCTGGTGACAATTTTGTTTTCCGGAATCTGTCAACATGAGCAGCAGATGTGCCCAGCAATTGCCTCCTAATCCTGCTGAGCCATTTGCCACAAATCCCTCTTTTGTCACAATTAAGCCCAGAGTTTAAGAGAGTGACAAGACAAGGGGTGGGAGAACAGGGGAAGGTTGTGAAAAGAGCCTGGGGAGGTGTTAAGAACACAGCAGAGGAGCCAGACTGTCCCCTGAATCAAGGCTGGCTGCCTAAGTAAGGGCTGGATGACCTTGGGCAGGAGACCCTTAACAAGCCTGGAGCCCTCACATTGTGCCTGGTGCTGTGATGACCTCTGCAGGGATGATCTCACTTAATCCTCCCAGCAACCCTGAAAATAACAAACCACTATTGATAAGGAAGCTGAAGCCCGGAAAGGCTGGCTAACCGGTCCAATGTCACACAGCTACATGGTCACCCTTCAAATAGATTCCTGAGCCTGGGGGTCTTTATGGGATGGTGGTTCCTGTGACCTCCCTCAGGGTACACTGACCACCACCTTAGTCCCCAAGGGAATGTGTCATCCATCACAGACCAGCCTCTGGGAACTGAGTAGGTCCTTATTCTGCTGTCCTCTTCTGCAGAATGGAGTCTGTGCAGTCCCCACAAAGTCAGGGAAGCAGAAGACCCCGGTTGTCAGGAAAGACACTGGCGAATGGGTATGCGAATAGAGACCATTTTTGGCAAGGCTTTGGGGAGGCTTGGTCTATTGCAGAAGCATCCAGAACTCCAGCCAGTGGCCTCCCAGTGACTGTTTCTTGGCCACTAGAGGAGAGGCAACCACGCGTGGAGAGTCAGCAACTCTCCTCCAGAGCCCGGCCAACCCCTTAGACAGGCCCTTCTCCGGGGAGGGCAAGATGGCAACAATCTAGGCATTTTTTTCTTTTCACACTTGAACATGTCTGAAATCAGAATGTATCTTACAAATGGTGCCCTTTCGCAATTACTTGGCAGCACTGTCTTTAGCGTGCATAAAAGAACAGGGAGTCTTACAATTAAAGAGGCAGCCTTCTATTCCCTGAACTACTGCAGCTTAGGGGCTGGTTCTCATTGGCCCCACCTGGATCACGTGCCTCTCCCTGGCCAATCACCGCAACTCTGGTTGTAGAACCAACCCTGGTTGTAGAACCTGGTTGTAGAACACCGCAAACCTGGTTGTAGAGTCAGGTGTCTCTCGGGTGTGACAGATTGCACTCAGCATCACCTAACCGGGTGGACCAATAGAGTGAGGGACGGTTTCTGAGAGAAAAATCAGAGTATTGCCACCAGAAGAGAGGTCTGTGGGTTCTGGGCAGGCAGAAACCATTGCTGCCTCCTCCACACAGGGTCATTCTGAGATTTGGTGAGAGTATGTGCATGAAACCAGGGGCCCCTAGTAAGTGCCCATACTCTAGTGTCCTGTTACTATTAAAGATGCTAAGTTGGGGCGCCTGGGTAGCTCAGTCATTAAGTGTCTGCCTTCAGCTCAGGTCATGATCCCAGGGTTCTGGGATCGAGTCCCCTATCTGGCTTCTCGCTCTGTGGGAGCCTGCTTCTCTCTCTCCCTCTGCCTGCCCCTCCCCTTGATTGTGTGCACGCTCTCTCTCTATGACAAATAAATAAATAAAATCTAAAATAATAATAATAATAATAAAGATGCTAAGTAGACACATTTCACCTTATTGATTCAGGCCTCTAGATAGAACTTCAGTTCACAGAAAATTCCCAAGACAGAAAAACAAGTTCAGTGATATCACCAGGAACTATTCAGATGAATCAAAGACATTGACTCTAAACCGACAGGCATTCTGTGTTCTTTTTCCCTTTTTTCATCTTTTCAATGTATTTGAAATTTTTCCCAATTAAAAAAAAATGGTGGGAATAAGCACATGAAAGAGACACTTAATGAGCGACTACTTCACTCCCGCTAGGATAGACAGAGTTTAAAAGCCCAGAAAATCGAAAGTGTTGGCGAGGATGTGGGGAAACCAGAACCCTCATAAAACTGATGTGAGAACAACTGGGCAATTCTTCAAAAAGCTAAATAGTGAATCTTCATAGGCTATAACAATTCCCCCCTTAGGTATACACCCAAATGAATTGGAATCAGGAGCTTAAACAGATCCTTGTATGTGGCTGTTCATAGCAGCACTATTTACAATAGCCAAAAGGTGGAAACAACCCAAATGTCTATCGATAGATAAATGGCTTAATAAACTGTGTTATATCCATACCGTGGACTATTACTCAGCCATGAAAGAGAATGAAGTCCTGACACAGGCTAAAAAGTGAATAAACCTAGAAAACATGATCCCAAGTGAAAGAAGCCGGACACAAAAGGTACCATATTATATTATTCCGTTTATGGAAATATCCAGAATAGGCAAATCCATGGAGACAGGAAGCAGACTGGCAGTTTCCAGGGGCTAAGGGAGGGGGAAGAAGAGTAACTGCTTCGTGGGTGTGGACTTTTCTTTAGGACTGATAAGAATGGTTTGGATTTGTGGGGCGCCTGGGTGGCTCAGTGGGTTAAGCCACTGCCTTCGGCTCAGGTCATGATCTCAGCGTCCTGGGATCGAGTCCCGCATCGGGTTCTCTGCTCGGCAGAGATCCTGCTTCCCTCTCTCTCTCTCTGCCTGCCTCTCCATCTACTTGTGATCTCTCTCTGTCAAATAAATAAATAAAATCTTTAAAAAAAAAAAAAAGAATGGTTTGGATTTGGATAGAGATGGGGTCATACAACACAGCGAATGCATTAAGTGCCGTGGAATCGCTCACCTCAAAATGGTTAATTTCAGGGGCGCCTGCGTGGCTCAGTCAGTTAAGCATCTGACTCATGTTCTCAGCTCATATCTTGAGCTCAGGGTCATGAGTTCAAGTCCCATGTCGGGCTCCACACTGGGCACGGAACCTACTTAAGAAAAAATGTTTTTAATGAAATAAAATGGTTAATTTTATGTTAGTATGTGAATTTTACCCTGATTTAAAAAATGGTAGGAAAATAAAATGAAAATAAACATATAAAAACCCCATGCAGGAAATATCCACAGGTAAGTAGGGAAATGAGTCAGGGAAAGGGAGGCTGTCCATAAAAGGAACAGTAGACAAGGGCATAGCTTGTGTAATGGCGTTCTCTTCCACCTGGGAACCCCCAGGAGCCAGCGTAGACACACACCTTAGTCTGTGCATGCCAAACAGGGAGAGAGCTGAGACAGAATTGCTCCTCAGCTCCCATCAGTCACGGGGCTAGGACTGCTCTCAGAAGGCATGAATTCCCGGCCATGGCTGGCCTGTCACCTGTGCCAACAGATGGGGCTGTCCGGAGAAATCCCCCAGGGCAAGGGACACAGGTGTGGAGAAGTGGTAAGGGCCATGAGGACACGTGGCATCTATTGCAGATTCTGAGGCCAGAGTATATGACAAGACAAACAAAGGTCTTTCTTTTGCAGCCAAATGGCAGGTAAAATCCAGACCAAATAAACACAGGTTTCTCCATTTGCATCTGTAGGAGTAGCAAGGTCTTTTGTGGAATCTCACAGAGGATTACTTTTCTTTTTTTTTTTTTTTTTTAAGCTACACCACCCCCCAGCTCATTAGGAAGCTGGAAAGGAGGGTCCACACCACTTTCCTCTGACAGCCCCCCATCCCCAGTCCACCAGTAATCAGACTTTTTTGGCAGGTGGGTCACACACCTGCTGGGAATGTCTCCCCAAATCTAGCAGAATCTCAGGGTTTGTGAAAAATGTATGCCTGGCTCTCACCCCCACACATCAGTATGTGAACCTCATGAATTCTTAAAGAACTACCCCAACCTGAGATTCCCTAGCAAGACAAGCCAGGGCTCCTGGGAATGAATTCCACAAGGAAGGAAATGCCAGCCGGTGGGCACATAAACTCCCCTTGCCAGAGCAGGCTCGTCCTCACCCTGTGATCACACGTTCACACACAGCAGCCACCGCATCTGGTGGCTTAAAAGTGGGACCGCTGAAGATAAGTGGGAATGAGTTGGCTAGGCAGGCCCAGAATGCCGGGGGGGTGGGGGGTGAGGGGCGGCGAGTGTTGAAAATGACTTCATCTGCCGGGTTCTACTTCCCTTTCTCTAGAAGGTGAAGTTGACCAGGTCAGAGAGAACCTCAGCAGGTGGGGTAATTTTGTCCTTGACTTCCACCCATAGACTGACACGTGCTCCCCACGGTAGCTGGTATGCACTGAGCCTGTCACCGCCTCTTCAAAACACTGCTGGTTTCCATGGAAACACAAAAGCACTTACTGAGAGTGCCGCTGGAAATTTCAAGTCAAGATGTCCAAAACTCTCCCTGCAGTATATTTTTCTGAGACCTGATTTGAAAGAGAAACAATAGCACAACTTTGCGAAGAAGACAAAGGAAGAGCCGTGACTGTGAAAACGGCTTGACGCCATTTGCGGATCCCCACAGACTGTCTAGAATCTGTCCATTTAGAAATAAGTTCAAGGCAGATATGGGGGAAAGCGTATGCATGGCCCCATAGGCTCCTGACTTCAAACCCGATTTTGTTGCGGCCACGAGCCTACTAGGGGTTCACAGAGTTTCAATCTTGACAGGACAATACAGCAATAGGACTCTTAAGACACTTGCTAAATGAACCCAGAATCTCTTGCATGCCGATCTGCCTCCTACTCTCAGAGCTAAAAAAGAGCTTCTCAGCTCGGATGATTATATATCTATTTTTTTCAATCTACTCTGTGAGGCGGTAATGTGGAACAAAAGATAATGTCTTCCTTTTAACAGCTGTGAGATTGGCGTGCCGTAAGACGAAATTTTCTTTTAAACTCCCGGAGAAGATACTCGATGTATTAAGAAAAAAAAAAAAGTTCAAAAAATAATTTGAGAAACTGGAATTTTTAAAATTCTCTCTATTATGATATAAAAAAAAACTTGTCAGCCACATCTTCCTATTCTGACCTTTGACTTTTGTCTGGGCCGCTAGATGTGTGGCCTTATCCTCTTGGTGTTTTGTTTTGTTTTGTTTTGTTTTAAAGATTTTGTTTTTTAAGTAAACTCTACACCCAACACGGGGCTTGAACTCACAAAGTTGAAATTAAGAGTCGCACAGTCTCCGGACTGAGCCGGCCAGGTGCTGCTCTCTCCTCCCGCTTTTACTTCTGATTCAAATCATTAGTGGGAAACTTCTAACTTCTCCACTTCGCATGTTGGAGTTACCATTTGTCCTTCCAGTTACTCCAGGTAGAAATCCAGAAGCCACTTTGATTCTTTTTTCTCCCCCAACCCCCCCAGATCAGTCAGCTCAGGCTGCCAGAACCAAATATCATAGATGGGTGGCTAAGCAGCAGGAATGCATTTTCTGCTGGTTCTGGAGTCTAGAAGTCTGAGATCAGGACACCAGTGTGGCTGGGTCCCGGTGAGAGCCCTCTTCCTGACTTGTAGATGGATGCTTTCTTGGTCTGTTCTCACGTAGCAGAGAGAAAAAGAAAGAGAGACAGCAAGCTATCTGGTGTCTCTTCATAGAAGGGCACTAATCCTGTCGTGAGAGTCCCACCTTTGTGACCTCATTTAAATCTAATTGCCTCCCAAAGGCCCGGTGTCCAAACACCATCTTGTGGGAGCTTAAAGTTTCCATTGAATTTGGGGGGAACATAATTCAGTTGCTAGCATCCCAGGAATCATCAATCACCAAAATCTTGTTCATTTCATCTTCCAAATTCTTATTGAGCATTTTTCTCCTCTCCATTGCCCCTACCACTGTTCTAGTTGAGATGCTTGTCGTCTCTTGTGAAGACTGTTGCAGTAGGCTACTAGCTAACCTCTCTGCTCCTGAACTTGCCCTCTTTAAATCCACCCTACAAATATTAGCCTTGTTTTCCAAAAATGGAGGCCAGATAGCATAGCATGGAAGCCAGACATCACGATAAGGCATAAGTATAGCTGAAAAGTTCAAGGCGGTGGATTGTATCAGTCATAATCGATGCTCTACCTCTTGGAAAGCCCAGCCAACACTACCACAGCCAAAGCTTCCAATGCCTCAGTGCTGGCTTCCTTGACTCTTTCAGAGTGAGGTTGGGGTCAGGTACAATCTCCATCCAACTTGGCATGGCAGGATTTCTGGCAGCAGTAGCCCTCAGGTCCACAACCATAACAGACTCCTGCAGACTCCGCTCCTCCCATCACATCTAGACTTGGATAAAGCCCTGCATCACAGGGCCTGGGATCTGGCCTCCCCAGCAGCTTCCCAAAAGGGCCGGGTGAGTGTGCAGACTTGCCCCATGGGGTCAGCTTGGGCCAACGAGTATCAAGAGCCTCTCTCTCTCTCTCTCTCTCTCTCTCTTTCTCTTCAGTGAACAGGGCTGAGGCTCAGTGTTTCTCTGCAGCCTGTCCAGAGATATTCCATGTGACCGAGCAACTGGCTGTGCCTCTCCATGGTCCCCTAAAATTCATTCCTTTTGCTTCCTTCTTGGGCTTATCCCCATCCTATAATCTTTACCTGACCCCTCCCCAAATACCATTTCTTCTGTATCAATTTCCCTAGTTTCCCACTATCCCTGCCCCACCAACAGGTGGGGCCAGATACCCCTTCTCTGTCCTTCTACAGAAATCTGCATTGTTGAAGCCCTCAGGTTTACTCAATGACCCAACCCCCCATCACTCTCCTCTCTAGTCAAGGAACCCATTTCTGTAATCTTCAATACCTAGCACCATGCCTAGAGCACTCAATAAGGATTTGCTAAATCCGAGGCCCCATTATGGTTACTTTATGAGACATAAAATAGTGAACAAGATTTCTACAGACATAAGATGCCAAAGAAGGCATTCCTGGATGCAGAAAGGCAGGAAAATGCCAATGTATAGGGGATACACTTGGCCGGGTAGTTTGGGGCTCTCTTTTGGAAGGTCTTGGCAACCAAGCTGATGAGTCTACATGTCTTTTCTGTGAGAGAATTGGGAGTTTTCGAAACCAAGAGGTTGCTTTAGAAGCTTAAACTGTGGTTGATGTATAGCTTGAATGGGGGATTGGGAGATACAGATGGGAATGGCGGGGCTCAGAATCACTAGCAGCAAAGACAGTGGGAAAGAGAGGCTGTGGGACAGATAGGCGAGGCAGAGTCTATTGGATGGGCAAAGCACTCAGGAGTGGAGGGGATCAAAGTTGGCTTCTAGTAATCAGAACAGGAGCTCTGGGAGAAGGCTGGGAACAGAAACTAGAAGGCAGGAAGAGTTTTTGGGTTGGGGCTGGGGTGTCAAAAGCCTTTTTTTTAATTAATTAATTTATTTGACAGACACAGATCACAAGTAGCTGGAGAGGCAGGCAGAGAGAGGGGGGGAGCTGAGCAGAGAGCCCGATGTGGGGCTCCATCCCAGGACCCTGAGATCATGACCTGAGCTGAAGGCAGAGGCTTTAACCCACTGAGCCACCCAGGCGCCCCTCAAAAGCCTTTTTATAAAGATAAGACTCTTTCCTGCCACACACACACACACACACACACACTCCACCACCAGCAATACCCAAGAGCCAGGTGTGGTGGTTCTAATTTTCATTTTTCACCACTGTTCTCTCATCAGGGATGAGCACAGGCATTACATAACATTTCCACAAATTCAGAGGACAAGAGCCATCTGTCTAGCCAACTGATGATTTAAATGTAAGGTGAGTGGAAATGTCAGACCCCCGACTCCTTCACTTTCCCTGAAAAGTCCACCTAAATTAAACATTCATACTGAGGGCAGATACTTCTTGAGACTCAATGAATGTATTTGTGGGACAGGAAAGCAAGCCAAAGAGGAGGGAAGAGAAAGGGGGGAAGTTATGTGACAATAGGAAAATTCCTCTTTCCTTACACCAACTCACTGTGCTTCTGGAAAGGAGGAAACTTGGAGGCTACCTATGGAACAAGCCGTTACTATTATTGCCATCATTATTATGTTCACATTCCAAACATGATTTCAGTGCCCAGCTGTGGCTATGAATTGGCCCGTGGTTTAAGAGCATTGGTGGAACATCTCTTGGATAAGCTGGCAGTAAGGAAAGATGGGAGGTCCAAGTTGCAATCCCTGTCTCCCAAGGTCACTCTCTAAAATGGGCACTCTGAACACATCGCTTAGAACTAAGAGACGAGGCATACCTCGGGGCTCAGGCAGTTAAGGGTCTGCCTTTAGCTCAGGTGCTGATCTCAGGGTCCTGGGATCAAGCTCCACGTGGGTCTCCCTGCTCAGCTTGGAGCCTGCTTCTTCCTCTCTCTCTGCTACTCCCCTGTGCTGTGCGCTCACTCTCTCTCTCTCTCTCTCTCTCAAATAAATAAATAAAATCTTCTAAAAAAAAGAATAAGACACATGTAAGACATCAGATTTGCCATTAAAAAAAGAATTAAGGGACTAGAGATTATTAAATACAGTGAGAGGCTACAGGTAAAAATTTAGCCTTTGCATAGTGTGCAAACAATCAAAAAGTATTTGGGAGCCCAGGGGTACCATCTTGGGCTGGAACAGTTTGGAGAACATCCTCTCCTAGCTTTCATCAAGTTATTCTCAGTGGGCTTCACCAAGGTGATACATAAAGATGAGAAGAGCTGATAAATAGGGAGCCTGGATATTACAAAGTGATTCTGACATAAGAGGAGAGGAGAGGTGCATTCCAGAAGCGAGAAAGATTGAGGCGATCCATCAGGTTCCATAAGGTAAGGCCAGTGTTTCTCAGTGTGGAGCCCAAAACCTCTACACCAGCACCACCCAAGCTCCTGGTAAAGGCAGACCCCTAGGTTCCACCCCGAGACTCTGATTCACCTGGTTAGGACCAAGGCCAGACCGTCTGCATTTTGACCCAGTCCCTGGTGATGCTGAGGCATCCTAAATCTGAGAACCACTGCAAGTCTTTCCCCCGAGCAATCCCTGGAATCACTCTCTTGTGTTCAATTATTTATTCAAATATATTTACTGAATCTTACTGTGTGCCAAGCTCTGTTCTAGGCACCAGGGATGCAGGGGACTACAAAGGAGACAAAGTCCCTGCCTTTCTAGACTTTATATCCTAGTGGGGGAGACCAACAATAAACAGATAAATAAACAATAAATGTGCAACCTGGTGAAATGCACCATTGGGAAGGTAGGCGGCGGAGGTTCTCAAGAGGACTGATGGAATGCGATTGCACATCCAAGGTCAAGGGGGGACCTCTCTGATAAGTGGCATCCGAGCAGAAATCCAATCCTTCCAAGCTCCTGAAATTCCCTGCTGCTTTGTCCATCCCCCAGCCAGCCTTCTTTATCCTCCAAATTCATTGCTTCCCCAATACTCACCCAGGATTGCCATATGCCAGGCAGATGTCTCCAACATCCCATGCCCAGCCTCATTACGGTTGCTTCTTGGCCATTCTCAGCAGTTTTTCACAATTTTCACACCCCTTCCTGGCCCCCCCAGACCGCCCCATGTCCTCATATTCTATGACCCTCTGGCAACACACACCCCCTGCACTTCTAGTTTTTTGCTCTAGATGTTTAACTTCCCAAATTGACATACCACTTCCAACATCCCACTCCGTATCACACAACCGGCTAAGGTTCCAGGATGGCTGGGGGAAGGGAGCCACAGGAATGGCAAACTCCATGAACAGCAATGAACTTCATGATTGTGCTAACCTCTCTCATGGTTAAACAAAGATTCTCAAGTTGGCAGCTTGGATGAAAAGGGTTAAAATGTGTATGCTTTGGTGCAGAAGGAGGTTGGGGACTGGAGGAAATGAATATTTGTGATCACCTCTAAACCAGACGGCATATTAATGATTTGCCTACGTGATCCCATTTAATCCTTACAACAATATTGTGAAGTAGGTAGTAAGCCCATTTTCACAGACGGACAACTGAGGCTCAGAGAGTAGCTCATGTCTAGGACCATCTGGCCAGTGATGGATGGAGCTGGGATTCAAACCTAGATCTGAATCTAAGGCTCTTCCTTGTTTTCTTCCACCAAGTGAAATGAGAGTCTGTAAAGGAAAAAAAAATTCTGAACAGTGCATCTCAGGTTAAGAGAAATCAAGAAGGCTTTGCCAGTTAAAGACTCAGAGGAACTCTGAGTGAGTACACAGCCTTTCAATTCTAGGTAGGGAGTATGTGTCAACCAGCGAGTTGAGTTTGTGACAATCACATTGTGACCTAACCACCCTACCACGCCACTGTCGCATCAGCTAGATAGAATCTGGCAGGGCTGATAAATGACCACCTTAGACAGGTATAAAGCAATGGGAAAATGCAGACAAAAATGCAGTAAAAAGAAAGTTTGCAAAAAGAAAAAGAAAAAAAGGGTAAACTAAACCCTAATACATCTGGTTCAGGCTGTTGCAAATTCCCAGATGCAGAGAACCAAATTAATTAATGAAAAATGCAAAAAAGACTTTTGCGTCCTGAAGCTATCCTAAATTCCTTTACGATGCCAGAGCTTGTAACAGCAATCCAGGTGATTTCCAGGTGCTGCTTGGCGGCACTCACCTTCTCCGTCTAGGAACGTGCCCTGCCGCAAGAAGGCTTAGACTGTCTGGTCTCTTCCAGACATAATTCTGTGTCCCTGGAATCCAGGAAACTCTGGCTACCTGCAGTGTGCAGAAGCAGCTGGTCCGGCCGGGACCGGGGCCCCTCCCCTGGAGGGAGCAAATGCCTCTCGGGTTGCAGCTGCAGAAAGAGGGAGGAGACTCGGGGGACAGGATGGTGAGCTATGGAGGCAGTGGTTTGGACACTAACTTGGTGAGTCATGCCCCCAGCAGCTTTTTACAGGAGTTGCAAATTCCAGTAATAACAGAGCAGGGACATCTCTTGAGGGACTCCCAACCAATCCAAGGTGCCAACTGCTCCATCTTGGCAGGTCTGAGTCGGCATCTGAATGGCTTCTCTGCAAAACCAGATCCTGAAGTTTTTTCCTTGCTTTGATCTCTGGGCTTCCTTGAAACCAGGAGGTTATTCTGCCCTGAAGGTGGCGGAGTTGGATGACAGCCGCTGTCAGTAGACACCACATGTGTGCGTGGTCCCTAGTCCAAGCAGGGACGCGATTCTCTTTTTCCATGTCCTGAAGGGTGAACTAGGTGTCTTCCTTTTGCCTCTCGCCATCCGCTCTCTGGCTTTCTCCTCCCTGTTCCCGCCTCTAGGGAAGCTAGCCTGCACGGTCTCCATCAATGGGCTCCCTTTCCTTTGGCATCCAGTTGGGTAGGTCCCAAGGGAAGCCCCAGTGGGAGATAAAAAGGCAGGCGGAGGGTGAGGTCCCAGCTTCCTCTTTGTGGGGTCCCCTAGTCTGTGTCTTTTAGGAGAGGGAACAGACCTCTCTAAATAATACCTCTACCTCCAGATTCTGGTAACCCCTCTCTCCCTTATCCCTTCAAGCCTAGGCAGGTAATAGCTTCTCCTGTTACTAGCCCTGAGTGCTGCATACTCCTTGAGATTGCCTTATACTTGGCCCAACCCCTTTATTAAAACCTTCTCCAATGACCCCCTCGATGCCTTGTGGGTACCTGAGTGAATTAATCATTTAGGTGAAAGCCAGCCCTGCCTGCCTGTCTCCTCCCCTGCTGTTGCTACCTCCCCCATCTGCCAGCACCGGGATCATAGACAGCTGAGCCTTGATCATGAGCCTTTGCCGATATCGTGTCGAGCACTTACAACAAAATTCAAGCTCCTTCCCAGGGCTGAAGACACCTGAACCTGCTCTCCAAACCCATCCTCTGCCCCCATGCTCCCTCTTCCTCTGCCCCAGCCATGTGGGCTTCTTACCCTCTCCCAAGCCTACCAAACTTGTTCACCCAACTTTGTACTCACTGTTCTTTCCTTCCCTCCACCTGCTTTCAGGGCTTCGGTGCAGGGGAGGGGCGGGAGGGGAGGATTCTCACAGTTGTCAAGTTTAATCTCCCTCCTGCAAGTTCCCTGAGGCAGACATACATTTCCATTTTTTTAATTTTTTCATATTTTGGCATCACTGTGCTCTGGGAGCGCCTACCGAACATGTCAGGTAACATAAACGAGGCACGTGGCCAAGGCTAATATAAATCATTCAGGCCTCCTGATCTGGCTTTTGTTTTCCCACTTTTGACAGAGACACAGAAGCAGAGAAATATCTCCTTACTTTTTTAGACACAGTTGCAAGTGACAGTCATCCTTGGTGCTGGGAAACAATAGGGAGTGGGTGCGGACAATAGCAAACCACCTGCCAGCCCATTTGCTGGTTTGCAGATCAGATATCTCCACTTTCCAAGAGAAGCTGGGAAACCAGCATTTTCCATGGCGTCTCCTAAGCTTTAGATACTGACAATTTTAAAAGGCTCATGAAAGCCACACTGAACCCCTCCTTGTGCTGGATTTAATGCAGAAGCTGTCTGTATTCCCTCACGGCCGTATACTCCGTGAGCATAACACATAGGATATGTTCAACAATACGTGCTCAATAAATAGTCTTCCCAGTCGACTTCTCAGAGTTTAGAAGTAGTTGCAAGCAGTACACCTTCTGTCCCTGGGGAATGTAAAAACAGTGGGTTTGAAATGAGAGGAAGTTTTGGCATTCTACCCAGGAGCTTCAAGGTATATCCTCTCCGAGGCTAAGATACAGTCTCCATGAAATTTCATGCAGATTAGATATCAAGACTACTTGATATGATGTGGATCAGTATTCACTGATAGGGTCCTGTCTATTTTTTTTTAAGATTTTATTTATTTATTTGACAGAGATCACAAGTAGGCAGAGAAGCAGGCAGAGAGAGATAGGAGGAAGCAGACTCTCTGCTGAGCAGAGAGCCCGATGCGGGGCTCGATCCCAGGACCCCAGGATCATGACCTGAGCCGAAGGCAGAGGCTTTAACCCACTGAGCCACCCAGGCGCCCCGTGGGTCCTATTTTGTAGTTCACATCCATTCTTTTTTTTTTTTTTAAAGATTTTATTTATGTACTTTTGAGAAAGAGAGAGAGAGAGAGTACACGGGAGGAGGAGCAGACGGAGACGAAGACTGCACTGGGCATGGAGCCCGACACAGAGCCGGATCCCAGGACCCTGGGAAGGTGACCTGAGCCAAAACCAAGAGCTGGACGCTTAACGGACGGAGCCACCTAGGCATCCCTAGCCCGCATCCATTCTGATGGTGGTTGGCATGGTGTACCTGTTGCTCAATAATTTTAATAACCTCAACTGGTGGAAAAATGAAAACCTATATGATCACAGTCTCTTACCACCAAGGAAGGCTCTTGGAGGTGGGACATGAAGCATGTTGTCATGACACGTTCTAATTCATTTAGTGGCTGAAATCTATTCGAGGATTTGTAGAGGGCTGATTCTCATAGATCTTAGGAACCTGGCCTTGCTTCTCATGCCTGTTTTTCCATCGCCGAGAATTCTTGGTTCTCACGCCGACCTTTCACGCCCAGCCAAAGCTATTCTGAGGCTTCCAGAGAGCGTGGACTGCAGAGGAAGGTCAAGAGCCAGATCAAGTTCAAGGTGACCCAGTGGAAAGCAGGGGCAGAAACAGGTGATGGCTTGGGGAAGACGTTTTAATTAATTCGTTTCTTCCACTCTATGAAGCAAGCTCTCCCAGGCCTCACAAGCAGCAGGCTCATGTCGGGTTCTACCTATTTGCACGGTAAGCAGGAAGTTCACTGTCTGTTCTAAGACTAAATAGCTCTTTACTGGATCAGCTCAAGTGATTTAGGTTTGTTCCCGGAATACATTCAGCATTTGACAACATGCAAGGGTGGCTTGGCTTTCTGGACAGATGGAATCACTCATTGTATATGCTAACCAAACAAAGCTCATCACTCAGTGTGACAAATCTATGTAAATTTATAAACTTACTCCATAGAATTTCTGGCTCAGGCTTATCCTGATCTTTCCCAGAGCAAAGACCCCCAACTTTTATTGGGGGTCGCCCAGGCCAGGGGCTTACAAACCCAGTCTTAGGATCTTCTATTACCTAATACAGAAGGGCAATATATAAAGCTAATAAAAGGCAAGCTGCTTAGAAGGCAACAACAGAGAACATCTGAGAATGTGCATATCACCCCACTCTCTTCTGCCCCTCCCTCTTCTCTTCCCCCTACAGGCACTACTGGGAGCCACGGAGTTGGAGCACAGTTAGCTGTTCTTGAACATCTTCAAACAGCTCAAGTCATGTTGGAAACCCACAACCCAAACGTTTAAAACCAGTTTGTCTAACCTTCTCATACTGTCTTCTGGGGCTCCTGGATGGCTCAGTTCATTAAGTGTCCAAGTCTTGATTTCAGCTCAGGTCATGATCTCAAGGTCGTGAGATCAAACCCTGCATCAGGCTCTGTGTTCAGTGTGGAGTCTGCTTGTCCCTCTCCCTCTGCTCGCCACCCTGCTCTCTCTCTCTCTAGTTAATTAATTAATTAATTAATTTTAATTGCCTTTTTATAATTTACAATTATGTCATATTGCAAACATTCATAGAGAATAAGAGGACACACATTCAGATACCGACCACTCACCTTTACCAAATCCTAACATTTTGCTTTATTCCTTTGGTTTTTATAAAGGAATAAGATAGTACAACGTGCTCCTTCTTAATTCCACTCCCTTCCCCTCTCCTCTCCCTTCCCCCAAATAATTACTATCTTGAAGTTGTATTAATGATCACCATGCAAGACATTAGTATTAATGCATTTATTAATACACATTAATGTACGTATTTCCCCATGCATGTACATATGCATGCATATGTAGTATAGCATATAGTTCTATCTTATATGCACATACAACAGTCCCTCACCAGCATACTGTGTTATTTATATGAGTTCACACTTTATATCAATATTATGCTTCATGTATCAATCTACAGTTTGCTTTTCCAGCTCAATATTATATTTTGGAGATCTAACCATCTCGGTACATTTAGCTCTGGCTCATGCTATAACTTCTGTCTCATATTGTTTTGTTTGAATTTTTGTGTGCATTTTCCTCTTTGAATGTTTGTTGACTCCAGTTTTGCACATGTTGCTATATATATTCTTGTCCCACTCTGAGAACTTCTCTAGGACAAAGACTCTCAAACTTACCTGACTGCCACCAAGTACACATTGTACAGCAGGACCCCGTGCAATGCACACATGCACACAAACAGAAAGTGTAAGATACACTCAGAAAAACTCTCCTTGGGGCACCTGGCTGGCTTAGTTGGTGGAGCATGGGACTCTTGATCTCAGGGTCGTGAGTTCAAACCCCACCCTGGGCATAGAGCTCACTATGGTGGAGGGGAGAAATAAACTTAAATAATCTCATAATTTCTATTGTAATTTATTCTGTTTCATTATCTTAACTCGTGGTCATGACTTGCTTTATCACTTTTGGAACAATCAGTGAGACCCCCAGTTTGAAAACCAGGGCCCTAGAGCAAAGACCAGGAAGTGGGATGGCAGGATTGGGTGTGTGCACACACCTTCTACTTTATTAAAGATGGCTAGAGTTGTGTAGATTCATACTCATCAGTAGTGTGCAAGAGTACCTGGGACTCCACGGACTCACCAACTTGGCATCAATTGACTTTTTAATTTCTGCCAACAAGATGAATGCAAAATGGCATCTCTATGGTTTTATTCTTTATTCCCCTGATGAGCAGCATGGTGAAAGGCACCTTTCCCTGAGTGTATCAGCCATTGTGTTTCCTCTTGTGTGCATTGCCGGCTTATACCTTTACACAGTTTTTATTAAGCAGTTTCATTTTGTCTTTAGCTTTCTTGGCTCTTTGTCTTTCTATATAAATTTTATCACCAAGTTATCTGGTTGCACTAAAAATACTGAGATTTTCATTAAAAATTGTTTAAATTTTATAGATTATTAGGGGAATCTTACATCTTCGTCATGTTGTCTCTTCATAGCCATGAATTTTGCATACATTGTCATCATTCACAATTTATACTCTGCCTCTCAATACTTTTTATTTCAACTTTTTTCATCTTTCCCATTTTAGTTCAATTCTTTCCTGAGGTCTTTACAGCTTTGTTGGTATTATGGAGAATTTTTTCCATTATTCTTTCAAATGCTTCCTATTTCTTTTTCTTGCCTTATTCCATTGGTAGAAAATCCAATATGATGTTGGATAGGAATGGCAAAGACGAGCATCTTTGTCTCAGCTCTGATCTTTGAGGGAAAGCATTCAGTCTCTAGCCATCAACTATAATGTTGGTTGTAAATTTTTCATAAATGCTCTTTTATCGGATTGACGGAATTCCCTTCTCTTCCTACTTTGCCAGGATTCTTTAATCATGAAAGGATGTTGAATTTTGTTAAATGCTTTTTCTGCGTCTACTGAAACATTATATAGTGCTTTGACTTTAATTTGTTAATGCGGTGAATTCTTTTTTTTTTTTTAAAGATTTTATTTATTTGACAGACAGAGATCACAAGTAGATGGAGAGGCAGGCAGAGAGAGAGAGAGAGAGAGAGAGAGAGAGGGAAGTAGGCTCCCCGTTGAACAGAGAGCCCGATGAGGGGCTCGATCCCAGGACCCTGAGATCATGACCTGAGCCGAAGGCAGCAGCTTAACCCACTGAGCCACACAGGCGCCCCTGATGCGGTGAATTCTATCAAAAGATTTTTCTCGGGTGCTTGGGTGGCTCAGATGGTTGGGTGTCTGCCTTCTGCTCAGATCATGATCTTAGGGTCCTGGAATAGAGTTCTGAATTTGGCTCCCTACTCAGCGGGGAGCCTGCTTCTCCCCCTCCCTCTGCTGCTCCCCATGCTTATGTTCTCTCACTCTCTCTGTCAAATAAACAAATAAAATCTTTTTTTAAAAAAAAAGGATTTTATCATGTTGAGCAATTCTTAATTCTCAAAAAATACTTTTTAAGGTAATTTTGAATTTTACTTTAAAAATATTTTTTAATATCACTAATAGCATACTAATATTTTGCTTTCAAAAGTTAGAATATTTCTGCACAGTATTTGCAAACACGCATTTTCCTGGAAGGATGCATGAGAAACTGGTTTTAATGATTATCTCAAGGATAGGGAACCGGGTAGTTGAGGGATAAAGGAGAGCGGTACTCCTAGTAACTGATTTGTCCTTTTTGCATTTTATTCCAGGAGTATTTAAATCCTTTTAAAAATGGGGCGCCTAGGTGGCTCAGTTGATGAAGCCTCTGCCTTCAGCTCAGGTCACAATCCCAGGGTCTTTGGATCGACAGCCCAAGAGCCCCGCATTGGGCTCCCTGCTTAGGAAGGAGCCTGCTTCTCCCTCTGCCTGCTGCTCCCCCTGCTTGTGTTTGTGCACGCTCTATCTCTCTGACAAATTAATTTTAAAAATCTTAAAAAAAATAAAGAAATCGTTTTTAAAATACTGAGTCAAATTACAATATTCCAGAAAATGCTGGATTCCTTCTGTCCACCGTGCCTAATTTCTTTTTCCTTCCTAATGGCCCCTGAAGTTACAACTCATGAATTTGGTGTGTGTCCTCTGAAGGATATTCTTTGCATTTGCCAACAATGTAATATTTTGACTTTTAAAAAGGAGAACATACTAGTGTATTCTTCTAATGCTTTTCTCCTGCTTTTCTATAAATATACATATATATCCACAGAAACTACAGAGTAACATTTTGTGTTGTGTGTATGTGCTATGCAGATGAAGTCAGACTACAAGCATAACTCTGATTTTTTGCTCTATTACTTTTACATATATTTATAAAGTTTATATATGTATATATGTAAATATATATACATATATATTTTTAAGATTCTATTTTTTTAGGCACTCTCTACACCCAACATGGGGCTCAAACTCACAACACTGTGATCAAAAGTCCCACGCTCTCCTGACTGAGCCAGCCAGGCAGGCACCCCTAGGAGCTTTACATCATCACATATATATCGAGCTCTTCCTTTTAAACTGTTGCACAGGATTATACAATATAAAAACATCTCTATTCCTTTATCGATTCTAGAATTTCTCTAGGATGGATATAGAGTAGTGACATTGTTTGTTTTTAAGATATATACATTTGTTGTCATTTTGACAAATAAGACTAAATTTCTCATTTTCTTACTCCTTTACTGACTTGCTGTGACCTTGATTTTAGCAAGGCATGTTTTCTCTCTGGACCCCCAGTGACTCCATCTGCAGCCGGAGGGAGTTGGGTGGACTCCACGAGTGGATGAGATAGCATAATGATAGGTTGTGCAGCTTCAGAGTGGGTCGGGGAGGGCTTCCCTGAGGAGACAGCGGGAGGAGGAGGGCGCCAGTGGCAGCCAAGCAGGAGACAGGCAATTTAGACTCACTTGGCCCTTATCTTGGCTCCTCCATTAGTGCAATGACAATTTATTTGGAGCTCTCATCCCAAAGCCCCCTCTGGAAGAAAGCCTGGATACTCTTTTTCTGGGGGAACTCGCCCCCCATCCCAGTGTCTCCCACAGGCAGAAATGGCAAGCATGGTTAGCAAAATGTGTAAAGGGGTAATATCGCCATGGAACCAATAAATACTCTTAACAAATACAGAGTAGTATAATTGCGCTGGTCAAAGATAATGACAGGATTTATAGACAATATTAATTCGTAATGCACTACAGATGGCATGATCCAGGAATGAACACACATTTACAACTGTATGAAGAATGTTTTCCTTCTCAGCCCTGTCAGTGTGATGCTCTGACTGTATAAGCGCCTTCGGAGAAGTCTGAGTTTGAGCAACTTCCTGAACCTGAGAAGGACCAAGTGCCCTCCCACCTTCTCAGCCCTCCGCAGGTTCAACCAATGGGAGGCTGGCAATGAAAAGAGACATCTTGTTTAATGTTCCTAAATCGGATCACTGTGTTGATTACCCACACTTTGAACAAATCTGGATGCATTTTTGGTTTCCCAATGCATGCATTTTGGTTATTTTAGCAGAATAAGGGGGGGGGGGGTTTCTTCCTCCTTTGGAGTAACAAGTGGATTCTAAGTCGTGGTGGAGGTAGGCTCTGAGCCACAGCAGATGGGGATTCTGACCCACCTTAGACGTGGGTTCCAGTGCAGGGACAATTCTGGGACATGGTGGAGGTGAGTTCTTAGGTCAGGGACCAGGTGGGTTCTAGGACAGGTGTGAGAGGTGGATTCTGAGACATGATTGAAGTATGTTCTGGGACAGGGGCAAAGTAGATGCTGGGACAGCAACAAGTCGATTTTGGGACGGAACACATGGATCCCGCGCCAGCCATCCTACTCCTGAGTTCCCAGAACCCGCCCATGCATGGAGCCCCCGGAGCCCTTAACATGTACATCCTATGACCACTGTTAGCTTATGTTTCCCACAGGCCTTAGCTCCAACATCACTTCCTTACAGAGGCCCCGGTGGGGGGCTTCCACCCCATCACATGCCCTCTGCTCCACGCGGCTCACCCTGCCCTGTCTCTTTCTACTACTCTGCGGAGCCAGGTGAGGGTGCCTTTACCTCCGTGATTACTTGGGCACCCTCGACTCCTGGCCAGACTGTGGCTCCCTGTGGGCAGGGCCCGCGTGTGCCCCGCTCCCCAAAGAGCACAGGGCCAGGCACAGGGAGGCTGCCCAACAGTCGCTCCTACTGAACCAAGGAGTTTTTCGTGACATTAGGGATCCTGTCTGATTTACAGTTTCATTCCAAGTGCCGGAGCGGCCATTTAAGTGCGCGGTGAATCAATAAATAAAGGGAAGAGGGCTTTCAGGGCCCGAGGAAGTGAGGGAGGAAAGAAGAGGGAAGGAAAGTGAAAGAGAATGGAAGGAGGAAGTTGTAGGAGGGAGAGCCGGAGCAGGGACAGAGACCGGGGACGGGGGAGCAGAGGGGCACAGAGGGAGGAACGCAGAGCGAATGAATGAACGCCCGCCCGCCCGCGCGCTCCGCCTGCGCGCTCCGCCCCCGGCCCCGCCGGGCAGTGCGTCCCGGGGTCCCCGCCACCGCGGCTCCCATTAAGCCTCCCCAACGGCCCCGCGCACGGCGCGCCGGGGTCCGAGCCCCGCCCCGCCCCGCCCCCACGCCAGCCCCGCCCCGCCCTCCGCCCGCGCCCCCTCCTCCCGCCGGCCAGCCGCGCGCGGCATTGTGGGAGTTGTGGTCCGCGCGGCCCCGCGGAGCGCAGAGCGGCGTCGGCACCGGTGGGGGCACCGACTCGGCTCCGGCTCGGGCTCCCGCGGCGTGGGCCGGGCGGTGGCCCCGCGGCGCGGGTAGGGGGCGTCTGCGCGTCCGCGCCCTCGGGTGGCGGCGTCCCCTCGGCCCCAGCATCCGCCCCCGCCGCCCGCGCGCCCGGGCGCAGGTAAGCGGCGTCTCGGGGGGCTGCCGGGCGCGGGGGGTTGGGGGGGAAGACGGCGCGGCCGGGCAGCCACCACCCCACCCCCCCGGAGAGGGGGAGGAGGCGGGGGCCGGACGGCTGCAGGCCCGCGGTCCCCACGGCTGGCGGCGGCGCGGCCGCTGGGGATGCTTGGGAACGCCGGCGCCCGCCCGCGCCCCGCGCCCCGCATCCCGGCCCGGCCGAGGGGCCCCGCCGCCCGGCGCTCGCTACGTGCAGAGCGCCGCCGGGGCTGTGTTGGCGGCGGGCAGGGCAGCACCCTCCTCGTAGCCCCTGCCCCATCGCGGTGCCCACCGCGGCGCCCCATGACCCTCCTCCCCGCTCCCTTTCCTTCCCTTCTCTCCCCCTCCCCCCAGCCCTGAGCGTCACCCACTTCCCATATTTCTCGTGGTGACCCTCCTCCCCTGTCCCATGAGCTGTCAACCATAAGCCACCTTCCCCAGTCTTCAGCCGATTGCCCACTTTTCCTGTCAATATGCACCTTTCCGTGGTCCCATCCCCCTTCTCCCCTGAACTCCTGGTGGTCACCATCTGTGTTAACCCATCCGCTGCCTCCACCTTTCCCCCACTCTCCAGAGTGGGCGGATGCTGAAAAAGCTGGCCCAGAAAGTGAGGAGGAAAGGTCTCCAGTTGCCCAAGGGGGAGGGCTGGTCCCAAGAGAGTTCCCAGGGTCCTGGGTGGGGAGGGTGACCTACATCACACCCCTTGCCCTGCTTTGCCCTGCTCTTTGGGGGTACTTCTAGGGCAGCCTGGCTGCACCCTGGGAATGACCAAAAGCTCTTTAGCACTGGGCAGCTTCTTGGATCGTAAGGTGAACTCCATTAGCCAAGTTAGAGCTGAGTCTGTCCCCTAGATGTTCATCGTATCAAAAGGTCTATTTCATTGGACTTGCTGACCAATTGGCCATGCATTCTCCAGGGCTGACTGACCTTTACGATCGGAGTTATTAAAGGTCAGAACTGCAGTGACAGGTCCCTGTCCCTAAGGAGGACAGACATGAAACAGATGCAAATGATGAGATGTGTGAAGGAAACCGGACATTACTGTGGTCCCTGAGCCAAGAACTGGAGAGGGGGAGAGAATCCATGCCCTTTCCACTGGCGCCTTCGTGGTTGTCACTGGGTGCCCTGAGGGTCAAATGTTGGAACCAGTACTTAATAAGCTGCCAGTCACCCTGCAAATGTAAAGGATTTTTTAGTGTCACATTTCAGCTGTGAGCTTTTAAACCCACCTCTGGGCTTACGGGCCTGCCAGTGTCTTTTGACTAAGAGGAAGCGGCAGGTAAGAAAAGTCCTAACTTCGGCTCTCCGTGCTGGTTATGAGAACAGGACCCGAAGCTGGGCTCAGGGCATCAGGATCTTTTGCTGCCTTTTGTTTATAGTTCAGTGTAGGGAGCGCTCATGGCGGGCCTTGTCTAGAACGAGGTTTCCCCCAGGAGGCTGGTGAGCCCCAGGGGTGTCCAGTGAAGAGATCTGTTCTTCATCCGCCCTGTGTTCCAGGTTTTCATTGTGCTGGAGTTAAGCAATTAGCAGGGCTGATGGGGACTGACACTTAACAGGTGTTTGCTAAATTATCACCATCTCACTTCTCAACGAAGAGAAACCTCTTCTCCTGAGAGACTGAGTTTAAAAGTTCCAATTAGAAGTTGAGCTCAGCGAGGGGGGAAATCCTTTTAGTAAAAGTGCTTGTTTTTCACGCAGATGACAGTTTCACACTGAATTTCAGGAATCCTGGGGTTCTGGTTGGGAGACAGGCTTGCAAACAAAACACGGGAGAATCATCCCAGATTTTCTTTTCCTTCCCCTTTCAAGGGAACATGTGCCAGTTACGGTATGGCTAGGAGAGAACCAGGGGCACCAAATGGTCTGTTTCCATCCAGTGGGGCCCAGATCTGTGAAGAAATTGAGAACGTGTGAGAAAAAAAAATTGAGCTGCTAGCCTCCCCACTCTTGTATTTTTCCTAGAAACATAAAAACGGCCATGAATATTTAGCATGTGCGTTTTTGACTTGCTAAACATGATAGTCAAATGATTCTTAATTCAACCTGAGCTGGGAAGACGCAAGCAGGCAGTGAATGAGCACCTAAAGTTTCTCTTTCATTTTTAGCCTTGCCAGCCTAGGGACAAATAAAAGTCAGCTTAGATACGTGGCGACAAGAGTGTCCAGAATTTGCTTTTAGGGTCCCTCATCCCGAGATACTTGTCCCCAATGCCCTGGCTTGGCTTTACTGGTTGACCAACACGGGTTGCCACATGTCTAAGCACATATTAAATGTTCGTTGTGACATCCTAAGTGTTTTATATCTGCCGTCACTTTCCTCCATCCCAGGAGATGAGCATGGCCCGGTCTTAGAGATGAAGGAACCGAGAGGGAAGTGTCCCGCCCACAGTCCAGCCCACCTCCAGTCTGGGTTCTTGGCCTCTCTGCCATCTCGCAAGAATTTTCCAGCCAAGCGTAGTCCCCAGAGAAAGGAGAGGGGACAGCTTACCCGGTTTTTCAGTTGCCTTCAGTTCCCAAGAGAGAAGGTAGTACACAAAATGACTTTTGTGAATTACTCGGCCTCTTGCACTGAGGGAATGAATGTATTAGGTGTGTGGGAGATTGTAGATCTGGCTGTTCTGGGAAAAGCAGGCTGGACACAGCGTCTCTCAGCTGGGAAACATGGCCAGGCTTTTGTAGACACGGGCACCGTGACTGCCGAGCTCTGATCTTACTTTTAGGTTATTAGGGTAAACGGCGTGCCAGACGTTGGCCCCAACCAGTGGCGGGCTACTTGGCAGAGTGCTCCTGTCTGTTTCGGAGACAAAGAGACCTGAGAGGGCTTCTGTTTCCATTCTTCCCCATCACTTCCTCTCCTAACCTGCGGGTGAGACCAGTGAGTACTCTCTGGACTGACTAGACAGAAAGGCCCAGTGTCAGTTGTGGGGGCGACCCATGACCCAAGAGCCTACCTCCCCTTCCAGCTTGAGTGCAACCCAGCCTTTGTCAGCAGGGCAAGAGAGATTAAGCAGGAATGATGAAGCACCATAAGAGAGAAGGTAAAATGGGGACGGTGCAGGTTTGTGGTTCCTTTGCCATTTTTAGGAATCTTTTATTTATTTTAAGTCCTCTCTGTGTTCAACATGGGGCTCGAGCTCCTGACCCTGCGATCGAGGGTTGCACGCCCCACTGACTAAGCCAGCCATGTGCCCCTCCTTTGCCAATTTTTTTTTTTTTTTATAAAAGATTTTATTTATTTGACAGAGGCAGCAAGAGAGAGAACACAAGCAGAGGGAGTGAGAGAGGGAGAAACAGGCCTCCCAATGAGCAGTGAGCCTGATACGGGCTGGATCCCAGGAGCCAGGGATCATGACCTGAGCTGAAGGCAGCTGCTTAATGACTGAGCAACCCAGGCACCCCCTTCCTTTGCCATTTTTAAGATGCTTCTGAATCCAGATCTCTCTGTAAAGGTACAGAGACTTAAGGAGAACAAGTATTTATGAAATGCCTACCATGACTAGACATCATCATGCAGCCTGCTGGGGTGTGTGTCCCTGACCTGGTCACGTGAACTTGGGTGAGGTATATAACCTCTCAGGACCTCGGTTTCCCCACCTGTAAAATGGGGCTGATCACACCCCCTATGAATGACACAGAATAGATGGGCCTTGTGTAATTGTTAGTACTGGTTTCAAATTATGCACCACTGGCCTCTTGGGAAATGGGGGGCGGGGGGTATGGCAAAATGGGGAGAGAACACACAAGATTGAGAAGTGTGTCCCCTACCCACAAGGACATTCCAGAAGGATCTGGGATTTTACATTTCAGTTGAGGATATATCCAGGTATAAAAATTTATGCTGGTTTACTTTTCTTTTCTCATGTCAGGTTCGAAAATCGTTTCACGGTGACTGACCCCACTTGCTGGCGTGACCGAAAGCAGCTCCTTCCACCCAGCTTGCAGTGACTTTTTTGTGGGGAGCGGAGTGGTGAGCCCAGACGTGGGTCAATGCCACGCTTGGCGGGATCCGAGGAACCGTGGTGGCAGCCGTGCCTCCTCTGGCCCCAGCCACCCCTTCCCCCTAATGTTAAGCTGCAGGGTGTGGGTGCCCTTGGGACCCCTGAGGACTGACTGTCTGACCTTGCTTCACCCCGCCCCCTGCCCCCAACGTCATCCCCCACAAGATGTCGCTCGAGTGGCTGGTGGCCTGGAACTGGTCGCTGGACGGCCTGCGGGACTGCATCGCCACGGGCATCCAGTCGGTACGGGACTGCGACACCACGGCTGTGGTCAGCGTGGCCTGCCTGCTGGTCCTGTTCGTGTGGTACTGTTACCACGTGGGTCGCGAGCCGCCCCGGCCCTACGCAACCGTCAACTCCCTGATGCAGGGCACAGATGCCTCCGGGCTGCAGAATGGCTACGCATACTGCCAGTCCCCTGAGTGTGTGCGCTGCGCCCACAACGAGGGCCTCAACCAGAAGCTCTACTACAACCTGCAGGAGTACGCCAAGCGCTACTCCTGGTCCGGCATGGGCCGCATCCACAAGGGCATCCGCGAGCAGGGCCGCTACCTCAGCAGCCGGCCCTCCATCCAGAAGCCCGAGGTCTTCTTCCTGCCTGACCTCCCCACCACACCCTACTTCCCACGGGATGCCCAGAAGCATGACGTGGAGCTGCTGGAGCGCAACTTCCAGACCATTCTGTGCGAGTTTGAGACCCTGTACAAAGCCTTCTCAAACTGCAGCCTCCCGCAAGGATGGAAAATGAACAGCACTCCCAGCGGGGAGTGGGTCACCTTTTACTTGGTCAATCAGGGGGTTTGCGTTCCCAGGAACTGCAGGAAGTGCCCACGGACGTACCGCTTGCTTGGAAGCCTTCGGACCTGTATTGGGAACAATGTTTTTGGGAATGCGTGCATCTCTGTGCTGAGCCCAGGGACTGTGATCACGGAGCACTATGGCCCCACCAACATCCGCATCCGGTGCCACTTAGGTAGGTCGTGGGGGCGGGGGCTCAGGGCATAGCCTGCCAGACACGGCCATCCTGGGCCACCAGAATCATGCCTGTCTGAGCCCCACAGGGCACGTCTGTCAAAGGTCGATGCATTATGTGCAGAGTTTTGACTGCAGAGATTGAGTCAGAAAAGGAACTTGTGAGCAGTAGGATCCGACAGAAAGTCTGTCCAGGGGAGCTCTCTGCAGTGGTGGGAATGGCCTCTATCTGCACCACCCCAGTAAGTAGCCACTAGCACCGTGTGACTGCTGAGCGTTTGAAACGCAGCTGGTGCCGGCGGGGGACAGAGTTTCGGCCTCCGTCTACACTTAGCGAGGCACCCGTGGCTGGTGGCTACCATATCAGGCAGCACAGCTTGAGAGCCCGGAGGCTGTTGTAACTGTCACAGGTTCATCCTGATTCCTGGGCTGCTGCACAACATGCCCTCGTGCTTCCCGAGTCGAGGGGGCACGCACGTGTGGTGTTAGTGCCGAGTTCATTCAGGTTCGAGGGCAGTCGGTACCGTGCGCGACAGTGGCCCTAAGAATGGGGTTGGAGTCAGCTTGGCCGGGTTTGCGTCCTGGCCCCAGCGGCTGCTGGCTGTGTCAGCTGGGGCAAGTCACTTTGCCTCCCTGCATCTCCATGTCCTCACGTAGAGAGGAGAGGTAAAGAGCTCCTTCCCGTGGAGTTACTTGGAGAGCCCGCTGAGAACACGTGTCATGAAGCGTTTATGTGCACGGAGCCGGACACGAGTGCTTACTCACCCGTGAGGGGGGCTTCGCCACAGCTCAGCACACGGGGACGTTTGTTCCCCCAAATGCCTTGTGCCTAGTGAGTCATGATAATGGGTAGGTACCCCCATTTAGCATCCCAGATTAGGGGGCATGCCCAGAGTCCGGGTAGGGTCGGCTTCAGGAAATTCTCAGCTCCAGCTGCCTTGGCTTCGGAACAGAGGATGAAAAAGCCGACATGGAGGAGCCCAATCGGGGCTAGAGCAGGGGGCCTCGTGCTGTTCTGTAGACAAACCACAGGGCAGCCTTCTGGGCTCTCCAGCCCCGCTTTCCCCAGAGCCCTCTGCTTCCCCTGCCCCATGTGGGGATCCTGAGCAAGATGGGACGTGGACAGAGAGCTTTGCTACTTTGAGAGACAGCTAGATTCGAGCAGTTGACACTGTGAGTGTTTACAGAGCAGAGGCAGGACAGGGCAGAGGTGCCAGAAGAGGGGGCCTGGATCCGTGGTCAGCTCTGGGACTCTGGGCAAGGAACAGAGTCTCTCTGTGCCTCAGTTTCCTCATCTGTAAAATGGGGAGGTAGCGCTTACTTCAGGACCACTGAGAGGTTAAAGTGGTATTTTCTGTGGCTGCTTGGCAGGGAGAGAGGTGGTAGCTAGTCCCCTGGGATGAAACCAGTGCTGGACAGTCTAAGAAAGGATCCCTAAAACCTGGGCCCTCAGAAAACAGTGGGAAACCATCAGGCTTCGGAAGCAAGCACCCCCGGACTCAGCTCTGTTGGCCCCATCTGCCGAGTGATCTTGGCTGGGACCCCGAAACAATGAGCCTCGCACAAGGGTGACAGTTTGTGCCTGGGGGCTCTCTGGAGGATGAGAAGTAGCATGTGGAGACTACGGGCAGGTAAAGGGCATTTAGGCAAAGGGCACTCTGATTAATCGAGGGGGTGAGGTGGCATCTGAGTGGTCTCAGTAAGGTCGCCATGCAGGACCCCAGGGCCCACTCAGATCCCAGCGTGCGGGCTGCCAGGGCCGCTAGGATGGAGCAGAGGAGTCTTCCCCCTGAGCCCCCAGACGTGGCTGAGTCCAGGGTGGGGGCCGAGGTCAGACAGGTTGGGTGGGAACGAACCATGCAGGAGCCCCTGTGCCCAGCTTTGGGGTGGAGACTGGGGCCATGGGGGACAGTACTGAGCTTTCTTCAAAGGTTTTCTTTGGCTCTTTTTCAAAAGCCTCAGAGTGACCCGGCAGGAAGGGAGTCTGGACTGAGGTAGAATTCCAGGCAGGTGTGTTCAGTGGCAAGGGCAGCGGGATGGGGGGCAGAAGAGCTAGGCTTTGCCTTCTTTGCACAAAAGCCTGTCGTGTACCTGCGTGGTGCATGTGTGAGTGTAAACCACGCCCCCACAGGCCCTCCGTACGACCTGTCGTTTCCTTCTCAACCCTGCTAGTTCTTGCCACCAGAAAAACTGGGCCGTGTCATGTTCTCCTGGAAGGAGGCCCGCTGGACTGTGGCCGCTTCCCCGTCGCCGGGGCAAGCTCCCTGGTTAGGTTTGCTCAGCGTTTCCTTCTTTCCACAGTCATGCACATGTTCGAATCCACTGCGGAATGAAACAAAGGTGGGTTCGACCCCTGTGACCTTGGGTGTTGCCAGAGAGGGAGAGAGCCTGGTACGTCCCTGGCCAGAATACCTGGCTGGAACGCAGGAGACACCCACCATTCCTGAGCCCTGCTCTGGAAATGCCAGCCTTTGTTCCCTTTGGCTGCCTGCCATCTGAGCTGTGACTCGTGGAGCTGACCCCACAGACACCTGAAACCCCGGCCATGGCTGTACATTCCCCCCAGTCCATTCATTCACCAAAGACCTGTCTGAGCTAGCTCTAGGGGTGGCGTCCCTCGGTCTGGACCCCACGTAGCGCCATGGGACAGCTCCAGCTGGGGGCTGGGACGTCCTGACCACATGGCCACAGACCTCCAGCAAGTGACCTCTGACGTTCACGAGGCACGTTGACTGGGGAGGCAGATGTCCTTCCACACGGCCAACCCTCAGGAAAGGGTAGATGAAAATGCATGAGCATATTCAGCAAATTCTTGCTCAAGAAGCACAGTTAGACTCTCATTGCCTTTCACGTGCTGGTGTCGGATTTCTGGGCCAACCGGCTGGGTGGAATTGGCAGACCAGCTTGTGTTTGCCTTGCCTGCCCGAGTGCCAGCCTCCAGCGTCCTGAAGTCGGGGGAGAGGGGCGCTGAGCCCTTTTTGCAGCCTTGACCTGCCTCGTTGGGTGGTCGGTAGGGACAAAGAGCAAGCCCTCAGCCAGAGCATGTGGGGCCTAGCTCCATCCCCAAGAGCCCCCTGATCACTCTCTCTGGGACGGTATTGATCATCTCTGCCAACCAAGCTGGTTTGGGGGCAGTAGGCAGGAATGGGGTGGGGGCCACTGGAAGGCCGGGGCATGATGAAGGGGAAGGCAGAAGAGAAGAAAGTAAGCAGGGGGCTGTTAAGCCAGCAGGCCAGACCATTTTTCTGCTGTGCTGTGGTGCATGGTGATGAATCATTTAGTGGCCCAGAGAAAGGAGAGCAGAGGAGAGGAAGCCCTGGGGTGGAGGGTCCCTGCAGAGAACCACTGAGTCCTAATGGCCTCGTCCAGTCAGTGAGGGCTCTCTCCTCCGGGCCCGTCGTAGCCCTAAAACCCACCGCCCTCCCCAGTAGTTGTTACCAGTAGCAGGAGATGGGAAATGATGATTCCAGAGTTGGAATGGCCCTTCTCACCTGATTCAGTGAGATTGACAGTGGAAGCCTTTGCTACAAGAATGGACAAGCACTTTCGTGCCACCACTGCTGACATACTGTCCAGTGTCATTAGAGCCCGTTCTGTGGTTGGGATTTAAACCTCATGTCCCCACCAGGACTGAATAGCAGACTTCTGGCAGGTCACGTCACTTCTCTGAATCTCAGCGGCTCCGTCTGGAGAGGGGCTGAAGGGATGTCTGAAAAGTGCTGATTTAGCCCAGACTTGCGCTCAGGCAATCTGTGTATTCCCCGTGGCAAGGACAGTGGCCACGTAGCCCCTAAGGTAAGCACACTGCTGTTCCCCCTTTACAGGCTCAGAGAGGTGAAATGACTTGCCCAGAGTACCGCGGCAGTAAAGGGTCAGAGCTGGCCCTCTAACCCCAAGTCTTCTGTCCTTGCCACTCCTCTGTGTGGCCTCTGTGACTTCCTCCTGCACACGTGCTTCCGGTTCAAGGGGCGTATTAAAATGCTCTGTTAGCAAGAACTCTCTTTCATGTTCATCCTAAGGAGTCAGCTGGGGCTTGTGGTGGGCAGGGCCGACTGGTCCTGCCTCACGGTTGTGCCCGTAGTCCCCAAAGACAGACAAGACCACCACGATCACATCCCCTCTGGCAGGACCCTGCTTCCTCCCGATGCATCCTTCCCGAGAGCTGTGGGGCCCACCCAGCCCCTCGGGACTCTGTTCCATGGCTGTGGTGGTGCCTTCATTTACAGATGTCCAGGCAGTGACAAGGCCCGGGAGTTTCCTTGGATCCTAGGGTGGGAGGCGGGGACGTGAAAGTGGGCACACAGCAGCATTTCAGCTAGGCCTGCTCCCTGCAGTTATGCACCCCTGCTTGGCACCTCATGTGCTCACCGTTGTGAATGTATGGAGGCTTACAAAGATGTGGGCCTCTTTCCCCGTGGAGCTCAGGCATGGCCTTAGGGGTGACCTTCAGTGTCCCAGAGGGCGGCCAGAGGAGCTTAGACTAAGAACATGCCATCCTCAGGCCCCGACATGGATTTAAAGCTTGGAACCCAAAGAGGAGGGCCTGGTTTCATCTTAACCAAAGGAGCCCTAGAGATTGGTTTACCAGGCCAGGCGGGTTATAAACCTGGTCTTCTTCAATTAATGGGGGTTGGAATAGGAGGTCCCACAGGTGGGCTTCAGGGGTCTCAAAAGTGCAGCACAAGACTTGGCAGAGTGACCCATGACCCAGAACAGATGAAGACAATGGAGGAATGTGGTTTTCCAGGGAGCTCGGTGATGGTCGGGGTCCACAGCCTGTATTTCCCCTGCCAAAGCACCCCCCACCCCAGACAGGGCTCTGAGGGGTGAGGCAGAAGGCCAGGACACTTCAGAAGTTGACAGTTGGTACCAAAACAGCCCATTCCCCCCATCCCACCTGCTTTCATTCTCTTTTCTCTGCTTTTCCCTCAAAGGTCTCAAAACCCCAAGTGGCTGTGAACTGGTGGTCGGGGGGGAGCCCCAGTGTTGGGCAGAAGGACGCTGCCTGCTCTTTGATGACTCTTTCCTGCACACTGCATTCCACGAAGGTGAGCGGCTGCCTTTCTCTTTTCTTTCTTTTAAGTTATAGGCTTTATTTCTTAGCACAGTTAGGTTTCCAGAAAAACTGAGCAGAATATATAAGCTCCCCCTCCATTTCCCCTTCCATTACCATCTTACTTTAGTGTGGTTCATTTGTTGCAAGCAACACATAGAGTGACAGGTTATCATTAATTGAACTCTAGTCTCCTTTGGGTTCACTCTTGTTTCTTTGTGTTCTGTGGGTTTTGACAAATGTGTAGTGACACGGATGCACCCTGACAGGATCATACGGGAACAGTTCCACCGGCCAAAAAGTCCTCTTACTCACTCCTGCCGTCCTCTGCCCCTCTCCTTTCACACGCTCCACCTCTCCTTTCACACGCTTATGAAACCATGGTAACGTTCCTGTTCAGAGAGGAGGCGATCTTCCGATCCAAGCCAAGGGACAGGATGGGCCCTGCCCGGAAGCTCACTGGGGGGTCCAGCACTGCATGGGTCCTGGCTCTGGAACGGTTTGAACCTCTCCTCTCTCGCACCCCCCTCCCAGGTTCAGCAGAGGATGGCCCACGGGTGGTTTTCATGGTGGATTTGTGGCATCCCAATGTGGCAGCAGCCGAACGTCAGGCCCTGGATTTCATCTTTGCTCCGGGTCGATGAGAACGTTTTCTGTGCTGGAGTCGGCGACAGTGGCCGCGGGTCAGCCCGGGCAGACTGGGGTACGGTCCAGCCCCAACCCGTGCTGTGAATCCATGCTCTGAGTCCTGCCTCACCAGAAAGTTCTTATTTGGGGTTTTGAGATCACGTGGGCTCCCTCTTTCCTTTGGTTATTGTAAATGGGAAATTTTCAGCTTGTATCACCTTAGATTTTTCTTTTTTTCCTTCCAGTCATTTGCTTCTGCGATTCCTTTCTGCCTAATAGCGCGTTACTTTGCTCTGTGACTGGGGGCTTTGTGCCTTCGGTGTGACTGTTGTCTGTGCCGTGTCACGTACCTGGTTTTTCAGTGCTCTGGAATAGAGTAACCAAGCGGTTATCTGTCTGAATGTAATCACGTTAAAAACTCCTTGTGGTCATCTGAAAAGAAAAACGAATGAAACAAAACAAAAACTGCAAACCAGAGTGTTAGAGACCTTGGCCTCTGTTGCCATCACGGTTACATAGGGGACCCTTCAGCCACCCTGGGGCAGGGGAGAGTCTGCAGTTCCCACACCCAGCCAGCTTCACGGGCAGGGGGGGCCCAGTCAGGGGCGGCATGCACGGCTGGGCCTGAACAGACTTGTCACCGTCGCTCCCCTCACTCCCAAACCCCTTCAGGTCCCCGACAGCGGGGAGCATCTGGCTGGTGGGACTGGAGGCTCCTGTGTAAACACGGCTTTCCTTCCAAGCTGAGGCTGGTGTCCTCAAGAGCCAAGTCGGGGCTCCCACGGATCAGCTGCCGAATGTGTGATCCGCTTACCTCACTGCCCACAGGAGCCCTCCTGCCAAATGGGGCCAGGAACACTCCCTGCGCAGCCGCTTCGAGTCGGCGGCGATGAACGTTCAGACCAGCCGTTTGGCTGATAGGAGCTATGGCAGCATGAGACTGCGTGCTCCTCCGGTGACATTCCAGCAGCACCTTCCTCTGGCAAAACTGGAATTGTCGATCTGACCAAAAAAATGTCTGTTTTGCTATGGAGTTTTGTTGCCTATGATTTTCCATTTATTTGTCTGTACATAAATGTACCAAGTGCTGGGCTCTGAGACAGTGGAGGGGTCGGCCCCATGTCTTCGTCTCTGCGCAGGGGTGCATGCCAGGTGACAATGACCTAAGCCAGGGGGTGTGAGCGGGGCCTTTGCAGAGACCTACGAACCCAAAAGACCCACAGCGGTGGAGCTGGCTTTTCCGTTTCTTGTGAAGGATATGGCCAGCTGGAGGCACAAATTCTAGAAACATTCTCCTGTGACCTGAGGTGTGCAAGAGTAGCCTCCAGCTGTCCTAGAGATGCCTTTTTCGAATCACGTATCACGGGCAGTGTCTGATGCATACAGTGGGCGGTGTACAGCTGGTCACCTGTACGGGTCCAGGGTTCTCTCGGAACAGAACCAGCAGCTTCCGGGAGGAATGGCCGTCAGAAGTGACCCTGGGCCGAGACGCCCTAGGCAGTGACTGGCAAGTGAGCAAAGAAAACCTGTTTCCATTGGAGTCAGATCTCTACACCGATCTTTTTCAGTGAGCGGAATGCCGGACAGGGCATCAGTTTCCAACATACGTGAAATCTTTTTACTCATTAAGTATCTTGTCAAAGAATCACCGAGGTGCATGATTTCTATACATACTGACTGCTCTCCGTTTACAAAGCCCACAGCCCACACGGGTGCCCGGCCACCGGAGCTCATGTGCCGTGCTTGGGGAACAGGAGATAAATAAAGGACCTTGCTGAAAACCAGAGTGAACTGTGAAAGTGGTCTGTTGGGGAAAAGAGGGCACTTGGCAGGAGCCACTGGGAGTTTGGATCACGTTGCAGAGACGGGTGGGGCCCCGCAGGCACCGCTGTCTATGGTGAGTGAGACAAAACGGAGCTCTCCAATGATGGGTGTGGGCTAACAGGAGCAGATCCATGGAACGTTAAGGAGCTCTAAGTGGCACACGAGGCAGAGAACAAGGACCGTGGCTTCAGGAAAGGTAGGGGTTGGGAGGTACTCAGGACTCTGTGCCAGGAGCTGGCTTCCGCCCAACCTTGGGCAAGTCACGGAGCCTCTGGGAGCGTCGCTGTGCTCCTCTGCAGATATGGCCTCATCCCTACAGCAGCAGTGAGGTCCCCTTTCTGCCATAGTGGTTCTGAGCAGGTGCAGGGGGACAGGTGAGAGGCAGGACAGGTAAGAAAGAGGCAGATCAGCACGTCTGATCAGTGGTGGAGGTGGCCTGGGGAACCAATGGCCCCTTCCCACCGCCTCAGTACAGGGGAAGAAGCAAGTCCCTTAGTTGAAATTTTTCCTTTTAAAAAGAGGTAGGTGGGGCACCTGGGTGGCTCAGTGGGTTAAAGCCTCTGCCTTCGGCTCAGGTCATGATCCCAGGGTCCTGGGATCGAGCCCCGCATCGGGCTCCCTGCTCAGCGGGGAGCCTGCTTCCTCCTCTCTCTCTCTGCCTGCCTCTCTGCCTACTTGTGATCTCTGTCTGTCAAATAAATAAACAAAATTTAAAAAAATAAAAAAAATAAAAAGAGGTAGGTGATGCGGGTGGCCTGGGGCCCCGGGAGCAGCCAGGCTGCCTGGTGTTTTCCCAGCAAGCTTGCTTCCAGCTGCAGTCCTGGCTGGGCTCTCTCAACAAGCAGAAGGGAGGAGCACCACTTGCCTGGGGCTGAGATGTTTCTCGCTCTCCTGAAGTGTGCATTGCCAACTAGGCAATTGCTAGAATAATTTACGCGCTACAGCTAAGGGTGCTCAAGGTGAGAAAGGGGAGCCAGCATGCCCGCCCAGCTTCAGATGAGAAGCCCTGCTTCCATCCTGACACAGCCCAAACCACCTTCAAGCCCAGACCACACAAGGTCACGTCCCAGGGCTCCCAGGCATCTGCTCCTTATCCCTACCCCCTACCGCTGCACTCACCCAGATTGTCTGGGTTCTGGGTTACACTTGTAATGTTGAATGGCCTATGGTGTATAGCCACGTATAGCCAGGGAGGGGAAAGGTGATCTAATCCGCTGGTTCTTGACTTTGCACAGTACAATCACTGGGGTGTTCTGAGAAATAGTGATGCCCACAATCCCCCCCCACCCCCGCCCCAAAGCATCTCATTTCTTTGTTCAAGGGGTGGGGCCCGGATCTCCGTATTTGTTTTAACTCATTTCCTGCCCTGATTCTAATGGGAACAAGAGTCAATGCCCCTTAAGAATGGCAAGGCCTTTGAAACCAGCCAGCTCCAGGTTAAAGTCTGGACGGTGTTCCTGTGTGACACCCAGGCCACTTCTAACCTGGGTCTCTAGTGAACAACCGCTATTTGTAACATTCTCCTCCAACAGTACCCTGCTGAGCCCCTTGCAAGAGGTAGCATCCCCATTCTTAGTTCTTGGGTTTCTAGGGTCTGGTCTGCCCCAACTGCAGGGCTGGGTTCACCATCCAGACCCGACCAGTCAGAGCCTTCCAAACTCTTCAGCACTCAGGAATTAGGTCAGGGCTGCTGACAGGATCCTGTCCTTTGGCTAAGATCATTGAGAAAGAAAAGTTACTTTTCATGCAGTAGAGGTGGGGATCTAGTGTAAAGAAAATCTGACAGTGAAATCCACAGAGGAAAGCAGGTGCCATTGTGTGGAGGTCACCAGAGTCCCTAATCTAGCTTTGCCTGGAACCAGTGCTACCACCGGACTTGCCACTTCCACAAGCCAATAAACTCCCTTTTTATTCTGAAGCCAAATTTGATCTGCAGTTGCTGTCCCTCCCACCAAAAAGTCCTGACCCACTTGGTGAGGTTCATCTATAAAATGGGCCAAATGCCTACCTTCACAGGCTTAAAGTGGGCTTTGAGTAAGATAACAGTATGTCACAATCTGGGTGGATAGGAAGTGCTCCATACATATTTTTTTAAATGTTAAGTAATCAAAGCAAAGGCTCAGTACAAAATGCTATTTGTGAGGACCATCGGGCCCTGCTGCCAGCAACTTCCCCCTAAGATACACCTCCCTGCTAAATCTTGCTAACCAGATGTAAACACAGGGGACAGGACAAAATAAGGCCATATATTTTCAGGCTGCTGACAGATGGCAGTGGAAATACTCAAGCAGATTGTAACATTAGGTGGCAGGCGGCAACACACACAGAGATGGATTTACTTTCTGCCTCCTTCCCAGGCACACACGTCGGTCCTAACTTCTGATCACCTACCCTTCCCCACGTTTCCCCATGTCTGATGCATTAGACACCCCAAACCCAAGGTGAGAGTGCTTTCTCCCCTGGGTACAGAGAACTCTGTGCACTCTAGAATATTCTTCTGCCTCTATTAGTATCCCACGAGTCGTTGGGGCCCACACTGGGGGAAGAGAGACAGTTGTGTGCATGTAACACAGAGAAAGTTAGCTCATGGCAATAGTCCCTGTGGCCAAGGTCACGTGGCAAGCTGAAGGCCAGGCTGGAATTAGAGGCCAGGTCCCAGGCACGCTGTCTGGCAGCCTCTTGACCTCCAGTCACACATTCAGGCCTCCATGGCTGGCACAGGGACTTCTTGGAGAGGCCATTTGTCCTCTTGGGACATTCATTGAACCCCACGTTCTGGGAGCCCCCACAATACGCCATGCCTTTACATAATTACCTTTTCCTCTCCATGTCAGAGAAGACACTGAAGTTCCAAGAAGTCAAGTCCCTGAGCCCCAGCAACTCAGAGAGATGTGATCTGAGCCCAGGGCCCACAGAAGCCCCTGCGGGCTGGTTGGAGGGAAGACATACACAGTGCCTTTTCGCCTGCGCAAGGGAGGTGGGGCTGCTTGTCTCCCCCTCCCCCTGCCTAGGGGGCCTCATGGGGTTTCAACGTCCAGGCCTCCAGCCCTGCCTGAGGCACTCTGCTGGGAACAGGTGCATGCACGCTTGAGCACGTGTGCGCGCGCGCACACACACACACACACACCCGGGCACTCAGGGAGTAGCCTCTGGGCTCTAACAGGATTCATGAGCACTGTGGATTTTATTCCCAGGAGAAGGATAGCCAATTTACCTGTTAAAGGTAAACAGAGAGGAAACGTCCTTTTTCAGTCTCACAAAGCCCTGAGAACCTTTACCTTAAGCTTCCCAGATTCAACAAAACCTTGAGAAAAGATCCAGAGTATCTCTTTTCTCCTCCGCCCAGCTGATAAGTGTTGATTGTACACCCTGTCCTCCCCAGTCTCCTCACGATGGCCCAGGGGTTGGGGGCGACAGGGACTCCTCCTCCCATCACCCTGCTTCTCATCTGTTCAAGAGCCAGTGACCTTTCTCATGAGAGTCCGATCCAGTCACTCCCCTGCTTCAAAGCTCTCCTCTGCCCAGGATAAATTCCCAGCACCCCTGTAAGCATGCAGGGCTTCTCGGTGGGGGTGGTGGAGGTGGTGGGGCCCCATCTGTGCTCTGTGGCACCGCACTGTCCAGAGACCAGCGGCTTGGAATTGCCAGGACACACAAATCACTTGCAAGGCAGACGTGTTGGTCTCCTGTGGGTGCTGTCCCGAGGTTCCAGGACAGAATCCGTCCCTCACCTCCTTAGGCATCTGGTGGCCCTGGATTGTGGCCATGTCACTCGTCTCTGCCTCCATGTCACCTCCTCTCAACAGGAGTCGTTTTCCTCTGCCTCTCTGGTAAGCAGGCTTGTGATGGCACTGGGGTAATCCAGAATATTCTCTGCATCTCCAGATTTTTTTTTTTTTTAAGATTTTATTCATTTATCAGAGAGAAAGTGAGAGAGAGAGCACAGAGGGTAGAGGTCAGAAGCAGAAGTAGACTCCCCGCTGGGCAGGGAGCCTGATGTGGGTCTTGATCCCAGGACTCCAGGATCATGATGTGAACCAAAGGCAGCCACTCAACCAACTGAGCTACCCAGGCACGCCATGTACTTCCAGATTCTTACTCACAACAGCAGGATCTTTAGCTTCTGAGGTAACGCAGCAGCCAGGAATGAGGAGGTGGTACTTCTGGGGGCCCCCCACTCACTGCAGGGTGGGGTGTTAGGAAAGTGGTATTGGTGGGGGTGTGAAGGGCATGTCAGCCACTTCGGAGAGGGCCACCGTGGGGTTAACACTTGAGAGAGTGTGGAGCGGCCGCCAGGCTCCACGTGCTACTGCTGTCAATGTGACAAGACCCAGAGAGCCTGGATGCTCCCCACCAGCCTCCCTAGGCAGCTTGATTAGGCTCAAAGCACCACCCCACCGCCCTGCCCATGGACCAGAGGCCCTTTCCCAGAAGCAGTCTGAATGCCACTATTAATCACACCAGGGGAACTTGATCCTGGAGGCTCACAAGTAGTCGATGCTGGGCAGCCAGCATGGACTGACCCAAAACAGAACCCTTCCCTTCCTCCCCATCCCGTGTTCCCTGCTGGCATGAGGCTGTTGTCCAGGGGGATGCGGGCACTCTGGTGTCACTTGTAAACCAAGGCAGGGAAGGGTCTGTCCTGCAAATGCCACCTCCCTGGGGGCACACCAGCCCCGGGGGTATGGGGCCCACTCTAGCAGGAGGATCCCTGCTCTGGGGAGTCCAGAGTCCAGATGCTAATTTTCAGAGTATGGCCTGGGACTGTCCGGAAATGATGTCCTCAGTCACCAGAACCTCTGCAGTACTGAACAGGAAGACGGGGGGTTGAGCAGTGTGCTTCCAGCGGCCTCTGGGCCCCGGTCAGGGTCAAGGCTGCCACTGAGGTCATGGAGCTGAGCCCCATGGCAGAAAGTAAACGGGACCAGAGAAGCAGAGGGAAGGGGTGTGCCTGTGCATGTTTATGGACTCCAGCTTTTCTGAATTAATCTGGGTCGATGAGACTCGGGTGGGGGGGTGCTTTTCCATGCACAAGGAATAGGACTTGTAAAGTCCCATCTTGGTGGAGAGGAGAAGGTTCACAGCACAAATGACTGTATGCAGCTGTCTTCTCTGCTCTGGTGCTGGGGGACACTGGCTGAGGGCAAGTTGGAGCCAGAGGGCAATGTGCTGAAGCTGCCATAGCTGAGAGCCCAGTGCTGGGCTGGTGACGGGGAGATGTTCAAGGCTTCAGGAACAGTGGGAATGCACACCAGGGGAGGCCACTCTCCAGGTGACCCCCAGCTCTTGGACATGTATCCTAGGACTGAGGAAATCAGCATCCAGAGGGACTGTCTCAGCTTCCCCCACACTGCTGCTCGTCCCCCAGCTCCACCTGCGTTTCCTCAAACTCCAGCAGAAAGCTTTGTGGGTTTTCATGCACCTCACTGTGGGCCTCCCCAAGAAGCAAGCTGGGCTGGGCCGGGAAGGCTGGGGGCTTGGGGCCATTTGGTTGTTTACTTTCAGAGAAGGGTGACCTGCATGGAGGCACCTGCGAGGCTGGAGTAAGAAGAGAAGCCAGGGCAATGCCCAGAGGAAAGCGGGGAACCCAGCTGGGCATTAATGTCCAGCTCAGGAAGCTGTAGGAAGAAAGCTGAGGGAGCGCTCACAGTATCTTGCTATTGTCCAGCCCTGCTCTCTCCAGTGGGAAAGGAGTAGCTGGGATCCAAGCCTGCAGCTTCGTCTAGCATTTGGCTCAATGGCCCCCTGTGCCAAAGTTGTAAGGAACCTAGTTTGGTGGGTGGGATATTCGCGCGCAAGTGTCTTAATGAGCGCTTACTGTGTAACAAACGACCCCCAAACGGTGGCTCAGAACCACACGCATTGATTATGTCACATAATGGGAATTCGGAAGCAATTTGGTTTGACAGTCCTGGTTCAGGTTGTCATAAGGCTGCACTCATCTGAAGGCTTGACCAGGGCTGGAGGAAGAAGGCTCCCTCGCATGGCTGTGGGCGGGAGACCCTCACCACGACGGCCTCTCCACGGGCTACCTGAATGTCAGTTTCCCCCAAAGGAGACGAACCAAGAGAGAGATGGAAGCTGCCACGTGTTGTGTAACTTGCTCCCAGTAGTCATACTGTCGTTTTTACCACGTTCTGTTTGTTAGAAGCAAATCACTAAGTATAGGCCCTGCTCAAGGGAGAAGGTAGGTCCCTAATTTGTTGTAGAGAATTTGTGCTCATTATTTTGAACTAACCATTGCGTGTGGGTCTTCACATTCTGCTGTGTTGATCTCTGGCTCTACAGTGAATTTTTAAGACTTAATTTGGGGTCAGATCTAAAGAGGAAGCATGTGTCTGCCTAGAACATGGATTCTCAGAAACAAAAGCATTTTGTGTTAAGAGTGTTTTTAGGCTCAATGGCAGCTCTGAGAAAGTAGATGGGGAATGAGGTTTCCAAAAGCACACCCAGTAAGATTAAGGTCTGCAGATGGCATGACTTCTAGGAAAGGCCCCAATGACAGCCCAGTGATTTTTTCCTGAAATGGATCGGGTTGGGAAAAGTCCTTGAACTCAGGCCATTAGCTAGCTGGGAGCAGGCAGATGAAAATGGGTTCTGGGCTCCAAATTCTGTCCCCATTTCAACACAGGACAGGTTGTAATGTCCCTGAGCTCAAATCTGGGGACTTCAGAATTCTGGAGCCCCAGTGAGCAAAAGGAAGAGTTTGGCTGCTTAAAAATAACCCCACAACAGAAAAGGGCCATGTTTTGTGTCAGTCAGTCGTGGGAAGGTTCCCTGAAGGGGTAACACAGAGGCCTGTGCCAAATTTTTTCTTGGGAGAATTTAGCAGAGCAGTAGGACAGTAAACATTTACCCTAGTTTAGGGTGTGCTCTCCTCCATCTGGGAAGATGACCCTTAACTTAGGCCAGCCAGTGCGGGAGGGACCCCAGGGAGGAAAATTAACTAGGCCTGGTGTGCTGGCCAGCCATGCTGAAGCCAGGTCAGTGGCCGCACTGTCTTCCTCGCGGACACACCCGTGTACCAGTCTGAAGTGTATCCCCCCTCACCTGCCCACATTGGCACGGCACCGAGAAAGGTGTCTGTACCAAATACACACACACACACACACACACACACACACACACACACTCATAAAATATGTTAACCCTTATCTTAACTTTGTCACTGGAGATGTTAGCATTACTCACAACCCAACAGCAGTTTGGGCTGTTTTATTTTTAACCATTGGCAACTTGTTTTAAGAAAAAGATACTGTCGTCAACAAGAGACATGGGTTCACTGTTAGGAAATTATTAACATTACAGTTTTCCAGTGGGATCTCAGGTACTCCCAGGGAGCAGTTAAGCCTCCGGTAAGTACTTCCTACTGTGACGTCAAACACGTTAGCACACACCGTCTGCCTCGGATATGGGCTCCCTTTCACAAAGCTTTGCTTTTGCCCCAGACATTGTGGAAACTCCTTGCTGAGGACACTCACTTGCACGGCCCTCCTCGCACCAAAGGAACACCTGGTTCCCCGTCTCGGCACCCCAGGGCTTAGTTACCTGAAAACACCAGGCTCCTTTGCACGGTATCAAGATTAGCTCCCACCATGGGTGTTCTGAAGACCGGGCTCCTGGTTTTGCACAGAGTTCCAGAAGAAGGCAAACAAGGTGGTTTTGGCATTGCTGCCCGCCTCCCTGCATCGAGTGTCGAGAACTCCCGGGAGGGGCGCTCTGAGGAACCCCCACCTGAGGTGTGGGAGTCCCTGTTCACTTGCAAACCACTTCTATCCCCCCGTGCAGCCCACCTCACGATGTCCACGGGACTCAGGACAATGGGGTTCTGGAGGAAACAGCCACCTGAACGTTCGTGGTAATAGTTAAGCCTTGATGGGAGCAGTAGTGAGAAATGCTGGGAGGCTCAGACGCAGAGTGAGCGTCAGGCCCCAGCCCTCTTTGGTAGGCTGTGGCCAGTGTCATAAGGCCCTTTACCATGAGCTCTGGACCTGCTGACCCAGAGTACTACCCACTGAAACCCTGGGCTCCCAAACGAGTTCACAGACACTCAAGTGTCATTACGGTGTCTGCAAAGGGGACTCTACTGAGACAGAGAAAACCGAGGGACGTCTTCTGTTGAAGAAGGCAGGCCTTCCCCTGAGAGCCGCTTGTGCCCTCCAGCCTGGCTCACAGCAGGTTCACCCCGTGCTTCAGCAGCTTCTGCTTGGCTTTGCCCGGGAGGCTGAAGGCGCCGTCCTGCGGGCTGGGGAAGCCGGAGCTCCGTGCCGCCGCAGCCAGCTGCTGGAAGTAGGTCTCCTGGGCCGGGCTGCAACAGGCGTACACTGCAGTGGAGGCATTCCTGCGGGGAGAGAGGGCACAGATGACCATCCCTGTGCCACCTGTGCAGGCCTTTGCCCACAGGGACCTCGAGAGGTGCTGCGGGGGCCCCGCAACTCCAAATGCCACCATTCGGGCTTTGATGTCTGCACTTGAGGTCCAGCGTCCATGCCCGTCACCATCTCTTTCCTTTCCACTCCCGGGACACTGTGACTGTGTGTGGTGGCCCTGGCCACAGAGCCCAAAGGGAGCACGGAAGCTGCATGGGTGCACGGATGGGTGCACGTTGTGCTGATGGAACAGCCTCATACAGTCATGCAGCAGAGGGGTGACCCCATGGGACAGACAGGGCCCTGACGGCGTGGGGCTGGGTGATGCCACCAGGCTGCCAAGCACAGACTGTCCACGGAGGGCAGCTGGACGAGTGAAGGGAGTATGGGCAGAGGAGTGGGATATGACATAAAGTGACAGGAAACCTATCACAGAAACAGAGGGAGGGATAAAGGTCCTGTGCAAAGGAGGACCCATGAGGGAGGAAGCAACTCCAGGGCCAGGCAACCAGCTGGTTCCTTGATCCTGCCGGCCTCGGACTACTGCTCCACTAGGCCTGTTTCCCCAAATCTACTAAGAGAGGGTAGAGTCAAGAACCACAAGGGCCCCCCTCACTGGGATCTCTGCTTCCAGGCGAGGAGGGAGGAGAGTCCCATCCTCCTCTAGCTTCTCCCTGGGAGCTCAAGGGGCTAGAAGGGCCTCCCTGGCCTAGGTGTTTTGTGCCACTCCCTGGACCAGCAGAAAGAGTCAGAGGCATGTCACAACATGGAGAGGGGGCTCCATGGCCTCATGGTTACAAGCATGAGCTAGGGCCCCACACACCGAGGAGCTGATCCCAGCCATGTGGCTCCCGAGCTGTGTGCCCCTGGTAAGTGACTCATCCTTTCTCAGTCCCAGCTCTAAGTCCCACATCTGTAAAATGGATAGAGCGATAGTGAATCCCATCCCTGAGATTTTTTTTAAGAGACAAGATGAGTCAAAGATATAAATTGCTTAGCACGTGATGAGGGATTAAGAAACTGTGGCCGCTGCTTCTATTACTATTAAAATAAGCCACGTATCCCAACACTAAAACCCTCTCTTCCCCAAGGAAGGTGGAGTACCACAGGGCCGCGAGGAGGTTGACAGATCTCAGGCTGACATTTCACTTATTTCTATCCCTCTCAAAACAGAACCCCCCACACCCCAGCACAACTGGTTCCCATACCTCTGACAGGACACGTTCATCTAGGTTGCCAGCCTGGGGCAGCTCAGACTTAAAGCTGGAGACAGCACATTTTTATGGAAAGATACACTGAAGTATTGGCCAGAGATGGCGCTGGGCCGCAAAGATGCCCGAAACTCCATGTGCAGGGCACTGGCAGAGCATCACTGTGATGGCTGAGGCCCCAGGGCATGTCTGTGGGAATCCAGAGCCCACACCCCTCCATTTCGACTGCCCTCCCCCACCCCCTTGAGCTGGAAATGTGTGGACAGAATGTGTATGTTAGAGTCAGAGAGACTCAGGTTCAAATCCTGGCTCTGTCCCTTAATCAGACTGTGACACTGGGACAAGCCACTTGTCCTGTTTGTGCCTCAATATCCTCGTCTGTACCATGAGGACAAAAACATGCATCCGTCCAAATTATCCCAAGGACTGAGTGGAATAACAAACACAGAGCACGCCATTCCCTCTTGACCCTCTCACTTGCCTGATTTTCTCCTATGGTTTCATAAGAGAAGCATGTAGGGAGAAAAAGTAGAATTCAGTTGGTTAAATACTATATGATACTAATTTATAGCTCTGTACCTACTGATACGGAGATGCTTAGGATATATAATAAAGTGAAAAAAGGAACTTATAAAACAGTACATTAGTGTGCTCCTACTTTTTAGAAAAAAAAAACGATTAAAATAACAAAAATACAATCTCTTTTTTCTAAGCAAAAAAGAAAACCCCACCACAACAACAAAACCTGGAGTAAGAGAACCAAACTAGGGGCGCCTGAGTGGCTCAGTGGGTTAAAGGCTCTGCCTTTGGCTCAGGTCATGATCCCAGGGTCCTGGCATCGAGCCCCACATCGGGCTCTCTGCTCAGCAGGGAGCCTGCTTCCTCCTCTCTCTCTGCCTGCCTCTCTGCCTACTTGTGATCTTTGTCTGTCAAATAAATAAATAAAATCTTAAAAAAAAAAAAAAAAAAGAGAGAGAGAACCAGACTAACCGGTCTTTTGCGTGTGACAGGTGAGGGGAGGCAAGCCTTTTACTTCCTAGATTCGTGCCAGTCTGACCGTTTCTGTGAGCACGTGACCATATTAATGGGCAGCAACAGCACTCGGGCATCGCTTTTGGCAAGAGACAGAGGTCCCGTGAAAGGAGGTAATGGTGGGCAGGGGACTGGATGAATGTTCTTCATTTCATTATGAAAAGACTGTGGCCCAGACCCCTGGAAAGGCTGCTCTGGGTGCAGGACTTCAGGAGTGACCGGGTTGGGGGGAAACTCACCTGACAGTCATCTCGTACAGCGCGGGCAGCTGGGCAAAGTCCGAGTGCATGAGGCTGACGGCCCGGAGGAAGCGGCGGTCCTGGGAGGTGGCTGCCTGTGGCAGGTTTGCTTCCGGAAGAGGACACAGAAGTTGTGGGTGGCAAACTCCTCCCCTGCCCTCCCCACCGCCAGCACTATACATTGGGAGAGCGGTGGCGGGGGACTCGGGGCCATGAGAGCCAGCACCCAACGTGCTGGGCCGCTTCAGCTGCCACCATGTGACAGACTGCATGATGTCCCTGAGAATGAGCAACACCGGTTTCTGCCCATGAACACCAACATTTCGAGGCAGACCTTCTCACAGATATTTGAACATGTGTGTGCTTCTCTCAAAATGTTGGAGAAACAACCAAAAAGACAAAATGAGTAAGGAAATGTTTGCCAGGCGAATTCTAAACTCAGTGGGAGCTGGCTCCCAGGCGAGAGAGCAGCATCCTATGGGCAGGCCACGGCTCCGGGCACAGCAGCAACCCCGGGGGCGCCAGCCCCGAGTCCTCACCCCTACCCCGGGCCCCGTGCGCCTCTCCTTACTGGTCAGCACGTTCTGGACGCGGTCATAATGCGTGAAGTTGTACATCCTGCTGGGGGAGGCAGCCACACCTTTGGGAAGCGTCTCCTTCAGGTGGACCTCCAGCCCGTTCAGGGACGCCAGGCTACTGTGGTACTGCAAAGGAACGGCCGGGTTAACCTCAGTGGGCCGGGGCCTCAGAAATAACAACCCAGAGAAAACCTGCATGGCCATTTGATCAGCAGAAAGGACCCTGACTGGTGTTTCTACCTGTTTTTGGAGAAGTACTAATTCCCGCCCTATATTCTTCTCTTTCTCCTTTTTTTTTTTTTTATAAAGATTTACCTGAGAAAGAAGAGAGCGCATGAACATGGGGAATGGAAGGGCAGGAGAGAGAATCTTAAGCAGGCTCCACATCCAGTGCAGAGCCCCACACAAGACGTGATCTTACAACTCTGAGATCACCACCTGAGCGGAAACCAAGAGTCGGACACTTAACTGACTGAGCCACCCAGGTGCCCCTCCCACCTTTATGTTCTAATGCTTTCTTAAATTGTAGAAAAGTCAGGGATGCCTGGGCGGCTCAGTCAGTTAAGCGTCTGCTTTTGGCTCAGGTCGTGATCCCGGGGTCTTGGGATCTAGCCCCGTGTCAGGCTCCCAGCTCGGCGAGAAGCCTGCTCCTCCCTCTCTCACTCCCTCTGCCTGTGTTCCCTCTCTCACTGTGTCTCCTTCTATCAAAGAAACAAATAAAATCTTTTAAAAATAAATAAACTGTAAAAAAATCGTAAAATAGAGGTGAACAGAAAAGCTGAGAAAGAAGAAAGCGAAGTTCCAATTTCTGTATCCATAGGTACCGTGTGACTGGAACACAGCCACGACGTCTGTCTACATATTGTCTACAGCAGTGGAGCCGGGTAACTGTACAGAGCTGAAAAACACGCGCCAGGTGTTCCTTTACATTAAAAGTCTGCCAAGCCCTGAGACAGACTAGCACACATGTCTCAACAGCCCCAGGAGACACGAAGCTGGGGCTAATTCCTGGCTCCTTCAGCTTCTAGTCAGCGGTAAAGCAAGTGGCTTGAATGTCCGCGTGTGCCATAGCGTGCGGAAGAAGTGATACAACGACATACCTTCACCCAAAGTGCTAGTTTCACGGGGGAGGGGTACATTTTCATGAAGAATTTTACAATGATACCCTGGCACTAACCTCAGGCCTCATCTGCTGTATACCAACCGCTCAAAAGTCCTACTGTAGCAGTGAATAATTGATCTGATCCCTGGATTTGAAGGTCAGTGAGATTATCTTGGGTTTTGAGCAGCAAAGAATCAGTGGCTCTATGCTGCCCCCTGGTGTGAGCACACTCGGGTTTTCTTGGAACCATGGGTAACCTCTCCTGGCTGCTCCCCTCTCTCCCCTAACCCCCTTCCACCCAACTCCCTGCCCCAACCCTCAGCAAACATAAAAGGGGTGGCAGTTCATTCACTAAAAAAGATAGGTTGATGGTGCGTAAAATGATCAAGGAACCCTTTCAAAGTGGGGTGCAGGGGGGCCTTACTGTCCTATCAGAACTGTGGTTTACCATTCTGCAGCGGACCTGCTTTTCTCGACAGCAGCCAAAGGTCTGGAGGGAAATCAGGTCAAGCATTTGTATGCAGTTCCAGAACAAAAAGGCAATAAAAGAGCTCTCTCAATTATAAAACAGACAGCCTTCGGGCCTGATCAATAAAGGCAGCTCTCAAACCAGCAAGCTGATCAAAGCTAGTTACTCCCGACTCTTTTTAGAAAAGAGTTTTTCTTCTTCTTTACACCGCATGCCTTTCCTGGGGCCCACCTCACACCAGACCCTCCTTTGTATGAAAGCCCATGGAGGCCGCTGTCCTGACACGGAGGGGCCCTATAGGACAAACCAAGGCCGGTCACTCCAGGGGTCTGGATCAGTGGGGGAGCAGACGGGCAGGGGCAGGGAGACGGGGAACAAGCCAGGATTCTGGACCCTCCGCTTTGTCTTCTTCCTGGTAAAACAGGAGTTATAGTGCCTCCCCCTGTGCTGTTCTCAGTCTTGGCTGAAATAGCAGATGTCAAGGCCTTAGATGCCACTGAATTCAGAGTACATTTTAATTTTCTTCCTTCCTCAGGAGGAGCCTATGCTATTTTTTTCTTTTTTGGTGGGGAGAGGACGGTGGGGAACATAAAGATAGCATATCCAACTTCATGGCATCCAAATGCCAGGCCTTCAGAATAACCTGTCTGCAGCTTGGCACCAAGCAGAAGACGCCTCGGGTACCAAGGTATCGTCAGGGAGACGACAGACCCAGCACGGCATCCAGGGGCCCTGGGGTGCTGGTGGAAGGGGGAGGGTCAGTCCCTCCCAGCTGCGGTGGAAGAGAGTGCAGGAAACAACCCAACCACCACCAGGTGCCCTGCGGACTATGGAAAGGGAAGATAAACCAGCAGGCCTGGAGAGGAGCAGGCTCAGCACAGAGGAAGCTGCCTTCCCTCCTCTGTGCTCCAAGGGGACTGGCTGGCTTACCAAGCCCTGCCTTAGAATAATACAGATTTAAGAACAGAAACAAGGCAAGCCCCAGGACACTATCTGCCCTGCAGCTGTTTCAAGCTGCTGTTCTTCCTGCTCCCACGTCCAGGCTAACCAGGCGAAGCTGTTACTATAGCAACTGGAGCTTAGTGCCAGTGTGGGCTCTGAGAAGGTCAGTTCACTGCTCTGGGTGGAAGAGGCTGGAATGATTTGAGAGGAGCCTTCTGGATGGCGCCTGGGTGGCTCAGTGGGTTAAGCCTCTGCCTTGGGCTCGGGTCATGATCTCAGGGTCCTGGGATTGAGCCCCGCATCGGGCTCTCTGCCCAGCAGGGAGCCTGCTTCCTCCTCTCTTTCTCTGCCTGCCTCTCTGCCTACTTGTGATCTCTCTTTCTCTGTCAAATAAATAAATAAATCTTTAAAAAAAAATAAAAGAGGAGGCTTCTGGAGCCCGTTAGCATTTCAGATGTCTCAGGACCGCTAGGAAGGAGCTTCAGATCACCTCGGTTCAGTGGAGGGAAAGCACAGCCTTCTGGAATAGTCCCCACCCAGACTCCCGCTGACACAGGACCTACAGCTGCCCAGGCTGGGAGGGGAGGCCACCAGCGGTGGTGGCAGGGGTGGCGGCACGACCCTGGCCGTGCTCGACGGTAGTGCCTACACCCTGGGTTTGGCAGGGGTGAGTGAGTCCAGCGCAGGGCACAGTGCTGGGGGCAGAGGCATCCCACAAGCTCAGTCCCCTGACCCTTCCCCACTTCCGTTTTCCCGGAGTGCAGGGCTGGATGTTCTGGCTCCCCCTCGGCAGGGTCAGGGTGCTGGCTGGCCCTGCCCTTCAGGTGCAGTGCACGCACGATCATACAGGTAAAGGTGGGGAGCACGGCCAGGGAGCACCGTGTACAGCAGGTGGGGATGACCCACGAGGTCTCACAGCCCTACACAGTGCTACAAGGCGGGCCCCTGCACGCCTGTTCCTGCTCCCGGGAGGCAGGTCTGCACACACTTACCACCTCCTCGATGGCGGCATTGTCGCCCAGCAGCGGCTCCTCGGCCAGCAGGGACAGCACCAGCCCGTTAACACTGTGGGTGTAGAGCGTCGTTGGCAGGAGGCCCATACAGGATGCTGGGGTTGACCTGGGGTCACTTCTGTCTGCAGGGGAACCGCTGTCATCCTGAGACTCTGCCAAGTCTGAGCTGCTGGGTGCTGAGCAGCTGTCGTGAACCCCAACACACTCCAGGCCCTGTCCCCTCATGGGCAGCATGGTTCCTCTCTGCCTCAAGTCTGAGCAAGGCCAAGACCGAGGCCTGCTCGTCCTTCTGGACAGGTGGTCTTCCCTGGGAAAGGGGGCTTGGCTGCTGTCCTCTGGAAGGTCATTGTGCTGTTTCAGGGCTCCGTTCTGGCTGAGCATCTCAGGAGTGGATGGAGGGAGGAGGCTGCTGAAGGCCATGACCACAGGCAGGGCATCAGGTGGCTCTGGTTCCCGGTCGCCAGAGATGCTGACAAATTCCTCAAAGCAAGGACTACCACCGTCTGGGGCACCCATACTTGGGAGGGCAAAATAACCCGAGGATGCTCCTGTTTCCTGAGCTTCTGGAATGTGGATGGCAGACAAGTCTGGTTCCTCCTCCCCCCAGGTAAGATGAAATTCCTTTGCCAGGGAGCAGCCAAGACCGGGACCCTTGTCCCTGGCAGGGCTGTGCAGGTTTGCAGGCCTGACGTCCTCCAGATCATGGCCAGGCAAGTGCCCCTTCTCCCCACTGCCATCTGGCCAGGCTCCATCAGGACACGCAGACTCAGGAGTGGCTGCCAGCATCCAGGCCATGGCTTCCATGTGGCCAGTGGTCTTGTCTGTCGGAGCAACGGTGCTCTGAGGGCATGGAGGCTGCCGGGCTGGGCGCTCCTGGAGTCTGGCTGGTGCCGCAGCAGGGCTGGCAACAAGGCAGACATGAAGGAGGGGCGCCTGGCCAAACACAAGGCAGGTGCCCTTCCCCGGAGAATACTAAAGCACTGCTTCCATAAAAAGCAGGGCCGCTGCTGACAAGTGGGTGCCCGAGGCCACAGAGCCGAAGACGCATTGGTGGTCAAACCACAGGAGTAAAAGGAAGGCACCGTCTGGCCCTCAGAGCTTCACGCGGTGCTACCAGATCACCTGCTGGAGACAGCAGGGCCCAGAGTGTGAGAGACGGCCTCCCCCATGTGCAAGTCCGCTCTGAGTTAGGCCCTGGACTGGAGGCTGTACGTATACTATTTCCAATTGTGACACTGAGCCCATGAAGTAGGTTTATCATGGGGTCTCTTTTACAGATGAAAACCCTAAGGCTCTGGCAGGGAACGGACTTGCCCAAGGTCACACAGCTGATATGCAACAGATCTGGAACCTGAAACCCACACCCATGTCATGATACCAGCCGCCTGTTATCTACATGCTCAAGTCCCAGATGCCCCTGTCATGGCAGAGCACGGAGAAGATGGCATATGGAAGGCTGGGCTGTCTGGGGGCTTGTGTGGACACACCCATGGGAGGGAGTCCCTCCATTACAGTCCATGAGGAACCCCAGCCGCTCTGGTACCTGGCTGACTGCTCCCTCGGGAATTCATGGAGACTGGTGGCCTCCTCTTTGGTCAGGAACACAGGCACGATCTGGACATTCGGGGGGAGTGCTGCTCCTAGAATCACAAAGCAACACAGACAGGGCTCAGCTCTGGGCCAGAGAAGATGGAAGGGGAGTCACTGCTCTTGGGGGGATGTAGCCAACCCAACGCCAACTCAGAGAGCAGCACTCTGACACACTCCTCAGCCCAGAACAAAATACACAAAACTGCAGCTACAGTTTTCGTGCCCAGCGGAAGGACCCCTCATGGGCAGCTTTACTTCTTGCTGTGGAGAAAGGTGACTTTGGCGGGAAGAAAATCTAGCAGCACTTAAAAAAAACAAAAACAAAAAACAAAAAAACAGATCAAAGCTGTAAGAAAGCACTTCCAACTGACAATAGGGATCTGCCCTAACTTGGGCTTCAAAATAAAACAAAGTAACCCTCTCGGGGACTCCTCCACATCCCGCAGAAGGTCTTTGTGCCCACTGCCATTTATCTTAGTCCCTCCTAACCAGGATCGTAACAATGAATGAGGGAGCATCTGAAAACAGGGATTTAAAAGGTACGCCTAAAATCATGAGCCTTATGATCAGGATTCTCGGACGGCTAACTTCGTTCTTAAAGTTCTCATCTGTTCTCCTAATCTATGAACAGATGAGCTAACCCATGGGACTGCGTGGCCTCTCCTGTGACTTGTGTAGGGGACAGGCAGCACAGAAGACCCCGTTCTCAAGATGCGTTGAGACACCTTGCCACTCACCCCGTTCCTGTGGGCCGCCCCCTCCTGCAGGTCTTCTCTGCAAATAAACACACACAGAAGTTGGCGCCGGGGACCGCTTTCTCCTCCCGACCCGATCATCAGGACTGCGCTGTGCCATCTGTTCGTGAAACGCAGCCAGGCCCAGCGTGCTGGCCCCCACCGCATGCCAGCAGCCAAGCAGATGGAACAGAAGCTGCCTCAAGCTGCTTGCTCACCACCACGGCCGGGGTCAGGCGAGAACCTGCGTCCTGCACAGGCAGCAGCCACCCCCCCACCAATGCGCATCAGGCTTCACGCTCTGATTGCTGATTCCCTCCTCTGGGAAGGAAAGTGAGGATTCCTGTTACCCTTTTACGCCTCCGGAGAACGCATCTGTCACCATATCCCCGCAACTGCCCCGGCTCTGGTGCGGAACGCATGCACATTCCGCCGTGACAGATTTATGTGAACCCCATGTCATGTTCCCTGCTCAGTTCTCCCTCTCAAATAAATAAATAGAATATTAAAAAAAAAAAAAAGATCTTGGGGAGTTTCAACTGGCAAAGCCTTTTATGAAGGGTACTCTGGCCATTCCTACTGAACTTCAAAATGTCCAAATCCTCTGACCTGCCTTGTACCAGGATGCATGAATGCCCCGTGACCCTTGCGATAAAGGATCTGACCTAAACCAAAGGCTATGCGAGAGCTCTCAGGCTTATTCCACTTCACAGTCGAGGTGACCATCCTAATTTACTCCCAAATTATGAATTTTCTCAAAAGAGCTTCCCAGACAGTTCAAACAGAGGTTCCAAAATAACCCAGAAAAAAAAAACAAAAACCAAAGACTGCTCTAGCCATCATGGCTTTTACTCCTATGAAACAATGCGGCTTCCTTTCTTTTTTTAGTGGTTTTTTAAAAAACTCGTATTTTAAGTTATATAATTTTACTCTATATAAATCCTACCCACAAGCTAATACTGTTAACCTGAGGCCTATTTTCCTTTACACTTATGCATTTTTTAAAATACTCTGAGATCACATTATATAAAATTCTATTTTTTTGGCTTAAAAACAGACACTCTGGACAAAGCATCTCAGCAGGGGAAGGGGTCTTTCCAATACCTGGTTCCGAGACGCAGCTGGCTGAATCAGGACCTTGGCCGTGAGGGAGGATGGGAGCTGGGTGCTGACAATCCTAGGTCACAGGAACAAATACGCCGTGAGACAAAATACATCACAGGACTCTGGACTGGAAAGATTCTAACACCCTAACCGGTGAGGATCTTGTGGGGTAGGAGAAGGCGCCTGTGTGGCTTGGGCAGTTGAGCATCTGCCTCCAGTTCAGGTCATGACCGCAGGGTCCTGGGACTGAACCCCATGTCACGTTCCCTGCTCAGTTCTCCCTCTCAAATAAATAAGTAGAATATTAAAAAAAAAAAAAAAAAAAAAAAAAAAGTTCTTGGGGAGTTTCAACTGGCAAAGCCCTTTATGAAGGGTACTCTGGCCATTCCTACTGAACTTCAAAATGTACAAATCCTCTTACCTGCTTTGTACCAAGATGCATGATGAAGAATACCGACTATAGAAAAAATGGCAAAATTACTACAAAAATGGGGAAATCGCTAAATGTCTATCGACTAGAGAGTAGTTGAGGAAATCATGGCACAGCTGTAACACCAAAGGTGTGTGGCAATTCTAAGAATAAAGTAGATAGACCAGCATGGGCTGATAGAGAAATCTCTGTGCGACACACTGAAGAGCCCTAGGATCCCATTTATGGATGTGGCAAAAATAAACAGAAGCAATGTCCGCTGATGTGCTGGAAACACCGGGAAAAGAGAGGACGCCCATCCACCTGCTGACGGGGCTCTGGGCTCAGAGAAACTTGGAAACTGTGCTCCGTGTGTTTCTGTCTTGATTCTTTTCTTTTCTTTTTTTTTTTTTTCCCACAAGGAGGCTCTGTTCATATGTTAGGTGTATGATTTAAAACTATGTAAGGAGGGGCGCCTGGGTGGCTCAGTGGGTTAACGCCTCTGCCTTCGGCTCAGGTTATGATCCCAGGGTCCTGGGATGGAGCCCCGCGTTGGACTCTCTGCTCAGCAAGAAGCCTGCTTCCTTCTTGCCTACTTGTGATCTCTGTCAAATAAATAAATACAATCTTAAAAAAGAACAAAACAACTATGTAAGGAATGTGACATGAGGAAAATATGCTTGAAGCCATGCCACCGGTGAGCCTGGAGGCACCACCAGCAGGTTCAGAACCATCATCGTGAGCAAAGGGGAAAGGAATGATGGTGCACTGTGCCAAGGGCCACTGGGAAGCAGGACCTGGGCTAGGTCCTTCTAGGTCTGCCCTCTCATTTCATTCTTTCCTGGTAGAGAAAACTCAGCAAGCAATCTGCCCGGGGTCACAGGGCCGGGAAAGCGAGGCCAGGACTGAAAACCCAGCCCATCAGGCCCCCAGAACTTCTCCAATCACACATTCATCTAGTTGTCAGAAAGCTCTGGACACAAGCAGTAAGCAGACCCCATGAAGAGCGCAGCCTTGAACCATGCACGGAGGGGCTTTTCTGATGCCCTCCAACTACACAAAGAGGTGTGCTGAGACCTCAGAGGCAAGCAAGAGACACACCCAGCTGGTAGGCCGGCAGGAGCCTGAGCAGAAGCAGGTACGGCCGTTCTGCTGCTAGGCAAGGCTGGCTGCAGCAAGTGCAGTGGGAGGGGGGCACACACGGCAGGCGTCCACACCCCTTTGCCTACAGCGCTGGCCGCTGGCCACCCAGGGGTACCCCAGGCTGAGACTTCCGTAGGTCTCTCTACAGCTGCCTTTTATATTCCTAACCCTCTTCTGAACACAACTGCCCATTTCCCGGCTCTGCTAAAACACATGTATGTCCCCTAGGTCAAACTGAAACTACCTGCCGTTTGCCAAAACAGCCCTCTTGGAACTGGCCAGAGACAGAGCTTCCCCTTCCCACCCTGCGCTGTGACCTGGAGGTGGCTGGGAGAGTCCTGCAGCAGGGGCATGGGGTGCAGGAGAGGGCTCTGGCATCACTCACAGTCCCTTATAGAGGACGCAGCCAGCGAGAATGTGAGGTGAACGCTGGCAGGTCTGCAGGATGAGCGCCGCCTTCAGCAACAACAGGGGCTCCACCTGTGCGAGAGGAGAAGCACAGCCCCGAGTGAGCATACTTGCCATCAGCCAAGGTGGAAAGGCGTGGGGGTGAGGGGGCCTTTATGGAACAGAGGCGCAGGTCCTAAGCCAAAACGGGGAAAAAGCAGAAGGTGACATGTGGTAAGATCTGTGTCACGTCTTGGGTCTGCATTCCACCTCTTTCCGCCCAGAGCTGTGGAGATGCAAAATGCCAAGTTCTTGGAACGGGGCGGCTTCTGCCGATGCAGGAAGGTGCGGCAAACAGGGCACATGGCCACTCACAGGGAGAAAGGTAGGTCTCCGCTCAGGAGACCCTGACTCGATGCTGAGACCAGGAGGCAGAGGACAGGAGAGCCTATCCCTCAAACACAACCCTCCCCCTGTCCGCCGCTCCCCTCCATCTGAAGCCTAAACCCCACTGCCATAGAGCACACTTCGTGTGACCTCATGACTCTGTCCCTTAACAGCAAATGAAAACATCACGGTCTCTCACTCAGAGAAAGATTCCTCTGCTCCAAGATCCTTGTAAGGAGTCTGTTACCTACAAGTTCCTAAAAATACCAGAGAAGGATCTGGACCTGGTCAAGAGTTGCCAGCAGCCTCCTTCCTATTTGCTGCAGCAGCCAGAACTTGCACCATCACCGTCAGAGCTCCGTGCCAGCGGAGCCAGCTTTGGAGCTGACGCTCCTCTCTCACATCCTCGAGACAGTGCCCGGTCCCAGCCAGCCATTCTGTGGCGCTTTGGGGCCCACTTCGAACACTTCCCCAACAGGAGCCAGGAAAACCCGCCCCCATTTCTAGCTGGAGTCGGGCTCTGTGAAGGCAGAGTCACGACGCCACATCCCTGTTGAAAGGACCCTCTTAGCTACTGCAGTGAGATGCGGCCCACGCACCTCCTGGGGTGCTGGGGGCACAGGCCGTCAGTTCTTAAGGGGGCACAGCCTGGCATCTCTCTTTGGCCCTTGACAACGACGATGTGCTGTTCACCGAGATCAAGGCCACTGAGCAACAGGCAGTGGCGGGGGATCAGACCAGCCACACAAGCAGTCTACGCATCACTGAATGCCAGTGGCCTATGGAACGGCTCTGCAACAAAACGCTCCCAAGCACTCTCTCCCGGACACAGAGAGGCCTTGTTTTTAAAATGGTACCACCGGGCATTTTTGATGTTGAGAACACAAGGCAATCGTGGAATATCCTTATCAAGAGAGACAGGGACCTTCAGATGCCCGAGTTCCACACTCCTGGGACACTAGCGAAATAACACTACCCTCTATTGACTTCATGCCATGTTAAGCACCATGTAAACAGTTGTGGGCTCTGTGACAGCAGTCTGTGGGTCAGGCAAGTGGGCTCTACTCCTCTACATGGAATACGTATGGGGGATGAGGGTGTTACCTGAGTCTGGTCCAGGTTCCAGAGGGAACAGAATATCTTGTGCAGATCGCTGGTGTTCCTCAGAATCTGTTCAATGAAGGTATCCCATTCAGCGCATAGGTCTTCCTGAGAGTGGTTCTAAAACGGGAACCGCCTGATGTCAGTGTCTGAGATCCCATGAGACACACCCCTCGGCCAGGCTCCCTATGCCTACAAAACTCGTTCCTCACCCAGGACACTGGCCAGAAGACGGGGCCTACTTTAAACCTCCTATGTACACGAGACCCCCACCCCCTGCCCGCCCTGAGAACTCAGCCACCACAGACCCAGCGCACGTGCTAGGGCCAGAGGTAACCTGCTTTTCCAACAGTCCCAGGGAGGAGGACATGGGAACAGACATTTGCAATGGACGTGACCTACACCACTGGGGAACAAAGGCATCTGAGAGGGACTTCAAGGCCCCTTGATCTTGTTGCTGGACATGCTGTATTTACGCCAAGCATTACAACAGCTCATAGAATCATGCTGTGTTCTGGCAACATGGGGTTTGCTGAAGACTCCTCACCACTATCTCCATACCTTGTAAGCCAGAGAAACAGGTCCATTGTAAAAGTTGAAGACTCCAATAAGCTGATCCAGAAACTGTTTGCAGCTAATGTCAGGGAGCTCCACGGCACAGCCCAGGACCTGGAAAGAGGGAAACCAGAAGATGGGCATTTTCCTTTGCTTTGAGTCCAAGCCTGGAAGCTTCGAGAAGGGAACTGGCTGAATCATCACACCATTCTAGAGCCTTGGAACGCTTTTGTGGGGCTGAGTTCCACAGAAGAGAAACATGTGCTCAGTCTGCAAGGAATCTGGCTGTATGTTTTAAGAGCCTGAATAAAGTCTGTTTTCTTTGACTCCATGATTCCACCTCTAGGAATCTTTCCTGAGGGAATCGCCAGAAACTTAAAGCAACAAAGAAACCCTGGCAGAAAACAAATAAATAAATTCCCTCGGAATGGAAGGTCCACCAGGACCAAGATCTCTGTTTTGTTCACTGATGTAATCCAAGGGTTTACAACTGGCACATGGTCAGGGCTCACCTCTCCCCTGATTAATCTGTAGACTGAATGTAACTCTGACCATAATCTGCCAGCGTTTCCTCAGAAACTGACACACTGACTCTACAAGAGAGACTTACAAAGGACCTAAAATATCCAAAGTTGTCTTGGAAGAGCACAAAGCTGGGGGACTTAGACGATCTGGTTTCAAGACAGTGAGGACTTATACGGGATCTTCCAAGAGATTGACAGAAAAGAAGGGAGCCCAGAAACAGACCCCCTACTGCAATGGTCACCTGATCATCAGCAAAGGAGCTAAAGGAATCCAAGCGGGAGAGTTTTCTCAACCATGATGCTGGAGCCACTGGATATCCATAGGGAAAAAGAGGACCTCTGACCTTTATTTCAAATCAAGCATAAATTTTAATCCAAGCTGGGTTACAGACCTAAGTTTAAAAGCTAAAACTATAAAGCTTGCCCAAAAAATGGGAGAATGTCTTCTCCAACAGGGTAGGGAATGGTTTCAGACAGGATACAGAGGGCAGTAACTGTGAAGGATAAAACTGGCAAGTTAGACTTCATTAAAAATAAAAAATTCTGGGGGTGAACGCGACTCTTGATCTCCAGGTCATGAGTTTGAGCCCCACGTAGGGTGTAGAGATTACTTAAGTAAATAAATAAGTAAACTTAGAAAAAAATTAAGACCTTCTGTTCATTAAAAAACATCATTAAGAAAACAGGCATGCCACAAACTGGGAGAAAATACCTTTAAAATATATATCTGACAAGGGCACCTGGGTGGCTTAGATGGTTAAGCATTTGCCTTTGGCTCAGGTCATGCTGTCCAGGTCCTGGGATCAAGCCCCATGTTGGGCTCCCAGCTCAGCAGGGAGTCTGCTTCTCCCTCTCCCTCGGCCTCTCCCCTGGCTTGTGCTCTCTCTGTCTCTGTCTCTCTCAAATGAATAAACAAAATCGTTAAAAAAAATTAAAATATATATCTGAGAAATAGTTGACATCCAGGATATAGAAAGAACTCACAAGACTAAGTAAAGGAAGAAAACCTAATTTTAAAAATGGGCAGAAAATCTTTGGACAGACACTTCTAGAAGACAGACCAGTGGCCATTAATATCCTTAGTCATTAGGGAAATGAAAATGCAAACCACAGTGCGGTATCACTACACGCCCAGCAGAACGGCTCCAACTGAACAGACGGACAGCATGTGTTGACAAGGACGTGGAAGAACTAGAATTCTCACACATGGCTGGTAGGAGTGCAAAATGGTACAACCACTTTGGGAAAAGGTCTGGCAGTTTCTTATAAAATGAACATACACCCACCCTGTAACCTTGCAAATCTATACCTAGCTATTTACCCACAAGAAATGAAAAGTCATATCCACAACAAGACTCATCTAGGAATGCTCCTAGGGGCCTTATTCTTAACTGCTCCTAACTAGACACGGGTCATGGACCCAGAAATAGGTAAGTCAGTAGACTGCTAGGTCCAGACACTGGACATTCAGACGGTGCTGCCCAACAATGAAAAGGAATGACCTGCGGATACATGCCCCATGAGGTCACATGCATGACAGAAGCCCGCGGAGAGGAACACTACACATATTGTGACTTCTAGAACGGGCAAAACTCATCTGCGTGTGGGAAAAAATCAGAACGATGGCTGCCTGGGTCTCGAGGGTGAGAATTAATGGGACATCGGGGAGCTGCCCAGAGTGATACTAATATTCAGCATCTCGATGGGGCTCTGTGCCGCATGGAGTGTCATTTGTCCATATGCATTAAATTGTATGCTCAAGATTTGTGTTTCAGTGTATGTAACTCTTACCCCAAGAGAAAAAAAAAAGCACAAACCACTACTGAACTCTAATTAATGTTATGCGCCATGCGGTACTGGGGGTGGGGAGGGGGTGTATACTAGTGTGCATAATTTTGGCGAGTGCCGAAGATGAAGGGCTGGATGGGGAAATGTGATAAAGTGACTATAATAAGTAATATATGTAATAAAATGGTAACTGCAGAACCTAGGAAGTCTATGTGAGTGTTGACTGTAAAATTCCTTCAACGGTTTGATATGAGAAAAAAAGGTCATCGTAAAATGTTAGCAGGCATACCCACAGAGCTGAATACGCCACTTCACACTTAAGCATTCTTTCCCCTCCCAAATCAGTTTTAAATAAGTGTAGGCATGGGACAAGAAGACCCTAGTGTATATGGTACCATCAGATGTCAAGAAATGGTTTTTTAATTTTTTTTTTAATGGTTCTTTGAAACCTAATATCTATATATCAATATCTGCGAGTTTCTGGGTCACTGTCCTGTAAGCTTGGAGAATACCGAGGAGAAAAGACAGAGGTTGAAAATTTGACCTGCATCACAGAGCAGAGAGAATTTCCTCAGGCTGGCTGAAATCTCTCAAAAGCAACAAGAAAGCAGCCATGTGCAACGCAGGGCAGGTTAGGAATGTTCTGGAGAGCAATCGGTTATGGTGGCACCTGCAGAGAGGAACCAAGGAAGCGTGGATAGTACGGCATGTGGCCCCTAGGGGTGCGGCGGGGTGTGGGGGGGGGGCGGTGTCCCAGGCTCCAGAGCACCTTGGCAACACAGCACTCATGACCAAGACAGATGACTCACAGTAGAGGGGACCCTGGCAGCACAGGTTCTGTCCAATCAACTTACCCAAAGGTACTCTCCGTCCACCTTTATGGCAAACTTCAGCTTCCTCAGACGGACGAGGGTTGGGGCAGAGGAGGATATGTCCGAAACACAGCGCACAACACCCGCAATCTGTCCACAGAGCAACTCCTGCTGGTCGAGCAGGGTCTGTGGGGAAGAGGCAAAGTCCAGGGAGGTGAGCCAAAACTGTCGAACTTATAAGGCATCCCTCTGACAGGGGCTGAGGCCACAGCAGACTGCAGCCGGCAGGCCAGATCTGCTCTGCTGCCTGGTTGCAGATGGCCAGGGAGCTAAGTGTTGATTTTGTATTTAAGGGCAGTAGCAACAACAAAGAAGGACATGTGATGTTGACCTTCCATGTCTGGCAAGGCCTCAATATTCACTCCTGGGCCCTTGTCGGACAGGACAGAATCTGCGGCCCCCTGCTCGGAAGGTCAGAACTGCCACGCAATGTCCACAGCCACATGCACACGAGGTCTGTGCGGAACTAGGTTTTTGTTCCTAGGACTAGAGGCCCCTGTGCGGGTAGAAGCAGGAGCCATTGGTCCCTATTCAGATCCCCTGTAGAGCGGCCTAGATTTACCCCAACTACCCAACTGGGAGGGAAGTCAAGTGAGCAAATACCTAGACCTCCTGATTAGTCTGAGCCTTAACCACCCTGCAGGGCAGCCACACATCGTGTAGTGCAACAGAAAATGTACATGCCCCGAGGAAAAAGTCTTGCTTAAAAGAACCGGACTTGAACTTAATCAAGGCTCTAGATCGTACTACTAGTGTAAAGGAACTACAGGGGAAGATCTGAAATGACACTGCCTTGAGGAAGTGACCAGGCCCACCCAGAGCGTGGGGCCTTCTGACATTCTGCTGCACAAAGGCGCAGACTTTGGTAATTCAGAGGGGTGGTGGGGAGGGTGAGGAGTGGTATGTGACAAAAGAAACTGAAGAAAAGAAGCAAATGGAAGGTGTAGAATTTGTTTGGATCCTGACTAGCAAGTGGGGGGGGGGAGGTAAGGAGGGAGGGCGGGAGGAACGGAAGGAGCAAGGTCTGATTAAGTAATCTCTAAGACAGGAAGGCAAAATTTGAATACAGATAGTATCATATGATATTAAGGAATTATTGTTACTAATTAATGGGTTCATGAGGGTTCATGATACTCTCCTCTCTGCTTTTGCAGACATTTGAATAAAATTGTTTTAGGGGTTTATTATAAAACAATTTTATTTATTATTGGGTGGCTGAAGTCAGTTGAGCATCTGACTCTTGGTTTCAGCTCAGGTCAGGATCTCAGGATTGTGGGACAGAGCCCTGACCTGGGCTCTAAGCTCACCAGAGAGTCTGCTTGAGATTCTCTCTCTTGCTCTCTGCCCCCCAGCGCGCGCGCGCACACACACACACACACACACTCTCTCTCTCTCTCTCTCCAATAAATAAATCTCTTCTTTAAAAAAGTGCTTCAAAAAAACATTAATTTAAAAAATTTAAAAATTTTAAAAAGCATTTCCAAGGAGCTGATCAAAACCTGGGAGCAAGGGGAGGCAGAAAGAAAATCAGGATAGTAGCAGAGAGCTAGAAAGGATGGAAGGGGTGAGCTGTCTGGGACTTTCAAGACCAGAACAGCAAGAAATAGTACAACTAAGGAAAAGAGAGTAGAAATGTCAAAGCCTGGGTGATGTGAAGAACACTGTCCCACTGTCAATGCTATACTTTTGCAAAGCTTCCACTCTGAGGCAGTAGGACCCCCCCCCCCCCAACTCCCCAGGGAGTAACCCGCTGGGGTGCTTACCTGAGGAGGGTAGAAATAACAAATGCCAGCTCTTGTCGGATCTCCTTCTTCCTTTACCTTTGAACCATCATACAGGAAGAAATAATTCCACCTGGCAAGAGAACAAAACAGAGCCATGTTTCCTTTCATCCAGGGATCAAGGCATTTTAAAACACAGTTTCCTCTTTCCCAGCGCAAGATGGGCTCATTACTCTGTATTTGAGAACCCTTCTGGTGGCCCCAGAGGAGAAAGAACCCAGCAGCTACAAACAGATAAGAAAAACCATTTCACAGGGGCCATCCAGTCAAACTAAAAATATGCCTCTATCCAGCTGTCAGGCCGTTTGGCCAAAAAGACTGAAGAGTAGATGGAGGAGACAGATCACCCAGGGCCCTCTCTTGTTTGGGACACAGACCCTTAACCATACTACCAGGGTTTGGTATGCTGTCTCTAAAGGCTCTGATAATAAAACAGGGGTGTCTTTGCTGCCTGCCTTCACAGCTGGTGGGCAAGATGACCTCCGGAAATATCCCTTGGGCCAGAAATTCATGAGTTCATTTAACAAACAGTAAATGAGGCCCGACAGTGTGCTCTCCCTCTGCCAGACCTGGGGCTGTGGTGGTCAAAGGGAGACAGTAAACATACAGTTTCAATGTAGGATAGGGAGTCTATGATGGGAAAATGGGGCTCCCGAGAGTTCACAGCAGAGCCCTGAACCCCTCTCTGCCTGGCAAAACCCTAACACTATGTTAAGAGGAACTCTGACACGACCCTTCATCAAACTTCTGATTTCCTCCATGCAAAGGCATCTCTCTTCTCAATTTCTATAACCCTCCATTCTTCGCAAAGGACTCTTAGTCTACTCTACAGCGAAGCCGCAATTAACTTGTTTAAGACCACAAAAGAGACTCCCCAAAGGCCAGGCCTGGGTTTTACCTCTCCAAAAGCACACCCATCAGGCTAGAGCGTTAAGAAGGAAGAGCTGTGACCACTCTGTCACCCTCCTTCTTCTCCCTGGATATACACCCTCCCCCTACCACCCTGCCTGCTCCCACCTTCTCTTCCGGATGACCAGTGAGAACTCTGTTTCTAGTGCAGGACAAGTCCAGATCAAAAAGCCTCAAAAATGTGTCAAACCCCATTCAGAAACTCCACGGCTGGGCCCCATTTACCTGCTTCTTACATTTTCTGGGTGAAAGCATCCTCGCTCAGGCACACAAAAGAAAACCGGGGTGTCATTTTGAATGACTCCCTCTTTGTGCCTTCCACACACATAACCAACCCTCACCGAGTCCTGCTCATTCTATTTAAACCATGCCTTTGGCTTTCATTCCTCAATGAATGTTTGCTGAAGCAACTGACAAGAGACACTTAACCCAGCTGGGGTTGAGAAGGGAACTAAGTTCCAGGAAGACATTATGTAAGAGACGGACTGGCCAAACCTCTTCTAGTGGTGAGGCTCCACACTGTAGCCATTTCTTATCTCTTACCGATGAAGCCTACAGCGCCCACACCGTCACCAAAACCGGCTGCATTAACCAGCCATGGCCATCTTTTCCGGTCTACCAGCCATGCTCGACTCGCTCTAGCACTGCAAGGTCACAACCCGGCAGCTCTGGAGAGAAATGCTCACATGCTGGATCCGCCTGCTCGGAGAAAAAAATGCCTTTCCCCACCCTCCACCCCCCTTAATGAAATCAAGACAGCCTGGCTGGGGATATTCTGTTAATCCAAAACATGGGTCCAGCAGCCTGGCAGGAAGTCAGCCACACAGGCCTTTCTACTCACCAGGAGGCTGATGTCGGCTCTGTTGAGGTAGTGGTGGCCATTTACTTGCCTGTTGCCCTCATTCTATTTATTTGGGTTTTCTTGTCTGGGATCACTTCTTGTACCCCAGCAGCGACTGTTCCTCCGTGTCCCTGATCCAGGAAATGCAGACGTGAAAGGTTTAAATGTTTTCAGCCACAAATATCACCTGCTTGGTTTTCATTCAGCATGAAAGTGCTACTTCCTTCCCCATAGGCTCTTCAGTGCCATGAATACCTCCACACTTCTTAGAACTCTGGGAGAGAGTATATAATACAGCAAGAGAATTCTACCAGAAAAGTCAAATCCACTAAGCTGGTTCCATGGGCATCAGCATTCTGGTGCTCTGCAGCACAACCTCTACAAAAAGTTCCTGGCCAGGAAAGCCCACTGGGGGAGATGCATACTGAAGGTGGTGTTCTGAAGGGATTTCTAGCTTGTCGAGTTCAAAGCCATTCTGAAGATTCTATTTAATGTTGTAAAGCTTCCCGATCAAAAATCAGTGCCTTGGTCCTAAAATAAACCACAAGGAATAGATGATTTCAGAAACCCATGAGAGAGCATGTGACCCAGCAGGGTTAGGCAAATGGTATACTTCACAAGGAGTCTTCTAGAAAGTTGAAAAATTGTCTTTCAGAACAAAGAAGAGAGTGCTGCAGGACTTCAAAACAAATTGCTCAGTCTCTTTGAACAGAAGATTCTGCCTCAGAAAAGATAAAATTAAAGAGCTAGTGTGAAAAAGCTCGGTGTGCCAAGGACAGCTATACAAATAAGGCAGTTGTTGCAGTAATAATGGAACCCAAATTAAGGAACTGTCACCTTGACAGCTCAAAAGTGATCTGAACATGAATTCCACAGCTGGGCAAGTTTTCAAAACTAAACACGAGTTTAACAAGTGACTTTCAAATTCCAAGAGAACAGACGATTAAGTATCATGGGATTTCACCGTCAGAAGGGATCCTGGCATCATTTACTCGAATACTTATTTCTTGCACTCTTCAAAGACTGCCTGGTCTCTGGCTTATTCCCATCAGAGCCAGAGGCAGCTCATAGTGTTAACACTATCGAAAACTGGCCTCCCAGTAACCTCCCCCTGCTGATCTGGATAACACTCCAGGAAAACAAAACAGGGTTTAATTTTTCCACAAGAGCATTCCTTGGTCCCTCCAGAACTGTATTTCTAATATGATTTTGTCCAAGCTTGACGTCCCAGAGACAGGGTTTCAAATGCATGCTCACCTTCTGTCATCCTCCTGGGAATACAATAGCTTTTTAAAGCTCCTTTCCTAGAGAGAAGTACCTAGAGAGGACCCCACTGACTCTTTGAGGCTTGTGAAATCTCTTTTCTCAACTTTAGGTATCTTGAGGACAGCAGCCTGAAACCCCCTGTCCCTCCTTCCCAGAGGACCGGGCCTTATACTGCCAAGGTCCATGCTCTTATCTCTGAAAGATCCAGAAAAGGCCAGTAATGTCCCTAGGGTAGGCAAGTGCTGGGATATGGGCAAGTGCTCCGGCAGCCAGGGGTTGCAAGTACCCGAGGGAGCCAAAAAGTGGCCAGAAATGGCTTGGAGGCAGGAAGGTGGCGGTGTATGAAGTGGTCTCAGTGAGTCAGCCGGCCAGGAAAACCGGCGGTAACCACTGCGATGGGGAACAGGCTAAAGGCACCTGAAGTGTCTGGCTTCAGCTCCGGGGGTGGCCTGGGCATTTGTGGACAAAGGCGCAGGGGTCAATCGGGGCCCAATCCGAGCGCGGAGGGGCCGCCAAGAGGCGCTATCGGCCAGGGTCCCGCCCCTTGGTAGCCCCTCGCCGGCCATCCACCCAACCCAGCCCTGTAGCCCGGCAGCCCCGGGCTCCGCGATCTGACCTGCAGTGTGGGCGGTAGCCCCGCGCCAGCTGCTCTCCCCACCCTACCTACGGGCGCGCGGTGGGGAAGCCTCAGGATCATGCGCCTCCAGCGCCTACCGCCCCCTAGATTTTCCAAGCGCTGGCGCGTGTGGATGACGTCAGGAGGCGCGCCCGTGACGTCAGAGGGTCATGGCGTCCACGGCGTTGGAACCCTGGCAGGCTGCGGCTCCGCGAAGGAAAAGACGGTCTGCGGAGCGGCGACAGCGGGGCAGGGAGGTGGCCCTGCGGGACCTGGAGGCCCAGCCTGAGGTGGACTGCGGAGTCGTGCTTCGTCGCATCCGGGAGGCAGGGTGAGTGCGGGCTGGGCCCTGGGACCGAGCCTCAGTCTCGGCATCTGTAAAGTGGGCAGAACCTCAAACCCTTAGGGTTATTGTGCGGATTTAATGGAGGGAGCAGCTTATTACAGACTGAATTGTAGTAAAGGTTGTTGTTCCTTTTATTGCACTTCCATCTCCGTGACCTTGGGCAAGATATGTAATCTCTCTGTCTCAGTTTTTTCATCTGAGAGACGAACCTGAAAACAGTACCTATATAGGCTTGTTTTGACGATTTAGTGAATTAGTTAACGTAACCCATTTGGAAAGTAAATGCATAAACCACGGTGCCTGGTGCGGGGTAAGCGTAGTACCAGCGTATGGGATTAATACTATACTAGATGGTTATTATTATTGCTAGCGCTGGGGAAGGAACACCAACGTGATTACCATCTTCTTGATTATCATTAGTTAATTGAGGAGCTGCTGTGTTGTGTGCCTGCCACTGGCTTAAGCATTTTACACACTTTACTAGTTTGAGTATCTCGGTCAGCTAGGATCCTGAGAGGGCTGAGTCTTAGAGACACAGATAATGTTTGGAACCAGATTTCAAGTCCTTGTCTCTGCGGCTCCAGAACGGTGCTACAAAGCTCTCCATTATTAGGGCTTATCCCAATCCCTCATGCCTCCATGCTTTGCTGTGCACCTTATGGCTTAGAACAGTGCCTAACACAGAGGAATGAATGTTACCTATTTTTGTTATTATTGTTGTCTTTATTCATTTGCAGTCCTTTAAGGACGCAGTAAGTAACAGTATTTGTTAGTTATTCAGATCAGCAGCTGAAGGACCATCCCAATGGAGAGAAATTAGACCAATTTTATGTTCTCCTCTCCCCCAGAATTAGGGTCAAGAGACAGGGATGACTCAGAGGTTAACAATGAATTAAAGAAGTTGGCTGCCCAGCCGACTGAGCCTGAGTAGAAAGCAGCAGTGACTTTGTAGGAACTTAAAAGATATCTGTGTAATGGAACATGCCCACAGATTTGGAAAACCTGTAAGGCACTTTCCATACACCCTGCATTGTTATTCTTCCTCAGCTTCTTCAGTATCCCCAGTAACTCCCTGCTTCTTCCTGTATCCCAAAGTGTGATGCAGTGCCCAGTGCTGTAAGTAGAGAGGAGCCCAGCACCTTACATGCTGTTCTGTGCATGCACTCACCAGTTTACAAAGCTCTCCCTTAGCCTCTGTGAGGAACGTGAGGGCAGCCTCCCGCACAGATTTTTGCAGTACTGTGTACTTTCTGAGTCCCCTGAACAATGGCGTATGGCTTATCAGTTTAAATACAGTTTTGTTTTACAAAACTTTCTTCTTATGATAACTTTTAAGATTACTCTCTTAGCAACTTCCAAGTTTGCAATACAGTGTTATTAACTATAATCGCCATGTTATACATTACACCCTGTGACTTACTTATTTAATCCCTGTATGTTTGTACCTTTGGATCCCTGGCACCCATTTAACACCCATCCCCCTGTATCTTTAAGCTCAGTTTTTTTTAGATGCCATATAAAAGTGATGTCACACACTATTTGTCTTTGACTTATTTCACTTAGTATCATGACCTCAGGGTCCATCCATGTTGTTGCGAATGGAAAGATTTTGTTCTTTCTCCTTTTTTATTTTATTTTATTTATTTATTTGACAGACAGAGATCACAAGTAGGCAGAGAGGCAGGCAGAGAGTGGGGGAAGCAGGCTCCCCGCTGAGCAGAGAGCCCGATGCGGGGCTTGATCCCAGGACCCTGAGACCATGACCTGAGCCGAAGGCAGAGGCTTTAACCCACTGAGCCACCCAGGCGCCCAATTTTGTTCTTTATTATGGCTGAATAGTATTTCACTTTATATTCGTAAATCACATCTTCTTTTTTTTTTTTTTTTTTAAAGATTTTTATTTATTGGACAGACAGAGATCACAAGTAGGCAGAGAGGCAGGCAGAGAGAGAGGAAGGGAAGCAGGCTCTCTGCTGAGCAGAGAGCCCGATTCGGGGCTCGATCCCAGGACCCTGAGATCATGACCCGAGCCGAAGGCAGAGGCTTTAACCCACTGAGCCACCCAGGTGCCCCTCACATCTTCTTTATCGATTCATCCCTCCATAGACATGTAGGTTGTCTTCATATCTTAGCTATTATAAATAATGCTGCAATGAACATGGGGGTTCATATATCTTTTCAAATAGGTGTTTTTGTTTTCTTTGGATAAATGGCCAGAAGAGAAATTGCTGGATTATAGGGTAGTTCTATTTTTAATTTTTCAAGGAGCCTGCATATTGTTTTCCACAGTGGTTGCACCTACTTGCATCCTCACCAACCCTGCACCAGGGTTCCCTTTCCTCCGCATCCTTGCTAACATCTGTGATTTCTCCTCTTTTTGATACTAACCCTTCTAACCAGTGTGAAGTGATATCTCATTGTTGTTTTGATTTGCATTTCCCTGATGATTAATGATGTTGAACATCGTTTCACGTACCTGTTGGTTCTCTGTATGTCTTCCCTGGATAATGTCCATTTGGGTAATCTTCCCACTTTTTAATCACATTGTTTTTTGTTGTTAATTGAGTTGTATGAGTTCTTTATATATATTGGATATTAATCTTTTATAAGATACATGCTTTACAAATCTTTTCTCAGAGGCGGTAGGTTGCCTGTTTCTTTTTTGGCGATTTTCCTTGCTGGGCAGGAGCTTTTTGGTTTGATGTAGTTTCACTTATTTATTTTTGCTTTTGTTGCCTTGGCTTTTGGAGTGTGATCCAAAAAAATCATTACCAGGACCCACGTCAAGCAGCTTTTCCCTTATGTTTTATGCTAAGAGTTTTATGGTTTCAGGTCTTATATTCAAGTCTTTAATCCATTTTGAGATAATTTTTGTGTATAATGTAAGACACGTGGTGCGGTTTCGTTCTTTCGCATGTGGCTGCCCGGTTATCCCAGCAATGTTTATTAAAGAGATTGTTCTTTTCCCTTTGTATATTCTTGGCTCCTTTGTCATGAGATGCTGGACCATAGATGTGTGGGTTTACTTCTGAGCGCTCTCTTCTGTTCTGGTGATCTGCGTGTCTATCGTTAAGCCAGTATGCCAGCAATCACTATAGCTTTGTAATAGAGTTTGAAATCTGGGGGCATGATGCCTCCAGCTTTGTTCTTTCTTAAGATTGCTTTGGCTATTCGGTCTTTTGTGGTCCCATACAAACTTTAAAGATTCTCTGTCTTATGTTAGTGAAAAATGTCATTGGAATTTTTTTTTTTTTTTGGTCATTGGAATTTTGATAGAAATTGCATTGAATCTCTAGATGGCTTTGGGTAGTATAGACAGTTTAACGTTATGAATTATTCTAATCCATGAGCATGGAATGTCTTTCCATTTACTTGTGTTATCTTCAGTTTCTTTTCTTAATGTCTTGTAGTTTTCAGTATATAGGCTTTCACCTCCTTGGTTAAATTTTATCTCCATTAAGTATCTTGGGTTTTTTGATGCAGTTATGAATGTGATTTTTTTAAATTTATTTTTCTGATAGTTTCTTATCAGTGTATAAAAATGCAACAGATTTTTATGTACTTTTTATCCTGCAACTTTACTGAATTCATTTATTTTAATAGTTTTTTGGTGTTGTCTTTAGGGTTTTCTATATGTAATATGTCATCTGAAAATAGTGACCTTTATTTCTTCCTTTCCAATTTGGATGTCTTTTATTTATTTATTTTTCTTGTGTGATTGGTCTGGCTAGGATTTCCAGTATTCCAGTTGACCCTTGGCCAACATGGGTTTGAACTGTGTGGTCCGCTTAATACATGGGTTTGTTTGTTTGTTTGTTTGTTTTTGTTTTGTTTTGTTTTGTTTTGTTTTTTTGAGTAAATACAGACTTTGCTTTAACTGTATTGTCCTTTCGGATTTTCTTTTCTTATTTCTTTTCAAATTTTTGTTTAAATTCTAGTTAGTTAACATACAGGGCAATATTGGTTTCAGGAGAATTGAGTGATTCATCACATACAAACACCCAGTGCTCATCATAACATGTGCCTTCCTTATCCCCATCACCCATCTAGTCCATTCCCCTCTCACCTTCCCTCTATCTACCATTTGTTTTCTTATCATTAAGAGTCTCATTAAGTGACCTCTATCTCACTTAATTTTAAAAACTATTCTTAAAAAAAGTTTAAAAATAAAAGCTAAGAGTAAATATTCATATTATCCTCAGAGTTTGGGAAACACAGGCACAAAAGAGGTTAAGTGGGGACGCCTGGGTGGCCCACTCAGTTAAGCATCTCCTTCTGGCTCAAGTCATAATCCCAGAGTCCTGGGATGGAGCCCCTTGTAGGGCTCCCTGCTCAGCGGGGGGTCTGCTCCCTCTGCTTCTCCCTCTCCCGTTATCCCTCCCCCTGCTTGTGATCACTCTCTCTTGCTCCCTGTCTCTCAAATAAATAAATAAAATTTTTAAAAAGTCACTTGCTTAACATCATAGTAAATATTAGAACCTGATACAGACCTGAGTGTGTGACTGAAGTCTGTGTTCTCTCTTTTTTATATTTACCAAATACATACATAACCCTCAGAATATTGTAGATTATGTTACTTTAGCCTTTCTCAAAACACTGAGCATCAGAAGATGCTATAATTCCGGGCTCCTGGCTGGCTCTGTTAGTGGAGCATGTGACTCTTGATCTCAGGGTTCTGAGTTTGATCCACATTGGGGGTACAACTTACTTAATTAAAAAAAAAAAGATGCTGTAATTGGGTTTATTTTCTTTTTCCTTTTGACCCCTTCAGCCATTTCTCCCACTTCCAACCCCCTACCTCTGGCAGTCACCTATCTGTTCTGTGAGCTCAGTTTTTTGTTTTGTTTGGTTTAAGGTTCCACATGTAAGTGATTTCTAGTATTTGTCTTTCTCTCTGGCCTGTTTTACTCAGCATAATGCCTTCAAGATCTACCAATGCAAATGGAAAGATTTCATCCTTTATTATGGCTGAGTAGGATTCCACTGTGTGTATTGACCACAGTTTCGTTATCCATTCATCTGCTGGTGGCATTTAGGTTGTTTCTTTATTTTCACTGTTGTAAATAATCCTGCAGTGTACACAGGGGTGAATATATCTTCTTGAGTTCGTGTTTTCATTTCCTTCAGGTACTCAGAAGGGGAATTGCTGGATCCTATGGTAGTTCTATTTTTAATTTTTTTGAGGATCTTCTGTACTGTTTTTCACAGTGGCTACACCAACTTATACTCCCACTAAGAGTGCACAAGGGTTTTTCTCTTCTCCACATCTTCACCAAAGCTTGTATTTCTTGGCTTTTTGTTAATGGCCATTCTAACAGGTGTGAAGTGGTGTCTCATTGTGGTTTTTATTTGCATTTCCCTGATGATTAATGGTGTTGAGCATCTTTTCATATTCAGGTTGACCATCTGTATGTCTTCTTTAGAAAAATGTCTATTTGGATCTGCCCATTTTTAAATTAGATTGCTTGTGGGGGTTTTTTATTTGTTTTTTGCTATTGAGTTGCATGAGTTCTTTCTATTTTGGCTATTAACCCCTTATCAGATACATGATTTGCAAATGTTTTCCCATACAGTAGGTTGCTTTTTGATTTTGCAGATGGTTTCCTTGCTGGTCAGAAGCTTTTTAGTTTGATGTAGTCCCACATGTTTTTTGTTGTTGCTGCTGTTTTTACCTTTGGTATCAGGTTAAAAAGTCACTGCCAAGACCTATGTCAAGTAGCTTTTCCCCTGTGTTTTCTGCTCAGAGTTTTATGGTTTCAGGTCTTATACTCAGGTCTTGAATTCATTTTGAGTTAATTTTTGTGTATGGCGTAAGATAGTGGTGCAGTTTCATTCTTTTGCATGTGGCTGTCTGGTTTTTCCCAGTAGCGCTGATGAAAGAGACTCTTCTCTCCCCCTTGTATATTCTTGGCTCCTTGTCATAAGGTAGTGAACCATAGATATGTGTGTTTGCTTCTGGACTCTCTCTCCTGTTCTGGTAAGCTGCATGTCTGTTTCTATGCCAATATTAGATTGTTTTGATTACTCTAGCTTTGTAATAGACTGAAATCAGCAAGTGTGGTGCCTTTAGCATGCTTCTTCTTTCTCTAGATTGCTCTGGCTATTCGGAGTCTTTTGTGGCGTCATGTAAATTTTTGGATCCTTTGTTCTATTTCTGTGAAAATGCAGTTAGAATTTTGATAGAAATTGCATTGAATCTGTAGATGGTTTGGGGAAGTTTAGACACTTTAACACTATTCTTCTAATCCATGAACAAGGAGTGTTTTTCCATTTATGTATGTTGTCTTCAGTTTCTTTCCTTAACGTCTTATAGTATACAGCCTTTCACCTACTTGAAGTTTATTCCTGGGTATTTTATTATTTTTGGTGCAACTTCAAGTGGGATCATCTTCCTAATTTCTTTTTCTGGTGTTCATTATTAGCGTATGGAAACTCAACACATTTTTGTGTATTGATATTGTATCCTGTACCTTTACTGAATCCATTTATTGGTTTCAACAGTTTTTCAGTGGAGTCTTTAAGGTTTTCCTTATATACTTGTCATCTGTAAATAGTGACCATTTTACTTCTTTATTTTTCTTGCATAACTGTTCTGCCTAGGATTTCTAATACTGTGTTGAATAAAAGTGGCGAGGAAGGATCAGGAAAATTCCTAATCTTAGAGGCTCTTAGAGGAAATAGTAATAGTTGAAACTTTTCACTATTGGATGTGATGTTACCTGTGGGCTTGTCGTATGTGGCCTTTATTATGTTGAAGTATATTCCCGCTATACCAACTCTGTTGAGAATTTTTATCATAAATGGATATTAAATTTTGTCAAAATCTTTCTCTGCATCTCTCAAGATGATCACATGATTTTTAATCTTCATTTTGTCTTTTTTTTTTTTAACTTTTAAAAAAGATTTTATTTATTCGAGAGAGACAGCCAGCACGAGCCAGGGGGAGGGACAGTGGGAGAGGGAGAAACAGGCCCCCTACTGAGCAGGGAGCCCAAAGCAGGGCCCAATTCCAGAACCCCAGGATCATGACATGACCCGAGTCAAAGGCAGGCGCCTAACCAACTGAGGCACCCAGGCACTGCTGTTCTTCATTTTGTTAAAATGATGTATCACCTTGATTGATGTGCACGTGTGAACCATCTTTGCATTTCTGGAAATCCCACTTGATCATGGTGTATGATCCTTTCAGCATATTTGTGAATTTGGTTTGCTAGTATTTTGTTGAACATTTTTGCATCTATGTTCGTCAGGGATATTGGCCTGTAATTTTCTTTTCTTGGGGTGTCATTGTCTGGTTTTGGTATCAGGGTAATGTTGGCTTCAGCAAATGAGTTTGCAAGATTTCGCTTCTGTTTTTTGGAAAAGTTTTAGAAGGATTGGTATGATTTGTTCCCTGAATGGTAGAATTCACCATTAAAAGCATCTGGTCTTGGGTACCTGGGTGCCTCAGTTGGGTTAAGCCTCTGCCTTCAGCTCAGGTCATGATCTCAGGGTTCTGGGATCAAGCCCCGCATTGGGCTCTTTGCTCAGCAGGGAGTCTGCTTCACCCCACCCCCTTCTTCCTGCCTCTCTGCCTACTTGTGATCTGTCAAATAAATAAAATCTTAAAAAAAAAAAAATCTGGTCTTGGAACTTGTTTTTTTGGGAGGTTTTAAATTGCTGATATGATGAGCACTGGGTGCTTTATATAAGTGTTGAATCACTAAATTCTGTTCCTGAAACTAATATTATACTGCCTATGTAAACTGGCTAGGATTCATTCATTCATTCATTCATTCATATGAGAGAGAGAGAGAGACAGCACGAACAGGAGGGGCAGAGGGAGAGGAGGAGAGAGAGAGTCTCAAGCAGACTCCATGCTGAGCTTGGACCCTGACTCAGGTCTCATGACCCTGAGCCGAAACCAAGTGTTAGACGCTCAACCACCTGAGCCACCCAGGCACCCCAACTAACTAGAATTTAAATAAAAACTTGAAACATAAAAATAAATATATTGCTGATTGAGTTTGTCCAAATTGTTGCTGTGTGCTGTTCACAGCAGTCCGTTGTGCCTTTGTATTTTTGTGGTGTCATAACATCTCCTCCATCATTTCTGATTTTAAGTCCCCTCTTTTTTTTTCTTGGTGTGTTTAGCTAAAGCTTTTTCAATTTGTATGTGTGTGTGTGTGTGTGTGTGTGTTTTGGTGGTGTTTACATTTATTTATTTGAGAGAGAGAGAGCACGTGCACACAGTGGGAGAAGCAGAGCGGGAGAGAGAATCCCTAGCTGACTTCACATTGAGTGCAGAGTCTGACACCGGGTGCTGTCTCAAGACCCTGAGATCATGACCTGAGCCAAGAACAGCACTTAGGCACTTAACCAACTGAGCCAGCCACACAGGCACCCTGATCGTTTCTCTTTTTTTTGTCCCTCTTTCATTTATTTGTGTTCTGATCTTTGTTATTGCCCTCCTTTTACTGGCTTTGGGCTTAGTTTGTTCTTTTTCTAGATCACAAGGTGTCACGATGGGGCATGCATTTGTGAATTCTCTTGCTTCTCGAGGCAGGCCTGTATCACTGTAAACTTCCCTCTTAGAACCACTTTTGCTGCGTCTCACAAATGGTGGTATGTTTTTAAACAGCGCTGAATTCTGTTTTGTCTGATTATAGCTCTTCCAGCTCTGTCTTGATTCCCACTTGCACAGAACATCTTTTCTGTCCCTTCACTTTTGGTCTATGTTGTCCTTATGTCCAAAGTGAGTCTTTTGTGGACGGCACGTGGATGGGTATTGTGTTTTCAGCCACTGTATGTCTTTCGATCGGACAGTTCATGGAGTTTGTTTCAGATCACATCACTTTTGACTGTGTTCTGCTTCAGGTTTGCATAAGCCAGTTGACTTGAACAAAGAAAGCCCAGACACTGGATTCGTGTCTCCTTTCACTTTCACCTTGGAATTATTTATAATTATTATTTATAATAACAAAGACATATTTGAGTCCCCACTGTGTGCAAAGCCCGATGCTCTGTGTTGACCCATTTGCTCCCTTCTGCAAGCCTGCTCAGTAGGGATGGTTCTTTCCCACATTCTAGAGGCCAGGAAACGAAAGCTCAGAGAGGTGCACTCTGTGCATCTAGCAACTGTATGGAGCTCGGTGTCTGTGCTCAGCCATGGTGTGGACCGAGGAGGATACAAAAGAGACCCAGAGGGGTCCTTGGGAATCGGGATGTCCTCTGGCAAGCCTTCTGTCCTCTCAACACCGGCCTACTGGTCTGCTCTGGACATGCTCACTGTGGATCCTCCTCCGGCCACTCCAGGGCCGCGCTGGCTGCTCTGGGAGCGCTGTGTGGGAGAGCACTCCATCCCTGCATCCAGGTCGTGGTCAGGAGAAGGGTCCCCGAGGGGGCAGCCTGGAGAAGGTTGGGGAATGACCATGCCTTTTTCTTTTAATAGGAAGGACCTGCTTCTGTCTGATTTCTGGAGTCTGGCACTAGGTGGGTACCAGCTGGCCAAGGCTGGGGGTGGAAGGTGTGGGAGGAGGGCCTGAATGTGGGCAAAGAAAGGAGTCCAGTCCATATTTGGTGCTGTTTTTCTTCACAGAGCTGGGTTCTAATTCTGACTTCCTGCTCACAGCCGTGTGTCTTGGCACTTACTAGCCCTGACCCTCCGTTTCTATGTCTGTGAAAGGGAAGTGACAGCGTGCATATCCTGTGGTGTAATTTTGGGGATTAAATGAGGCTGTTTGGTTAAGTGGTTAGGACAGTGCTTGCCTGGGCCTGGGGGCGGGCCATCAGCGTCTGCTGCCACTGTCAATTTTGAAATTTACTCTTCATGCACTCTTTGCCTCAACATGGCCACATAGACCTGTTCCTCCCCATGCAGTTGTGACCTGTCCCTAAACAGTCTGTGGCCACGTAAATGTTAATATGGGGAGGGAATGTATAGCCATTAGTATTTTTATTGAGGGACAGTTAGTTTCCTTTGTTTTTTTTTTTTAGTTCTTATGCATAACTGTTCGATGAGCACCTTTTTGTGTAAAACTCTTACCAAATTTAGGATGATCCTCTCAGGACATACTCCCAGAAGTTGACTTACTCAGTGACAGGCAGTGACCAGCTTGATATCTGCTATCAAGTGTTTTCCTAAAAACTTCCACCAGGACTTTCAGCAGCAAGGACTGAAAGAGCCAGTTCTGCCCGCAGCCTTTCCAAGCCGGGGGACTGTTTTTAAGGCAGTTTTGCTAGTAAGTGAAAATCGGCATCTGACTGTGGCATCACAGTTGTTTTGTGTACAGATTTGTTCAAATAAATTCAGTATCAGTATAATAAAATGAGAGACAAGAGAACTCACTGCCATATGAGAAGATTTAAACAGAATATTTTTTGTTAGACTCCAAAAGCCCAGCCTTTTTTTTCTTTGAAGTTTTTACACATTAAATATTCCTATTCCCAGCCTTTTGTAGTGTGATTTTGAGAGCTCTGTTTCTAGGTTCTTTGTTATAATAAAAAAGTAGGTTATTTCAGAGCATAACCCGCATTTACCAGGTACCTCTTAATAAATTAGACACAGTTCACATTAGAATTCTGGGTGGAAACTGTGCCCATAAATGAAGCCTATTTTTTACTGGAAAGTTCTCTGGCGTTGCAGGCTGGGGGGTACACAGGGACCTGGGACAGCCTGTGGTGCTGGTGGGCCTGGCTGTACCTCCCAGGCATGTTGGGGAGTGAGTCCCACGGCCTTCTCCCTGAGAAGCTGAATGAAGCCTTTCCCAACTTGTTCCTTTTCTCCCCGGGTCTGTGGACTTATGTGACGGACTTAGTTCACAGGGTCAGAGCACGCCCTCTGATTGTGTTCAGGGGCCTGCTCTTTCAGAAACCGTCAACAGCTGTCTTAAAAAACATCTGGAACAACTGAAGGTCCCTGAGGGGACTCTTTCGGAAGCCCTTGGAAACCTGCATCTTGACTCCTCGCCAAATGAGTCTGCTGCTGTGACTCCTGGCTTCATCCCAGGGGAGAACCCAGTCCCGGGAACCTGCTGTTGGAAGTGTGTATGTTATGGCATTGGAAACTTTGCCACCTGCGTCATAGCTAGACACCAGCTCACCTTTCTGCTTCTCTTCCTGGAAAAGTGCCAGGTACATCTTTAGATTCTTGTTGATCACTCCATCCCTTGGCCTTGCACACTGTCTGCACACAGATCTTTGGGTTGACAGAACCCATTATCCCCTTCTGCAGATTCCCAGGAGGCACTGCTGGGTGTACGACCCTCTGTTTAGCCAGCTAGAAATTGCAGTTCTGAAGAGCCTTGGTGTGACTGTTCTCAGTGAGAACGAGGTGAGTCTTGGGGAAGGGGAGCAGGAGGGCTGTGTGACTGCTGACCAAAGGGGGCCCCCAGGCTGTGCCCCATGGAGGCACCTGCTCTGCCTTAGCCATCATTCCCTCCTTCCTGCTGCTCATGTGCCTTCCCGGCGCCTGTCACAGGGGACCTGGCAGTGACCCACATCGTGGCCTAGGTGGTGCCCATCACAAAAACATCAAATGGCACAAATGGCATGGACTGAAACCTGTTATATTTGCCAAATTCTGGTGAGAATCCCATGTCCAGGAACCTCTGGTAATTTCCTAAGTTGGTACTTACTGTTGGTGTTAAAAATAAAGGGGTACATAGTATCAGTGCCTCAAAGGAGGGCTTTCTGGTTGGGATTTACCCTGTCTTAGGGGAGATCATAGAAGGGGAGAGTATATCTCTCTTTGCATGGAAGCCCAGTCACACCCATAGCATCTGGCTGGGAGATGTGGGTAGATCTTCTGCCCCGAGGTGAAACTGTGAGATGCAGAGCAAGATCACCTCAGCAGCAGGGCCTGAAGCCAGTGTAGACACACACCCCTGCAAGCCGCTTTGCGTTGCTGGGGGGATTACAGAGAAGTCATTTGACCCCTCTCCATCTTCCAAAATGGCCATCTCATTTATTACAAAGCCCGAAAATCAAGCCCTGCTGAGACAAGAGAATCCTTCACTGATGTTGGTGGGGCCCTGCAACCCTGCCACTCCATTCATGCCGTCTTCTTTTCTGGGTGCCTGCTCTGTGCCAGGCATGGACTTTGGGGGATGCCAGGATAGATGCAGTCCCAGCCTCCAGGGAGCCCAGTGTCCCGTCAAGTTGTGTGGCCTGTAAACAAGTACGTGGTGAGCAGAACAGAGAACAGAGAGGGGAAAGCACTCTGCGCCGCTTGAGGGGCTAGAGGAAGGTTTCCTGGGTTGGCGCTGGGATTGCAGGCCCACCAGGAGTTGGCCGGATGGCCCCAGGCAGGCTTCTGCCTGTTTGTGATGAACAGAAGGGACGAGAGTACAGAGCAGAGAGGCCAGGGCAGGCAGGGCCTGTGTCCCTGCCGTGGGTACGACTGTGGAGCCACAGTCCCCAGGAGGGGCTGTTGTTAACCCCAGCGGACATTTGGAAGGGACTGTGATAGGCATCTGCATAAAGGGACCCAGGAGGCCCAGAGGCTGACCATGCATAGTCCATGGGGATAGTAACTCTTGCTACCCCTCCTGCCCTTGCTGTCACAGACCTAAGAAGCCCCTCTGCTGATCCAGAGCTTTCTGTGTTTGTGGGACACACATCTCTTCAGTAAACACAAGTTCTTTCTGGACCTCATGATTTCCTGACTTTGAGGCCCACTTCATCTGTCCATTTCTGTTAGGCCACACAATAACCTGACTGTTCGCAAAGGAAGGGGTTTGTTTCCTTGTGGTTTCAACTTGTCTCCCTCGCAGTTCCTGGTTTCCTCCAGAGGTGCGGCTGTCACAGACGTAGAAGTCAGTCTAAGGCGTGCGGCCTGGCTTGGTACACAGGTCTGTTGTGAAACACATACAGAAGGGTGGCTGACCTGTGTCCCTCACCCCATGCACTGTGATTACTTTGTGGTGAGAGCGCTCAGCTCTTCACAGACGTGCCCTGTGCCCCTGCCACAACCTCCCGGGAAGAGCGGAGGGGCTCACACTGCACATGCCATCCCCACAGGAAGGCAGACGGAGCGTCCACGGTGAGCCCACCATCTTCTACATGCCCCACTGCGGCACAGCCCTGTACAACAACCTTCTGTGCAGTAACTGGTCAGTGGACGCCCTTGCCAAGATGCTCATCATTGGGAACAGCTTCAGAGGACTCGAGGAGAGGTGAGCGCAAGCGCACAGAGGTCCTGTCAGGCTGCGGCGGGAGCTTTCCTGACAGACCTGTGCGCGGGAAACCAGCATGTTAGGGACACCAACCCCGAGTAAAGCTGCAGAGTTAAGGAGGTCTGCTTGCCAAGAATTCCTCCCTTCCCTTAAGGTGCACAAGTGTTTTTAAAAGTGGGAGGGATGCCTGGGTGGCTTAGTTGGTTGGGCATCTACTTTCCTCTCAGGTCATGATCCCGGGGTCCTGGGATCAAGTCCCACATTGGGCTCCTTGCTCGGCAGGAAGCCTGCTTCTCCCTCTGCCTGCTGCTCCCCCTGCTTGTGCTCTTGTGCTTCTTGCTCTCTCTCCAACAAATAAATCAAATCTTAACAAAACCAAAAGTGGTGGAAACCATTTGCTCTCTCAGCTGCACACGCCTTAGGTGTCCACTGTCACTCCTCCCCTCACAAAAGGGGTGGTTGGTTATGGGACATTCATCTTTTCTACGGATTATTAAACTTACTCCACGTTCCCCTCCTTTTTAAAATGTTTGCTATCTTTAAGCTACTTTGCGTTTCTATAATGTCTTAAGTTAGATAAAACCACTCCCATACCTCCTAATCATGCTGGGCTTGTTTTTTTTTTTTTAATTTCCAGATTGCTGGCAAGGATTCTACAGAAAAATTATGCCTACATTGCAAAGGTATTTATGTAAATGAAGGAGCTAGGATGAAAAAGGGTGTGAAACCAGACCATTTCCCTGTTAATTGTGAATTCTGCCTTTGTGTATGTGGGCGGAGCTCATGAGGGGCTCACTGAGGGCACAGTGAAGTTACTGTACTCCATGAGCTTTCTCAGCAGCTCTGTGTTCCAGAAAGCAAGGACCTGTCCTTCACTCTGTCAGTCCCACACACTCACCGCCCTTGGAGTTTCCAGTTCGTCACAGACAGGCTTAAGTCAACATACTCTAATCCTCATATTTTTTTTTTTTAAAAGGGTAACCTGGGGGTGACTGATAAATGGCACCTGGAAGTGTGGGGTTTACTGTGACCGTCAGGTTCGTGTATTTTACATTTGAATTTTCCTGCTCAGGTTTTAAAAGGACTGGAGGAGCTTGAGCTGCCTGAGACTTCACAGTACACGGACATATTTAACGATACCTCCATCCACTGGTTCCCTGTACAGAAGCTACGACGACTCCCCACAGACACTTGGGCTTTCCAGGAAGAACCAGACTACCAGGACTGTGAGGACCTTGAAATCATTAGGAACAAGGGAAGAGCTCCCTCAGCTGCTGACCAGAACTTACCCTGGCAGGGCAGCTGTCCCCAGAGATGACAGGGAGGGTGGCCGTGTGGGGAGCACCCTTCTTTGTGGTGGGCCAGACTCAAGAGCCTGGAAAATACGCAGTGTGGTTCTCCTCAGTGGAGGACATGCCATGGAAGGGCTCAGTGTAAAGACTGACCCGCCTTAGCGTTAGCATTAGGTTTTGTCATTTCTTGCTGACCTGACCAGGGATATCCGTGGATGGAGAGTAACTATTTCAGAGGCGGTTTAAAATACGGTTTATTCAGGACCATGTCCCCTCTCCGATGCAAGGTCCAGCCTTCCCCCTCTACTTGGCCATGTCGATCAGGCTCTGCAGGGAGGTGGGCACCCAGGTCTTCTCACCCTGGACAAACACCACTCCCCGGTCGATGTAGATGACGATGCGGCCAAAGGTGTAGAGCTGCTTCCCTTCGTGTCGCTTCCCAATGACTGGCATGAAAACAATGTTGTGCTCCTCGGCCTTGGTCTCAATGAGGTCCTTAAAGTTCATGGGCACAGAGCTGGCAGCCACGCCGATGCCCCTCTGGGCCATGTTCTCAGCCTCTCGTCGCTCCTGCATGGCCTCGTACTGGAAGTCCTTCCTCCGCTCCGTGTGCGTGAGGTAGGCTATGTTCTCCCGCGCTCCGGGCTGCATGTAGGCACCTGGGAGAGCCAGAGGGGAGAGGGGTGAGGAGTGGGGTTCCAACCACACAGGCAGCTGGGCCTCAGAGACACAAAGCACTAAGGCAGATGGCAAGCGCCTTCAGCAAGTTTAGACAACCACCCGCAAGCATACAAAAATTGGTCTGAAGGTTTCTGGCTAATGTGTAGCAACCAGAGAGATGATTAACGTGAATTCCTGCACAAGACTGATCCTTCTAGGGCTGGAAACCTTGACAACACACGGCCTAGCCTAGTTCTGTTTTTAGCTACTCCATAGAGGCCCCAGCCCTGGAAGAATTTAGAATGCATTTAGGGAACTCAAATAGATGTTGAAGGACAGTACAGGGCCATAATGTCCAGTGCTAAGGGAAACGGATGGGACCAGCTCTAGGAGGTGGCCCAAAGCTGGGGTGGCCGAGGGAGAGTTTCTGGAGAGTATGAAAAGGATCAGGATGACCCACTGAGGGGCCCAGATGAGAGAGATCTGAGAAGTCTATCTGCCTCGTTCAGCAGAGTATATGTACCATGAACCTTCTCTTCATGTAACAGGCTCAAAGGACTAAAGATTCAGAAAACAGAAATTACAGTCCCAGCTGCCACTGTAGCTGTGTGACCTTGAATAAGCTCTCGGCCTTGTGGAGCTTGTCTGTGAAGCAGGGTTGGCCTGGGTACCATGGTGGCCTTTGTGTTGGGATGCGAGCACAGTGACTCACCTGGTCAGAAGCTGGGATGGGTATGAAGGGGACAGTCACCTGCCTACTTTTGAAGACAACAAAGATACCACCTGCAAAGTGCTGTACAGACCAGGGCTCACTTCACCCCTCTAGGTTTTTAAGAACCTCTAGAAGTAGGCATTTTGACTGTTCCACAAATAAATAAAATAGGTCAGGTGAGGAGAGGCAACTTCTAGGTGTCAGGCTGTTCCACTCAGAGCACACTGAGCTCTTCATAGGCGTGCCAGTGAACCTGGAAGGTGGGCCTAGAGGCAGGCTCACCCCCACCCCCACCCGTATGAATCTGGCTGCAGTGAGACTTGGGTCAGGGCCCTGTGCCCCTCCCAGGGCCGGCAGAGATGGGCAGGGGGTCTGGTGGGGAAGAGTCCATGTTGGAGCGGACAGCCCACAGGCACCCGAAAACTTGCTTCTGTGTCATTTATGTGTTCAGAAACACGGCTCTTGGAACCAGGAGCCCTAAAGCGGAATCCTCGCTCACCAACATTGGAGGACACCGCCCTATTCATGATGTCCAATGCTTCATTAAATTTGTCCTTGACAGATGGGTGTGCCAGCACTTGGTCTGAGAACATGGACTTCCAACCCAGGTACCACTTGGTGATCTCCTCATAATTCGGACTGTTACTGAGCCAAGAGCACAGCACCTGCCAAAAAGAAACAAATCGGACATCTGCATCCATGATGGTGGCACATGGGAGCAAAGCTTCCTGTTTGTTTTGATCGTGGTCCTACAAGGAGATGTGTAGGGGATTACAGGGGCTGAACAGAAACTTTCAGAGTATGACTCCACTCCAGTGACTCTAAGAATTTGGAGTCTGTTTGCCAGCTAAGCTCCCTTGAATGTAAACTCACCAAACCTCAGCCCCTAAATGACAGGGCTGTGATGGTCCCCCCACAAAGGTGTGGTGTGAGCAGTGGAGAGAACCACATGAAATGCTTCGCATCTGGCTCATGACGTATGTTCAGTAAGTGGTGGCTGCTGGGATTACTGCTTATTTTTGTCCTGTGTGATAGCATTTGACAGTTACCCAGGGATCAAGCCCCTGCAGTCAGACCTGGGCAGGAAATTAAGTGTAATCCTCCCTGCCTCCATTCCACTCCCCCTCCCCCCAGAAGCTGCCCCAAAACCACAGCAGAGCAGGGTATACCTGAAGCCACTTGGGGAAGAAGTGCTTCTCGAGCAGCCCTACCAGGCTAGACACAGAGATCATGCCTTCCCAGTCGATGACCCAGTAAAACGCATCCATATGCTGCTGGTGGGGGTTAATGACCAATTCCCCAAGACACATCCCTGCAAAAGCAACCCAGGCTTTAAGGCAGAGTCCCAGAAGCAAGAGCAAAATCCTCATCAGAAAACACTGGCCTAAATTTGCTTTTATCCATCAGTTTTAAGTCCTTGACATGCCAGTTCTTGAAAACCCTTTTCGTCTCTAACCCAGAAACAATAAATACATATTTAAAATCAAATACCACAAAAATCTCAGAACACCGATGCCTAGCATGTTACGAGAAGCCCAAACTAGACCAATCTGGAAGCAGGAGGCCTGTGGAGCCTCAGGCTGCTGCTATTGTCAGGATCCCAGGTACGTTTATATGCCACCTCTGTGCACAAAATGGCACTTCCTGTGGTGCGTGGTACTGCGTCCTCGGCTTTCTCCTTGAGCTCCAAGCCCATGTTTTAAGAAGCATGGATCCCTTACCGCTGGCCACAGAAACCAGGGCACCAAAGCTGTTGGACCTAATGCCCCTTCCCCATTTCCTCACCCAGCTTGGGCACTATGTTCTTGACCATGAACGCTTCCCAGGAGCCTGGAGTGAAGACGTCTTTCCAGGGCTGGAGGATGAGCTTGGCAGAGGAGTCGCTGGGGTGCCACTTCTGCAAGGCGCTGGACAGCTTGCTGCGGATGGGGGAGTAAAGGGGCTCCAGGCGCGCTTGCATGAGGGGCAGCCACGGGTGGACCCAGGAGTGGATGGGCACAGTGTCTGTCAGCGGGTTCCAGTTTTCCACCTGCAGAAGGTGTGGGACAAAACAGCAATTCCACCTGCACCGTGCAGCCCACACGCCTCTGCATAACCAAACCACTACCACCAGGGCAATTGCATGGAATCTCTCAAATGGCACAAATTCTGCTTGCACTAGACAAACTGAGAAAATGAATTCCCTATTTAAACAGGGGAATCTGTTGGGAGTAAAGTGCCAACAAAAGGGCTGGAGTTACCCACAGGACAATCACCGTGTCAGCAGATTCTGTTCATTCCAGGCCTTCTGACAGCACTGAGGGAGTGAAGGGCCCCTGGTTACTCCAGCGGTCCCCCATGACTTGGGGCTCTACCTCTTTCTGCAGCTTGGGGAAGATGAGCTGGTCCAGGATGTTATCTAAGATCCACACGGGAATAATGTGCACCCAGCTGTCCAAAAAGTCCACCATCGGGTCACAGTTCCTTGGTTGCCACTGGGTGACAATATTTCGAACAAAAGGCATCCAGACTTCCCATATCAGCCTGTGGGAGAAAGGCAGCGGGCAGGCTAACTGCACGGACAGGTTTCAAAGCAGACCAAGTACACCACCACCAACTCTCCAGAATAAGAAAGAAAAAGGCACAGAAATGAGCACAGTAAACCACCAGGCCAGTCCCCATCCTGGCCAGATCTGCACCAGCCTCATCCCCCCTCACCCAGCCACCACCTGCTCATCCACAGGGTCTAGACCGCTCTGCCAGTACCCGCCTGCCTGGCAGGGCTGCTGTGGGGTCACAAGGGTCCCTCTCCAGGGATGGCCTGCCTTCCCGCTGTAGCTGTGTGCAGCTGGATGACTCACCTCGTGGGTCACAGCTCAAATGTCACCTCTGGGAGACCTCGGCTTCCAATTAGTCCCACTACCCCAAACGGGCGTGTCCTTTCTGTTCATCATCCCTGGCCTCGTCTGCTTCTCTACCCTCCACTTGCTTTCACACTCTCTGCAGGCTGAGGCTGTCTGCCTCAGCCCCATGGCAAGCCCGGCGCCCGGCCGGTGCATGACGCTCACGGGCGCAAGGTGGACAAGTACACAGAATCCCCTAGAGCAGGGCCACTCCCTGCCCTCCCCAGTGGCATCTTCCTCCCGGTTCCCACGTGAATACCTGTGAAAGGCATCTGCCGACAGGTCCTGCCCACCATGGGATAAGAGCTGGTCATTCTCCAGGAGACTCTTCCACTTGGAGATCACCTCGGTGCCATAAGTACAGTCCTGGAGAGAGATGCAGCCATGATGCAGCCACCCTGCCCTGTGCACCCTCTCTAGGCCCAGGCCCCCACCATGGGCAGGAGCAGAGAGGAAAATCTCACCAGCCACTCACCTTCAGCGGGTCCCACTCCTTGAAGTACTCCTTCATGAGTGGGTAGACAATGGCCACGGCCAGGTCCACGCGGTCAGACATCCTGTACTCCTCGTAGTACTTGTCTTGCAGGGTCTCAAAGATGCGGGCGCACTCGTCTAGGGTGAGGGGGTCGCTGCAGCCAGGCTGCAGACGCCGCTCGCACTCCTCTACCATCTCGAGGACCTTGCTGAGGTTGGCAATGACCCGCTCCTCGTGCTCTAGGACCTCCGACATCTTCTCCAGCTCATGCGACAGATTGACCACCATGTCCCGCTCATACTGCAGCTGCCGGTCGCTCTGGATGATCTCCTGCTCTGTGAGGTCGATGAGCAGCTGCAGGTTGTGCTCCAGCTCAGGCAGCGCGAAGCCCGGAGTCTTGGCCTCTTTGCCAGGCTGTGGAGGCTGCTGGGACTGCAGTGGCAGCCCGTCATCAGGGACATTGTGCTTGTGGCTGATCTGGCTATAGCTGTAGTAGACCTTCTGCTCCCGGCCGGTCATGTCGATGACCTGGGAGGCGGCAGCGGGGTAGGGGATGAGGGAGCGGGGTCAGCGCATGCCATCCCTGCCCTGTGAGAACGCACCTCGGGAGGGCAGGATACAGGTGTGCACGAGCCCTGCTATGGCAGAGCCGGGGGGGTGGGGGATCCCTGTAGGAGGGTCAAGAGATGGGACCACTGGATGCAGCCAGCACTTCCAGACATGTCCCTCAGGAGCACACTACTCAGCTGAGAAGAAAATCTAGGTCTATGGCAAGGGAGAGGCTGCACTGACCGAAGCTGGTAATGAAACAGCTGATGTGGTCAAACTGTCATGCTGTGGTATAAGAAAAATGCGTTATTTAAGCAAAGGGACCTAGAAGGACGTGCATCGAGGTGTTAAAACTGGTCATCCATTGGAAGGAAGGAAAATAGTATTTCTGCCACTGTGTTTTCTAATTGCCTAAATGGTACCACATGCTGCTCTGTGGTAAGAAGTTGTTTTTTGATTTAGAAACAAAATGACACACCAGAAAACAATGACTGGACAAGGCAACTTAGAAAAGGAGCATTTCAAGAAAACAGGAAAAGTGGACTCTAAAGCATACTGAGACACAGCCATCCATCAGCCCTGGAAGTAAAAGTGTCAGCCAAGAACCATGTGCATTAGAATCAGGTGGAAAAAAATAAACACAGAACTTCCCGGAAGGCCTGGGCTGTATGTACTGACTGCAAATCTCTGGCTAGGAGCTGCATAGCTGTGTGGCTTCCCAGTCCTCCCTGCTGGGAATCTGATGCACAACACCCCGACAGCTGAGAACACCGCTCGCTCGCGCTCTCTCTCTCTCACACTCATACATACACACACACTGTCCTACGCCAGACTACAACAGACAACTGTCACCCTTATTCTCTGGCTACCTAGGGGAGTGACAGAAAACCCAGGACTATGTGCATGTTAACAGCAGCTGAAAATTGAATCAATTTTTAAAACTGAAAATACTGGTATGCCCCAAGGACGCTCTCTGGCACTTCTAGTCACAGCCTGAGTTAGTGCACCCTTTCAAGTATTCAAGAGCCTTAAAAAGCTTCCTATTTTTAACATGGTGATTCAACTTCTAAGAATCTATCCTTAGAAAATGTCTGAAATACAGCCAAAACTTTATATACAAGATAGCTCCAAACCAAACCAGAAAACAGCTAAAGGTTTAGTCACACAGGTAGGACCAAATAATCTAGTACTTCATTCTCTAGAACTACACACTCACTAAAAAAAAATCTTCACACTGCATTTATAATCGTGGCAATGTTATTAAGCTCACAGCCTGTTGCTTCAGGAAGAAGGGGTCACTGTCTCCCATACCATGAGTGCACCATCAGGAGTGCCCAGCCCTTGGAATGCAGAAGCTCTCCCTGGGCATGGGAGTGCAGGGAATGGGAGCACACCACTGCCCAGTGAGGAAAAAAAAGAAAAACATAGAAGATTCAACATGACCTGAGAGAATGTTCAGTGACTGACCTGACTTGGGTGTGGGGTACTTGTGTTTCCCAGGGCCCATCCTGGACCAGAACCAAGGGTCCCTTACCTTGACCTGAGAAAGCTCCTTCTGGGGGGCAGCGAGCTTCTTACTAATCCTGCCCTTGGCCTTCAACTCTTCCACTGTCTTGTAGGAGTATTTGGGCTTCTTCTTACTTCCGCTGGGGTCTTTCCTCCACTGGCTCAGCTCCTTCTGAAACTCCTAAAGCAGAGGGAGGTGGTCAAACAACAAAGGCCGCTTTTTACAGCAGGTGGGGCTGCAGAGACCACTCACAGATGGGCCTTCCTTCCTCGGCTGTGTTATTCTGTGCGAGGACTAAGGAAGGGCAGTTAGAGATTTGCTAGGTGTACTCTTAGATTTACACAAGGTTCTGTGCTAAGCAGTGTGTGTGCATGATACTAAACCATCTCCTGAGACTCCCCAACACCCAGCTTCTCTTACAAATGAGAGGGTTCAGAAAGCAGGTACCTCAGACTGGAAAGAGGAACACCCAGACAAAGGCCCCACTTACGGCGCATCTACTGTGGGCTGGCACTACATTAGTTTTAAATTCACCTCATGTAAAACTTAGAAAACAATATAAAGGATTTTTTTTTAAGTATACAAATCCTTGCTTCTTTTTTTTTTTTTTTTAAGACTTTATTTACTTATTTGACAGAGAAAGACAGCGAGAGAAAGAACAAGCAGTAGGAGAAGCAGGCTTCCCACTGAACAGGGAGCCTGATGCGGGACTCAATCCCAGGACCCTGGGACGACGACCCGAGCTGAAGGCAGATGCTTAACAACTGAGCCACCCGGGCACCCCCAAAACCTTGGTTCTAATTTAAAATGAAGGTAGATAAGCAGGATCCTGAGTCTTAAGGCGAAGATACCTTTTGAAAAGTCAAAATTTTTCTGCAGGAAGATCTGCAGTAGAGAAGACAATTTGGTCTGAGGACAGTGGAGTCCAGCCCACGGAAGTGGGTTTTATGCTTGTCATTCTGTTTTCCTCACACTGGTTTAAGATTCTTATTTTTATCCCTAAAAACAATCTGGGCTTCCACTTCAGGAAAATCCAAAGATCAAGCACTACTGAGCCCACATTTACAGCAACAGTTGCCTGGAGCTGAACAGACAGCCAGGCCCTCGCCTGTCCACCTCAGGCCCCGCCACTCCTGCCTGCCTCACACCTGGCTCACCTACTCATGTCTGCCATGGGCCTGGGGCACCTGCCTCCCAGAAGCCCCCACTCGGAGCAGGCACCCCCATTCGATCACACATTAGCAGAAGGAGAGGCTCAGTGACAAGAACAGTGACCACATGCATCTGCAGCCTCCTGCTTTCCCTCGTAAATGCAAAGGGGGAAGTCCTCTCGCTCAGGAGAGCTGGCCCCTGCTGTTCCCAGAGCAGAGTGACACCCAGCTTACGGCGGGCTCCGTGCCATGTAAGACGAAAGCCATCCTGCCATAGCCGTCTCCGAGGCCTCTCTGCCATTAGGCTCAGAGCTTCGTGCTCAGCCTCCTCTGACTGGTCCCACACCTGCTGCCTTCTGCCATGCATCCGCAGATGGTGTCCTTGCCCAGGAGAGCTTCCCTGACCACCCTATTTAAGTAGGTCACCCCCACCCCCAATTACTTCCTACACTGGCACGTCTCAGCGCACCCTGCTCTCACTAACCACACTGCAGCTGCTTCCCGGCTCTGGGCTCTAAACCACTCCTCGCGGTACAGCCCGCTGCCAGCACAGGGCCCGACACAGAGACAAAGACACCTGAAGGCCAACGGGACGAATGAACGAATGCACGAACCAACCACGGTCAGAAATGGCAGGCACCACCCGCCCGTGACTCCCAACTTCTGGTTACCTCTTCTGCTTCTTCTTCGGAGTCAACCACAGGGAAGTCTTGCAGGGACTGAGTGGTCCGCTCTGAGCCATAAGCTCCCACGGCACCTTTTCCCTTTCTCTGCTTGGCTTCGATGGGGTTAATGATACCTGACAAATTTCAGGAAAAGATAAACAACTTCAGATCACAGCAATTCCTATATTTGGACAAGCCACTCAGTGGACCCGCCCGTCCTTAGTCCTGGCACAGAATAACACAGCCGAGGAAGGAAAGCCTGTCTCTGCCCCTGGAAGAAGTTCAGGTTCCGTGGGATTTGGAATTGCTAAGCATGTATGGGGCTCACAACAGGCTGCTGACATTAGGTTATTGATGTCCTAAATACAGATTTTTCATTTCCACTTAGATTCTTTTGTTTGTTTTGGTATACTGGGAGAAAAGAGAACTGTTCATATGTAACTGGGAACTCTGGGATGCCAAATTCTACAGTTTGGAGGAGGGCTCTGTAAGATGAGTGAATCAGTCAGAGTTTATTGACTGCATGAAGGGAGGTGATGCGAGACCCCCTCCTTTTCACTCGGTAGCTCCGGTCTCCCAGACTTCAACTGCTCTGCGGCACCTGGAAGCCTTAGAAATAACTGTCTTCTTCTAAGTGTTTAGAGACAGGACTACGGCGTTTCAGTGAGGACTGCCCAACTGCCCTCCACCTAGTTCTGGAGCAATCTCGATTTAGGAGAGTCCCTCATTCTCTTTCCAGGTCACCATCTCCAGCTCCATGGAGGTTCTCGGACTTTCCCTACACCTAATGTGTTCAACACATACCCTGGGTGGAATTTGCATTATGGGCACTATTACTGTTTGCAGCCACTTGGTGACGACTCATGGGAAACAAGTCAAGGAGAAAGCAAGGTTCCATGGGAAGAAGCCAAGTGCTCAGTCTGTGTGGCTTCGGTATCAAGGAGCCAGGGATGTGTGAGCAAAAAGTGTGTGGATGAGGCCTGGCGACAGAAGACCAGGCTGCTGAGCACCGACGGGAGGCTCCGAGGCGGATTTGCTCAGCCAGGTTTCCGATCTCTAGGACTGAAAAAGCCACACACGGTGTTTCACTGCTATTCCCGAAAAACAAATAGCTGAGCAGGGACAGCCAGCTCCTGAGTCTCCAGGGCCCAGGACAACTTGTGCTGGGAAGTGTGCAGGGCAGGAGACAACAGGGAGTGGTGGAGGGCACAAGCACTGTCCTCGGCAGCCAAGACCCACTCCTACCAGGCAAAATCGGAAATCTTCAGTAAAATTATCTTATTTATAAATACTGGCAACAAACTCTTTTGTTAACAAACACTGGACAGGTCCAAAAGAAGCCTATCAGTTTGAGCCCTGTCTGAGCGTTCTTATAAAGCCTAAGCCTCTTTCTCCTGCAGAAAAAGTGTTTTATTGGAGTGTGGTAACGCAGACAGCTGGGGAGCACAGCTGTCTGGTGCGGGCAGAACAAGCTGCAGAGTTCAAGTACTCTGAAGAGAGAAAAAGCAAGGCAACCCCAGATCACTCCTCTTTCTTCCGCCTCGCCGCCCTTCTGCCCAACTGCCAGGCGCTGGTGCCCTACCTTGTGCGTTCTTCCCGAGGCCCCTGCCAGGGACATAGCCCATTTTCTGAAGAAGCTTCTGTCCAATGCCTTTTGTGTGTCTTTCCCAGCTGCCAAAATCCATGAAAGACTTGGTTCCTCCTGCAAAGCCTTTCTGGCTGGGTTTAAAATTGCCACCCTGAGCAGAAAAAAAAACCCCCAACGTTTAGTTGATGGGAAAAAAAAAAAAAGAAGAAAAAACCTAAAAAAGCAAGCTTGGATGACAGGGAAAGGGTCTGGCAGTCAGAGCATCGTGACAAGCGTCATATGAACCAAAAAGAGATCTGTGCCATGTGTTAGGAAAGCAGAGACTGCACTACCCACTTCCCACCTCAGAGGAACCCACCACCATGAGGAGAAACCCACCCAACCGGCCTCTGCTGAGCACCCCCTCACCACCCGTAGGAAGGGCTTGGGCTGCATAACCTCCCAAGGCAATTATGAAAGTCGCAAGCCTAAGATGAAGAGCTACCGTCTTTAACTTCTTGGGTCCAAAATCCTTAGGAAAGTCATCCTGCTTAACAGGCTTCTCTTCATCTTCTGAATCTTCCAGCTCAGCCTCCTCTGCTGCCCCTTTCTTGAGGCCTGCACTGATGAAGTTGACTGGCGCGGAGTAGTCACGGGCCCTGTGGGTAAACACACAGCCCCCAGGGCCCTCATGCAAACTCTGCTAGCCTGAGAACCCCTTAGAGGGGACCTCCAGGGATCCATTTTAAAAGAGCAACACATTCACTTATACCAAAAGGGCCCCAGATCTAGCTTCCTGTAATCACGGAACATTGTTGCCTGATGTGTTCAAGTCAACCATACAGCTGAAGAGTTACCCTCTCAGTGCAGCATTGATTAAAAATGCAAAATATCATCTTAAACAGTGTATTGATTATGTCTCAATGAAAGTGAAAGGGAAAAATGCAAAATATGATATGCTAATGCAACTTTCCTTTTACGTGTTTCAAAATTAACTTACTTTTAAAAAGCACGTGTTTTGGACCCTATTTCATGTATAAAAACCAGGCAAGAAAGAAATTCTGATAAATAAAAATCATTAAACACAATAAAAGAAACTGTGTGAGTTGAAAGTATATTAACAATTATAATGGCCAAATTCTTAGAAAAATTTCAAGTCCATTACCTTTATTGGTATATGAAAACTAAAGTAAAATACCTAAAAAATTAACTCCGTAAAGTGGAGAGTAATGATGCTGACCACGACCATCCCAAGAACAGTACTTAAAATGTCATAAACCTTGGTTCCCTTTATACAATGACCAACTTGTCTTTAAACACCCCACAGCAGTAAGAGAACTGAGGATTGTTTCCTAAAAGATGCAATGTAACTTAGGGACTAAGAGCCCAAACTCAGGAGTCAGATTCTCCTAGCCTGGCTGTGTGCCTTTTGCCTCAGTTTCTTAATCTGTAAAATGTGATTATAATAATGGTACTTTTCTCACAAGGTAAAGGACACCGAGCATGTTAAGCACGCAGAACAAGTAAGGGGCCAGCAAACGTTGGCTGTTTATTAGCTTAGGGTTCCGTAATTCTTGACCTCTGATCCTTTTATCATCCATTTGTAGGTTTCCTTGCCAGATGAGAAGGGGCTGAGCCGATCTCCATACTCTTTCTCCCCAACCTCCTTCGTGAAAAAGGCATAGTCTCCATGGGCTCGAGCCTATAGGCCACAGATGGGACTGGGAGACAAACCCAAACTCGCTACATGCTCCAGTCAAGCGAGCTGTGGCCAGTGCACACACGACTCACACTGAAGAGGAAGACTACCCGCCCGAATCCTCATCTCCCTGCCACCACCCCTGCAGGGACCCTGTCTCTGTCTCACAGAGCTCCCTCTTCCACTGGAGCTCCATGCCAACTCTGCACATCAAAAAGTCTTCTCCAGACATAACTGCTACCCACATCATCCGCCCTCTACCACAGCCCCAGGGGCCTCTTCTTAAACCATGCTCCCTCTTCCTCTCCACTCCAGACTGCAGAACCTTCGGTCTCCTTGTGGACACCTGCTACCTCCCCCTTAAAGGCCTCTGCAGACTCGTGCCTCTCCAACCCCCTTGTTACCTTCTGCTGCCATACAAGCTCAAGGGCAGCTTCTCTAAAGAAATCTTCCCTTGCCTCCCAGAAAAGGTCCAACTCTCTCCCTTGGGTCCTAAGTCAATTACAGACGTCCACTGTGGGAACTGTCGATGAATGCCTGTCTCCATGCTCTAGTGTCTGGGCTCCCAGAAGCCAAGGAATGGGAGTATAAGACCTAATACATATAACTGTTCATTAAACACCAAAAGATGGTTAAATCAGCAGAAGAGCAGCACTCCAACCAAACAGGAAGCTGGGCCCCCTAGCTAATGTTGTAGCAGTGGGACTCAGTTAGGCTAGGAGAGTAGTGTATTTAGTGGGGTATCTGCCCAAACCCCTCTCCATCTTCCCCACCTTCCCTAAAGCAAGAAGGAAGCAGCTCCATGCTGGCCAGTACCGTTTGCCTCCAAAGCTCGGCCTCTCTTCATCTGAGTCTCTCTCTGCCCACACTCCATAGGTGGCCTCTTCCTTGGTCTGCCAGTGGCGCTGCCGGTTGGGGTTAAATTCATTCTGGAGATCCCAGTCGGTGATCTCAAAATTCTCCCGCTCATCATCATCGTCATCCACATGGCCTTCCCCATCCCGGTACAGGTGGGACAGTGACATGGCCAGTCACTAAAGAAAGGAATAAAAAAGGCATACATAGTCTGTGGTAAGTCCGGGGGGAGCAGCAGTAGGTCCCCCGCTCCTTGCTCCCTTCGAAACTCCTCCAAACTAAAGTCCATTAAAATCAGTTACAGTTCAATAAAGCAGATATAAAAAACTTATTTTAGAAAACAAATACTATTTAAACAGGTGGGACAAACGACCAGTCCCAACAATAGGCGACTCCTAAGCATCTATTTCTCTGTCCTGGTCAATGTCTTAAAACTTCACACACACTCACATGTATATAAACCACATGAAAATAACCAAGCACGTTATTCTATTTATTATTGCCCCAGAAACAGGGTGGGCATCTTCCTGGATCCCAGATTTTGTTGTTTGTATTAATCTGGACCCTCGGCAGTCCCAGGAGTGACTGTTTTTAGAATATGCCTTCTGAAATATATTACTTGGTGAGACCCTAAGACTTAAGGTTTTCCTTGCAAAACATGAATCCCTCCTGAAAGCAGCAGTAATTATTATAAACACTACTTTAACAGACATCCATGTATTGCCATGGAGTATTCAGCTCCTGGTAGCTGGGAAATGAGATTCAGCTGTCTCTTTCTTAAGCAGATTAACTACATCATTACCCTCTGAGAAGGCCTGTGAGCCAACCTAATTGAGATGCTGCTAAAAAAACACCTAGTTCAGGGGCACCTGGGTGGCTCAGTGGGTTAAGCGTCTGCCTTCGGCTTGGGTCATGATCGCAGGGCCCTGGGATGGAGCCCCACATCGGCTGCTCAGCAGGGAGTCTGCTTCTTCTTCTCCCTCTGCCCCTTCCTCCAACTTGTGTTCTCTCTCTCACAAATAAAATCTTTTTTAATTAAGTAAAAAACACTTAGAACAAAAACGCTCAAGGAACAGTAGCTGTGACTGTAGCCCCAGAATTAAATTCATCATCATTACTATTACTGGATTAGGGAAGGAACAAAGTACTGCTAAAATCACAGCCTGGGTTAAAATCCCAGCTCTACCACATACTCAGTGAGTGTTTAAGTATTACATACACACGAAGTGCCAAGCACGGTGCACTACGCGACAATACTTTCAATACGTGAGGGTGACTGTGATTCTCACCTACCAGTTGCTTGCTGCAAGCAGCCTTCAGGGACAAGGAGTTCACTACCTCCGATCGGTTCTGTCACAAAGTTCTCCCTGCTTATTCCACTCACTGGCACAGTGGTTGGGTGCAGCTGGTCCCAAACTCAACCAACAGTGGAAAGGACGGAAATGTTCTCAAAGGAGGTACGGAGTCAATAATCCCGCTGCCTCCTTGGACACCCTAATAACCGATGGGTTACTAGGCGTTACAGAGCCTTTGGCACACAGCAGTACGCACGTCGTGGGCCAGAGCAGTACGGAGTATTTGCCAGACCCTTCGGGCTGAGAAGCTAACGTAAGCATCAAGTCACCTCTAGGACGGAGGTAGTGTTAGCGTTCCCACGGTTCAGATAAGAAAAACGACGCTCAGGGAAGTCGGACAACTTACCCTGGCGTAGAACCTACGCTACGCCAGCAGAGCGCGAAAGCATGGGGGGCTGGAAGCCAGGCTTCGTGGAGGGGCTCGGTGGGTCCCTCGCACTCACTCCGACTGCCGCGGACCCACGCACACACCCCGTCTCTTCCCGCACTCCGGCCCCACTCACCTCCCCCGGGTCCCGCAGACCAAACACAGCTACTGGCTCAGGGAGAGTAACTTACCGCTCCAGGGGCCGGAACCCGGATATGTCTAGGATGGCGCGCCGGAAATGACGCATAGGTAGCGGAAAGGGCGCGCTGGTTGCCACAGCAGCAACGGAAGACTCGAGCGCCTTCGGCTCTAGAGGGGCGGGGCGGAGATGCGAGAAAGGAGGTGGGATTTTCAGGGCATCGAACCGGTGGAAGTGTATTTCCCGGCCTGACCGACCTCCCTACTGCGCCCTCTAGGTGTGGACGATGCCGAGCCACGTTAGCAGGAGTGGTCTATTTTGCCAGCCTGAGATTCCAAATCTGTAAAATGGCTCACTGGGTCGTCGTGAGGAATAGCGTGAGGCTGTAGTGGGGCCGGGACCTGACCTGCCAGCGGGAATAATGGAAGTCAAGACGGCCCCTGTATCTTTGGGGTCCTTTAATATAAGCACCGTCGTGGGCACAGAGCAGTTGCCTTCTCGGAAGCTTGACAGAGTGAGTGCAGGAACGAACGGGCAAGCTCTAGAGGTCCCAGGTATTCCCTCCAGGAAATCTTTCCCTTCTCTTCTTTTCCAACCAGTTGGTTAATACATTCATTTATCTTCTAATAGATGTGTAGGGAGCATCTCCTGTGTGCTAGGCTCAAGGGATGCAATGAAGGAAGCAGGTACCTGCCCTCCAGGAAATCCCTGGCTGCCTTGGGACTCTGTAAGCACAGGGGCTATGCCGTTCCCATGTCAGCTCTGCCACTTACAGCTGTGGGCCTCAGGCAAGCCACTGCATCTCTGGAAGCCTCGGTTTCCTCTTTTGCAAAATGGTTGAGGATCCAGTGAGATAAAATATGTAAGCTGTTCCAACTGTACCTGCCACACCGTAGGTGCTTAGGAAATGTTAGCTGTCAATGTTTGCTTATGTTTTCTCATTCTCCTCCATGTGATGGAGATTCAAGAGGCGATTGTTAGAATTGCCGTGGACTTCTAGTCAAAGATATGCATCTAACTTCCCATCGTTATTAACGAATCAAGAACCTACCTACAGGAAGCCAATTAATGGCCATCTTCATGAGACAGGCACTGTGACTTCATGGTCTCTGTATCCCCACTGACATGCAGTGTCACCGTGCCTGACACACAGTATGTACTCAGGAAAGAAATTAGAAGGTGAGGTTTCATACAAGACAAGGCTGAGTGGAGAGAGTTTAGCAGACTAAGAGCTCCACCAGGGAGCAGAGTGAGGACAAACAAGGAGACAAGATAAGCCCTTTTGAGTCTGGGCCTGGAAATGTACATGCATCTGTTTATAGGTCAAAGCCAAAGATAGGAGGAGGCTTGGCTTTTCTGTAGCTCTCTCCCTAGCTTTACAGCCGATGTGGCGGAGCTGCAGTTATTCTCATCACCAGGGACTGAGGCTCGTGGATTTGCTTCACCAAATGGCCCCGCAGTGTGGCTTCTGGAGAGGGGGGCCTTGTGGACTGCGGTGGGGGTCACTAACAGTACAGGCTCTGATCACATGATCAGAGTGCGCATGCCCAACAACAGGACAGTGGTCATCACGTGATACGACGTGATGGGATGTCCTGAGATTCTAGCATCACTCCTGTGATGTTCCTGTCAAAGACGCCTAACTGGGGTGGAATCATGAGGATATCTAAGACAAATCCAAATAAAGAGATACTCTACCAAACAACTGGCCTGTGATCTTCAAAGGTGCCCAAGTCATGAAAATCAAAGACAGACCCTGGAAGTGCCCCAGACGGAAGGAGTCTAAGGACACATGACAGCTAAATGCAACACATGATTCTGAACTAGACCTTTTTGCTATAAAGGAAGTTATGGGGATGACTGGCAAAATTTAAATGTGGTCTGAGGTTTCCATGGTAGTGATGTGTCGATGTTAATCTGATTCTGCTGGGTGTCCTGTGGTTACATTGGAAAAGATTTTCATTTGCTGGAAATATTTGCTGGGGGTGGGGTGGGGTGGGTGATAGGGCATCAAGTAGGCAACTTAGTCTCAAATTATTAAGGGGGAAAAAAAGGTTCTCTTTGTACTTAGAAATTTTTTTAAGATTTTATTTATTTGAGAGAGAGAGAGGAAGCACAAGCCAGGGGAGGAGCAGAGGAAGGAGGAGAAGCAAGAAGCAGACTCTGCTGAGCGCAGAGCCTGATGCACGACTCGACCGCAGGACCCTGTGATCATGACTTGAGCCAAAGCAGAGGCTTAATGCCTGAACCACCCAGCCGCCCCTAGAATTATTTTTTTAATGAAGTTATTGGAGTAAAACCTCAGGGATCCAAGTCATTTTGCTCCTTCCTTGATGTAGGTAGCTTCATCTCACTGCACCTCAGTTTCCCCACCTGCAAAATGGGGACTATGACAGTAGTGCTCTAAAAGGGTAGGGGGGTGGCTGAGGAATGGATCTAAAGATGCCAGCCATAGTACGACTAGTAAGAGCTTACTTAGTAAATGATTATGGCTGTTTACATTTGAAAGACCCAAACTCACACCTCTGCATGGGAGGGCTCTCAGCCTCAAACATCAGTGGTTTCTCAGGTCTCTGGGTTCAAAGCCCAGGTCTCCTTCTGGAGCAAGGGGAGAGGCAACCGGAGATGTAGATGACTGATTTCATATCTGTACATCACGGTCTCCAGCCACTGCCCCCCCAAAAAACCTTGCTTTGGGACTGGGGGACACCCAGGCCCGTGTCTAGGTTCTCAATGAGGTGCTCGGCCATGTAACACTCCCAGAAGGGTTGCCAGGCAACAAGGCTCCTCAGCAGGAGCCTGATAGGACCCTGGACACTTGTCACATGAAACAGTGGAGGGGGCCGTGCCACAAGGGGCATGCACAGGCTACCCAGCGAGTTGAAGGTCAGAGCCAGGCCTGAAACCCAGGAGCTCAGATGTCCAGACAGGTGCTCCCTTTGCTGCCCCATGCCTGGGGCACCCACACATTTCTGGCAACTTACCCGAGCTACTACATAGAGGGTGAGGCCTGTCTGTTCGAGGTTGCAGGCACCAACCCCCTGCACACATCAGCTCCTGGATTCCGCAAACTTCTCCAGGAGTTTGTTTCCCAAGTCCATGGTCCTCATCACCCCCCTTCCACAGCCTATATGCCTTACCTCCCCGTTTCCATACTGTCTTCCAAAGATTGATGGGGGGGGGGGGTGGAATCCTTCCTTAGTTACAACTTTAAATAGGTTGGTACCATAGAAACAATCCACCAGTAGCATTTCAAGGCTGATATATTTAAAGTCTCGCACAAGTACCTTTTCTAGGACAGTGACATTATACAGTTGCACATGGGTTATTCTTAGTTCAAATTTTGTCACAAAAATACAGAGTGTGTCCTGAACAGGGGAGGACTGGCAATCCAGATGAGCTGAGATTAGCAAATCTGGTTTCCCTTGAAATGTTTCCTACAGATGGTTGATACCTTACTTATCTCTCAAGATTTGTGAAGACTATTCCGGCACCCAAGGATCCACAGGCCTGGGAGTCATCTGCAGGGCGAGCACACTCACGAGCACACGGGTGAGGGGAGGAACCTCAGCCTTCATCACTCATTCATTCACTGGTTCCTTCGCTCATTCACAAATATTTCCTTTGCTCCTCTGCATGACCTATCGCAACGTACTAGTACCTCCAGACTTTGCGGCTTAGGGCAACAGTGAGTGTGATCTCACACGGTCTCTGTGGGCAGGAATTCAAGAGTGGCTTAGCTGCCTGACTCAGGTGCTGCTACAAAACTTGGGATCTCTCTGGGGGTTGTGGTCGAGAGGTCAGCTGGGACCGCAGTTCCCTGCAGGCTCCACCAAAGCTGGCTGATCCGCCTCCGAGGCAATTTGCTCACACAGTGGGGCAGGCTGGTGCTGGCTGTCGGCAGGCGGCCTCCGGAACGTGCCATGTGAACCTCTACTTCTGGCTGCTGAGTGTCCTCATGACATATGACTGGAGTTCCCTGAGAACGAGTGACTAAGGGAGAAGCAAGGCAGGGGCACCTGGGTGTCTCAGCCAGTTAAGCGTCCCAGGGTCATGGGATCAAGCTCCGCTTCAGGCTCCTCGCTGTTGGAGGGGTGGTTGTCAGCTTAAGATTCTTTCTCTCCCTCTCCCTCTGCCTCTAGCCTGCTCACGCACACACACACATTCTCTCTCTCAAAAAAAAGAGGAACAAGGTTGAAGCCACAACAAAGGAAGTCACACACTGCTGTGTCCCTAATATCCTCTCAGTTACATGGCCAGCCCTATTGAGGCCTGTCAGACTTAGCAAGCAAAAAATACAGGATTCCCAGTTAAACTGGAGTTTCACATAACATCAAATAAGTTTTTAGTGTATGTTCCATGAAATATTTTAAAAGACTGAAAAATTACTGTTTTATCTGAAACTCAGATTTAACCATGAAGCCTGTATTAGCCCAGAACCCTATCCCTGTTCAGTGGAAAGGGACAGCATACAAAAGGGGCTTGAGTCCCCGGAGGTGAGGATTACTGGGGGGGCGCTTGGCCACTGGCTCTCCCAGCCCATGACGGGCTAGGCCTGGCCGGGGCGGGGTGCGGGGTGGTAAATGGGGGGCAATGGGGAATAATGATTCTTGCATTCATACAGTGTATGGTCCAGTAAGACCGGCTTGAATCCAGTAAGACCAACCTGAATCAAATCACCAGGTACATCAGTGCAAGACCTTGACCATGAGTAAGGGCTTCAAAGGGAAGTTACCGGAGCTTGGGATGGGGATGTTATTCCCCTCAGACACACCATTTCTGTTTCTTAGATTAAGCTTTTGCATGTGACTTTGTGTGTGCACATGCAGGGGTGGGGAGCATTTGGAAGGGTCGCCACTGAAAGGGGACAGAACTCTGAGAACACACACACAGACACGCCTATGCACAGAGTGGTGAAAATGCAGCCAGGCGTGCGGTCTGCGGGCTAGTTAAGAGCGCGGCGTATGGTCAGTTTCCTGGTTCTTATAGGACACGACAGTTTGTCCAAGATGTCAGAGCTGTGGGAAGCTGTGTGAAGGATCCACCCTGGGTCGTACCTTTGCAACCTCATAGGAGTCTATCATTACTTTGAAACAAGAAGGCAACGCAACAGCCCATTAAAAATACCAGCTGTTACCATGGAAACAAGGTCAGATCGGAATAATCCACACTTATGAATGGGTTTAAGCTGGTGGAGGGCACTTGGTCAGGAGCCAGCCCTAGTGGGTGGAGCGAGGGCTTACCCAAAGGAATGGGATTCTTTCTTCATTGTCCTCAAAAGTGTTCCCTGAGAAGAGAGAATGAGGACGGGGGTTAAGAGAGGTGTTCCTGGTTCTCAGCCCAGATCTGGGGCTTGGGGAGGCCTGGAATAGCTCCCTCCATGGGAAGAACTGTCCCTGCTCCCAAGGAAAAGTGTGGGCAACCAAAAATGCCTGGGTTTCTGGACGACCGAACCTTTCGGGGGTCTAGAATCACTGTGCTTTCAACAGCAAAGGAAAGAGATGTCTTTAGTCTGCACCTATTGAAGAGAGGAACACTCAGCTAACGTCACATTTCCCGGAGAGAAATTTCATAATCTGAGGAATTCCTACATTATTCAACAACCTCACAGGGGACTCGAGAAACTGACTTGGATGACGGCGTGGCCAGCTGTGCTGTCCCAAGACGGCCACAACGGCCTCCCTCACCCACTTGGACTTCTGTGTTGTGACCTTGCCACTCCACTTCCAAGAGAGGGAACTTCTTTATTCTCTTGAACATCGGGGCGGGGGAGGTGTCCTAGGACTAGGACAAAATCAGTGGCAGTGACTCTGGGCCAGGCACATCCCTCAATGGACTGGCTGTTCTGTTGCTTCCAGCCTCCGGCAACACCTGCTCTGGGAGAAGCCAGCCACCACAGAAGAAGTCTGGCTGGCCTGCGACCACCATGCTGTCAGGAAGCCCCAGCTTGCCATGTGGACAAGGCCATGCAACAGAGAAGCTCAGGAAAGCCTCATGATGCTCCAACCACCCAGGCCCAGGCAGTAACCACACAGCCAGGAAGTTGGCCTGACTCCAAAATCTATGCTCCAAACCACTGGGAAACCAAAAAGCCTGGCTTTTTTGCCTTTGCCTTCTCAAAGCCTCGAAGCAAGGGACTGTGGATAAAACACTTTAACCCTTAAAGACATAAAACTGCTCTGGGCCCTGCTGGTCCCTCAGCATTTGCAGACCAGACAGCAAACTTAGCAGGCTGGTACCATTCACATCCTGCATGTGCCAAAGCAAACAATGACCCTCTACCAGTTCTTGGGAGAGGATCTCCAAGCCCTTGGGATATCCTGTCTAAAAAGTTTGCATACCGGGGACCCTGGGCCACACCAGGCCTGATGGTCCATTCTAACAATGTGATTTATAGTGGGGCCTGGGATCAGGCCAGATCACTTGACCTCTGCAGGGCCCGGAGACGGAGTAATTGAGATCAGTCATACAGGTGCCCCGTGCCTACAACTGATGTCCAATAAAATTGCCACACAGCAAGGCTCAGGCGAGCTTTGCTGGTGGCAATGCTTGTTGCCTGTCGTGGCCGATAGAATTAAGAGTGCCTGTAAGCCTCCACTGGGTGAGGACCCCTGAAGTTCATACCTAATATCCCTGTACCTGCCCTGTGCACCTTTTTCTTTTGCAGATTTCAATCTGCATCTTTTCACGGTAACGAACTTGACTGTGAGTCCAGTAGTTTGTCTGGGAGTTCCTCTAGCAAGCGGCCGATCCCAAGGGCAGCCTCCGGGGACCTGACACAGGAACTCAGGGCGCCCTGCTGAGCCCCCGAGATGGGAACCTTGTTCGTCTGGTCATCAATCCACCCAACAAAAATCCAATATGGAGAAAAAAAGAAAATCCGTTCATTCCATAAAGTCAGGCATAGACAAATGAGTCTCTGTTCACTTTATTCAAATAATTTTTTTTTTCTCTGAATCTGAGTAGAACTGAGGAAGAGTCAAAGAAAACCTCATATATTAAATTCTTAAATAGATTCTTTGAATTGAAAAGTGAGGGTCAAATAGGAGAGGCACAGGTGTGGGCCTTGTCCCCGCAAACAAAGCCACCAGGGCGGTCCTGCAAATTAAGAAAAATGGCAAATCCATTTCTTTAAAAAAAAGTTCTTGAGGGGAAAGATTAAAAAATACCTAGGTTTCAAAAGCCAGACTACCGCCCAACCCTCGGCTCTCTACCCCGGGGGCTTCCAAAGCTAGAGAGTCTCCAGGGAAGTTTTCAGTGAGGCAGTTTTTGCAAACATACGCAAATACATTCCTCAGTAGCGGTCCTGTTTGGGCGATTAATAGCAAGCAATATGCTTGGATTAGAGGTCCGATTTCCACTCGAATGCCAAGTGTCTGCTCCTCTCAGCAACAATCTGCAGAGATCTGAACAGGGAGACAACTGTGTTAGGCCCAGAGTCAGAAAGACCTTTCCTATTATGTGTGACTAGGAACTATGGCCTTTGTGCATCTTCACAGAATGGGGTTTTCGGGGCACCCCAGATGGCCAGAGAGAATTTAAATTGAAAAGCATTCTTGGGGTTCTCATCCGCATCCCAACTTGTATCCATCCCAACCTGTATCCACCTGACCTCAAACATAGACTCTTTCTACTTATGAAGGGAAAGTGGCAATGATTACGTCATAAACACCAGTGGGTTTTGGAGGGAAGGATGGGCATTTGTTTCAGGCCAACTGATTACCAGGGACAAGCTGAAGTGCCCTGTGTATGGTATCTCATTTAAAGAGTACAGTGGGAAACGTATTGGGCTTTTGTCAGCAGGCAGGTTCAAAATTCTGCTGGAGAATCTGCAGAATGAGAACCAGGGGAAGATGTCAGGGAGATTCATGGAGACAGGAGGCTTTCCATAGGAGGCTTCTTGCCTTGGGGATGGGGCAGAACCCTGGGATCTCAGCATCACCCAAGACGGGATCCTTGATGAAGCGAGGGCCTGAGGCTGGTGCAAAGTGGATTTAAAAAAAAAAAAAAGGGAAGGAAGGAAGGAAGAGAGGAAGGGACGGGGGAGGATGGAGGAGGGAGGGAGGAAGGAAGGAAACTAGAAAATATGCCGATTATTTAAAAATGAGATTGGGAGACTAAAAATAGAGCCCAGGCTGGAAGCTTCTTCATAGTCTAGAGCAAAAGGGAGAACACCCATGCGAGTTGCTCGTAACCTCTCTGTGAGGTCACCAGTCACAGAGGAAGTTCACTTCCTGGGGTCTTAACTCCAGCGCCCACATGCACAGTGCAGGCGCAAGTCCTCCTGGATTCCCAGGCGCCCACCTGGGCCAGCTCACTTCCTCTCTCGGCTGCCTGTGCAGCACCCCCCCCCCCCCGCCACCAATTCCCCTTCTCTGGTGTCACAAACGGAGGCTGGGAGAAGGTCAATTTGAAGTGGGTTCCTAAATCTTTGACTTCCCAAGGTCAGAACGTGTCCTCCTACCACTGCACAAGTTAATGGGTGGGTAGACATGCCTTCAAATTGTTCCTCAAAAGCCAACTCTGGAAGAAGATGTCCAGGGAAGGAGGAAATGCTGCCATGTGCTGGCTGTGTGGTCTTGGGCAAGACGGGCCCCCCTCTGGGTTCTAGCTTCCTTCTGTGTCAGCAGCCATCCCAGGGATCCTCAGGGCTAAAGGTGTAACCCAGGAGCGGCACTTGGTCCAAAGCCCTGGGGGTTATTCTTAGACCAGACCTGCCTGGAGCTTTTCTTAGGACATTAATTGCTTTGAGCCAACTCAATTCTGTTTATAGAAGCAGGATAAACAGACAACATTCTGTGCCAAACTGTTCTAGAATTCCCCCTCCCCATCACATGGGTCCCTGGTGCCCCCTCCCCAAAGTACAAACATTTTTCTGGTTGGTTCTGCAATGATCCCTGTCCCCACCTGATCCAGAGCTAGAAGACTAAGCTGTGATTCTATAAATAGCTCTCCAGCTTGTTGCCATGGAAACCCCCCTTGGGGCTGGGTCAGCCCACCTTGGTGGACACTCCTCCCCAGGGAGGCTCTGGAAGGGCAAGCTTTTCAGCAGAGTCCCTCCTGGGCTTAGAAGGCATTGGGAAGGAGGTGGGGGGAGAGAAGGGAAGTCTTTAGGCCTACCTGGAAATCATGAGCTTCCTAAGTGGGAGGAGGTGGTGTTCTGGTTCACCTGGAGGAAGACAACACACAGAGGAAGAGGTCACAGCCAGGTTGGGGGGCCAGGATCTCACTGCCCTGAGGCTGAACCTCAACATCACGGGGGCAGGCACGTACTTGCTCATGGGGTATTTACCGCACACCTACCCCCGGCCAGGTGCTGGGGGTGCTGTGAACATGACCGACCTGGTCCTACTCTGCAGCTTCTATGCCAGCGGGCAGAGCCTTTACAAACACATACGCAGATGATGTCCCCTCCACCTCCAGGCAACATAATGGGCTGATATGAGTGACTTCGGGGTCCAGGAAAGGCCACTATTAGGGGATGACATTTAAGCTGTAGCATAATGAAAAATAAAACATATGCTCTTTGTCCCGCGGTTCCTGGCACACAGCTCCTAAAACCCTAGAAACTCTGGAGCAGGAACAAGCAGCTCTTGTATGTTAATGAGATGACAGGTGTCTGGCTTCAGGATGGGTGCTGGTGGCTTAGAAAGCCCAAGGCATGACTCTGGGGAGGGGAGAGGAGCTAGAAAGCAGGTTAATACCAATGATTTAATCAACCGTACCTACTTCATGAATGCTCCATAGAAACCCCTAAATGATGGCTTCAGAAAACTTCCAGACTGGTGAGCACATGGGAAGTTCAGGGAGGGTGGTATGCCCGAAGAGGGCCTGGGAGCGCCACACCCCTTATACCCTGTACCTTGCCCTGTATACCTCTTCACGGCTGCTCCAGGGTCATACCCTTTATAATAAACCACTGATCTAGCAAGTAGTGTTTTCCTGAGTCCTGTGAGTTGTTCTAGCAAATTCTCAACTGTGGGAGGGAGTCATGGGAGCCCCCAAATGTTAGTTGGCTGGGCAGAAATGTGGGTAACCTGGGATCCCCACAGTGGCTGGCATCCGAGGTGCGGGCAAGTCTTCTGGAACCGAGCCCTTAACCTATGGGGTCTGACATGACCTCTGGGGGTCACTGCGCAAACAAACCCAGTTGGTGTCCGGAGAATTAGAACTCAGTTGCTGGGGTCAGGAAACACCCCATAAGCCTAGATCTAAAAGATGAAAAGGAGGAGAAGCACACAAAGGTCTGGCCAGAAAAACATTCCCAGCAAAGGGAACAGCAAAGATCTGGAATGGGGCACGGAGGAAGGAGGGTGTGTTTGGTGCTGCGAATGAGGATTCTGTTTCGGCATTCGCTGCAATTCTAACGTGTGAGCTGCTCTGTTTGGCTTGCTTACTATTCTTCCATCTCTTGGGTTTCAGGATGATTATTCCAGATGGCTACAGAGGGGCCCGTGGAATGCACGTGCCGTCATACATGGAACTGTTGCCTTAAGACTGTTTTCCAATTTTCTGCACTACCCTGAAGGAAGCCAGGTGCCCCGCGGAGGACAGAGAGGGAGATGAAGTGGAAAGTGGGGGCCTGATGCAGCTGGCAGGGCAGCTCTCTGGAGCGTGGCAGTGTTCGAGATGACAGTGCGTATGCCTGCCATTCCTCCACATTCATTTGTCCCCAACAGAGGAAGAAACAGTCCCAGGCCAGCCAGAGATCTTGAATACTCCACATACCGCGAGACAACATAAACCGCTCCGACTCTTCTTTATGACAATTTAGCCTTCTGGGTTAAGAGTCTTAAAAAGACTTAAAATGCCCTTCCACCCACCAATGCCGGTCCATAATGATGTCTTCTAGTGGAACGGTTCGGCAAAGCCCTCCCACCCCATCCCATAGAAGAGAGGGAAAAATCAATATGAAGTACACGTGCCATCATTCAGGATGCCGCAGAAACTGGACACGATCTTAGGGCAACAGTAGCTCGTAATGCATTCTACAGAACACTATGTCACCATCCCAAATGTCAACTGCGAAACCCGCAAGATGGGAAAACATGAGGAACACAAACCCAAGCAGCTCATTTGATAGAACTGCAAGGAATGTCGAGTGCCTATTCAGGTGGGCAAAAAAGGATACTCTGCAAAAATGAAAAGGCGTTTCGGGTGGCGACTAACTTCTCCCCACCCCCACTTCTGTGTGTGGTTCCTGTTACATCATCTTTTTGGGTAAAGCAGGCAATAAATTAATGCTGACTAATCCTGGCAACATTTTTTTTCACAGCGGCAAGAGGATATGTTGAGTCTCAGACTCCCAAAAGGGAAGCATGAAGCCATCCCCAAAGAACTAAGATGGGTCCAAAAAGCCAAGGACCCCGGATAATAAGCACATGAATTTGATTATTAAACTGGAGACTGGCACCCTTTCTCTCCCAATTTAAAAAAGAAAAACAACACACACAAACTAAGACACCTCATTTAAAGGGGGGCTGTCATGTCCGTGAGGGGAGCAGTCCTTCTTGACATGATCCCCAGACGGCACGCCACGGGCATAACCACGATGTGTGGGAAGCACAGCCAGGGAGGTGGGTGCGGGGTTGCAGGGGTATTTCTATGTCTACACTCGTGGGGGTACCCACATCATGTGACCCTTATGGTTCTCGATTTTTGGTTGAATGATGAAAATTCTGGGCTGGACTGTGTTTGCGGACTGCCACTTTATATAAAGCTGAATTTCAGGCTAGAGACAGAGAGCTTGACAGAAAGCCCCCACCAGTCCCTCCAACTGTTCTCAAGCCAGGAGACAAGGTGATGGAAGGGCCACGAGCAGAAGGGCTGCTATTTGGCTCCAGCCAGATCAGACAGTTGGGAGGGCCTGTGGCCCGACCTACCCTCCCCCCAATCCAACTTTCTAACAAGAAAATGATCAGCCAGATTAGAAAGCAAAGTGTCCACGCTAGTGCAAGCTACTGCGACAGTCCAATGAACAGATTTCAGAATTCCCCTTGGGGTTTCTAACCTGAAAATATCCTTTCAGATTGGCTGGTGTTTTATAGTCTCCTTTCAAGACCTAGGAAAGAAAAATGAAGTATTTCTTATCATGGAAATGATAAAAAAAAAAAAAATTAAATTCACCCTGTCACCTCCACCTTCTCTTCTCATCCACCCATTTACCACCCACAAATGTATCCATCTACCCACTCACCCATCCCACCTATATATTCATCCTTCCTCCCATCCCACCTACCTATCCACCCACCCATCCATCCACCCTCCTGTCCATACACCTATCCACCTACCCGTCTACATATCCATCCACTCTCCCATCCATCCACCCATCTACCCATTCATCACCTATTCACCCATCCATCCATGCCTACACATACCCACCCACCCAACCATCCAACCAACATTTGCTGACCTCCTCTTATTTCAGGCATTATTCTAAGCTCTGGAGGTACAATATTAAGCAAACAATTAAAATTCCTTTTCTCCTAGAGCCTCCACTCTAGAGACGAAGCCAGAGGATCCACAAGTAATAAGCACAAACAAAATATATATCAAACCATGGGAAGTACCAGGAAAAAATAAAGGGATGTGTTCAGGAGTGACCAAGGGGCATATTTTGAGCAGGTGGTCCCAAAGGACCTCTCAGAACAAGTGACATTTGAGCCGAGCCCTCAGTGACAAGGAAAACCAGACAAGCAGAGCTCTGAAGAAAAAGCATGCCAGGAAGAGGTCACAGCTAGGGCAAAGAAAATCCCAGGCTTTTCCACCATCTCTCCATATATAAGCACCACACAGACCAGCACTGTCCAATAGAATGTAATGTGAACCAACTATGTCATTTTAAATTGTCTAGTACTCACATTTTAAAAAAAAAAAAGGACCCCCAAAAGTGAATCAAGTGAAATAATTCCAGTTCTATCTTGTATCTAACCTGAGATATCTAAAATATTCATACTTCAACGTATAATTAATGTAAAAATGATTCACGAGAAACTTGACATACTGTCTCGCTACCAGGAGCTCAAAATCCAATGTGTAGTTTACACTTAACAACGCCTCTCAATGTGGACCAGATATCACCCGTCACATCCTGTGGCCACAGGAGGTTAGTGGCTGGTAGCTGCAATGGGCAGCGTAGGTGCAGACAAGTTCATTAGTACCGGGGTGCTCCCAGTGCCTGTGTGTCCCGCATGGCCAGATCTGTTACAGGATCACCCGGTGTCTACAGCGAAGCCCGGACGCACGCATGCGCAGAAACACGCACGTGGATACACATGTGCAGAAACACGCATGCAAGAACATACGCACGCATGCGCAGAAACTCACATGCGTGCACAGAAACACACACGCACATGCATGTGCTGTTTTCAATGCAGGAACTTATTTTTGCAGTAATAGCAAAACTACCATAAAAACTAAACAAGTGTCGGGCAGCCGCCTGGGAAGAAACCAGGGACATCTTCCCTTTGAAACAAATTAAAAACAGACTCAGAGAGTAGATCTTGCTCATCAAAATGTTTAAATTTATATACAATACACAAAGTCAGGCCTTACCATGGGAGCTTCTGACCCGCATCCTGGAACAAGCCAGGGGCTTCCCATCTTTTTATTTATTTACTTTTTTTTTTTTAATTTTTTTTTTTTTTTTTTTTTTTTAGAGAGAGTGTGTGTGAGAGCGAGAAGGGGAGGGGGGAAAGCAGAGAGAGAACCTTTAAAGGGACTTTCTGCTGAGCAGAGAGCCCAACATGGGGCTCGATCTTACAACCCTGAGATCATGACCTGGGCCAAAATCAACAGTCAGTGGCTAAACCCACTGAAGCACTCAGGCACCCTGGGCCTCTCTGCCTTTTAAAGAGACTTCAGAGCAGTTGCTGCTGGGCCCCTAACTAAGAACACAGGGTACGGAGAGTCCGTTGTCACTGCGGTCCTCACCCTGGCCCAGCCACTGCAAGTGCGAAGAGCCTGGGGGATGGAGTTCAAGATCACGCCCGCTGCTGTTTCTTCTTTTTAACCCAGTTAAATGATTTTTTTTTTTTTATCATATAAAGATATATGCAATAAATACAAAAATATTATGTGAAATACATCATATGTACAGAAAAGTGTATGAAACACATTTAAGTAAGGCCTAAAGAATACTCTTAAAAAATAAACATAACAAATAATAAAGATTTAAAACAATTGAATAATAAAAAATTGACCACATCCAGGTTGTGAATATTCACACTGTCAACACGGCCTGCACAACTCACTGGATCTCTGAGTATTTCCACAAACCGATGTTTGCAAAATCTACAGACGTCAAGGGGGAGAGAAGCGCCCAGACCCACTTCAATCACAAGGGCAGAGCCCCCAAAGCTCAGAGTTAAGAGAGCCCGCCTGTGTGGGAGAGGCGTTAAAGCCTTGTTAGCACCAATTGGAGTCTTTCTCCTTGAGTCACTGAAGAATCAAAGGGGAAGTGACAGCAGTTATGACTTTGTTCCTTGGCTTGTCAACACAAGCCTGGGTGGCTCAGTCAGTTAAGCATCTGCCTTCAGCTCAGGTCAAGATCTCTGTGTCTTGGGACCAATCCCTGTGTTGGGCCCCCTCTTAGTGCTGTCTCTCTCTTTTTCTTGCTCTCTTTCTCTCAAATAAATAAATAAAATCTTTTAAAAAGAAGAAAGAAAGAAAGAACTGTTTACTTTCTAAAATCAGCAATGTGTTTGGAAATGCTGAGTGTAGCCAGAATTAAGACTCTGGATCTTAATGGTGTGAGGGCTAGCAGGGTCTCAGGCCTGGGCCCCATGCTCAAATACTTTCACTAACTCAGTGCCTCTAAGGAAGTCACAACACCGCACCCAAAGGAGACTCGAAGCTGCATGACAGCAACATGTAAATAAGACCATGAACTTGCTAACTGTTCCTTTATGCAGGATTAGCTGACTTTTAATGCTTTAAAAACATCTCATCTCAGTCGTTTTCCTTGACCACCTCAACTAAGGAGAGCTTAAAAAGTACTTGAAACTGCCCTGAGCTTACATTTGTCTGAGAAATCAACATTAAAATTTATGGGGGCAATAAAAGGACCAATAGTTAATTCATACTCTGTCTCAACCAAGACCTGATGAGCTTTACAGACACACAGCTAGGGACATAGTGGGAAAAGGGTGAAAAACAACAGAGAAATCAGATGAAATCAGTACACAAATGGACCTACTGTTAGATGCTCTAGTGTGAGAGAGACCAGCTACCAACTGGTTTTGAGCTTCCTTGTGGCCCAAGCAAAAATGGAAATACAACACAGTTCCCCATGTCCCACCCCCACTGCAGGCTGAGAGTGCAGTGCGCACACACTCACCCGGTGTGTGTTGTTGACAACGATGGGGTCAGGGTTGCCGTAGTTGGGCGGGTTTGCATAGGGGTCATAGCCAAGCCGAGCCAGCATGGGGGCGATCTGAGCCATGTCCCTCACCACGTCCCCAGGGATGTGGCCGGTCCACTTGGAGAGGGCTTCCAGGTTCACAGGCTTGATAACCTGGTCTGTGGATCGTTCAATCCTGGGAAGAAAGAACAGGCTGGGCGGGGCACAGGGAGACCCTGATGGCACCTGGGGCAGCCGGACAAGCTGGGGGTACTGGGCCCCGGGGCAGCTGTGCCCCCATCGATGTGAGGCTATGGGCAAGTCACTTGGTCTCCTCATACCTCCTCTGTACATTGGAGATAAAAGCACGCAGCAAGAAGCCGGAAGACAGTATCAGGCGATGTGCACTTAAAATTCTGCTTCCTGGTCTTCATGACTTTTTAAAAATAACATTTTATTTTTGTGGCTAAGAAGGATATTTTGTTCTTGAGAAAGAATTATAAAACACAAATGGTGAGGCTAAGAGTGGCCATGACTCCCAGCATCAGCTCCCTACAGGGACCTCATCTTACCATCTGGGCGGCCCACCCTCTCAATCCGTTTTCTGTGCTTTTATACAGGAGAGTGGCTAAGGGCAGACTCCGGGGCCAGACTGCCTGGGTTCAAATGCCAGCTGGACCGACACTGGCTGTGTAGTCTTGGAAAGCTACTTTACCTCTCTGAACCTCCTCTGTTAGTCCTCGATTACAAATGGGAATAATGACAGAACCCACCTCACCGGGCTGTTCTGGGGAGTAAATGAGTTCCTCTCAGAGGAGTATATGGCATATTGTGAGGTCTCAGGAGGTGTTAGTTTTCTCTCTCTCACACACACACAAGGAAATCCTATAGTTTGGTTTACAGGTTTTAAAGCAGAAATCATATGCTGTGCTTTGTGGTTTATGACTCTCACCAATGCCTTGTTCTTTTCTCCAGCTATGTAGTGTCCCTGAACAGCTTAATTTTCCCCATGCCCCTAAAGATGGCTACTTTGGTTCCTTTCACCCTCAGCTGCAACAGTGGAACCGCCAACCTGTTGAATGTGCTTCTCCACTCTCCCCTAGGATGGGCTCAACCAGCCATCTGAATCATGAGGATCCTACCGACTACAGGTCAAGGGCCTTGTACGTTGGAGGGAGGGGAACTCCCAGGATCCAGGGTCTATTTCTAGATGCTTCCTTCCCACCTAAGAGATAACTTGGGAAGAATGGGGAAAAAGAGGCCAGGACCAGGAGGGAGGAGAGCAGGGAGGATGAAGGGTGGGGATGGGTGGGAAGAGAATAGGCTTGCAGTCTGCAGACTGGGATGAAAATCTCAACTTGGTTCACTGTGTCAAAGACCTCAGATATATGCATGACCTTTCCAGGCCCCCAGATCTCCAGGACTGTGTGAGGCAGAAATAACACAGACACAGGCATCCCAGAACACAAACGGGAGCAATACTTGACAGGAGTAAAGAAAGCTGGAAAGAACCCATGTGTCCACAAACAGGAGATGTGGACTAAAACACTGTGCTCCGCGCCAAGTGGAATATTACACCGCTGTCCAAAATGATGTCACTGTGGCAGGTGGGGGGCCACGGGCAAGTGGTCCCAAACACAAAGTGAAAAAAGGTTACAGGGAGACATGTTGGGGTTCACTAGGACTCTAGTGTTCTCAACAGCCCCTGACAAAGGACCAGCACATACCACATCAACGTGCGCATGGTGGGACTGTAGACTGTTTTTCCTTTCCCAGGGAAATCATCCCTATTTCCTACAACAAAGATATCCTCCTTCAGTCCTCTCATTCTTTTTTGTCATGATAATTTACAAAATCCCAGCTCTAGCATCTCGGGGATTCCTGGGCCTGATCGTGATGGAGACAGAAAGACGGCGCACTCTGATCCTGCACTGCCCACACGCTCTGGGTCTTAGGAGAAGGACAGCTCGCCAAAGGAAGAAGGCGGAGAGCAAGAGACAGAAGGAGGGAAAGAGGAGAGGTCCCGGATGCAGACAGCTTGAGAGCACAGGCTCTGGAATCCCCAACAGACCTCGGTTCAAATCCTGGCACCACACTTTGCCAGCCATGTGGCCTTAGGTAACTTCTCTCTGAGACTCAGTTTCTTCACCTGTAAAATGGGGATAGGAGTTCTTATGTCCTCAGGCTGCTGTGGCGGTTAAAGAAAATATGCGTTGGGGGCTTAACTGAATGCTTACCACACCTTGGCACTCCCTCCATGGTAACAAGGATGAGAACGATGTGTGTGCCAATAAAAGCTATGTCAGTGCTAACGTGATAACAACAACAATAACAATGATAGGAATAATAGCACCTAACATGTATTAACCTATTTGATGCTCACAGGTAGCTAGAAGTTTGATAGACTATACTATATACATACTATATACACACACACATATATATATATATATATATATATACACACTATACTATATACTATATATATATGTACTATATATACACGTATATATACATGTTACAGATAAGAAAATGGGGCACAACAGAGAGGCTGAGACACTTGCTCAAGGTCACAGGGCAGGGAACCCAGACAATCCGGTTCCGGATTAGTGTTTTTAAATTAACCTTTGCCCATGACGGCTCACTACAAAGCACATTCAAAGCCTGCTGATTCTCAGAAAAGGGAAGAGTAGATGGTCCCACTTTTGTGGATTTTTAGCTGAGGCTCAGAGAGGCACAGTGGCTTGGTCAGGGACACATAACTACGAGGAGGGAGGTACAATTCAAGGCTCTGCTCTTAACCACTCCCTTCCCAGACCTCTTCCATGCCCAGAGAGGAGGCTGAGGCTCAGAGAGGCACAGTGACTTGCCCAAGGCCACACAGCTCAGAGAGACAGCACTACTCTTCCCACCTGCTGCCTCTGACTTGGGGCCAGGGGGCTGGGTGGAAGGCGAGGGCTCCACTCACTTGGACAGGGACACGCCCCCGGGCTTGCCAATGAGGTCCTCATGGTGCAGGACAGCATCGCTCCAGGCGATGCCCAGGAAGTCCAGGATGATCTTGAGGGAGCGCCTGGGGTGCAACACCAGCTGCTCGTAGTACACGGGCAGGCACTTGTCCTTGCCCACCTCCATGCACTGGGCGTACATCACCTCAATGGCCTTGTTCCACTTGGTGAGGCAGTCACGGTAGCTGCTGAGGTCAAAGCCAGCGATGGTGACCTTGCGGGTAATCATGGAGTGCACGGACGCCCGGCCGTCCCGCACCATCAGCAGGAACTTGGAGTTGGGGAACAGGCGAGACAGGTACACAGAGGACTTGAGCGTGAAGGGGTCCTTGTTGCACAGCACGCGCGCCGGCTCACCGTGCTTGGCAATCACCTCCAGGATGAAGGCCTGCATGGCAGCGTCTAGCACCTCGTCTGTCACACCTGCCTCGTCTAGCCGCAGCTTCTCGCGGCCGGACTTGGACCAGGCCTGGCGCATGGCGAGCACACGTGGGATGATACGCGTCTCCTCGCCGCAGCGCACCTCGGGGTGGGCGTCCAGCATGGCGCGCATCAGCGTCGTACCGCTGCGGGGCACGCCCCCCACGAAGATGAGCGGCATGGCCTTGCCGTAGCGGTACTCCACGTGGTCCGCGCCCACCATCACCAGGTCCTCCTGCTCTGGCCGCATGGCGCGCCGGGGGCCTCGTGGACCACCCAGCACCGCTCGGCACTCCAGCACCTGCTGCCCCACCTGGACCGCCAGCACCAGGGCCAGGGTGCAGCCAGCCGCCAACAGTGCCCTCCGTACCGACAGGCGCATGCTGGGCCTGGGGTGGCAGGCCTGCTTCAGCGACCGGTCAGCGGGGGGCCGGCAGGGCTCGCATCTGGGGGGAGAGAGAGAGGGACACCTGTGAGCGGCCGGCCCTAACCAACCTATCTCGATGACGGTCTTCACCGGACAGGTGGAGGGGAGTAAGTACTCTCAGATTGACTCTCAGAATGTTTGCATAGTTAACAGTGCTCTGGGACGTCCCAATCCAGCCACATATCCACTTGGCAAGGGCACGGTTTTTGCGTGTTCTGTTCCTGGCTGTCTCTCCAGAGTCTGGCACCTCGCAAGGGCTCAGGATGGATCTGGGGGATGTGCCTTGGTTGAAGGAGCAGGGCGAAGCCAGAAGAGCTAGGACATGAGGACCCTAGAAAGAGGAGGAAAGGGGCTCCTGGGAGGCTCAGTCAGTTAGGCATCTGCCTTTGGCTCAGGTCATGATCCCAGGGTCCTGCGATCCAGTACCGCATCGGGCTCCTTGCCCAGCGGGGAGCCTGCTTCTCCCTCTCCCTCTCCCTCTTGCTCCCTCTGCTTGTGTTCTCTCTGTCAAATAAATAAATAAAATCAAGAAAAGAACGAAAGAAGGAAGAAAGGAAGGATAAAAGGAGGAAGGAGGGAGGGAGGAAGGAAGGAAGAAAGAAAGAGAAAGGAAAGAAAAAAAGGAAGGAAAGAAAGAATAGAAAGAAAGGGAAAGAAGAAAAGAAAGAGGAGGAAAGGGGTGCCTAACTGGGGAGCACTTGAGCTGGGGTCCAAGATGCTAGCCCAGGCCGGCCTACCTCAAGGGACCACAGTGCTATCCAGGAGACGGCTTGGGATATCCTGTCCTGTTCTGGGCCTCTTCTGGAATCACTACCCATTCACTCAGAGTAAAACAGTAAATGGGTAATTCATTCGATAAATGGGTACTAAGTATAAAAAGGTGCCAGGCACCGCGCTCAGTGCTGGGGACAGGAAAGTGGGTAAGACAGCAGGCCGTCTGAACTCCAGCAGCTCACCTCCGAGTGGGGGGAGCAGCAGGACACAAGCTAGAGCCACAGGGTAAAAACCAGGCTTATACGGTGAGAGGGATCAAGTAGGGCAAGGAGAAGGGAGGGCCTCCCGGGGGAGGTGGCATTCAAGCTGAGTCCTGGGTGAGAAGGAGTGGGCCACGTGAAGATGCATGGGAGGAGTGCTCCGGCAAAAGGAACAGAGAATACAAAGAGCCCCAGATGGAAGAGGGTGTGAGGTGTTTAAGAACCTCAGGAGGCAGATGGGAGGGAGAGGGAAAAACTGGGGGGGGGGGCACAGAAGCCACACAGGTTCTCAGGGGACAGGGGAAGGAGCTGCACTTAACTCTCAGGGAAGCCCCTGGGGAGAGGGCCTGCAGGGGTGAGAATGGAGGGAGGGAGGTCAGGGACGGGGCTCCTGCTGGTATCCTGGTCCTGGGGAGACTCAGGGATGCTGGGACTGTGAGAGTGACATGGGGACAGGGGCAGGGGACGAGTGAGGAAGTGAATTCTGAACCTGAGCCTTCACTCCTCACACACACACACACACACACACACACCCGCTGCCCAGGGACGATGATCAGACTTCAGGGGCAATTTTTTAAGTGGGGGCTTGTTTCGGGAAGTAGGGTCCACCTGGCTCAGTCACCCCTTCTCCAGTCCCCTCAAATGACAGGACTGCCCTCCACCCTAGTTTATGCTCAAGGCCCTCCTTTGCCTTTCCCACATCTTTCCAGAATTGAAGTGACGTCTTGAGGTCTGCGGGCATTCGAGAAGGCAGGCAGGCCTGGGTTCAAATCCCAGCTCTTCCCCTTCCTGAGGGGACACCACACTTGACCTCTCTGAGCCTCATCTGTAAAATGGGTCTAAGAGTATCAACCTCAAAGGGTTGGCATGGCCATTACATGACTCCCTTAAGAACCGAGGAATGCGCCTGGCACGTAGGGAGCATCTGAAAAGATATTATCACTGGTCTCTGCCATGATCATTGGTTTTTATTCCCACATTCAGCGAGTACCTCTTGTCAGGAGATGGGCTAGGGAGCCAAGAAACACAGCCTCTGCCCCCAGGTCTGCCCACACGGTGGAGCCCCACCTGGAAGGGGGTGACGGATTCTACCTGAGTAGGTGAGGGAAGGCTTCCTGCAGGGGGAGGGCTGGTTTTCAAAGAGCCAGGTGGGGAAGAGAGAGGGGCTTGTTCCTGGCAAAGGGAACAGCCAATGCGAAGGCAGGGGCGGGGGGGGGGGGTTGGTGGTGGAAAGAGGCGGAGGCAGGGCTGGGGAGCTGCACACAGCCTGGTGAGTGGGGCGGGGACTGTGGGAAGGGAGCCCAAGCCGGTGTTTCTCAAAGGACACGAGGTTCAGCCGAAACCACTGAAGGACCCTGTATGCAGCTGGACTGATCCACACCCAAGGTCTGGGCTGCCCGGGGCCCCCCAGGGCCGCAGCAAGTGGGAAATCAACATCTGACGCACAATCCAGGCCTGGGGTCCGAACTGCTGAGAGGCCTCAGCATTTCCTGGCCATGTGGCTTTGGGAGAGTCACTTCCCCCACGTAAACCACAGCTTCCTGGCTGCAAAGAGGGGTGGGGTGCACTGACCTCAAATCCTGCTGGGAGGGTTCTAGAAGCGACTGACACAGCACAGATTCATCTCAGCCTGGGCTCCCTGGCTTCTGGGAGCATTGAGAAATGGCTGGGAAATTTTCTCTCCCGAGAAAACTGCATCTGTCCTAAGCTGCCAACAATGGTAGGCGTTCCCTGATGCTCTGAATTCAGGGTCTGGGACAAGGAAATCTGACTCCAGAGCTACTTTCAGGGCAAAGGCAGGCTGAACAAGACATAAAGCTACTTGGAAACCTCTCCAAGGACCTATCAACTTGTTCAAGTGCTCATGAGACTCGAGACTAGAATTCTGTTTATTATTTCATGTTGGTGCTTCTGGGGGACAATCAATCACACTTTAGTTTGAATTAGAGCCACCCTTTCTGCCTGACACTTGGTGGGGAGCGAGAGAATGGAGCTTTGGGGGAACAGAAGCGATGGGAGGGGCGGTGCAGAGACAGGAAGAAAAGGGGTAATTTGGGAAGGCTGTTTCCAGAAAGGATAGGTACAGTGTGCATGGTCGTGTGTGTGTGTGTGTGTGTGTGTGTGTGTGTGTGTGTACTCTCTAGCTTATGTTTGGGGTTGGAAGTGGTTTGGATCCCAAACATCAGGGAGAAAGGCCTGGAAGAATGGACAGGCAAGAAAAGGAAAATGTTACTGACACACCAAGTTTGCTTAATGCTGATTATTCATGGGGCACCTGGGTGGCTCAGTGGGTTAAAGCCTCTGCCTTCGACTCAGGTCATGATCTCAGGCTCCTGGGACTGAGCTCCGCATCAGGCTCCCTGCTCGCAGGAGCCTGCTTCCCCCTCTCTCTCTCCCTGCCTTCCTCCCTGCCCACTTGTGGTCTCTATCTGTCAAATAAATAAATAAAATCTTTAAAAAAAAAAAATGCTGATTTTTCATTTGGTTACAGCACTTTATTCCTTTTTTTTTTTTTTTTTTTTTTTTTTTTTGGGTAGGCTCCACGCCCAGTGTGGAGCCCAAGGCGGGGCTTGAACTCCCGACCCTGAGATCAAGATCTAAGTTGAGATCAAGACTCAGTGGCTAAACCCACTGAGCCACCCAGGCACCCAAGGTTATTAACAATTTAAAACGAGGCGCCCAATTTTTGTGTTTTTACATTTATGAAGCACTTGCTCAACTAAAACTTTTATTATCATGCCTCACGTAATGGGACCATCTCTACCATCCCTGGGGGTAGGGAAACCCCGCCCTCAGCAGCTCAGAAAGAAGCCACTGGCTCAGGGTCACACGGCTGGAGTGGCAGGCCTGGAGCCTGCCAGGCTGAGGCCGAGCTGTTCGCCGTCCTCAGACAGGACACACCCACAGGCCCGTCTTTGCCACCAGAAGAAAATAGCTCAAAGCAGACAGGTCAGCCCTAAGCAGAAAACAGCAAAAAACTGGGGGATCCCTTGAGAAGAAAAAGTAGGGTGACCTTGTAGAGAGATATAGCCAGTGACCCAAAGGCAGCTTCCTGGCCATCCACAGCCAGGGACCCCCAACTCTGGAGAGGCCAGACCGGTCCCCACTGGACGCTGTCCAGGGAGGTGTCCCAGCGTCCTGGCAGTGAGCATGGTGGGTGAGAGCCACAGCTGTGGCATCTGACGGCCCTGGGTTCAAATCCTCCCTCTGCCACTTGCCAGCTGGTAACTTACACAAAGGGCTTCACCCCTCTGAGCCTCTGTTCCCCCCTCAAAAAAGCAGGGGGAGCGTAATAACCCTCTCTCAGAGAGCTATTATGAGGTTTAGGGAAATTTGGGGCTCAGCCAGCATACCAAGGCCCTGGGCAGATGGGACACGGAGGGTTTGGATTCTGGCCATGCCTGGAATCTGCTCCACAGTCCCCTGTGGGACTCAGCCTTCTTCTACCACCAGGACCATCATCTCTCTGAGACCAAGAGCTGCTGAGGCCTGCCCCCTGCATGCTGCTGGGGCCCAGCTCGTTCCTGCACCGTATTTCTACCAGAGAGGACGCTTCCAGCTGGGGGAATGTGGCACCCAGGGACAGAGGCCGGAGGATTGGAGCAGTTCTTTCTAGGGCAGGGTCTGGAGGTACTCAGACTCTGCGGGAGCCTTCTGGATGCACTTACCTTCCCCGGGCACTCTCATCGCTGGGTCCCAGCCCTCGTGGCCGCTCGGCGAGACTGTCCACTGGCTGACCCCTGTAGAGGTGAAGGAGAGGCTGCATTATGGGTGGATGTTGGGGAGGGGCTGGGCCCCATCAGAGGGGCAGAGGAGGGGGTCAGGATCCCCAGTGGGTATCCGGCGATGACTCTGGAGGGAAGTATTCTGGGGAACGAGCTGGAGTGCCAGGCGAGGCCATCTGAGCCCAAGATGCCAAAGCTGGGGTCTGTACTTGCCTGGTCCTACAGGGAATGAAATGGCTTGCTGCTTAGGCAGAGAGGTGTAAGCCGAGAATGTGAGCTAAGGCACTGCCGCCTTAGGGTGCCCCTCGGTCTCTGCCAGCCAGTGTTCTTCCTTCCTCTCAGCCCAAGGACCTTGGACTTCAGGAAAAGGGAATGTAAGGATAAGCAACCACTACCACCACTATACCACTAACCACCATCTGGGGCTGCTGGGTATGGTTGAACAGGTTGTACACTGCCCATTTCCAAAAGGGTACCACAAACCTAGCCTAGGATAAATACGGCGCCCTGGCAGTGGGACATTCTCCTGCGGCTGCCACCCAGTAGTGACCAAATGCCTACTATGTGAGTGCCTTGTATCATTTAGTCCCCCTACGAGGAGAGTATGAGGATCCCAGTTTTAAAGAAGAGAAAAAGAGGAAGAGCAACTGACCCAGGGATTGCTGGAACCAGGATGCCCAGCTATATCTGTGAGACTCAGATGCCTAGCTCTTTTTTCATTTTTTAAAAGAGTTCATTTATTTGAGAGAGAGAGAGAGCATGAGCAAGGAGAGGGACAAAGAAGAGGGAGAAGCATGCTCCCCTACTGAGCAGGGAGCCAGACACGGGGCTCGATCCTAGGACCCCGGGATCATTAACTGCGCTGAAGGCAGGTGCTTAACTGACTAAGCCACCGAAGTGCCCCCAGGCGCCCAGCTCTTAACCATCGCACTAAAGGAACTGGGCCATGAGTACAATGGGGTCTGACAGGAACCTGGGGTGAAGGTGGAACCAAGGGGGCTCCTGGTGTACATCCCACTGCTGTGTCCTTACCCTTCACAGTGGGGAGGAGTTCTAGCCTGCTTCTCCCCTCCCCGCATGTTACAGATGGGATGACTGAGGCCCACAAGGGAAATCACATCACAGCCTCACACGTGGAGTCTGGGGCTCTTGGTCCCGTTGCAGGACGTGGGGGTTTCAGAACATAGCTCTGCAGCTGAACGACTCCCTGAATACATAAATCATCGGTCTTCTGGGCCTCAGTTTTCCCGTCTCATAAAATGTGCTGTTTGTTGAAAGCTCTCAACGACCTGTTCATAGTGAGCACTCAGAATCTCCAAAGTATTTGTGCGGTGCTAGATATCTGCCAGGTGTAAGGCCCTTGCTGCATTTCTGTCCTCGCTCCCTCTTCACTCACTCCTCTCATCTGTACTTTGGGCCTGTCCTCGAAAAAGTGGGCTGCTGAGTTCTCACAAATGGAGAAGGGGGATGTCCAGGTGTAACCACAACGACCAGCATCCCCTGAGCTCCTGGGGCCCAGGTAGCCCACAGCCGAAGCCTGCCTCTTGGAACAAATAAAAACAATTAGGGCCAGGGCACCTGAAGCTCTTCTGGCCAAGAGCGAGATGGCTGGGGCCCAGATGCCCCCGGCTGGTCCTTGAAATGCCACAGTATTCTGTGCGGTGCTTGTGCTCTGGGAAGCCTGCCAGCCACAGGCTGGGTGGTGGCGGGGGGGTGGGGGCGGTGCTGCCACAGCCTCCCAACCACTGGTCAGGCATTTACATTCAATTTCAACTCCTTGAGTGCCCCCATATTTCAAGAGCCTGGTAACCCCGTGGGGGCGGGGCGGGCACTCTGCTGGATGGGGCAGGTCTGGGGCGAGGTGAGCAAACAGTGGCCCTAGCGCCAAATCCAACCTTCGCCCTAAGAATGGCTTTTAGCCCAGGTCATGATCCCAGAGTCCTGGGATCGAGCCCTGCATCAGGCTCCCTGTTCAGCTAGGGGGGTGGGGGCATGTGTCTTCTCCCTCTCCCTCTGCTCCTTCCCTCCCTGCTCCCTGCATGTTTTCTCTCTCTCCTTCTCTCAAATAAATAAATAAAATCTTAAAAAAAAAAAAAAAGTCTGACTTTTCTTTAAGGGGAGGAGGAGGGGGAGGACAGGAAGAGGAAGGGACCTGGGAAAAGGAAAGAAGCAACAACAAAAACCATACCCACTCTGCAAAACCTGAACTAGTCAGTATCTGGACATTTTTAGAACGGGTCTGGGACCCCCGCTCTAGAACATTCCCATCAAGGGCAGGAAGTTCTACCAGAGGGCACTGACTTGGAAGACAAATGAGATGCATGGATATGGGGGGTCACTGAGCCCCTCTTCTCTTGTAGGAGGAAAGGCAGCATGGGTTAAGTACCACTGTGTACTCGACACCAGACTGCATTTCATCCTCACAAGAGCCCAGTGTGGCAGGGTGGGTGGGGGAGGCCCCCCTCTCCGGTTCTCCAGTTTACAAGTGACGCAGGCCCTTGTGGGGACAGGATACATATAATTATGCCCAAGAGCAAAACTGCCACATCAGCCGAAACAAAGAGCAAACACAAACCACAAAAAGAAAGAAAGACAAGAAGGAAACACCGACAATTCGAACCATCACCAGGAGTGGGGTTTGGCGATAACATGTTTCTCCTCAAGACATACTTTCAGTGTCGGCATCCTGCCTTTCTCTAGAATAAAATAATAGAACTAGTACATTTAGAAATCTATGCCACACAAGGTTGTTGGGGGTTGGGGACGGGCAGGCTGCTTGGGCTGGCTCTGATCCAGGCTCCACCAGCTACTGGCCGTGTGACCTTGGGCAAGTCACCGAGCCTCTCTGAACCTCAGTTCCTGGATCTGTAAAATGGGGAGAAGAGCAATACCTGTAGGGCATTTGCAGTGTGGTCAGTGCCAAAGGGGAACTCGCCTCCTAGGGGTGCTGGGAGGTGGAACTAAGTTAGAACACGTTGGACCAGCGCTCCACAAACAGCGAGTGCTGTTTCCCCTTTGCCCTTTCCCTTTCTCGTTTCATGCTGGTCAGAACCTCTTAAGGTGAGGCCTTTTATCTCCATGTGATGGGTGAGGAGACTAAAAGGTGGAGAGCTGAAGTGGTTTGCAGAAGCCACACATCCAGCAGAGAGAAGAGTCAGTTTCCAAAGCTGGCTATGTCCCCGAGATGCTGTCCTGGGCGTCACGTCACGTGACTCATAAAATGGGGGCAAGCAGGGGAGGCCAGCAGGGACTCTGCTCTCTCTCTCTCTCTCTCTGCACTGGCCCATGGGTTTCCCTGAATGACCACTGGAAGGGAGGGGCGGGGAGAGGGCTGTTCAGTGATCACGATCCCCTTAGGCCCACATTCATTCATTCCACGAACGTTTATACCTACTGTGTGCGAGGCACTGACCAGGACACTAGGACACATGGAGGGCAGCATACAGAGGGCCCAGCCCTCGTGGAGCTGACACCCTGCTGGGGTAGCAAGGAAAGTAGCGTGAGGGATAATGAGGCCTGTGACAAACGCTCAGAAGGAAATGCCCACAGTGGGGCAGGGAGACGGGCCATAACGTGTCACAGAGGAGGTGACATTAACACTGAGACCACGCCAATCCAATCCCAGGTTCAGGCTCCTGTGAATTTTCGAACTCAGCATGGTTCCTGCAGGCTGAGAGGTCCCCCCACCCCCACCTTCCCCCCACCCGCACTAGGGAAGGGGGCTGGAGCACAGTATGCCAGGGAAGCAGGCAGGTAGCTGCACTTACAGAGTGGTCTTGGAGCGGGGCCCGGGGCCCCTGTGGGCAGGCTCAGCCATCAGCCCTGCAAACTCTCTCTGTGGGCATCAGCTCCCAAACATTCCATTGCCGTGGCTACCGTCCCCACCCCCACAGATGTCACCACCCGGACCCCCTGGGGAGACAGGAGACCAGTGCTCTCTGGGGCCAGGCCCCTGGGGATCAGAGACCTGTGCCGCACTCTGGAGGGACACCAGCCAGAGGAAGAGGTCAAAGGTAAATTCTGAAGCATAAAAGCATTCTCAGTGCTTAAAAAAGGAAGAAGAGAAGGTGGGCTGGCTCTCTACGTTCAAGTATGAGCTCTTACTTACTGAGCACTTATTTTTTTAAAGATTTTATGTATTTATTTGAGAGAGAGAGAGAATGCAGGCGCACAAGCAAGGCATAGGAGCAGGCAGAGGGAGAGGGAGATGGTAAGGAGCCCAAAGCAGGGCTTGATCCCAGGACTCTGGAATAATGACCTGAGCCGAAATCAGACACTTTATAGACTGAGCCACCCAGGCACCCCTATTGAGCACTACTATATGCTAGGTCCTAAGCTAAGGATTTTACACAGATCACTGAATTTTGTTCTCACTACCCGCCACTCTCACGACCTCCTTTGACCCTCCCTTATTACCACATATTTAATGGGACTCAGAGAGGTGGGGGTCACCTCCCAAGGACACACAGCGGATAAGCAGGGGAACCAAGAGGAAGACCCAAATCTTTACACTTTTTACCGAAAATGACCTAAGCAGGGTCCCCCACATGCTGTCCAGGATCCCCCTAAGAGGCCCAGTTCGGCCCCCTATTAGGCACTAGTTGGGAATGGGAGTGATGAGGCCCAGGGCTCACATCCCAGCTCCCCCACTCAGAGGAGGCTGAGGTCACTGTGGTGTCACTCATGTGACTCTGGAGTGGCTCTCTGAGCCCCAGTGTTCCCACCGGACAAATGGGAATAACACAGGAGGAACTGGTGCCGGAAGACAGGAGTGGCCTGGGGAGGCTGGATCAGCAAGTCTCCTCTGTAAAGGGCCAGGGAGCCAAGGATCTTGGCCATGTGGGTCCACGGTCTGTGAGGCCACCTCTCCATTCATGAAAGCCGCTGCACACGAAAGGAAGGTGGGTGGCCGAGTTCCAATTTACAAAATCGAGCAGCAAGCTAGGTTTGTCCCGCAGGCCTCTGTTGGCCGACCCCCTGGTCTGGTATGCTGCAATCAGGGCAGCACACGCCCCACCTGGGGTAGGGGGCTGGGCTCAGGCAACCCCAGGAAATGCAGATGCAATTCGCCCCAGTGGGAGTTGCTGTGTATTTCGGTTCTGGGCTCCATCCCAGACAGGCCAACGGGAAACCTCAGGTGGCCAGCCTCCGGTGGGTGAGAGAAAAATGTACAACTCGGGAAAACAAATAGTTCATTTAAAAAAAAAGAAAAAAGCAGTAGCAGCACAAGCATGCACACAGAATCATCTGGCATCTGGTTCTGTCGCCAAGTAAAGACTCGGGGAGAGAAATTCGTGTGTGCCCAGTGCTCCTCCGGGCATTCTGCTTCTCACCACTACCCTGGGGGCAGACACTATGATTAGCCTCTGACAGAGAGGGTAAGGCTCAGAGAGGCGAGGTGTCCAGCTCAAGGTCACACAGATGGTAACGGCCTGAGCTGGGACCCAGGTCCGACAGAGGCCAGAACCCAAGCTCTTCTTAATCACTTCCCTGAAAACCTACCCCACCCAGTGCACAGATGGGGAAGCCATTTGTCACGTGGCCGCTCAAGGTAGCCACAAGCTCAGCCCCCACCCTGTGCACCACAACCCCCCCGCTCCCAGCATGACCCATTCAAGCCTTCCTGCTTGGGAAGATGGGGGCCCCTGCTTGGTAAACAATGCAAACGGGACACACACGTACACGCATGTACACACACACACACATGCACACGCACCCATGCACACCCACAGGTGACCCTGTCTCCATTCCTCTGCCAAGAAGCAGCCAGGGGTGGGAAATGAGCACTGGAGTAGGAGTCCTAGTTCTGCAGATGACCAGCAATGCAGTCCCTGTCAGGGTAAAGGGTGGGGGGACATATTCCCTAACTTCTCCATGCCTGTTTCCTCATCTGTGAAATGGGGATACTAACAGGGCTGTGAGGGTTAAACAAATAACCTGCCAGTGCTCACAACAGGCTCTGTGACTGTACCACTGTGGGTCCTCCCCTTTCCTTTGGTTCTCAAACCCCCATGCTGCAGACCCCTGGGTCCCACACCCAGACATTTTGATTTGGAAATTAGGTGATGAAGCCCAGGGATCTGCCTTTCACCTCCCACCCCGCCACTAGAGGAAATGCTGCTTAGGGCACTGGAGCTGGTGGTGGAGTTGCCCACTGCCCAGCCAGGCCCCCACACAGTGGTGCAGGGCAGCATTAGGGCACAGACCCACGTCTAGCTGGTCCTTTGACCCCTTTGTGCCACCGAGCCCTTCAACTGTCTGGTGACACTGATGGGCCCCTTCTGCGAAGAGTGCTGTTTTTTGTTTTTTGGTTTTTTTGAGAGCAAGCGAGCATGCATAAGCAGCTGGGAGAGGGGGAGCAGGGGAGAGAATCTCAAGTAGACTCCATGCCCAGCGTGGAGTCTGACACGGGGCTCGATCCCACGACCCTGAGATCATGACTTGAGCCAAAATCGGGAGTTGGCCACTTAACGGACGGAGCCACCCAGGCACCCCTAGAGTGTTTTGAAATAGAATAAAATACAGAGGATCAAAAGAACACCAATTATGGTGGAATCTGGCTAAGGACAGCGTTACCAAAAAAATGCTCTGATAAAGTAACCTACACACACATTTAATAAAACAATAAATATGATCTAGGGGCAGGCCCCACAGCAAATGTAATGTGCATGCTATGATAAGAAGAGAAATCTGTAGCCACTGGCAAGCAATATAAAGATATATGTGGTTTCTGGGGCACCTGGGTAGCTCAGTCACTAAGCGTCTGCTTTCGGCTTAGGTCAGGATCCTGGGATTGAGCCCCACAATGGGCTTCCTTCTCCGCGGTAAGCCTGCCTCTCCCTCTCCCTCTCCCACTCCCCCTGCTTGTGCTCCCTCTCTCGCTGTGTCTCTCTCTGTCAAATAAATAAATAAAATCTTAAAAAAAAAAAAGATATCATGGTTTCTGTTGGTCACCAAGGCCCCGCTGTCTGGATCTGTGACCTACACAGACCAGGAGGAATTATTAAATCAGAATCAGGGAAATCTTCCTCCAAACTCCCAGGCCCCTCAGAGGCCATCCAAAGACTAGGCCTCCAGGAGCCAGAGAGCCTGTACTCCTGCCTGGGGAGAGGCAGGGGCTCCAGTTCCTGCGCATTGCCTCATGACACGGACCAACATAAGAGCAAGAGGGGAAAGCCTGAGGGCAGAACCTAGAGCGTGGCTTGGGTCTTTTGGCTTCACATAAAAAATAAAAGGAGGAGACAATATGACTAATAGGAAGAAACATTACCTCCACCCATGCTGGCAACACACGCCAGCACGTGACCTTGGATATGAACTCAAGTTCAAAGCGAATGGAGGACACCAGGGACTGGAGTCGGGGCAACCTTGGCCCCAGACACCGAACACAACCCTGCAGGGAAGCAGAACAAGTTGTGTGTCTCAACCGCCAGCGGGGCACAGAGCCCCAGGCGGCCACTCAGCCAGCCTCTGTCCCTCAGCTTCCTCATCTGTAAAATGGGTCCAACCATCCTTAGGAGCAAGGATTCACAGAGATGGCAGCTTCACCAAAGAGCGAGCAGAGGGCAGGCCCGTCTTTCTCCAAACCACATATCCCGCATGTAAAGTTGAGACACCCAGGCTGTGGCCTTTGTGGACCACCAACCCGGAAGGCAGAGCAGAGAGTAACATTCCGTGACCCAGGACTAGGGGAAGGAGCTTCTAATCTTACATGCTCTGCTCAGGCACCGTGCCACCAGGACATGCTTCTTCCCTCTCCGGGACTCAGTTTCCCTGCCACGGACTTCCAGTGGGTGGCCGAACTCTGAGGTTCCTTTCCCTGCCCCATACCCAGCTTCAATGGCTAGAACCTTCTTTGATGCAACCCCTCAGAGGGTTCCCCATGGAAGATTTCACTTGAAAAGGAACTCAGGGTTAGCATTTTATTTTTTTTTTTAACACTTTAGTTATTTGAGATAGAACGAGAGTGAGAGAGCACAAGCACGGGGAGCAGCAGGCAGAGAGAGAAGCAGACTCCCTACCAAGCAGGGAGCCCGATGTGGGGCTTGATCCCAGGACCCTGGGATCATGACTTGAGCTGAAGGCAGACGATTAACTTACTGAGACACCCACGTCCCCAGGGTTAAAGAGGACAAGAGAGCTGGTTTCCTTATCTGTAGAATTAGAACAGGCAGTGCCCACCTCCTGCGGCAGCATAGAGGGAATAAGATAATACCTCCAAAGTGTTATCCACGCCCTGACTCATGCTGAGCCCCCAGTTCACATGGCCCAGGATACCCCCATGCTCCCAGCTGTCGATGACATTGAGCCCTGAAGGCGACCTGGGACAAGGCTTTTCACCTCTCTGAAACTTAAGATGGAAACGGCATTCCAGGCTCATGTGAGGGCTCCCCTGCTAAGGATGACCAAAGCAGATGGCCAGGTACCGGGTATCCTGATAACTCTTTGAGGACTAGAAGCCACGGATGTTCCAGCCACCTACACACTCAAGTCTTGGGAAATCTGTCCGGTCCAGCCGGTCTGAATTACACCCCACGCAGCTCTGGCAAATTCCCATGGCAGCCGAGTGGCTCTCCAGACCAGGCAGAGGCGCTGTTCAAAGCAGAACACTCCCCAGGGCTGCAGACGGGGCCACTGTACACTACCGTGGCTTCTCCTAATTGGTCTTCCTTCCTTCCATCCTTGGCCAGCACCCAGCTCATGTGTCTGCCTCAAAGAGAACACGGGAGATGAGGCGAGGGGTGGGGTAGCCCAACAGTGGTTAAGGGCAGAGGTGGACGGCTCAGGGGGACCCAGTCCAAGTTTGACTCTGCCAAGGAATAGGCCATGAGACCTGGGGCCAGTTCACAGCAATGGACTCAGTGTCATCTGTCGAATGGGCTGAGTGGCCTGTCTCGGAGGGGTGCTGGGATGACTGTTGAGGCAAGTGCTCAGGGCAGGACCTGGCAGGAGGAGGATTCCAGTAAACGCCAGCTATTAAATTATCATCACCTGTAATTAGATATTCTCATTAACCATTCCACGGTATACACAACAGACCTGGATGCAACCCTATAAAAATTCACTATGCTGGGGGTGCCTGAGTGGCTCAGTTGGCTGAGGGTTTGACCTGATTTCTGCTCAGGTTATGGATTCAGGGTTGTGGGATCAAGTCCCACATTGGGCTCCATGCTCAGCACAGAGTCTGCTTCTCTCTCTCACCCTCTGCCCCTCCCCCCCTTCTCAATCTCTCTCTCTCTCAAATAAATAAAATCTTAAAGAAAAAATTCATTACCGGGGCTCCTGGGTGGCTCAGTGGGTTAAAGCCTCTGCCTTCGGCTTGGGTCGTGATCCCAGGGTCCTGGGATCGAGCCCCGCATCGGGCTCTCTGCTCAGCAGGGAGCCTGCTTCCCTTCCTCTCTCTCTGCCTAACTGTGATCTCGGTCTCTCAAATAAATAAATAAAATATTAAAAAAAAAAATTCATTACCCTGCAAGACATCCAAGGTAAGTTAGGTGACAGAAAGGCTGACTGATCCCATGCTGGTAAATATTTATGTTGGAAATTTATGTTGGAAAAATACTCTAGAAAGATACACCCTAAAATGTTAACTGGAACTTCACATATTTCTCCTTTTCTTCCCCCTAATTTTCTAGCTCTCCTACAAGGGATATGTTTCAATGGTGTGATATAGGAGAAAAGAGAGGAAAAATGAAATCGGGGTGATTTCTAGGCTTGCTGCATAACTTGGACACCTTCAGCCTTGGAATACAGAGCCAGTTTTTGAGAAAGCCCGGGGAAGCCCAGAGAGCACAGTCTGGTCAAGGTCATGGAGCAGGCCAGGCCCAGGCCCAGGCCCAGCTCTCTAGACACCCAGCCTCCTCTCTGCGGGCATCATTCTGGCTCATTCTCCTAACAAGATTAGGGTAGGTTGGCCTCCTGATTAAAAGTCTGGCTCTAGAGTCAGGCTGAGGATCCCAGCACAGAAGCTACATGACCTTGGGCAAGACACGCAACTACTGTGGACATCGGTCTCCTCATATGTAAAATGAGAATCAGACTTGCAACAGTGCCAGATAGTTTCTGTCCGGATTAAGTAAAATAATGCATGCAAAGCACTTTGTACCTTTCCTGAAAACAGTTGGTGCTCTGGGTCCTATTATTATAGTTATCACTATAATTAGTATTTGCAATTTAGTGATGTCATGGAAAATCCTTTAAAGGGCATGGAATTATAACCCAGCAGGCACAGCAAAGAAATTCAGACTTGGGTTCTAGGGAGCCATGGCAGGTATTTGAGCGAGAGAGGTGCAATGTGACTCTGAAGCTGCACAAGGCTGGCAGCCAGTGGCCATCTCCAGGAGCCTTCTTGGTCAGGGTCCTCTGTCACAGGCTCCACATCCTAGGTTGTCTCGCTGGTGCTGCGAGGCAAAAACAGCACAGCTCCCACAAGCCACGCCCCCACCACTTCCAGTTCTGCCAGCTTCCTGGGCACCAGCTGCGCTGGTGAACATCGAGCGAGCCCCAAGCTGGGGGACCTGAAGCAACCCAGATGGCCTCAGTCCACAGGTGGGATGACCAGGAGGTCCAAACACCTGGCAGGGTCCCCGGGACGACAGGGGAGAAACGGCCCCTACTTCAGGGCCACGAAGACTGGTTCCCTTCTACTTCCCTGTGTGACCTTGGGAAAGTCCCCCCTCTCTCAGAGATAATTTGCCCACATGCAAATGGGGTCTTAATGTTTCCATGTGCTTAAGGGCTGCCGGTGGTGGGGAACCTGTGCAACAAAATACAGCAATAAAGCAACAGTGGTTTCCTTCGGCTGCACTCCCACGGCCTGCCAGGCACTGTGCTGGGTGCCGCAGGCACACACTTTAACCAAACCCTCACAATCTAGAAGAAGTCCTTGTACCCTTCCTAGTTCTAAAATTTACTTAAGTATTCAAGTCACAGGTATCATCTCCATATTAAAAAACAAAAACAAAAACAGAGAAAGCTTAAGTCTCTTGGGAGCCAAGTCTCCAACCACTACTGACCGGTTTGGGGAGGCTGACTGCCCTTCTTTCCAGGGGGTCCCAGTGGAACCCGCATCTGAATGGACGCCACACAGGGCCTCTCTCCTACCCTCCCAAACACCCATCCTCCCATCCTTCCATCCACACGCAGTCATATCCCACCACAGACCAATTTTCCTTGAGGGAAAATTGTCCCAATTGGCAATGTCTGGAGACAGTTTTTGTTGTCACAAGTAAGGCTCGTCTCACGAGCAGAGGTGAGGGATGCCGCCAAGCATCCTACGATGTCCAAGTCAGCACCCCCCCGCCCCAGAAACAATCACCGGACCCCCAAATGTCAGCGTGGCCAACACAAGCTTCTGAAACTTGCTAGGTCATGGAGGTATTTCCACGCCAGCACACTGGTTCTACCATCCAGGAAACACTGCTTGAGCACCTGCTGTGTGCCCCATAGCCCAGCCAGACAGTCTAGCACGGGTCACTGTGGCGAATGACACAGGGAAAGCCCCCGCACTCAGAGCGGGCTCATCCTCACACAAGACCCATATGGATCGGACTGGATCGTCCTCCCTCCTTTTAACTGCTCCAGAGCATCCCCTTCCTCCCCCAGCAGGGACGGCCCATCATGCAGGGTAAAACCCTCCCTGCGAGACATTTAGGCTGTTTTCTCCTTTGCTGCAACCCGCCCTACCACACAGGAAAAGGCCTCCTTGTGTCCACGTTGAGAGGCCCCCTAGGGCTCTCTGGAAGCCTGCCAGTCCCTCCTGGAGGTTCCACATCGAATTGCATTTTAACAGGCCGCAGGGATTCCCATGCACCTTAAAACTTGAGCAGCACAGATCTAGGGAGCTATGTAAAAAGGGGGTCAGCTGCCTGGGGGCCAGGCATCCTCAGATCGCAGCAGAAACTGCCAGAGTGCCCCCAAAAGACCCTCTGGCCAGTGGTCTTTAAGGTCCACCATCCCCGCCCACTGTCTGTACCAACTGCATTTGCCAGACGCTGCTGTTTTGATGAGGCAGACGGATCCTCCCCTTTTTCAGCTATGAGGCTGATCAAGGTGTCCAGACAACCAGAACCCAGGGTCGGTGACCTGTAAGGCCTCTCCCAGCTCTAGTTTTTTAGAATTTGGCCATGTCCCGGGCATGTTCCCTGCCAGCTTCCTGCCCGCCCACTCTGGCTGTTGGCACATGGCTCCAAAGTGGGAAGGCGGAAAGGTTACAGCTCACCTAGCAGGGAGGGAAAGTTCCTGAGGGAGGGAACAGGCTCCGTGGGCTGGGCATCCGTGAGCGCCCCTGGGGAGGTTGCCCTGTGCCCATTCATGTTCAGTCACCTAGGACAGAGGACCAGGCTGGGAGACAGGGCAAGCCTGCCCTCATTGAGCACAGGAGGTCATGTTGGGGTACTGGGGTGAGGACAGGGCCCAGGTAGGGAAGGGATGGTTGGGGCCCCAGCTTTGACTGACTAGGCACACATCTCAGCCCATGTTCCTCCCCCAAAAGTGGGCTCATACCACTCACTGCAGAGCTGCTGGGAAGAATGGAATGTAGGGATCAGCCAACAAACAGTAGTGCTATCTGAAGGCCTGTCTCCCATCTCGAGCAGGCACTGTGCTGCTTCCCTCAACTACTCCCTCCTCGCAGCTGCTGGCTACAGTCAACACTGCCATTCACCCCACCAGACAGATGAAGACCTGGAGCCCAGCTCCCAACCCTTGATCTAACACTGAGACACGGTCCTGGGAGTGGTGGCCTGGCACTGACAAGGTCTGCATTCCCCATCTGAATCCTGCCCCTGCTGAGCTGTGTGGACTCAGGCAAGCCCCTTCACCTCTCTGAGCCTCAGCTTCCAAAGCAGTGCAGCCAGGACATAATCCAGAGATAGGAGATACCCAGTGAACAGGGGGGTGTCATGCCCCCTCTGCCAGGGCTCCACATGGTCACCCCTCAAAAGACCCAACCCAGGAAGAACAATCATCCATGGGCATCATAGATCTCTCCTATGCCCTAGGTGCGACAGGGGTGAGGCCATGCAGAGCAGGCAGCCCCCAGAGAGGGAGAGCCACTTGCTCAAGGTCACACAGCCTGCTAAACAGTGGAGAGCAGGGCAGGGAAGCAGGAAATGGGGTATCAAACCTGAGAGGGGCGTGGGCTTCAGTCAGGGTGGCAGGGGAGGACCAAGTTGGGGCTGGCAGGTGTCTGGAGTGGAGACCAGCAGAAGGCGGCTGACTTGTGGTGGCCAACATTACTCCTGCAGTCTCTCAGCTATGAGGCCTCTTTGAAGGACCAGTCTGTCCTGGATGTGCCCGCCCCTCCCCAAAGGCTCCTCCCCTCTGGGCCCAGCCTGGTCACCTGCCCGTGCACTATCTGTCTGGGGCATTAGGGCTCCTTTCTGTGGCCACAGGTCAAGCCTTTCAGGCTATGCAGTCTCCCCATAGATGGACACATCCCATCCTATGGAATCTTCTCTCACCACGGTGGCCAGAGGGTATAACTACCATGGAAAACTGACCACATCGCTTCTCTTCCTAAACCCTTCCACGAGCCGTCAGACTCGGCCTGATATTCTAGCCCTTTCCCAGGGTCCATAACAGTGATGTCTAGATGACATCCAGGGTAAGCCACATGTGGAATTCAATTTTCCAGAAGCCACGTTCAAGGGAAAAAAAAAAAAAAAAAGCCACATGAAAAAGAAAATGGTGAAATGAAATCTGATTCTAGATTTTGTTTCACCCAACCTATCCAAAATATTACCACTAACCAATGTGAAAATTTAAATAAAGTCAACATCAACTATAAATATCGTTTAAAATCAATATAAAGGGGCACCTGAGTGGCTCAGTGGGTTAAAGCCTCTGCCTTCGGCTCAGGTCATGATCCCAGGGTCCTGGGCTCTCTGCTCAGCAGGGAGCCTGCTTCCTCCTCTCTCTCTGCCTGCCTTTCTGCCTACTTGTGATCTCTGTCTGTCAAATGAATAAAATCTTTTTAAAAAAAATAAATAAATAATCAATATAAAAATTAAGATTACTGAGACATGTCCCCCTTAGTACTAGGTCTCTGAAATCCGGGGTGTACATTCCACTTTTCAGTAGGCATATCCGATCTGTATTTAGAGTTCATAAAATTTACAGTTGAAAAAGTACATTTGCATCCCGAAATAGTTCCACACATGCTTAAAAGTTTCCCAAGAACGGAATGAAATGTCTGTTTTGAGATCTAAATTTAAGTTCAATTGAAATAAAAAATTCAGTTCCTTGGCTATGTTGGCCACACTCTAAGGGTTCAGCAACCGCATGTGGCTTACAGCTCCAGGGGGAGGGCGGGGAGAGGGGAGGACAGACAGGGCACACAGATTGATTAAGTCCTTGACTGTCATCCACAGTCCCCACAGTCTGCTCCCGGCCCATTTCTAAGCCTGCCCTTGGGAGTGAAACCCCCAAGCACGCCGAGCTCCCATCCATACATCTCCATGATTCACCAGTGCCCTTCCTCAGCACCTCCAGCTTCCTGCTAGTTCCCACCCAACCCTTCAAAATTCAGCTCCAGGTTCCCCATCCTGCGATGGCATCTCTGACATCCTCTGGCTGGGGTGACATTACCAGTCCTTCTGCTCACCACCACCACTGCCCTTACTGTAACGTCGCAGGGTATTACAACTGTCTGGCTCAAGGCTTCCCAACCTCAGGGCCACGGACACTGGGGCAGCATCCCTCGCCTCTACTCATTAGATAACAGTAATGCCCCCCTCCCCGCACAAGGAGCAACAACCAAAAATATCTCCAGGCATCGCCAGTGATCCCAGGGGGCACAATCATGTCTGGTTGAGACCCAGGGCCTGGCACACAGGAGGCACTCAAGCATGTGCCTGATCACAAGAGGTGTACCTAATAATGTTCAACCCCCTGATGCCTGCCTCCTCCAGGAAGCCTTCCGTGATGCTCTAGCCCAGTCAGTGCTTCCCCGGGAACTCCCGCCGCCCCCGGGGCACTCGCCCCTGGAGCAACATCCTCCAAGGGTAGGCACTGGGTCTTGTTCAGTACTGTACTTTCAATGAATAACTTGTAGAATGGCATACAGTAGGTGCTTAATAGATATTTATAGAACTGACCTGAGAAACACGAATGACTTGGGTTGAAAAAGCCCCCACAGTGTGAGTTTTACCTGTTTTAGTTCAGGGTTCTTTCATCCCAGCAAAGGTGCTAATAACAGCCAGAGCTCCATTTATGCAGCAAGCTCTGAGCTAAATATAAACACTCTGCAGGGTTTAGAGAGGGAAACTGAGGCTTACACAGGTGAAGGGCTTGCGTTGCCTTCAAATCAATGATTGGGAGGCTTGAAATGCCCAGTTCTTCCTCTTACTGACTGCAAGAATTCACAAACGGAAGAAGATATCTGCAATATACAAGTAACATGAGGTATTTGTAACCAGAATATATAAAGAGCTCTTTGACATCTGTAAGAATAGGCAACCCAAGAGAAAAATGGGCAAATTTGAAGAGAGACACTTCATACAAAAGATCATCTGAATGTCAATAAGCATATAAAAGAGCACTTACTGTTATGAGTGAGTGCTACTCATTAGATAACAGCAGCACCCACCCCCCAACCAAGCAGCAACTACCAAAAATATCTCCAGGCATCGCCAGTGATCCCAGGGGGCGCAGTCACGTCTGGTTGAGACCCAGGGCTTGGCACACAGAAGGCACTCAAGCATGTGCTATGACTGAGCAATTCTACTGCTAAGTACACATCCATCAGAAATGCACCGAACTGGGGCACCTGGGTGGCTCTGTCGGTTAAGCATCCGACTCTTGATCTCAGCTCAGATCACGATCACCCAGGAAAATAAATGCACATTAAAAGTCTACTATAAGACCACCATACATGCGAATAGCTTGGAAAAAAAAAAAAAAAAAGATAACACCAGGTGTTACCAAGGACATGATGCAACCACAACCTTCATGCTCAGGGGACAGGGGAACCTGGCAATTTCCTTTGGGAAAATGGCATAACAGAGCCAAAAGCAGAACATGCACCTTTTCTATGACTGAGCAATTCTACTGCTAAGTACACATCCATCAGAACTGGGGCACCTGGGTGGCTCTGTCGGTTAAGCATCCGACTCTTGATCTCAGCTCAGATCATGATCTCACGGCTGTGAGATCCAGCCCTCCATCAGGCTCAGAGCTCATCACTGCTTGCAATTCTCCCTCCCTCTCCCGCTCCCTCTCCTCTCCTGTTGTGTGCTCTTTCTCTCTCTCAAATAAACAAATAAATCTTAAAAAAAAAAAAAAGAAAGAAATGCATCTAACTGTTCACCAAAGAATACCTACCGAAGTGTCCCAGCCCCCAACTAGAAACTAGCCAAATGCCCATTAACAAGAGAATAAATATGTAAACACTAATAAGTTATATATACCGAATAGCCAAGCAAAAGAACAAGCCAGAACTTCACAGAACGATCTGGATGAATCTCACAAATTTATGCTGAGCCAAAAAAAATACAAAAGAGAGCATCTGCGTTTTTATGTACATAAGGTACTTTATATGTTTATAAAGTACAAAGACAGGCAAAATTAACTTCTAATAGAGATGTAAAGATCATGGCTAACCTCTGGGGAGGCCTTACTGGAGCAGGTACCAGGCATCTCGTTGGAGCCGGTACAAGGCATGTGCTTTTTTTCTTGATCTGGTACCTTCACGCCTTTTGAAAATTCATCGAGCTGTCCTCTTAGGAGGTATGCACCTTTCTGCACATATGATAGACTTCAACAAAAATAGTCTTCCAGAGCCACACTTGGTCCAACGCTGAGGAATAGTGGTGCTGGCTGGGGGCCCTCCCACGCACGTACCTTCCCATCAGCTACAGAGGAACACACAAGCCTCCATTCATTCCCTTCATCAACACCGGCCAGCAGGCGCTCTCCCAGGCCCAGGCTTGGTACCGGGCACTGGGAACAGAAAGGTCAACAGAGCGCAGGTCTCCAGTCACACCACCCAGAGCTCAGCTCCTGGCACACACCTCTGCCCACAAAGGACTCGCAATAAAGGAGTAGCCAGGCTGGGCTGGTTTTCATGAGAGGCCAAGGGGATGATGTCTGCCCCCCCCAGGAGAATGGTTTCAGGCTTTTTCCTTCCTGACACTGGACTGAAACTGATCATGCTGGCAGAGGTAGCAGGAGCTTCCTACTGGATTACCACCTCCAGCCCAAAACTCCTTCTACAACATGAGACTTCGGCAGGCAACAACCATCTTGTCACCTCCAACTGGGCGCTGAGCCGGCAGCTCAAACTCGGCGTATCCAAAGCTGATCTCCTGGCCACACCCCCACCAACCAAATACATTCTACCCCTACTTGATGGCAGTATACCATGCTCAGGCCAAAAGGCTTGAAGGCAGCCAGACTCTCCTTTCTCTCTCCCACCCCAAACCAACCCAGCAGCAAATCCTGCCAACTTCCCCTTCAAGGTACAGCCATGCAACCATTTCTTGGCTCTGTCACCAAAGGCACAGGTAACAAAAGAAAAAAGAAACAGACAAACGAACTTCATGAAAATGAAAATATTTTGTGCCTCAAAAGGTACTATCCACACAGTAAAAAGACAATCCACAAAAACAGGAGAAAATATTTGCAAAGCCCGTATCTCATGAGGGATTAATTAATAACCAGAATATATAAGGAACTTCTAAAACTTAACAACAAACCCCAAACCACCTGACGCAAAAATGGGCGAAGGACTTTAACAGATGTTCCTCCAAAGAGGATCTACAAATGGCCGACAAGCACATGGAAAGACGGCTCAGTATCACTGACCATCAGGGAAATGCAAACCAAAACTGCAAAGAGAAGGCATCTTGCAGGAACAGTGTGAATATCTCCCCCTCCCACCTAGTCCCCCAGCCTCCACCCTGCAACTCTCCAACAGTACACATATCAAGGCTCCCCACTATCCTTATGATACAATTTTTTTTTTTTTTTGGAGAGGGAGAGAAAGAAGGTAGGGAGGGGCAAAGGGAGAAGGGGAGAAAGAAGGTGGGGAGGGACAAAGGGAGAGGGGGAGAGAGAGAATCTTAAGCAGGCTCCATGTCCAGCACAGAGCCAGAGGCAAGACTAGATCTTACGACCCTGAGATCATGACCAGAACCAAAATTATGAGTGGGACTCTTAACAACTGAGCCACCCAGGCACTTCAGAATGCGTTTCTCCACATGGCTTGTGGGGGGGTCTCATGATCACTCTCCTGTGCTTCCAGACAAATGGAACATCTATCAACCCAATGGATGCCACATACCCCTGATTTTCCTAACCATTTTCTCTGTCTCCCTCAGACTCTAGGCATGGACATGTGCCCTAGGCCTGGAAAACTGCCATGTTCTGTTCCCAGGCCACAGTGTTACCTTAGGGATGGATACATAACTCATTCTAGGTCAATGAAGTCAGCTAGAGACTTCTGCAGGTACTTCTGGGGAGGCTAAGCAGGTAGGGTGTGGGGTTGAAGGTACAGGGACATCTCCAGTTACCTAACCTGTGGAGCCTAAGAAGCCAATCTAAGAAGATGGAACCAAAAGATGGAGCTGTGGCTCCCTGATATTAGTTGCGCTCCTGGATCCAGCCATGCCTGAAGCCATCCCTACCCCTCAACTTTTTAGTTATGAGCCAATAAACGTACTACTTTGCTTAATTCCATGGGAGCGGGGTTTCTTTGTCAATCAAGAGTCCTATCTAACATGGACCTATATACCCTCTCCCCTACTTTATCTTGGCTTGTTATCACCTCAGCTCAAGCACCACCTTTTCCAGGAAATCTTCCATGAACACCCAGATTAGATTAAACATCTCTTATGTCTCACATTCCCCTCTACCTACCCTTCATCATTCTCTGTAGTAACTGCTATTTGCCCCTTCATCTCCCACACTTAACTGTGGAGAGCTTATGGACTGAGGGAATCTGCCTTGCTTTTACAATTTTTCTCTTTTGTATTCCCACCCTTAACACAGAGCCTGGCACACCCCCAGGCATTCAAATTTTATTTTTCCAGCTCACTTTGTTGATTGGTAAGTGTCCTCAGGTATCAGGGAGTGGTGAAAGAATGAGTTTTGCAGGAAGATGGACCTGAGTCTGAATTTTTCCCTATTAGCTTTGGTAATAGCTTAGATAAGTCGCTTAGCCTCTCTAAGCCTCATTTTCTTATCCGTAAAAGGCAAACAGCAACTAAGTACACATAAAGGCCTCAATAACAAAATGGAGCAGAGTAAATGCTCAATGAATGACGGTGCCTGCCTCCACTTTTCCCTCCAGGGTAGAAATCCTCCCTCTCCCTTTTATTTCTGCCCCGCCACTAGTACGGATATCTGTCAAACTGCCTGCCAAGCGTGCATTCTCTCATCTTCTGGGATCAGTCCTTGTGACCAGGATGGGGCTGATCCCACGCCCAGGACCAGTGATGGAGGGCTGATCAATACAAGGGTACAGACGTTCATGCATAGGCACAAGACCCCAGGTTAGGGAGTCTATCCGAGGATTTGCAGGGAGATTTTAGGGAGTCCAGGTTAGAGAAGTCAATCCAAGGATTTGCAAGAATTACTAGAGAAATGGCTCTCTTACAGCCAAGACTGCTACTGTTAGGAGGATGTATGCCCAGAGGTGTTACTGGGGAGAGCATGCCTAAGAATGAAGCCACCAACAAAGAAAGCCCATCTGAGACATATCCTGATACGCTGGAGTACCTGGATCCAGCTATACCTGAAGGCAATTGGATTTCAGACTTTCCATTTACCTGACCCCCAAAATACAGATACACAGTAGGCTCTTTTGACCTCTGCCTACTTACCACTCCGTACTCTTCTCCCAGGCCCCAGGATGCTTTTTCCTTTTTGAATGTTTCAGTATGACTAAGTCAAACTGATCTCCAAAGCCTTACACGATGATGGCTGGACCCAGCTAAGCACTCGCACTCCTGCCCCAAAGGCATGGAAATGAATTTTCTACATGGGAAGCCAACTCTTACAAAAAGGTCAGGTTGTTCCCATGTATTTTTTTGGCTTACAAAAGAGCCAGGTTGTTCCATATATTCCGCTCACAAGGTCTCTGGCCAACTTCCGCCTTCCCCTGCTTCCGGCTGCAGCTTAGGGCAGGGCTTTTTTGATTGCATTACCTTCCACTTCTTTGTTGTGGAGGTTTTGCAATGGCCGATGGCCAAACAGTGGAAAAGCCTGACCAGGAACAAAGCGAGAAATAACCATTTGCGGGAGGTAATGTCCCCAGATAAGAAGGCCTACACCTTTTTTTATGGTTCATCCAAGGAGGGGGGTGTGGGGGGGGGGGTCAGGCACACAATCAGCACGCTTGGTTCTGGGGCTGTACCTACCTGGGCATCTAGTTTACTGACACTTCAACCTGCCCCTGTCTCCGTTTCAGACAAACCCAGCCCCGGACCAGAAGAGGTTCCTCCCTCACCTACTCACCAAGCAGGGAGAGGAGCCACGGTTTCAAACTCAAGAGCTGCTCAAGAACACTTAACATATCACAAGCCATGAGGAAGAAGGGGAAGCTCGTCAGCGTTCACTGTCTTCTGGGGGAGAGTTGGAGGGGGGACTCCAGATTCAGAGGGAGGGAGTGAACAGTCTTTTCCTACAGGAAAATGGTTTGGGTCCCAAGGATGCCGGGGACCTTGCTGGAGAGTACTTCTATCTGCAGACTTGCCTGGACATCAGCAGGAAGAGGGTCAGCTCGGGAGACAGTGCCTGAACTTCTCTGAGCCTGTTTCTTCATCTGTGAAATAGGTGAACAACATAATCCCTATCGCTGTGAATTACCGAGCGTCTCTATGCCTCCGGCCCCAGAAAACCTTATCTATCATTTTCCCGGTAACGCAACAGATGGTCACGACTGTGATCTCCGTTTTACAGGTGAGGAAGCTGGGGCCCAGAGAGGGGAAGTAACTGGCCCAAGGTCTCACAGCTTGGGCACCAGCCAGCTGGCATTCTGACTCCCATGTGTCTGACTCAGAAGGCCCCATCTTCCCATTGTATCAGGGCTCCTCGCGATGCCTGCCTCGCGTCACTGTGAGTTTTCAGCGACACCACACACAAAAAGGTAAATGTGAGCCTGTTTGCCCAGGACCTGGGAAGTCTTAGGGATTCAGGGATCTGGGAACTGAGTGCCTGGAGGCAGGTGCAGCTGGAGTCCTCACTTTCATCTGGGCTCTCTGTCCCCAGTGCCAGGTGGAGAAGGTCCCTAAAGAGCACAGCTGGGCAAAGTGACTGTAAGTGAGTAATCACCTTTCAATGAACGAGCCCACACCTGGGCATCTGTGCCCTCCAGAACGTGGGCTTCCACCCACATGTCTGGCTGTGCCCTTCACTCCCAGCCCCATTAGGAACGTGCCACACACTGGCAGCCCCAAGAAGTCAGATCTGGAGAAGTCTGTGGATCAGCCCAGGAAAGGGACACTCTAGTAACTGGATAACGGGCAGAATGAAAGGAGAGAGGCGGATCAGGGGAATAAGTAAGTCATGTGACCAAGGAGGTCGGAGGAAGGGGCTGTGGATTCTGGCTGAGGCAGGATGGGGAGCAGAGGAGTGGAGGGTGGTGGTCAGGCAGGAATCTGAGAAGGACGCCCAGCAAGGGAACAGGAGCAGAGGATGGGGGTGGGCGAGGGAGGAGCTTGAGCACAGAGGCCCAGAGGCGTCCAAGCGCACTGGGAATCAAGAGTGGCCAAGGATTCACTATGAGCACAACAGTGTCAAGGTTGCAGTGGGGTTATAAAAATAACCATAGCAAGAACCGTAAGAATAGCAAAGGCGCAGGTACTGCTAACTTTCTGCCCAGACACCGTTCCAGGTGGGACGGGGGGTGGGGGGGCGGTTAGGAGCACAATTTGCACGTGTATTAGTGTAATAGTCCAATCAATCCTCACAACTGATCTGTCACAACGGTGCAGTTATTATCCCATTTCATAGACGAGGAAACTGAGACACAGAGCAGTTCAAGTCCTGGCCTGAGAGCTCAAAGGTGGCGTGTGGGGGAGCATGGTTTTGCTCCTACACTGTCTGGTTTTTAGAGTATGCTTAACCTCAACCACAGTGGTTCCCAAAGTGGGTTCCCAGACCAGCACTGGCAGCTCCCCTTCCAGACCTGCTGAATAAGCGGTGAGGGGGTGGGGTGTGGATTCTGGGTATGGGGTACAGCACTGCCCTTTACCTGTTCAAGAGGGGAGGGAGGCAGGAGAGGAGGGTGGCAGCCAGATCTTGGGGCCTCGAGTGCCATGAGAAGGGGCTCCCCCAACTCCTTGGTAGGCAATAGGATGCTAGTGAAGGCTTTTGAGGGCGGGAGCCATCTCTTCTCCTTTTGGGTTTTCCCAGCTAAAGCACAGAAGACCTTGTGATATAATGGTATCCTCGTGACCCAAGATAGAACAGGCAACATCTAACCAGAACACTGAGGCTCCTAAGGCCAAGGCAGCCACCGCCCCTACCTGAGAGCAAGTGACCTCTGACCCCACCGACCTGATCCCCTCTGCTAGTCTCAGGATCCTTGTGCTTCATTCCCCTGGAGGGTAAGTAGAGACACCCCCAAGGATCTCAGGGGAGGAACCTGCCCAGACTCTCCCAGCAGGAGGGTTATAAGGAGCCAGCCTCAAAGCCCAGTGCCCCACCTAGGAGTGGGTGTTCACAGGACACCCACAGAGGGCCACCGGAGTACCTACCAGCTAAAGGCTCTCCCCACACAGCATCTACCTTGGGGAACCCAGACCTGCTCTGTAACTCCAAATCCATTTTCATGGATTTCGCAAATCACCTCCCCTCGCTGAGCCTCAGTCTCTGAGGCCTCTGTGAAAGGAAGAAGCTGGACCCATTTTCTACTATTGCTAGGATCCCCCAAATTTGCCAACAAATGTGCACTGCTGACCTACTGTGTGCCCCAGTAGAGCCCGGAACATAGCATGGGGCCTGCCCCCGGGAGGAGGGCCAGGGCCAGGGCCCAGGGCCACTGAGACAGAAGGAAAGGCGAAGGCAATGACCCACCCTGGCCATGCATCTACTGTGTGTGGACTCAGGGGGAGTCAGTCCCCAGAGGCAGGGTGACCAACATCTCCACCCCAGGTGACAGCCCCCTGCTGAGTCCCCAAACCAAATTAAACGCAAAGCTGCACTCAGCCCCCTCACTGCCAACCCAGGCTTCCTGTTCCACTGCCTCCCCGCCAGCCCCGGGGTCTGCCCTCTGGGGGCCCCACCCCTGTACTAGGGGCCCCAGGGGCGGGGCTGTTGTAGGGGGGCGGCCTCCAGACCTCCCTGGGCCTCCGCCTCCCTGCCCAGCATCTGCACACCACCTACTCCCACGCCACCCAAGGCCAGGTGATCACGGAGTCCTTGCTATCTGTGTAGGTTCGGTTCTGAAGGTTCTGGGGGCAGGATGTCACTTACAGCCAAAGGAAGTGGGACAGAGAGTTTCTAATGAGATAAAGGAAGAGCGGGGGTGGGGGAGTGGGGAGGTTGGGGGGTGGAGGGGAAGTGGTGCCAGTGGGGGAGGGAGAAGACAAACAGATGGAGAGAGCCAGCCAGAGATAGAGAGAGACAGTGATGGAGGAGAAAGAGTCGGAGAGACCTGAGCAGAGGGAGATAGGGATGGGAAGGAGAGGGGTAAAGACAAAAATAGAGACCCAACCAGACGCAGGGAGCGGGAACAAGATGGGGAGCAGCAACAGCCTGGAACCGGAACCGGAGCCGCAGCCCGTGTCCTTCCCCACCCCGCAGTCAAGGCTCCTGGGGCTTCCGGGAGGAACAGAACCTTAAGAGGAAGGTCACTTGCCAGCCTGGCCCCTGTGAGCCCCACCCCCTGTCACAGGGCTGCCCAGATTCCCACCTGCTGAGGGCCACCTTCCCCATCACTCTCACCTGTTTTGTACTTTTGTTCAATGGCTTCAATTACTAGGACATTTTCAAAGGAAACTAGAACCCACTGGCTTAAATGAAAAACATGCCCTAATTAAAAAGAAACTGCAAAAATAAATGCAAAGGAAGTGATCTTTCAGCCTCCTAGCTGGGGGCGGCCAACCAGGGAGCCCAGGGGGAGATGGGGATGGCAGGGAGGAGGAACCTAGCAAGCAGGGGTGTGCTCCGCCTTAAACAACAGGAGCTCGAGAGAAGTGCTAGGTTAGCGCCGCTCCCGGGTCCTCCAGGGTGGCACTGTGTTGTGACTCAACTCCTGCTGACCTCCAATATTAATACCCCACTCCACCCCCAGGGGCACATCAAACTTCCGGAAGTCTGAGCCATGAGTTCTAGAAGTCCTGCCAGGCCACGGGGTCTCACAGTTCCCAACTTTTGCACCAGTGGTTCTCTCCCCCTGGAACACCTTTCCTGCCCTCTCTTACCCAGATAACTCCTACTGGTACAATTTGTACTCCCCTCCGCCCACCTCCAGGAAGCCTTCCCTGACTGTCTCACATCCCTGTACCAGTATCCCCCAAAGCACTTAGCACCTGTACGACCTCTCTGGCCTGCTGTCTTCTCCACAGGAATGCACAGGGTCAGACATTCCTCACATCCTCGCAGGACCCGGCATAGCCCCCTTCGTTGACTAAATGCAAGAACAGACTAAAAAAAGAAGCGAAGGCCCCCTGACGCCCATGGAACAGTCGAAATCAAGACAAAACCTTCTCTGAGCTGTGTGGGAAAGTTTCAGGCAGAAGCCCCAAGAGCCAAGTATCCAGCAGGCATCCAAATATTACTATTTTACTATCACCTTACAAAATATTATAACTTAAAGGGACCCAAGAGATAATCAGATCAGGGGTTGCCAGACTTTCTGTAAAGGCCCCAGCAATAAATATTTTCAGTTTTGTTGGACCTCATGGTCTCTGGCAGAACCATGAAACTCTGCCCTGTAGTACAGAAGCAGCCCCGGACAGAATGGAAATAAATGAGTGTGGTTGTATTCCAATAAAACTTGATTCACAAAAACAAGCAGTGGGCCAGACTCAGCCCCGGGCGCTATAGTTTGCCAACTTTCCAGGCAGGCACCTAGGTGAGAGGTGTGGTTGACTTTCTTCTTGTCTGATGCCTCCACTGGAGAGTAAACTCCAGGAAAAATGAGACCTGCACCCCAGCATCTAGCCAAGAAACTTCTACACATTCCTGTTCTACAAGTAGTTCAGTGACCCAGGCCCACTGCCAGGTGCTGGGGCCGCAGATGCCCATGGAGAGCAGTCCTCAGTGATTTCTGTGCAGTGAAAGGATGGATGGGTGACTCCCGCAGGTGGCCTCTAGAGCTGGGGCAGATCTGAGTTAAAATTTCTACTGCTGTCACATCAGGCCTGTGTGACCTCAGGGCAAGTGACTCAATGGTCTCTGAGCCTCAGTTTCCAGGAAATGGAGTGGTCAGTCACAAATGGCCCCCTGATCCCTTGCAAGGACAGAGAAAGTGTATGGGATGGTGTTCCCGGAGCCGTGCAGCTGGTGTAGATACATTGGGACACAGACACACACTCACCACGGCACAGGGACCTCTGCAGGCCCCAAGTATCTCACTGTGGGTTATGTGGAGACCTGAACCAGGTAAAGTGGGGCCCTGGAGCCCAGAGACAGGGGCTTCCCACCCAGGGAACATGGAATGGGGACAAGCTCCCAATCTATCAAAAGCCTCGAGGCTTCTAGGGGCAGACTAGGTATCGGGAGGCCTCAGACAACCTCCAATGTCCTAGAAAAGCAGAGCTGGAAGGACTCTTGACGAGGGTGGAAACCAGGGGTTAAAAATCTTTGGTTTTAAAGCAGTGAACTGTGTGTTAACGTGACACCCACCCAGGCAGGCCCACGGTGTTCTCAGAGCCCTGAAAACCTGTACTGGACCAGAGGGCCCTTGGGGCCAGACTGGTCATGCATGCAATGGTGGGGAATGGTCTGGTGGGGACCACAATGATCAGGAGAGCCCAGGACATTTAAGGGGGAGCTTCAGGCCACTCCAGTTTGGCCCAGGCTCCTGAGTTCCCCAAAGAAGTGGGAAATTGGATGATTCTCTAAAAATAACCGAATGTTGTCTCAATTTAAAATAAAATACCATGGGAGCTAAATAGGAACCGCCTTGTGGGTAAAAGGCATCAGCTGGCAGCTTGTTACAGTCCAACCTGCCCATTTCATAGGTGGGGAAACTGAGTGCCAGAGAGAGAAAGCACCTCGCCCAATGTCACATAGGAAGCCCAGCTGGGACTCAGCCACCTACCAGCCCATAGCCGGCCCCAACTGCTCAGAAGTGTTGGGGGGAATAGGAGGGAGTGGAGGGATCAGGGTTGAGGGGTAGGAATCTGGACTTCACAAGCCAGAACCCTGCTTGTTCTGTCATCCAGGATGGAGCGCAGACAAACGGGCGGGGAAAGGGATAAACGTGCATTAATAATACACAGCAGTTTGTAACAGTATATGACAATACAGTAATAATAACCGACACCTTCTGATTATTTTCTATGTGTTGGGCATTAAGACAGGGTATCCAGCGGGAGTAAGATGGTAATTAGGAGTGCAGACTCTGGATTCAAATCCTGTCTCTCCCACTTCCTAGCAAGATGCCCTTGTGCAAGTGACTTCACCTCTCCGTGTCTCAGCTTGTCCAATTCCTATGGGCACTGGGAGGATCAAATGAGTTCATGTACACAGAGCGCCAAGAACACTGCCTCGCGTCTGGTGAGCTCCGGGGGTATCAGTTGTAATTATGGCCTTTTGACAGATGGGGAAGCTGAGGCTCCCCAAGGGACACGCGTCGCTCAAGGCTCCAGCAGCCTACGTCACCCTGAGCTGTCGTCAAATTCTGCCTTGCAACAAGGTAAGCACTTGAGCCCCGTCCGCTCTCATCCAATCCAGGAAGCTGGTCGTATCTGCACCTCTGCTCTATAGATGGGAAAACTGATGCAGCGGGAAGGCAGCCAGGGAACACAAATGCACACTGGCTGAGCGGAACAACCGGATTCTGATGGAGATGCAAGCCCTTGAGCATGCACACTGCCACCAGGCCTGCTTTCCGGCCACAGCATTCCAGTCAAAAGTCTGGTGGATGCACGAATGCACTTGGCAGACAGACTGGCAGCCCTGTGCTTGCCTCCCACCATCTGCGCACACGGGATGACATGAAGCTCCTCCCCAGGGCAGGTGGGCACTGCCCTAGGCCGCCCTTCCCTGCCATTTCTGGAGCTCGGCTCACCTCACAGGCTGTTCTCAATGAATTACTCCCATGAATCCTCCTCATGCCACAACTTAGAGTGGAAGAGACCAGAGAAGGGCCGTGGGAAGGCGCAGGCATCTCAGAACCTTCTCCAGAGTGGCCCCAGACAACGTGAATGCATAGCTGTGGAGCACAGAGAAGGGGCCTTGCAGATGGCAGGAACAGGTGGCTGGGGGTAGGGGGCGGTGGGCTGGGGGGGTGTGGGGGGGTGGGGAGGAGCTGCTGTTACCCAGACAAGTTTCTGCAGGGCCACAGGGCCATGCCCGGGCTCTCAAATCACTACCATCAGCCACTGCTGACCCACCTCTTTTACTACGAATCTGTTCACAAAGCCACATCAATAACACGGTTTGACAGCCTTACCAATCCCAAGGCGGCACTAGATCCAAGTTCTGACTCAGTCCACACCCATTTCCCCAGCAGGATACACTGAGGCCCAGAGACTCTTGCCTAGTCTCCTGAACCCTTATTCCATTTCCCCAGGCTACCCAGGAATGCTTGGTTTTACAAGGACAAGGAAGGAAAGTATGCACAAATGAATAAAGGCAGGAGGGGCTGGTGACAGGTGTCAGAGGCCCATCTCCATGACCATCCCGAACAGCAGCTGCCCAGGTAGGATGAGGCTGCTCAACGGGAACCCAGAATGCACAGAGGGATGCAGGGTTCAGTTCCAGAACCAACACATGACAGGCTTAAGAACATAAGGAGGAACGGGTGACCTTCAAGAAACTTGGTTCTTCAGTGAAAATGCCGTGCTCTGACCTGGGCTCTCCCCCAGGCAGCTTCACTCTCACAGAAAGCAAAGAGCATGACAGAAGAGGTGGGGTCCCAGGCATGGGGGCAATGCCAAGAGAAGGGAGGGGATGTCTGCGTGTCATCCCAAGGGGCACCAATGGGACCTGTGTAACTCAGGACTACAGGTCTCAGGTCTGGGGGCAGAGGCAGCAGGGAGGTGGCATCTGTTGAAACAAGCAATGGGTCCCTGAGGCTGCTCAGATGGCCCACCCCACATGGCCACCAGGGGACGTCACCTTCAGAATGAGCAAAGGTGGCCGGGCTGGGACCCCAGCCCTTTTCGCCGCTGAGGGACTGGCCTCTGCAGCTGGCCTCGGGTGGGAAGGTCTGGGCAGTTCCACTCTCTTCCCTCCTCCCATGCACAGGTTCCTAACAGTCTCCACCAGGTCCTGGGGCAGGCACTGCAACTCCCTCGGCCCCTCAGTGCCCCCCACCCATCTGCACAGAGCTCAGGAGAATACCCTCAGCAATTTTGTCCCTGGTGGTCCCAGAGATGCTCCCGGTGACCCGCAGCACACTCCTTATTCTGCTAATGAGGCATTTAACTCGATGCGTATTGGAAAATAATTTATAACGAGCACATCAAAGCCAGTGATTTCAAAGACTATAACTGCTTTGCAGACTACGTTTATTTAAGATGATCGGTACCCTCCTCCGCCGCTGGTGAGATTATAAAATGGGGCAGCTGCTCTGGGAACCTGGCACTTCTTCAAAAGGTTAAACACAGAATTATCATCCAATCCAGCAATTCCACTCTCAGGGATATACTAGGGAGAACTGAAAACACAGGGGCACACACAGACTGGTACACGGATGTCCACAGCGGCAGTGTTCACAACAGCCGAAAGGTAGAAATAACCCAAATGTCCACCAGCTGAGAATTGCATACCCATGCAATGGAGCATTAATCAACCATTAAAAGGTAAGGAAGCACAACTAATGAAACAAATAGAACACTGTATGTTAACTAAACTGGAATTAAAATTAAGAAAAAAGGGGCACCTGGGTGGCTCAGTTGTTAAAGCCTCTGCCTTCAGCTCAGGTCATGATCCCAGGGTCCTGGGATCAAGCCCCACATCAGGCTCTCTCCTCGGCAGGGAGCCTGCTTCCTCCTCTCTCTCTGCCTGCCTCTCCACCTACTTGTGATCTCTGTCAAAACAAATTAAAAAACAAAAAATTAAAATTAAGAAAAAACCAAAAACTTAAAAAATAAAAGGTAATGAAATACCAAGGGGGCCTGGGTGGCTCAGTCAGTTTGGTGTCTGACTCTTGGTTTCAGCTCAGGTCATGATCTCTGGGTCGTGAGATCAAGCCCTTGTCTGGCTCCACGTTCAGCAGGGAGTCTGCTTCCCCTCACCCTGGCCCTGCTCCCACTCATGTTCTCTCTCTCTCTCTCAAATAAATAAATAAATAAATAATCTTTTTTTTTTTTTAAGTTAAAAAAAAAAAAGTACGAACTGCTACACACAGCCACATGGATGGACCTCAGAATCACCCTAAGTGAAAGCCACCAGTCACCAAAGGCCACATTGTGCATGACTCCGTTTACAAGAAACGTCCAGCACAGGCAAATTCATAGAGGCGGAAAATACATTAGTGGTTGCCAGGGGCTAGGAAAAGAGGGATTGAGGAGTGATTGTGGATGGGTCCAGGGTTTCTTTTTGGGTGACGAAAATGTTCTAGAATTAGGTAGCCTTGGTGGTTACACAACTCTGTGAATATCCTAAAAAACAAACAAACAAACAAACAAACAAAAAACCAAAAAACTACTGAATTGAATGCTTTAGAAGGGTGAATTGTAGGATATATGAATTCTGTCTGTAAAGCTGCTATGAAGAGATTTCATGAGGTTTTAAAAAATAAGGCGATACAGACACATTCACTGAGTACATAATAGAACAATAGGGATTCAGTACAGTAAATGGGTTCACGAATGACTCAAACCCAATTTCACAGTCATGGAAACTGAGGCTGGATGAGGAGGAATGACTTGCACAGACTACATCACTACTAAACCAGAGTGAGTCACCCCGAGATTTGCCAAACTCCAGAAGCCTGGCCTAACCATCAGGACACCCAGCTGAATGAAGGAAAAGACATGGGGTATGGAGAGAGACATCTGCAGCCCAGGATGGGAGGTTGATGAGTGAGGGAAAGGGCCAATCACCTGTGTGGGTTTCAAAACAGGAAGTATCCGACAATGCCTATAGAGTGCCAGAGAAGGCTTCCAGGATGGGGCGCTGCCTGAGGATTCTGAAGGATGAGTAGGAGTTTGCCAGCTCCCCTCCCCAACAACCATACATGACACATGAGGTCAGGAGGTCTGAGGGTGGGTTTCAGCTCTGCCACATCCTACCTGTGGGACCTACTAGGGCCGTGGGCACATGACCTTTCTGAGCCTCAGTTTCCCTATCTATAAAAGGGGAAGAGGACAAATGATAGGCACAGTGCCTTGTAACCACTGCACTCCATTGGATGGTTCCCACCCTTCCTCCCGAGGGGACGGGCATTTGAGTGGGAAAGTCAGACCTGACCTCTGCCCCACATAATAACGAGTCTGGCAAGTCCGGCAAAGCAAGCCTGGGTAATCAAGCCCCCCTTCCTTCGCTGCCACTCCCAGTCTCAGCTTTATCAAGCACCTCCCGTCCAGCCCACACTAAGAGGGGGAGTTTGCCGGGCCTGGGTTTTCTGGAGGAATTTCGCCTCCTCCTCCCCAGCGACCCTAAGTTCACCAGGGCTCCCCCTACCCCATGCTCTCGGCAGCCCCCTCCCTAGCCAGAGATTCCGCCCCCCAATGCCTCCACTCTGGACACGCCTCGCAACTGTACGGCGTTGCAAGTTAACTTCCACGCGCCCCCCGCGCGTCCCGGAGCCCTCCCAGGGGTCCCCGCACGCCGCGGAGGGGCCAGGGACCCCGACGGCGGTGACACGCCGCCGCCCCCCACCACTCCCTACACACACACGGGCGCTGAGCGCCGCCCCGGCGCGGGGCCCAAGACGAGAAGAGCGGTCAGGGGGCCGGGGCTCTGCCGCACCCCGTGGACAGCGCTCGGGGCGCCCGGCGCCTGCGGATCCTCGAACCGGCCGCGCGCGCGCCACCTCCCGCCCAGCTCCCAGCTCCGGAGCCCCAGCAGCCGCGTCGCGCCCGGGAAGAAGCCGCCCGGGCCGAGGGTTCCCCGGCCCCCGAGGCCGACCCACAGACGCCCCCCTGCCGACGGCCGCGGCCCGGGCCCCACGCGTCACCCCAGAGCCACCTACCGTGCAGAGGCGCTAACAGGCGACCCCGCGCGCGGGGCTACTCCGGGCTAGCCAGCCGCTCCGGTAGGGGAGGGGGAGTCGCCCGCGCGCGGGGGCGGGGCCGCGGCGCCGTGACGTCGAGAGGGGGCGGGTCCTGAGCGCGGCCCCGCCCCGCACCCGCGGGCAGCCTCCAGACGGCGCGGAGGGGCGGGACCGCCCAGGAGCTGACCCCGCCCCGGAAGTCCTATTTTGCTGGTTCACTTACCCCCAGGACGGGCGGCTCAGCACTCTTCCTGTAGGGACAGGTCTGTTTCGGAGAAGTTCTCTTCTGTGTGTAAGCAGCGAAGTGGAAGGTCGTCAAGAAGTGGTGTAAGAGAAGACTAGACCCTGGACAGAACAGAGTGCTACTGTGTGTGTAACACAAGGAAAAAAGAGGGAGGGGCTATCATACAGATTCATAGACATCTCAGGTTCTGAAGAAGGGGCTGATTTTGCCCCGCTCCCCCAGCCCCACCCCAAGGACATTTGACAATATCTGAAGACATTTTTGGTTGTCACAGCTAGGGTGCAGGGGTGTTCTACTGGTGTCTAGTGTCTAGAGACCTGAGATGCTGCTAAACATCGTGCAGTAACACAGGGCAACCCCTTCCCCACCCACCCACCCCCCGGGGCTGAAATGTCAGTTGTGCTGAGGGTGAGAAACCCGGACATACATGAGTAAAATAAAACTACAGGCTTGTAGGTCTCAAGATATTTAACCTCTCTGTACCTCTATTTCTTCATCTGTAAAATGAGTATATAAGATCTATATGTGCGTTACATGCATATGCATTGAAGGAAGGGGAAGGAAGGGATGCAGGTTTACCTTTCATTGTGAAAAGTTTTGTGTGTGTGTGTGTGTTTTTAAATAAATCCGTAACAGTTACAACCATAACAGCAAACACAGACACAAAGTGCGAAGCATTTATCTAAACATTTCATCTATATTTACATATTTAAACTATAAAGAGCTTGTGTGATAGGTATATTATCATCCCCATCTCACAGATAAGAAAACCAAGTGATACGGATATTAAGTAATTTGCCCCAGGCTAGCCATGCGTTCACTCATTGTTCTTCATAAATTAATTCATGGGTCCAGTGAATAGTTCCTCCCATGTAGAAAGTATTGGGACTGACAATATGAAATCTCCCGTCCCCATGAAACTGGCTGTTACTGAAAAACAAAAACAAAAACAAAAACACACATCATATAGTGTTTGTTGTGCATATAGTAGAGGCTTTGTATGACTAACTGCATAGTAACTCTGCTGGGTGTTTTCCTTTTTTAAAAAATATTTTATTTGTTTATTGGAGAGAGGGTGCTTACATGAATGGGGGGAGGAGCAGAGGAAGAGGGAGACACAGACACCCTGCTGAGCAGAGAGCCAGCCTCAGCGCTTCGGCTCAATCCCAGGACCATGAGATCAGAACCAGAGCCCAGGGCAAACGTCACCCAGGTGCCCCCCTGCTGGGTGTTTTCTAATGGCCCTTTGTGGGTGTAGAAATGGACATCAAGGGAAGACATCTGAAGGGGGAGCATTTCTTTAATAACATTCTAGCTAGCATCTCCTGAGCGCCTTGTGTCAGGCACTGGGATTCTGCAGGTGACAGGAAGACAAAGGCCCCTGCGTCCAAGGGGGAAACCAGACCCTTCAACAAGCATTCACGATAAAGTGGGCACCTCTAATTGGAGAAGAGGAAATGGGTGGATTTAACGTGAGCCAGGGAGGAAGGGCCAGGAGTGTTCACACTAAGTCCTGAAGCCTCCAAAAGTGTGTCAGTCACAGAGACCAGCAGGTGCAAAGGCCCAGCAGGAAGCACCTTTCAGATGCAGACTTGTGAGAAGTGCAGTGGACAGGATGTGGGGAGAGGGGGAGATAGGAGGTCAGAGGGGTCTGCAGGGGCTGGATGCTGCAGGTGACTGTGGGAAGGAGTCAGGACTTTGTCTTGTAGCAATGGAGAAACAAGGAAGGTATTCCGTTGGGGAAGGACATGGTTAGTTTTGCTTTCCGCACAGATCCACAGAGCAGGACAGCAGGGAAGCTGCTTTGGAGGCTCTTGAAGTACTCCAGGGGGGGTGACCAACCCAGGGTGGGGCCAGAGGCATGGAGGGAGTGTTCAGGTTCCAGAAACATCTGGAAGACAGAGTTAGCAGATCTTGGTTTGGGGGCTAAGGAAAGGGACCGGATGATCAGGTTTCCAGGTTGGACCTTCTCCTATCAGCCCTCTGACTCAGCAAGTCTCAAGCTAGCTGTCCCCTCCTTGAGGAAGCCTACGGGCCCCCCAGGAGGTCCTGATGAGGTGGCCACTGGCCCATGCCACCCAGGAATCTGATGTGACTTTGAAAGCAGAAGAAGGATCTCATCCTGTCTGCTCCTCCAGTCTGTGAACAGCCGGGTGGGGGCCTTCTCTGCCTTCTCCCCCAACATTTCCCTTAGCACTCAGGAGGCCATCAGCCAGTATTTGTCAGAAGCAGGAAGAATAAATGTGGCATAAATGTGATTCCCAAACTCCAACTCCGACGTTGAGGAAGATGTGGCTAATGATGATTCAGGGACTTGCTGTGCTTTAAGGTCCTTATATGTGTTATATTCAAGTTGATCCTTTATTCCTCCCAACAACCTGCTTACTCCCATTCTACAGATGAGGAAACAGAGGCTTCGTAGGTTATTTGTCTTGACCACAGGCAACAGCTTGTAAATGTCAGAGCTGAGATGCCGACTCAGGACAGTGGTGGGAGGAAATGGCCCTGCAGGGAGGGGACAGGAAGAAGCTAAGTTAGAGGGGCAGGTTGTTTTCTCCGGCTGGAAGGACCTGCACCCCTCCTGGGTGGGTACCCAAGTTTCAGAAAGCACCCTGATATGACATAGCTGATCCAGATGCCTGGCCGTCATGACAACGAGGCTCTAAAGAGATGCTCACCTCTCTAGAAGTTCCTCAGGATACCCTGGCACAACATTCCTTTGCCAAAACTCGATTGCTATGTGTCCCTCAGCGTCTGGCTCTGGCCACCTCTTCTGGGTGGTCCTTCGACCCACACACCCCCCCTACCCCAACACACACACACTGCTGACTTGGAATCCGTACCCTGTTGCCAGGAACATGGTGGTTCGCCTTCTGTTGCGGTGGATGGGAGAGAACATTCCATAACCAAGGTGCTTTATCTCCCCAAAGGCTCATGACTCTGAGATTCTTGAGCAGCAATCTGATGTTGGAATGTGATGCCATCCCAGCTGGCATGGCATTTGGAAGCTAGCCTTTAGGGCAAAGCTCCTGCGGGGTCAAAACCAGCAAAGAGAAGCCCCCCAGAAAGCTGTGGGCACTGTAGCCATGGGCCCAAGCCTGGCTCCAGGGGTTACCTCCAGCAGGGTGCCCATCAACTGAAACTCTGAGTTTTTTACTGAGAAAGTAAAAAACTCAGAGTTTCGGTCTCAAGATGAAACGTGTGACTTATCTTTAAGCTCTGAAACTCTGTTCCTGGTGGTGAGAAGCTCACATCTTGTTGGAAGTAGGACCCATGGCAGAAGAAACAGGTCCATAACTCTTACGTCCTTCTCCCTCCTGGACTTTTTCCATGTTCTGGTCTTGGACTTACTTGTACTTTGTATTTGCTCTTGTTTTGATACATGATGTGTTTATTCATAAATTTGTTAACAAAAGTTAAACAGGGGCGCCTGGTGGCTCAGCGTCTGCCTTTGGCTCAGGTCATGATCCTGGAGTCCTGGGATCGAGTCTTGCGCTGGGCTCCCTGTTCAGTGGGGAGTCTGCTTCTCTCTCTCTCTCTGCTCCCCTCCTTCTCACCCCTTCTCCCACCCCCTAACTCATGCTCTGTCTCTCTCAAATAAATAAATAAAATCTTTTTTTAAAAAGCTAAATAAATGGGGTGCATGGGTGGCTCAATTGGTTAAGCGACTGGCTTCAGCTCAGGTCATGATCCTGGAGTCCCGGGATCTAGTCCCGCATCAGGCTCCCAGCTCCGTGGAGAGTCTGCTTCTCCCTCTGACCTTCTCCCCTCTCACTCACTCTCTCTCTCTCAAATAAATAAAAAAATTCTTTTTTAAAAAGCTAAATAAATGTATAGATATGATGACAAATCAAATATAAAATAATTACTTTGTTATTTCTGTCCTAGCTGTTGCTGGCTCGTCTTGCCAAGTGCTTGTCTCATGTTTTAGCATTGCTGACATTCACCTTGTTTGTAAGAAACACCCGTAAGAAAATGAGGGCTTTGACACCTTTCTTTGAGTTAGAGCAATCTGGAAAATCTAGATTATGAATACACATAAGTTTTACCACTCACCAAACCAGTGGATTTCTGTTCTGTTTGCCTTTTATGGGACTCACAAGATGGATACCCAGAAGAAAACAAAACACCTGCTATGTCCAAAATAGTTCTTCCAAGAAGTATGAAATACAAATTCTAAGTGATCAGAAAACAGTGGCGTTATATTTGAATAGAGAGTGTTTCTCTTTCCCTTTCTCTTTCTCATCAAATCAGGTGTCTTGTAGTCCATGAAGCCTTGGAATTGGTTTCATGTGCACCATGTGACTGGAAGGCTTGACTCCACCTTAGTAGAATTTTAAAGCTGTACCCATAGACCTTGGGAATTGAGGATGGGAATCTATGTAGCTTGACTTGGGAGTCAGAGAATCAGGGAAGCTTAGAGATGAATTGCAGAATCTTACAGCATCATGGAATTTGGGAACCATGGAATCCCATGGTTAAACAGAATCTTGGTGCTGGTTGGACATTGGAGCTGCCTTTGTAAAGAACGGAACAAGTCCCAGGGAACAGAAGCCGTTTGCCCAACACTTTGCAGCTTCTAACAGTAAGTCAGGGCAAACCCCCATAGCTTCAGTTTCCTGCCTGGGGATCTCGTCTTCTAGTCCAAGACAGGAGAACCTGTCTTCTAATGCAAGACACTGATCTTATTGGAGGGTGGAGGTGGAGAGAAGGAGGGTGGGAAGGAGAGGGAGCCTGCATGCCCCAGAGTTCAAGACCTTCTGAGTCAGGTGGTGCCTCAACTTTGAAGCTCAACAAAACCACAGAGTGGGGTGTCATGAGGCCCCACCTTTCTTTCCAGCTTCATCTCCTCCGCTTCTGCCCACACAACCACCAAGCTAGTGCTCTCCATTTCAGTAAGCTTGGCCTGGCCTCACCACACACTCTCTCAACCTCTGTGCCTTTCCCATGGCACTCCAGGCCGGCCAGGTACAGCTGTGTAAGTTGGGCACAGTGCAAGTGTATTGCATTCACACGGCAGACATATAAATTCTGGCAGATGGCAGTCAAGTGTCTTGAGGAAGAGGCATCTTTTTATCTTTTGTACAAAGGTGCCATGTGGGATAGTAAGTAAGTTCCCTGCTGTTTGTTCTGCCTAGAATGTTATCTTTCCTCTTCTCTACCAAGTGAGTTCCTGTCCCATCCCTCAAGGCCCCCTCAAATATACCCTCCTCCATGACAACACCTTCCCCAGCCTTCCTGTGTGGATTAAAGGTTAATAACATCAATCAATAATAAGTGTTGATACAGGAGTCAATATAGCCTGGTGCAGATTTCCAGAGAGCAGGCCATGTTCCATTTACAGTGAGACAGATGATTCTCAGTGGAACTTGGACCCACGATTAAATAACACAGCATCAGATACAAGAAAATAATGCTCTCTTTAATCTTTTTTTATTATAACAGGGGAAAAAAATCTCTTTGGAGCAAGCATGTCTTTCATATCTCTCTCCAATACTTGCTAATCACCATTTTATCAAAGAGCACGTGGGGAACGGGCTTAGAGCCTTCCACAGGCGGTGGTGTCTGTTCGATACTTGGCCTTCTTAAAATTGTATTTACACAGTTGCTTTCTATCTATGGCGTAGGATGATGATTTTCCGCTTCCTGTAGTGTTACAAAGTTTTATTTACAAATCAATGCTTCTAAGCACAAAACAGGAGGTCTATTTAAAAAAAATATATATATATATATACACACACACATATATATATACATATAGAGAAAGAGAGAGAGCGAGAGAGAGAGAGAGAGAAAGTAAATAATACAACAGGTGTTAAGCCGAGAAGGCAAAAAATCATGAGCGTGCATGAAAGAGTAGAGTTTGAAACCACGGATCTGTTTAAGAGCGTGGGCTCAGCAGCCAGCCTGCCTAGGTTCAAATGTCAACTGGCTGTGTGACCTTGCCCAAGTCACTTTCCCTCTCTGAGCCTCAATTTCTCCACCTGTTAAATGGGAATGATTATAATGCCGACTGCTTAGAGTAGTCCAAAAGGTACACTAAGAGAATGTGTGTAAAGAACTTTGCAGTGCTTGCTGTTTTTATTACTAGCATACATAATTATTAACACTGAGGATGGGGCGCCTGGGTGGCTCAGTCGGTTAAGCAGCTGCCCTCGGCTCAGGTCATGATCTCAGGGTCCTGGGATCGCGCCCTGTGTTGGGCTCCCCACTCAGTGGAAAGCCAGCTTGGAATTCTCTCCCTCTCCTTCTGCCCCTTCCCCTGCATACATGTTCTTACACGCTCTCTTTCTAAACTAAATGGATCAATCTTAAAAGAAAAAAAAAAAGACCGAGGAAGTCACAAGTCGGCAATGATCGGGGGCCCCAAAACTCACATCTATGCACAGATCCAAGAGACATTTTGGCTTTAGGAACTTTTATTTGCATGGGAAAGATGGGGAAACTGAGTCTGAGGGAGGGGCGGGGCAAGGGAGAAGAGGAAGGTATGGATTTACTTGGGGGGCTCGGCGGCCAGGACCGGGAAGCAGCCCTCACGGTGCCACTGCCTGTCGCGCAGGCGCCTCACAGCCTGCATCTGCGGCTGGAAGGCCCCCCACTCGTTCCAGTGCCGGAAGTCGCCGGGCTCCAGGAGGTACTGGTACCCACGGTAGCCGGGATATTGATAGCCGACCCAGCTGGGAGGGAAGCAAGAAGGACAGGGTGGAGACGGCCAGACTCCCTGCCCGGTACCCGGACCCCAGCGCAGACCGGTCAGTTTTGCACCAGCAATCCTCTTTCCATCCTTTCTGGGCTCGGGTCACGGGAAGAGGGCGCAGCTCCTCTGTCCTGGCTTTGTCCCTTCCTGGGGTTTCCTACAGACCTCTCTAAAAGACGTTGGTTTCCCGTTCTATAAAGTGGGAGTGGTCACTAGGGCTAGTTTATTACTGGACAGAAACGGGAAAATGTACCAGAAGCCCTTACTAATTATACGGGGTCTGTGCGTGTGTGCACACATGGTAGGGAGGTAGGTAGGTAGCATCTCACTGGCGGTGACCCGGGGTTTACAGAACAGGATGGGAGGGATGAGGAGGGATTGGGGATCGCTTAGCCATAAGGCAGAGGAGGACGAGGAGCCTCCTTTCAAATAATGGTTTCCTTTGTATGTAAGTGAATTTATAAGTAGTGGTGAGGAACGCACATTCTGGTATCAGCCATACCTCGGTTCAGATCCTAGCTCTGCCTCTTGCTAGCTGCGAGAATCAAAGTGGAGGGCTTATCAGAACTCCACCTTGCTGTCTGTGAAATGATGCTAATACACCTGTAGCATTGGTTTGTTACAAAGTTTCCCTAGCTATTCACTGAGAATGAATTAGCACAGTGCTTGGTGCATAGTTATCATGAATGATTCATTTCGGACTTCTGTCATTGCCTGTGCTGGGAGGGTCTGTCCAGGCCTTTCCCACACACCGCCTGCCCATCTTTCAAAGTGGGCTTTAAGTTCTAGCCCCCTCGGATAAACCTCTGACCTGCCCTCCACTCCAGCCGGCATACCCAGGTCCCAGAAACCTCCCGTCCTCCTCTGACCTGCTGTGTGGGCCATCTCTGACCCAGTGTTGCCAGACATACTCTCATGGGGCTATGTGGGCCTCCCTGCTGAGCTGAGTGAGCTGCCTGAAGTCAGGAATTGAGCCTTGTTCATTCCTGCCTCCCCCAGGGTCCTAGTACGTTGCTGGGCTCACAGGCCATGCTTAGCAAATTTCATGCGGGCTTCAGGGAAGAAGAAAGGCCGAGGAAAAAGCCAGCGCCTGATGCTGTTACAGGAACTCAGAGTCTGGGTGAGAGACAGAAGTCCTATATTTGACTGCAGGAGACCAGGAGTGTCTGGCACGGTTTATCAGAGGTACAGGACCTCGGGGCATCTAGTCCTCCTCTGTGTTCTCAAAGAAACGAAGTCTCCGGCTCTGTTTTGAAAGCTTCAAATCTGAAGAGTTTGGACAAAGGACACTTTTAGATCAGGGAGTCTGACGTGCCCATTGAGCAGATGGGAAATCTGAGGCACAGAAACGGGCATAGGGCTCACCCAGGTCTCACAGCACTTCGGTGATTGGTCAGCGCCCCTGCATTCACAATCTCGTCTCTCAGAAATCACTCTGCTCAGGGTGCCTGGGTGGCTCAGGGGGTTAAAGCCTCTGCCTTCGGCTCAGGTCATTATCTCAGGGTCCTGGGATCGAGCCCCACATCAGGCTCTCTGTTCCACAGAGAGCCTGCTACCTCCTCTCTCTCTCTGCCTGCCTCTCTGCCTACTTGTGATCTCTGTCAAATAAATAAATAAATAAAATCTTTAAAAGAAAGAGAGGAAGAAAGAAAGGAAGAATGAAATCAATCAATCAATCAATCACTCTGCTCATTTCCCCAGAGGCTCTGGATTTCCCTGAGTATGGTCTTTCCTGAACACATATAGACTCATTGACCTGTATCCAGTCTGTCTGTATCACTTTTTTCTCCAACCCCAAACTGGTCTAGAAGTGTTTATTCTCTCCACCTTCCATCTTTTTAGAGCCAGTTGCCGGGTTTTTTTTTCCATTGGCATGTAATTCATCAAAGTACAAATCCACTCTCCAGAGGAAGAAAGTTCTGTGGGTAGAATCCCAGGCACCAGCCCTGGGAGGATTTGGGAGCAGCCATGTGGCCTTTTCCTATGCACCCGATGTTATATCCTATAAGGAGAACGGCCTTTGAGTCTGTCTGGGCTTGCCGCAGAAGCCAAGGGCCTGGCTGGAGGGGTGCTTACGTTCCACTGGAGACCTTCACGCTGCCCACGCGGTCACAGAAGCCGTAGACCCAGAGACTGGGCACGTCATCCTCCTGGATCTCCATGGTGTTGCCCTTGAAGTTGGCACCTTCAAACAGGCAGATCTTGTGCTCCCGGGAGTCCTAGAGAAGAAGAGACTGGGTCAGGCATGTGAAGTATCAATGGGGCAAAGAGAAGTAACTTTGAAGGGCCTCATGGATGTGGAGAGAGAGAGAGCTGAGTCCGCTCGGGCCACCATGGGACTTGCCCAGGATTGCCACTGTCCAGCCTGGAAGGGCCCTTCTCATATGGGGAAAGGAGATAGCAGCCTCAATTCCATGGCGTTGTCATGAGGATTAATCAAAGTAATCCATACATCACCCTTAGCAAAATGCCTGGCATACACCAAGTGCTACCATTATTGGTATCACTATGGCCAGAGAGGCAGAGACTCAGAGAGGTCAGGATTTTTTTTTTTTAAGATTTTTTTTTTTTTTAAATTCATTTGACAGAGAGAGATCACAAGTAGGCAGAGAGGCAGGCAGAGAGAGGAGGAAGCAGGCACCCCACCGAGCAGAAAGCCTGATGCGGGGCTCAATCCCAGGACCCCGGGATCATGACCTGAGCTGAAGGCAGAGGCCTTAACCCACTGAGCCACCCAGGTGCCCCGAGGTCAGGATTTTTGATTGACATCACATAGCCAGTGAGAGGCAGAACCTTTCAGAGAAGCATTTCATTCCTCCCCTCCCCTTTTGCATCCTTCTCCCCTGCGGTCCCTGGGCCACAGTCACAGCAGGTCTTTTCAGGTTCCTCTACACCTAGTTCATCCATGCTTCAGGGACAACGGAACTCACTTTGCAGTGAAGAAGGCTTCTAGGCTTCCTGTGGCTGACTCCATTCTCATTTTCCAGGGGCTGGCTTCCCTGAGCACCCCTGGACTGCTTCCACCCCCACCTCCCACCCCCATCAGAGCCCCACTCTCCTTTCCTGCTTTCCCAGCACTCGACATGGCCCCTGTACAGCATGGGCCACGTGCTTTGTGCTTATAGATTGATTTCTGTGATTAGGTTTTCAGGAGCCGCCTCCCGGGAGGGCGGGTACCTTGCCTGTCCCGTGGAGAGTCAAGCACCCAGAGCATGCAATGGAGCCTGGCAGGAAGAGCTCAACCCACAGTGGTTTGAATACAAGACTATAAATGGTAGATGGTCAGGGGAGACATCCGTCTAATTTCTCAGGAGCCAGTGCTGGGAAGGAAGGAGTCAGGAAACCCAGCAGGGAGGGAGCTGGAACTGCCCAGGGAAGAGATAGATAACGATGGCCTGCAGCAGGACAGTGGCTGGGATGGAGAGGAGAAAGTGAGCTGGTCCTCTCAGCCCTGGCTACGCAGAGACTACCTGCTGGGCATGAAGAAGATATCAGTGCCTGGGACCCAGCCCCAGACATTCCGACTTAATTGGTCTGGGGTGGGGCCCAGGCGCTGGGATTTGTTTTTTCCTAATAACATATTTTATGTAAGCGAATATGTCCAACCTATTATAATTTCAATATGCAACCAATATAGCAACATTAACCAACTAGTTATATTCTTATTTATTTTTTACTGTGTATTCAAACCCTGGCTTTCTATGTCACATCTAAGTGCACATCTCTATTCAGACTAGTTATGGTTTAAGTACTCAACAGTCCCGTATGGCTACTGCCTACAGTATTGGACAGTAAAGCTCTGGAGGCTTCTGAAAATGCCCTGACTGGTCAGTTCTCCAAACAAGCTTTGTTGACAGATATTGCCTTTTAAGGACCATTGACTAAGAGATAAATCTATGAATTCTTTTCTTTACTTTTTTTTTTTTTAAGAGAGAGAGATCATGCACAAGCATCGAGCATGGGGAGGTGGGGGAGGGGTTCCGAGGGAGAGAGGGTCTTAAGCAAACTTCACACCCAGCATGGAGCCAGATGTGGGGCCCAATTTCACCACTCTGAGTTTATGACCTGAGCCGAAATCGACAGTCGGATCTTAACTGACTGAACTAACCAGTCACCCCAAGATGAATCCATAAATTCTTATAAAGGGTTCATTATAGCCTGATAACTGAGGCCCAAAATCTGAGAAATACATCAGGAATGCTGTGGTTGAACAATCCATTAAGATAAGTTTGGTGAAGCCAAAACAGTTGACATCATGGACATTCATGAATGTTCTTTATGGAAATTCCTATCATGGGGGCACCTGGGTGGCTCAATCAGTTAAGCGTCTGCCTTCAGCTTGGGTCATGATTCCAGAGTCCTGGGATTGAGCCCCGAATCTGGCTTCCTGCTTGGTGGGGAGTCTCCCTCTCCCTCAGTTGCTCCTCCTGGCTTGTTCTCTCTCTCTCTCTCTCTCACTCCCTCTCTCAAAATGAATAAATAGAATATTTTTTTAAAAAAAGGAAATTCCCATCATGGAGGCAAAAGTTGGTTATTACTGGAAATCAACCCTGGTGAATGAAGACATGGCTGGCTCATGAGTCGTAATCAGCACAATTCTGAAAAAAAAACTGAATTTCTTAGGAATAACACCACTGAGCCACTGATCTTGGCTTTGAGTCTTTTTAAAATTATACCATTTAACTCAGTTAAATATTATAAAGGAGCTCACTCAGTATATTGTCTTAACATCATGAAGTTCAAGGTGCCTTTCTACAATATCCGTCTTCTCAGCTCCCACACAAGCTTGAACCTGCACGTTTGACGTGTTGGATAAGCACTGGGATTTTCAAAACCTCTTAGGAGATTCTAATGTGCAGTCAGGAATTAGAAACATTCCACAAACAGAAGCAAGGGAGACACTGAAGTTTCTAGCTCTGACTGCTGGGGTATGGACTCTCAAAAGCAGCAGGGAAGGGGAAAAAAAGCACGGTTCATGTTTCTCATTTGTCCAGGGCTTCTAGCAGGGTCTGGATTCCAGGGACATCTTAAGAACCAATGAAAAAAAAAAAAAAAGAAAAAAAAAAAAAGAATCAATGAGCAGGGCGCCTGGGTGGCTCAGTGAGTTAAGCCTCTGCCTTCAGCTCAGGTCGTGATCCCAGGGTCCTGGATCGAGCCCTGCATCGGGCTCTCTGCTCGGCAGGGAGCCTGCTTCCCCCTCTCTCTCTGCCTACTTGTGATCTATCTCTCTGTCAAATAAATAAATAAAATCTTCAAAAAAAAAAGAATCGATGAGCACCAGAGCCCAGCGCCCTTGGCCGTCACCCCACCCTGCCTGCCATTCCTCCTCCTTTCTCCTGCTTGTCCCACATTCTCTCGCCTGCCATCACACCTGACACCTGCTCCTGCCCTCCCCATTGATCCCCCAGGACCGGATCAGGAGCCACTCACCATCTTGATAGGCCGGAAGGACATGAGCCTGTCACTGCGGTAGCTGCTTGACCACGTGTCCCAGCGCGGATACTCGCCCTTCTCCAGGACGAACATCTCTCCCCGGAAGCTGGACTGCTCAAAGGCGACCCAGCTGGATGTAAGAGGGATGGATAGAATGATAGGGGGGCCGGGAGGAGCAAAGGCAAGAAGGAGAGAAACCATCAGCGGAAGCCTTCCCCACACCCTTGCAAGGCAGCCCCAAGACCAGTGGGTTTGACTCTAGGCTAGGTTACTTACTGGCTGTGTGACTATGGGCAAAGGGTTCTGCCTCTCTGAGAGGCTTGGTTTCTTCATCTAACATGCCTATTTTCTTGGAATTGGTCGATGATTAAATGAGATAGTGTGTGTCACTATGTAAGCAAAATGTTTCCCCAGTTGTGGGATTCTCATCATTTAAGTACTCCAAGAACCTGGAGTAAAATAGACGTAAGAAGACATTTTTATTTTAAACCTGATTACAGCTAGGAGAAAGTCTCTGTTGGATGCTGAGGGACCTTTGACACTCGCTAGCCTCTCTTTCTGTAGCAAGGGAAGAACAGCTGCCTGCCCAGAGCCTTAAGCAGGCAATGGTATAATAGCCCGGTTTTATGTTTGTTGCGTTCGTTTTTTATGGGTACCTATTACTTATTGCAAGGGATTCTGGCTTTCTATTTGTGCAAGTGATGTAAACGTTCTTTAAAAAATATATTTATCTGTGTTCAAAAAGGTCACTTAAAATGAAATACATTAAATAAATAACAGTCCTGGAAATGCAGGGGTATGGGGAAAGTTGATACAGGTGCCTGAATCCTGTGTTTGATAAGGACTGGCTTGGAATACGGAACCCACTGGTAATTGTATGGGGGCAGTTAGAGGGAACTGGTAGTAACAGCCAGCTCTCAGATACCTCGGCGAATTAAATGTGACAGCATTTGAAGCTATTCAGTCCTCTAAGAGAACTGATTACAAGTTTGAAGACAAATGGGGCTTTCTTGGCTTTCCCAGTGCAGCCTCATTAAGGATGGGAAGTGAACTTGTGTTAAAGGGACCCCCTGGTCCTGGGGAAGTTGATGAGAAGTTGAGGTAAGCTTTGCTTTACATGCATTCAGGAGTTCTCAGGGGACAAGAGAAACACTGACATTAGTATTATCTCCTTGAGATCTTCCTCAACCCAGAAGTAGGTGGGGGATGAGCTACCACCATGGTCTGAAACATAGTGAGTCCCAAGAGCATCAGGCCTTTGTCTGAGGAATGAGCCAACCCACCCTGGAGTGACAGGCTTGAAGATGGAGTTGTGCTCCTAGAATAGAGGGGAATCTGCCTCAGCCCTGCTTGATCTGGAGTAGACAAGAAAAGGAAGGAAGGAAGGAAGGGGTAATGTTTGCGTGAATGGGTAGATGAATGTATAGGTAGGGGGTTGGGTGGGTAGGTAGATAGATGCGTAAAAGGACAGATGGCTGGGTGGATGAATGGATGGATGGATCGAGGGAGGGAGGAAAAGTAGGAGGCAGATGGATGAATAAATGAAAAATGAATGATTGGAAGGATGGATGGACAGATGGATGGAAAAATTAATGGTAAGTAGATGGAGGATGGATGTATGGATGGATGGATGGATGGATGGATGGATGGAGTAATGGTTGAGTGGATGGGTAGGTGAATGGATGGAGAGGTGGGTGGATAGGTAGGTATATAGATGCATAATAGGATAGATGGCTGGGTGGATGGATGGATGTATGGATGGATGGCTAGAAGGAAGGAGGGAGAGCGGTAAGCAGATGGATGAATAAATGGAAAATGAATGGATGGATGGATGCATAGACAGATGGATAAATGAATGGTAAGTAGATGGATGATGGATGGATGTGTGGGTGGATGGATGGATGGATGGATGGATGGATGGGAAGAAAGTCTTGGAAAATGGTGCCGGTCAGGAGATAAGAGCATGAACTCTGGAAACAGACAGACCTAAGTTCTAATTCCAGCTTATCATTTATTTGCTGCATGACTTTGGGCAAGCCACTCAAGCTTAGTAAGTCTCAGGAGATGAGAGGAAAGATGACACGTACCTTGTCAGGATGTTATGAAGGTCTAAAAAGGAATGCACAGAGCAAGTCCAGTGCAGAGAAAGCCCAATGAATACTATCTTTGATGGTTAAAAAGGGAGGACAGCTGCTGGAGGTCTGAATTTATGGAAGGACAGATACTGATCTTGCCACCCTGCCCACCTCTCCCCAAATTCACCCCTGTCATAACTCTGGGAGTCATAACACTTAGTGAGAACTTGTTATAAGAATGAGGAACTGTAAATATTTCTTTCAACATTTTTTTCTCCTCTCCTGTAGCTCCCTGGTGCCTTCTGAACAAGGAGAGAAGTAGGGCAGGGATATTAAGTTACGGATAGGGAAACTGAGGCTCAGAGGGGTAAAGTCACCAGCAAAGGTCCTGGGATGCTGTCAGGGGTCAGGGTGAAGGCTCCTAAGTTTCACGCCCTGCCCCTCTCCCCAATTCTGGGTTGAGGGCACCCCTCACCCCTCCTTCCCCAGCCCACCTCACCCTCTCCATCCTTTTTCTACTACAGTCTCTCCCACAGCCCTAAGGTGCCTGACACAGACCCAAGGCTGTGTGACACTGACCACAGCCCCTGTTCTCTTTCCTATGGCGCAGCCCCAGAACACACACTGAAAACCAGCTGCTTCTTTGCTGGAGGAAAAATACTCTGGGTTTGAGTCACTGTCACCAAAAAAAAAGCCCGAAAACCCAAATTGGCCACATCCGCAGCTTCTGTTCCCAGCTGGGCTTTGGGGCTGGGGGTAGGGCTCAGACTGTGTTAACCAAACTAGGGTGGGGGTGGACGCAGGAGGCAAAAGGGCGCCCCTCCCCACCACCTATCCCTGGACCAGGGTGACTTGGCTGAACTCACAGGACAGTGGAGAGGGTAAACAGTCATCCCTGTCACCTGCTATGTTGGGACACTCACAAAGGGCCAGGCCCATGCTGCCTTATCTCCTCCAGGCCTTGGCATAATCCAGGGGAGGTTAGTGGGGACCATTAGTCTCCCCATTTCAGAGATGAGGAAACTGAGGCTCAGAGACTGTACAAGGTGACTGAGGGAGGTAAGACTAGAAGTCACGCCTGACTGACTTCAAAGCCCATCTCTGCCCTTTGTACTGTAGGCCCACGTTGCTGGGCATATAGGCTGGGCATAGCCTTTGGGGGTTTGGGGCTGGTGAGACAAGAGGCAAAAGGGCCATGTGGGTCTTGTTCTGTGTGCTGACCTCAGCCCACAGGGGTTGGAGCTGGTACAGCCACTTTGTGCAAGGGACAACTGCTCCTGCTTTACATGGCGCTAAGGCCCTAAGGCCCAGAGAAGCCCAGAGAGGCAGAGGCAGGCAGTGGAGTAGCACTGTGGATGACAGGATTGACCTGAGTTGATTCCAGGCTCTGCCACTCACCACTGCATCCTTGGCCAAGGGACTTAACCCCTCTGAGCCTCTGTTTCCCCAACTGTCAAATGGGCATAAGGATAGCCCCTGCCTTACACAGCGATCATGTAGGTAAAGCCCTCCATCAGTGCCTGGCACCTCGTGGGTGTTCAACAGATGCTTATTATTTCTTGTAGGGCTGCTTGATGCCCAGGAGAGGGGTTAGCTTGTGGGTCCTTGGCCCTCTGGTCTCCTCCTGCCCTCAGCGCCTCAGGTTTCCTATAGAGAGATAGCATTCCTCCCCCAGAATCATGACTCCCTGAGTGTAACCTGATGCTGACCAAATCCCCTCTCTGAACCTCAGTTTCTTTATCTGTAAAATGGGAAGGGGAATAATACCTCTGTCCTGGGTTTGAAGTGAGGACCGGAAATGATAGCTGTGTCTCGGCTAGCACAGTGACGGAGCGAGCAGCAGGTGCCCAGTGAATGGCCGCTGCTGTTTCCTTATTATTTTACCCTGGCACTGGGAACGTCCTCCCCCCACCCCACACTCACGGTCCCGAGGTGACAATGAGGCTGCGCACTCGGTCAAAGCCACGGTCTCCCAGGTTCAAGCACTCCCCAGAGAATTCCACACGACGGCCCTGGAAGTTCTCCTGCTCGAAGACCACCAGCTGCAGGAGAGAGAATATCCCCATCCCGGGGGGAAAGGGGTGCAGAGTGAGGGGGAGGAGGTACACTTTCCATCTGGAGAGGCTCCAGGCCAAGACTTTGTTAAGTACCTACATAAATAAAAGCAGATCATAAAAGAGTGGGCCATGAGCGAAATTCTGGGAAACAATCCTGCCCTCCCTTCCTTCCACTTCTGAGCTTAGGGTCTGCACCATCATTAGGGACTGATGGATCGACCTTCCTTCCTTCCTTCCTTCCTTCCTTTCTCTCTTCCTTCCTTCCTTCCTTCCTTCCTTCCTTCCTCTGCTGTTCCTTCTTCCTGGAGTGCCCTCTCCACCATACATCCCCATCCTGGAGTTCATGTTCCCTGTCCTCTCTAGGCTCAGATGTCACCTCCTCCAGGAAGTCTTCCCTGATGCTCTCACCCCATGTGGGTTTGGTTGAGTCCTCTTGCACGGTGCTTAGGCTGCTATTATTAGCACAAGTAATAGTCACTGCTGCTATGCTTCCGGATCTCTCTCTATGCACCCTCTCTCCCCCTTTATTCAACCTCCAAAGACCAAGGGCTCCTCCAGGGCAGGGTGTGGGGTTGATCTAATTCCGCACTTCCAGCCTTGGCCTCAGTATCTGCCTTAGAGCTGAGGCTCAGAAAACACTCGCCAGTCCATGTGCTTCAACCTAGGGGCCTCTGCATTGAACTTGGGCTAATCCCTGCTTCACTGAGCCTCCACTGTATTGGGTTTTCATCTGCTCATTGTCCCAAATTGGGAAAACCTTGCCATTCACATCAACTGAGGCAAGTGCCTTCCTTCTCCAGACCTCAGTTTCCCCAGCTCTATGAGGAGGAATTCCACATACTCTTGACCTAGCACTTTGCTCCTACACTTGTCCTTCCAAGAGGACTTCTGGTGGGTGGGCCTCAGGAGATGTAGATAAGGACATCCTGGCCACAGCATGCTCCACAGCAGAGCTAGAACCCACCCGACGGTCCCATTCTGAAGTATCATACAGCTGCCAACACGAGTGACCAGAATTAGCGATCTCATAGTAGGTGAAAAGGAAAGATAAAAACCCAGAATGATTGCATACAGCGTATTTCAAGAAGTTAAAAACATGTAAAATGCCAAGAAAGGAATTTCTTTCAAAGGAATACTGAGTAAAAATGCACGCAGGTGGCTGGCGGGGAGAGGTGACAGTGGCAGTTGCCTTAAGGAGGGGAGAGGAGTGGTGGGCTCATGAGGGAGACTTCAGGGTTAGAGGGTGTTTACCAGGTTCTGGCTTTTAATGGGGGTGGGGGTGAGTTTGCAGGCAACTGTTGTATTAGTCAAGGTTAAATACAAATGAGTGATTAATGAACTAACGAAACGACAAGGGCAGGTGTAGACCCCGTGGGCACTTGTCCCTAACCCAGCATTGTGAAATGACCTGAGCCCTGAAACCAGACCAACCCCAACCCCAGGGACTGGGGAAGTTCTTTCAGTCCTCTCTGCTTTGAAGAATTTTCAGGAAGGTCTGAGGCCACCTGCTGCTCCTAGAGTGCCTCTGGGGAGGGCTGGTGGTTTCTCACTTTTGAGAAACTCTGAGCACAGGCTGGTGCAAGCTGGCTGGGTGGCTAAGTGGAGAGGGAGGAGGGAAAGGGGAGGGGAAGAGAAGGGAAGGGGAGAGGGGAGCAGGGGGGAGGACGTGCTGGGGTGGAGCCCATCCCCTATACCTCAGGGTGTGTACCTTGTAGCTGCCAAGAGGCAGGTCCCCAGCTTTGGTCGTTGGCACGGAGGCTGGGGCCAGGGCGGGGCCGGGGCTGGGGGCAGGTCCTGTGGCCGGGGTGCCCTTCCCCTTCCCATCAGGCCCTGGATTCACGGCAGCCGTAGCGGAGGCCTTCACAGCCTGAGACATGGTCCCCACCTGCAAACCCCTATAAAGAAAACTTTGGCCTAGGTCACTCAGGGATGGCACCCTCAAGCTGTCCCCCCGTCTCGCATCCTGCCACTAGATGTTTGCAGCCTTCTTTGAACTCATTTTCTCTCTTCTCTTTCTAAAATTGTGGTCTAGGGACCACGCACCCTTGAAATGCCTTCCTGCCGGTCCTTCTACCAGCCACACCTTCCCTTCCATCCCTGTTCCCCACTATGTCCTTCCTTTGCGTCCCTTAGCTGTGCACACCGCTTACCGTCGTTTCTCTGTTGGTGTGATATCAATCAGCCCCACCGGTTAACAACAACATGACCGCTCTCGGAGTTTTTAGGGTACACCAGGCCTGTTAACGCCTATGAATGAAGGCTCACATCACTCAGTGAGTGCCATGGCGTCCCCTCTGAGCTCAGAGAGGGGAAGAGACCCACCCAAGTGCACACCACTGCTCAGAGTTAAGATTTGGGTTTTCACACAAGCAGATGGACCCAGCAACCTGGTTATTAATTGCTCTGCTGTTTCCTTATTCGGACGAATCCACCCCTAGGTCCCCAGCACTTGGCCCAGCAGCATCTCCTGTAGGAGATTCTCCGATGACACCTGTTCAGGGGATGAATGCATGCTGGATCCTGACTCATTTCCCTCTGGCGTAGTCCAGGAACGGGTGTGTGGATGCAGACACAGGCCTGGGACTGGGGCATGAAGGGGGAGCCAAAAGGAAGGATTCAGAGTGTGTTGGGGGTTTTCTGAAATGGGGACCACGACTGCATGGGCGCTGTCTGGAGAGGGCTCTGGTCAATGCGTCTAGTTCCTCATTGTTTTGGGGGTGCGGACACCACTGAGTGAAGAACATCTTGTCCTGGGCCCCCCTTTCATTCTGGAGACAATTTCCTGGGATTTGAGGATTCCCGGGCAGCACAGATGGAAACCCTCTGGTCCAGCTGACTCCTGAACACTTTCTGTAAGAAGAATATCGTCCTCCCCCACGTTCCCTGAGGACTGTCTTTTCTTCGCTGTGCTCTGCCCACTCCAGGCAAGTCAGACATCTGCACCACATCTGTGACTTGCAAGCTCTTGCTTACCCCCCCCAACAACCCCTATGTCCTTCTGTGAATCAACATTCCCTTGAATTGGCAGTTGGCTTCCTTCCTTCCTGGGGATGTTGATGGGGATGTTGATGTTCTCTCTCTCTCTCTCTCTCTCTCCTCCCTCCCTCTCTTCCTCTCTCTGCCTTTCTCTGCTTACTTTTATCTTCTCTCTCTCTCTCTCTCTGCCTTTCTCTCTCTTCTGTCATGGCTCTCTCTTGCTCCCCCTCTCTCTGCCTCCCCTCTCCTGTCTTCTCCCCTCCCCTGGGGCTCTCAGCAGCTGCTGGGTCCCCTTCTTACCTGGGGACCTGCTACTTCCTGCTGAAGGACAGGCAGGCAGTCAGGCGGGCGGGCTGGTGCAGTGGGTGACTGGGGGCCGACCCCCCATTTTATAGTCTGGCAGACACCAGGGCCCATGGTCTGTGGCACAAAGCAGGAGCTGGCTCAGCACATTCGGGGCAGGGAGAGGCCCCTGGGGCCCTGATCTTGCCTGGGTTACTGTGGAGGGCAGCACTTTCCATTGTGGGCCCAGCTCGCACAGCAGAAACCCTGGCCAGCTGCCACTCCACCTTGCCCTGGGCCTGGCCCCTAGCCAGAGGCCTGTCTCTAATACCCCAGCTGTGCTGGGCCCACGGGGTCCCTGCTGGCTGCCAATACTGGGGAGCCCCAGGGGGTGGGATATTTGTGAGACAAGGAGCACAGCAGATCAGAAAATGCTTTGTAAGGGCAGATGTGAGTGTGATGTTAACAGCCCCACCTGCTGAATGTTCGCATTTGCAGCTGCAGACACGCTCTACCCACTACATAGTCTTGGTCAAGCCCCAGGGTGATCCACCTTATTCGGTACTTTTAGTACCCATTTCACAGATGGGCCAAGTGAGCTTTCTGACAGAGAGATCAGAGCCAGGAACTGCCCCCACAGGCTGGCCTGGGGAGCCTGTCTGCTTCACTCTCATGCTATCTGACCTTGGCTCTGGCCTGACTTTCTGCCCCAGGTATAGAAGTCAGGATAGAGGCGTGGGGTGGGGGCGCTGTGTTCAGGTGAGTTGAATGTTCAAAGCCTGAGTCCTGTTCCTCTACCCACATTAGGCCCAGATGTCTCCCCCGCTCTTCCCTGATCTGCCTGTAGAAACTCCCCTCCATACCCTGATCCCAGGGACAGAGCTAGTGGTTGGGAACATGCCTGGCCATCTCAGCACTTCCTTGGGGAAGCTCCGAACCCCACCATTTCTTGTACTCTGCTGGACCCCAGCACCGAGCATGGGGCCTGGCACAGAAGGCACCCTCAATCAATTTGGGCGGGCTAAGAGGTTCTGCCAGTGGAAGCTGGGGTCCAGGGGGAGCAAGGGGAACCTGGATGGGGGGAGAGAAATAGGGTGACTGGCTGGGAGAAGTGGAGAGCCACAGAGAAATAGAGAAGATGATGGAACTCGAGCAGGAGGAGAGACGCGCACTGTAGGGGAGGAGACAGAGGAGACGGAGAGACAGAAGACAAATGGAGCAATAAAAACTCAGAACAATGGGAGGAGTCAAGATGGCGGAGAAGTAGCAGGCTGAGACTACTTCGGGTAGCGGGAGATCAGCTAAATAGCTTATCTAAAGATTGCAAACACCTACAAATCCAACGGGAGATTGAAGAGAAGAAGAACAGCAATTCTAGAAACAGAAAATCAACCACTATCTGAAAGGATAAATGAGGCAGAAGAAAGAATTAGCGATATAGAAGACCAAATGACAGAGAATAAAGAAGCTGAGCAAAAGAGGGACAAACAGCTACTGGACCACGAGGGGAGAATTAGAGATAAGTGACACCATAAGACGAAACAACATTAGAATAATTGGGATTCCAGAAGAAGAGGAAACAGAGAGGGGAGCAGAAGGTATGTTGGAGAGAATTATTGGAGAGAATTTCCCCAATATGGCAAAGGGAACAAGCATCAAAATCCAGGAGGTTCAGAGAACCCCCCTCAAAATCAATAAGAATAGGTCCACACCCCGTCACCTAATAGTAAAATTTACAAGTCTTAGTGACAAAGAAAAGATCCTGAAAGCAGCCGGGAAAAGAAGTCTGTAACGTACAATGGTAAAAATATTAGATTGGCAGCAGACTTATCTACAGAGACCTGGCAGGCCAGAAAGAGCTGGCATGATATATTCAGAGTACTAAACGAGAAAAACATGCAGCCAAGAATACTATATCCAGCTAGGCTATCATTGAAAATAGAAGGAGAGATTAAAAGCTTCCAGGACAAACAAAAACTGAAAGAATTTGCAAACACCAAACCAGCTCTACAGGAAATATTGAAAGGGGTCCTCTAAGCAAAGAGAGACCCTAAAAGTAGTAGATCAGAAAGAAACAGAGATAATATACAATAACAGTCACCTTACAGGCAATACAATGGCACTAAATTCATATCTCTCAATAGTTACCCTGAATGTTAATGGGCTAAATGCCCCAATCAAAAGACACAGGGTATCAGAATGGATAAAAAAACAAAACCCATCTATATGTTGCCTACAAGAAACTCATCTTAAACCCGAAGACACCTCCAGGTTTAAAGTGAGGGGGTGGAAAAGAATTTACCATGCTAATGGACATCAGAAGAAAGCAGGAGTGGCAATCCTTATAGCAGATCAATTAGATTTTAAGCCAAAGACTATAATAAGAGATGAGGAAGGACACTATATCATCCTCAAAGGAACTGTCCAACAAGAAGATCTAACAATTTTAAATATCTATGCCCCTAACGTGGGAGCAGCCAACTATATAAACCAATTAATAACAAAATCAAAGAAACACATCGACAAGAATACAATAATAGTAGGGGATTTTAACACTCCCCTCACTGAAATGGACAGATCATCCAAGCAAAAGATCAACAAGGAAATCAAGGCCTTAAATGACACACTGGACCAGATGGACATCACAGATATATTCAGAACATTTCATCCCAAAGCAACAGAATACACATTCTTCTCTAGTGCACATGGAACATTCTCCAGAATAGATCACATTCTTGGTCCTAAATCAAGTCTCAACTGGTATCAAAAGATTGGGATCATTCCCTGCATATTTTCAGACCACAATGCTCTGAAGCTAGAACTCAATAACAAGAGGAAATTTGGAAAGAACCCAAATACATGGAGACTAAACAGCATCCTTCTAAAGAATGAATGGGTCAACCAGGAAATTAAAGAAGAATTGAAAAAATTCATGGAAACAAATGATAATGAAAACACAACGGTTCAGAATCTGTGGGACACAACAAAGGCAGTCCTGAGAGGAAAATACATAGCGGTACAAGCCTTTCTCAAGAAACAAGAAAGGTCTCAGGTACACAACCTAACCCTACACCTAAAGGAGCTGGAGAAAGAACAAGAAAGAAACCCTAAACCCAGCAGGAGAAGAGAAATCATAAAGATCAGAGCAGAAATCAATGAAATAGAAACAAAAAAAAAAAAAAAAAAACAATAGAACAAATCAACGAAACTAGGAGCTGGTTCTTTGAAAGAATTAATAAGATTGATAAACCCCTGGCCAGACTTATCAAAAAGAAAAGAGAGAGGACCCAAATAAATAAAATCATGAATGAAAGAGGAGAGATCACAACGAACACCAAAGAAATACAGACAATTATAAGAACATACTATGAGCAACTCTACACCAACAAATTTGACAATCTGGAAGAAATGGATGCATTCTTAGAGACATATAAACTACCACAACTGAACCAGGAAGAAATAGAAAGCCTGAACAGACCCATAACCAGTAAGGAGATTGAAACAGTCATCAAAAATCTCCAAACAAACAAAACCCCAGGGCCAGATGGCTTCCCGGGGGAATTCTACCAAACATTTAAAGAAGAACTAATTCCTATTCTCCTGAAACTGTTCCAAAAAATAGAAATAGAAGGAAAACTTCCAAACTCATTTTAGGAGGCCAGTATCACCTTGATCCCAAAACCAGACAAGGATCCCATCAAAAAAGAGAACTACAGACCAATATCCTTGATGAACACAGATGCAAAAATTCTCGCCAAAATACTAGCCAATAGGATACAACAGTACATTAAAAGGATTATTCACCACGACCAAGTGGGATTTATTCCAGGGCTGCAAGGCTGGTTCAACATCCGCAAATCAATCAATGGGATACAACACATTAATAAAAGAAAGAACAAGAACCATATGATACTCTCCATAGATGCTGAAAAAGCATTTGACAAAGTACAGCATCCCTTCCTGATCAAAACTCTTCAAAGTGTAGGGATAGAGGGCCCATACCTCAATATTATCAAAGCCATCTATGAAAAACCCACCGCAAATATCATTCTCAATGGAGAAAAACTGAAAGCTTTTCCGCTAAGGTCAGGAACACGGCAGGGATGTCCGTTATCACCACTGCTATTCAACATAGTACTAGAAGTCCTAGCCTCAGCAATCAGACAACAAAAGGAAATTAAAGGCATCCAAATCGGCAAAGAAGAAGTCAAACTATCACTCTTCGCAGATGATATGATACTCTATGTGGAAAACCCAAAAGACTCCACTCCAAAACTGCTAGAACTTGTACAGGAATTCAGTAAAGTGTCAGGATATAAAATCAATGCACAGAAATCAGTGGCATTTCTCTACACCAACAACAAGACAGAAGAAAGAGAAATTAAGGAGTCCATCCCGTTTACAATTGCACCCAAAACTATAAGATACCTAGGAATAAACCTAACCAAAGAGACTAAGAATCTATACACAGAAAACTATAAAGTACTCATGAAAGAAATTGAGGAAGACACAAAGAAATGGAAAAATGTTCCATGCTCCTGGATTGGAAGAATAAATATTGTGAAAATGTCTATGCTACCTAAAGCAATCTACACATTTAATGCAATTCCTATCAAAGTACCATCCATTTTTTTTCAAAGAAATGGAACAAATAATCCTAAAATTTATATGGAACCAGAAAAGACCTCGAATAGCCAAAGGAATATTGAAAAAGAAAGCCAAAGTTGGTGGCATCACAATTCCGGACTTCAAGCTCTATTACAAAGCTGTCATCATCAAGACAGCATGGTACTGGCACAAAAACAGACACATAGATCAATGGAACAGAATAGAGAGCCCAGAAATGGACCCTCAACTCTATGGTCAACTCATCTTCGACAAAGCAGGAAAGAATGTCCAATGGAAAAAAGACAGCCTCTTCAATAAATGGTGTTGGGGAAATTGGACAGCCACATGCAGAAAAATGAAATTGGATCATTTCCTTACACCACACACGAAAATAGACTCAAAATGGATGAAGGATCTCAATGTGAGAAAGGAATCCATCAAAATCCTTGAGGAGAACACAGGCAGCAACCTCTTCGACCTCAGCCGCAGCAACATCTTCCTAGGAACATCACCAAAGGCAAGGGAAGCAAGGGCAAAAATGAACTATTGGGATTTTATCAAGGTTCAAAGCTTTTGCACAGCAAAGGAAACAGTGAACAAAACCAAAAGACAACTGACAGAATGGGAGAAGATATTTGCAAATGACATATCAGATAAAGGGCTAGTGTCCAAAATCTATAAAGAACTTAGCAAACTCAACACCCAAAGAACAAATAATCCAATCAAGAAATGGGCAGAGGACATGAACAGACATTTCTGCAAAGAAGACATCCAGATGGCCAGCAGACACATGAAAAAGTGCTCCATATCACTCGGCATCAGGGAAATACAAATCAAAACCACCATGAGATATCACCTCACACCAGTCAGAATGGCTAAAATTAACAAGTCAGGAAATGACAGATGCTGACGAGGATGCGGAGAAAGGGGAACCCTCCTACACTTTTGGTGGGAATGCAAGCTGGTGCAACCACTCTGGAAAACAGCATGGTGGTTCCTCAAAATGTTGAAAATAGAACTACCCTATGACCCAGCAATTGCACTGCTGGGTATTTACCCTAAAGATACAAACGTAGTGATCCAAAGGGGCACGTGCACCCGAATGTTTATAGCAGCAATGTCTACAATAGCCAAACTATGGAAAGAACCTAAATGTCCATCAACAGACGAATGGATAAAGAAGATGTGGTATATATACACAATGGAATACTATGCAGCCATCAAAAGAAATGAAAACTTGCCATTTGTGACGACGTGGATGGAACTAGAGGGTATCATGCTTAGCGAAATAAGTCAATCAGAGAAAGACAACTATCATATGATCTCCCTGATATGAGGGAGAGGAGATGCAACATGGGGGGTTAAGGGGGTAGGAGAAGAATAAATGAAAGAAGATGGGATTGGGAGGGAGAGAAACCATCAGTGACTCTTAATCTCACAAAACAAACTGAGGGTTGATGGGGGGAGGGGGTTGGGAGAGGGGGGGTGGGGTTATGGATATTGGGGAGGGTATGTGCTATGGTGAGTGCTGTGAAGTGTGTAAACCTGGCGATTCGCAGACCTGTACCCCTGGGGATAAAAATATATGTTTATAAAATAAAAATAATAATAATAATAAAAAAAATTACAATAAAAAAAAAGGAAAATAAAGGAAAAAAAAAAACTCAGAACAATGGAACAGACACCAGGAGTCTTCTCATCCAATTCTTCCCTTTCACAAATGGAGAAACTGAGACCCTGCTGGAACAGGTGACTTCTCCAAGGTCCCACTGCAGAGCTGAGGGAACTGTTGGGCCAGATCTGCCAGCAGTCTGGTGTCCCTGCCCCCAAGTGGTGGTGGTGACACAGGTTCCTGCCTCTTCTGTGGGGGTCCCAGGACCTAGCCCCCTACAGAGTCCAGATCTGCCTTGAGATCACCAGGGCCTGGGCCCAGCTCTGCCGTCTGCTCCTGCACCCCATCCAGCACCCCCTCACTTCCCAGCCTCCCCCTCAGCCTTTTATCCCAGGCCAAGGCCTGGGAGGGGGGCAGGAACCACAGGATGGGGCAGCCACTGGAACAGGGGCCAACATGCCTGTGGCTGGGGGGGTGGGGCAGCCACAGGTCTGGGCTTTAAGGCCAGGCTGTCTGGAGCAGTTCCATGTCCCCTGTGGCCATGGGCTGCCTGCCAAAGTGTGGGGGCAGAGGTAGAGGCTGGCCACCCCCAGGCTGGGTGGCTACACCCTGAGCATTTTACTGACTTGGGTCCTGTCATCCTCACTATGAGGGGGTGTCTCCAAGATGAATCTCATTTGCAGATGAGGAAACCAAGGCAAGTCCTTTCCTCTGCTCTCAGCTTTGCTGGCTCCTGGATGAAATGGAATCGGGAGTCACATTCTAAGTTCTGAAACTTAGCTCTTGAAAATGATGCACTCCTGCTTTTATGGGAAGAATTGTTTAGTGGTATTTTTTCAGCTACAATTGTAGTTGAAGTTACCATTGACATATAACACTGTATAAGATATACAATGCATTGATTTGATACATGCATGAATTGTAAAATGATTACCACCATTGTATTAGCTACATCCTCCCTCCGATCACAGTCACTGTATCTCCTTTGTGGTTGAGAACACTGAAGATCTCCTCTCTTAACAACATTCAAGTACATGATGCCATATTATTAGGGATAATCACCATGTTGTACACTACTCCATCCCCAAACTTCCTAATTTTCTAACTGGGAGCTTGTCCCCTCTGATCAACATCTCCCCATTTCCCCCACCCCCAACCCCTGAAACATCATTTTACGCCCAGTTTCTGAGTTTGTCTTTTGTAGATTTCATATAGAAGTGATATGAGACAGTATTTGTCTTTCTCTGTCTGACATAGTTAACTTAGCATAACGCCCCTGAGGTCCATCTCTGTTAATGCAAATGGAAGAATTTTCCTCTTTCTCATCGCTAAGTAAATACATATGTATGTATGTATACATGTCTATATCACATCTTCTTTATCCCTTCGTCCATAGCTGCACACTTAGGTCCTTCCCATATCTTGGCTATTGTGAATAACACTGCAATTAACATGAAGGCACAGATATCTTAATAGTAATCATTTTTATTATTAGCAACCATGATGACAATGAGAGGGCACATAATGCTTTCTGTGTTTCAGGAGCGGTTCTGAACAGAAAGTGCTTTTCATGTGTAATTCACATTTACCCTCACAATACCCCAATCTCTTAGGCTAAGCCCAATTTATTTATTTTCTTTATAGCCATTTTGTACACGAGGAGACTGAAGTTCAGAGAGATTAAGTCACACGCTCGAAGTTCCCAGCCCGCAGAGTGGGATGCAGAGCCAGGCTGCCTGGCCCCTAGCCTTTTACCTTCAGGGTAGCCTTTCATCAGAGTCATGCATTTGATAAGGCTGCATGTCACCAGCCCAGGAGGGAGCTAATATTGCCATCTTACAGGCCAGGAGCTGAGATCAGACATCCTCCAGGTCGACCAGATATTAGGAGGCAGGGCTAGACTCTACCCACAAGAGTGGTCTTGTTTCCAGCCACACTCTTTCCTCTTGGGTCAACCCCAAGGGTAGGAGTGTAGGGAGAGTGTGTATTCAAAGTGAGTTTTACAAACCCGGGATACCTGGGATACCTGACAGGTGTACTACTGTTTACACAACACGTTCACACCCACCCGCTCCTTATTCTGCCTACAGAACCATCTGGAGTACTTTTTGAATTTTATGGGTCCTGGAGACTCTGGCTCAGCCTGCCTTTCTTGCCAGGCCCCCTCCTGCAGGGCCCCTGAACTCCAGCCAACTAGGCTACCAGCTCTTTCTCATACATACACCCCACATTCCCACCTCCACACTTTTGCTTAGAAAAAACACTCCTTACATCTTGCTTTGTACACATCCTCCTTACCCTTTGGAGACAGTCTAGGTTAAATGCCACTTCCAGGGGCACCTGGTGGTTTGGTCAGTTAGGCATCTGACTCTTAATTTCAGCTAGGGTCATGATCTCAGGGCCGTGGGCTCAGTGCAGAGCACAGAGCCTGTGCTCAGTGCAGAGTCTGCTTGTCCCTGTCCTACTGCTCCTTCCCCCACCTGCATTCATGTTCATTTGCCCTCTCGCTCTCTGTCAAATAAATAAATAAAATCTTAAAAAAAATAAATACCACCTCCAACACGAAGCCAACCCTGATTGCCCCTACTGGAAGAGGATGGCGAGTGGCATTTGTGAATGCATTCTCTGTGCCAGGCATGTTACATAACCTCACAACAACCCCGTGATGTGGCTTATTCTTGTCCTATTTTGTAGGCAGAAATTGAGGAGCAATGACCTGCCCCATGTCATGCAGCTAGGAAGGGTGAAGTTTTTGGATTCCTTGTCCAGGCCTCATTCTCTTGCTCCGATCAGGAGTCCCATGGAGCTAATTAAGGTAGAACTTCCCCTTCTCTTCTTCATAGCTGATCCCTGAGGGAGGCCACCTGACCCTTTCCCTTCCAGCTGAAGCCAACACTGCTGACACCTCTCCTTTGGGACTTCAGCCAGGACTGGCTTTTGTTTCGACTGCTCACATGCTGAGTCGGAGCTTTGTCTCCCAGGGGCCCTCTTCCCTCCCTGCCTATAAGAGCCTGACCTCGGCTGGTCCCACCATGTTCTGGCATATTCTCTGGGTCCGTCTTGGTAAGTCCCAGGCTTGGAGAAGGGGTGGGATCCGCGCTCCCAGTGAGCACCGTGGGAGGTGGGGAGACCAGGTCTCCAGTCCTGGGGATAGCACTGTGCCATCCTAAATGTCATCCTCACCCTAACCAAGGTCAGGTCCCCACCATCAGGACCAATACCTGTCACCCTCATTTAAAAACAAAATTATTCCTATAGTCCTGTTGCCTCGATTGTCACCATTAGAGTCACTTCCTTGCGTCAGGTGCTGTCTTGGGGAGGTTCTCTTAAACCTAGCACCCTGACACTGGCTAGGTTGATCCATCCCACTGGCAGCCACAGACGTTTTCCCACAGTGAGTGGATAAATTAATACAGAGTGGGGATCAGAGGCAAGGGGACCCCAAGTGGGTAAGTTTTGGTATGGTGTATAGGAAGCAAGTAAGGTAGATGACATTCATCACAGATGGAAAGACACAGATTGGGAAGGAGAGGAATGGGGCAAACTTAGTGCAGTCCTACCTGGATCCCATCTGGATCCCAATCTTACCCAAACTAGACTTTATCATTCAGGACAGGAGATGGTCAGGGTGGTTATCATGTTCTTCTCTCATGTAGGAAGCTGGCGACATGACCCTCCAGTGCACCAAGTCGGCAGGACACTGGAAGGTAGGAAGAGGCATGAGGGGGTGGTGTCTGAGGAGCGAGGGGGTGCAGAGGTCAAACCCAGGTACAGGGGACCCTCTCGATCTCCTCTGTTGAATCCCCACCTCACTCTGGGGAACGTGTTATGAGGCTCTATTTTTGCAGAGGATGCCGTCGAGGCTCAAAGAGGGGAAGGGACTTGCCCAAAGTTACACACAGGGTCTCGAGTTGAACTGGGGTCTTCTGGTCCCCAGACTGAACCAGCAACACTCCGGCAGAGAGGGCAAATTGGTGACTGCACACAGTCTTTGGGCAGGGTTTCTTTGGTCCCCTCTGTGTCAAAAAAAATTTTTTTTGGAATTTATCATTAGCCTTCAAAAAACTGGAGGGTCCACAGAAAAGTCCAGATAGAGCGATTGTCTTGAGAAATTGGAAAATCTGGCCGGCATTCCCAGGGGGCAAAAACAGGTGGCACTGAACAGAGATCACCCATTTATGGGGTCTGTGCCTTCCAGTCTGCGGCCCTTCTCCATCCTTACCTACCCTGGAGGTATCTGAGTTTGCTATCCTTTACTTGCCCTGCCCCACTGTTAGTCCTGCGGTGAGTTCCTAATCCCTCATCACCCACAGGACTCTGATGCTAGTCTCCTGCTTTTCTCTCTGTCACAGATTGTGGTGTGGGACGAGGAGGGCTTCCAGGGCCGGAAGCATGAGTTTACGGCGGAGTGCCCCAGTGTGCTGGAGCTTGGCTTTGAGACTGTGCGATCTTTGAAAGTGCTGAGTGGCGCGTGAGTGTGTGGGGGGATCTGAGTTGGGGTGGAGGGGGACAAGAAGAGGTCTAGAAAGGGGTGTACTTGGCCCTACCTTCCCAGGCTCTAACTATACTAGTGTGCCTTCCTTGGGTCCAAAGTGTTGGGCAGTGTGCAGGACAGTAGCATAAAGTTAAGCAGGTTGTGCACTGCGCAAATGTAGGTATCATCATTCACATAGATCCTGCGCATTGGATGAGGGAGTCTTGTAGGATAACACTTTTAGAATCAAGTGTTGGGTCTGAAATGTTCCTCTTAAGCATAAAAAGAAAGAAAAAAATCACTTGCCAAAAATAGAAGGTAACTATAAAAATATATATAGTAAAAAATAATGCTATTATTCTTTAGTTGAACATTGTTGCTGGAGGCTCTGAGCATAGGATACATTGTGTTAAAAGCAAAAGAGAGAGATTAATAAAATGTGAAAGTATTAATGACACACTAATATCACACTGAGGCTCCTATCCATATCAGCACCTTTTTCTGTAGAACTTTCTGTAAAGGCGAAAATGTTCCATGTCTGCATTATCTGATTTTGAACACTGGCCACATATGACCATTGACGACTTGAAATGTAGCTGGTGTATCTAAAGAACTGAATTTTTAATTTAATTTAATTTAGTTTGATTAAATTTTATATACGTTTTAAATTTAATTAGCTTTATGTGGCCAGTGGCTACCATACTGGTTAGAAGTTTCTAGAAGTTTGGGAAGTAGATTGGAAGGAGAACAATGTTCTCTCTATGTGATTTGGAGTCACTTTATATTATGCATGTGAGTGCCACTAAGGTCCTCTTGGGTGGTATTTACGCACCTCACATCTGGGAGAAAAAACTCTTTTCACTTCTGCTTTTACAGGTGAGGAATTAGGGATTAGATGGGAGCAGTGACTTGTCCAGGGATATGTCCAGCAAACTGACAGAGTCTGCGTGGAAGGAGAAAATAAGCTCAGGTTTATTACTTACATAAGACAGTTTGTTACTTAAGTAGTCAGCAAATGCAAGGTCATCATAGTGGCAGCCTCCTGTGTCCCTTGTCCCACAGGATGACACCAAAAGGGGCCAGATGACAGCAAGAGTGGTGGGCACTCTGCTGTTGAGGACCTTCTCCATGCTTCAGCTGTGGCTTGAAGCTCTACCCTCCAGCGTAGGGGTACAGGGGTACAGGCTCCTCCCTCCTCTCAGTGTGACAACTAAAAATGTCTCTAGACATTGGTTAAATGCCTCCCAAATGGTAACTCCCAAATGATAACCATTGGTCTAGAACTCAGGATGAGGGGGTCTCTTACCTCTTGCACTCTCTACCCTCTATCCACAGGTGGGTAGGCTTTGAGCATGCTGGCTTCCAAGGGCAGCAGTACGTGCTGGAGCGGGGCGAGTACCCATGCTGGGATGCCTGGAGTGGCAACACCGCTTACCCCGCAGATAGGCTCACCTCCTTCCGACCAGTGGCCTGTGCCGTGAGTCCTGCCACCACCTCGTCCCAGTGGGGTTTGGGAACTGACTAAACCAGAGTTCAAATTCTCATGTTACTTCTTCAGTCTCTGTGACTTGGCATCCCTCCCTCCTCTCTCTGAGCCTTGGTCTCTTCTTGAAATGGGACCACATCATGGGGAAGAAGAATGGGTGGCATCTGGACCAGATCACCACACACATCGTGACCTTCACGACTTTGGTTATGATATGAGACCCTTCATGCTTCACATCCCTCTTTTCATGACTCGGGGATACCAGGAGAAGCTGAGTGCCAGGGTTGGCAGGACAAGATGGGGAGGAAGGTTTTATTTTCTTCCTGATTCCTTATCAGTGTTCCTGATTTTATACTCTAGCGACTGCTTATGGAGTATGCATGGAGGTGGGAATGCCCACCTAGCTCTGTCTTACAGATGAAAGAGCTGAGGCTAAAAAGATGTATTTTTTTTCTTCAAATTTAAAAATCATACAAGGCACATAGATTTATCACCCAAAGTTCAGAAAGAAACCCAATATGACAGAGTAAGAAAAGTCACTTATACCCACATGACTGAACAGAAGCACAGTATTTTTTTTTTTAAGATTTTATTTATTTATTTGACAGAGATCACAAGTAGGCAGAGAGGCAGGCAGAGAGAGAGGAAGGGAAGCAGGCTCCCTGCTGAGCAGAGAGCACGATGTGGGGCTCGATCCCAGGATCCTGGGATCATGACCTGAGCTGAAGGCAGAGGCTTTAACCCACTGAGCCACCCAGGTGCCCCCAGAAGCACAGTGTTAACAATGCTGGAGACTTCCTTTGGTCTTGTTTTTATTCACAGATTCTGCCTTCACCAACTGGTATTCACATCTGTGTCTGTATCTATCCACCTATATGCCTATTCCTATGTATTTGGGCACATTTGCAACTTTGTTACAAAAATGGAATTAAAAGAAATGCAGGCTTAGAAATCAGCTTTTCTCACAGGGCAAATTGATCACAGTCATTCTCCTGGGTGATTAAATCTCATTGACAGCATCATTGTTCATAGCTCCCCAGTATTTCAAATTGTGAGCAAGTTCATTTGCTCCTGTATTCCACAATGGCTCGGGCATTGTGCTGATACAGGGACCCACGGTGGACCGTGACTGTGACCATGCTATCCCTGATTTCATGCAGTTTACAGCTTCTGATTTCACTTTGTCCTCCAAACGATCTTGACAAGTAGAGGCGGTTAGTTTCATTTTATGGGTATGGAAACAGCTGAGAAACACTATGTGACATGTCCCAGCTGGTATGTGTGGAGTCAGAATTTGAACCCAGATCACAATAATCCTCTTCTTAGCTCAGTTAACCACCCGATCCCCCATTTGGGGACTTTTGGGCTTGATTGGGCTTGATTCCCTTCCTCTCTTCCTCCCTTATCTTTTCAGTTGTCATCTTCAAGGCTGGGATGAACATCCCCGCGCTTATTTGTCCCATAGTTATTTTCTCTGTGCACAGGCAAATGGCGCACACCTTTTGTAAGGTTTTGTTGCCTTATTACCCTTTCAAAATGTAAGGAAGGCTGATTTGGGGGGACAAGGGCAGGGGTGTCTGGAGAGGCACCTGGGTTCTCAGCTGGGTGCCTGGAGGTTTGACCATTTCCTCTGCCTACAGAACCACCGTGACTCGAGGCTGACCATCTTCGAGCAAGAGAACTTTCTGGGCAGGAAAGGCGAGCTGAGTGATGACTACCCCTCCCTCCAGGCCATGGGCTGGGATGGCAATGAAGTGGGGTCTTTCCACGTGCACTCAGGGGCGTAAGTGAATCCAAGGCTCTGCCTGACAGGGAAGGAGAGGCTGTGAAAATTGTGTGCTGGGGATTTTGGGGCTCTGATACCCACATTCCAGAGGAGGACACTGAGGCACAGAGAGGTCTCAGGCAGAATTTGTGGGACAACAAATAGCAGACTCCCATATCAAACTGACACTATGCCCAGAGAATATTTATTGATCCTTGTTACCAGCTTCAGGAACAGCTGGATCCAGGTGCTACAGGTAGGGTTCTTTCTTTCTCCCCCTCTTGCTCTGTCTGCCTCATCGTCATTATATTCGCAGGCAATCTCTTCCCAAGCAAAGGCGACGGTGCAGCTTCATCCTTACTCCAGCCAACCCCACGGCAAGAGAATGCCTCTGTCTCACTGATTCCCGCAAAGGTTCTAGGAAAGGTTCTCATTGGCCCAACTTTGGTCATGTGCTCAACCCTGAACCAATTGTCATTGTGCAGGAAGGGAGTGGTCTGATTGGCTAGGACTGGTCATGTGCTCGTTGCAGAGTGAGCATATTCCCACATTACCTGAGAGGTGGAGGGGTGGAGGGAACAGATGCCCAGCCCTAGAGAAATAGGTGTGGCTCAGGCATTTTGCTCCAAGACCACCAGAAGGGAGGTGATTAAATCCAGCTTTAAGCCCAGACGGGACTGACTCTTCCCACCCTGTCCCCCAGTGGTTGGCGGGTGAATGTGAGATGTGAGGGCTTTCCTTAGGGGGGGCCATTGCAACCGGCCTCTAGGTGCCCTTTGGCTCCTGGCAGGAGTGAAGGTGAGAGGTGGCTTTTTGTTTTATGGGTGGTGGTTGTTTTTTGGCTTGTTTGTTTTTAAAGGTTTTATTTACTTATTTGAGAGGGAGAGACAGAGAGAATGACAGAGAGAGTGAGAAAGCAAGAGTGGAGAGGAGAGGGAGATGCAGACTCCCTGCAGAGCAGGGAGCCCAACACGGGTCTCCATCCTGGGACGCTGGGATCATGACCTGAGCTGAAGGCAGACGCTTAACCCACTGAGCCACTCATGTGCTCCCCTTTGTTTTTTAACCATCAGAGAATCTTGTTGTTCCACAGTAGGACCTCTTGTGATTTATTTTATTATTATTATTATTATTTTTTAACCTCTTGTGATTCTTGAGTCCACTTCCCTTGTACAGGGGGAAATGGAAGCTCAGAAAGTGAGACACCAATTATTGTCCAGTCCTGATCAATGTACAGGGAAGGGCTTCTGGCTAAGGGAGGAGGGAAAGAATGATTCCTCCCTTCCTCCCTTCCTCCCTCCTTTCCTTCTTTTAGTATGTATTAGCCCTGCTGGCCAGGGGCATTGCACTGTGCACCAGAGGGCCCAATGAACCAGACACACATGCATCCCTACACCCAGGAGCTCACCCAGCTGTCACGGGAGGCTGACATTTTATAAACAATCTGATAATTGTCTAATTATATGAGAGCTACAGAGGACCAGGAGGAGTGTGGCCTGATTTGGAGAACCAGTCCTCAGAACAAGAGGATAAATACAGCTTGGTCAGGGGCTGGGCAAAACATGGCTGGAACGGTGTTCTTGTCAGAGGGAACAGCATGATCACAGGCCAGGTTGTGGGGCGGGTGTAGGAGGAGAGCAGGGCACATTCCGGTCAGCGAAGGAAGGCTGGGATGGCTGGAATGTGTCTGCAGCACCAGTCCCTTCATCCCTGTGTGCTCACCTTGGGGGTGCCTCTCGAGGGTAATGGTCTGCTCTTCCCTTCCCCAGCTGGGTTTGCTCCCAGTTTCCCAGCTACCGAGGCTTTCAGTATGTGCTGGAGTGCGATCACCACTCAGGCGACTACAAGCACTTCCGAGAGTGGGGCTCTCACGCGCAGACTTTCCAGGTGCAGAGTGTCCGCAGGATCCAGCAGTGAGCAGGGGGACCGGCGTGGTGCCTAGGAGCAGAGGGGAGCCTGTCTGGAAGGAGGAGCTGCAGAGGGTCTTCCGTGCCCACTCCTCTGCCTCCCCCCCCCCGTGGCCCCTGTGAGCCAGTTCATGCACAGTCAGCACGAAAAACAAAAAGTAATAAAAGAGGTCTAGTGCTAGCTTGTGCATTTTGATTTCATCAGGCCTCTCAAGGAACTGATTTTTTCTGCTTTGTCGATTTGCTCCATTGTTTCTCTGTGTCCTACTTCACTCTGTCTTACTCGTCACCATTTCCTTGCTTCTGTTTGCTTTGGGTTTATTTTATTCTTAATTTTTCTCGCTTGTAAGGGTACACCCTTGGGTCTTTGATGTGGGTGCTGCTTTTCTCTCCCGGCAGAGTCCTCTAGAGCTCTCAGTTTCCCTATGAGCACAACTTCAGCCGCTTCCCCCAAATTTGAATCATTCAGTCCGATAGTTCCTGGTTTCCCTTGTGAGTTCTTCGTAGGCCCATGGGTTCTTTCATGATATGTTATTTTGGGGGATTTTCAAGATTGTTACGGATTTGTTCTCAAGTCCGATTTCAACACTCGTGCTTACTTCGGCAGCACATAGATGAAAATTGGAACAATATAAGATTTCAACACTCTAAAATGAGCCCAGACTTAAATTTTACAGCCCACCACATGGTCTATGTTTGTTGCACACTTGAAAACTGCTTAAATTTGGCAGTTGTCCTGTGGAGGGTCTGTCCACGTCAATTAGGTCGAGTTGAGGTTGGTTAGTGTTTTTGGCAAGTGCGTGTTAGATTTTTCTACATTTTTGTTGATTTTTTAAAAACTCAGATTTTTATCCATCACTGAGAGAGGGTTGTTAGTATCTCCTACTATAATCTGGATTTATCTGTTTTTTTTTCCCCCTTTAGTTTTATGCATTTTTGCTTCCTGATTTTTTTCTTTGTTCCAGAATTTTGATACTGTTACTAGGTGCACTTACATATGCATACATATACCTATATTTTTAAACAATTTTATTTATTATTTATGTGTGAGAGAAAGCATGTGAGAGCGTGAGCGAGCGAGCATGGGGGAGGGGTGGAGGGAGAAGCAGACTCCCTGATGAGCAAGGATCCAGATGTGGGGCTTGATCTCTCGACCCTGAGATCTTGACCTGAGCCCATGGCAGACACTTAACTGACTGAGCCTCCCAAGTGCCCTAGTCTTTTTTTTTAAAGCATGTGCAAAGGGAACCAGTTCTCTCCCCTGGCAAAATTTCTCATGTTCCTTTTGTTTTTACCCACAGTTCGCTCTCACACACTACCCTGGAGTCTCTCAATTGACGTCGTCTACCCTCTAAAGGAGCCCCAGAGGAGGTCTTAAAAACTGAGACAGAAACCCCCATTCCACTCGCAGGCAGCTTGAGCTGGAGATCCGGTTTTACCTCGGGCTCTCTCCCCACTCCTGATTCTTTATTATGTAGATTGCCTTAACTTCATAAGCCTTTTGGCTCTTTTTCCACGCAGTCTTCCTCTGCCATCAGTAAGTAGGACAGAGACCGGACAGGGTGGGGTCGAGCAGGCCTGCTGGAAAAGATAACCATATCTGGCTCAGGAAGGGGGAAGGATGTGTTTGGGAGCATTTGCTCTGGAGTAATTCTTAACCCCTCCTGTGCACCAGGTCCTGGGAAGTGGTACACAAGGGACTCAAAGTCCTTTTTCTCACCAGGCTGGATGGGGAAGTAGGCTGAGTCTCCAGTGGGTCACAGTATCCCATGATACCAGGGGAGGCATGCTGGCTGTCAGGCTGGGAGAGGGGCAGATGACGGGAGAGGGGTAGGGGAGAGGCAGCCTCTCCTTGGTGCTTACCTCTACAACCATATCTTCTCTGAACTTGATCCCTGAATGTCCAGGGATGTCTAGACACATGGATGTCTAATGCACATCTAAACCAAACCCATGAACATGGAAACTCCAACTCTCCAGCTCTTCAGGCCGAAAACGAGGAAGAATCCATAACATTTCTCTTTATCTCTCACTCGGTAGTAATCCAATCCATCGGCAAAGCCTGAGGCTGGTACTTTCCAAAGGTACCAGAATCCAATCACTTACTATTATCCATCCCCTTTGCTCCTACCTTTGCCCACAAGCATCCTTGTTCTTTGCCCCGGCAGCCAGAGTGGTTGGTCCTGTTGAATACAGAAGGTGGATCTTGTCACCCCCTGGCTCGAAACCCTAGGATGCTTTCCCCATCCCACTCCCAAGGGAAAACAAAACAAAACAAAACCAATTCAAACCACAGCAACACTTTTGTAGTTTTCTCCAAGGCTGACCATGACTTGCCTCTCCTGTGGCCTCTCTGACCTCAGGTTCCACTGGTGAAGTCTTCTCTGAACGTTTCAAGGGCATTTGCCTGCTCTTTGCCCAAACAAAACACCACAGACTGGGGCACTTAAGCAACAGATATGGATGTCTTACAGTCCTGGAGGCTCAAGTCCAAGATCAATTGGTTTCTGGTGAGGCCTCTCTAATTGGCTTGAGGATGGCAGCCTCCACTCTGTCTTCATGTGACCGTCCCTCTGCGCACGTGTGCACCCCTGGTGGCCCTTCCTTTTCCGGTAAGGACCCAGTCCTACTGGGTTGGTGCCACACCACGACAGCCTAACTTAATCACCTCTGTCAAGACCTTTTCCCCCAGTTGGGTTACTTCTGAGGTACTGGGAGTTGGGACTACAACACATGAATTTTGGGGGTGAAGCATGTCTGTCCACAATACCAGGTTTATTCCCCCCATGCTGAGGTTTTTTGGTTCTTGCTGTTCTCTGTTCCCTCAGATAGTTTCCACCAACAGCCCCTCACCTGGAGTCAAAGGTTCAGACTTGGAAGGAACCTTCTAGATCAAATCTAGTGTTTCACAACCTTTTCTTAATTATTGTCCTCCTCGCTCCAGAAGTCTTTTTAGACACTCTTTTCCTGATGGTCACCCCCCGCCATGAAATTTTAATACAATTTTATATTACGATTTAATACAAAATTATATTACAAACAATATCACGATTTAATACAAAATTATATTACAATTTTAATATAATGTGTATCTGTGTATGGCCTCTCTGTGTATCTGTGCTTTAGACATAAAAAGAATTAAGGTTTATTTTTTTCCTCCCTGAAAGCCAATTTTCACCTCCTGGGGGCGCTGTTGCCCCCAGTAAGAGTGTATAATGGAGTCTCCTCCTTTCTTCAGGTTTGCTGGGAAAAAGAAACCCCAGGATGGATAAGGACTTGCCTAAGGACATACAGTGTATAAGGCAAAGCCTGGATTATGAACACAGACTTGCTGATATTCTCCTACTAAACTCCATTCATTCATTCATTCATTCACTCAACAAACATGTACCAAATGTCTACAATATACCACTCAGTTATAGGTTCTGAGGATCTAACAGGGAATGAAACAGACAAAAATCCCTTCCTTCGAGGAATTTTAATTCAGTTGGGGGACACAAATTTTACCCCCATAACTCCATGGTTCTTCAGTTAAGATTTATCAAAGACCGTTTTGCAGGTATTGTTACGTTGTTCCTTGAAAAAAAAATTATGTCCAAAAATCTTGGGCATTGTTGGTGTCTAGTCTTCAGGCCTTCTTGAAACCAGCCATAGTTTATTGTGTTTCCTGTGACTCCCTGGATGGACGAATGGAGTATTCAGAGTTCCCCAAACTAATTTGACCACACAACTATTACTATTATTCTTATTATTCTTTATTCTTTTTTTTCTTGGTGAACCCATCTTGCATGATGAGTGAGCTGAGGAGCACAGGTGAGACATGCTAAAGTTAGCCATGATAGCCAATCACAGCCTAGTATGAATTAGTTCACGTATGTCTGGGTCCTGCTGTTCACCAGGGCTTTAAGAAATGGACTGTGGAAGAAGTGAGTACTGCTGTGGGTGTACGGTGTAGGAGTGCTGTCTGGGAAGTGGTCTCAGTCTTAGGGAATGGGCATTAGGAAGATATAGGAGTGGAAATTTTACAGAGAGGATGGTGAAGTTGGTCTCTGTGGATTATGACATTTTGCTAAGGCCTTGGATGGGGGCTGGGCCTGGCAACCATCTTCCAACCTGATGCGTCCTCACCCTGAACACTGAGACCCTGGAAGGCACTGGATGTGGTGGTTGGTGAGGGGGATTGTAACCCTACAGCTGTACCCACCACGGAGAGGCAGCTGTCTGACCTGGGCAGGCACTGTACTCTGGGGAAGCAGTCATCACAGCCCCGGGTTTGCAATCTGGGCTTACCAGGTTGTGATCTCAGTTTCCTCCTCTGCTAACTGGGGACACACAAGACCTACCTCTTCCCTTTTGAGAAGTGAAATGGCATATCACACTTGCCTATCCCCAGAACACATACCATGTAAGCTGTCAGTAATGGTGGAAATCATTGGCATTATTCTATCTCTCTGTCCTTTGGCTTTAATATCTCCAGTCTCAACCTCCAGTCCCCTCATCTTGGGCATGCCTTTCTCATGATTAATGATAATATTGATGGCACATCTGATGTTGGTTCCTTTCTCATGTCATGTAATTTAAATGTGACAGTTAACTCCTTGACATCATTATAATTCCTTTAAAACTCATCAGAATCTTGAGAGTCCTAGGCTCAGAGAGGTCAAGCAACTTGCCCAAAACCATCCAGCCTATGAGAGGGTTGAGCTCACTGTGGACTGTGTAAGGTTTGGGGGAAGCTGAAAGAGTTAGTGAGCACAGTAAGTTATCTAAACAGTAAGTTGCTAAGCTCCTGTCCTCTCTTAATAGAGTTGAGAAATTCACAACTCACACTTTAGTATGAATAACTGGGAGAGCTTCTAACCTATCATAGAAAAGTCTTGCATTCCTGGGGGACAGAGCAGGCAATAATTGCTGAATGAATGAATGAATGAATGGGGGAGGCTCATTAGAATTTGATGGCAGCCCTATTCAGAACCAGAGTCAAAGCCAAGAGTGAGGCTGGTAACCATAAAAAATGGTACCCCAGATGTGCGATGGCAGCTGGAGTGACAGGCAATAATGAAACAATTTGTCAGGGATACTCGTAGGAGGGGAGGAAAGAGAACATGAAATTATTTTTCCTATCTTGGCAGGAGACCAATTCTCCTAGGTTATAAAGGCAAGGGAACTTGAATTATTGATGCGATTTGGCCAGAAGCGCTGGCAGGCAGGAGCACCCATCATCCAGAACACTGCACCCAGCCAGCAGGACTGACCCCAGCGTCCGGAACTGCGGGCCCCAAACCCACATCCTCTAGGCCCAGAGAGGGGAGGGGACTGGTCCAGGACCACACAGAAAACACGATCCACATTATTGCTCCTGGGAGTGGGCATGGCACAGAGGGTGACTATGCATTTGGAGTTGCAAACATTTGGGGCTGAGTCCTGGATCCCAAGTGGATCAGCCAAGGTGATCTTTGGTGTGTGTGTGGGGGGGTGCTCTTGGCAGGGGAGGCTCTATTTATTTATTTATTTTTTAAAGATTTTATTTATTCATTTGAGATAGAGCGAGGGTGAGAGAGAGAGATAGGGAGCACAAGCAGGGGGAGCAGCAGGCTCCCACCGAGCGGGGAGCCTGACCCGAGGCTCGATCCCAGGACTCTGAGGCCATGACCCTGGCCGAAGGCAGCCGCTCACCTGACTGAGCCACCCAGGCGCCCCAGGAGGCTCTTTTCATCCTCCACTCATGCCCTCTCTATCCCCATGGCCCCATCTGTCCAGTTCCTTCTCTCATCCACATGATCCTTTCTCTACTGTTACACTGAGTCACTCCCCCCAGGAGCGAAGACGCTGTGACCACACATTGGTAGAAACTGTCGACCAGAGAGGAAAGGGACAACCTAGAACGGAAGAGGGTGACAAGGTGAAGACCTCACTCATGTTGGGTTTGTTTGCCAGAGGAGGGCACGGAGTGGGGAGAGAGGGACGTGTTTTTCCCTGCACACCTATTCATCCCCAACAAGGACCAGGGCAGTGCCATGACAGTGACCAAGTCCCTGCCACAGCCCTTTGTAGAAAGGAGAAAAAAAAGCATCTCCTGAGCTTGCTGGACACAGAGCCAGGCCCTCACACATCCATTAGGGCAGAGCTCCAGTGGCTGGGGCAGGCCCACACCACCCCCACACCCTACACCCCCAAACCTCCCACCCCCTGCACCACCACCCCTCCCTGCCCATTCCCCACCCCTCCCCCACCTGGCCCCGGGGTTGGAGTCCTGCACCTGCCAGCTCGCCTGCTGGGTGGGGCGGTGCACCCGCCTGTCCCTACTTCCTGAGGCCTCTGTTTACAGGGGCCTTAATTACAGGATTAATGGAGGGGAAATATCATGAGGTGGGCGGCCTTTCCTTTCCTTGGGAGGCCCTTCCTTTCCCTGTTGCGAGCTCCTGAATCTTCTGACAACAGAGCTAGAGGAGGCAGGCCCACGGGTCGTGACAGCTTCCTCCCAGAGGTGGCAATCTGCCCTTTGCACCCTCTGGGGACCTTCAGCAGCTTCTGGGAGGAGCGCTGAGTTTAAAGAATCCTTCTTTAGGGGCGCCTGGGTGGCTCAGTGGGTTAAGCCTCTGCCTTCATCGTGATCCCAGGTCATGATCCCGGGATCCTGGGATCGAGCCCCACGTCGGGCTCTGCTCCACAAGGAGCCTGCTTCCTCCTCTCTCTCTGCCTGCCTCTCCCTACTTGTGATCTCTGTCAAATAAGTAAATAAAATCTTAAAATAAAAGAATCCTTCTTTCGGAACTGAATGGGTTTGGCCCACAGGGATCCCACAGGCCAGAACACAGCCCTGGCCTGGCCAATAATGGTCACCATGCACTGTGACTGGGCCAGGGACAGGCACGTGACCCAATGAGAGCCAATGAGAACCAGCTCTGAAACGTTGGTGGGAACTGTCTGGTGCTGGTCTTGTTAAGTTCTGGAATGGAGACTTAGAACTTGCCACCAAAGCCAGACTAAGGACAAAATCAGTGTAGGGGGAAAGCAGGTCTGAGAAATGGTGGGGACGAGTCTAACTGTCCTATTACACAGACGTCCCCTCTGCCTTTTATCACAGGGACTAAATACCACTCTCCCCCTGCCTCTTCTTTTTCTTTTTGGCTTAAGTCATTCTAGGATGACTCCCTACCTCCAAGCTTACACTTGGAAAGGTCCTGAGCTCTTTTACTTCTCCAAACCCATCTGAGGAAACAAAGAGGACCTCACCACATCCCCTGCTCATCTCCAGCTGGGAGCTTTGGTGGGTTTTCTCTCTGGGACGGTGGTTCATTTTTTTCCTTGCCTGTTTTGGTTCAGAAGTTCAGGGCCCCTCAACCCTCTGGCCTCGGTAGGCTTTAGTGGCCACCATCTTTCTTGATCCCGGGCTCAGGCTCCTCTCCCCCTAGCATGATTCACCCTCTTGCGCAGATGAGAAGACAGAGTTGGGAAATGCAAGTTGATGACCCCAAGCTGGTGTGAAGAATCGCAGAGCTGGGATTCCAACCCAGGACTCCATGTCAAGGGCCCTTCCTCTGTCCCCCTGCGGAGAAGCAGTGCAGCCTTGCAAGACATGGATTTCTTCGTTGAGATTCAACCAAAACCTCAGGCCCACCCGCTGGGGTCTCAGGCCCCTCCCACCCGCCAGGTCACTGGGGAGCACATCCCAGTCTCCCTCCGGAGAACTCTCTTCCTGAGACCTGCGCCGCACTGCCACCTGGTGGTAGAATGTGAGAAGCACTCCCCCACCGCCCCGCCCTTGTCTGTCCGAAGACCCTTGCTCTGCCTCGGGGCAGTGGAATCGAGACCCGGACGCACTTTCTGGGAAATTAAGGATCTGATATTAGATTAGCCATCCTGATACTCCTTTTCTGTTCGCAGTATCAGCCACGGTCATGTCTTTATTCTTCTAGTTTGTTTTTACCTTGTAGACCTGGGACATTCACAAAATTAATTGCATTCTCTTTCTACCTAGGCTACCGGGGAGCTCGGAACCGAGGGACAGTCTGCTGGATTATTAGCAACTAGATAGAACCGTGTGACAGGCATTTGGAAGAGGAACTTAATCCCAGATTCCATATTCCTTTCTCTGGGACTCATTTTTCTATCTTATTTTACATTTAGGTTCCTGGCTATGCTGAGCTGTGTAAACTACCTTAACTTCCTCTTTTTTGGGGCGGGGGGGGGGGGGGCGGTGGTGGTGAAGAGGGCACAAAACAAAGTTATACATTCAGAAAGAGCTTGCTTACTTTTTGTAAAACTCAGTTTTCTTCCCTGTAAAGTAGACACAGGTGTCCCTACCTTGGTGGGTTTTTTGTGGATTTGAGGAGACACTGAGCCAATATAAGTGCCTACTTTATTCCCACCTCTCCATCCCCCAGGGCTCTTTGCTGCTCGCCTACAGCAGGCCAGGATGCATAAGGGATCCCAAGGACAGATCACTTTGTCCCCAGTCTCTCTCTCTGCTCTGCAGGCCACCTGGGCTCCCCAGCTAGAGCCTGGTGCCCAAGGGTCCAGCCCCTGCCTGCCTTCTGGAGGACTTTTGGCCTCCAGAATCTCCCAGCTCCTGTCTGCAGGCACCTCGGCATTCCCAGCTGATCTGCAGAAAGCCCAGATGCATCTCATAAATAAAGAATGTGCTGTTCTGCAGACTGGCTGGCAGGGCCATGCGTGGGTGGGAAAGTCTGGAATAGACGGGAGCCACGGGAGGTAGGGAGGATCGTATGGGAACTGCTGGCCAGGGCAGAGGATCATGAGAACCTAGGAAGCTGTAACGGGACCAGGGTCGGGAGGGAGGCTTTATGAGGCCAGAATCTGGATCTAGATTGTTGGGATTGCCTTTTGTTTCAGAGACCCTCTAGCTGTATTTCTTCAGCCTCAGTTTTCCTTGTCTGTAAAATGGCAATGATATCCATAGGTGGCGCCATCGGGCTAGTAGGCTATTGTTTTTATTTTATTGTTAATTTTTAGAAAAGATTCTATCTATTTATATAAGAGAGAGGGAGTTGGGGGGAGGAGCAGGGGTAGAAGGAGAGATAGAATCCTCAAGCAGACTCCCCACTGAGTGAGGAGTCTGATGTGAGGCTCCATCCCAGGACCCCCAGATCACAGCTGGAGCCAAAACCAAGAATTGGACTCAGCCACCCAGGTGCCCCCTAACTTCTGTTTTTATAGCATAAAGTCCAGAATGGGCAACACAGGAAAGGCGCAGTAAGTGTTATCATTTGCTCTGACCTTCCTTAGTGTCTTCCCCAAGTCTCTTGTGTGGCTTCTGCTATGGGAAGCAAGCACAGTGGGGTCAGGAGTGCATTGGTGTCTGGGGAGAGGACCCAAAGCTACAGGAATGGCGAGGAAACAGGTAGAAGTGCTCAAGGTGACAGGTGCAGGTGTTTGGAGCAAGAAGTAAAGACACCATCACTGCTCGCAAAAGGTAGATGAGTCTCTGAAAGGGGGGGTGTATTTCTGCAAGCATTTCAGGATGCAAGCTCGCTTGCGAAGGAGAGGGTGACCTCTGGAAGGTAGAAGGAGCTGGGGAGCATGGGGACACAGCGATTACACCATTAGCTTGTCCCCACTGGAATAGAGCCTTTGGGTAAGTCACTGTTCTTGCTTGGGTCTCTGCCGGTCTGTGAAATGGTTAGTCAGAACTGCAGGGTTTGAGGGTTTAAGGTTTAGTTATTTGAGCACACATACACTCAGGTCCCTCCTGGGTCAGGCCCTATGTCAAGCCCCTGGTGATGCCATGGCGAGCACACAGAGACATTTTTCTCCCATGAGGAATCTCCCAGATTGGTTGTGGAACGTGTGTGTGTACAACAGACGAAGGAATCCATGTAATCCCAAATTGAAATTAGCATCGAAGGAGAGTGGTAGGTGTCAGTCAGAAAGTGTGTGTAACTAATGGGCCTGACTTTCACCGGGAGGTCAGAGAAGGTTTCCTGGAGACGATGAGGCCGGGCAGGGCTGGGCTCGGCTGGGACGTGTGGGGCTGGAGCAGGAGCTTGGTGAGGGATGAACTCGGAATGTCAGCGGGGGCCAGCCCAGGCGGGACATTGCGGGTAAAGGCAGAGATCTTGCTTTGCCTCCTGAGACCTGTGGGGTGCCAACGGCTGTGGATGGGGGAGTGATGAGGCCAGGTTTGCAGTTCAAGATTGGAAATGTCTGCTGTGGAGGCTGGACATCCCAGGAGGGGATGATGGAGGCAGAGATGGCTGTGGCATTAGGTAGAGGAGGATGACTTGGTGGAATGTTCAAGAGGATACACCGATGGGGCTGGGGGTGCCTCCGATCTGGGGGTGAGGGCTACGGCTCCTCTCAGGTGTCGGGGTCCTTGTAAAGTCTTCCATGGGGCTTGTCTGGCTCTGCCCATGAAGGGAAAAAGCTGAGGTGGGATGGCAGGGAGGGCAGGGAGGATGGGGGAGGTGGCTGGATGAGGTCTGTGCCTTTCTCTGGCAGGAGCCGTGAGTGGCTGGCAGGCTACAGCACCTGCTGGGGCAGCTGGGAGGGCTGGGGAGCAGGTGCGGGGCGTCTGGAGCGGGTCTGTTTGCAGACGGGAGGGATGACAGCAGCACACACTCTGCCCCCCTTCTCTGTTGTCTGGACACAAAAGCCAAGACAAAGAAGCAAGGGGTGGGGGGGGGGTATGCAGGACCAGGACTCAGCTCACACAGGCGTGCCCACAGGGCACACACATGCTGGAGACAAAGGAGAGGCCCCCCAGGCAGAGGCTCAGGCAGAGGCAGAGGCAGGCACACACAGAACAAGGGAAGTCTCCCTTGACCTTGGGCAGGGCCTCCTTGTTTCCGAGCATTGCTCTGGGCACTGTGTATGAAGACGTTGGGGGAGAGCAGTGGGCCCCCAAACCTTGCCAGTCCCATCAGACTCTTCCTGAAAGGAAACAGCTGGTGGACTCCACAAAGTCTAGGATACACTCAGGTCCTGGGGATGATAAAGGAAGCAATCACGAATGTAGGGTGGGCTCGAAGCTGGCCTGTGTTTGGTCCATTCAACAGCACGTTCACACACAGGAAAAAAGACAAAGACATCTGTGGACAGGACTTGTTAGTTATCTGCTTGGCAGACAGTGCTGGGGTCTGTGGAGTCCTGAAGACCCCCTTCTAATGACCTCCCGGGAGTCAGAAGCTCCTTGGAGAGTCTCTGGTGGCCCTCCCAACAGAGAGAGAAAGAGAGAGCCAGAAATTCCCGAGCCAGTGAGGGGGCTGTGTGATTTTCCACACTCAGGTCACTGAATTCTCCCAAAAACCCTCCAAAAGAGGTGATGTTTATACAGAATTTACTGAGGCCCAGAAAGGTGGTGTTTCTTGCCCAAAGTCACATGGTGAGTGAGAGGCAGAAGTGAGATTCCAACTCAGGCCTGGCCATGGATCGGTGTCCACGTCTTGGCTGACAGGAAGGCAGAGAAGGCAAACAAGACAAAGAGTCAGTTGGCAGGGGATCTGGCAGTTCCTGGTGGGCTCTTCCCTGCTTCTGCAGACTGCTAGGGAAAGACAGATGCCTGGTGGTATTGTTTGGACACCTGGATCCAGCTGTGCCTGAAACCAGTATAGCTGTGGACTCGATTCTGCTACCTGAAACTGAAAAGATCCTGAAAACAATAGCGATTGATAGTTATTCCTGTGATGTTCTTATTCTTGTGATTTTCAGTTCTCAGTTCCTGGTACAGCGTCTGGCACTTGCTCTGCTTTTTCTTGATCTCAAAGAGTACTTGGGTCACTCATATTTACTTCCATTAGCTCCTTGATCTGACTTCTACTTGCAAAGTGGCTTGTCTCTGCCCTGGACTAGGCCAGGCTGGCCCATAGCGGGTGGAAGCTTCTCGGACTGGGGAGGTCTGTTGGGCCCAACGTGGACTCTGCTGGGTGGGATTGTGCAGTGGGTGCGTGATGGGGGAATGAATGATCCCCTATGGTAGATATCCCCTTGACAGCTTCCATGCCCAGGCATACTGGTGGCTTTATACTGCAGGCCCCTGATTTCTCTGGCCAAGGGAAAATGGTTGGTCTGCTTTAAGGACAGCTGGGAGGTGGCAAGGGGTTGATGCACAAGGAGAATCCTTTACCCATGCCAGGTAAGAGTTGGTGGTTAGCTACCTTGACCTCAAGTGGAATGGCTCAGGTGTGTCCCACTCAGTCTCTCAGAGGACCTCAAGCAGGATGGAGTCCTAGTTGCCCACAACAGCTAGTTTATTGTTATGGACTGACTTGTGCCCCCTTCCCCCAACCAAATTCATATGTTGAAGCCCTAATCCCCAAGGTGACCGTATTTGTAGATGGGGCTTTTATGGGGGTTGCTAAGATTAAATGTGGTCATAAGAGTGTGGTCTTAATCCAGTAGGACTGAAGTCCTTATAAGATGAGCAAGAGACAGGGTTCATGTGTACAGAGGAAAGACCATGTGAGAATGCAGCAGGAAGACAGCCATGGAGAGAGGCCAAAGAAAGAGGCCTCAGGAGAAAGCAAACTTGACTGCACCTTGACCTTGGACTTCCAGCCTCTGGAACAGTGAGAGAATCTTTGTAAACATCCTAATCTATGGTATTTCGTTAGAGCAGCCACAACAGACTAAGACATTCCTTAATGTCCCTATTTCCTCTCTTCACTGTCCCTAAATAATGCTTCCTTGGACCATCTCCCAAATAAGCTACTTGCACTTGAATCCCTATCTAAGGGTCTGGGATAGTCCAGATAGTCCAGATAGTCCAGACCCAGGCTAATACACCTGTCCATGCCTTATCCAGTGGGGACACATTAAGGCAGCCCCTGGGGGGCAACACAGAGGTAAGACCCTGTAAACACTGAACTCTAGTCTTCCATGGCAATGATCCTGATCCAGCAATGTCCCTTGGGGACTGAGCCAGACATTAACCACTGCTGGCCATGCCAGGGAGGGTAAAAGGACCCCACAGCGACCCCAGCACAGTGATGGGATCATTGTTCAGCTGGATGTGGGGAAGGCCCAACCTTCCCAAGGGCAAGTTGGGGTGAGCGTGAATGCAGGTGGATTTTTAGATTCTGCTTGCGGGTTTTTGAATCACACAGCGCTGGGTGCGCATCTCAGCTTCACCACTTTCTAGCTGGTTGACCTTGGGTAAGTCACTTCCCCTCTCTGAGCCTCACTTTCCTTATCAGATGAATCAACATTTCCCCCAGAGGGTGTTAGGCGGGAATGTGGATGAAGCACTTGGAACAGTGTCAAGAAAGTGGGTAAGGGGTCCACCTCATTGCCTCTGAAGGCGATTCCAGGGGGCAGGAGAATGTGGTGGCTGTGGGGAATTGTTGAAAGGCACATTCTTTCTGGGACATACCAAACGGAGCTCTCCAATGCTATACCATGCCTCCCACTGAATTCAGGGAGCACCCCCCACTCCTGGTGAGGATGGCTGCTTTGATGAGTCAAAATGGAATTTTCTGCCGGGATTGGACAGGGAGCTGCTTCCTCAGGGGACAGCTGTCGGAGAGGAGCTCCCTGGATGCCATGATGCAGGCACATAGTTTGGTCAATAACATGGCTTGAGGGCAGACTGAATCTTTCCCCCCAGCCCTTCTTCTGGAGGTGTGGCAGATGTGGTCAGGCAGTGAGGTGACGCCAGTGCTGTTACTGGTGGTCGTGAGGTCTGTATGACTAGTTTAGGTAACACGGTAAAGAAGCCCACCTGTCACTAACTCTAGAACCCCCTGACCACAGGCATTGGGACAGTATAAGAAAGAATGAGGTCCAGAGAGGTCTGGTTCCCCCCAAATTGGAAAGAGAGACTCCAACAAAGCCCTGTACACTCATGTTCACAGAAGCACAATTCACAGCCACCAAAAGATGGAAACCATGCAAATCCAGATGAATGGGTAAGCAAACTGCTGTATTCCTATGATGGAATAGTATTCAGCCATGAAGAGGAATGGAATACTGGCATGCACCACAGTGTGGATAAACCACAAAAACATCATGCTGAGTGGGATAAGCTGGAACCCAAAGACAGATATTGTACAACTCCATTTATAGAAAATAACCAGAATAGGTAAATCCATAAAGACAGAAAGAAGATTCGTGGCTGCCAGTAGCTGCAGAAGGGGAAGACGGGGAGTAACTGCTTAATGGGTGGGGGATATTTTAGGGTGATGAATGTGTTTTCGAACTAGCCAGATGTAGTGGGTGCCCACTGTGAATGTTGTAAGCTTCTATGAGGGAAACAATCGGTACAACTAAAAAGCAACTTCTGAATGGGAGAAGATACTTACAAATGATGTATCCAGTAAAGGGTTAGTCTCCAAACTACATAAAGAACTGATACAGTTTGACACCCCAAAAACAAATAATCCGATTAAAATGGGCAGAAGGCATGAGCAAACATTTCTCCAAAGAAGACATCTAGATGGCCAACAGACACACGAAAACGTGCCCACCGTCCCTCATGATCAGGGAACTGCAAATCAAAACTACAATGAGATACCATCCCACACCAGTCAGAATGGCTAAAACCAGAAACACTGGATAAAACAGATGTTGGTGAGGGTGTGGAAGAAAAGGAACCCTGGTGCACTATTGGTGGGAAGGCAAACTGGCACAGCCACTGTGGAGAACAATATGGACATTCCTCAAAAAATTAAAACTAGAACTACCTTACGATCCAGGAATTGCACTACTGGGTATTTACACCCCAAATACAAAACTCTAATTCAAAAGGATATATGCACTGCTCTGTTACTACCAGCATTATTTACAATAGCCCAAATATGGAAAAAGCCCATGTCCATCAGCTGATGAATGGATAAAAAAGATGTGGTGTATCTATATACAATGGAATATTACTCAGCCACCAAAAAGAATGAGGGCTTGCCATTTGCAACAACAGGGATAAAGCTAGAGTATATAACGCTAAGTGAAATAAGTCAGAAAAAGACAAATGCCATATGCTCTCACTCATACATAATATTTAAGAAACAAAACAAGCAAGGGGGAAAGAGAGAGAGAGAAACCAAGAAACAGACTCTTGGCTATGGGAGACAAACTGTTGGTTATGGGGGGATGCAGGGATGGGGGAAACAAGGGATGGGAATTAAAGCATGCACTTATTATGTTGAAAAAAGATAAATTGAAAAAATATTTACAAGAAAATGAAGTTGTTAGTTTGATATTATGTGAAATTCTACTAAAAAATCCAACAGGTGTGGTGGGGTTCATGAGTGCACAGCAGGATGCAGCTTACTGATGACAGAGTTGCAGCTGTGGAACCTTGCATCTGGGGGACACCCTGGTTTCTCCAGGGGCTTCTTTAGGGATAAAGAGAAACCTGTGCCTCCCCCTGCCCCGCCCCACCTTCTGGAAATGTGACCCGTGTCAGAATTCCCCTGGAACTCTTGAGCTGAGTGGCAGGCAGTGTCAGGAGCCAAAAACTATCTGTTTGCACATCCTGGTGGGAAGAGGTGAGCTGCCTGGTCCAGTTTAAAGGAGCAAAGTTTATTCTTGCGTGGATCTTCTGAGATGATAGTACCTCCTCCCCGTTGCCGTGGCAACCGGCGCTCCATCCTAAGAGGCTCAGGCCATTTTCAAGAGAGGCAGAAGAGAGAACGTTGACACTTCTCTTTGGGGTTCCATCTGGTGTTCTTATCTGCCTGTGGGCTCTCGGGGCCTGAGTTAGCTCTGTAAATGTCACCTGGAAGACGAGTTCCCAGCAAGATGGGGTGAGGATGACATTTACCATCCTGGGGTGTGCTCTGCAGTGTCCGGGGTCTCCCCACAGGATAAGGGGAGAGTCAGAGCTACACTGATGGGGAGACAAGAAGGGTGCTCCATCTAGCTATCAAACTAGACATGAATCTCAAAGGAGGAGGCACTAAATGCCTCAAGGCTGCGGGATGAAGAAGGCTCAGTGGGTTCCTAACCCTCCCCAGGAAAAAGGAGGGAATTTGCTTACCACAAAAGCACTCAACAGGTGGACAAAAAGATCATGGAACCAACTGAACCCCCGGGAGAGCTAGCTTGGGCTCTCCATGATCAACAAATGTGCTGTTATAGGAGTGGGGCAGAGGACAGCCAGGTGGATTCAGACTGGTTTTGGTATCTGCTGGATATGGGGTCTGGCCCCTCCTTGTGTTCCTCAGTTTATGGCTCATCCTGAGTTCACCTGAGTCAGACATGTTCCCTTCAGAGTGAGACCCCTGCTAGCTTCTCACGATCACTTCTTTCGCCTGCTCCTCACCCCCACCATTTTTGTCAACGCTTTCCTTGAAAGGATATCCCTAGAGCAAAAGATACTTGGAAATAGGACCATGGGCTCTTTATGGTTCATTTTTAAGAAGCCCCAGGGAAAAGGAGAAGCGTTTGAAAATCAGGAGCAGACAAGGGCCTTGATTTTTTTTTTTTTTAATCCAAAAGGATATTGGAAATGATAGGCTGATACTCAGGAGAATTGGAAGACAGATTATAAAACAGGCGGCTTGGGAATGCTTTAGAAAACGTCTTCCTTTTTGTTTGTGGTGTGAGTGACCCAGGGGAAGGTGGTAGAGCAGGTAATGGGAATATTTTGGCTGTGTCCTCTGGGCCATGCTGTGACCACATCCCATCTTGCCTTTTCTCTCAGTTTCATGTGAGTCCTCCTTCCTGGGCAGGATTGCTAGCTTTGCTAGGGCGGGGCAGTATCTCGGACCTCCCCTGGGTTCTTTAGAGCTCCTGCAATGTCTTTGGGCTGGGCACATTGGAGGAGTGCTGTGGGTTTCTTGAATGGGATTTGGATTTCCTGAAGACCAAATCGGGGGCCTGGGGGAGGGTGGCATCCCAGGGGGAGATGGACAATATGGAAGACAGCCAATAAACCTAGAACCTGAAATGGTCAGTTCAAATCCTGCCTGGGTCCCCTACTGTGAGCAGCTCTCACAGCTTCTCCGAGTCTCAGTGTCTTTATCTGAGCAATGAAGATGACAAATGCTATACACAGAACTGTAAGCATTAAACGGATGTCCTAGCATTATAATAGTAAAGATTGTGTTTTTTTTTTAAAGATTTTATTTATTTATTTATTTGACAGAGAGAGAGATCACAAGTAGATGGAGAGGCAGGCAGAGAGAGAGAGAGCGGGAAGCAGGCTCCCCGCTGAGCAGAGAGAGCCTGATGCGGGACTCGATCCCAGGACCCTGAGATCATGACCTGAGCCGAAGGCAGAGGCTTAATCCACTGAGCCACCCAGGAGCCCCTAAAGATTGTGATTTGAGCCTTTGTTGAGTGCCACGCACTGTGCTAAGTACCCCTCCCCCATGCATTTCCACATTTAATCCACATAACCCGATGAGGTGGATTCCATCATTATCTCTACTTTATGGGCTAGGAAACCAAGTTTCAGGAACGCTGTGTCCAAGGTCATCTGCCAGAGGACGTGCAGGAAGCTGAAATGGAAACCCAGGACAGGCGGGTTATAGAGGCCACTGGGACAGTCTAGCACAGTGGTGCCCAAGCTTGAATGTGCATCAGAATCCCCTGGAGGGCTTGTTAAAACACAGAGCTCTGGGCCCCACCCCAGAGTTTTCCACCCAGTAGCGCTGGGGTGAGCCCTGAGAATTCGCATTTCTCCTAAGTTCCCAAGTGATGTTGACGCCCCTGGTCTAGGACCGCTTTCTAGCATCCCTGCTCTATGGAACAGTAGGTTCTAAGCAGAGGGCCCTTCAAAAAATTAAAGACCGAACTTATAAAAAGTAGTGGGGCCAAGTGGTGTTGTGGCACTTCCAGGGGCATGAAGCCACAGGCAGGGGTTCAAATCTTCACTCCACCATAAGCTTGTGCCCATCTAGCAGGAATCATTGAGAAGCATACTCGGAGGCCACTAGGGTGAAGCACCTGGTGCTCCAGGACCAGTGTCCTGGGTCCTCCCACTACGCGGGGCTCTGGGCTTGGGCTCCCGGGCCCGCGGTCGCGCGCACCTCTCCATCAGCGCGCCCTGGGCCGAGTCCGGCAGGGCAAGCGTTGCCATGGCAGCGCCGCGGGCTGGGATGCTGGAGGCCCCGCTCGCCCCTTTGTGCCGCGGGGGCGGAGGCGCGCTCCCCCCGCTCGCGGGCCAGGACCCCGGCGGGGGTGGGGAGCGGGAGAGGGGAGTCCGCGGGGTTGCAGGGGCTGGGGGTGGCGCGAGGGGGGCCGAGGCTCGGGCCGGGGGTGGGGCTCCTCCGCCCGCCAGTCGCTCCCGCATTAAAATTTCATGGGCGCTGCAGCAGCTTACAAAGACGACGCCGGCTGAGCTCGGGGGACCGGAGGGAGGGAGGCTGCGGACGAGTGCGGGGAGGAGTTTGCGATGGGAGGCGCTTGCAGGGGCTCCCCCAGTTCTGCGCCGTGAGCCCGGGCACAAAGAGCCCTCTGCACTCGCGCCGCAGGACCGCGGACCCGAGGTAAGCCGCCGCCCCGTGCTCACAGCCTTTCCTCCCTAAGCGTCCTGGTCCCCGCGCCGCGAACAGCCTCGTTCTCCGATGTCGGGGTCCAGGGTGGGTCCCAGGGTCCCAGGCAGTGTTCAGGGGATGGAAAAGACTGACCGGAGTGCCCCCCAATTGCTGGATGGAGAGCTTCTGCCGCAAGTGCTTGTCCGGGGCGGCCAAGACCCTGGCCTGGGTGGGGCTTGGGGGCGGGAGGGGAGACTGCGCTGGGAGTCCAGTGCGAGTGGGGGTCTTCAGTCATGATCCGAGGGCGAACAAAGAACCTCCCCACACCACCCTGCCAACCAGACAGGAGGGGACCCCGGACCTTCTTGGCCCACCGGGTTGGCAGCTCAGTGGCCAAGCCTGGGACAGAGCCCGCATGGCCTCGGAACTGGGGGTGGGAGCGGGGTGCTTGAGCCCCTCTTCCCTCACACGGAGCCCACCGCCCAGTGCCTGCCCAGGCCCCATCAGTGGGACTCAGATTCTAGTTGTGCGGCGTGCTGGGTGGGTCCAAGGGGATGGGGAAGACAGGAAAACCACCTTCCTTGAAAAGAATAATGGCAATGATAATGATAAGAATAATACATCAGTTTATAGAGTGCTTACTTTATGCCAGCAACATGTCCAGTGCTTTGCACGCATTACCAGAACAGTCCCAGGAGGAGGTAAGAACCCCATTTTAAAGATGAGGACATTGAGATCCAGAGAGCATTAGGTACTCGTCCAAGGTCACACAGCCCATGATTTTGTATCCAGATAGGTAGGAGTCCAAAGCCCAGTTTATACCCCCAAACACGTCTGGGGAGCCCTCGGAACCCACCAGCTCCCTTGCCACCTCCTTCTCCCTCCTCTAGGAGGAGGACACTCTCGAGAGAGGCTGGAAATTGAAGAGGGAGATGCCAGATCTCCTGTCCCCCTCAGCGGAGGGTCCTGGGTTAGAGAAATTGCTTCTTGGACTCTGCAGGGGGAGGCCTGGGGGGCCTGGATTTCCTACCCTCATCCCAGGCCCAAGACCAGCGGCTGCCGCGCGCGCGGGGATTGCTGGCGCGCACACCCCACTGCAGTGCCGCCGCGGGGAAAACGCCCCCACCTGCTGCTGGGGGAAGGGGGTAGGGAGGGAGGCAGTAGTGCGGGGAGACGGGTGGGGAGAGAAAGGCGACAAAACGTGCGGCAAGAGGCTTTGTTTTTCTCGATGCCAACCCCAGACTGAGCGCCAACCCCGAGCAGAACGCTGGTTCTGGGCACAGTACTTCACTTTCCAAAGCGCATTCCCCTCTGGGAGCGCCTGGGAGCTCTGCGATGTCTGGGTTTGGTGGGGGTTGGTCGGGAGGGGGAAGGCGGGGATGAGTAATTCCACTTGACAGACAGGGAAACCTGAGGACAGCGGTTCTCAGACTTTAGGGGCGTTGTTTCAAATATGCAGATGTCCGTGCCACGTGGCCGGGGGGATGAGTCAGCAGGACTGGGGTGGGGCTGGGCATCTGGATGTTTACTCAGGCCCCTCCTCCCCCTCATCAAGCAGGTGGTGAGACCCTTTGTGGAATGAACAGTACCCAACCTCTCCCCCCACCGCGGCGCCTTACCGTGTCGCAGTCAGAGCAGAATGGTTTCCTCTGGGACACTTTGCCAGTGCCTCGCTTTGGGGGGCATTGAATTCATCCCGCACTGACTCATTAATTTCACGTTGAGAGAATTTTCCGGGTAACATCTCCTATGCCCCCCCCACACCAGGCACTTGATCTTTTGATGACCCTTGCCATTGAGAAAGGTTCTGAAATCTACCCTGCATCCTTCTTGCTGCATTTTTTGAGGTCCATCTCTCCACTCCTCCTGGAGAAGAGAGCTGGTCCTCAGAGCCCCCCAAAGGAACCATAATGCTTTACTGGAGCTTTAGGAGACCCACTCTGTATGCCTGGGTTAAAAATGAGAATTTTGTCATTTTGGGTGATTTTAGAAACAAATTTCATACGCTTAATAAAATGGATGATGATTGTAAAAGGTTGGAAAAAACCAATGTATTCTATCCAATCGCTTTTGTTGGACCTGCCAGTTGTTTTCTTTCTTTCTTTTTTTTAATCTTCATTTTTAAGGTTCCTTCTCTGGATCTGATAACATGCTTCCACCCGTGTCACCTGCTTTTTCCGTCCGCTTCAGTAAGGAATTAACTTCCCTCCTCTGAGCCTCAGTCCCCTCATCTTGTAGAGTGGGAATCATAATCCTTGCCTTAATCTCAATGCCTGCCTTAAAAGGCTGTCTCGAAGCTATGAAGCAGTATATACAGAGTGCCTGTAGCCAGTAGGTGCCTAATAGAGATATTATTGCTTAGTATGCCCACTGTATACTGGCTGAGTTCACTTGTGTGGCTCCTGAGTCTTGTATTGATCCTCAGTTATTTGCTTTAATTTGTATTGGGGCTGTTGGTTCCTCTCCTGGGCGACCCTTGGGCTGTTTGAGTGGGGGGGGCAGGGGGTGTTTCTGGGGCCTGGGTCCATTGTGCAAGCTCAATGGACTGGTGAATAACTTATAGGCTAGTCCTTTGTTTGGAGGGGATCCTTCTTCTAGTCTCCTGATGCCTGGCTCATCTGTCAGAGGGAACTCTGTAGAACAATACCCAGGGATACACAGGGGCAGAGGCAAGGGCCAGCTGAGAGTGACATCTGCGTCTGAGTCCCTCTCCAGGCTGATTGGATCAGATGAGGCAGGTGTCATTCCCCAACTCCTGAGTGGTCCAGGTGGGCCCCTATGAAAGCTGGATGAGTCATGGAAGGGAGGGACAGACTGAACCACTGTGTCCTCAAGGAGACAGAGCAGATAATGAATGGGAACCAACATCTCTACAATTTCATGACCTTTTGCCAGGCTTCTTGCTGGGTGCTGCCTCACGGAGACCTTTCTGGGTATTCCAGCTGAGAAACGAGGCTCAGAGAGGTGGTGTGATTAGCTCAGGATCACACAGCCCATTGGAAGGAGAGTCAGGACTTGACCCCCAGTGTCAAGTCCTGACTCTGAAACGCGTGTTTGTAACTACTATGGTCCACCATCTCTTCTCCTAAATGCCAGCTTAATCAGTTGCCTTGAGACCATGGAAGCAGCTAATCAAGGGACCTGGTGTGGTTTAGCAATTGTGGACCATTTCCCCCACAGTAGTATTAATGCTGCCGATCACAGTGCTTGAGGCGTGCACATACCCTCCCCGGGGGTCTTCTCCCATCTCACCCCACCCCATATTTGAGCACAAGTCTTCTACCCCTTTGGGGTTCCGCAAGCCTGTTTAGAATCCAGTTACCTCACGCTCTGGCTGGGTGATGTCGGAGCGAGACACTTCGGACGTGTTTCTTCATCTGTAAGTCAGGGACAAGAAAACCCAGTTTATTATTCTGTCAGGTAGGCTGACGTGCCCCCAGTTAGCCTCTGTCCTCAATATGTGTTGGTTTCCCTTCATCGTCTTCCTTTAGCGCTCTTCCCTCTCTCCCGCAGCTCAGGGGCTCCCTTGTGTGAGGTCGACTTGAATTTCTAAGCACCTCTTTTGTGTAGGCCGCGTTTGAGTTTGTCCAGAAATGGGGCTTTCCGCTGCTCTGCAGATGGGTCTGCTTCCTGCTCGCTGTTCCTGTGCTGCTCCTTATTCCCAGGAGGTGCCCGTTACTTCTCGGCACTCACTCACCCGAGGCAATTTAGGCCAACATCTCCCGTATGCCAGCTCTCTGAGCAGCAATTTTATTCCAGAGTCAGGGAAAAAAAAAAAAAAAAAAAAAGCAAAAACCCAAGAACCCAGAGGGACCCTAAAATGCAACCAAATGCATATTTCCCTGGCAGCTGTTCCTCCCTTACCAGGAACGGCACAGAGTTTGGGGGGAACAGGAATATTCCATGATGGTGTAAAGAACCGCGCGTGCAGTGGTAGTACTAACAGTGTAAGAAAATAGCATGTGAGCTCATAGATAGTATTTATCATCCCATGGGATCCTCACGGCAGCTCCGCAATGTGGGCGCCATTATTGTCCCATTTTACGGGAAAGAAGTCAGGCCCAGAGCCGGAGTGTACTTGCTCGGTGTGGCACAGCAGGATGGAACCTGTGCCTTCAAGCCCGTGCCCTGTCCAGTGCGATAAGCTGCTTAGGCTGGCCATGGCTCCTCCCAGATATCTCCCAATTTCCTGTTTTCTTTTTCTTATACGTTTTATTTTATTTTATTTTATTTTATTTTTTTTACTTAATTAGAGAGAGAAAGAGAGAGCAAGGGCGAGGAAGGGCAAAGGGAGAGGAAGAAGGAGAGAAGCAGACTCCCCGCTGAGCACGGAGCCTGACTCAGGGCTCGATCCCAGGACCCTGAGATCATGACCTGAGCCTAAAGCAAGAGTTTGATGCTTCCCCCACTGAGCCTCCCAGGCGCCGCTCCTGTTTCACTTCTGATGCTCTCCAGTGTACATGTGGGTACATATTTAGTCCCCTGCTCTTCTTTATTTTGCTTCAGTGACAGCTGGACCCATCACCCTGCCCACCCATGGGGTTGCAGACACATCGACGTGACCACTACGACCATAACAGCATCGAAGAACAGCCAGGATGACCCTTCTGTGCACCCTTGGGGTAACAGACTCCAGCTTCATGCTATGAAATCCATTTGGGTGGAAACCCCCTGAATCTTAGAGGTAGGAGGGACCTCTAGAATCTTCTGGGGTCCAACCTTTCAAGCAAGGCTTCCTTGCTGGGGCCCCTGACCTTGGCTTGCAGTGGAGGAGTGGCGGAGTAGTGGGAGCTGAGACGCCAAGGCCCTGGGGCCCCATGGAGGTCTCTGTCTGACCTTTGATTTGGCTCTTCTCCATTCTTATCCTTTGTCATTACATCAAAGGAGTTTTGAAAAATAACATTAGCGATTTAGATATAATAACATGCACTCATTCTAAGTATACATTTCAATCTGTGTTTGCCAGATGTGGACACCTGCATAACCATTGTCACAATCCACATCTAGAACACCTTCAGCACCCCAAATGTTCCCCTGTTTCCCTTCTCTGTCAGTTCCCTCCCCGCCCTGGCCCCAGCCCCAGGGAACCACTGATTGGCTTTCTAAGCCTAGAAACTCGACTTGTGTTTTCTAAAGTTCCATTAACATGGAATCTTTTGCATTTGGCTTCTTTTGCTGAGGATAATGTCTTGAGGTTCCTCCTTGTTATAGCATGGATCAGTAGTTCAATCCTTTCTTGGGTCTTACTTTACCGAAGCTTGGTGTAAATATATAACTTCGTCTCACATGCACAGTTCGATGATTTTTTGCAAATGTACCAAGTTGTGCACCCACTGTCATAAATCCATTTTAAGATATTTCTACTGCCCTGGTAAGGTTCCCCCGGACCCACTTATGGCTAATCTCCACCACCCAGCTCTTGATTTCAGATGACCCCTAATCTTCTTTCTGTCTCTGTAGGTTTGCCTTTTCTGGACATGTCACGTACGTACATGGAGTCAAACAGCACGCAGCCTCTTGTGCCTGGCTTCTTTTCTCTCTGTATTCTATCTTCGAGGTTCGTCCAAGTCGCAGCACGTAACAATCATTTATTCCTCTTTACTGAGGCGTAGCTTTTGTTATACGAACGTACGAATGTTCATCCACCCACAAGGACAGGATTTTGACTTGATCTGTGTTACTGGGGTTAAAGGCACCCGCATTTCAGGAGGCATATCCTGTTTCTGGGACACTGGTGTTACACAGATATTTCCTCGACAGGTGAAAACAATTTTGGGAGCTCTCACCGTGTGCCAAGTCAGTGGCTACACCTTGGAGCGTAATGAACATCGAGTCGCACATCGGGTATGTGGGGCTGGGGAGCCAGTCTCACCTGTTTGCGCTTAACACACATGCCTCCCTTTCTACCCTCCTAGACAGCTACCTGCTTGAATCAAGGGTTGACGTTTCCCTCGAAACCTTCATTGCCTTATGGATATCGGGGTCTGCGGAACCAGGGGAAGGGCCACTGTGAACAGCCTAGGGTCTATTAACAGAGTGCAGCGAGGTCCTGGGACAGAGGAGAGAGAAGGGATTTCCGAGTTCCTCCCGAACGTTCCTGGCCACACCCGGGAAGCCGCCTTGCAGATAAGTATTCCAGTTTACCTGCCCACAGCCTACCCGCCTGCTCTCTCTCAGTCTGTGCAGGAAAGTACAGAACCTCAGAATCCCCATGTGGGAGGGGAGATGGGTGATCAGATTTTCTAGCCCTCTAGGTCACAAACAGAGACCTTTTCCCCATTTTACGGGGCCCCAGAGAGGGTGACCGTCACACCCCTCTTTTGGCACGGAGGCTAGCATTTAGTCAACTCCACCATCAGGAACTTCTGTAGACTGGAGTTTAATGACCTCATATTGAGAACCTGTAGATCTGGGGTCAGAAGAAGTGAGTCAGATGGGGGTTGGGGACTCCTGGTGGCTCTTCTCAGTGGCCCTTTGTCATTATCATATTTATAAAGCTTGGCCCAGGGCTCCTTTACCCAGCAGTGAAGTGGGGACGTGGGCACGGTGACTCTAGGGCCACATTCTTTCCTCCAGATCTGGACCCGTGCCCTGAGTCCCAGGTGCCCGAAGCAAGCTCTGGACACATGCTAAGAGGCGCCCCCGACTCTCCTGGCCCAGCTCTGCCAGCCGATGAAGAGAGCTTAGCTGTCACCAGAAGCAAAACTGAGATATGATTCTGGGTCAGGACTAGGAGGCATTTGATGGGGGCAAAAACGTATCCGAGGCTGATCTGTAGGGCCCCCCTCTTTCCCCTCCACTGCCTCACACTGTGGGTTAGTACTGTGCACTCTGGGTGAACGTAGGGCTGGAAGGATCCCAGGGTGCAGAGAGAGAGAGAGAGAGAGGGACAGACTTCCCCGGGGCTACACAGAATGGCAAAGCTGGATCAGGACTCTGGATTCCTGACTCCATTCACTGCTTCTGCTCAGCTGAATTTGTCTTACTTTGTCCTGAGGCCCCTTCTGCAGTTTTTGGGGAACAGGGAGGTGGGTGAGGGAGCCCCCCCTTATCCCGAGGACATTCTGGGGTGGGAGGAAGGGAGGTAAAGGGGAGTGTGTCTGGGCCCAGCCTCTCTGGCCCAGGGTGCCCTTCTTCTTACTAGCAGAGAATTCTGGCCAGGCCCGGGCTGGGGGATGGGGTCTGGGTGCAGTTTTCTCCTGCGGTGTGGTTGGCTCTTTTGTCTTCCAGGATGGGATCTACACGGAAAAGGAGCTGGGAGCTGGGCCTGGGCTGCCCACGTGCTGGCTGGGTGCTTCCAGGTAAACCTGGGTAAGCATGGGGGAAGGAAGTTGCATTGAGCTTAGTTTTATGGGGGATGATCGTTCCATTGCCAGAAAGGCCTGAGGTGAGAGGGGTGGAGGGGAGGAGCCAGGTGGCTGGAAGGCTTGCTCCGCGTGGTCTTGTGGGGGTGTGCGGGATAGAATCAAGACCACCGTGGGTGGGTTATGACAGACATTTCAGTACATTCCCTCATTCAGCACAAACACGGACCAAGTACCTTCTCCCAGCGAGATTCCGGGGATCCAGAGGTTCACTCCAGAGACACAGTTCCACCCTCTCAGATCTTCACACCAGAATGTGCTTTATCACGGTCTCAGAGAAGGAGTGAGCTCCCCATCCTGGGAAGTGTGTGTGTGTGTGTGTGTGTGTGTGTGTGTGTGTGTGTACTGGGGGTGGGTGGTGCAGAAATTCCCTCCATGGGAATGTTGTAAAGGGAATCCAAACCCCCTGGGGACTCTGAAGGCTCTTTTTGCCCACTTGGACCCTGCCCCTTTTCTGCCTATGATGCCCTTGGCTTTGCTTCCGGCTCCCCTGATTGGTTTTCTGTTCCCTGAGCTAGCCCTGCCAGGGTGGAGAAACTCCATTCCCGAGTTTCTTCTAGAAGTCATTAGTGTCTAAAGCCCTGATCCCCACCCTCTCTACCCTTTCTAGGGAAACTGAGGGTCTCTGAAGGTGTCCCCCCCTCAGATGAGGGGTTAGGTTGGGGGGTGTGGAGTGCTGGGGGATGGAGGATGTGCCCTCTACCTAACTTGCTGCATTTCCCACCCCCCCCCCCCCAGGTGGCCCTTCCCGGCTGCGTCTCCAGGACTCCTGGTGTGGTCTCTCTGGAGCCCGCGTGACTCTGGACTCCGGCCACAGTGATACAGGGAGCAGCCTTTGCTGGTTTTCTGGAACTCTGGACAATTCTCGAGAGACCTCATTTTTCCCAGCTGCTCAGATGGAGCCTCAGACAAAAGGATCAAGGGCCCTTCTGGTTGGCGCTTGGCTGAGGACAGGCCCTGGCTCTGGAGGGCAGCTGGAGGGAGGGCTACGAGGGAGGCTGGCCGCCCACTGTCCCTCCGTGTCCCCCTAGACCCTGCCTATCAGACCTTACCTTGTGTGCCTGGACACCACTTTTTGGCCTTGTGCCGACCTGATGGCTCTCTGCAGCCCTGCTCCTGGGCCAAGGCCCCACGGACCATACCCTTACCAAGGCTGGGTCTGGAAGGACCCTCCAGGCTGGGGCAGGACCACAGGGATGGGAGTCAGGGTGGAGCTGCCTAGTGGAAGGGAGGCCAGACACAGCTTCGTGGGCTCCATCGCCTGGCGTCTGTCTTGCGCCGTTTGCCTTGAGCGATTCTCATTTTTGTGGGTGCTTTTTGGATGAGGTTTTTCTCTGTTGCTTTCTGCCTGATGGTCACAGGAAGGGGGCAGTCAGGGTCTGGGAGGAGTCCGGGCCTTCCCCCAGTGTGGTTGAGTTTTGGGAGACAGATGGAGAGGCAGAAGCTGTGCTATCCCGAAAGGGGAGGGTTTGTAAGAGATGAGGAGGCCCAGGTAGGGGGAGCTTGCCAGAGGGAGACAGAAACTGGGCCCTTTTCGCACCATCCAAAGGGAACAGGCTGGATCCAGCCTTGTCCCCAGGCTCGAGGGGTCAGATGACCCCAGCCAGATCTCTGATCTCTGTTCCTTATTGCACAGATCCTTGATTCTGTCCTTGGGGGACCAAGCAGTGCAGGTCCCAGGCACATGCAGCCCTCCCCTGTCACACGGCTGCACGTTCACCTCCCTGGGCACGTCTCCATTCTCCACCCTCCATTCTCCAGCCTGTCTGGGGGGTGGGGAGCGGGGGTCCAGTGCTAGCCCAGAAGCAGTCCGTGGGTTTCCATAGGCAGGTTGAAAAGCCGGTGTTCTTTTCCTAAGCGGAGAGGGAGCCTGAATTAGCTCAAGCTATCCTAAAAGCAGACCACACCCCGGGAGGGAGGCTTAAACAGCAGAAATGTGTTTTCTCATAGTTCTGGTAGCTGGAAGCCCAAGATCCAGGTGGGAATGATGGTTTCTCCCAAGGTCTCTTTCGTTAGCCTGTAGAGAGCCACCTTCTCCGTGTGTCCTCACTGGGCCTTTTCTCTGTGTGCACTTAGTGGGGGAGGGAGGAAGAGGGACCGATCTGGTGTCTCTTCCTGTTTTTCGAAGGAGTGCCAGTCCTGTCGGAGGAGGGTCCCACTCTTAGGGCCTCTTTGAGCCTTAATTTCCTCTGTAAAGGTTCCATCGCCAAATACGGTGGCTTTGGGGGTGACGGCTGCAACCTATGGATTTGCGGGGGCGGGATCCAGTCACACAGATGCTTACTGCGAAGGTGGAAAGAAGGAGTCATCTTCCCCTCAGCAGCCCCACAGCCACGGGGAGAGGGAGGGAGAGCAGACGTAGGGGACGTAGGGACTAAGAGTAGGTGACGTAGGGACCGAGAGTAGGTGACACTGTGCTAGGATGGTCCCAGTGCTTTAGGGATACAGGGAGCTGGCTGGACCAGGGCAGTGAGGAGGAGTCCCAGGGGAAGGCTGTCCTGGGAGGAGCCTGAGCTTTGGAGCCGCAGGGTGTGTCTCCCGCTACACAATCTTGAGCAAGTCACCTCACCTCTGTGAGTCCTATGTCCATTCTGTAACAGGAACCATCTGCTCCGCTGGAGGGGAGGGCAGTGCAGGAGGAGTCAGTAAAGGCTCATGCCTGCCCAGTGCAGGGCTCCTAGCGGGTTGCTCCGTCAACACTCCCATCTGTTTGGGGGTTTAGATTCAGGGCTTATCTATTTTCGGTGCTCCAGAACTGCCAGCTCGGCATCTTCTAAGCCAGAGGCACTTCCGCTGCCTGTGTTTCTTAATATCTACCTCAAATCAGCTTGGGGAGGTAGCTGCACTTTATGGTCTCCTGAGTAGCTCCAAATGCCTCCTGGGATACCCTCTCATCAGGAGTGAGCGCCTACCATGGGCCCTTTTTTCCTGTGCTGGTTGCTTGCAGGGGGATATAGGTGAAGCTCTAGGCATGATTGAAACGTACAGGATGGCACCGCCAAGCAATTGGAACTGGAGGACTGGAGAAGCGGGCAGAGAACAGTCCACTCAGTCATAGGTTCTGAGTGCTCGGGGTTGGGGGGTGGGAGTAAGGTCCCAGAATCACCTGGGCAGTCTTCCCAGGAAGGTTTTGAAGGATGAGAAAGATGTGGCTTAGCTGACAGCTTCCAGGCCCCTGGAAGAGATTTGCAAAGTAAGTCCTAGGAGATACCATTGCTCTTACCAAAAAAAAAAAAAAAGTTCAAATTCATCCAGTTTCTAAAATGCAGGACTTACCAGAGCCTTTAAAGTGCCAATGGGAATCGTGAGTACTCAAGGACAGGCAGGATTCAGTGTTCTCCTGTTTTATGGCAATAGGGCCTTTTTCTTATGGGGCATCATTCAGAACTGAGGGGGCCATCTGGTGGGCCTTCTGTGGAAAAACTACAGCTGGGATAGGAGATGACACAGCCTGACACACTCAGGGGCTTTATAGCAGTGGCTGGAAAGGCAGTAGACCAGGAGGGGCCAGGGGAGTTGGAACTCAGTTCCAGGAATCAAGTGAGCTCTGTGCAGTTTTGGTGTGGGCTGAAGAGGAAGAGGGCAGGCCAGTGGTCTGAGTAGCTGGAAGCCTGGCACTTGGTGGAGGAGGTGTCCACTGGACACGGTACCTCTGGGCTTGATGCCACTGGGGCATCAACCCTTTTGTGGGAAGATGCTGGTGTGTGTGCCCGTGTGCCTGAGTGTGACAGGATCCAGCCTTCTGGGAAGGGGCTGACCAGAACCAGGCAGGGGTTTCCGGCCAGGACCATCAGGGTCTCTTTTCAAGGGGAGGGCCCTTGAAGCCCACAGCCGAGAAATCGCAAAGCAAAACGCTCTGGGGTGGGGGCCACAGGAGAGGCTTCATTCTGGGGGGCTGAGGAGCATGGAGGCGGACCCCCTGCCCTGGTCAGGCCCCACTCCCTGGCTGGTGGGAACGGGAGGCCTCCGGAGCCGCAGCTGAGGGGCCGGGGCCGTGTTGCATGGTGTGATTAACCTACTAACCCAGGGCTCGGCCAGGCCGCTGCGGGGTGTGATGAGGTGCCTGGCCTTCCGCCAACTGACTAACCCACTAACCAGGCCCCAGCATGCCCTACTAACCCCCTGCAGCCAGACCCTACTAACCTTGCAGCTCATGGGCCTTCCAAGGGGCTGGGACATGGGGGCAGACGACGCTCCAGAAGGCCCTGCCCGTGGCCTGGGATCTCTGTGCAGACCCACATTCCAGGACAGGGCGCGCGAGCAGGACTCCACAACTCTGCCACTTCCTGCTGGGCGATTTGGAGCAAGTCACCTAACCTCTCTGAACCTGGTTTCCTCAGCAGCAGAGGGGGGGCTATGATCTTCACCTCACAGGCTGCGGTGAGGAGTCCTGTGAATATAAAGTTCTTGACATGTGGCAGATACTTAAAAAAAAAAAAAAAAAAAAAAAAAACGAGTGAGGGTTGGGGGTGGGAAGCCCAGAAAACCTGATTGATCACGTCCCCTGCCTCGGCCCTGGTCCCTCTGGGTGTTCTGCACACAGAACCTTCTGCCTGGGGCCAGACACTCGCTTTGAACCCTGTCTCTTCCCACATTCTTCCTTGTTCCAAGCTTTCTTTTTCTGTAGGCAGCTCTTTTGTTCGATTACTAACCTGTCTAACTCCGGGGGCCCCTCAACTGCCCCCTGCCCATCCCTTAACCAACTAATGGACCTGTGTGTGTTCTTCCTTTTCTCCTAGTGACTCCTGTGTGTGTCTGCTGAAGTGCTCCCGTTCGCTGGTGCTGTGCTCTGACTTACTAACCCAGCCCCTACTAACCTCGTTTTCTCTTCTTACTAACCTCAGCCCTGCCGAGCTCTGGGCACCCCCTCCTTTTGGCAAGCAGAGTTCCTGGGGTTGATCCTGCACACCGATGGCCCACTTTGCTGCCTCAATTGGCTGTGAGTTCAGAGTCCACTGGACCAGATCTAAGGCAAGGGACGGCCGTGTTTACCACACCAGTGGCCCAGAGGAGGCGGCGGTCATGCGGATGTAGGAGGCCCGCCTCCGAGCGTGAACATCTCTCCTTTGTGCTGAAGTCTGGTGGCCACTGGGAAGGGGCGGGACCAGGGAAACCTCTGGGATGTGAGTGGGGAGGCCTGTGGGTCTGCAGCATGGAACACTGGGCTCTTCCCAGCCAAGGGGCAGAGAGAAGGGGCCTGTGGCCTGTGTGTCCTCCTTCGGAGGGAAACAAGGGTGGAATTGACTCCTTCGGAAAGTGACAAGAAGAGGCATGGTCCTACACAGGAAGTCAATGGGGGCGTGTGCCGCCCCCGGAAGTCAGTGAAAGGGGGCGTGGTCCACACCAGAAGTCAGTAAGAGGAGTTCCTGCATAGGAAGTCAACGAAAGGGGTCTTTGCCACACTGGGGATCACTGAGTGGAGCATTTAGTACAGGAAGTTGGCCAGAGGGGCATTTCTTAACCGGAAGTCAGAAGTCAGTAAGAGTGGTTTCTCCCCTTATCACTAGGCATGAGAAGGACAGGCCGAAAGATCAGTGAGAAGGGCCCTTCTTGCAACAGTAGTTGGCTAGAGGGGCCCTTCCCCTCCCTGAAGCCGGTAGAGAGGAGTTCCCCACACCGGGAGTAGATATGGGCCATTTTTCACACCGGAAGTCGTTGAGAAGTGCTGTCCACATCAAGAAGCTTGGGAAGGCAAGGAAGAAAACAGAACTACCGTGTGTTCAGGGGTTCGCAGGGGAAGGAAGTAGGAAGCAAGACGTGAACCCCAGGGCCCCCCAGGGTCCTGCAGTCCCTCAGGCCGGCCAGAAATTAATCCCCGGCTCCCTGTCCTGTTCCCACCCATGGCGCTGCCCCAGCTTGCCTTCCCCAGAGCCCGCCAGCCGCTACGCCAGGGCCACACCTGGGGGTGATTTTATGCCTCACCTCCAGTAGGCACCTTGGTCTGTCTCTGTGGGCTAATCTCTGGCTCCTTTGTACTAACTCTTGCTCTCACCCAGCTAATCCCTGCCTCGCTCTGGCTGCCCCTTGGGGGCTGCCCACTAACAGCCAACCCTGCCCATCTGGGGGGCTCCAGGCTCCCGGCCTGACTCTGACCGGCTCTTAATTAACTTCTCCTTCACCTTGACTAACTCCTGCGCTCCTGGTCTGTTCCTTTCAGCGGTAACTAACGGCTTGTGGATTTCTTTCTGACTAACAACAGGTCTAACACTACTTGTTGCTATTACTGTTAACAGCTTCGATGTCGGCATGGCTGGGATGGGGCTAACGCAGGTCTGGAACGTGACTAACCCCGGCAGAGGTGTAGTTTAGTAGAGTTGGACTTGGCTTCTGCTCTGGTCAGAGCTATCTGTAGTCAGTAAAGATCGGGGGATTCCAAAGGAGGTGCTAGGGCTGAGGTGTGGCCCAGGCATGGGCAAAATGGTACCCACTGAGGGTGGGATCAGAAAGCGTGGTGAGCCATGCAGGGTTATAGCTGCTGGAATCCCATCAACCTCTAACAGTCTGCATTTGGGTTCTTTTAAATAATCTTATAGCTGCTGTAGGCCAAATGGGTGGATGCAGCTCTTGTGGGCTTCAGCACAACTGTCTGGTGTGGACAGAGGACATGCCATTATGCATGGAATCATTGGTCACCAGGCCAAGACCTAGACTCCTTGATTTGGGGACTTGAGGTTTTTGGAAGTTCCAAGAATGAAGCTTAGGATCTGAATATTCAGAAGGGTTTAGATTCCATCGTCCATTCACACCTTAGTGTAAATTAGCTCAGCTTCCTCTTTTGTCTTCTCTGCAGTGTGGCTGCACTGAGATGTGAGTTTGGCTGGAAGGGAGTTTGGTTTGCTTCATGGCTTGGGGAGGATCCTTTGGCAGCAGAGGAGGAGAGCCCCGGGGTAAGGGGATCCTTGGCGGGGGAAAAGGTAACATCAGGTCGAGATGGGGATGGGAAGAGGGACCATTTTGCTGCCCCAGTCTGGTAGTTTGGTTCTGTGGGAGAGGGTAGTTCACAGCAGGGCTTGGAGAACTGGATCTGTTCAGGGCCAGGGTCAGAGGCTGGCCTGGAGACTTAGAGGCAGGTTGCTTGTGTCATTGAGCGCTCTGAAAGCCATGGGCTTGGAACAAATCTAATGCACCTGGCAGTGGGGCCTTAAGGGAGGCCTGAGCTGCAAAGGGAACAAGAGAGGAGAATCCATTAAGAAGAGCTTGGGGAGGCAGCCTGGGTCATCACAGGGACCGACAGGATGGATGGAGCGGCAGTGGGGGAAGCACCTCTCTGCTGCCCTCTAGTGGCCACCCCGCCCATTTCTCTGGAAGCAGGAAGCTTGGGCACTTGGCTTTCCGGGAAATTCTCTTTATTCAACTGCAAAGATCTTGATGTTGCTGAGGACCTACCGTGTGCCCAGCACTGCTCTGGGTGCTGGAATCCACCTACAGGCTCTTCCATCTGGTGCTTGTATAGCTCAGTGGGGGAGTTAGAGAAAACATGTAATGCAGTGAGATGGGTGCTGTGTAGGGCTGGGCAGGGCTGTGGAAGCACCCAGAAGGCGGACAAAGTTGCTATGCACCTAGTTCATGTCAGGCGTGGTCCTTGGTGTTGTGAACAAGTGCTGATTAAGCCCTCTGCTCTCCAGGACATTTCATGCTGGTGCATCGGGTGGGTGCGGGGTAGAATGGAGTGTAGGCAGTCAGGGCAGGCTTTCTGAATGGGAGACATCTAAGCTGAGCCCTGGTTAGGTGCATTGGGGTTGAGTTCCAGGTAGTGGGAATGGCAGACACAAAGTTCTGGGCATTGGAGAGGGTCGAAGAGGTTCAGGAAGGTTCATGGGGAACGTAGCAGGAGTCAGATGGGACATGGACAAGCACCAGGCCCTGTTGCCAGGGAGTTTTGGGTTTGTGTTAAGGGCAATGGGGAGCTATGGATGTGACCTGAGGAGGGGAGGGTTGGATTTGAGTTTCAGGCTAACAATTTGGCTATTTCAGCCCAGGTGGAATTCTGAGGAGCTTACAATGTGTTCTGGTCAATTTTAGATAAGTGATAAGAACCTGAAGCTAAGGGACCCTTAGATCTGTTGTGAGATAAATAGAATCCCGAACCCCTTGGTCCAGCTGCAGTTAGTGCTGCAGTGACTGGAAAGCCAGGAAGGGGCTTGGCTGGGGTGACAGGGACAACTGGGAGGAGGAGCAGCCCTGAAAGGGGCTTACCCCAGCCCTGGGGGTATGCGCCTCCCAGGGAAGCTCTGAGGAGATGTCCTCATGGGCTGCAAGTCTCCAGGAGAACCTCACCTGCCCTGTGTGTCTGCCAGAGGGACACGCTTGTGTAGGGTAAGCTTCCGAGCGGCAGAGCCTGGTCCCAGGGAAGGAGAAATGTGTCATGGGGGGGAACAACTCTTCTGGAGGTGGAAGGAGAGGAACTACGCCCCCTTTGAGACAGATGGTGGTGATGGTGAGAATCCAGGATTCTGTGTGTGAGTGTGCATGTGAGTGTGTGTCCATGTGTGCACGCATGTGTGTCCTTGACTTAATACCAAAAGAAGCTGATCCCAAGTAGGCACAGTCTGTTTACCCTTCCCTGACCCAAGCCTTTGATGTTCACTCTGGGGTCAAGTCCACTGAACATCAAGCTCGTTAGGAGGAGGACTGTATGAGCTGAGGAATGGGTGGCATACTGTGTTCAGGGGGTGCCTGGGGTGGGGGACTGGTCCCATCCCAACAAAGCATCCTGAAGTTCCTTCTTGAGAGTCTGTCCAGGGACCCACTGTTTTACTTTAACCAGAGAAGACACTTTCTGTGTGGGGATGCACGTGTGGGGATAGATACTCTGCTACAAATTAAAGACCAGATTCTTATATGGATCCAGCAGTGGAGTGTGAACTTGGCTGTTTTTACCGATGAATGTAGCTTCCGTGTAAATACCATTTTGATATTAAAAACTGACTTCACACCTGAAGGATGGTTGTTGCTTAAGAGGCAGGAGGGATGCCTATGAAGTTCAGGGGAGGGTGGGGAGCCAGGGACATTTTCGAGGAGACAAAGTGGGTTCTCATCCTTTTCTTGAGACTGATCTTAGAAGTCAACATGATGGGGCCATTCCTCTTTATTTTCCATTGTGGGAAAATACACACAAGATAAAATTTATCATCATAACCATTTTGAGTGTTACAATTCAGTGACATTAAATACTTTCGCAAGGTTGTACAAACCATCACCACTAATGATATTTTAAAGAATAGCCTTAATTTTTGCCTTGGACAATGCTTCAGAGAAAATCTGGGTTCTTGTTACCTGGGAGCTTATGGTTCATTGGGAAGGCAAATAATTCCTTGGAGACAGAGAAGAAGGAGAAAGAGTTCAGGGTATGGGTAAAGGACTGGCAAATACATGGCACAAATGTCACTGATCTCCATTGCAGCTACTGTGGCAGACATTGCTAGTCAATCACCTATCTCTCTTTGGGAACCTGGACGCATCTTCAGGATCTATCTCAAAACAGTCTTCTAGGCAGCTGGGACCATTCTGTCAGGGTAGCTTTAAAAACTTAGAGTCAGTCCTAGGATTGAGATCCCTGACAAACCTCCTTCTGAATCCCAGCTTTGTCCTTTCCTACTATGAGACCTTGGGCATGACTCGCCTTCTCTGAAGAATGGGGACCGCACTCTCACCTGAGAGGACATCTCAAGGGAGTGTTCTTGCAGAGCTGAGACAGACCCTAATCCCTTACAATTGTTCCTCTGAACTCTCATTCTAAGTTAGCACCCATGGGCACCTCAGTGGGTTAAACCTCTGCCTTTGGCTCAGGTCATGATCTCAGGGTCCTGGGATCGAGCTCTGTATCAGGCTCTCTGCTCAGTGGGGAGTCTGCTTCCCCTCCTCTCTCTACCTGCCTCCCTGCCTACTTGTGATCTCTCTTTGCCAAATAAATAAATAAATAAATAAAAATCCTAAGTTAGCACCCGATGGTGGGACAGACCCCAAGGGAACCATCACAGAAGAGGTCAGGGGACATGAGGTGAGAGAGGGCAATAGGGGGAGGCTTCCTGGAAGAGGTGACACACAAGGGAAACCTTGAAAGATGGGAAAAATCAATCAGTTGGGATAAAATAGCCCTGGCAATGCAGAATATTTCAGAATGGCTCCTCCAAGATTCATCAGACTAGTTCTGGCAGAGATGGGGGTATGGGTGTTGGGCAAGGCAGGGTGGGCACTCCAAAAGAGGTTACGGCCTGAGCCACAAGGTGGAGGCTGGCTTGTACAGCAATGCTCAACGTGCTAAGAAGAATCAGGGACTCTCAGGGTTGGCAGGACTTGACACCCAGGAGAGGCAAGTCCCTCCTGATTGGTGAGGAATGGGGGAGGGGTAGAGCTCAGTGGTCTTGCAGAAGCTCTGGACATGGGGCTGGGGATGAGAAGAGCCTGATGTGGGGGGAAGCAGAAGCAGGGGACAGTGGCCAGGACAGCACTCTGGAACTGAACCTGCACACACACATACACATACCACCTCCCAGCCCCACGTATAATTCTCAACACCTCCTGCCCGTTCTATGACCCAGAAGGACACTGGCCCTGTGCCTGCAGTCCTGGCTTCCAGTTTTAATTCCATGGCTGTCCCATCTGGGTGATCTTCAGGAGTTGCTCTCTTTCCCCCAGCTTCAGTGTTTTCTATAAAAGGAACAAGTCCACCGAGGGGACCTGAAAGGTTCTCCTGTCCTTGAAGGATTAAAAGATGTCTAACTGGAAGACAACCTCCTCCTAGACCTCCTAGAGGCTTCCAGACACTTGCTGGTGTCTTTCCAACTCCTTTTTCCTTTCTCCTCCCCCGCCCCACTCTTCACCCAGCAACCATTCACTGAGTCCTTCCTATCCACTGGGCACTTTCCTAGGCTCTGGGAAGCCAGGCCACCAGCTTTCTGTCCCTCTATCCCACCTTCCCTTTGCCTGGGATATACGTCCCTCTGCTTTTCACACTGTTAACTTCTCATGGCCCTTGGGTCTCAGGTCACAGCAGAATGTCACCTCTCCAGAGATGTCTCCCCCCTGACTTCTCCATCTATAGTAACTCTATCAGTTCCCAAACATTCTGGTTTTGGGACCCTTTTATACTCTTACCATATAAGAAATGGTTGGTCCCCAGCTGGGATGGGCACTGACCATTTGAAAAGCTCAACTAGCTCCCTGTTTCATTCATTCCAAAAAATGTTCTTGACACCTGACTCAGTGCTAAGCATGATGCTGGGTACTCAGGGTATAGCCACAACGCAGGCAGGCATCATCCCCATGGTGATGTCCTGTACATGAGCCCATAGATATGAAATCACAAACTGTGCCCAGGTCTTCAGGGACAGGGAACACCTCACAGTGATCAGGAGGAACAGGAGAGAAGAACTGGTGTAACGAAAGTCTACCATGTTAAAAACAAAAAGGGAGGTGCTTTAAAAAGAATTGTTTAGGGGCACCTGGCTGACTTAGTCAGTTGAGTGTGCAACTCTTGATCTTGGGGTTATGAGTTTGAGCCCCAAGTTGGATGTAGAGATTACTTAAACATAAAATCTTAAAAAAAAAAAAAAAGTCTTGTTTATCCATTCACTGAAAAAAATAACAGTAAGCTCATGGCTTGCTAATGTAAATAATGCATTCTTCTTTTTTTTTAAACTAGGCTCCATGCCCAATGTGGAACCAGCATGGCAGGGCTTGAACTTACCACCCTGAGATCAAGACCCGAGCTGAGATCAAGAGTCACTTGCTTAACCGACTGAGCCACCGTCATGTGTTAGGTGCCCCTAAATGTGTTAGTACCCTTAACACATTTCTTATAAAAATAACTTTGTTTTCAAAACAAAATAAATTCAGTGAGAAACTATTTCACTTTTTTGGGGTGGGGAGTAAATCTCTGTTGGATTCTGTTATCTGCTTCTGCATTCACTCTGTTGCAATGTCGCATGTCATGTAGCCTTTGGAAAACTCCATCATACACTCGTGACAGAAGGAGACGAAAAAGAAATTGATGTCTCACTTGGACCCCAGATCTCCTGACCATACCTTGAGAATCACAAGACCTGTTTAATACTTGCTTTTCTTTATTAAAATGCATGCCCATCTGAAATGACCTTGCTTACTTGTCTGATTCCTTGTTTGCTGTCTATCTCTGGTCTTGGTTTTCTGCCTGTTTCTGGAAGGCTGCTGGACGAGTGGAGGGAGGACGGATCTCGGATGGAGCTCTTTCTTTGTAGGTGTTCAAAGCGGCCGACCCAGAGCTGGAGTTCTTCAGTATGACCAGCAGATGGTGGTGTTGCACCAAGACAAACCTGGTTATTCTCTCGTGCACTCGGGGATGATTTGTTGCGGGGGGCGGGGGGGCGGGGGGGCGGGGGGGGGGGTCCGGGAGGGGGGCGGGTGTTTACTTTTCGAATCCCAGAATTTCAGGTAGGGGAAGAGAAAAGACTGGAGATAATACAGCTGAGGGCAGCAGCTTGGAAAAAAACTCTGCTAATTTCTGTTCTGTTGAGGGCTTCTGTTCTTAACAGAAGCCAAGCCAGATTGACTCTCCCTCTTCAAACCTGTTTTCTTCTCTGAAAAACAGGCAAACTCTGACTCTGGCTTCATTTCACCATGCTTCTCTTGACAAAGGTCACTTTATTGTGATCGCGCTGGTAACTCAGTGTCTTCTAACGCTCTCCCTTTGAGGTCTAGAATATTCTAAGGGCCAGTGGTGGGCTCTACCTATAAGAAGACGATGTTTCCACATTCTACCTCTAAAACACTTGCCTTAGCCCACCTGGGTTGATGAGATGGTGGTGACTATTTTCTGAGTGCTTCCTGTAGGCAGAGTCTATGCTAAATGGTTCATCCTTGTTGATCACAGAATGCTCATGACATTTGAGAGGTTGGTTTCACTATCCCCGTTTTTGTAGGACACTGGAGCTCAGAGAGGTGAAGAGACGTGCCCAGAGACACAGAACTGGAGGAGGGGGTAGCCCGTGGCAAGTGTAACCAAACTGCTGACTCCATCCTCTCAATAAGGTGGGCCCATCCCTCCCTCTACACCGGCTTCTCTCTCTCATTACTCCTTCTTCTTGTGAGGTGTTCAGTCCTCGGACAGCTGAGGACAGCTCATGATTTCATATCTACGGGCTCACGTATGGCCTCTTCTGGTCTGTGAGCTCCGCAGGGAGCCTGCTTCGTGGCTGTACCCCAGGCACCCAGCATCGTACTTGGCCCCGAGTCGGGGGTCAAGGCTCAACCCAGAGGCAGCTGAGCCCTGCGAGTGGGCGGCACCCTGGCTGACTCAGGAGCAGCCAGATCCACCCTTCACTGGCCATGTGACTTAGGGCTTCCCCCCGGGCCTCAGTTTCTTCGTCTGTAAAATGGAGATAACTCCGTCTCCCTCTCAGAGAGGTTGTCATGATTCAGTAAGAGGGTGGATACAAAAATGTCAGCATGGGATGAGCCCCCTCCCTCCCCTGCGGGTTGTCCTGTGTCCGGCAGGAAGACAGAGCTGCCTGAGGATCAAGTGGGGGAACCACTGGACCAAGTTACCAAGCAAGCTGGCAGGCAGCCCAGTGGGGTCTTGGACCTCCCTGTGTCCCCAGCTCCCAAGCCGGTGCATGTGGGCACCCCAGGAGCTCAGGCAGGGCAGCCAGCTCCCTGTAGGCATTTCTCACCGGGCCCATGGCAGCTCAACAGATTCTCCAAGCAAAGTTCCCCCAATAAGGCCAAAGTCACATGGTGGGAGGGGGTGCCAGAGCCCCCTCTGGGGAGCTGGTGCGGTTCAGCTGAAACACAGCTGGCTTCCCAGTCCCAGCACCAGGGGCTTCTCCTGTGGGAAGGAGGCCTCCTCCCAGAGAAAAGCTGTGGAATGTGAGGAATGTGCTGGAACCTCCAGCCGGGCCCATGATGGAGGAGGCCTTGGAAGCCTAGGGTGGTGGGGGCATTTTCCCAGCCATCTCAGGGCCACTGGGGAGCTCATACCAGACATCACCTTTTGGCACTGGGGTCAGGCCTCAGCCTCCTCAAAGCTTTCCCAGGTTCTCAGGCTGGGAGTGCTGGAGCCCCTCCTGGGGTCGGCGTGGCCTCTGACCTCAGCCTATCAGCTGCACCAGCACCCTGGGGTCTGGGCTGGGCCCTGTGCAGGGCATGATGTGGAGGGGAAAACCTGGCTGAGCTCTGCTCTGGGTCACCTCGAGGTGGGAAAGATCCAGTTTCAAATCCTGATTCAGATGCCGTGTCACCTTGGACAAGTCACTTCCCCTGTCCAAGCCTCTGTGTCCCCATTTGTAAAACAGCGGGACCTCCTTCTTGGGAGATTGGCGAGGGAACTCCGTGCACATGACATTCCTGGTGCAGAATAATATTCCTGGTGTACAGGAGATATTAGTGATTACTGTCGCTGTCTTAGGGTGTATATTACAGAAACGGCTGCCACCGGATCTCCCACGCTCCCTGTTGGGAGCCAGCCATTCTGCTGACCAGAGCCTGGGGACAGTCCGCAGCCATCCACAGCCCTGGACACCCGGGGCCCATCAAGCCACCACTTGGAGGTGGATCCTTTAGCTCTGGCTGGTCTGTCCCAGCTGAGGCTGCACGGAGCAGAGACAAACAGTCCCCGCCAAGTCCGGCCCAAATTGCAGGTTCAGGAGCACACAAAATGGTCCTGGTTTCAAGCCACTAGGTCTTGGAGAGTTTCCTTAGGCAGCAATAGGCAACCAATACAGTTCCTTTTAAGAAACCTCTCTGTTTCTCTTCTTTGCTCAGCTTAACTCAGGGGGTCCCTTCTCCCCCTACCGCCCCCCCCCCCCCAAGCCTGGTCCCTGGCCAGCAGCTCCTGTCTCAGTGGTGCTGAGTGATTGCCCACTGGAAAAATCTGGGAGGCATCCTTTCCCCTTCCCTCACCTTCTGCTGCGACCTTAGCCCAACTTCTGTCATTTACCCCCTAAATATCTGTTGATTCTGCCCACTTTTCTCCCTTCGTCTGCCAAGACACCTTTACTTCTGTCTGGGGCGGTGACGGCAGCCTCCTTGCGGGCCTCCCAGTTCCTCCTGCAGAATGGGATTCTGCATATGTAAATGATGCATGGAGCAGGGGAAACATGGGCGTGAGATTGTGTGTACGTCGTGTGCTGGGTCTCAGCGGGTCACCTTCATCGGTCTCTTCCTGGCCTGTCCTCTTTGCTTCCCAAAGCCCAGTGGGGAAAGAGAACCCCTGGACACCACATCCCATCTGGGCTGAACACCCCACTAGGCAGGGTGGGGGACAGACATTAAACATGTTAGCTGTTTCTTGTGCATTGCTATGACAGAAGTCAAGGTGGCAGTGGGCCAGTAGCCTGGGTGTAGACAAGGTCAGGGGGTGGGATTTGAGCTTCTGGGAAAGAGTCAGCTACATGGTATTAGGAGGAAGGGAGTATCAGGCAGGGGGACCAGCAAGGGCAAAAGCCCTGAGGTGGGAAGGAGCTGGTATATTGGGGGGACAGAGACAAGGCAGGGACCCGAGAGGCTGGGGGGACGTTAGGATGGAGGGGCAAGATGGGGAGTCCAGCAGAAGGCTGCGGCAGGGGTGTCTGCATGGGCATAGCTGGATGGAGACCCCTCTTTCCTCTGCTCTGGCTGCCTATGCCTGTGACTTTCAGTGGTCTCTGACCAGATTCCTTGAAAAGGCGCTCCCTCCCCATCTCCGAGGCGAGGATCTCTCTTAATAGACTCCCTTTCTTCTGGAAACCCAGCTTAGCTGCCCAAGTGAGGTCTTCCCAGCACTGTCTTAAAAGCTGTGATTGAGCCATTTGTCACTGTCACACCCTTTAATCCTGGCCACGTCCCTGCCCTTACCCCATCCTGTCTGTCCTCTTTGGAGGGACCGCTTCCCTGACAAGGTGGCTGAAAAAAACAAAGCCCATGTACACAGGACTTGTATTCTTGTCTGGAACGATGGGCCATCTGACCTCCGGAAGGTCACTTCACCCCACTGAGCCTCAGTTTCCCGTCCATGCAAGCATTGCAGCGTTGCCAGATTGGTTCAAGAGGGCGATCGGTAGAGGGTCCGTGCTTTGTGAGACGCCGTTTAGAGTCGGGGAAGCAATTCACGTGATTTATGCGTGATTATCCCAGTTGGTTTTCCCAACTGGGTTGTTAGTCTCTTGAAGGGCAAAGACAATGCCCAGTGTCTCCTTGTGGGGCAGGGGGCATGCTGTATATACCATTGGTGCCCATTACAAGGGACCCTTTATGGAGATAAAGTGTTCTTCAGCCTCACCTGGGAAACCCCTACTCCATGCCAGCACCACCTGCCCCGAGATGACATCCAGCAGACCTGGCTTTCCTTGGGTCTCACTGGACCTGGGAGCAGCTCTCAGCCAAGCTGCTCAGGGCTCTGACTTTTGTTTCCTTGTGTGGATCTTTCTATCCAGTCAGGCTGGTATGTCTCCAAAGGAGGTCCCCAGACTTCATGAGAATTCCCGAGGACAGCGTGTTCTTTACAAATGCAGACCCCTCTGACTCAGAATCTCAGAGGGCAGACCCAAGAGTCTGACTTTTTCACAAGCTGCCAGCCAAGTGATTGTTCTGTTCACAGATGTTCTGAACCACTCACTGCATCGCAGGTTGAGCTGCTGGGCAGGGGGAGCTATATCTCATAGACCCCCCAGGATCCCAGGGTCCCCACAGCCAACTCCTGCCCAGGAACTGTGTTTTGAGTGAGGGAATGAGGTGTTAGCAGGGATGTACGTGTTTGAGTGTGTGTGTGTGGGGGGTGGGGTGACTATTCCTCCCCTGCCTTACCAATAGTCCCCAAGATGGGCACGAGATCTCACCACATTTTCTGCCACCGGGAAACTTCACCACTAAGGATTCCCCCTACCCCGGCTGTATAATCTGTTCATTAATACACAGTATTGTAAAAGTGATCTATAATTAGATGCTAACCGAGTTTGCCGGAAAATTGGGTGGGCGAGGTCAGCAAGGTAAACCGGGAGCCAGCTGATTGTTATGATCAATCAATAACCTATTTATTCCCCAACATTTCTATTAACCTCTGCCAGCCAATCACAGTTTCAATTTGAAAGGCTGGGGTCCGCTTTGCTGACTGGACAAGTCTGATTGAAAGCGGGCCCCTGACACGACCCCAAGGGCGAAATCCAATTAAAATCATTTTCACTTGTAGATTAATATTTTTAGCATGTTCTACATCCTGGGATTCATCATTTCTGGCAATAACTAATGTCTTGTGACACGAGCAGGTGGATTGGCACTGCCATAAATAATAATTGTGATTAATTAGCTCATCACATCCTAGGGTGGCTTTGGGGAGGTGGTCAGAGCAGCTTCTGGGAACTTCTCCCACCAAACGCTGGTCGTGGGGACCCCTCTGAGTCAAGACACTGGAATGGCCTTTTCTAGGTGGGAATGGAATTTATTTGTCTCTGGCTCTGACTCCCTCTTGAAACTGGGAACTTCTGCTCAGATGTGTTACCATCTGAGCAAGGCACTTAACTGTCTGGCATATCCGGTTTCCCTTCTTTGGAGACTGGGTCTTAATTTGCCCCTCCACATTTTTATAGCAGGAACTGCCACATTTCTGCAGCATGGCCTCATTTTTGGACGTTGTTGATTGAATTAGAGGTTGGGATTAACCTATGAAGCTCAGCCAATGGAAACTTCATAGCTCCGCCCCTGGATGCTGTTGATTGGACCAAGGGTCGGGTCCCCCCCAAACTGGCCAATGAAAGCCTTTTTTTTTTTTTTGATTTTGGAATTACTTTGAAGGAAAGAGGTCCTACTAGCCCAACCCAGCAGGATATCTGTTGCCTGCCATTTTCTGTCCTGTTTACTGGGAAGTAGTTGCAAATAAAAGCCATGCTGAGAGAGGAGACGGGATGAGGGCAGAAGAAGGGATATGCTAGGTTTTCTACGACATCCCAGTCCCTATTGCCAGCTCTTCTTGAGACGGGGCAGCATTCCATCTCGGGTTCTCTCGGATCGCCGTTTGCGTAATAACTCTTCTTTCTCCCTACCTTCTTTGCTTGAGTTAACTTGAGTGAGTCTTACCTTCGACTGAAAGCGTCCCAACAAATTCAGAGCCCAAGGAGTGCCCAGTGGCATCCTGCAGGCTGATTCCAAAACCATCCTTTTCCTCCAGACTCTTCCATGCAAAACTCCGTGGTGGAAGAAGGGAGCATGGAGGAAGAAACAACTCACATTTATTGAAGATCTAAGTGCTAGGGGCTTTTGAACCTCATCTGCTTAATATTTCCCATCCTGGGAGCTGGATTTTATTCTATTTGTTTGCAGGTGAGAAATCTGGAGTTCGGAAGTGTTGAATAACTTGTAATAATAGTGATTTAGCCAATGGGAACCCCTGCAGAAAGTCAACCAACAGATCGGAGGTCAGCCCCTTGAAATCCTGCAGAGCTCGATATCAAGATGCTAACGGGGTGGTGTTCTGGTGAGTTTTGGGATGCAGGCTGCCAGCTTCTCTTCATAGGTCCACATGGTGGAAAGAGCTATCTAACTCTCTAGCTTCTTTTTATAAAGGTGCTAATTCCATTCACAAGGTCTCCTTCTTCATGATCTAATTATACCCCAAACTCCCCATCTCCAAATATAGTCACAGTGGGATTAGATTTCAATATAGGAACTTTGGGGGGGGGGGACAAACATTCAGACTGTGATAGTCCCAAATTTCAGTGTCCAAGTCATTTTAGTTGAGTATCAAAAACCAGTCTGGAGGCTTTGTACCATTGTAGTTTCCTGAGCTTCCCTTCTGGGGATTCAGATTCCACAGGTCATTGGTCTGTGGTGCATTTTGCTTTTGAGATGTTTCCCAGAGCATTTGGATGCTCAGCGGGATTTGGAGAGTCACAAGTACATTGTCACATTAAAAGCACTGAAAAGTCCTGCAAACAAGATACTCACGAAATTTTTTTAAACCCAGCTTACCAAAGTAAACTGAACACAGATACCTTTATGTCTTTTTTTTTTAACAACACCTGTTTTTTATAAGGTCCAATACTTAGAGACAGTCTACCAACACTTTCCCCTTAATAATTCAATGCTCATATTATAAATCCAGTGATTCTTTCATGCCTGTCCTACCATTTTCCTGAATCCACTGGGAGAGCAGGGATAGGGTCAGTCTTAATTGCAATGTCACCCAAACAGAGCCTGAATAATTGAATGTGTTTCAAAATTGTTTTTGAACAAGGGACAGGACCACCCATCCACTGACAGCAAAGTTGATACTGGGAGAGAAGAAATCTAAAACTTAGAGATGTTGATTTTCCCTTAGACTTTCCAGATTTGAATCTCCTGATTATCATCCCATACCTGGTCATGGCTGGGAAGCTCATAGAACCACCTATGGTTTAGAGTTGTGAACACTGGATGCTGTCAGTCTACCTCCTTCACTGAACTGTTTTTCTGCAGCCCTGGGATTTGTTCTTAACAAACTTGGTTTCCAGGTACAAGCCCTTCTGAGAGATTTGGTTAAGAGGAGGTTCTCATCTCTCCACTTCTGCTTTCAGCCACCAGGGGATTGAAGAGAGCAGTGTTAAGGTTATTTAAATGGACTTCTCTGCAGAGGAGGGAGCCCTTGTGTTGGAAATTGGGTTAAATTCAGCATGCATAAACCATTCACAATGACTCTTTACACCCCAGGAGCACTAAGATCCCACTAATCTTCAGTCAAAACAATTAGAGCATGAAGGGTGGTATATTTATCCCAAAGGCGCTTGGGCATCTGGAAGTTAGGAAAAGATTGGACCACCCACATTCATTTGGAGCTTTGACTTTGAGTGGTGCAGTGACAGAACAAGAGCCCCTTGACCCAGAAAATTCTGCTGGGTGTGGCGGAAAGATGGCGTGGGTCAAGTTGACTCAGTCTATCCATCTCTCCTTCCACGAAATGAACATCTAGCATGTGCAAAGCACTTGAAATTCACCACCTCATTACATCCTTGCAAGAGCTTTGTTACCATTATCTACTATGACAGCAGAGGAAACTGAGGCACAAGGGAATTAAATACTTTTAGGGCCCCACAAGAAAGGGATGGCACATTCAAATTAGTCTAGTTTGAGAGAAGCTTAATCGAGGCACTGTTTACAGAGGAGAGTCAGTGGATCTGTTTTCTATTGCTGGGTAACAAATGGCCATGACCCAGGGGCTTTACATAGTTCCCCTCTATTAACTCACAGTTCTGTAGGTCTGTAGTCCAGGCACGGTGTAGTCCAGTTTTCCACTAAGGATCTCACAAGGTTGAAATCAACATCTTGCCAAGCTGTGATCTCATCTTGGGCTTAGGCTTCTCTTTCAACTTCATTCAGGTTGTTGGCAGAACTCAGTTCCTTGTGGCCGTGGGACCAAAGTCCCTGTTTTTCAAGCTGGTTATTCTCCAGGGGGTACCCTTAGTAGCTAGTGAACACCCTCAGGTCCTTGACACATATCCCTCTCCATAGGCAGCTCACTGCATGGATGTTTGCTGTTTTGAGGCCAGTGGGAGACATTCCCTCACACTTCAATCTCTTTAATTTCTTGCAAGGATCACCTGATTAGGTTAGACCCACCCAGGGTATTGTTCCTTATGATGAACTCAAAGTCAGCTGTGAGTAGCTGAATCAGAGAGCAGCATTTCATCCTGGTCACAAGCTCAGCCCACATTCAAAGAGAGGGGATTTCACAGGGTATGTTTACCAGGAGACAAGGATCTTGTGGGCCTTCTTAGTATTCTGCCCCCAAGGACAGGAAGTGAGAAGCCTCCAAGCATATTGCAGCTCCTGGAGATTAGAATCACCACTGACTTGATTACCATTCCTGGTCATGAGTCGATGAGGAAAGGGGGTGGTAACTGGATCTGGGAGACAGTGAGGGCCATGTGGAGTGGACTGCTAGCATAAGCTGGGATCTTTGGTTGAGGGACACAGCTAGTTTATGGCAAATGTAGCAAGGAGGGAACTAGGGATTAGATACCCTATATCCTGCTATTGCTCTCCATTGGCCAATCTCACCCAGAAGCTGAAGGGCAAGGGAGCCAACTCTTCATGCAGTTGATAGATGTCGAAGAGGGCATTGGGAGGGACACACAGAAGATATTCACCACAAGTGACATCTTGTGATCACATATCTAGTGATAACAGAGTTGAGATTCAAAGTGTTGGCTGGGCTGCTGTCTCATCTGAGGCTCAGTTGTGGAAGGGTCTACTACCAAGCTCACATGTTGTTGCCAGAATTCAGTGTGGACTGTAGGACTAAGGGCCTCAGGATTTTTGTTGTTGTCATTGTTGTTTTATACCGGCTGTCATTTGGAAGCTGCCCTGAGTACCTTAGCTGGTTGTTGAGTGAGGACTGCTCTCAGTTTTTTGTCACACAGGACTCCCCAACATGACTGCTGACTTCATCAAAGCCAACAAGGTGGGCCCCCTAGCAAGATGGGCATTCCAGTGTCACACAATGTAACTGTCACCCTCACTGTGTTCTATTGGCTAGGAGTGAGTCACATGTCCTGTCCACAGGCAAGGGGAGATCATTACACAAGGGGGTGAGTACTGAGAGGTGGGGATAATTGAGAGGCTGCCTTTGTATCTGTCTGCCACTGCCTATGTGAAGTAGATGGAGCCATCAGAGTGGAGATCTGAGTTGCCAGGTGGAGGGACACAGCAAGTGCAAAGGCCCTGAGCTGGGAGCTTGCTAGGTGTGTTGTACAGAACAGCAAGGAGCCAAGAGCAGGATGTGAGAGCAGGGGTTGAAGAGGTGGTGGGGAGGGGAAAAGTCCTATGGACTTTATGGGTCAGAACATATCATTGGATTTTATTCTGGGAGTGATAAGAAGCCACTTGAGGGTTTTGGGTAGTGTTATGCCAAGGTCCAATTTATTTATTGGTTTATTTCCCCAGATTAAAAAAATGATGGTAGAAATACACATTACATTAAATTTTCATTGTAACTGGTTTATAGGGTGTGTAACTCATATTTGCAGTGTTTGTGACCACCACCACTGTTTAGTTTCAGGAAATTTTCATCATCCTGAAAGGAAACCTGGTACCCATTGGGAGTTGGTCCCCTTTCCCTCCTCCCTCCAGCCCATAGGCAGCTCACTCATCAGGTTTCTGTCTTCATAAATTTGTCTATTCTGGGTATTTCATATAAATGGAATCATGCAGCATGTGTCTGGCTTCTTTCTTCCATCGTAATGTTTTGTTGTTCATCCATGATGGAGCATACATCCATATTCCATTCCTTTTCATGGCCAAGTAATATTCCAATATATAGACATACTGCATTTTCTATATCCATTCAGCCATGGATAGATATTTGGATTGTTTCCATCTTTTGACCATTGCAAATAATGCTGTTATGAACATTGGTTTACAAATAACTCTTTGAACACCTATTTTTGTTGTTGTTGTTCTTTTGGGTGTATATGTACACACAGAAGATGAATTGCTCGGTCCCATGGTAACTCTAGTTTGACCTTGAGGAGTATCAGAATGCTTTCCACAGTGTCTTCACCATTTCACATTCCTAGCAGCAACATGAAAGGACTCCAATCTCTCACATCTTTGCCAAAACTTTTTATTGTATATGTGTTTTTGATCCTAGCCGCCATATGGGTGTGAGGTGGTCACTCATTGGGGTTTTGAGTTGCATTTCTCTGATGGCTAATGATGCTGAACATCTTCTCAAGTGCTCTTGGACATTTGCATAACATTTTTGAGAGAAATATCTATTCAGGTTCTTTGCCTATTTAAAAAAATTGGGTTATTTGTCTTTTCGTTGTTGAGTTGTAAGACTTCTTCATATCAATTTATTTTTATTGAGCTATTACTGTCAATCCCAGGAGGGCTCTGCCTGCAACCCCAGGTATCAGGAGCATCCTCTGCTTAGCAGGAAAGGGGATGGGAATATCTCTTCTCTTGAGTATCCTCCTGGCTGACTTGTCTCCATCAGCTTTGCTCCAGGGAGCAGAGCCAATAATCTTTTCTTCCACTGGCCCCAGCCCCCTTGAAAATGACTCTGTAGGCTCCCTGAGGGACATTTACCTAAATGCCTTGCTGCAGACTGGTCAGATGGCTTTGTGGGAGTCTTTCCAGATGGAAGAAGGAGCTTCTCTGGGGAGGAATGATGGTGTCTAGCTCTGGTATCTCCTCCTATCCCAGGTTAGTAAGAGACTCAGAGACTCTGGGGTTGGCTTGGAATTCTGGCTGCATTTGATGTCTTTGCCTTCACACTTCTTGGTGAGGCTCAGGGAAAAATTAGGAAGTCAATCCAAGCAAGAGAGACTGAGAACACTGTATTAGGAGTCAGAGAGCCACTCCTCCCCATGGCTTTTGGTGCTTGGTCTGCCATCATGAGACTGTGTGGCTTTGCTAAAGTCACTCGGAGTCCCTGGATTTCATCTCTGAAGCCTGCATCCCTGTTGGAAGGAGATGGTTTGAATCTTTCAGATCCAGGACTCTGTGATAGGTTTAAAAATGTTCCATTCAGGAGATCACCTCCTCCAGGAAGCACCTTGAATACTCAGATTACATTCGGTGAATGCCCAGCTACCTGAGTGTACTTTGCCAATGGTGCCTCTGTTTGGTTGTGATTGCCTGTTCATATGTCTCTCATTGTCTCTGGATTGGTGGCCCCTTCAGGTTACAAACAGATTATGTCAATTCCTGTTCACAACTCTTTGAAGACTTCTCATTGCTTTAGGGTAAAGACCAAATCTTTACTCTGGCCTCAGCTTCCTGGAAGGATGGTTTGGCATTGTCACTCTTCAGTGTCATCTTACATGGTATTAATCCTTGCTCTCTCTGTTCTGGATGTAAGACTTTTGGGTCCTTTCTGCTTCCTACCACAGGACCTTTGCACACACCATTCTGGCTGCCTGGATGCCATTTTCTTTCCCTTCGCACCTTAATCACTACTACTTATCTTTCAGATTTCAGCACAAGCGTCTCTTCCTCAGGGAAGTCTACTTAGATTCCCCCAGATTAGTTCAAATTCCAATAATCAGCTCTGCGTGTCTCTCCTTGGTAGCACTGACTCCTTCTTCACTTTCATTATTGGACAAGCAACTATCTCCCCTTGTAGACTGAGAGCAGGGACCATGCTTGTTTTTGCTCCATTGTAGCCCCAAGGCCTAGCCCAGTTCCTGGAGTAGGTGTTAAGGAAATCAAAGTCAAATGGCAAATGAATCTTTGTGTTCTTGGAGTCAGGGCTTGGCATGTTGTAGATGTAAAATAACTGGTTCCATTTTTGCCAAATGAATGAATGGGTTCTCTGTGATGTGCTGGATCTCATTCTTGCTTTGGTGGTGTCAGCGGTGTGGGCTTTCGGATGGAGGGACTTGTGTTTACATGCGGTCTCCTCTTCAATTCAACTGTGGGTTTGGTGAGTCTTTTCCTTTTGAAGCCCATTTCTTCATCTGTCAACTGTGTGTGTGTGGGGGTCCTCATTAGGGGCTAACAAGGAATCTGATGGTTTTGAAGCCCTCTGTTGACCAAAGCCCTTTGCAAACGCGTGTGAAGAAATACTGCATTCTCCCGCAGAGATCAGTGTTTCAGACCGTGGTGGGTGAACCCAATTCTGGGTCGGTGCCAGAGGCCAGGACCTCATGTATCCTTTCTTCCCCAACCCTCCTTGTCTGAGGCTCTTGATAAACAGTGACATTGAGCCAAATTTCCCAGTGCTCTGAGTGAGTGGGGAGCGTGGTCACAAATTTGAACATCCTAGATGTAATTTCTGAGTCTGGGCACCTGTGTCTCACAGGCAGAAGGAGGGTGGATAGATTTAGCTGTGGGATGTGCAGCCTGGCTGCTTGGGTCCTGTCTTCTTGCTTTATGGGTGCAGCATCTGAGGCATACTCAGGCCATGTGTAGCCCCTTTCTCTCCCCACGTAGCTCAAGTGGAGTTTCCCCACCCCCACCAATTTATTTTTTTAATTATTTCTTATCTCTTAATTATAGCCTAATGCACTCTTGGTATAAAATAATCTTCAAACAATACGGAACTGTATACAATAGAAACTGATGGCTGTTCCTGCCTTACTTGAACTCCATGTTCTAGAATAACCACTGTAGAATGTGGTGTGAGCACCACGAGCCCCTTGTCCTTATGATGCACTTAAAACATATGTTAGCAATAATTATTAATTACAAAGTGCTTACTATGAGATAGGCATGATGCTCCAGGTTACTGGAAGAATCAAATGACTTACTTCGGGCTGGTAGAAGAGTTGCATCCATTTTATGGCTGAGAAGACTGAGGCCCAATGATTTTTTTTTAAGTAGCTGGTCCAACATCACACAGCTAAGTGAGAGTCAGGATTTGGATGTTCCATATGCGTGCTTGCATAATACAACATGGATGCATGTGCAACCTTAGGCACACAGATTTTTTTTCCCCATCCAAATTGGATTACACCATATTTTAGGTTCTAGAACCTTTCTTCACTTGATAATACACTGTGGGCATCTCTTCAGGTCAGTGTAAATAAATGCACATGTAAGTTTTCAAATATTTTAACATCTGAAGTGTATGGATGGGCTGAAATTTATACAAACCAGACCAAAGGAGAAATGTTTACATCATTTCTAATTCTGCACTCAGAAAATCTTGCTATGGTGACCACCCTTTCACGGATGCCTCTAAAACATTTAAAAAATGTTTTATGCACATGTTAAGCTTTCAAATGGTTGCCCACGCTGGGCAATCCCTGTGTGTCTTCCAGGGGAAGCTAGTGTCAGTAGTTTCTACTGGAATTTTCCAGAGAGATAGTGTGTATTTTCATACACACATAATACATATATACATACACACACATATATACCCATACACATATATACACACATATATAGATACACCCATGCTCACATATAGACATACACACTCTTCAACAAACTTGCCTCTTTTTCGTGTAACCATATATATGGAAATTGTTACTCCTCAATCCATAGAGAGCTCCTCCATTCATATTTATTTATTTAATTTTGAAGACATAATACATTCACTGTTAAAATATATAAAATAAAATAGATTCAATATATTTATGTGTAATGTACCTGACTCTATTTGCAGGAATATGGTGAAACTCCTAGGCTACCTCTCTCCCAGACAAGTAACAGTGATTCTTAATTTTCTACACCCTTCCAGAACTTTAAAATTTGTATGTCTGTGTGTATACACACACACACACACACACGCACACACGCACACATGCACACACACGTATATATGCAAATATATCTGTATTCTTACTCTACCTCCCCTTTTTTTAAATTTAAATTTTACTTAGTTATCAGACAGTGCAAATTGGTTTCTGGAGTAAAATTCAGTGATTCCTCACTCACATACAACACCCAGTGTTAGCACAACAGTGCCCTCTTTAATCCCCACCCCCTGTGTAGTCCATTTCCCACCCAGCTCCCTCCATCAACCCTCAGTTTGTTCCCAGTCGTTCAGAGTCTCTTATGGCTTCTCTCCCTCTCTCCCTTTTTTCCTTTTCCTCCTTCCCATTTGCCCATCTGTTTCCTTTCTTAAATTCTGCATATGAGTGAGATCATATGGTTTTCGTCTTTCTCTGACTGGTTTATTTCACCCGGCATAACACCCTCTAGTTCCACCCACACTGTTGCAAATGAGAAGATTTCATTCTTTTTCATGGCTGTGTGGTATTCCACTGTATATACACACCACATGTTCTTTACCCACTTATGTGTCATTGGACATCTGGCCTCTTCCCGTAGTTTGACTGTTGTTGATAAGGCTGCTATAAATCCCAGGATGCATGTGTCTCTTCAAATCTGTACTTTTGTATCCTTTGTGTAAATCCTTAGTAGTGGGATAGCTGGGTCAGAGGATAGTTCTATTTTTTTTTTTTCCTAAAGATTTTATTTGAGAAAGAGAGTGAGAGAGAGAGAGAGGGAGCGAGCACGAGTGGGGGGAGGGGCAGAGGGTGAAGCAGACTCCCTCCTGAGCAGGGAGCCCGATGCAGGGCTCGATCTTGAGACTCTGGGATCATGACCTGAACTGAAGGCAGATGGTTAACTGATGGAGCCACCCAGGTACCCCGAGGGCAGTTTTGTTTTTAACTTTTTGAGGAACCTCCAAACTGTTCTCCGGAGTGGCTGCACCAGTTTGCATGCCCATCAACCCTGTAAGAGAATTCCCCTTTCTCCACATCCTCACCCACACCCACACCCACACTTTTCTGACTTATTAATTTTAGCCATCAGGTGTGAGGTGACATCTCATCCTGGTTTTGATTTGTATGTCCCTGATGCTGAGTGATGTTGAGCATCTTTTCATGTGTCTGTTAGCCATCTGGATGTCTTCTTGGGAAAAGTGTCTCTTCATGCCTTTGGCCCATTTCTTAACTGGATTATTTTTTTCGATGTTGAGTTTGATAAGTTCTTTATAGATTTTGGATACTAACCCTTTATCAGATACGTTGTTTGCAAATATTTTCTCCCAGTGTGGGGGCTGCCTTTTAGTTTTGTGGATTGTTCCCTTCGCTGTGCAGAAGCTTATCTCGATGAGGACCCGAAAGTTTCTACCTCCCTCTTTCACTAAGAAAAATTCACTACATCTTTCTTTTTCTACATCTTTCTTTTTTTTTTCTTTCACTTTTAACACTACATTTTGGAGCTATGTCCGTAAGAGCACAGAAATAACTTCCTCTTTTTTCTCTTTCAATTCCTTCTCTCTCTCAACTACTGCATATAGTGTAGCATTCCACTGTGTAACTAATGTGTATTAGTGTCTGCTGGGGTACATTGTTATTTCCACCAAATGGTAAATGTGCTCCATTCTTTCAGAAATTATTTTAATTCATTAAATAAGTATTGCAAGCATAGGTGCCAAATTCAGAAGGTGGAGAGGAGTAGCCAGTGAAAAGTCAATTTTTCCCACTGCCGAGTCTAAGGCACTCACTTCCTCCATCCAAAATCAGCCACTGCTCTCAGTGGCACGCTACCCATCTTGAGACGGGCTGCATATTACATGTGTGCACACATATTATATGTGTCTACATTAGTGAGACCACGGAAATGCAAATAAAATCCGTAGCTTAGTTCATAGAACAGCATCAGTGTCCATTTCTTAGTTTTTTTTTTTTTAAAGATTATTTATTTATTTATTTGACAGAGAGAAATCACAAGTAGGCAGAGAGGCAGGCAGAGAGAGAGGAGGAAGCAGGCTCCCTGCTGAGCAGAAAGCCCGATGTGGGGCTTGAACCCAGGACCTGGGATCATGACCTGAGCCGAAGGCAGCGGCTTAACCCACTGAGCCACCCAGGCGCCCCATTTCTTAGTTTTGATCAGTGTACTGTGGTTGTGTAAGATATCACCATTGGAGGGGGCTGGGTGAAGGATTTACCAGAACCTTGTTATCTTTGCAACTTTTCTGTGTGTCTAAAATCACTTCAAAATAAAAAGTTAAGGCATGCCTGTGTGGCTCAGTTGGTTGGGGGTCTGACTCTTGATCTCAGCTGAAGTATTGATCTCAAGGTTGTGAGCTCAGGTCCCACGTTGGGCTCCACACCCAGTGTGGAGTCTACTTTAAAAAAATGAAAAAATAAAGTTAACAAAATAACCGCACATATTATTTATGCCAAACCAAACAGCATTGTGTGCTGGATTCAGCCATAGAAAAATAGAATAAGCCCAAAGTATGTTAGAATACTGTATGAAATATCTTTGGGAAAATACACAAACATGTATCAGCATTATCACGTCTTGGTCAGTTGTGAGGAGGGCTGCCAGGTGGCTGAAGTCAAAGGAGGGAAGCTTTTCATAGTTTATCTTTCAATAGTTTTTGGACTTTGAACGATGTAAATGTTTTCTTTCAAGAATTATTTTATAAGTAAGTAGAATTGGATAAAAATAAAACATAATTAAATAAAAATGAATAAAAGTAATAAAAATGAAATTAATATTGAAAGTAAATAATCAAAGGGAGAAAAATCCTGATGGAAAAATTTTATTTTATTTCACTTTTTAAAAATTTTTTTTAAAGATTTTATTTATTTATTTGACAGAGATCACAAGTAGGCAGAGAGGCAGGCAGAGAGAGGGGGATGGGAAGCAGGCTCCCCACCGAGCAGAGAGTCTGATGTGGGGCTCGATCCCAGGACCCTGGGATCATGACCTGAGCCAAAAGCAGAGGCTTTAACCCACTGAGTCACCCAGGTGCCATGAAAAATTTTATTTTTGACTTTTTTTTTTTTTTTTTTTTTTGCAAATAGAAGGTAGTACTAGCAATAATACTTGTTGTTATTAGTGTCTGCTGGGGTACATATTGTGTGCCAGGCACTGTAGTAAGCATAGAACAGGGATTATCTCATTGAATCCCCTTTGTAATGAATAATCTTGTTTTATAGAACAAGGACCATTTACCCAAGCTGTCATGTAGAAAGTGCAAGACGGGGAATTTGAGCTGCCTTATTCCCTAAGCTGCATTTTTAACCACTCTTTCTACTATTATGTCATAAACAGATACACAGGAGGCTGGGGAAGCAAATGCTGTGGGGTCCCTGCTCCTACTCCCTCAGGTTTCAGTGTACACCGGCCTGACTTCACATTTCTGCGTTTCTTTCCCTAGTGGGGTGCTCTCTGGCCACTGGATCCTTGCTGTCCGTGCTCTGGTCAGCAGGAAGGGCTGGTGAATTATGTCCCAACTAATGACTAATAGGGAATGGTGTATAAATACCCCAGCTTCTTTCCCTAGAGTGTCAGTGACACCCAGTTGTCCTTTGACCTGCAGGACTGAGTCCTGTTGCCCGCAGTGGTAACCAGCTTGATGGTACATCCTTCATTGGCTGCCTTCTGTTCCTGTCTCACTTCCTTCCTTTCTTACCAAATAAGACACTTTCTCATAAATATTCATTTCTGGGTCTGCTTCCGGGTCTGCTTTCACACTAAGATAAGCTGCTAATCTAGTCTGGAGGAGGTAGAGAATGCTGCTTGAGGTAATTTCACTTATTTATTTATGACTTTTATTTATTTTTGCATCTTAAAAGGGTATATTTTATATTCATTGAAATGCTCAATTTTGGGGCACCTGGGTGGCTCAATCAGTTAAGCATCTGCCTTCAGCTCAGGTCATGATCCCTAAGTCCTGGGATTGGCCCCATGTTGGGAATCCCTGCTCAGCAGGGACTCTGCTTCTCCCTCTCCCTACCCCCTTCTCGTTCACTCTCTCTCTCTCTCAAATAAATAAATAAAATCTTTAAGAAAAAAGGAAATGCTCAGGTTTTAAGTATACAGTTAGATCAACTTGTTAAAGGTATGTAGTTAGGTGACCTACATCCCTATAGACAGAGAGAACATCCATTACCCCAGAAAATTCCCTTATGTCCCCTTTGCAGGCCATGTCCCCAACCCCAGAAGCAACCACTGTTCTGATTTCTACACTGTAGGTTAGTTTTTTCCTATTCTAGAGCTTAGAAATGAGATCATACAGTAAGGACCCTTCTGCATCTGACTTCTCTCACTCAAGCAGAATGTTTTTGAGATTTCTCAATGCTGTAGTGTGTGTCTATAACTTGTTTCTTTTTTATTTTATCACCAGATGACTATGCCATAGTTTGTTTCTCCATTCTCCTGTGGATGGACAATTTGAGGTATTGCCGGGTTTTGGCCATCATGAATAATGATGCCTTGGGTATTCTCACACAACGCTTTTTGAGGCTCTGTGTTTTCATGTCGTCTTGTAGGTAAAGTCCTTGGAGGAGGAGGAACTGGTCATCTGGCAAGCACGTGTTTAACTTTTTTTAGAGAAATGGCTAAAACAGCTTCCAAAGTGATTATACCACTCTGTATTCCCACCCACGCCATGTGAGCATTCCAGTTCCTCCACATCCCCCACCAACATTTGGTATCATTGGCCTTTTTCAAATACCTCATTCAGCGTGGAGTATCTGGATAAGCTGAACTTGGAAGGATGGGAGAGTGTAGGCTCCCAGGATTCCAGAGTTGCAGACATTACCTGAGTAGCATTACAGTCGCCAGATATGGGTGGTTTTTGACAGTCTCAGTGACCCCTGATTCCCCCTCGTGTGGACAGCCAGCTCTAAAGACCTTTCTCCTGCTCCCCACTCTGCACTAGCAGCAGACGGTGTGACTGTCGGGCCTGGGCCAAGAACGTTAGTTCTGAACTCTAGGTCTCTCAGGTGTGAGCAGGTAAGCCTTCCTTTTTTCTTTTCTTTTTTTTGTTGGGGGGGGGGCTTTAAAAATTCTTTTCTTTCTGCTTCTGTTGGATCAGGGCAATCAGTTGATTTAAAGAATGCAGGTGAGGAGTTTCAAAGCAAGTCAGCCTGTGCTGAGCAGCAATGTGCTGACAGGGTCAAAGCTTTGCCATTACGTACCCCATGAACTGCAAGAGAAGAAGTCAGCACCCACAGTGACTGATCTTGCATCCTAATCTTACAGCCACGCTGGGCTATCTATGTCTACTCTTTGAAAGCTCACCTCCCCCCACACCAATTTGAAGCCATTTATCAGCTTCCATCACCAGAAGACTAAAATACAAACTCCCGCAAACTTTGGGTGCAGGTTCTCTCTACCTACTTCCTCTGTATGTTCCAACTCCACTGACTTTTTGCTGGGTTTTTCAAATACACCAAAGTCATTCCTGCCTCAGGACCTTTGCACCTGCTGTCCCCTCTGCCTGGATCACTCTTCTTCCTTCTCTTTATGGTTGGCCTTCTTAGCCTTGGGTCTCAAGTTTTTCAGCACAGCATTTTTTTGGCCAGTTCTTCTAATCTTCTCTAATTCTTCCCTAATCATCAAATCAAAATATATATTTTTAGTAAAACTTGACTCATAGTCTTTTTGTTAGAAATAAAGTATCTGTTAGAGTCATAGGCCTTTCCCTTCATTGATCTTGGGGGAGAAAAGTGCCAACAACCCAACTCTGGCTTGATGGCACAGTCCTACACTTGTTCTGTTGGGAACACAGAGCTGACCTGTGCAACATCATTCCCAGGGCTGCCCATTATGAGGTAAGATAATCAGAATACTGCCACCCTTTTAAGATGTTATTTTCCCAGGATGTGGTGAGCATTTCTAAAGTCTTAGGAATTTTTCCAAGACCCTTTTGTTCACAGTGCCCTTTCAAGACAAATTGTTAACAGGTACAAATATTTGCGTGAGCCACCTTATTGCACTGAAAAACCAGACTGGGTGAGCCTAAGAATGTTCTTGATTTCACGTCTTCTCGAATCTGGCTCTTTGAACTGGGTTTTCTAAGGCAGGCAGATATCTGTGCCTTGGTCACTGCAGAGGAGAGCATTTCTCTTCATCTCCTGGGACTTTCTCTGCTAAATGTGAAGACCGGTCTTGTCAATGCTGGGCTCTGAATTTCTTTATTTGGCATTCTAACAAAAAAGCTGGCTTCTTAGAGCTCAATTTTATTGGCAAAAACTGAGAAGGGGATGAAAAAGGATTTCATCTAGTAGTAGTGAAATAAGGATCCTACAACATGAATTTTTTTGAAAGAACTAGTCATGGTCTATAATTATTTTACCTTTTACCTGGCTGCTTATTAGATTCTCTGCTTTTCTCCATTAAATGGTGCTCCAAGGGGGTAGGGTTACATGTGGCTGCAACCCCAGGGGCCAGCCCAGGGTCTGGTACATAATAGGTGCTCAGGAAACTCTTGTTGGATGGGTGGATGGATTGTATTCTTCTTGGGTGAAGGTCCCATGAAAATGCTCACCCCCTCCGGGATGTTTGTCGTGTCCAACATGGGTGGGGAAGGTCCTCCAGCTCTCAGCAAATCCCAGTGTTTGGCAAAGAAGGTGACTTCACACATATGTAACACTTCCCAGACCCCCATCTTCAGCTGCCCCACGGCCAAGCCAGCACAGACCAGGGGGAAGGATTCCCCATTACCAAGGATGATCTTGACCCTTTTGTGCTCCTGTTTCTGGGATAACAACTTTTCCATTCCCTCCCAGAGATATCTCCCAGAGATATTGCCATCATAGAGGCGGGGGTGTTTTTGAAAAAACCCAAATGACCTGACAAGGGACAGGCAAGCTATCACAGCCTGGGGTCCTGTTTGTTCCATTCTCACTCTGTTTCAGGGTGGCCAGATCTTGCAGGGATGCAGACACTATCCATAGCCCTGTCCTCCCCTTTAGAGAAGTCTTGGCAGTTGCTGAGTCCTACAGTCCAGGCACAGCTAAGAGATAGTTGTAGGCAAATTGGTTTGCCAACAGTACCTTCTAGGTAGTGTGGTCAGATCAGGCTCTCTGCTCAGCAGGGAGCCTGCTTCCTCCTCTGTCTCTCTCTCTGCCTGCCTCTCTGCTTACTTGTGATCTCTGTCTGTCAAATAAATAAATAAAATCTTAAAAAATAAATAGGTAGGGTGGTCGGACTTCGCAAATAAAAATACAGGATGCCTAGTTACATTTGAATTTCAAATAAACACCTAGAATTTTTTAGTATGGGCGTATTCCAAATATCGCTATTGCATGGTATATATTCATACTAAAAATTATTCAAGTCCTTCTCCTCCTCCTCCTTCTTTTTCTTCTTGTTCTTCTTCTTCTTTTTCAGAGAGAGAGAGAGAGAGAGAGAGAGCATGCACATGTGATCAGGAGGGAGGGGCAGAGGGCGAGTGAGAGAAAATCTTAAGCTGACTCCATGCCTAGTGCAGAGCCTGACGCGGGGCTCATTCCCACAACCCTAAGATCAAGATCTGAGCTAAGACCATGACCTGACCTGAAATTGTGACCTGAGCTGAAATCCAGACTTGGATGCTTAACCGATTGAGTCACGCAGGTGCCCCTAAAAATTATTCGTTCTTATCTAAAATTCAAATTTAAGTCGGCAGTCCTGTCTTCCATAGGGGGCCCTGACAGTCACAGTCTGCAGTCACAGTTGGGAGCAAGGTGGCAGTTTGGAGGGGGAATGTCAGAGTCACCTGTTCTGTGTTTAAAGACCCCATCCATTGTCCCAGCCAGGAAAGCAGACTATGGTCACCTTGAGTCACAAGCCCTATCACATAGCTGTCTTGGGCACTGATGGAGACACTATGGGCCTTCTCAAGGCTATGAAAACCCTCTTTTCTGTTCTGAAGCACTGCCTTTGGACTTCAGAGGGCTTGCCCCCATCATCCACTCCCAAACAAAATTTATCATTGTGTCCCACCGTGACCAGAGATGCCATGCCCCTGCCCATGAGAATGCCCTTGGGGCGTACTGCACGGTGACAGGAAGCTTCCTGAGCCACGGCCCACATTGCCTAAGTGAGCAAGAGTGACCCATTCGAGGGCTGGCAGTGCCACCCACTGGATTTTGTGGGTGCTGGAAGCCATGAGGACACCAGCATGATTGACAAAAAGTCAAGGGCAAAAGGAAAGACGGAAGCATTTCCCACAGCCCTTCTCTGAGTGGGGGAAAGGTATTGGGCAAAGCTTGAATTTTTAGACTGAGGAGTAAAATTGGAGAGGATAGGAGATAGTCCTTTCCTCATAAAGTCCCCCAGATTTTGTCTTTATTTAGCCGTTCCTGCGTCTTGTATCTTCTTGTACTGAAGGTAGATGGAGTCCAGCCTCAGTCTATGTTCCCCCAAAGTAGAGCCTGAGAACAGGGCTTAGGTGCTGAGCCTGAGAGGGCAGGTGGTGCAGGAGGCAGGAGGAAGGGCGTGGGGAGACGCGGAAGGAGGCAGAACCAACGTATGGGGTGTTAGGAGCTGGCTGGCTATTGTCCTTAGGCAACAGGGCTCCATGGTGCAAGACACCCTCAGAGGAGCTGTGTATGAGAATTGTCTCTCTGGGGGATGGGGGGGTGACATTCATCTCCCAACTCCGGACCAGGAGAGGTTAGGCCATCTTGGGCACTGCCCCTTCTCACATTCTCTGTCCTCTTCCTCAAAGCATCACTAATTCGCCGGGAGCACAGACCCTCTCCTTCTGGCTCCTCCTCCTCTTCCTCCCCAGTGCTCCTCCATCTCCCTGGCCCCAGCCAGAAACACAAATCCTGTTATCTCCCCTCTCTCACAGTGCTTGCCCCTTGATTTAAGCCACCTTCCCTTCCCCTTTCATCAGCCCTGGGCCCCTCCTGTTGTATATCTTCCCGTTTATCTACTTCCCCTGGTCGGCAGCCTTCCCCACGATCGATACCTGGGGGGGGGCGGACATGGCGGGCTGCCTGCTCCCGAGCCCACTCTTCTTCTTGGGAGCCCGGGTCAGTATTTCTTGTTAAGCTTCTGTCTGGCCATGTTCAGTTTCTCATTAGTTTCTGCCTGGGCGTGGTAGTATTTCTTGTTCTTCCTCTGTACCCCTAGTAATTCTTGAATGGCGGGACAGGGAGGCACACCTTTAGAGCCCTCTGGAATCTATCGGGCCGGGACTTGAAATAGTGTGTGGGCTTGAGGGTGGAGGGATGCTGGGGCTGATCCCCACAGGGTTGGGGGAAGACCCAGAGGGGCCCTTGGTCACACTGTGGGTTTGCTCTTGTGCCTGGTGCTGCTGCCGCCACCTGGTGTCGTGCTGCATCTGAGACATGGCAATAGGCTCAAAATGGGGTCCCTGGTGCCAGCTTCAGCCCATACTGTCCTGGGAAAGAGCAGAGCTCTGCCTATAACTCAGGTGGGGGTAAGTCACTCCTGTCCCTGACTCAGTTTCCTCACCCATGAAATGAGATGGTTTCTCCCTCTTTCTTTTTGTCCCCTTCTTCATTTACTTAGGTAACAAGCGCAAAACAAGTGTTCATTGTGTGCCAGATAGCCTTCTAAATACTTTACAAATGCGAACACATTTAAATTCTCTTAGCCACTCCGTGACAACGACACAAGTGTTGTCTGTGTTTTACAGATGTGAGACTGGGGCACAGAAAGGCTAAGCAACTTGCCCAACACCACACAGCTAGGAAGTGGCCGAGCCAGGATTCAAACCCAGACACTGGCTCTGGTGCACATGCTCTTAAGAGGGGATTTCTCTTGATGGGCTGTGGCCTCCATCCAGTTCCAAAATACTGGTACAGTCAATTCTTCAGAATCCTTCAGAATTCAAGTAGTCACAAACACCAAACTGGCGAATATTTGAACCATTGCTCCTAGGGGGAATCCAAGGCAAGGTTCCTGATACCCTCTGGTCACAACATTTTTGTCACCTGATCAATGCACAACCTTGTTTTATGCGTGCTTCTGTTTAAAGGTACCTGAGTTAATATGTATTGTGGATTCATTAGCACCGAACTCACGGCCAACAGCACTGTAACTCACGCCTGAACAGAGCTTATTTTAACGCACATATTTTCTCCATAAGGTACATCACAGCCTTCGTGTGCTTAGGAACGCCAGACAGCATTTCAGTGCTATACCTGTGGACCATTTTAAACAGCAAAGTCAATCAAGCAAACAAAAAACAATGGCAGCAAAATCACCAATAAAAAGCACAAAAATGCAAAAAAAAAAAAGGGGGGGTGCTCTATGGACCACAAAAAGATGCTGGTTTACAGCATGAGGGCTGAAACAAGGAAAGAGAGAGCATCACCTTGCTTGGCCTCAGCTGGGAACATTTGTGGCAGGTGACTCAATTTTCTTTTTTTCTGTTTTTACTGCTCTGCACATGTCCACCAATGGCTGTGAATATTCATTCTGGGGTTCTAAATTAATTTTAGTGAGTAGGGGAATTCGCAAATACAAAATCTGTGAATTGTGAGGATTTGACCGTATCTTTTATTACTCTCCTGCTCAAACACCTTCCAAGGCTCCCTACTATCTACTAGATCACACATAAACCCCACCTGCCCACCCTTCAAGGGTTTTAATAATCTGGAACCCACTTTACTAATGCCATTAAAATGTATTTCCCTTAACTTCCCGGGCCATTTCCTTCCTCCCTGGGCCTGGCTCCTCTTCCACAGTATCCCACCACATAACCAACTTGGTCCTACCTTCACACCTTTCCTCTTGCTGCTCCCCCTCTGCGCACACCCTCCCCTTTTTCACCCAGCTACCCAATCTTACCTATAGTTTGAAGGTCAGGTTAAAGGTCTTTTTCTTTGTTCAGTTTCTCCAACTGATATATCCCCTGCCTCCTTTTTTTAAAGATTGTATTTACTTATTTGACAGAGAGAGAAAGACAGCAAGAGAGGGAACACAAGCATGGGAGGCAGGAGTGGGAAAAGCAGGCTTCTCGCTGAGCAGGGAGCCTGATGTGGGGCTTGATCCCAGGACCCTGCGATCATGACCCGAGATGAAGGCAGATACTTAACTGAGCCACCCAGGTGCCCCTGATTTATCCTTTTTTTTTTTTATGTCATAGATTCATACAGTACATAGATTCATAGCAGTACATTAAAAAAAAAAGTTTTTCTGTGATTCTTTTGCGAATGGCCTGTGTCTAGGGAATTTTCCACAAACCACAGTTTGATGACACTCTCCAAAAAAGGGACATCCAAGTTACATTGACCGTGTTCTGGTTTGGATAGTGAGGATGTTTTGGTTAAAAGTGTAGCATTAGAGATAACATTGTAATTGCCAGCGAGACCCAGGGGAGGAATGTTTTAATCCCTCAGAAATACTATCCGTCTCCTTCCGTAACATAGAGTAGTAAGCCAAGAATAATTAGGCCATCAAAGGGGTCTTAGTAAGAACTGATATATTCAGAGAGATAAGCCTCTTTCTAACAGCCTCAGGGCGAGCTGGCCAGGACAGGAGGGGTCTGGGATCTCATGGGCACCACACGAGGACTGCAACCCCCTTCTCTGGGACCCAGCTCAGCCCTGATGATATGTCTCCTGGAACAAGTCATGGAAATGGAGCTCAGCCACAGCTGGTCCAAATCAAAGTTTGAGAGGGGTCATTCATGTCTTGCGTCTTTCCCTGCATCTTCCTCCTGAGCGGAAAGATCCACCCCCCTGGTGTGCTGCTCTGGGACACACGTGAGGGGACAGGTGAGATGGGCAGTGGGAGTATCTTCCTTCTGCACCCATTACATGTGCCTTCTTTTTCCCCTCCAAGTGTCGTGGTTAATAACATTCAGTGAGGTTGGGGCTGAAAAAACTACTCATGAATTTCACTAGCGAATGGTCAGCATGAAGAATTTCAGAGGTAGATGGAACCTGTGTGTGTGTGTGTGTGTGTGTGTGTGTGTGTGTGTGTGTGTAGTGTAGCAACTTCTTTCTGTACTTGGAAAGAAACTGAGGTCTAGCTCAGGCAACATCACACATGGAGAGACCCAGACTCAGGTATATCATGGTGCCCCCTTCCCCTCCAAGATTGGGACTGTCCCTCAAATATTTCCACGTTCTGTCTCTACATCTTTGGACTTCTCTCCTCTCCCCACCCCTTAGCCTTAAAGGAGGTTCCCCAAGCTTAGGTGTTAGTAGATGTGGTAGAGCATAGACAGATTAAATATCAGGGCGGAGATCCAACCTGGCTGTGGGACACCTCAGCTGTGTGACCTTGAGCAAGTCACTTACCCTCTCTGAGAACTTGGTTCCTCCATTTGTCAATATGAGGCTAGTGATGCCCACCTCAGTGCCCTGTTGTGAGGAATAAATGATATGATCTATGTAATATGAAGTTAGTATTTACTGAGTCCTCTCTTAATGGGAAGCACAAGGTAGAACAGAAATGTGAATTTTCTTCCTTTCCCTTAACATGTCACTGCATCCAGGTAATATATACCTGTTCTTGGCGTTCCTTTGAGGAATGCGTGCAATGCTTGGTACAAAAGCCAATCAAATGGTGAATTTCAGGCACCATGGTAGGACACTGAGACTTTGAAAGAGACGTTTTAAGCTGGGGCAAGTTGGGGTCACTTTTAGAGACTCTCACGTCAATCCTGAACCCTCTGTAAGAACTGGACTAACCCTGGATCCTGCACTGTTTTCCTTCCAGCCAAGGATGTTCTGAAAAGGGCCAAAACCTGGAGGATCAGGAGGCCTGTGCCCGTTGTCCACCCCCTCCCTGCTCTGATTTGACCACAAAGGATTTCCCTACAGTCACAAGATGATGAAAAACCATGCGCTCAGATGCTGAAGAATGACATTTTTTTACAGCCTCTCTCCCTTCCCTGAAGCAGAGTGAGAGGCACTGGGGTGGTGCTACACTTCTCGGGTTGGGGTCCCAGAGCTGGTCTTTGCATGCTGGGTCACTTTGGGCAAGACACTTCATCTCTCCAAGCCTTGATTACACTTGGTCCCATCTCAGACAGCTGTTAGAAGAATCAATGATGAGATGTATGTGGCCAAGGTGTTCAGCACACAGTAGTGACTCATTAAATACTAGTTATTACTAGAGGGGAAGAAGGCAGGATTCCGACTGTAGAATCGACTTCCAGAGGTGGACTGTCTTCAATATTGGACAGTCCTTTTTCCTCCCTGGGACTCAGATTTCCTATATGAAAAAAGGAAGTGGGGCATTTAGACTGGATGGCACATGTTTACTTTGCATGCCATGGTCATTAGGATCCCAGAAAATCAGCATCAGGGGCCAGGGAGCTCAGGACCCTGACCCCACCTCTGCCACTTGCAAGACGGTACAGGCCATCAGGCAAGAGCCGTGTTTCTCTTCCTCTCCCGTGGACCTTCAACCCCCAGCACCTGACATCTGACAGAGAATGGACACTGGAGGAGAACGTTTTGAATGGATGCAGGAGCTGTGCTTTGATCTGTTTTATCTACCTGGCTTTTGCATATGATTTTGGTTGAACAATGGATCACATGGCTCATTAGTCAGGGCCCCAGCAGGAAACACACAGCACATGTAAATTGGGATAATTCAAGGGAAGTTTAATAAAGGAGTTGTTTGCAGAGGAATGGGTAGGGTGGAGGGAAACCACACGGGGTCGCGCTGCACCTGGGGTCTAGTAACGGAGGGTACCGTCGTCACTCACAGACCAGAAGGTGTGAGGAGAGCATGTTAAGGGTTACATAGGTTCTGGGCAGGAATTCAGACCTTCAGTGAAGGGAGACAGCCAGTCCTCAGAGACTCTGGCAGGCAGGAACTGGGGTAAATAAGTACCCTAACTTCCATCTCCCCGCTTCCCACCATTTCCTTCCAGACCTCTCATTGGCAGAATCCAGCCAGAAGGCAGAGGGCAAGGCATTCTATTGCAGTCCATGCAGGTCAGCCTCTGGGGCAGAGAGTACGGGTGCAGAGGAGAAGGGTGGAGAGGGGATCTGGGGGTGACTCAAAAGAGCCCAGCCCATGGGCAGCATGCTTTACCCTGCAAGATACTCCCAATGCAGGATTAGTGAGCAGACCTCCACTCCCTAGAAGTCCTTCCAGGTCTGTTGTGCACAGATCCTTCTACTTTAAACCATGGCTACGATATATTGAGGCTTAGGTCCCATTGTAGCAGCTCTGCATTGGGTGCGATGGGTTTTGGTGCTCATGGCTCGATTTTGTTGCTTCTAGATCAAATTATGCCTAGATTTGGTTGTTGTATTTTTGGGTCATAGGTTTCCTCTCTCCTTCCCTCCTTCCCACCTCCCTCCCTTCCCCATCCCTATATTTTCTAAACATGCAGAGATATCCCTCCTGTCCCTCTGGGATGCTGACAGTGGGAGGAGATACAGTGTCTTTGCCATTGATGTAAGAGCTGCCTCAGTGTCTGATTGTTTCCCAAGAAGGCACTACGGGAGTATAAAACTTTGCCCTTCATTCTCAGTGCTGGTCTTCATGGATGTCTGTTGAGTTTTCCAAAAATTCGTGTAGAGCAGTGGCTCTCAAATGAGAGAGATTTTGTTCCCCCCACCCCTAGCCCGCCACCGCCTCCATCTCCCAGGGGATATGTGGCAATGACTGGAGATATATTTGGCTGCCATGACTAGGGGGTTTGCTACTGGCATCTGGGGAGTAGAAGTCAGGGATGCTGTCAACATCCTGCCATGCATAGGACAGCCCAGCCACAAAGACTGATCTGGTCTGATATGTCAGTAGTGCTGAGGTAGAGAAGCCCAGTTGCAGAAGGATCTATTTATGGGGCATTGGTCTTGGAGTGTGACACCTCCCGCCCTTCCTGAATTCTCGCTGTGTGATAACCCACACTCTTGGATGCCTCCAGTGATGGGGAACTCACTATCTGTTTTGAAATCAGGCAGGCTTGGGCCTGATTAAAGTTCTTTTACACACAGCTGTGTGACTCTGGGCTTTCTCCACTGGTGGCAGTGGCTCCACCACCCTGGGCCTCAGTTTCCCCCAGTACTGTGGAATTGGCAGCACTCCTGCCTCCCAGGTTGTGTGAGGTTTGGGTGTGATGATGCTTCTAAGTTGGCTAGCTCAGTGCACGGCACATGGTTGTGAGCCCCCCAACCCCCGCCATTCCTCGTTTCCTGACTGGGGCTGTGGAGGGGTCAAGAGCTCAGGAACTGCAGGGCCTCTTCTGCTTGGGAAATTTCAGGAAGATAGACAAGTGAGGCACTGACTGATGAAGTCACTGTAGGTTTATGGGGGGACCTTTCCTTTTAGGGGAGCAGCGGTCCTTACATGTGCTGGGAGACATCAGAGTATGGAGGAGGAGAAGGAGGATCAGAATCCCAGATGCAGGAAGTGGTGGATGTCAGTTAAGTTGGGAAGTGGATGGCTCAAAGGGCCGCCATTCACTCCATTTCCCTGTGGGTCAGCTCTGCTGTGCTTGGAGCTCCATAGCACACCCCAAAGATGGACTCCAGTAGCACCTGGCTCATGAGACCAGCAGGTGATGGGTGGTAAGGGGAGGAAGGATGGGAATGAGTGGATGACCCAGATGAGCCCGAATGCGTGGGTCTGGAGACCCTTGCATGGCTGGAGAACTACTTAGCACTGTCCCTGTGCTCTTCCAAGTGTGGGACTTCCAAGAGATACATAGGACTTGGGGAGAGTGTAGGGGGGCTCAGGCCTGGGTGATGGATTCTGAGAGAGGACCCCCACCCCCACCTTCATTCTAATACTTGCTAAGAGGTGTAAAGGTCTCTTTCTATGCAGGTTCCATGCTAATTCTCTTACCTGATCCTCACAACGACAGTCTGAATGAGGTGCTGGTAGTACATCATTGAGCAGACCAGCAGGTTGAGGCTCAGAGAAGTGATGCCCTTTGCCCACGACCACCCAGGTGTGGAGGGGCACAGACAGAGCCCATTTTGGGTGGCCAGACCCCAGAGCCTACACTCACCTCTCCTAAAGGGCCTAATTGGGTTCCCTCCATCTCCCAGGGTCCTCTAATCTATATGGGAAACAAACTGTTGAGGATGATTCATCTAGCTTGAAGTCTGATGGTGATAATTTGCAGCCTTGCCAAGGAGGGGAGAATCATTACCCAAAGCAAATCTAAAGGAAGGAAATGTAGTGTAAAGGGCAGTGTGAACAAGGGTGCGGAGCCTGACGATCTAGAGGCCAGAGGTGGGAAGGCAGATAACCCTTCCCACCTGCCCATGGCTCCCTTGAATGGGAAGCCAGCTGGTGTCAGGGGACAAGATGATAGAAGGTGTTCACTGGGAAGGATGTGTAGGGTGATAGGGAAAACATGCTGCTCCAAAGGGGTGAGAGAAAAATGGGAAAGGAGAGAGAAGCCAGAAAGAGAAGGGAAAAAGAGAAGAAGGGAGGGGTGGAAGGGTGAGTGGGTAGAAAAAGGAACAGAGAAGAGACAGATGGCAGACACGATGCTCAGGTCATGTACTGAGCTCCTATTTTGTGACAGACACCATGCTAAATAAACACTTTCACACACACAACGTCTGGTGCTCAAGATGGCTCATTCATTCCATTCTACAGATGAGGAAAGAGAGGCTCAGATTCAAATGAGTTTCCCCAGATCAGAGAATTAACCAAAGTCCCAATTCAAACCCCAAACTGACATCCTGAAGGAGAGAGAAATTCTGTGTTTCCCCCAGGAGAGGTTCTCCATTCCCATTCCAGCCAAAAGAGCCAATACCTGGGATTTGGTTCCCTGCCCCTTGTCCTTGTGTGCTGTGTGACCTTCAGTCTGTCACATCACCTATCTGAGCCTTATGTTACTCACCTGATGGAAATAATAATACACACCTTCCTAGGGCAGTTGTGAGGATCAAGTGAGCAAATCCCCTGGAAAGTGGCCAACTATTCATTGTCATCATTCTCAGTTCTAGCAGCTGCGTTTTCACTGGCCCCTCCCACTCTCAATCCCCATCTCAGAGATCCTCAGGTGCCCCAAGCAGATGTGCTTAGCCTACCAGGAACCCTGCTATATCTGCAGCCCATTCTGATCTGCTATGAACTGGCATGGACCCATCACAGCAGCCATGTCTCTTTCTACTACTGGAGCCTCTTGCTGTCCCCTGCTGGGTCACCGTTCCTTGTGCCCTATTGCCAGAGACTCCCTTTGCGCCCTCCTGGGACTGTAGGCCTGTGTGGTTCACCTACGTTGCCTCTTTCACTTGGTGTAATTTTTATGCTTAATGGCTCTCAATATAGTTCATTCTGGGAGACCCCAGGGTCCCATGTCCCTAACGTGACATGTTTTCTAAACAGATGGCCATGGTAAAGAGCTGATATGGATCTCTACTCATGCACCATTAACTGATTCATTTATTCATTCCATTGGTTAGTTACATGTATTTCCACCCAGTAATCAACCCACTTGTTCTAGCAACATTCAAGGCTTGTACTTATCACATGTTGTGTATCCTTGCTGAGAATACAAAAACATTAATGGCAATTTTTTTCCTACAATGGTAAAACATGTATAACAAACATTATCATTTTAACCATTTTAAAAAAGATTTTCTATATCTATTTGACAGAGAGAGAGAGCTATCACAAGTATGCAGAGAGGTAAGTAGAGGGAGAGGGAGAAGCAGACTCCCTGCTGAGGAAGGAGCCTGATGCAGGACTCGATCCCAGGACTCTGAGATCATGGCGTGGGTTGAAGTCAGAGGCTTAATCAATTGAGCCACACAGGCACCTCATTTTTAAACACATAAATGAATGGCTTCAATTACTTTCACAATGTTGTGCAACCATCACAAATACCTAGTTTCCAGAATTTTTCATCACCCCAGACAGAAACTCTGTATCCATGAAATGGTAATTTCCCATCCCTCCTTCCCTTCTGGTGCCTGCTAAGACAGAACATGGACTCTGTGAATTGGCCTGCTTGAGTTATTTCACAGAAGTGCAATTGTATAGCATCTGTCCTTTTGTGTCTGGCTTATTTCACTGAACGCAATGTTTTCAAGGTTCACCCCTGTTACAGTATATGTCTGAACTGAATGATAGATCACCTCTTATTTATCCACTTATCTGCTGCTGGATACTTGATTTGTTTCCACTTTTGGCTCTTGTGTAAGACTGCTAAGAACATTTGTCTAAGAGTATCCATCTGAGTCCCTGTGTTCAGTTTTTTGGGGACTATAACCAGGAGTGGAACTGCTGGGGCATGTGGTATATCTATGTTTAACATTTTGAGGACCCAGTTGCTGCTAATTTGAGTGATTATCATGAGCCGGGAATTGAGTTGTGTACTTTATCCGTATTATGTCATCTAATCCTATAAGAGCCCCTTAAGACAGCTATCATCATCCCTTAGGTGAGTGTAAGAGAGTGTATTAATCAGCTATCAGTGAGTAACAAACTGCCCCCAAATTCAGTAGCTCAAAATAGCCATCATCTGCCATTGCTCACACTTTTGCAAAATTGACTTGGGATTGGCTTATTGACACTGGGTTCTTCTGGGGTGGCTTAGCACCCTCTGGGTCCAGCAGATCAGCCTGGGGATGTTCTTCTCAAGGCATCTTTTGGAACCAGCATACTGCTACTTCCTCTTCTTCCTTTCAGTCATCTATAGCAACTCATCTGGCTGAACCCAAAGTCAAGAGGAAGGGATACAGACTCTGCCCCTTAAGGAGATGAACTGCAAAGTCACATAGCAAAGGGCATGAATAGAGTTAGGGTAACAATGCAATCTAACACAGAGATATTAAATGACTCTCTGAAGATCACAATTTGTGTGTAATAGGGTCAAAATTCAGCCCAAAGCTGTGTGGCTCCAGTTCTGATTTTATCTCTCTGCCTCTCAGACTGAACACCCAAGTCACTGCTCTCAAGATGCTCATGGTCTAGAAGAGAGCGATCAGAGATAAACAAGCATGTGCAACTAAGTGCCCCCAATGCTGCGAAGTATAAGGTGTGCATGACAAATGGCTGGGTCAAAGAAGAGAGAAGGGTCAGTTCCACTTGTGGATGAAGTGGGTGGCCCTCAAGAAACTTTAGAGGAGCTGACCTTTGAGTGGAACCCTGAAATTTGGGAGAAAGGAGGAGAAGCTCTGCTGGGAGCAGTGGGACTGAGGCCTGAAGGTTGGCAGATGATGGTGAGCACAGGGAATTACATGCAGTCCCACGAGACTGGGACACAGTTGTCAGAACGCAGCGAGGGGACAGAAGTGAAGGAAATGTCAGCAGTTTTGAAGGGCCTTGAATAGATACCCAAAAAAGGGATGTCCAGAAAATAACTTCAGATTTTTTTTACAGATGAGAAAAGGAAGGTTCAGAAGGATGATTGATTTCCCCCAAAAGCCCAAAGTGGGACCTGAGTATGCAGACTCAAGCCTCATCCCTTTTCAGAGAAAACCCTTCTCAGAACCTACACATAATATATGTGTAGGAATGAAAAGTATATGATGTATACCAAGGGAGAAGCACCCAGGACAGGGCATGTAGCACCCAGACCTGGGGGACATGGGATGGGGGATTTGGAGGCAGGGAGTGGGAACTGGGGAATGAGATAGCAGCATAGCAGAGCATCACCAACTGAAGGTCAAGCTGAAGTCATTGGCTTATTAATGAAGGATTCAAATCCAGCCATGGACAGACATACAACAGTCTATACCCTCATGGATAGTGGAGTCTGAAGGGCTCCTTGACTGAGGCAAACCCAGTGATTGTTTCCAGTCCTTGATTGTGTCTGTTTATCTGTCCTGACCATTGGCCCATTTCATCCCATGTTACGTCAATGGAAGGAAAGGGTGCCTGGACTGCCTGGACTTTCACCTGGCCAGCCACACAATGGAAGGAGAGGGTGCCTGGACTACCTGGCCTTTCACTGGCCAGCTTCAGCCCTAGAACCTTAGGGCCTGAAGCTACTTTTGAGCTTGTAGGGTACACACATGTATTTACAGCTGGAAAAACTGAAACTCAGAGCAGCCTTGCTCAAGGGCACACAGCACTAAGGTAGTGCAGGGACCAGAGTTCTTTCCACTATTGGTTCTTTTTCTTTCTTTCTTCTTTTTTTTTTTTTTAAGAATTTATTTATTTACTTGAAAGAGAGAGAGAGACAGAGATTGCACAAACAGGGGGAGCAGCAGACAGAGGGAGAAGGAGAAGTAGGCTCTCTGCTGAGTAAAGAGTTTCTTGCGGGGCTCCATCCTAGGACCCTGAAATCATGACCTGAGCTGAAGGCAGGTGCTTAACCAACTGAGCCACCCAGGAGCCCCCACTATCAGCTCTTTTTAACATATTTTAATTTTTTTCACTAATAATTATTGAGCACCTACCATGTGTGTTAGGTCCAGGAAACACAAAATTGAATGAGTTGCATGGGGCCGCTGGCTTCTTGAAGGCTTACTTTCTCATCCAGTGTTCCCAACAAGAACTTTCTGGAATGATGGGATTGTTCACTGTGGTAGCCACAAGCTGCATGCGACTGTTGTATCTGAAGTGTGGCCTATGCCATTGGTGAACTGAAGTTTTAATTTTATCTCATTTAAATTACCTTAACCCTAAGTTTCCACATGTGGCCAGTGGCTAGAGTGTTGGCTGGTGCAGGTGTGCTGTGTGGTCACATGACTGCACAAACAAAAACAGAATCATGAACTGTGATGAGCTATGTCCAAAGTCCCCAAGACCACCCTCAAGTTCAATGAGGTGGTCGTGTAGAGTCCCTGCAAGTCCTCTATGAGAAGGACCCACAGAACTCAGATGAGTTCTTAGACTCATGGTTGCAGTTTATTACAGCAAAAGGGTACAGATTAAAATCAACAAGGGGAAAATCCCCATAGGACACAGTCCAGGAGGAACAGGGAGCAAGCTTCTAGTTTTTCTCTCCCAGTGGAGTTGCATAGACTGTGCTTCATTCCCCTAGCAACCAGGGATGGTCACCTGAGCCTTGGTATCTACCACTTTTATTGGGTGTCAGTCATATAGGCATGGGACACCCACATGACTGACCTTACTCACTCTGTCTCTAGCCCCTCCAGAGGTCAAATGATCCAGTGTGATCAAAGGTCCCCTGTACACAAAGGCAATTCCATTAGTGAGAGGACATCCCAGGGGCTTAAAGGTCACTTCCTAAGAGCCACTGAAATTTTTTCTTTGGAAGGTTCTGGGTTGAACACCCTAAACCCTCTGCATTAACCCTTTAATGTACAACAGGATTTGATTCTCCAGGCTTTCAAGTTGGAGATTTGGAGGTGGTGTTGAGTCACCATTCCCTGAGCAGGTGATTGCCCTATAGCACCATGTTCCTCCCATCAGACTTATGGTAGTTTATAATTACTCAGTTTATGGTTTACTTACCTCTGCTTGCCTCATTGGCTAGACCAAGGGCTCCATGAGGTGGATGTGTGGGTCTGTCTGGTTTTCATTCTTTTCCCCAGTACTTAACATACTTTGCACACTGCTCTGTAGGGCTGGAACTAGGGTGAGGCAGGTGAGGCACTCTCTGGGGTACAAAATTTAGGAGGATGGCTCAAACCACAGTAATCAAAATAAATAATATTTAATGCAATATTTTGAGAACTAAAAATAGATATATACAATTCAAGAAAAAGTATCAAAAATTTTTTTTAAAGATTTTATTTATTTTTTTGACAGAGAGAGAGAGATGATCACAAGTAGGTAGACAGGCAGGCAGAGGGAGAGGGAGAAGCAGGCTCCCTGCTGAACAGAGAGCCTGATGAGAGGCTTGAGCCCAGGACCCTGAGATCATGACCTGAGCCGAAGGCAGAAGCTTAACCCATTGAGCCACCCAGGTGCCCAAAAAGTATCAAAATTTTAAGCAAAGATAGGATCATTGAGGTCGGCTGATCTTTCTTTTTTTCACTTCCAGCTCCAATATGACTTAGCAGTGTTTATGGACCCTGTCTTTACATACAATTTTAATATTTTGTTCATTATGGCTTTTTTGCATTAATTTTGATTTTTAAAAATCCTACATCAAAATGTTACTTGAGTACTGAGTTTTTCAGTGCCCACTTAAATTTCACACTTAAGGTGAATGCCTTCCTCACCTCCATTCAGGCCCTGCCGTGCCCCCAAAAAATATTTACTGAAGGAATGAAGCACCTGCTTGTGAGGTGGACATTTTCATTTCTGTTTTGAAAATAAAGAAACAGGGACTCAGGGAAGTGAAGCAACTTGCCCACAGTACAGGTGGGGGCTGGGACTCCTTCCTCATTTGTCTTTCTCCAAAGCCTGGGCTTTAATTCACAGCATCCAGCCGCCTTCCCTCCTCCCTGCCTCTGAACATCCTGTCCCAGGGTAGGACCCTCCTAGGAGTTCCCCCGAGGGCAAAACCTCTGGAGAAGGGAGGCCAGTGGTGAGGAGAGAGGAGAGAAAGGTCAGAAATTGGAGATGGTGTAACACATGTTCAAGGCGTCCGGATGGAGAAACATGATCAGCACATTCCAGGCGAGACAAACCCCCTGCCTTTGTCACTCACTGTAAATTGTCCCCCAATCACTGGGCTGACAGAGATGGATTCCCAGGGCTCACAGCACAATTCAGCTTTCTCAAGCGCCTCATGGGGGAAGGAGGCAGTTGGTTTACTTGCGAATGCTTGGGGGTGATTTTCTAATGTCCCTTCTGCCATTATGGAGGCTTTGCTCCAATCTCTTATCATATGTAATTCCTAATGATTTCTCTGTTATGTCCTGTTTTATTAAAGCGTCATTGAACTATACCCTATTGATTTAGATTTCACAGACAATTGAAATTTAAATTGACTCCAAATTGAATGTCTCCATGTAATCTCTGTTCTGCAATAAAGATAGATAAAATGCTTCTATTTTTGATAACAAGTTATACTGGAGGCACATTTTAATTTTGGGAGGGAAGAAAAAAAATGTGACAGAGTCTTGACTTTCTTTGAAAAGTGGCTGATGGTTCAGGGCCTGGGAGGTTTTGTTTTCCTCTGGGACATGATGCTGGAGCTGTAGAGTTCTGGAATGTCTGGGTCGGCTCACGAACGGAAGTGGAAGGTAATCTCTCTGACCTACGAATCAATTAATTAAGTGATCCATCCACACACAAATCCATCCATTTGTCCAGTGAGGACAGCACATTTGGAGCTCTAGGGGGAGGGGGAGGCAAGAAAGAGTGAGGCTAACTCATCTCATAGTGGCGTGCATGACTCAAAGTTCCTGTCATTGGAGGGTTGGGTCTAGATGGCCATTTTGGAAAAAAGTAGGCAATACAGCACTGCAATCAGCTACAGAATTCTATTATTCAACACTTGTCCCCACCCAAGCCAGAGCTCTCACATAGCTTCTTTCCCTTTCCACTAATGATGGAGGACAGCAGGTGGGATGTGGGAAGGATGAGTGGAAGTGTAAAGAAGGTATCATCCCGTAAATTCTCTATTCTTCACGTGATAGATTATCTAGGAAGGGGAGAATCAACAAGGTGCCCATCAGAACCTGGAATGAAGTTGAACTTGTAAGATCCCTTGAGATGGTCCCAGAACAGTTCTAAGTGTGAGCAGTCATCGCCTCTAGAGGGTTCTGGAACCACCATGAAACCTACCTCACCTGAATCCTAGCATTCAGGAGACATAGGCTGAATGGTAGGTGGTATATTAGCTTCCCATTTCTGCTGCAATAGATTACCACAAACCTATTTGCTTAGAGCAATACAAATTTATTATCTTATTCTGGGGGCCAACAGTCCAAAATGGGTCTTTCAAGGCTCTACTCAGTGTGTTAGAGCGGCTACATTCCTTCTGGAGCCTTTAGGAGTGAATCAATTTCTTGTCTTTTCCAAGCTTCTAGAGGTGGTCCATGGCCCATGGCCTCTTTCTTCAGTTTTAAAGTTAATGGACTTAATCTTCTGGTCTCTCTTTTTCTTTCTGATCTTTGGTTCCATCCTTCCATTTCTCTGACTTTGACTTTTCTTTCCCACCTCCCTCTTGCAGTTGCATTGGGATCACTCTGCTAATCCAGGATAAGCTTCCCATCCTTTAATTGAATCGTACCTGCAAGGCCCCTTTGGCCATGTAATGGATTCACAGGTCTGGGGGATTAAGATGTGGGCACTTTTGGAGGGGCCATTTTCTGTCCACCACAAATCACCTGGAAATGCCCCCACCGTGGCAACCTCATTTTGGCCATAGTCTTACCAACTGGGTGCCTGTCATGGCCAAATCCACGAGAGTTGTCCCAAGATGGTAGCCTACGGTGGAGATGAGAACAGAAGATGGAACTCAGGACTCCTGTACCCCTCCTGGCTTTCTCTCAACCAGTGGCATCTGGGCTTCTAGTGCCCATGATGGAGTTAGATCAGAGGGACCTCGGAGCTCTGCAGATATGATGGAAAGGCTGATTTGAGTTTCTCCAGTTTTCACTGCTCCCATCAACAAGGAATGGTAGCACAATAAGGAAGAAAGTGTAGAAACACTTGTTTTATGGAGAGCTAGAGGACCCAGCTCCTTTCAAGCAGGACAAACTGAACAAAAGAGAAGGATTTGACTCATTCATTCAACAAAAACTTAGTGAAATTTCTAGCTACTAGGCAGTAGCTAGAAATGCAAAAGGCAATCACTATGCAGTGGGATTAAATGCTGTCTTGAGGTTCAACATGGGGTGTATAGGAGAATAGGTGAGGAGTATCTGGCCCACACTGGGGGCATCAGGGCTGGCCTCATGAAGGCAGGTACCTGTAAGTTGTCACCTGTAGTCAAAAGAGGGGGAAAAATGTGGAGAGAGACTTCCAGGGTAAGGGAGCAGTATATGCAAAGACCTGAGGTAAGTGATGGTGAGCTCATTCGGGGGAACCAAAGGAAGTTCAGTGTGGCTGGAACATTGAGTTTGATGTGAAGACTAGTCAGAATGAGTCTCAGAGATCACCTATTTTCCATCCCTGATGGAAATTATAAGGTAATTATAAGGTCACATAATTATAAGGTCATTTGTGGCATCATTAGTGCCCTGTCTGTTTCTCCCACTGCAATGTGAGCCTGTAAGGGTTGAAGTTGTATCTGTTTTGCTCATAGTTGAGTCCCTAGGAACCAGTATGGTGTTTAGCATCTATACCTAGTGTTGAATGAATGAATGAATAAATGAAAGAAGGGCTGTTTTGACATTCTTAAGTTCGGAACTTAAATAACCAAGAGGGACTGGCTCTTGCCTACCTTGACATTTACTGGATATTGTCCCTCACTGGCCAAAATGCCTGTTGTGTACCTGGCCCTGAGGCCCACCATGTGTTTCTTTCAGCCTTAACAGGGTGTGGTTGGGGGGCACGGCCTGCATTTCAATTTGAGCTGTCCATCCACTGGGCCTCTCAGGCCAGCAGAGGTGCCAAACCACGGTCTATTCCATGGAACCTCAAATTCACTGCTTGGGATGACTGGACACTTGGAGCCTCGCAGTCATCATCCTGTATTATACTTGTGTGTTTTTCTGGGGTGGGGTGGTCTGGCTCCCTGATTAGACTGTGAGTGCCTAACACAGGGCCTGCCATAAAATGGCCACTCAGCAAATATTTTCTGAATTATGGCTATGTGGTTGCTGTAAAGACTTTGTTTCAGAGCTGTTGAACACTTAGATGTAACTTAGTCCCCAAATATAATTTACATATAGGTAAATTGGGGCCAGAGAGGGAAAAGGCCTTGCTTAAAGTTCCATGTGAGGGGCCACAGATCTGGACCACCAACTCCCTATCCTCTGTTGGCTCCATATAAGTACCTGGGCATCTCCTTCCATGCTGTCCTGTCAGGCTCTTTCCATTCCATCCCATTTATCTTGTCTCATCCAGGACTATCCAATTTTATTCCATGCCATTCCATTGCAGCCCATCCCATTTTATTCTACTTAACTTTTTCCATTCTACCCATTCCATTCTCTCCCCTCTGTCCCATCCCATCCCATCCCATACCCATCCTCTTTTATTTTATTCCATTCCAATCTACTCTACTTTAGTCCATTCCATTCCAACTTACCCCCTCCCCCAACCCTATTCCATCCCATCCCATCCCATCCCATCACATCCCACTCCATCCTATCCTATCCTATCCCATCCACCCTACCCCATCCCATCTGATTCCATCCCATCCCACACTAACCTATACTATCCTATTCCACCAGATTCCATCTCAGCCCAGCCCATTTCATTTCATCCACTCCATCCCATTTCATTCTAACCCATCCCATTTACCCTAACCCATTCTATCCACCCCCCATCCCATCCTATTCTATCTCATTCCATCCCATCCCACCCCAACCTATTCCATCCATTCCATCATATCCCATCCCATCCCATCTTATCCCATTCCATCCTATCCTAACCCACCCATCCCATCCCATCCCATCCCATCCCATCCCATCCCCCTAACACATCCCATCCATCCCAGTCCATCTTATCCCATTCTATCCTATCCTAACCTATTCCAACCACTCCACTCCATCCCATAAAACTCCATCCCATCCTAATCCATTCCATCCACTCTATTCCATCCCATCCACCCTAACCCATGTCATCCCATCCCAACCTATCTTATCCTATTTCATCCTATCCTAACCCATCCCATCCACCCCACCCCATCCTATGCATTCAGTCTCATCCCATCCCATCCAAACCTATTTCATTCCCCTTTAGTCCATTTCATTCTAATTCTTCCTATTTTATTTCATTCTTTCTATCCCACCCCATCCCATTACACCCTATCCCAATTTTGTAATATGCCATTCTGCTCCACCTCACTGCATTCCATTTTGTTCATTCTCATGATTCTTTCCATTCTACTCCTTTCCATTCTGTCCTACTTGATGACATCCCTATCCATCCCATTCACATTCCTCATGCCTGGAAATATTTACAACATGCCTCCAGGATGCCAAGTCCTGAATATCTCAGCATGAATGAGTTATGGGCCCTGAATTTAGGGAGAGAGATCAAAGCAGTTAATGAGTGCCTGCTCCCACCTTCTGGCTGCATCCTTTGATTCAGCTTTTCACTGAGGCCAGGCACAGGGGGACCAGGTGATTATCCAGTTATTGAAAAGCAGAAGTTTGATACCCACTTGGATATTGTTTCAGGTATATAGAAGAGAAATGGGTGATGGGTCATTAAATGCCTTCCCAAACCCTAACTGTCATCCCTGAGCAACATTCATGCCAATTTTCCTGATTTCCCTGATTTCCACACTCCCACCAGTGTGGGAGATGGAAACTCGGAGTCACAGGAAGGATGCTGATAGGCTGCTGAGTTGAGTGTGTGGCTCCGCCCCTTCGTACTCTCTGCTTCTGGTTCTGTTTCTTTTCCTAACAGACTGACCCTTTTCCTCCATCAAGCCCAACTTCCAGCACATCCCCTGGCCAGAACCTCGGTGTTCATGTTCCGCATACATGCACATATTCTGGACTTGAGTTTGCCTGGGCTCATTAAATGATGGGTATTTATTTGATCTGGTACCAGAGATTCTCCTGGTGCTTGGACCCAGGGTTCCTTCAAAATCCTGAGGATGCAGCTGCTTTGCCTCTTCTTTGCTGTCTCCACATCCCCAGTTTTCCCCAGGCCATATTCTGCTTGCCCTTGAGTCTCCCAGGCTTGGTGAATAGGAAGCACCTGGTAACATAATTGCAGCTTAATAAACGAATCAATCCTCATTAGGACTTGATTGGCCATTAGCCTCATTATCTTGTGAGCAGAGGGCCAGGAAAGTTTTAGAATGCCAAAGGGGGGTGAGATCACTTGGGGGTGTGGACTCCGGTCCCCATTCGTAGACCCAGAAGGAAGGCGATCTTGAGGAGCCTCCAATCCTGGCTGTGTGTTGTTAGATCCACTGGGGAAGCCCTAAAAACACTGATGCCCAGGTCCCACTCAGAGGCAGGGATGCAGAACCTCAAATGAAGGGGCCTAGGCACTGGTGCTTTTAAAAAGCTCCCAGGGTGAGCTGAATGTGGCACTGAGGTGGTCTGAACTGTCATTTTAAAACCTCTTAAGTGAAGGAAAGTCCAAAGTTTGGCCATCAGAGCCTTGCCACATGTGTATACTTAATAAATACAAGTTCCCTGAGATCTTGGACTTTTCCATACTCATCAGCTTAGGCTCGGTAAGAGTCTCTTGTCACTACTGTTCTGTGTCACAGCGATCTATGTGGCATCTCCCGTGGCCCCCCCCCCCCCCCCCACCAAACACCCAGTGATTGCCGAATTCAAGCTGCCTGTATGCTTCTGTGCTTAATACCTTTTTTCAAAATGAATTTTAATACACCTCTTATTCCTTCCCTGCTCTGTTCTGAACTGATCTCAGGAGAGCAGGGGCTTGATAGTCGACTAGCATTTTTTCCTAACACATAAAAACAGATATACGCGGGGCACCTGGGTGGCTCAGTGAGTTAAAGCCTCTGCCTTCAGCTCGGGTCATGATTCCAGGGTCCTGAGATCAAGCCCCACATCTCCCCACATTGGGCTCTCTGCTCAGCAGGGAGCCTACTTCCTCCTCTCTCTCTCTCTGCCTGCCTCTCTGCCTACTTGTGATTTCTGTCTGTCAAAGAAATAAATAAAATCTTAAAAAACAAAAACAAAAACAGACACGCAATGATGCAAAGTTAAAAGTAGGTTTGGGTCTCTACTACCTGAAGCCGCTTTGCCAAGGACTCGCAACACTCATACTGCTTTTGGGGAAATATGATTTTATTGTTGGCTAAGTTTTTTCATAAACAAAATGATGAATGTGAGCAGTTTTTTAAAATTGTGCCTTTCTCTCCGTGAATGAGGTCCTGTTAGTCTTCATTATATCCTCCTGACAGCCTTTGAGATATTAAAAATAGCACTGTTTCTAATTAATTAGAATAGAGCCCCTTGGGGGTCTAATTTTTTGTAACTGTCTCTCTTTTTGGTATCTGCTTTAGGTTATGGGTCAGTTTCATGCCTAAAACTTCATTTAAGTAGAAACCAGATTTCTCATTAAGAACTTTAAAAATATGAATACCTTTTGACCCATTCATTGCATTCCAGAGAATTTATAAAAAGGAAATACTTGGGAAGAGAGATCAGAGTTGACATATAAAAAAATCCGAGGCAAGGCTCTGTGCAAATATGAGAAATGTGAATCCACCCAAATCTATAATAAGAGAATGGCTAATTTGATTAGGATGTATACTGGGTTTAATGAAAGATTTATAAGTATTATATTAGCATGTATATTCAGGTCAATAAAATTTATAAGATCAAGAATCCTAAATGGCTCTAATGATTAGTGGATTCCAGTCTTTATGATTCTACCACTTAGCACAGGGCTTGACATGGGTTACATTCTCAAAAATATTTTTTGGAGGTTGAATGATCTATTCAAATGCTAGTCACAGAATTTATAACAACATGAAACCCACTTACCATTAAGTAAGAAAAAACCAGAGTATAATATTAAACATAAAATATTGTCACTTCTCTATTAAAATACCCATTGGCCTTGTATGTGCAAAAAAAGGGGGGGTTTAGTGAAATGGGTTGGTCATGCTGGGTATAGAATATTCTGCAGCCACTAAAATGATGCTTGCCCGTAACATTCTCCATACGATGGCATGTTAAATTAAAAAAAAAGCGATGTACAAATCCACATGCATTATAATTCTAATTTGTGTGCCTATGTGTGTAATTATAACACTACATTATGTGTGATTAGTTATAATTATGTTACACTTATAATAAATACTGTAAAATGGCAAATATTAGATTTATTATTACATAAATTAAATGTTAAATGTGTATTTCATTATATATTTGATATATAGGTCTCTGTATTATATATTTTATGTATGTGTGCATATATGTGTATACACACACACACACACACACACACATTCATAAGGCTGGCAATGACCCAACATATTAACAGGGTTTTTCTTTTTTAGGTAGTGATACTGGCAAAAGTTCTTTTTCTACCTTCCATGGTTCATCTTTTCCAATTTCCCAAAAACCCTCCTAAAGGACCACGCTTTACTTTTGTCATCAAGCCCTCGGAAGGTTTGGACACAAGAAGGCTGGGAGAACCCAGGCTCTCCCGCCCCGGCGAGGCCGGCAGCCTTGAGGAATGCTCCAGGAGGAAGGTCTGTGGTCACATCGCATCAGCGGGTGTGGCCTGATTCTGCCTGGGTCCGGCTCCACGGGCGCGTCTTGGCAGGAACTCGTGGCATTGACCGCCCGTTGCCACAGTTTCCTTGCAGGGCCGGCTTCGTGCAACAGCAGCCCAGGGGCCCGGCTGAACCCTTCTGGAGGAATGCCTTCCCCTAATTTGCCAGGGCCCTCCAGTTGCTAAGAATGATCGACAGTAATTAAAACTAAGCTAATAACCTCCTCACTCTTGACATTTCTATGGGGTTTTGTTCACCATTATCTACATATAGATTAAAAATTGTAATTGGACTGGTGATCGGGTTAGGAAAATCAGCCACCTTCCAACTTGTCGTTTGCCAGGGACTGACACTTTGAAATTTTATTTAATCTGAGAAAATTGAGTTGAACTCTGGCACCCTTGGAGGTGGGGATTAAAAAAAAAAAGAAAAGAAAAGAAAACACACACACACACACACACACACACCAGCATTTATCCTTAAAGATGGATGCTAGCTAAGACAACATTCATGCTCCCTGCAGAAAGGAGTGGGGTCTGGGCCAGAGGGTGCTGCAGCACCACCGACTGGGGTGTATGGTAGGGCACCTCTAGGAAGCAGCCACAAGAGGAGGACACTGGGCCCACTAGGCCCTGTATGAGGGAGGTTTAGGGGGACCAATGCTGCCTCCCCAAGAGGATTTGTGTGACTTCATAGGAGCTTGGGCTGCCTGACCCCATGGAGTCCTCCTGTGCTGGTGAAGAGAGATGTTCTTGGTTTCTCATTCTGTGCTTCCAGGCCTCTTCAATGTTGTGATTCTAGAGCTCCACCTTATATTCTTCTGGCCTCTGCAAGACTGAGGTGTTGTGCCCTCCTTTCCCTCAGCCTGTGAGTCAGGGTTTCCCCATTTCTATGAGTCTATGCTTCTGGGAACCTAGGGTATTAGGAGTCTAAGAGTCAGGGAATGTAATATGGACTTCAAAAGGTGGGAAATTATCAGACCTGCCCAGCTGCCCCTCCCATGAAGTCATTAATCTGTCTAAATTGAAACATTTAAACTGATATTAATTCTTAGCTTGCTTCCCCAAGGTGATGGGCTAGCTGAAGATTTCTTTCTAATACACAGTGTGGTCATGTCATGCTCCTGCTTAATATATTCCCGCAGGGTCTCATGGCCCCATTTGGCTCAAGTATAGTCTCCTTATGATGGCTTAAAAGCCATTCTGGGTTTGCCTCTCCACAGTTGGCCTCCTGGATCCTCACACACATTCCTCCAATATGCTGGTTGATGCCATCTGTCTGTCTGTCTCTGACTACATACCACTTCTCTCCACTTAGCCTGCAGATCTTTGCATAGTGTTCCCTCTGCCTGAAATTACCCACCTCTCCATCCCAGTACCATCCCCCTAGGTTTGCCTCCTTCACTCACCTATTTTCCATTTATCTATCACTTCTGATCTTGGGCTTCTTCTGCAGGAAGTGTTTGCTCTCTTCCCAAATTGTGTCCTCAGCTCCCTTACCCGCCACGTCCCCATGCTCATTCTGGGCCAGCTCTGTCTGTGACTCCACCATCTTCTCCCATCAAACCAGGATCATCATTATCATCTTCTTCTTCTTCTCCTTCTTTTTATTTTTTTTTAAGATTTTATTTACTTATTTGACACACAGAGATCACAGGTAGGCAGAGAAGCAGGCAGGGGGGGGGGAAGCAGAGCAGAGAGCCCGATGTGGGGCTCGATCCCAGGACCCTGAGATCGTGACCTGAGCCGAAGGCAGAGGCTTAACCCACTGAGCCACCCAGGCGCCCCAAACCAGGATCTTCTTGAAGGCATGAACACTTTGTTGTTTACTGTTATGTCTCCCGGCCCATGGTGCAGTATGCCAAAAGGAAAGAATGAATGAATCTGTATGTAAAGATAGGAAGTCGTGACTTCTTGATTCTCAGAATAATAAATACTAATTTATTTCTTCATTACAGAAGAACTTGTGGACTATCTACTTTGTGCCTTGTGCTGCGCTCAGCTGTGGGGATGTATTATGAGCAAGACAAATACATCCCTATTGTCTACGGTGCTCATGGGGGAAGTAGAGTAGAAAGATCCATTGGGGTGAAGGAGTTAGGGGAAGAATATTCTAGGCGGGGGAAACACGTGTGGAAGATCTTGAGGAAGGAAAGGGAGAGACTGTGTGAAACAGAGCAGCCCAGTGGGGGCTGTGGCACCGTAAGATGAGGAGAGGGTCCAAAATGAGCCCAGAGATGCGGGCAGGACCCAAATCATGACGACCTTGCAGAGTTTGCAGCCTGGAGCTACAGGATCAGTTTCGCACTGTGAAAAGATTGTTAAAAGTTCAGTCCGTGTGTAAGCTACAGACAACCTCCTCCCTCTATTCTGAGGCTGATCATTCTCAGTCCTTCACGCTTGTTGCTTTCATCTTTCCAGCGCATACTCACCTCCCAGAGTGGATTGCCGAAATTTATCTGCCTAGAAAGCTCTCTGGAAACAGATTCTGCTTGCGCTGGCAGCAGAAGTGGTCCCACAACCCAGGTGAGACCAAAGGCAACATCCAGGCTCTCCGGTGATAGTGACTGGTGCAGGAAGCGAGCACGTGACCCAAGCAGAGCCAATCAGAGACTTTCTCTGGGATGCCTCTATGGGCTTGGTAGGAGGGAGCTTCTTCTCCACTGAGGTTTTCAGAGCAGGTACCAGCCACCCAGAAGATGCTTCTCGACAAAGACAGCATATACAGCAAATAAGAAAATTTCCTTTGAATCTTGACCTACCTAGTATCCCAATGAATGTTGAGAATCAGTGATTCTCCCTTTTTCTCATTCAGCTAGTTTACTTTTATGTTGATAGTCTGCTGCTTACATCCAAGTGAATCCCAACTCATTTGTGCTGTGTCTGATTCCCGTACCTCTCTGGGATGTAGTCAAAGAAGACATCTTGTCCTCATTTTATAAGGAGAAACCTGGGGCTCAGAAAATTGCCTGAGCTTATGCATAAAGTTAGTGGTAGAGTGGGAATCGATTATCCCACCCGCCCCTCCTTCTATCCATCAGTAGGTATGTATCATGCCATTGGGACTTACTGGACCAGCTCTGATTTCAGATGCTCTGTTCCAGTGTCTTTCCAATATCACAATAAATAAATAGAAAAATTTATCACAATAGATAAATATCACAATAAATAAATATCATCAAAAAATATCATCAGACCACCACCTGAATGGCTCACTAATTTGAAACCACTTTTCCTTACATGTTTTTCCAGGTCCAAAAATAGTAAAAAAAAAAAAAAAAAAGTATTAACACAACAGTTTTTGATTTTTAATTTGGAAGTCACTGTGATGATTCAGTTCTGTGCTGGTATATGTTTAACATTTAACATGTGTAGTTCTGACATGAATCTTGGTTGATGCTTTTGTTTACATTGACTAGGGAGACAAAACAAAACAACACAAGCATATGTTGGAATTTCACTTGCTCATCAGTGAAGCGAACAACTTCTTCCAGTTTTCAAATACCGGAAGAATACTTTCTCCATTGTTTGTGCTATTCACAAAAGAATGGCTATGGGCACATCAGACCTTTAAGTTTCATCTACTTTATTAACATTTTGTACACCATTCTTTTAAATCTAGACAATCAACAAAACTAATAAATCGAGCCCTGGTTTAGAGCATTTGCCAGTATCTGTGTTCTTAATATTCTCATTGTGGCTGACTCCAAGTCACCGACATGATGTCTTTGATAACAGAGTTGGGAAGACGCACAGATACCATTCTATGGGTTTCTAATATGGGTGCAATGGATGTAAATAACTTTAAGAGTGTAGGATAAAAATAAAACGTGGTCAGGTCGTTAGGAAGTGATGAGTATGATTTTTAATGTAATTTATTTGATTGCAAGTTTATACCATTTGGCTTTTAATAATGGCTGCATTTCACAACCAGCTCACAAGATTCCTGAAAATGTAACCATTGGCTCTCATGAGCTAGTATGAGCTGTATCCAGCATGCTGGCATGGAACACACTGCATCCGTGTATTCCCTGCTCGCTGAGTGTGGGAAGCAGAAATCCCCTTCATCGTGCAGTTGACCTTTTTTCTTCTTTCATGTGGAATGAGCATATCCGGGAGGTTCCTTCTAAGAGCATCCTTGCGGTTCAGCTAGAGCAGGACCCTCCCCATCTTCTCTTTCCCTTATCACAGTTTGTAATGATGTGTATGCTTGGCTGTGTGTTGATTTATATTCATTTCCCCAGCAGACTGTGAGCTCCGTGAGGGCAGGGCAGTGTCTGTCTCCCTCACTGTGCTATTTCCTGGGCCTGACTCCATGTGTGGTCCAGGAGAGTCATTGTGAGAGGGCTTTGCTGGGGGCACTAAGGAACTGTTGCAACCAGATACGTTTGGGAGAGGAGGGAGGCAGTTATGACAACATCTCAAAAGTTTCTAGGTTGCATCTGTGTTCATGAGGCATTATTCACAATAGCCAACAGGCGATGACGTCCCCAGTGTCCACCCACAGGGGAATGGGTAAACACAATGTGTTCAAACCAAGCAGTAGTATCTCATTCATCCTTAAGAAGAAGGACATTGTGGCACCAGCTACTACATGAATGAACCTTGAGGGTACTATGTTAAGGGGAATAAGCCACTCATAACAGGACAAAATCCTATACTACAGGTGCCTAAAGCGAAAGTCAAATCCACACAGACACAAAGTGGAATGATAGTTTCCAGGGACTGGTAGGAGGAAGAAATGGGGAGTTAGTGTCTAATGGGTACAGAGTTGGACGAGGTCTGGACATGGATGATGGTGGTGGTAGCCTAATAGTGTGGATGGTTACAGCCATTGAACTCTATGCCTAAAAATGATTAAAATGGTAAATTTCATGTTACATATATTTTACTACAATAAAATGTTACATATATTTATTACAATAAACAAATATCAAAAGGTCTCCAGGCTTCCAGATCCTGTTCATAGTGTGGAGTGAGTGCTTGTTTCTGTTTCTGGATAGAGGAGAGGTTACATAGGAACAGAGTCGTGATTATGATGATGGTGACGATGCTCGTATGAGGATGTGGGTTTGATTCGAAGGGTTTCTCAAGCACCATTGCTCTACAGTCTTTCCGCAAATGTGGAAAATGAGTCTCAGAGAGGTTAAGTAACTTGCCCACAATCACACAGCTTCAATCCAAGGCAGGTTGACTCTGAAGCACATGCTCCCACCACCTCCTCTCCAAGCCCTTATTTTGTTTGGGAGAGACAACTTGGATGGGAGGCAAGCATGGGACCCCCTTTAGCTGACAATCCCTTGCTCATTCCCTTCCCAGGGTAGCCTTCCAGCCGCAGAGGCATACAAATCTACTCCCTTTGCCGCCTCGCGCCTTCGCCAAGCTTGGCCAACCCGGCACTAAGACTGAGTTGTCAACGAGGAGATAGAAAGAAAGAAAAAGCAATTTCTTCCATTTCTTGGCTCAATCCTATGCAGTCAATACTGTTAACAGTAAATCAAATATCAGGGCTGCATTGACCCAGGAAAAGGCCAAGGAGAAAAAAAATTCCAGAGCAGAATCCAAAAAGTAGAAAATAAAGTTCAGCCTGAAGCATAAATCATACCTGGGGAGCTGAACCTGCCATGACATGAGCCTGAGCCGCCCCAGCAAGCTGGCTCCCCAGGCCTCCTGCTCTTGCTTTTTGAGTTTCTAGGTCCCCTGTCCCAGGTACATCCAGGCAACAAAAGGCGACCAGAGGCACAGTTGAGGATTTCTGACTATAGGTCCTTTGGATTTGGGGTCTCATCCCATAACCCTTGGCTGAGTTGGGAAGGGATATCTGCAGAAAATGGCTTTGGGGGAAAGCCCCCTATACCCTCTACCCCTCTTTGTACACTTGTCCTTTTGATTTAACAGCTGAGTCTTGGCTCCAAAAAGAGGCTCCAGGTTTCACGCATGTCTGAGCCCTGTTGCCTCCTCTCATTAATGTGCCCAGCTCACAAACTTTTACTAAGCACCCACTGTGTGCCAGGCAATATTCAAAGGCCCTGGGGTTTTAGTTGTGGACAAAATAGGCACACATTCCTGACTTCGTGGAAGCTTCATTCTAGTAAGTGAACGGGTGAGGATAAGATAGTTAAGATTTTCAGGGCATCTGGCGGGCTCAGTCGATGGATCATGTGACTTTTGATCTCAGGGTTGTGAGTTCAAGCCCCATGTTGGATGTAAAGTTTACTTGAAAATAGTGGCTCCTGGGTGGCTCAGTGGGTTAAAGCCTCTGCCTTCAGCTCGGGTAATGATCTCAGGGCCCTGGGATCGAGCCCCACATCTGGGTTTCTGCTCAGCAGGGAGCCTGCCTCCCGCCCCCCTTGCCTGCCTCTCTGCCTACCTGTGATCTGTCTGTCAAATGAACAAATAAAATATTAAAAAAATAAAGATTACTTGAAAATTTAAAAAAAATGTAAAAAAAAGATTTTTTATAGTGTGTGGGAGGGTACTGGATGCTATGAAGAAAAAGAAACAAAGGGAGTATGGAGTGTTTTGGGGGAGAGAAGTCAAGTTTAATTAAGGTAAAGGGACATTTGAGGAAAGACCTAAAGCAGGTGAGGATATGAGCCCTTCAGATATCTGGGAAAGAGATGTTCTAGGCAGCAGGTGCAAAGGTCCTGAGGCAGTGTGTCCAGGGGTATTCAAGAAACAATGAGGTATGGCTGGAAGGGAGCAGGGATGATGATGACAGGATGGCAGGACTGAGCTTGGGGAGATGGCCAAGGGCCAGATCAGGGAGGCCCTCTGGACAATCAGGACCTTGGCTTTCTTCTGGGTGAGGTGGGGTAATTGGGAACATTTGGAGTGGGGTGAGGCCCTAAACTTGGTTTTAAATTCTTGTCAGTCCCTCATCCCCACACCCTGATCAATTAAGTTGATAAAAAACTAGATTGATTGCAATTTACACACCACGAGAACCCATCTTTCTAAAAATCATCTGTAATGTCCTTGCAAAATCTGAGCACATAATAAACACTCAAACCTGTTACCTGAGTGTAGAAAGACATCGGATGGATGTTCAGCCAGGAGTTAATGGTACATCCTTCGTAGATGAGCAGGAATGGGTTAACAAGTAGAGGAGGATTTCCTTTTGTATTTCTTTTTTTTTTTTTAAAGATTTTTTATTTATTTATTTGTCAGAGAGAGAGGGAGAGAGAGCGAGCACAGGCAGACAGAATGGCAGGCAGAGGCAGAAGGAGAAGCAAGCTCCCTGACGAGCAAGGAGCCCGATGCGGGACTCGATCCCAGGACGCTGGGATCATGACCTGAGCCGAAGGCAGCTGCTTAACTAACTGAGCCACCCAGGCGTCCCCCTTTTGTATTTCTTAATCTATTTGTATTGCCTGATAATTTCTTACAGTTTCTTTTCTTCCTTCCTTCCTTCCTTCCTACCTTCCTACCTTCCTTCCTTTCTCTTTCTTTCTTTCTTTCTGGCTTTTGTTTTAAGATGTGTAGAATGGATGGATAAAGATTGGGAGCTCTGTTTTGAGTTGCATGACATTGGGTATGCCATGTGTTCCCAAGTGACCATTTGCGTGTTTTGATTATGGGCAGTGCTCTAATACCTGCTCCTGAGGCTTTTCGTGATGCAGTGATGTTTATGGAGCACCTGCTACAGTGCCTGGTTCTCAGGAGGTCCTCAGTAAATGCTGAATTTAATTGTTCAGGAGCCACATAAGGAGAGACACGGTGGGGAAACATCTGGGCTTTAGGAAGAGCAGTCCACAGCATTGTCCACGCTAGCCTCTCACTGCTGCTTGGAGTAAACCTGGCCCCTCAGTCCTCCTGCACGGGAGGACCCAGCCAGCCATTCCTATTATCCCTGCCTCCCTATCTCGGCTTAGCCTCCCCGTGCCTTCCCTGGGGAAAGCCGGCTACCTGCCCCAGCAAACGAAGGACTTCCCGAGACTTAGGAAAGAAGCAGCATCGCCCAGTAGACCTCAGTAGCATCTTCCAGGCAAATTTCAGAGGCTTGTAAGGACTTTGCCTCCAAAGGAGCCTGGAGACCCATCTCATGTTCTGTGTCAGAACTTTCCACACAGCGTCCTACCACAAGACCCCTGAAGTGGACCCCTGATGGTTTTGTCTCTTTAGCATCTGTTCCCTTTTCTGGTCTCATTTTTCTCAAGGAGTCCTCTGCTTTGCCCAGTCCCCCAGTTTGAATGGGGCTGAATGCTCCTTCCTCTGGCTGGAGATGGGCATGTCACGCAGACCTGAGCCAATCAGAGCACTCTTGCCCTCTGCCTCCAGTGACGGGTTCAGTGATGACCCAATCTAGCCAATGAGAGTCAGACCCAACATTTTGGTTTTAGCTGCTGGTGTAATAGTCACAATGGGATGGGATTTGCTGTAATAACATGCAACCCTTTCCTCTTAATTAGGGTGGATCAAGTCTTGTAGCACAAAATGACAAAGGCAGATTTCTTGTTCAGGCTCCAAGTGCACCTCGGGCTGATGGGAGCTCTGCTCCTGTCTCCCTCATTCAGGGAAGTCCCATCCAGAGCGTCATCAAACACCACAGCAGGGGAAAGGGAACACGGAATCAGATGAGTCTGGCTTTAAATCTTTATTTTTCTGCTTAAAGCATAGGACCTGCCTAACCTGCCTGCTACATAGCTATTGTTCAGAGATTATCAATTTCTCATTGTCCAATTTCTCCATTTGTTGTGTGTCCATATTGGATTTTCAAAGTGGGGCTCAAATGCCTGCCTCTCCATGAGGACTTCTCAGCCTACCTCGCTGCTCCCCGCCTCTCCGTTATCTTTGCACAGAGGGAAGCACATAGTAGAAGATGCCGTCCATGCCCCATCAGCCAGTGTCTAGCAAAGACCCAAGCACTTAGTAGGTGCTATTTTCAGTATTCTTAGTGCTATGTGCAGTGCTTTGCCATGCTGGGCGCATAGTAGGGATTAATATTTGTATCATCCACAACACGTGTCCAGTGTCAAGCACATAGTGTGTTTTTGCCTTGTGTCCCCTCCTGCAGCACTGCCAGCAGCATATTTTCCCAACATTGTCCCCCCAACACCTGTCCCCAGCCCCTAGCCTCTGGTACCTTGAGACCTAGAGTTTGTGACCAGGAACAGTCACTGAACTATAATTTGCTGAAATGGGGGTGGGGTGGGGTGGGGGGCCTCGAAGGGATGATCCAGGGTTGCACTGCCCTGTGGGGGTCATCAGGGGTCAGTGAGCAGAGACTTGGCTTATGAATTTCCTCCCCGGCCCCAGACAAAGAAGGAAGTCACTGTTGGCAATGCGGTTACCTTGGCAACACTTTGTGCTGGAGAATGGGAGAGGGGGGTGGAGGGAGGCTGGGAGAACGAGGGCAGCTGCTGGGGGCGGGGCAGGAGCTGAAGGGGAAATTCTCCCTTCAAATGGGGAGTGACTCCCTTCTGCCTCCTGGGCAAAGTGAAGGGGAGTTTTCCCACTGCAGGATGGAGGCTGGTCTGCCTGGGAAGTCCTACCTCTCCTCCTCTTCTCTTTAGAAAGTCTTCCGGCTGGTCTCAAACATCTAGGGAGCTGGGTTGGAGCTCTAGCCCTTCTTTTAAGTTGCTGTGTGACCTTGTGCAAGCTTCTCTCCCTCTCTGAGACTCAGGGTCCTCTCCTAGAAAATGGGGATAATAATTCCTGCAGGTCGGTGCTGGATCCCTGCTATATGTTAATGACCTGGGGGCTGTTTTTCATCTGGTTGCCTCTCACTGGCGGGGTATGTGACTACCGTAACATAAAGGTGGGCATTTCGGTCACGTACATGGAGTGAAGAAGGCGAGCCTGGTAACCATGGTTATTGGTGTTCCTGCCAGATTCTTGACATTGGGAACAGGGGAGGTAGGCGATTCATTACTGCTGAGAGTTATGGGTCATCACCATGTAGTGGGGAAACTGAGGCACAGAGCAGGTAAGAATCTGAGGTGCCCTTGAGGGAAATGCTGGGGAGAGGTGACTCTGCGTTCCGTGTTTCTGCCCCATGCCCCCACTCACCCGCACTGCGCATGCCCAGGAGCCAGCTTCCCTTCCTGGCCTACCTGAGCTGCTAAGATAGAAGAAGGTGGGCAGAAGGGTGAGTGGGGTAGGGCAGAAACCCTGGCTTCCTGAGAGCAGGAATGGTGGAATAGGGGCTCCTCTGCCGGGGTGGGGTGGCCTCATGGCACCGAGTCGCAGCCTGCCCTGACCGAGGAACCCCACACGTCCACTCCCTGAGGCACACCGCCCCCATCCTCGGGCCATCTGAACGGCAATATTTCGGTGAAGAAAGATGCCTTTCACTGTCCACTGTTAGCTGGTTTATAAATCTGGTAGGGCATAGGGAAGACGGAGGGGTTTGTATTTAACGTGGTGAGAAATCTGGCTATGCCTCTCCAACAGCACAAAACCCTCTATGGCTCCCTAGCACCCTTGCCAAAGTCACAAATTCTCACCAGGGCTTCAAGGTCACATATGGTCTGGCCCTGCTCACCTCAGGAGCTTCATCACTGTCTGTGCTGGTACAGGGTCATTTCAGCCCCTGTAGACATCCAGTCTCCCTCTGGTTCCTTTGTCTCATGATTCCTTCTTGCTGGAGGATTCTGCTTCTCTCAGGTGTATGACTCATCCGATGCATTCTTTTAGGCTCAGCTTAAATGTCACCTCCTCCAGGAGGCCTTCCTTGGTCCCCCAGGTGATTCAGCCTTGGTCAGGTGCCTCCTCTGAGTGCTCCCAGCCCCCTTAGCTTTCCCCATCACTCTGCTTTGCTGAGCAGTCGCCTCTTCCTTGCCTGGAACTGTGAGCTCCAGGAGGGGGAAGAGCCTTCATTTGTTCACGTCTGTATGCTCATCATGGAATTCTCAGTGCCAAGAAGGGTCGGTGCCAGCGCAGAGCAGACACCCACTAGACATTTATTGAATAAGTGAACGAGGCCGGAAACTGGTGAAACTTTTGGTGGGAAGAGCAAATTGGCAGAACTTGGCTGGTGGTGTAGGATTTGGGGCAGAGAATCCTGATTCAGACAGGATGTTATCCCCCTATGCCTTAAAGACCCCAAACTGGGGCTGCAGGGACCTTAGAGTCACTTCGCTGGCCTGTAGTCTCCCAGGGGCACTAATTTCTGGAGGGTTTTTTTTTTTTTTTTTTTTTTGAGAGCTAGTGTGGGGGTAGGTGCAGAAGGAGAGGGAGTGAGAGAATCTCCAGCTGAATTCTGCCGAGCACAGAACCCAACCTGGGGCTCGAACCCACAACCCTGAGATCATGACCTGAGCCAAAATCAAGAGTCGGACACTCAATTGACTGAGCCACCCAGGCATCCCAATTTCTGGACACAATATTAATAGAAATCTCTCCAACTATCTTAATTTCCAGGAGGAATTAGCATCTTCAAAGGGCTCTTTTGCCCCAGAAGTTGGACATATAAGCCATACTCAGAGCCTGCTCTCTGTTCCCTTCACCAGGACTTTGGTGACCATCAGGAAGACCACCAATAATTGAGCTGAGTGCTTCCCATGGATGGTTTCTCTTCGCTGTGCCTCAATTTTCTCATCTGCAGAATGGGCACAATAATATCATCTACTTCACTGAATTACTGTGAGGAGCTGACAGCTGAGAAAAAGAGTTGAGAAGAGTTTGGCAGGGGGCCATGTACACAGTGCTCAGTAACATCAGCAATTCTGATTAATGCAACAAATCTTTTTAGGTGCTTACTGGATCCTGGGGATACAGCAAGGAAGCTGAGGAGACTCCATCCCTCCCTCAGGTACTTACATTTTGGTTCTTGTGGGACCACAAGGTGTCAGATAATAATCTCTGAGCCTAGAGCTACTGTGTACACATCCACCCAGTAAACAAATACAAGTTGAGGACCTACTATGTGCTAGGACTAAGATGCTGCTTCTCCCCTTAGGTGGAGGACAGGCTGGAGGTGGGAGGTTGAGAAGAAGCATGCAATGAGAGCTCCAGGGAAGCAGGTCAGCGGGATTATGAATGGGGGAGGAGGGAATCCGGGAGAAGCTGCAGCAGACTCAGTCGTGGAGGATGGAAAGGAGTTCTTCAGGGAAGGAAGGGTGATCTAGATGCAGGGCACAGCACATGCAAAGGCATAGGGCAGTTGTCTCGCTGACTCACATTAAACCTAGAGGTTGTTGAACTCCTATTGCTTCTGGCCATTTCTTCTCTACACTCTGCAAATAGAATGTGAACATAGGGACTTTAACTCTTACTGGCTGTGACCTTGATTGTCTTTAAATTCTTTGGCACAAATCATCCAATTTAATGTGCACAACGATCCTGTTGGTATTGTTATACAGGTATAAGGACAGACTATCACTTTCTGTATTTTCAGCACAGAGACGAAGGGCTGTTTTTGAAGTCACCCAGTTAGTCGGTTGCCAGATTCACAAAAACAAAACGAAGCAGTGTGCCCAGTTACATGTGAATTCCGGATAACCAATGAATGATTTTTTTTTAAAGTATAAATATGTCTCATGAGATACTTGGGATACACTTATCCTAAAAAATTTGCTGTTTCTCTAAAATCCAGATTTAACAGAATATCTTGTACTTTATCTGGCAACCCTACCCAGTGTTTGAACTTGGTTGCGTTCGTTTCTCCCTGTGAAGATAAAGGTAATGATAATCACCATCTGGATTTCACGAGGACCTACCAAGGCTTTGTGCTAAACGAACTTAACTAAGGGTTTTTGAGCTCTGAGCGGTGTTCTGGGCTCCGCTTGCCCCGGCGGCGGATGGCCCGCAGTTCCGCGAGTAGCCACGAGGTGTCGCCCTCCGCCCACGATACTCAGGCGGCGGCGGGGGCGGCCGGGACCGCGCGCGGCCCATTCATCACGGCGCGGCCTCGGCGCGCAGACAATGCGGGGAGCGGCCCTTACCCGCGCCCTCGCGGCTGTCGGTACAAAGGAAGCGCTGTTAACACGTGTACGGTAATGGGCTCCCCCACGGCCTCTTCCCGGGCCGCCTGCTCCCAGCCTTACGGATGGCCCGAGCCATCCATCTAAATTATGTCATGGGCTATGAGCATCTTCCTCTGTCCAGTCCGTCCTGCCGCCAAGGCCAGGCTGGGCCTCCTGTGGCCGTGCCTCCTGCCCCCGCGACTGGGGTGGCCTCGTACTCTGGGGAGAGAGGAACACCGACTGTGTGAGGGGCTCCAGGCACAGCCTTCTTGATTTGCATGCAAGGTGGTGCAGTGTATTAGCCCATTTTGCAGGAGGGGAAACTGAGGTCTAGAGCTGCAGGAAAGTCTTTATTCTAAGGTCACACGGCTCTGGGGTTTGCCAGAAATGGACTTTTTTTCCTTATTGGGATGTAATTCACATGCCGTAAATTCACGTGCATTTGAAATATACATTTCAATGTTTTTAAGTATAGTCACAGCCTTGTGTAGCTATTAACAAAAGAGTCCAATTTTAGAACATTTTAATTACCCTGAAGATATCCTATCTGTTAGCAGGCACCCTCAGTTCCTCTCTCCTCCTAATCACTCATCCACTTTCTGTCTCCGCAGAGTTGCCTACTCAGGGCATTTCATGTAAATGGACTCATACACTATATGACCTTCGGGGACTGGCTTCTCTCACTTAGCAGAGTGCCTTCAAGGTTCGTCTCTATTGTAGCACAGATCAGTACCTCATTCCTTTTCGTGGCTGAATAATATTCTACTGTATGGGTGTACCACATTGTGTTCATCCTCTCACCTGCTGATGGACATTTGGGGTTTTTCCGATGTTTGACTGTTGTGAATAACTCTGCTGTGAACATTTGTGTTTTTGTGTGGCAATGTGTTTTCCAGTCCCTTGGGGATCTACCTAGGAGTGAAATTGCTGGGACATATGGTAACATAATGTCCAACCATCTAGAAACCGCTAGAACATTTGCAAAGCAGCTGCACCATTTTACAGTCCCTGCCAGTGGGGGAAGAGGATTTTGATTTTGCCTCATTGTAGCCAACACTTGCTACTATCTGACTTTTTGATTTGAGTCAAGTGGTATCTCATTGTGGTTTTGATTTGCATTTCCCTGAAGACCTCTTTCTTGGCCATTTGTATAACTTCTTTGGGGCAGGGTGCAGGGGATGTCTATTGGTTGTCTATTACTGAGTTGTAAGAGTTCTTATGCATTCTGGCTATAAATGCTTTATCTGGTGTATGATTTGCAGGTATTTTCTCCCATTTTGCGAGTTGTCTTTTCACTTCCTTTATGGCATTCTTTGCAGCATGGAAGTTTTAAATTTTGATGGTGGTCCAATGTCTATTTTTCCTTTTGTTGCTTGTGCTTTCAGTGTTAGTTATTAAGACTCAGCCCAGGGGTGCCTGGGAGGCTCAGTCAATTAAGCAACCTACAGACTCTTGGTTTCAGCTCAGGTCGTGATCTCAGGGTTGTGGGATCAAGCCCTGAGTTGGGCTCTACGTTCTGTATGGAGCCGGCTTCAGATTCTTTCTCCTCCTTCTTCTGCCCCTCCCTGCTCTCTTGGGTACACACACACACACACACACACACTCTCTCTCTCTCTCTCTCTCTCTCTCCCTAAAATGAATAAATAAAATCTTAAAAAAAAAAAAGACTCAAAACCCAGCTCCGTGTTGGTCTGAAGTTGGGACTTTTTTTTTGGGTGCACTGAGGGGAGGAGCACTCGACCTCCCATGGGGATTGTGGGAGGAGCTGGGCAGGATTTGATGGGGGGTGGTCACCTCAGGCTGGGGAGGGTATGGAGCTGTGGCGGAAGATCAACACTTAAAATCAAAATAATTTGGGCTCCGGCTGGGTTCTGCTTTCTTTCCCTCTTGACTTGGGCGGGTCATTCAGGGCTTTTGCATGGCAAGTTACTCATCTGCTCAAAGGAGATGATCACACCTGCCCACGAGGTTGCTATGATATGAAATGAGAGAACGCGACCGTATAAAAGATATTTACTAAGCATAGCTGTGATACCAAGGGCCTTTGGCTTCCCCAGGAAGGGCCTCCAGCTTCCTATGCTCCCAGCACAGTGCAGGCCTGTGGACACGGAGATACCTAGCACCCGGATGCCAGGATCAGGACACACGAACTGGGAGTCCCTGAGCCTTGGTCCAAAGGAACTTTTTTTCTGGAGCTTGAACACCAAGCATGGTTTCCCTTTGTCACCTGGGCCTGCCCTGGATCCCACAGCCATTCTGACTGCCATGGGTTCTATGAGGGAGTTCAGAGAGGAGGGAAGATCCCAGGTGGGCTGGGTCCAGAGACTCCAGTTACTCTCTGAACCTCGGTCTCTCTTTCTGTGCAATGAGGATACTTGTTCCTGCCTAGAGGGTTGCTTGAAGATAAAAGGAGAGCTCAGATGAAATGAGAGCCAATTGGGGAGGTGCTGAGGATGGACGTGGCCCTTGGTGGGAGCTTGGTAATTGAGATGATCCCTGTGATTTGCAGGAATTCAGATGAGAACTTTGCTATAGATACAGGCTGAATATTCATACTGGGAAGACTGGGGAGTGGGGGGAATTAATCTGCCTGGGCCCTGCCTCCTGGATCCCCAGGCTCAGGCTGGAGCTGATGTTTCCAGGGCTGTAGGAAGCCCAGGGCGCTGCCCGTGGCTGGGGGTGGTGGAGGGATGGAGGGGAGAGAAAGGATTCTAGCCCAGAGGCCCAGGTGGCAGGGCAATTACAGAAAGCAGAGCCGCCAGAGATGAGAAGACCCAGGGTCACAGCTCTGCTGGCATCACTCAGGGGCTGGAGCAGTCTCTCCAGCTGGCTGGCCGCCGGGCCCCGTCCAAAAGCTGGGCTGCAGGGTCCGGGAGTCCCAGGAGAGCTGGTCCATGTCCGCCCCTCCAGACGGACAGGCACGCAGGACAGGCCTACGTCCAGCCCCCTGGGGGAGCATCAACTACTTCTCCTTGGTGCTGCCTCCTAGCTCCCCTGCATCCTTCCGGAAATTTCCTTTCCAGGCTCTTGCTTGTCCCCGTGATCTCCAGGGCCTGGCTCCTTGCAGGCGCTCTGTGAATGCTTGCTGGCAGGATGAATCAGTGCTGTCTGGTCAGAGATGAGAATGGAATTTTTAAACTCGGCTCACTGGCCACCTCCCTAGGCTGTGGCTGTGAGGACACCGGTGTCCTGGGACTCTGCCATGTATCGTGGGGCCCATGGCTTCCTGTGGAGATGCTGGACACGGGGCAATGGCGGGGTCAGGGTGGCAGGCTCCGAGATTGGATGTGACACCACAACTTTCTTGCCAGATCAAGGGATTTGGCCTCTTTGAGCCTCAGTTCCCCTCTTCATCAAATGGGGTAAACATTCCTGCTTTGCAGTGTTTTCATGAGGTCCATGAGGTTCATACAAGAGGGTAGCCATGTCTTGCCCCTGGTAAGAGAGTGGTGATCACTAGGCTTTGCTGTTCCCATGGAGGGGGTGGGGTTTCATGGGGCGCAGGTGGCCTTGGACTCAGCCTGCTCCAGAACAGCCACAGGGGTCAAGGTCTGCCTAGTGGTGTGACTACAGGCAGGTGACTCCCCAGAGCTTCAGCTTCCTTCTTTGTAAAAGGGGGCCTCTTCCAGGATCTCCTCGATGGGGTTGCTGAGAGGAGTAGGGAGCTGGGAATGTACAGGGTGAGCAAATGCCTGGCCCAGAGGTCAGTAAACAGCTGCTTTTGAAGGAGATGGAGAGGAGGGGAGAGGAGGGGAAAGGGGAGGGGGAGAGGAAGCAGAGGGGAGAGGAAGCAGAGGGGAGAGGAAGCAGAGGGAGGGAGGAAGGGGGGGAAGGAAGGCAAGAGGGGGAGAGGAAGAAGAATGGGCAGGGGAAGGAGGAAGGGAGAAGGAGAGGAAGGAGGAAGGGAGAGGAAGGATGGGGAGAGGAAACAGAGGGAGGAAGGAAGCAGAGGGAGGGAGGAAGTGGAGGAAAGGAGGAGGAAGGGGGAGATGAAAGAGGAGAGGGGAGAGGAAGTGGGGGGCACAGGAAGTGGAGGGAGGAGGGATGGTAGTGGGAAGAAGGAAGGAGAAGGGGGAGGAGGAAGTGGAGGGAGCAGAGAAGGTTGAGGGGGAAAGGAAGTGGAGGGGGAGAGGAAGTAGGGGCTGAGGGAAGGTGGAGGAGGGGACAGGGGAGAGAAAAGAGGAGAGAGGAATGGAGTCATCCAGTGAGGAGGAGGGGGGGTGTTGCACTCTGGGAAAGATCCATAGAATCCTGTTCCATTTGTGCCCCCAATTCATTCAGTAACTTTGGGCAAGTTGTTCTGTCCTCTTGCCACAGTTTCCATGTGGGTCAATGAAGGAGCGGAACAAAAATTGACATGGGGACGGGAGGCAGCTGAGTCACTCAAGCCCATGGGCCGGAGCTGCCTCGTGGGACCAGCCCTTGGCCTTAGTCTGTTTCCTTGGCCATGGAGCTGGAAAACGCACGGGTGCCACTTACTGAACACCTGCCATGTGCAGGGCCCTGATCGCAGGACCCACGCGCGTGTTAGTCCCGGGTCATGCTCACTGACCCCATGACATGGGAATAGTGATGAACACATTCTCCAGCTATGGAAACTGAGGTCACACTACCGGGAAATGGCCTACATACTACCTGGCCTTGGACTTGCAAGCCAGGAATCTTCACAACAGACCTCTGTGTCTCCCTGTGGTTAAGCACAGGGCCAGCCTGCTTAGCTTCCTGGGATGTGAGCTCATCCCTGCCCATCCCTCTGACATTTGGTGATGCAAAGGCAGGGTGCCCCTCTGTGAACCCCCAGATTGTGAGTGCCCCCCAGACAGGGGCTTCTTCTGTCTTGGGGAGCATCTTCTCCCTCACCAGGCTCAGTGCCTGGTACAAAGCAGGTACTTGGGGAACCACTAACTAGGTAAATGAGTGCCTGTCTTCCTTCCTCTTCTGCATCCCCTCACTGAGGGTCTTGTATGCAGCAAGCACACGTGCAGGAGAATTGCTCTGTCCCCTGAGCAGGGCCGGATGGAGTGCTGGAGTGCGCCTCGCCTGCTTTGCAGATGCTGACGGTCTTAGCCTATAACAAATACTGTAACAAATACTGCTATAACAAATACTGTAGAATGGGTGGCTTAAACAGCATACATTTGTTTCTCATGGTCCTAGAAGTTGGGAAGTCCAAGATCAAGGTGCCTGTGGATTTGGGGTCACATGAGGGCCCACGCCCTAGCTTAGCATGGGCTGCCTTCTTGCTGTGTCCTTACATGGTGGAGAGAACGATCATCTCTCTAATGACTTCTTGTAAGGATGTTAACTAATCCCATTCATGGGGGCTCAGCGCTCATGACCTCATCACCTCCCAGAAGCCCCAACTCCAAATACCATTACGTTGGGGTTGAGGGCTTTGGTGTATATATTTTCAGAGGACACAGACATACAAACATTCAGTCCCATAACAGGGACATCGAGGCTGAGGGAGAGGGACTTATTCAAGGACACACAGGTAGTTCATGCAGAGCCAGGACCGGGCCCCGATCTAGTGCTCCTTTATCCCCTCTGTGATGGCTGGGTGGGTTGCTGTCACCTGCCCAGTGAGATCTGGCCCATTGCTCTCCTGCCTTCTGGGGGCCTTGGGGATTCCTTGGCTTATAGATGGCCCCCCTGTGCCTTCACGTCCCCTTCCTGCCATGTACGCCTGCCTCTGTGTCCAAAGTCCCCCTTTGATAAAGCCATGGTCACACTGGCTTAGGGTCCACCTGAATGACCTCATCTTAACTTGATCATCTGCACAGACCCTACTTCCAGATAAGATCCCACTGGCAGGTACCAAGCACTGGGATTTCCACATATTCCGGGGGACAAGATGCCATCCAGAACTGGCCTGTAGTGGAATATACATTGTGCAGTGTTTTTTGAGCACTGACTCTATAGCTGTCCTGTGGTGCCCTGCGAGTGAGGGAGGGAAGTCAAGTGGGGGTGGGCGGAGAACTAATTTCTAGAAGCAGGGGGCCCCAAGGGGTGTGGAGGGAACATGGTAGGAGGTGAGTTCTGTCTCTGGGCCTGCAGGGGGCGGCCTGGGGGTTGAGCCTAGAAGGCGTAGCTGATGGTAGCTGCACCATGTCAGGTGCCCGAGTTGGTAATTGAAGCCCTAAGACCTTCTCAGGGGTAAACAGGAATGTCCAATGGGTGAACTCCAGAGCCGGAGAAAAAAATGCGTATTTTGTTTGTTTGGAGCAGAAAAGTGTGGAGCCCAGCTCACCTCCATGTCCACAGGGAAAGAATCTGAGGTCCCAAACAGGGTAGTGACTCTGCCAGGGTCATCCAGCCAGCAGGGACCAGAAGCAGCCCTGGAAGGTGGATCCTCTTGCTTCCAAGTCTGTGGTGCACACAACCCAGTGTGCGGTTATGAAAATGCTTATTCAAAACACAACAGCCGTTACCGATGACAATAGAAGCCATTTGCCTGGTTTCGTTCATCTCCATCTCCAGGGGTTAGTAAATTTGCAGCCAATTTTCAGGGGTTTCAAATTGAATTTCTAGGTAGGTTCCATTGAGACACAGAGAAATGATTCTTAGTTCCCACGTTATCCTAGAAGGGGCTGAGCTGAATATTTATTCATCTAGTGAGTATTTACTGACTACCTACTCTGTGCCAGCTCCTTCCTCTCCCCAGTACCAGGGTGGGAATTCAGAGGTTTAAAAAAGAAAAGTTCTTTTGAAATCCAAAATACTCTTGTTGCCTCAGGCTCATGGGACTACTCAGTGTTAACAGTGGACAGACTCAAGCATGGATAATTGGAATCCAGGTAGCACGACTGGAACAAGCCTAGGGGTTAGTGAAGGGCTTAAGTGGGGGAGTGTCTGACCTGCCTGGGGGGGGGGGCAAGGAGGGCTTCCTGAAGGAGGTGACGAGGGAGCTGAGTCTTAAGAAAGAAGTTGAAATTTACCAAATGGGAGAGGAACAGGTGGGCATTCCAGGCAGGGAGAGTGGCCTGTGCAAAGGCTCAGAAGCATAAGGGTTTTATAGGGAACCATTAAGTGCATGACCATGGGGCTGGAGAAGTACAGGGAGCAGAGGGGAGAGGTAAGCAAAATCCGTGGAAGTCATGGGAAGAAGCTCGGGTTTTATATAGAAGGTAATAGGGATCTATGGAAGACTTTAGAACAGATTAGTAACCTAGCAGTATTGGCCTTTCTGGAGACATCCTTCTGGTTGTCATGAGAGGAACAGGTGGGAACATAAACACAGAGGCTAATAAAGAGATGGAGGCAGTATGCAAGTGTGGGATATTTAATTTGGGATAATAATCATGACTATATATCGTGTATTGTGTACCAGGCACTGTTCTAAGCATTTACATGCTTTAACTCAGTCCGTCCTCAAGCATCCCTGTGAGCTGAAGTGTTTATCAACACACTTACCCTCAGAGCCTGGTGTATCATTAAGTATCAACAGATTATTTACATAGTATCAGGAATCTATGTGTACTGATGGCCCCATTTGGCAGTTGACCACGGAGGTTCAGACTTTACACAACTGGCTTTATTGGATTCCTAGATGCACAGCCCAGATCCACTTTTCAAAAAGAATGACTTATTTCTTTACTGCCCAGAGTGGTGCCTTCTTTGGGGGCCGCCACACCCAAGGCCCCTACCTTCTGGGAATAGCCAGCATCTGATCTTGATTGGTGTGGAAGGATAAGGACCTTGTCCTAACTTGAGATGGTTCTGAAGGGCCACCCAAGCTCCTGAGTGCCCCATGGGGTCTGCTGAGACCTTTGTTGGACTTTCATCATGGCTCAGCATCTACCTGTTCCCATTGTTGCTTCCTTCTCTCTTCCACGGATTTTGGTCCCAAGAGCATGTCCTACAGAACATTCCACATGTTCAATTCTGTCTCAGGGTCTGCTTGCTGGGGACGGACCTGTGATTCTTGCCCAAGAGAGCACTGCCAGTAATCAGCATAGTTAGTGTATTGGTCAATGTTTTGCAGAGAAGCTGAACCAATAGGAGATAGATAGATAGATAGATAGATAGGTAGATAGATATTATGGAAGCTGGGAAGTCCCACAGTTGGGTGTCTGTAAATCAGAGGCTCAGCAAAGTCAGCAGGGCAGTTCCAATGCAAACCCAAGGGACTGAGAACCAGGAGAGTCAATGGTGTAAGTCCTGGTCTGAGTCCAAAGGCCTGAGAACCGTAAGTGCTGATGCCCAAGGGCATGAGAAGATAGATATCCCAGCTCAAGCAGAGAGAGGGAATTTGCTCTTCTCCTATCTTTTTGTACTGCTTCTCCCTCTCCCTCTGTCCCTCTCCCTCTTCATGCTCTTCCTCTGTCTCTCAAATAGATAAATAAAAAAAATCTTTAGGGGTGCCTGGGTGGCTCAGTCATGAAGCATCTGCCTTTGGCTCAGGTCATGATCCCAGCATCCTGGGATCTGGCCCTGCTTCAGGCTACCTGCTCAGCGGGGAGCCTGCTTCTCCCTCTCCAGCTCCCCCTGCTTGTGTTCCCTCTCTCACTATCTCTCTGTCATAAATAAATAAAATATTTAAAAATAAATAAAATAATAAAATCTTTAATAAAGAAAAGAAAGCTTAATTTTTCACTCACGTTATGTGTCCATCATTTACACAACCATTGTGTACATCACTTTCCACGTTGATTGCGGGTCCTGCTTCAAATGGTTTTTGCCTGTGACTCAGGTCACTGGAGCCACCTCTATCTGGCACGCGGCTGGTCTGGGGTCAGAGGAAAAAGAGATTCAGAGAAGCCCCAGGAGGCAGGATCATGTCTGCTCTCATCTTGTTGGCCAGAACAAGTCATGTGACCAAGGCCAATGGGAATGGAATGGGATGGTAGAATCCTGCCTTTGGGAAATGGGATCTGGGATATCTGGATGCTGCCTGGAGGAGGCTATCTAAAACGTCTTGGGTGGCAGTTAAATGCTTCTTTCCAGAGCTGGGGACCCCCGTCTCCACATCAGCAGTGCTCCACCATGCTAATGATTTGAAACAGTGGCTAATTTGACAAGCCAATTGGAGTCCCCATGATTGCATTTGACTTTCTGACTAATGACAAGAGATGAACTCCCTTTCCATAGTGCAGCCTACAGTTGGATAGCCTTGGGCCATCGCCCGATCCCAGCCGTTCAAAATGTTGCCTTGTAAATTGTCTAATAAAGTAATAAAGAAAGGGACTTGATACACGATTTGTCTTTTAACCATTGTAATGGGATTTTTGGGGGTAACATTGTTTTATGTTGGAATGCCAAAATTATCATACGTAATTAGAATGATTTCAATTCAAGTCTCTGCCAGCCCCCTGACATATTCCACGGCTTGCACCACGTCAGGCACATCAGCTTGTAAAACCTCATCAAATAAAATTTTAAAATGCAGTCGGATCTGGAGTGGTGCAGCGGAGCCCAGAACGGGAGGCTGCCCGAGTCAGCTTTGCCTGCGAGGGAGGAGAAAGAAGGTGGGTGGGGGGAACAGGAGGAAATAAACAAAAGGATGGCCTGAGAGAAAAGATGATCAAGTCTAGGCAGCGTCCTTAGGGCTGCTTTCTGTGAGGGCAATCTGGGACCCCACTGGCCACGGGTCACCCTCTATGCTCTCAATTACTGGTCCTTCAGTCCCACTCAGATTCGACCTTTGTGCTCCAGGTTTCATTTCATCCAGGCTGACCAGATCCCTGCCCTGCATCTTCTTAATATTTAATCCTAATCATGCAGACATATGTATGGATCTATTTATCCACAAAGCTGCCGTATAAATGTTTAACCAGAAAAGCACACAGCAACTCAGATTATCCGACGGACGAGCTTTTCCAGGGGCGCAAGGACAGGCGGGCTGTCTCGCTCGGGGGAAAGGATATTTATCGAGAAATATGTCCCTGGTTCCCCCAAATGTCCAGGTCAGGTCTCGGGGGTGGGGGTTAGCAAAATGTTGCTTTGTTCAATTGGCTTCAGTGAGAAGCTACTTGCCTCTGATTGGGGCTCCAGGGGGAGAGTGAAGGTGCTCGGGGGAGTGCAGGTTCCTTAATTGTCCCATGACGTCCCTATGCACTGATGACAGCCCACTGGGGCCCGGAGTCTAGTTCTAGGGAGGAGGGGCACATGCCCAGGCTTGGGACATGTGGGCAGCATCTGAAAATCATGGTGGAACAAGTGCCATGCTATAGAATTATCGCACTGTAAAGGGGAAGGGATGCCATCGGGGAATGGCCACAGAGCTCATGAATATTCTGGGCACTTGTACCCACAGCCAGCACTGGGCCTGGCTTCTGATTCATCAATATTACAAATCGGCACTGTGGCAAGCAAGCTGTCAGCAATTTTAATATTTGCCTCTAGCCCAAGGAATTATAGTGCAAGTATCTCCCAGGGACACCCGGCAAGAATGCAGGGCAATACCTTCTTCTGTGGTCAGAGCCTGGGGCTGGGCTTTGGAAGCCCTGGGATTTAGACCAAGGGGCCTCCCTAAAGTTTTATGTACTCTTGGGCAAGACCTCAGCCCCCTCCTCACCCCCGCACCATCCTAGGGAGATAAGAGAAAATTACGTGAGCACCTACTATGTGCCAGCAACCACAACGTGGCAACTCCGTAGGAGAGAGATGATTGGGCCCCATTTTACAGATGAGGAAAACTGAGGCCCAGAGTGGGGAGAGCAGTTGCCTACCAGGGGATGATGATGCCAAGTCTGGAGCCTAGTTTGAATTGCAAGTATGCAGAGAATAAAGGCTACCTTAGAAGGAGTATTAGGAGGATAAGAGTAGAACCAAGCTTGGGGGTACTTTGGATTTAGCATGAATCCCCAGAGGAAGAGCATCCAAAATCCTGGGAGAGGCATTCCTCACAAAAGAACAGCTTGCTATGGAGACCTTTTGCCTCCTCTGTGCCTATTTCATGTCTTCAAGGGGGAAGGAGCATGATGTCCCTCTTATAGGTGAAAAGACTGAGGCTTGGAGAAGTGAACTGCCCTGTCCAAAGCTCCACAGCTTGAAAGTGGCAAGGTCATGGTTGAAGGTCACAGTCAAGGGTCTTTACCAAAGTAAGGAGGGTAGTTGCTATGCACCCAATTTATAGATCAGAAATGCGAGGCCATGGGCAGAAAGCTGAAGGGTTTGCCTCTCTGCAAAAAGTGGGAATTTTTTTAAAAGGGGGAAGGAAAGATGACCCCATTGTCACAGACTCTCTCTTCATGTCTGTCTAGTATTTTAACTAAAAATAAAGTGGGGGATAATCCTTCCTCCCTCTCTCCCTTCCTTCCTTCCCTCCCTCTTTCTCTCTCTCTCCCTCTCCCTCTCTCCTTTCTCACTTTCCTTGCTCTGTTTTAATGCATTAGGAAGTCAGAACCCCTTCTAGGTATTTCAAACAGGAAGGGTTTTAATACAGGGTATTTGATGCATAGGAACTTGATGCATAGTTTAGGAGGTCAGGGAGCTGCTGCGGTGTTTGGGACAGCAGAGTGTACAGCCATCCCAGGGCATTACTGACGGTCTCAGCTATCTCTGATGGCTTATCAGAGGTTACCCAGAAGATGCCACAAAAAAATACCTCATGTTTCCCTTTCGCCAAAATCCATGCATTTGCTCACTTGTTGGTAGAACAAGCATGCTTTCTCCTCTCCTGGCTTACAAATCTCATGTGAACACATTCCCATGGCGGGGGCGGGGGGACCTGATCTGGGTCTCTGCTGTCAAGGAAGTAGGGGGAGTACAGTCTCCAGGCTTCCAGTCCCTGTGATGCAGGTAGTGTGGAGGGCATGGTCTCCGAGCTGAGATACCAGCTCCTGGCTCACTGTCTGATGGTCGTTTCACCTTCCCAGTGGTTTCCCAACTGTGCTTGGGGACTCCAAGGAATGTGAGGTCTACCAAGGAGGGGGCTCACTACAAGGTGCACAGAAGGACTTCAAGTTCATTTCCTACTGTTGCACTGAGCCACTCTGCCCCTCTCACTTATATGGTTTTATTTGAAAAAACATGCCACATGCACTAAGTTTGACTCTCACTGTATCATAGCACACCACTGCCAAAGAAAAAACTTATTCTGACACTTGTTAAAATGGTAAGCAAGGCTTTATTCAGGACTATGAAGTTAGGGGAGAGAGACAAACTCTAAATACAACAGGAATGCATTGAGATTTTTTAGCCAAGGAGCAGGTTAAGGTTAGTGGCTGGAGGGGAACAATTACTAAGATATCAAGAGTAGGGGGGATTCTTGCTGTTGACCTAACAGGATTTTTTTTTTTTTTTTTAAGAGAGACAGACAGACAGAAGTGAGGTGTGGGAGGGGTGGAGAAAGAGGGAGACAAAGAATCTTAAGTGGGCTCCACACCCAGTGGAGGCTGACACAGGGTTCAATCTCATAACCCCAAGATCATGACCTGAGCCGAAAATAAGAGTTGGACGCTTAACTGACTGAGCCACCCAGGTGCCCTGACCTGACAGGATTCCTGCTGAAGGCAGGCCAGGGTGATCTGATAGCAAAGGTGAAGAAACCTATCTAAACTGACTTAGCAGGATTCTAACTACAACTGGACTATGCAGTCCAAGCAAGAATGGAGACCAAGGTCAAAGTGTAGTTGAGAAGAGGGCTCAGAGAAGCCCAACTAGAGCTTGGTTAGGTAGAGTCACTTTGTCAAGAGTAAGTGTGTCTTCATGAAGAGGATTGTGGAGACCCTCTGCTGGAGTGATAGGAACCAGAGGAGTCAGAGAGCACCTTGCCTTATCTTCCATCTTTTTGGATCCCAAGCACAGAACTTAGTCCTCCTCTAGCCCACAGCACTCACGCTTAGCAACTTATGCAAATCACTGCCTGAGGGTAGAGCAGACCCAACATTCCAAATTTCTGCTTAGGCTCAGCTGGGATCTATAGTTCTGTGGTTTTTCATGATACACTGATTTTTAATATTCTTTGATGCTTTAGCACTCAGCCTCAACATCTGTAGGGTTTGATTTTGCATTTCTTTGATTTTAGACACAATGATCCTGGGATGTGGGCTTTCTGGCTCAATTGTTCCAAGGATGGAGTTTTCTGAGTCAATGTGTCCAAGTCCCTCCTGTGAGACACTGGTCCTTCCCAAGGTGGGGCGCCAGGGTTGGGAGTATGATGGGGGAGATGTGGCCTGAGATGTTGTCTCATGTCCCAGGTCAAAACCATAGCATTCATACTGGCCCTCAGGTCTGAGGGACCATTGTGTCATCAGGGGAGGGAGATGATGCCAAGTGATTAAGATCTGGGTGTATGAAAGATGGAAATGGAGGTGAGAAATGATGGAAATGAAACAACCATCAACCCATTTGATTAGGAGAAGACAAGGATGCTCTGACACTACTGGGTTTGGCCAGATGCTATGGTTTTCTGTGATAAACCATTTCTGTCCCCTTTCCCCTCTAAATCAACCTGCCACAGCATCACCTGCTCCCTACCTGGGATCCAGACAAAGAAATCCACATATTCTATGTGGTCAGTTAGTCAGTTAACACTTGTATTTGAATTTGGATGGGGGGTATTTTAGACATAACACAATAATAATGACTGATGAATTAGTCAGGAGAAGCTGGTTTGCTGTAATGAAAAATCAAAAGCAAAGTTTATTGTTCACACCTGTAATGCCCACTGTCTCTCTGGGCAACTGTGCTCCATTCAGTGACTCAGTGATCCAGGCTCCTTACATCTCAGCTTCTGCATTTCAATGTGAGGTCCCTTCCTGAGCTGTCTCAGCTTGGGAAGAATGCTCATCAGCTCCACTCACAGAGCCAGTCACGGTAGTTTCCCGTGTGTCTTGGAAGGAAGAATATGGAAGAGCATTTGATGAACACATAATACCATTTCTGTAGCAACTATCTTGTCTTCATTTTTAGTAATGACTATAAGATCATTACCTTACATTAATTTATTGAATTGATTTATTGATATCATTAGAGATCCTTATAGATGGGGAAACTGGGGCCCATAGAGGTTGAATAGCTAGCCTAAAATTACACAAATAATGGCAGATCTGGAATTTAAACCCAGGTTGGCATGCATCTGACATCTGTGTCTTTTACTGCTCATGTGGCAGACCTTCAGACTCCAGGGGAACTGGTGGGGTGACTACCTTTACCCTCAAGTGACAGCATACACACCACTGCCTGGTCTGCCCATGGCACCTGGATCCATTGGAGAATAAATACCTTTTGCTGACTTGGAAACCCCACAACGTGGATGTGACACCTCACAAAAGACAATCAATGGCTCCTGACAATTTTTTTCACTTAGGCGTGAAATATGGAAAACATATTTTGATCTTTGATTTTCTTCCATTTTCCATCTGTTCTTCATTAGGAGTTCAAACTTAATAACCTTCTAGAGTCGGTATCAAATTCAGAAGCTGACACTCCTTGGAGAGGTTCTTTGTTGCAAGAGGATGGATTGGATCAGTTGGATTTCTTTTTTTCTTTCTCCTGCTGCTCTGTCTGTAAGTCTGTTTGTTTCTCTCCCTGCCCTGGATTTGAACCTCCTCATTCAAAAAGTCAAACTGACTTGTGGATGAAGCATGAGATCTCCTGGGTATAATTTCAGGAGCATTTGATTGGTCCAACAACCCTTCAGTTCTTCTCTCACTTGTGCCTAAGATCCCACCATTCAAGGACCTGCTCTTTAGCTTAAGAGGACCCTTTTCTCTTGCCAAGACGCATGAGAAAGGGAACTGTGCCGCATTATCACACCTTTTCAGTAGTGGAGGAAATTTTTTCAAGAAAGCAGATTTCAGAAGGGGAAAGAAGGAACACAGGACACAGGGGACACAGGGGAGTGGTGCAGTTATAGCAAGAGCATTGGCTTGGGGTTGAGTCTCACATATGCCACCAGACCTTGGACATGGGTCAAGCAAGCCATCCAACCTCTCTGACCCTTTGTTTCTTCATCTAGAAACTGGAGATATATCAGATATTTCCTCCAGGGTCATCAGTGAGAATCAACAGAGACACCACAGACAACTTCCATTAACACTGTGCTTTATGGAATGGCAGGGAAATATTTTGAAATATTAACTGAAGTTTCTCTCTGTCTCTCTCTCTCTTCTCTTTTTAAAATTCTTTGCATTTATTTATGTCCTGTGGCCAGTCTCGTCATTCAGGCAGCAGCCAGGCCATGCAACATTCATTGCCTCTGGGAAAGGATGACACAGCAGAACACAGATAAGGAAGGAGTTGAATTCTTGGCTTTTGAATTTTAAAAGCCAGCCAAGGACTGGGCATATGACAAAGGATTTGGAAGAATGTAAAAGAGAAGCAATCCTGTATCTAAAACTAAGAAAGACTCTCTGGGCTGTGGGACAGACTTAGGTGGGGAGTGAAGGAAACATACACATGTCTTAAGAAAGGACAGAGGGGGCTTGAGGTCAGTGGGGAATGAACTAGGGTGTCTGTAAGGTGCCATGGGTCACACATGAACAAAGGCATCTCTGCAGAAGCTGGTACAGTAATTACACTGCCAAGAACCAGATGACCCTCATTCCTGACATCCTTGGGGTGGCCGGATTCCAAGATGGGCCCTAGTGAGTCTCACCTCATGCAGTTTCCTTCTTCATTTAATCAGGACTGTCTGTGTGATCAGTATTGTGCAGGAGAAGTGACTTCTGAGGTGAAGTCATAAAGGGCTTGATATCTTCCACCTCATTCTCTTGGATCTCAGCTTTGAGAGAAGCCGTATCAGGAGGACCCTGCACAGCTCTGTGGAGAGGCCCATGTAGAACTATGGGAGGCCCCCTGCTAACAACCAGCACCAACATGTAAGCCACATGAGTGAGCCCCCTTGAAATTGGAACCTTCAGCCCCAGTTAAGCCTTCAGATGAGCCTGCAACCCCACCTTATACCTGTCTGTACCCTCATGGGAGACCTGGAACTTGATCACCTAGCTCATGATATTCCAACCACATGACATACTAAATGTTTATTATCCTTTTAAATCACTACATTTGGGGGGGGGGGTTGGTTATGCAGCAATTTGTAACCGATGCCTCCAAGCTGGCATACCATAATCTCTCCGGAATTTAGACACAGTTCCAGAGAAAGGGGGCTGATGACCCTAACTGGATAATGCTTGCCTTTCTGCCACCTGGCACAACTTGGATAAAAATCAAACTCAACTGCAGAAAAGTATACTTCTATGTCTAGACTACCTGAGTTCTCAAATTTTCCCGTATTGCTGCAACTCATTCCAAAGGACTTCCATGGGTCTTTTCAGGACTGTGGGAGTCTGGGGAAGCCAGGATAAGCAACACCTATCTTTGGGACAGGGATGCCTTTTTTCCCTAAATAGGTGAATAGGGTCATGAAGAGACAGAATCCCCCGAGTTCTGAGATTTGGGGACCACTCAGCCTGTGTGTGTGTCTCCTCTGAGCCCCCTTTTCTCCTCACTGCATCCCCTCCTGTGAGCACACGCGAGTTCGGCTTGACACACAAGCCCTTCAATTTGTCTCATTAGAAAACCCTTGTGTTAAAGAGACCATTAAAAAAAGAGGGAAAGATAAATTGCCTGAAGCTTCAAGGCCCAGGAGGAAAGGGGAGAGCAGGTGATGGAAAACAGTCCTGTGATTACAGGGCAGGGGGTGTCCCAGGAGCCAAGGCAGGCAAAAACTTCCACTGGAGATGTCAAAATATTTGAAAATCCTCTTCCTTTGGTGAGTTGAGTTACCAAAATATATATTTTTTCCCCCTTTTTTTCCACACAGAGTAGAATCTGGGAGAGGGGTTAAGAGCACAGTTTTCAGAGTCAGGCAGAGCTCAGCTCTGTCCCTTTATAGCTGCTGTCTGACCTCAGGCAAGTCTCTGAATCTCTCTGACCCTCAGTTTCCTCATCTAGAAAGAGGAATAATGATAAGCCTATAAAAATGGCCTGCAATCTTCCCTGACTTTGTATTTATGTCCTTTGCAGTGTGATTTCACATCTCCACCCATCTTGAGGTGGAGTTTTTTTTCCCCACACCTCTTGATCCTGGGCTGTCCATTTGACTTATTTTGGTTGATAGAGCGTGGGGGGAGAGAGGGTATGTCAGTCCTAAGCCCAGATCTCAAGAGGTTTTTTCACTCTGTCCTCTGATCCCCATAAGGAGAAGCTCAGGCAATCCTGCTGATGAGTGAGATGCCCCATGCAACAGACATGGGTTGTCCCCACTGAGGCCATTCCAAAACACCTGGCACCCAGGTGATATCCTCCAGGACAGACCCAGAAAAGCAGAAGAGCCAACAGACCCATAAACTCATGGGCAACAATGGATAAACGCACATCAGTTGAAGCTGCTAGGGTTTGGGATTGTTTGTTACACAGCCACAGCTAACAGATACAACTCTCAAGGAGTTGAGACTGGGAGAAGGGATGATCGCTAAAATAGCAGCCATGAGCTGAGTGCTGACTGTCTGGCCCCATGCTCAGGATTGACATGTGTTATCTCCAAGACTTGCAGACAGAAGAGTAACAGCTGGTATGCTAGGTGCTGGCTCATAGTACCTGCTCCATGCACATTAACTGTTGGATGCTACGGCGGCTGGGACCCTTGACTGAGGTTTCCAATTTAGTGCTGGCGTGTGCACTTTAGCCTTGGTGAGTACTGAGCCAGGGGAAGAGTAGGAGGCAGCATCTTTGAGTACAGGGGTGATACAGGCAATGAAATTGGGTCATCACCCGGGGTGCTCCACACTCTCCCTTCGCCAGCATGGCTCCTGGACCAGCGTCATCGGCATCCACCCAGCCCTTGCTGAAAACACAGACTCTCAGGTCCCACCCCAACCTACTGATTCAGAATCCACGTTTTTAATAAGATCCTCCAGGGATTTGGAGTTTGATGAGATGTTAATGTTCGTCTAGAACATTGCTTTCTAAGTTACCCGCATGGAGAGCCCCATATATTTTTCTTAAATCCCGTTTCATTGCAGAATGATGCTTTTGTAAAATACAGTACAAAATGACTTTTAATAGAAAAATTAAATAAAAAATAAAATGCATACAAATTCCAAGCCCCACATTTTTATCATTATATTTGACAGATATAAAATTGCCGTCTGTCAAAATTACGACCAAAGTTTCTAAAAACTTACTCTTTTTCTGTGTATCACACTGTGAACGGGTGACAATCAGTTTGTGACCTGACATGGGCTGCAGACCCACACTCTGAGTAGTGGGATTCTGGAGTTAGGCATGATAAAGGTAAGAATACAATGTGATCACACAATTGTGGGCAGGACGGCAAAAGGACTTACAAGCCTATGTACCTTGGGATCCCTTTGGCAACCTGTGGGGTGAGTAATGGTTTTATCTTCACTTTCCAGATGAGGCAGTTGAGGCCCAGAGAGGCTAACTGACTTGCCCAAGGTCACACAGCATGTAAGTGGGGTAAGCAGATCCCACCTGTTTTAGCCACTACAAGGCAGGAGAAGGGAGAGGAAGGCGTCAGCAGTGAGAGGTGCAAGGACATTGTCCCTTGTTCCCCATGTGAATGACAGCTGTCAAAAAACCAGGCACGTGGCAGTCGCTGTCTTGGGGTCTGATCTGATGAGCTGTCTGCCAGCCCAGGGCTGGGAGAATCTCCCTCCTGCTGAGTTTCTGGGTGCCGCCTGCGGGGAAGGAGTCCAGGCCCTGGCACCACCCTGGCCTGCCCAGCGATGACAAGGGGTGGGACCGAGTTGCTTGCAGACAGCTTCTTGCTCTTGCTTTCTCTTTCCCTGGAGCCATGGGGGCCAGAGAGGGGCCAGGCCGAGGAGAGGTCTGGCAGGCTGGGTGATGGCTAGTTATCGACAGGTTGATGAGTGCCACAGAAGACTGCCCGAGGACATTGAGGCGGGAGCTGCTTCTGAGGCCCGCTGCTCCTGCAGAGCTGGCTGCCAGCATCTCTGCCCAGGGCTCGGTGCTTCCCCTCACCATCTCATTAATCCTGATTTACAGAAAAAGGCAGCAGGCAGGGGCCCTCTTAACAGGCCGAGCGGGCGACTGATTTGCCTTCACTGAAGACAATAGTGCCCAGGAGACCCGGCATTGCTGAATTATTCAAATCAGCCCAGTGGCAGGGAAATCTGAGGACACAGAGTGGCAGGGGTCCCTGGCCCCCAGACAGCTTTTTGTGCCTGCCCCCAGGATGGGTGGTGCCCCACGGCATGGAGTGGTCGACACAGGTCCCCTTGCCTGAGACAGGAGCAGCCCCAGCCACCTACCCCTCTACCCGCCCCGGCTGGACGGGAGCCACAATTGGTGTTGATGGCCTCTAAGCACCTTAAACCTGTAGTAATGGCTCCAAAATGACATTTCCCACCTGCTGGTCCCGGGGGGATATTCTAACAAGGACTTTGGGATGAACATGGGATGGGGGCGGGAGGATGAAGGAAGCAGCTGATGACTATTCTGCCTAGGGGTGTGTGTGTGTGTGTGTGTGTGTGCGTGTGTGTCTATTTCAAAGAAGTGGAGGACATGGCGCGAGCCCCCACTTGCAAACCCTGGTTTCCACTCCTGGGGGAAAAAAAAAAAAGAAGAAGAAGAATGGGCAATTATGCTATTTGGAGAATTTGTGGAGATTCCGGATTAAAGATGCTCAGACTCGGTGCTGACACGGGGTGATGATGAAGCAGGCCACAGTGTGGTGGGCTTCCAGCGAGGAGGAAGCCTTTGGAGAACAGGGGGTAAACTGAGGCCCAGAGAGGGGCAGGGACTTGCCCAGCGTCATTGGTCAGTTTGTGTCCAAACCGAGATGGAAAGTACTAGAGTCTGACTTGCAGTAGGGAGCAATTTGTCTATAATATTCTCCACCCTTTACAGAGTGCAGACAGCATGCCAGGCTCGAGTTAAGGGCTTTGTGGTGTATTATTTCTGTTATAACCTTGTTATAATCCCGTGAGGTTGATGGGACTAGCATTCCCATCCTCCTGAGATTCAACCGCCAGTCTGGCTAGGAATTGACAGATCTGGGATGGGGAAGGTTGGGTCTGAGGTTGGGTCCTTAACTGAGGTTGGGTCCTTAACTGCTATGCTTTGGCGTGGGGTAAGAGGCACCAGGATTCCAGCTCCCTCCAGAACGTGTCTCCTTGCCAAGGCCACGTATGGTACCTGCTCCGTCTCCTTGTGATGGCTTCTGTGGGTCAAGCATTGCCACCTGCCTGTTGTCCCCCATGGGGAAGGGCAGAGAGAAGGTTCAATCCTTCTCAAAAAGACTAACTTGACAGCATCTGAAAGAGTCTGCCCTGAGCCCAGGGAAAGCTTGCAAGGAGGGGGTGTCTGGCGGGGGGTGGGGGAAAGAAAATTTATTAATGAAGGGGTTCAGGATCTCGGGGCACCAAATCCATGTCTTTGGGAAGCCAGTGGTTTCTTCTGTGCGGATCTGACCCTCAGCAGGATGCATTTATCCAGCAGATGCAGAAGCTGCGGACAGGTGGGCCACACCACCTATGCGTGTTCGTGGGAGAGGGTCAGCTATGGTGAGTATATGAGTAACACCATCTGCTCTTCTGCCTCAGTCAGATAACCACAGCAACAATGACAATAACACTACTGTCAGGGGTGGGAGTGGCAACCTTTATTGAGATTATGCCCCGTGCCAAGCCCTTTCTTTAAATGTAGAAACGTATTTAGTCCTCGAGACCGTTTTATGAGGTCAGCATCTATGAGGTCAGCAGCGTGTCCGGTCCGAGGCTCAGCAATGAAGCAGGTGCTGGGTTGGAAAGAAGTAAGGATTTGAACTCAGAGCTTGTGATGCAGACATGTGGCCTCTAGGGGACGCTGTGCACACACCCCTTCTCTGGCCAGCTTGAAGCCCCTCCCCCGCCAGCAGCAGACTCCCTCCCACCCCCACCCCCCACGGTGCTCCCATTGGTGCCACAGTGGGGGGGGGGGGTGAGGGTTTGAAAGCTCTAATGCACCGTGGTCATCCTACCTTTATAACCCTCTTTTCTCAGGAAACCTGCTTTTCCCAGGGAATGTCAGCTCTCTCCCGTCCTCAGATCAGCTCCCATCTGGAATAATCAGCATCTGCATTAGCTGAGGTCTCCAGCATCTGTGAGGTGCAGCAGCAGGCCTCCCAGGATCCCACCCCCCCACCCCCCACCCCCCCCCAACCCCTGCGGAAAAACCAAACTAAGAGAGATTTATCTCCTGGGTCAGATAAAGGTGACTAAATGCAAACTGGCCTATTCCTTTCTGCAAACAGTTCCCTGGGGAGGGCTCCTACAAGGAGGAGAAGAGCCAATCGATCAGAGAAATGCTTCGGGGTGACTTACAGGGGAGGCTTAAAGGAAAGAGCTCTCGTGTTTTTACAACCTTCCTCAACTCATTCAGCCGGTAAAACTCTGCAGACCAGAGACCGCAAACCCAACCCTAGGGGACTGGACAGCAGGGGGGTTGAGCAGTGCCTCATTTGCCAAGCAGGCAAAGGTGGGAACTCTGCAAAGCTCAACCTATGAGACCTCCAGCTGTGTTCTTCATTCATCTACCATGCATTTATTGAGTGCCTACTGTGTGCCTGTTAAGCATGTTACTCCTCTCTCTGTTCCCAGACTCAGAGATCTTCCTTACGATCTGGGGGAAACAATGTATCCAGGAGATGGGGACACCCTTGGAATCTCCAGGTTCACCAACGGGGCTCTTCTCCCATGGTCACCTCTCCCTCTTTTCATTAAGGTAACAAGTTTTGTGCTGGGGTGGGTAACTTGTCCTGCAAACTTTTCCTGCAAACAGGCAGACAACAGTTATTTCAGGTTTTGTGAGCTATCTGAACTTAACTACTGACTCATCTGTTGCCGTGGAAAGACAACATGTAAATCAACGGGCATGGCCATGTTCCAATAAAACTTTATTCACAAACGCAGGCCACGGGCGGGACCCGGCCTTGCTTGGCCTATCATTTTGCTGGCCCTGGAGCACAGGATAAAAGATCCGGTTTTGGAGTCACACAGACCTGAGGTCTCTCCCCAAGGCCACTTCTGCTTTTTTTGCTGTGTGACCTGGGGTCGGCTGCCTCCTCTGAGCTCTGTTTCCCTTCTGTAAACCAGGATAATGATAGTACCTGCTTCATGGGCCGTTGCTGGAATGAAATGAGTAATGGTAAATGCAGCAGGCGGCTCATAGCCGGTGTGCAAACTGGTAGCTGTTACTGTAATAATTAATGACTTTAAACCTTCTGAAAAAAGCCCCCCTCCCTCTCTTGTTCTGTGGTAGGGGGAAGCGGGTGTGCTGCTGTTCTGATATTTGGTGGCTCATTATGCTGATAAGATTTCCATTCTTTTCAAGTTAGCACTCTTGCATTTTAATGATTTGAAAAGGATACAGAGTGTGTCTCCTTAGGGACAGAACCAGCTGTCTGGCTGGCTTTTCTCAGGGTGATGGTCAGTGAAACTCCAGATGTCCCCTGAGCCCCCTAGAGACCAGCCTCTGGTTCCCTTTCCTGGTCCCCAGAAGGACTGGCTGGGTGGGTCCGGCAGCCGGGTGATCCTCTAGTTGAGGGCTGATCACAAGTGGCCAATTAATCTATTACTTGCAGATACATTTTCCATTAGCCATGGTGGAATCACTGACTTTGAAGCAATTAGTCAGCGTAATGAACTTGAATCTGGGCAAACAGGAGGGAGAGGTTAACCCCTTGGTTCCCAGAGGAGGCTGTGATGGTGAGAGAGCAGGAAGACTATTTGGGCAAGAGGGAGGTGCTGTGAGGGAGAAGGTTCTGTGAGGTACACTCAGGTCCTCAGGTAGTAGGACATGGAGCCTTGGAGCCACAGGGCTTGAGCTTAGAGCCAGGAAAGGTGGCTTTTCTGGTCACATAGACCCTACTGATTCATTTTAACCTGACTTTTCTCTACTGCATGCTGGTTGGAGGTCATCTTAGTACATACCTCAGAGGAACATCGTGAGAACCCAACAAGAGAAGGTGCACACAGCCCCATGTCTGTTCCATGGCAAATTCCCAGTGGATGCTGGTCTCCCTACTGACCTCCCCTACCTTGCCGTGGGGCATGAGGAGACAGACAAGGGACTTCTTGACTTAGGACTGAAGGTAAGAGAAACTTCTTGCTAAAATTGCCTTAGCTCAGATCCACGATCAAATGTGTCACAGAAGTGAGGATTCCAACAGGTGTCTTTGCTGGAGGCAAAAAGAATCGTTCCAAGTTTCCCAGACCTATGAGAAAGAGACCATTTTCCCCTCCCCATCTCAGAGCACCTCCCAGGACTGGGAGTTTGGTTGTAAAAATAATGGAGAAATGATGCATTTGCCAGATTTCACCTGTGGTGAGTCCATCTCCCTGCTAAGCTCTCCCGGTCTACACAGTCAACCAGGTGGAGGGGACCAGAAGGGGTCAGATCCTGGGAGCTTCTTGAAGGTAGAATCCATAGGCGCTCCCGAAGGTCTCAGGTGAGCAACAGGAAACTGCAGACGCCTCGTTGCTTGATTGGAAAAGCTGGAGCCCAGGCCCACCCAGCACTTCTGAGCAGGCAGGGATGGAAATCCCATCTCTCCATTTCTCCACTGGAAGTCATTCTGCAAGCTGTCCTGGGTGAACCTACCCACTGTCTTGGCCTGAATTTGCCCCATCCCAAGAGGTCTGAGTTCTCTCTCATCCCCTAGACACCGACAGACAGCCAGCCCCAGGAGGACTGGCTGTTCCGTCTGCCGTGGCAGCAGGGACGGACCGTTCATCAGCATCCCGGTGCCTGGAAAGCCATTCTGTACCTTCTTGTGGCTGCCACCCCCTGCCAGGGAGTGTGCATGGTGTGTATATTAGCAGGTAAACTGCCCCCCATAATGGAGATGGATGGAAGCCCAATTTTGTAATAGAGAACCTTTCATTAAGGAAACCACTGCCTTTGGATGATCTAAAGGCGCTAATGGACCAGCCCCAGCTTGGGACTTAATTATATTACTGCTAACGAGCTGTAGCTCCCAGCTTGCTGGTGCATCTCACCACCACCAACTACTTGTCAACTGGGCTCTTTTCTCCCACTGTGGGTCTCAGGTGACACTGTCAGAGATTGTAGGGGATGTGGTGGCTGGGAGGGTCACCATCAGAGCGACTTCCTAAGAAGAGTCTCAGTCTCCCTAAAGACCCAGTAGAGGGGCTCCTGGGTGCCTCAATTGGTTAAGCTGCTGCCTTTGACTCAGGTCATGATCCGAAGGTCCTGTGATCGAGCCTCACGTCAGGCTCCCTGCTCAGTGGGGAGCCTGCTTCTCCCTCTCCCTCTGACTGCTGCTCTGCCTATTTGTGCTATCTCTCTGTCAAGTAAATAAACAAAATCTTAAAAAAATAAAGACTCAATAGAGGTGCCCAAAGCACTTTCTGATGGGGAGGCTTGGAAAATGCTGATGTAAGGGCCCTAAATCTTAGCAATGTCCAACTCCATCTCCAGGACCCAGGATCCTCCCAGAGCTGGGCTGGGATCAGAAAGGTCTGGGTGGGTGGGAGAGAGGGAGTCAGGGCTCCAGATATATGACACACAGCAGTGTTTGTTACATAGGACTTGCTGTCCTCCCAGCTGACTGCTTGGCGAATGCCGGCAGTCCTCGGGGGATCTGCTGCTCCACAGGGAGCCCAGTCTAGACCCTATTCTCTAAAGTAGGAAGGCTCCCTCCTTGTCTCCTCAGCACATCGCCTCCCCTTGATAGCCTTCCCAGCTCATCACCATCTATAATTATCTTGTTTATTAATGCATTTACTTGTTTACTGTCTGGCTCCTGCATTCCTGTCACCTCGGGGCCAGCAGGGGTCTTTGTCTTTTTTCCCTCTATACCCAGTGCTTGGAACTGTGTCTTTGTATGCTGTTGGTGCTTCAGAGATGTTCGTGGAATGAACGAAGGAAGGAACTTCTGAGCATTTGTAAGATACACACAGAGCTCAGAGTAGCACGGGGCACTTCTTTCTAAATTTTCTTTATTGTGTTCAAATATACATAACACAACATTTGCTGTGTTAACCATGTCTAAGTGTCTCATTCAGTACATTAATTCACTCATTAAGTTACATTCATGCTTCCCCAGAACTTTTTCCTTTCCTCCCAGAGGGAGACTCTGTCCCCAGGACGGGCTAACTCCCCATTTGGCCCTCACTGCCCCCAGCTCCTGATACCCTCTGGTCTGCTTTCCTACGCTAGTCATCTCATCCAAGCAGAAGCCCATGGTTTGTCCTTCTGTGCCTGGCTTATGTCACTCAGCATCATGTCCTCAGGGTTCATCTACATTGTGATACGTGTCAGGACCTTCTTGCTTTCTGATGGCTGAATGGCAATCCATTGGATGCCGGACCGTATTCTTTTTTTTTTTTTTTTTAAATTTTTTATTTTTTCAGCATAACAGTATTCATTATTTTTGCACCACACCCAGTGCTCCATGCAATCTGTGCCCTCTACAATACCCACCACCTGGTGCCCCCAACCTCCCACCCCCCACCCCTTCAGAATTCTCAGATCGTTTTTCAGAGTCCATAGTCTCTCATGGTTCACCTCCCCTTCCATGGACCGTATTCTTTTATCCATTCACTTGTTGGTCGGTGCATGTTTGAGGGAAGGTGTGTTAGGTGGTGCCAAGTGGGAAATCAGATATTGTTGCTTCTTTGCAAACTGGAAAATAAGAGAGGTTTCCCATCCCACCTCCCCCACTGTCTAGTGGTTTGTGCTCCAGTGATGCCAAATTGCTTCACGCCTCCGTGCCTTTGCCTGTGCTGTTCTCTCTGCTCCTAGTGCTCTTTTTGGCTGCCCTTGGCTGGCCTGGACAGGACTCATTTCATAGATTTTAGGGTCAGTGAAAGCAGGGACCTCATTGGTTTTATTTGCCTCTATTTCCAGCCTGTTAGACACATGGAGTGCATGCACATGATTCATTCATTCACAACCACGTGCCTCCCAAGGGTCCTCCTTGATTACACGTGATGTTTCGTAGCTACTTTTGGCTACTTTTTAGTTGTCACCATCATGGAATGATGCTACGCCTGTCTATTCTCCTGGACTGTGTGCTCCTTGAGGGCGGAACCTGTGTCTTCCTCATCTTTGTGTCCCTCCCTTGGCACCTGATGACCCAGAGTAGATGTCTCCTGAATAATGATGAAAGTTGTACACAGACATCCACTGTTCGGGTTCCCTGCCCTGTCTCACCCCAGCTACCTGACTTCAGGCAGGCTTGTCTTCATCTCAGCAGGGGCTGGAAGACCATAGGACACTTGCCTGACCTTATGCTCTGTTAATGGCCGTGCAGTGATACGGCACAGAAATTTCCCATTAAAACTGTCATACATCCTCTTACAAGTTTGTGCAGCTGAGACGTTCATTAGCTTGCCTGAACCTCCAACAACCCTCTGGGCCCTGAGAAGAGATTTGTATGTTCATTTTACAGGACAGGAAACTGAGGCTCGGGTAGGTGTGGGCTTTGCTAAATTGCACAGAGCTAGTTAGTAGCAGGTTGTATCAGCTCGTAGAATTCCTGCCTCTCAGGTCCTGACTGTTTCTTTTTTCTTCCATTCCAGGTGAACTGCTTTTATTAAATGCTTAAAATTTGTCATTGAAAGCCTAAAACTGACTTGATTAAATGCTTAAAATTTGTCACTAACAACAAAAACAACATGAATGACAGCTAGATTTTGCTGAGTTAAAATTCTTGTCGGGATTTTGACCATTGTGGAGTAGGCTCTTGGCATGGAGCCGTTTCCCAAACATCTGCTTTTGAAGAAATTGAAACCAACAGGGATTTGACTTATGCCTCCTTTGGATCAGAGTGACATACAGGACTTGGGGAAGATGAGACCATGTTTCTTTCCTGGCCCCCATTCAAGCCAATGCATCCATCCCTCCAGGACTCTATTATCCCCACCTGTAAAATGGATGAAATTTACATTCCAGGCCTTCTCAGAGCTGACTTGCCATCACCTCATCAGGAGTATGCTCTCCCCCTCCTCAAGTGTGACTTTCTCCTCCTGAAGATGGATTCTGGAGTCAGTGGTGGGGACTCTGCTTCCCTCCTTAGAAACCCTGGACCATCAGCTGAGTGGGGAAACACTAACAACACAAGAAAGCCACACGCGCCACATTCTTCAATGGCAGCAATTTTCCGTGTAATTAAGTTTATTCATCATGTATATTAAGGGGAAAATGGAGACGCATGATCATCACAGCCCATTTGCCAACGACATCCATCTCTCAAGCATCGCTTCTGTGTTCCCAAGACCAACTGCCATGATAGATGCAGGGCCCGAGAGAGCCATCTGGCTTGAGGTGCTCTGGGAGCTCAGCTCCCTGCGGGACCCAGGGCTCAGCCACCTGGGTGAGACACTTCTGTGGAAACCGGCCCTGCCTTCAAGGGGCTCACAGCCTAGGAGTCTGGGATGACGCGACTGTGGCTTTAAGTTGCCTTCTTCCAGCAGAGCACTGGCTATGTTATTTCCAGGCAAGGACATGGAAATGTAGTGTTGATTTAATGCCACTCTTCTCTCAAACAGGCCTTCTTCCTTTAAATGTACAGGGAAACCTCAGCCTGCCTCCTTGCACAAAGACGGGGGCTTATTCACCTACCAAATTCACTTGAATGTTTGGGCACTTACCCCAGGGGCAGACACCATTCCTGGCTTTGGGGGCCGAGCAGTGAACAACACAATAATTCTTGGGTTCCTGAAGCTTACTTGGTGAATATTTTGGGATAAAAGAGTGGCCGAATGAGTAAGCACACAGGAATCCTTTCACTCATTCAGTGAACACTGATGGCCAGCTATGGCCAGCACTATGCTAAGCACATATAATTAAAATGGGTCCAAACAATGTTCTTTGGTCCCTACAGGGCTTGTATTCTGGTGGAGAAGGAATGTGTAAATCAAAGAATTACACAAACCAACGAGTGACTCATTAGAAACTGGGATAAAGCGCTTTGAGGGAAAGAGATGTGGTTTTCGAAATGGTGTGAGGGGGGCTTGCTCTAGGTGTGTGTGGGGGGAGGGGATTCAGGAAACTGGGAGGGAGGGATGCTTAGAAGTAGGAGTTTGCTCAGGGTAAGAAGAGAGGGGAGTGCGATGGGGTAGAAGCCCATGGCTCTGTCTGAGGCTGGCCCAGGCTGCCAGCATCTGAAGACCCAAAGGAAAACGATTTAAATGATAGGACAATTTATTATCTTGTGTAACAAGAAGTGCAGAGGTAGGTGAATTCGGGCCTCAGTGGTCTCACCAAAGGACCCAAATTCTTTCCATATTTCCATTCTTCCATATGTTCACTCTGCTTTCCTGAGTGCCGGCTTCTGTTTTATTTCTTCATGGTCACAAAATGGCTGCTGCAGATCACCCTCACACAGCAGCATCCAAAGCTAGCAGAGAAACTTCCATTCCTCAGACTCTTTTGAAAGAGAGACAAAACCTTTCTCCAGATTCCTCACAGGAGATTTCTCATTGGTGAGAATTGTGTTGCTATGCTGGTCCTGCTGGGATGGTGGGGATGCTGTGGTGTGAACAAGAACATCCTGGCTAGGATGCCAGGGGAACCTGAGCTAGAGTCCCCGGGTTCTGAAGTTAATTTGCTGTGTGATCTTGGATAAGTCTCTTTCCTTCTCTGGGTCCTAAGCTCCCAATCTGAAACAACTGATTATCCCAAGGTCTTTCCATGTGTGAGGTTTTAGGATTTTTTTTTTCTTTTAAAGATTTTATTTATTTGAGAGAGAGAGAGAGAGAGGAGAGGGGAGAAGCAGAGAGAACAGCCTTCCCGCTGAGCAGGGAGCCTGAAGTGGGACTCAATTCCAAGACCCTTGGGATCATGACCTGAACCAAAGGCAGACACTTAACCGACTGAGCCACCGGGGGCCTCAGGTTTTAGGATTCTAAACAGGTCCTAGTTATTACATACTGCCTCCACATTTTTGTCTTTCTGGTTCCCTTGTGGGTGGTGGGTCCATGTGATAAATTCCAGACCAAGAGCCGAAGCATGTTCCTTTCTAGGGTGGGACATTCAATAGCTGGTTGGAGACTCTTGGAATTTTTCTTTCTGTCATGTGCCACCACAGATAACATATAAGATGGAGACTGAGCCCATCCACCTGAGTCCCTGAGTGACTGATGAGAACCACCCTCCTCGTGCCAGTGTGAGAGACAGGTAGCACCAGCATGAGATGCCCCTGTGGAAAGATTTGGGGGGTTACTTGTTATGTAGCATCACCCATCCCGTCCTGACTGATACGAAGTTGAGGAGGAGGAGGCTGACACAAAAGGTGAATTGACTGTGGGCCAGGCACCCCATGAGGCCCTCTGCTTCCCTCTTACTACTCAATCCTCATAGCAGTTGTGAAGGGAAGGGCATAACTAGCATCCCTATTTTCAAGACGAGGCATGAGAGTCTCAGACAGCGAAAGTCAGTAGCTCAAGGTCATGCAACTGGGAAGGGGCAGAGCTGGGGTGGAACGCAGGTGTGCCTGACTCTGAGGAATTAATCCCAGCATGATCCGGATTGATGAAGCTTGGTGGCGCTTTTGCTCAGGGCTAAAGAATGAGCTTGGAGAGCAATGTGCGTGTGAGGTTCAGGTTCGCTCTGGCCCAGGCTTTGGTGCAGTGAGGCCCTTGGTGGTGGGTGGTGGTGGGGGAGATAGGATGGGGCGTTCCCAAGGCAGGGGAGACCCCTGGTCCTGCCCAGGTCTCTGTCTGCAGCTACCTCCTCCCCTCTTTTGCAGCTTCCTCTGCCCCAAACTCCCTGCGGGCCCTGAGCCAGCACTGCCTTTTAAGAGACCTAATTAAGCCCTGGTGAGGAGGTGGGGAGCACGCTTCTGGCAGGCATCTACCTGGACTGCAGAAGGGTGGTGGGGGGTAGCTGTGGGTCCTGAGCAAGGTGGTGGAGAGACAACAATGCAACTAGCAGTGTCCACCGCAGCACCTGGCTAGCCCTTAGTGAGAGTTGTAAACTGAAGCTGCCATTATCACCGCTATTATGAGGATGAGCATTAGCCTGGTTCTGGGCTGTAATTAGCATTTATGGAGCATTTTTGGATCACATTAAGATCTCCCTGAGAGATGAGATCCTCTCCTCCCTGCCCCATCCATACCCAACTGCCTTATCAGGAGCTGTGGGGTAGAGGGCCCTCTGGAAGAGCCTGAGCCTTGGGTGGACTTCTTGCCCCATTTTACAGACAGGGAGCCTGAGGCCTGGACAGGCTATGTGTAAGGCCCATCAGAGCCTGGATGAGAGGGGTCTGGTATAAGGCTGGTGGGCCCTGGTCCCTCTTGGGGCCCTTCAGGACTGTGGGGCAGTCTCTCAGTGACGATGGGGAGATGAAGCCCAGAGGAAGGCTGGTCTCCCCAGAGGACACTCTGCGGCTGTGGTGGCCCTGGGCTGCCGGAGGGCACCGGGTCATGGCGGGCCACCGTCCTGCTGACGAAGCAGCCTCGGCGAGGGGTCTTGGAGCCCAGCCCCAAGGCTTAGACTCCGTGACCTGCTCCCGGCAGCCACTGCCTCGGGGAAAGCAGGCTTATTAGTGCAGCCGCCTGCAGGCCCTGGGTGCAGCCGGGGGCGGAAAAGGCCTCATTTACCCCAGTGCTGGACCCCGCACACAGTGGCCACACGCACCCCGTGGGTGGCTCACAGAGTCCCGTGGGTGCCGCCATACACAAATCTCAGGCCCTGGCTAGACACAGGCACGGGTACAGAGGCTGCACGGCCAGGCTGGTCCGCGGGTGTATTCACCGGCACACAAAACCGCAGGCGGGCAGTGACATACACAGGGCTCAGATGCGCACGTGCAGGCGGGCAGCCCTCACGCATGCGCAGGCGCGTGCGCACACAGGCACGCCCGTCCCTCCCTGTACTCGCCTCTCTGCGCACGCGCAGGCGCCGGACAGGTGCCCACGTACACAGGAACGCAGATACACGGAGGCGCCAGCACAGTCGTGTGCACCTGTCAGTTCACCCAGACCCAGCCAGGCAGGGACACACACATGCTTCCGAAACACACATGGGAAGTTCTTCCAATGCAGACGCTACCGGATCCACGAGCGCACACGGGCTGAACACACGCGCGTGCCCTTCTGTGCACACCGCTTCTCACAGCCACGCCCACTCTGGTATCCACACGGATCTTTCTGCCACCGGCACACGCGTGCGGTCTATGCATTTATCCGTCTGTCTCCGTTATTCCTGAGTCTGCAGCTAAGTTCTACCATCTGAAGCCATTTTGTCCTGGAACAGAACCTCATTTGTTGCTGGTTCCCGTGGGCCAGGCTTTCTCTATCCCCATTTTACAGAAGAGAAAACCGAGTTTCGAATGGTACAAGGGACTTCCTGGAGGTCGGCAGGCCAGAAAGTGACAGAGCAGGCAGTCACGCCCAGACGTCCTGAGCACATCCTGACGCGGGTGGTGGCGTGGGGAATGGAGCACAGGTCTGCTTGTGAATCCTTGCTTTCCGGCTGTGTGATCTTGGGTGGGTCTTCTCGCCTCTTGGAGACTTTGTCCTCGCTTGTCAGGGTGGGGAAAGGGCAGCAGCTGCTTCAGGATGCTGCGTGGGGGCTCCAGGGAAGAAGGGATGCAGGGGCGACAAGTGAGGTGTGGGGGTAACTGTGAGAGGTTAGCAGATGTCATGTATCTATGATCACCGTTAGGTGCACAGAGGGGAGGTAATGAGAAGACATGGAGGGAAGCGGGCCATCTACAAGCCAAGGAGAGAGGCCTGGGGCAGATCCTTCACACACAGTCCTTGGAAGGATCCAACCATCCTGACACCTTGATTCTGGACTTCTGTCCTCCAGAACCTTGGATGATACATTTCTATGGTTTAAGCTGTCCAGTTGTGGGACATGGCTAGGGCAGCCCTGGTGTCGTCCCCATGCCCCTGTGGGTCTTGGGCAAGGGGCACCAGGCATCTCCAGAGGAATGGGACGCACACCTGCCCACGAGGAACAGGGAAGCCAGATCCCCCAGCATGGGTGTTGCTGCAGCTGACAGCTGGCCCGTTGTAACAGTGACTTAGAGAGGATATAACAGCCCTCGTATTCTTTTAGTGAGGCCTCAAAGCGCTATTAAATGGGATATTGAGATAAGGCGGTGGGAGCAGAAAAGGTTAGACACTATTTATTCAGGTTTTCATGGGGCACTAAAATATCGCCCCTGCTGCTGCTCTGGGCCCCTCTCCCTGCTTCCTCCTCCCTCCTCCTTCCCTCCTCCCTCTTCTTTCTGTCCTCCCCTCACTCCTCCTCCCTTACTCCCTCCTCCCTCCTCTTCCTCGCTTTTCCTACCTTCCCTCTCTCCTCTTTCTCTTCTCCCACCTTTTCCTCTCCATTCTTTTCCCCTTCCACTTTCCTTCCTCTCTCCCTCCCTTCTATTCTTCCCTTCTCCCCTTTCTCTTCCTCCCTCTTTCCCCCTTCCTCTTCCCCATCTTTCCTCCTCTTCCTTTCCTCCCTCCTCCTTCTTCCCAGGCCCATGGCTGGCTCTTCCAGCACACAGGGGTACTGGGCTCCTGTGCTATCTCCCTGGGAGGTGGTCTGGGGCTGGAAATTGCCTGGATTCTGGGTGGGAGTGCCTGGGACTGAATTCCACTGTAGCCTGCAGACCCTCAGTAAACTCAGTAAACAGAGTTTGTGTGCCTGGACAGTGGTGGGGAAGCAATGTCAGGTGGTATATGGTGGTGGCTTCACTGTCTCTACAGAAACCCGCCAGGACAGGAGGGCCGAGGGACTGCTCACAGCATCCTGGGCCCACTGCATTCTCCCTCCAACTAGAGGGGACCCCATAGCCACCAAACACGTTGTGTTCCAACGTTCGAATCTGGCCAGATGGCTGCCCACCCCTCCATCCATACATCTTCATGATCACGGGAAACACATCACCTTCTGCCTATTTCCTCAAGGTGGAAGTTCATCTTTTGACCAGCTTTCCCCAAGGGGGGCCCCAACTTCTGGATTTTAAACTCTGGGAGAAATTTTCTTCTTCTTTCTCCCTTGAGCTCTCTGGGGAGAGAAATGTCCCAGAAAGGGTGACAGGGTGTCAGTTCTAGGAAGGCAGGGCCTGTCCGGTTCTACCCACTGCTGTATCACCAGCACTTAGGAGAGGGCCCGGTACGTAGTAGGGCCACCTGGAGTATGTGTGGTAGGAGGAGCAGGAAAGAAGTTCCAGGATCCTTACCATCCTGTGCTGAGTATCCACATTCACTAGCTCAAACGACACAACCACCCTGGGAGGTTGGAACTACCAGCACACCCATTTTACGGATGGATAAACTGAGGCCCAGTGGGGAGAGGAAGGTTCCTACAGTTAGTATGGGAGGAGCAGGGGTTCAGAGCCCATGATTTCAAATCTGTACTGAGTTTTAGAAGGTAAGCAAGCTGGTGGGCGTGGTGATAGTGTAAACAAGACCACATGCTTATGGGTCAGAGGCTATGTGTTAGAGATCAGCTAGCCTTATTTCATGGTGACCACGATGAGGGAGGGTCTGTGGCCTCACCCCCTCCACAGATGAGGAGGACAAGCTGGGAGAGCAGCAACTTTCCCACTGGGAGAGTAGGTGCTATGGGTAAGGAGACCACAGGCTCAGCTGAAACGATCTATCTATTCCATGGCCCATCCTACTTTGGAAAGATGCTGGTTAGCTTTGCAGAGGTGCTGGCTACAGAATCAGATATTGAAGGATGGGAAAGAATCACTCCCTACCACCCCGTGTCCCTCCTCCCTCTGCTCCTCCTGCCCTGCCCTCCCTCCTTCCATCTTTCCTTCCTTCCATACCTTCTTGAGTGTCTCTTACGTGCCAGGAATGAAGCAATAGATAAGAACATGCTCCCCGCCCTCCTGGGGCTCCCATTTTTGTCCACAATGGGCCCATCTTTATCCCCATTTAACAGACAGGGCAACTAAGGCTTCATTCCATGACTTGGTGGATGAAGGACTGAGACCCAGCTGTCTGACCCCAGGCTCATCATTCTGTCTCAGAGGGCCGTCTGCAGGAACCCATGCAGGGACTGGAGAAGGGGTGAGGCCCCCAAGCAAGGGCACACAAGAGTGGGTACCCACGAGCCATATCTGACATTCCCAAGAGAGCTGCTGTGGGGGTCGGGGTAAGAAGGAGGAGGACAGATGGCAGGGTCATCTCTGCATTTGGAGGGGCCTTGGACATGGGGTTAGCCGACATTCTGCCTGCTTGTGAGGTCCCACCCGCCCCAGACTCCTTTCCACGAGGTGAATGATCCCAATCTGTCTCCACACCCTCCCTACATGGAAGGAATTTGCCAGGAGCTTGTAATGGCCAATGGGACAGGCAGATCTGAGTTCAAATCCTAGTCCTCCCTCTTCCTAGCCATGTGATTCTGGGCAAGTGACTTCACACCTCAGATCTCTCATCAATAAAGTGGGCATGCTTGCATGCTTTCCAGCGTGGTCAGAGTTGTGGGGACTTAGGATGTAGACATTCTTTGTCAACTATAAAGTGATATCTGAGGTGAGGTTTTGGCCATTAGCTGTTTCTGGGTCTGTCTTCACCAAGGACTCAGCATCCTCAGAGCAGGGTCCTTTTCTGATTTCAGTCCTGTAAACAGTTGGTGCTCAATCAAAGGCATGATCTGTTGGGTGGATTATAGTTTTTTTTTTTTTTTGCCTGTTTTGTTCTGGTGTATTCCTTTTTTTTTTTTTTTAAGATTTTATTTATTTATTTGACAGAGAGAGAGAGAGATCACAAGTAGACAGAGAGTCAGGAAGAGGGAGAAGGGGAAGTAGGCTCCCTGCTGAGCAGAGAGCCCGATGCAGGGCTCGATCCCAGGACCCTGAGACTGTGACTTGAGCCAAAGGCAGAGGCTTAACCCACTGAGCCACCCAGGCGCCCCCGATGTATTCCTTTTGTAAGTGGGTAGGGGACTGTGAGCTCCTCCACGACCAAGGGATGCTTCAAAGATGACAACGATCATGATTATTCCTAGTGACAGTGACAGCAGCTCGTTTTATTGATCACTTGCTGTGTGCTTGGCTCATTCTATCCTCTCTGCAACCTTATGGGACATGTACTGCTTACCTTACAGATGGGGAAAGGAAGGCTCAGCAATGTTGTGTTACTTGTCTAAGGTCACACAGCACAGAAGTAGGGGAGTGAGGACCAGAGCCCAGGTCTGGGTTCTTCTGAATCCAAAGCCAGGCCACCCCAGTGATGGGGGGACTCTGTCTCCGAAGGTTCCTTTCCTGGAGCCTGGGCAGAAGACGGAAAAATGTGGAGTCTGTCGCTAGTTGGGCACTCACATCCACTAATAATACAGTCAATTGCTCCTTTCAAATTACAGTAAATGTTTCCCCCCTTGAACAAATCATTTACCGCAGCTGCAGAAAGTGTCCTGTTTACACGCAGAGCCAAAGGAATTCCAATCTGAGTCTAATTATTGATGCTGCAGCTTCTATGGCCTTGGGAAAGGCCTGCCTTAATTGCACCAATTAATACTTGCCACTCGTGTGGGCTCTGTCGGGCCTGAGGTTTGGTTTCCTTCCTCTGTGGGTACGCGGAGGAGGTGGGTCCATGCAACTGCCCTGGGTGCACACTTCCAGGCCACAGGCTGGGTGAAGCAGGCTCTTTGCTTTCAAGACACTGTCACTCTTTGTTGGGGCAGCTCTCATGGGGACCATTCAGGAGCCCTATCAGACCGCACCCAGGCAGGGGCTGCCTCCTCCCTCCTTCCTCCTTTGAGCTTCAAGTCCCTGTTCTGCTTCGGACTGGACTTGAGATCCCTGGCAGGGCAGGTCTCCAGCCCAAGCCTCTGTTTCTCCAGGCAGAAAACAGACTTTACTCCACTTTAGGTGTTCCTGGGAGGGTTTAACGGATCAAATTGACAAGCTCAGTGGCTGTGTGAACTCGAAGGCATTAGACAGGCTGAAGGCATTTCTGCTAAAAGCGAGAGACCTGGGGTCTAGTCGTGGGTCTGACTCTTGCTTCACTGTGGGCTGTGGGAGAGTGCCTTCACCTCCCTGGGCCTCAGCTTCCCCAGCTGCACAAGGTGAGTGAGTCCATCTCTCCTGTTGAAACTGTGCTGGGGACTGATTGGGTGGCCAGTGGGGTGCTAGGGTCGGGTAATGGAGAGGCAGGGGAAAAGTCACAGGTTTCAGATGAAACTGAGCTGGCTTCCAGTTTTACCTTCAAACCCTCTGTGTTGTGTGGTTTTGGTAAACGTAGTCAAACAGCAATGATTGTCTCATGCTGGCAATACATCCATTTCTGTGTGACACGCTCCTCATGTCTGATCCCATGAACCCCTCCAAGGGGTAGGTGATTTTTTTTTAATACTCATATTACAGATGAGGAATCTGAGGCTCAGAGAGGTCAAGGTCACACAGCAAGGGATTGTCTGAACCAGGATTTAGATCTGGTTCTCTGTGAGGTCAGAGCTGATGCCTATAGCATCCACGCCTACAGGACTTCCTGCCTCAGTTTCCCTATTTGTACAAAGGGCCAAAGTTAATGTCTTCTGAGCAAAAATGCTGCCAGCATTGAGCAAGGTCAATTTGGTGAGATGTAAGGCCCACGGAAAGGCACGTGGAGAGTCACACGGCCCACAGAAGCCAGGATGCTGAATGTGTGGGTTGGAAGACTCTTTGGCCATTGTGTGATCTTCCCACTTGCCCTAACTTCATGAGGCCTGGTGGGAGGTCTGGCTGCTGCAAGAGAAGGTGTTGAGTAGGCTTTGTGTCCTCTTGTCCTCCCAGCCCTTCTTTGCTGGAGATTCCCTATCTTTGGTTTTCTCGGAACCCCTGGGGCTTGTGGTCCCACCTGAGTGTACGTGAAGCTGTGTTTTCTGATGTGACACATTGTCACCATGCATTATGTGTCATCAGCCCTGCAAAGCCGTGACACCAGTGCCTGATGCCACACAATCGACAAAAACGATGTGGAGCCCCTGGGGGTCTGGGGCCTTGACAGGAGCCCTGTGGTGCCCCCCTCTACCCCCGCCTTCTCCATGGAGCCCCTCTGCTGCTTGTTGGCAGAACCTGCAAGGCCCCGAGGGGGTGGGGCTCTGCCAGCAGGGCCTCAGCTCACGTGGGGATGAGCTTGATGTCCCAGTGCCTGACACATGCCTCGTATGAGGTCCCCAAATTAAAAGAAACAAAGCTTCCCAGTCAAAGGCAGCCCGGGCCTGGTGGGGAGACGTGGCAGGGCTTGGGAGTGCAGTGATGGACTGATTTCCCCTAATTACCAGTGGTTTAATATTTATAGGGTTGGTGCCAGAGGGCTGCAAGGGAGGTGTTCAGCTTGAATGGCTGCTGTTGGGGGGAGGCCCTGGCAGGGGGCACTGAGCAGGCAGGAGTAGGCCTGTGTGTAGGGTCCTGGCTGGCCAGACCCAGCTGGTCTGCCCCTTGTGCCTTCCTGAGGCCCAGAGACCATCCATTTATGTCCCACTAAGTGCTGGGCACGGGGCTCCAACCCTGATAGCCTAGAGGTTCCTGTGACCCAGCTGTTCAAAGTGGTGGCTGCAGAGGGTCCAAAGTCAAATGCACCTGGGTTTCTTACTCAAAGTTGATGTTTTCCTGGCTGTGTGCCCTTGGGCCAGTGACCACTGCTCTCTGAGCTTCAGTTCCTTTGTCTGTAAGATGGTGGTAATAATGTGCTCCCCTCCTTTGCTTGTTGCAGAGATCCAATAAGGTAAAACCTGCCAGGTGTTTAATACAGTGCCTGGCACACAGCTGTGCTCAAAAAATAGTAGCCATATCTATGCATTTGTAGACATGGCTTTGAGGCATCGAAGTCTCTTGTGTTAGTTAGCTATGGACCCAGTGATGCTATGTAACAAAGGGGCCTCCAAACCTGGTGGCTTGAGACAACAGCATTTACACCCACAGCATTCTGAGGTGGCTGCACTTGGTTCTCTGTCCCCATGGCTCTCTCCTCCTCTGCGGTTGCGTGCTCCTCTCTGGGCAGTGGCAGAGGCATGCAAGATCATTACCTTTTGCTTTACACTGCTGTGAAATGGGAATTATTATCTCCACTTTCCCAATGGGGAAACTAAGATTCAGAGACAAGAATTCACTAATGGTGGCTAAAATCAGAACATTTCAAAGACCGTGTTCTTTTCAAGCACGCAATCCCCCAAGCCACCTCTAATCGCCGTAGCAGATGCCGTGTATTATACACCTGTTATGTGCCAAGGGCTTTGCACAAGTTAACTTTAACCCAGAACAACCTTTGGGTGTAGGCATTCATATCCTCATTTTATAGATGAGGAAGCCAGACTCAGAGTAAAGTAAGTCGTCCAGGCTTTCATAACAAACAAGCTGATGAACTCAGGATTGGAACACAGGGCTTTCTAACTTCATACCAACATGCCTTGTATCTGATGCTTCCTCTGCCCGGTCTGCTTATTTTCTCTCTCCTCCTCTCTCGGTCTTTCTGGAACCAGCCTCTATGTCTGTCAAAATAATAAGTATCCAGTGAATTATAATAAATAATAGGTACTATGAACTAAGGTGGTGCCATCCCCATTTTAAGGAGGGGGAAACAGGGTGGCGGAGATCACGGAGCCAGAAGAAGTTTTGCAGAACCAAGAACCGAGAACCAAGGACCGGTATTTGAACTTTGGGCTGCCTGCTGCCCAAACTGGGGTTTTGGGTTTTTGCAATGTGAGAAATATTGTTGCTTTGTGTTGTGTAGGATTGACAGCGTCTGACCCCTGTCTCTTCTCCTCCTCCCAGCAGCCCCCACTCCTCATCTAATGATCTTTCTGCACTGGGGTGTCTGCAGCCAGCAGCCTGCCCTGTGCCCACATCTTTCGCTCTTCAATTACAACCTTGCTTCCGGACTTGCTGGGGATAGGAGCTCATCTTGTGAGCTAATGGGGGCCACCTGGCACGTTAGGCAGAGGATGGCATCCCTCACAGCCTCTACTCCTGATCCCTCTGGGCTGACCTGTGTGGACACTCTGGCTGACTCCCCGAGCCTCAGTTTGCTCACCTGCAAAATGGGGAGTGTCATACATGCTCAGAGGGTTGCTCTCCAGATCAGATGTGCTTACATCTGGTTTCAGCATGTTACCTGGCAAAGAGTTAGCGCTCAATAAATGTAAGCTATTGTTACTGTCAGTCAGGCCCTACAATATTTTTTTCACTTTGAGGAGAAAAAAAAGATGAAAATTATGGAAGCCAGCCATCTTAGGATCCTGAGCCATCATTCTGCAGACGGAGACATTATGTAAACTCTATCACAGACTCCAGGAGAGCAGGAGAGGAAGGGGGAGATGTTCTGCAGGGTTCCAGCTGTTGCCAAGGAGGGGTGAGGAGGGAGCGGGCATGCAGTGGTGACAGTGTTCTGTCCAATGCCCTAATTTTATAGTCCGAAGGCTTGGAAGGGCCCAGGATGCTGCTGTGTCGCCATGGCCAGCTGCGGAGGGGCAGAAGATGCTCTTCAGCTCCTTCTCTGTGCTCCCCGCCCCCGGACTCAGGGCCTCTCTGGGTAGCAGTTGGGGCTCGGTGGGGTGTCACAGGGAATAGCAGCAACGCGCTCCCTGTGTGGGGAGAGAGGGAGAGAAGGCTGCCAAAGCAATTCTCAGCGAAATCCCTGGGGGTTTGTGTCAAGGACAAAATAGTGTGTCCCATGGGAAAATATAGTTAACACAGCTGCAAAACAGAATTTATTTCTTGTTTGAGATATCATTTTTAAAGTATGGCATAGGGAAAGCTTTAAAAATGAAATTATAGCAGGCAATAAAAAACCTCATAGGCACTGTATTCAAATTATGCTACAGTAATAGGCCAAGTTCATAAATAAACATCTTCGGTTAACCCTTTCCTGAACTGTGTGGGCAGACCCATGGCACCCAGTTAGGAAAGGAGGTTTTAAACCCCAGTGGGAGGAAAGAGGTTCACTTTCCTGGTGCTCCTCAGCTTCCCCGACCACCCTGCATCCCAGATTTCTCTGCCTGGTCTCTCCATCCTTGTGTTAAGTATCCACAGATGGACCTGCTAAAGGGAGGGGCTGGGGCGTGTCTACTGGGCTTGTAGAAATGTGCCATGCACCCTCCTGAGCCGGGAGAATTTTAGGGTCTGGATTTGGGTAGGTCTGTCCCAAAGCTCCACCTCCTCTAAAGAATATATGATATGATATGATATTATTATTACTATTCTCTTTCTTGTTACACTTTACACTTTACTATAGTGGTTCTAACCACTGCCAGGGGCAGTGAACATGTAGCAATGTCTAGAAGCATTTTTGGTTGATGAAATTGGGAGGTGCCCCTGGCATCTAGAGAATGAGGCCCCAGATGCCCCTCTGCTGAAACCTGCAAGGCACAGGACAGCCCCCACCACAAAGAATGGCCCAGCCCTAAAAGTCCATAGTGGCGAGATTGAGAAATCCAGCGTGGTTGTCATCCTTCCTTGCTCAGTTCAGGGATTTGCTAAAATGATGAATGAATGAATGCAACCTCTCCCTATCCCTTCTTTCCTTGATGGACTCTGACCTCTCCTTCCATACTTAGCTTGGAGATTGCTTTCTCCAAGAGGTCTCCCTGGGGAACCCCCTCTCCAAGGTTGCTGACCTGCCGCCTCCCCATTAGACATTCCCTGATACTCCTTGTTCCTCATCTTTGGATTTACATATTCATTGTTCTCCTCTTCAGTCAAATGTCACTGCCTCAAAGCAGTCATCATGACCGCCTTCGCTAAAGTGACCTCCCTCTTGCCACCGTCTCATTCACCTGCTTCATTCCCATCACGACATTCATCAGTAGCAGAAATCATCTTCCTTATTATGGGCTGCAGCTTGGCTGCCACTGGGTCCCGAGTGCCCAGCATAGTCCCTGGACCAGAGGGGTGCACGGTGAACACTCTGAATATGGCAGCGGGGGTCAGAGACGGGAGAAATCCAACCCCCCGCCAGAGACATTCCCTCTTCTTCCTTGGAATCTTCTCGAATCGGGATCTCCTTCCTTCAGAAAGGAACATCATGTGGAACTGAGAAGCCTCTGATTCCCTCTGCCCCCTCCCCCCTGCCATAACTCCCTGGGAGGACCTGGCAGGTCACTGCTCTTCCTTCTTGGCAAAATGAAGGTCCTGTAATATATCTATGCTTTGGAACTGTGTGTGTGTGTGTGTGTGTGTGTGTGTGTGTGTGTGTGTGAATCACCTCCTGGCATTTTCCTAAGAGATAAAGTCCTACTCCATATATCTACAGAGCCAGATCCTCTGTAAGAGCTGTGCCCTGCTCTGTGCTTTTGGGAGAACTCCCTGGGTCATCCAGGTTCAGGGCAAGGTTAAGAGCCAGGAAATGGGGGGAGGGGGTGGCCCTCTGGAGCCCCTTCCAGCCCCGGCATCTGACATCTCCATGATTTTAAGATGCCCAGCCTGGGCCATTTATCTGAGTGACTCACTTCCCAGGCTCCCCTGGCACTTTTGCTAATTTAATAGCATTTAATTTAATTTTGAAATGATTTCTTAAAAAAGGCTGTTGCTGCAGAAGCTCCAACCACCTCACCCCTCTTTCTCACTAAGGCTGAAAATACATTTTGTGGCTGAAGCCAGACTTCTGGCCACAGATGTCGCTTGGCGGGCCCACAGCCTTTTTGTGAAAAATGCTGAGTTTGCACTCCACCCATTGGGCATAATTACCTTTCTCCTCTCTAGAGCCCCCTACGTGTTCTAACCTGAGGAGGAAAGAAAAGGCTGGAAAACCAGACCAAGTTAGAGACTGACTCATGAGCCCTTGTCTCAGACAAAGAGATCGGCATAACCCAACGTGTGCACACACACACGTGTGTACCCCCCCCCCCCGCCACACACATGCACATGGATACTCTTTTCATATTCTTTAGGGCTGAGTGGCCATAGCTGGTGGCTATGTTTAGCTCTGGGCTCTCTTGAACTTTCCAGATTTTCTTTTTTGCCTGGACTTCCGTGGACTTTCTCCCAGGAATATGCCACATCCATTTCTTTGCTCCTTATAATTATTTTCTTAAACCTGACTTTACATGGGCTTGATCATTATAACTCATCTTAGATTAATCTCTTCGTGCATTAATTACTTTTTATCAAGCATCTCCCATGTGGTCAATGTGAAGACAGATGCAGCGGTGAGCCACAGACTTGACCCTGTCTTCGAGGAGGCTAGAGCCTGCCTAGGAGGAGAGATAGATGAAGGGAGGAGGTTCTTAGGGGTAAAGATGGGAAGGGAATGTGGAAAAAGGGGGATGGGCAGGTAATCCTACAAGTCTTGGGGGAAGTTCCTCCAAGAAAATAATTATGCTCTTTGTCAGAATGACCAACCTTATGTGAAAAGACAGAATGGGGAAGGTGAAGCGTCTTGGTACATGCTGACAAGTTGAGGTTCTTCTCCCTCCTATGGTGGACATTGTTAGCTCCTAGCACAGACAGCCTAGACCATCACACAGCTTGGGCACATCTCCCAGTCTTCCTTGCAGTAGGCGCGGCCGTGAGACCAAATTCCAGTCGAATGTGTGTGGAGTGATATTTCACACCCAGAGCTGGTCCATCAACATTCCCAGGTGTGATCCTTCATGCTCTCTCCTTTCCACTGATAGAACTCAGACCATGTGAACTAGAGATTCCCTCACTGAGGGTGGAGGGAGCCATGATGTGGCAAGAACCTGGGTCTCTAGTACCTCTTGGAGGGAAGTTACCCTGGAGAGTTGCCTGACTGAAAATGTCTTCACTGGACTTTGCAAGAGCTAGAAATAGATGCCCACCATGGCATATTTTTGGGTTTGTTTGTTACATTGGCTGACATTGCCTTTTTCTCCCCCCAGCTGACATTGCCTTAACCCCTGAGCCCAAACCCTTTCATTGCCTGTGTCTGCAAAGTAAGTTTTGTTGGAACACAAACTCTAATCTTTGTTGGGAAGTCTCTGGCTACTTTCACACTATAGCAGCAGAGTTGAGTAGGTGGGACAGAGATGTATGGCCTGCAAAGTCTAAAATATTTTCTATCTGGCTCTTTACACAAAGTGTTTGTAGATCCTGGCCTTAATGAATACCCCAAGCATCTGGCCAGGGCCAGAAACAGTCTAGATTCTTCTCTTGCTCTCCAACATGGGTTTCTCTGAAGAGACCAGTGTCGGTTGCTCTCGTTTTCTGCTCTGACTTGGTTCTGGTTTCTTCCACTATTCTGACTCTATTCCTTGAAGTAACTAGGTTTTGTGAATTGGACCCAAAGACATAAAGAATGGTTAAGGGTAACCATTCTTCAACCTTTCCAACTGTTAGCTCTGACCTTCTGAATCATCTAGACTAACTCCCTGAATGTTCAGAGATAGGGGAATAGACTTTCCCAGGGTCACCCAGCCAGTGAGTGGCTGAGACGTTTTGCAGACAGAGCTGCGGGGCAAATGAACTGCTTCCCAGATAAAAACAGCTAGTGTTTATTGAGCACTGGCTATGAGCTAGAGGCACACTCACTCCTTCCAGCAATCTTCAAGGTGTATACTGCTACTCTCACTACCATCACACCCATTTTACAGATGGAGAAACTGAGGTATAGAGGGAAGTTAATTTGTCCAAGATTCATTCTGTTGATGAAGCTAAGATTTGAACACAACAATGTGAGCTCAGAGTCCGTGTTCTTGCCTGTGGTGCCATATTGGATCTGTCATCCTCACCCACATTGAGTCTTGAAACTTTCCTCTGATCAGCACTGATGGGAAGAATAGACTGGGGTGTACAGGGCAGTTCTTTCTAGCCCTTCCCCTCCCATCCCACCTCCCTCTGATCCTCAAAGCCTAGAACGGTTCATCAATTTTGTTTGCATATCCAACTTGAGACTGTCATTTCATTAACTCAAGTGAGGGGCTCTTCATACAAGACTGAGCTTCAATAATTCTCTTTAAAGTTACAGAGAAATGTATGCTTAATTATATTTGCATATGAAAAATAGGGTCTAATTAGTTTGATTGATTATTATTTTAACCCTAATGGCATTTTGAGTATCTGTCCCAACTAATAGCAAGTGTATTGCTAATAAATCATTGAATTTTTATGGCATGGTCTATTGAGCTGGCTTATGAAATATATTTTATTAATATCCTGGAATGTATTGAAACAGATACAAGTCAAACAACTGCTCATTTATTAAACTGTTTAAATGTCAGTTTTATACAAGAGTAATAATACAGGAAATATGTTCGTTCAGGAGACATCAGTAGGCCACGGGTACTCAAAATATTAGTTATCTTGGAAAAATATATTATGGAAATAAAAGTCTAATTATGTCATTTATTGCATTAAATAAATCTATATTGACTAACATAAATGTTGCACATTAGCAGATGCACTTTCTTTCAAACTTTTTAATTCTCTGGGATTGTGCTCAAGGGCATTGGGGAGTCTGGGTTCTCTGGGACAAAAAAGTCCTTTGAAGGCTGAGGTCAGTTCTCATCTTGGTCTGAGGCTGTCTTGTGCACTAACGGTCCCCAGCATGTCCTTCCTTAAGGGTTTCGCTTCTAGGACATCCCCAAGGACTAGAGTTTGGATCCGTGCACTTCTGGGAGCATGATGTCATCCTTCCTTCATTTGTTCATCTGATGTGTATTTCTGGGGTGCGCACTGTATGTCACAGGCCACACCATGGGGGGCACTGTGGTGCACCAGAAAGGTAGCGATCTTGCTTCCATGGAGGTGACATTCTGGTTACCCTCATTCTGGGGGTAAATTGAGAAAAAGAAAACCAACGAAAATACCCACAAACCCTCTTTCTCTGCCATTATGGCACATACAAATGAAAGGAAAAAACTCTTTTTGTTTATTTTTCTATCCTTCACAACACCTCTGATATATATTTATGGGTATTCCCCCATACCAACCAGTTCTCTTTCTGGACACCAACTGGGAGTCCTATCATTCAGCTCTGACAACTGCGTGGAGTTAGTGTAGACCCCACTGATGAAGGACTCAGTCCTGCAAGACTTCCTCATTTCAGACACCCATCACAAGCCACCTGCACTTCTGATTGACCGGGTATAAATTTGGGGTTCCTGTGAACCCCCTCTTTGAGTGCGATAATTTTCTAGAACAGCTCACACAACTCAGGAAAGCACTTCACTTAATATCACCTGTTTGTTAATCAAAGATACAACTCAGGAACAGCCAAATGGAGGAGACACCTAGGACCAGGGACAGAAGGAGGGGTACAAAGCTCCCATGCCCAGTCTGTGTGGAGCAACCTGGAAGCTCTCTGAACCCCACTGTGGAGGGTTTTCATGGAAGGCTTCGTTACCCCCGGCCCCATTGATTAAATCATTGACCACTGGTGACTGAACTCAGTCTCCAGCCCCTCTCCCTTCCCCAGAGTCTGGGGGGTTGGACTGAAAGTTTCAACCCTCTAATCACATGATTGGTTCCCCTGGCAACCAGCCCCCCTTCTCTGGGGCTTTCCAAAAGTCACCTCATTAGCATAAACTCAGGTGTGGTTGAAAGGGACTTATGAATAACAAAAGACGCTCCTATCACCTCCTCACTCACGAAATTCCAAGGGTTTTAGGAGCTCTGCGCCGGGAGCTGGGAACAAAGACCAAATATATATTTCTTGTTATATCACATCACAGGGAGAGACAACGGGACGAAAGAAAAATGAGATAATTTTCAGGTGCTGATCCACGCTACGAAGGGAACAAGGCAGGCTGTCAGGGTGGGGGATGCCCCGGGCAGGGCTCCGTTAGATGGGAAAGCGGAGGACAATGGCAGGAAGGAGACAGGCAGGTCAAACAGGCAGGGGCCCTGACTTCCAGGCGGAAGGAAGGAAATGGCAGGAGCCAGTGCTGGAGGTTAGAGTGAACTTGGCTTGTTCTAAGGACAGAGTGCAGGTTGGTGGGGCAGAAGCCTGATGTGCTAAGAGGGAGGTCATGGGGAGGTGGGGAGCCCCAACTCACGAAGGGTCTCATAATCCACAAGAGAAGGAGGAGTGTGGGGTCTGATTCTAGGAGTGATGAATACCCTGGGATGGTGAGACTCGGGAGAGGGTAGATGGTCAGATTTATATTTTGCCAAGGTCACTAGGGTGCTGAGGGGGAGGTGGGTGGAGAATGGACTGTAGGGGGCACGTCTGGCCCTGGGGACACAGGCTGGAGGCGGCGGGCGCAGTCATTAAGGGCAGGACTTCGGGGAGGAGAGAAGTCGAAGCTTCAGGATGTATGTGGAGGTTGAGCTGACAGGATACCCTGATGGATTAGATACCGAGAGACAGGGAGAGAGCAACCAAGGACGCTTCCAGTATTTGATATGAGCATTTGGGTACCATTTACAGTGCTAGGGAGGAGGACACAGGAAGGAATGGTTTGAGTAGCAACATCAAGCGGTCAAGAGTGTATTTTTCATCACATCAGGGGGTGTGCAGGTGGATCAGCATTACTGGGCATGTTGGTCGCCAGCGAGAGTTCTGGACCTTGGACTCAGATTGAGATTCTTCAGGTCTGGGACAGGGTACAGCCATGAGGGTTTCGTTTTGCTACCCCCTGGTGATTCCAACATGCTGCTATGTTGGAGGACCACTTTTTCTATCCCCTCATTTTGCAGAGGGGGAAACTGAGCCCGGGGAAGGAGACAGGATTTGTAAATTGGTGGCAGAATTAGGATGTAGATATGGGAAGCCTGGTTCTTGGCTTTCCACTCCTCCCATGGCTTGGGGCTGCTTTTGTCACTAGGAAAGAAGCCCCAAAGCATATTCAAGTGCCCTGGGTAGGCAAAGCCCCAACATTCCAGCTCAACCGAGCTCAGAAATATTCAAGGTAGAGGTGAAGTGTAGAAAGTTTTGGAGTTAGGAAGAAGCAGGAGGGAATGGTTTAGTATTTGTCATCTTGCTGTGAAACTTTGGGTAGTTCACATAACCTCTCTGATCCTTAGTTTCTCTGAGTTTAATTGGACATAAGGATGATGCCTTCTTCAAGGATGTCATGAAGACCAAATGGGATTCTCAAGTGAAAGGCTCAGCATAGTGCGTGGCACGTGGTAAGCCCTAAAAACAGATGAACTATAATCTGAATACAAATTCTATGAATCCCCACTCGTGACCTGGAGAGGCAGCTGGAACAGTGGTAAGAACACAGACTTGAGGATCAGACAAACCTGGGTTCAAATCCCACGTCTTTGCTCTGGGAACCTGGACATGCATCCTACCTCCCTGAGTCTGTTTCCTCAGCCATAAAATGGAAGGGCCCCAGTTACAATGCCCACGTGTAGGGCTGGTTTGTGGATCTGAGAAAAAAGGTACGTGGAATTTCTGGCTCAGAGCCTAATGCTTAAGGACTGGGAGTTATCGGAATTATTATGCCAATTTCAATTCACTGACCCAAATCCCTGGCAATCACAGCTCCCGCAGAAGCCGCCACCTGCCGCCTGGGGCCTCCCAGTGGGTGGCCATGGAGGAGAGTCTGGGGTCTCCTCCCATGCTGTGTGACCTTGAATGAGCCCCTCACCCTCTCTGGCCTCTGTTGCCTCATGTGTGAAATGAGCAGGCTGGTCTAGTTAATCTCCAAGGTCTTTTTCACAGCCTTTAAAAAAATCGATGATTGTAAAGGTCTGTGATTAGTGAGAAACCATCTGCCCCAGGCAACGACCAGACCCTCCCCAACCTTTCGGGGAGAATAAAACAATAAGCAGCCGGCTTAGCAAATTGCCACCTCACAGGCCTTAAAAACGAATATCTGCTTTTGTATCAGCCTTGATTGAAATTCTTATGCTATGGCGGCCGTCCCTGCCATCAATGCCTTAATTAGAAATTAGGACAGTCACATTGGCATAAATTAAATCAGACTAAAGATGATTAACAAAGTAATGCAAGAAATCATTAAATTAAACCATTGTGCCAAGTCCTCTGCTGATCTATCACAAATTTGGGCTGCTAATGAGGTCTTAATTAGTAAGTTAGGTCGAAATAATTCATGTCATTCACTTCAAAGACAGCCCTCTTTCTTATTCTTTTTTTCTTTTTTCTCTCTCTCTCTCTTTTTGAATCCAGCCCCCAATGCAAATTTATCATGGGTTGCGGAAGGGGGTATGTGGACATCATCAAGAAATAACAGCATCCCCCGGATTCTCAAAGCCAGCCTGGCACCAAATGTGTGTGCTGGGAAGCCCATTCTGACGTCCGGTTAGCCTGAAGGGGGGTAAAATGCTGACGATCCTTAGCTGAAGTGTGGCAGGAGGGTAAGAAACGGTCTGCAAGTTTGTCCCCTCGTGATCAAGATAGAAAAGCTGAGGGGCCCCACGAGGGAAGGGTCACAGAGTGGGTTTGGGGCAAAGCTGGGGGCCTGGCATCCTAAGAAGGATTGCCTCTTCTTTTCATTGCTTTGTGAGGTTTCCTCTTTGATCAGAAGGTGAAGGAAGTGGGTCCTGAAATGGTCAGCGCTCTGGAATTCATTGGAGGGAGGCTCTCCCCCTGTTGGGTGGAGCCTGGCATCTTCTTGGTCCGCCCAGGGATGGTTTCAGGGCTGGATTTCAAGAATTGTAACAAATATTCCCTGGGCACCTGCTACACACTAGTCTCTGCGCTGAGTACTTCCATGACTCTCCTTGTTTCACTTGCAAATAGTACTCTATCCTGTTCCCCCTGTGACTGACAAGGAAGCAGAGGCTCAGAGAGGTGGATGGGTTTGTTCCAGGTCACACAGTGAGGAAGAGGCCAAGCTGGAATTTGACTCTGATGTACCAGTGTATGAATGCTTAACTGCGCTGCTTTCTTGCCTCCATAAATAACCACTGGAGAGCTGGGTGGCTGGTAGCAGCTGTTGGAAGGGCAAGTGAAGAACAAACCAACAGGGGCACCTGGGTGGCTCAGTGGGTTAAGCCGCTGCCTTCGGCTCGGGTCGTGATCTCAGGGTCCTGGGATCAAGTCCCACATCGGGCTCTCTGCTCGGCGGGGAGCCTGCTTACCTCTTTCTCTCTCTCTCTCTCTGCCTGCCTCTTTGCCTACTTGTGATCTCCCTCTGTCAAATAAATAAATAAAATCTTAAAAGAAAAAAAAAAGAACAAACCAACCACACAGTCTAACGGGTTCACTCGGCATCCTCAGCAGGGAGTGGGGCTATTGGAAGCCCGATGGCTTTGGGCTCAGGTAGGCCTGAGGCTGACACCTGATACCCCAAACTCCCAGCCATGTGGTCTCAAACCAGTTGCTTCCCCTGTCTGAGGCTCAGTTTCCTTGTCTGCAATATGGGTACGATGAAAGCCTAACACGAGGAATTCGTGAGGGTCCAATGAGATCGCATGAGAAATGTGCCTTGCACATAGTATGTGGTCAATAAATGTTCCCTCTCCTCCCCTTCTCAATGGTTGTCTGGTGACTCAGTGAGCTTTTGCTGTGTAACAAGCTAGGAAACGCAGTGGCTTAAACCAAGAATGGGTTATTTAACTCAGGATCCCATGAGTTGGCAATTGGAACTGGGTGCTATGTGACAGCAGGGAGGCTCTGCCATTGTGGGTTGGTTGGCTGCTGTCTGGGGTGACAGAGGTCATGGAGCTACGAGTCTCTTATTTTCCAGAAGGCTGGTCTGAGCTCGCATGCTCAGTGATGTAAAGGCTCCCCCACAGTTAGCCCTATGGTGCAAACTCTTCATGAGCCTTTCCCTGGGTCACATTTGCTAAAATCACATTGGTTGCTGTAGACTGAATTATGCTCCCACTCCCTCCTCAGGTGCTCAGGTCTTCATCCCTGGATTTTATGAACATATCACCTTCTATGGCAAAAGGGACTCTGCAGATGTGATTAAGTGAAGGCTCTTGAGATGGGGAGATGATCCTACAGCACAGGGTGGGCGTGGCATCATCACAAGAGTCTTTATGAGAAGGAAACCGAGGGGTACTATGGAAAAGAAGGTCAGGCGATGATGGAAGCAGGGATTAGAGGAATAGCTTTAAAGGATGGAGGGAGAGGCCACATGCCAAGAAACCCAGGCGGCCACTGGAATCTGAAAAAGGAGACACTGACCCACACTTTAGGAGCTCCTGCCAGAACCAGGCTTGCCAACCCCTGGACTTCTGCCCTTAGGGCTTGACTCAGACTTTTGACCTCTAGTAATGTAAGGTAATAAAATGTGTTGTTTTAAACCATGACTTTTGTGGTCCGCTGGGAGCAGCCATGGACAGCTAAAGGCTTCCAGTGAAGTGAGTCACGTGGCCAAGCCCAGATTCGAGGGGTGGGAAATAGACCCTGTCTCTTGAGGAAGCTGCCCAGGTCCCTTCGGAAAGGTGTGCATGCTTGTAGGGATAGGAAGAATTTTTGGTCATATTTTGCAGTCTGCATGAATATGTCACTTCATCCTGGTGATTTTAGAATAATAATAGTAATATGAATACAATATATGATTAATAATAGAATAAATGTAAGAGTTGTCACAATTAAAATGCATGTTGAGCGAGCACTTTCTGGAAGCCAGGCAGTGTCAAGCACCCAGAATACCTTATTTTTCTTCTTCTTTTCTGGAAAGATTTTATTTATTTATTTATGTGGGGTGGGGGGGTGGGGCGAGGGAGGGACAAAGCAGACTTGGCACAGCGCGTGGATGCCAGCACAGGGCTTCATTCCCTGGCCCTGGCGGGCATGCTGGCCACCTTTCTCTGTTTTGTCTCTCATGGCAGGTGCTGAGCCTCCGGGCTCTTAGTACCCACAGCGCACTCCCCGTTCACTGAAGTCCCCTCCTCTCCTCCCCCACCACGCTGCCCAGAGCCATCCATTTATTTCTCATAGTCGAGATGGCTCCCCATCCAGTCAGGGCCAAAACAATCACTTCGTCATTGATTCTGCATTAATTAATTAAAAAATCCATCCAACCACTCCACAGTTTGATGGACTTTGAGGATTCAGAAGGAAATAAATAAATGAGTCGTGGGGTAGGGGTGGAAGTGAAGCACTGGGAAAGAGAGCAGGTGGGGAGGCTCAGATCTGAGCATTCAGCTCTGGGACTCACACCTCTCAGGAGACCCTCCGTAGGGAGCAGGGCCCTGGGCCTGGTGGTTATATTATTAGTAGTTTTCTTAATAATAGTTAGATTTTATCGGTGCATACTTTGCGTATGATCCATACACATTATCCCATTAATAACCTCTCACAGCGGTTCTGTGTGCTAGGTGAGGCTCAGAGAGGTCGAACCACTTGTCTGAGGCAACACAGCTAGAATGTTGGGGGAGGATCTCCTTTCTTGGTCCTCTCATGCTGCTTTTTTGGTGAGTGTTTTCTGACTTGCCCAGTGTGGGACCATGAGGGAAAAGGGCGGGGGCAGGTCTCCGTGCCCGGGGAATTATCTTTGGGCGCAGGTAGGACTTGGGCACAGAATCCCTGGGATGTTATCTCAAGCCAGAGGGGACTTTCCAGATCATCTGCTTCGATGGTTTGCAAACTATTTTTAGCCTTGCAGAGCCCAGTGTAGAAAGTGAAGTCTTGTGTAGATTTATTAAAGGAAAACCACAAACAAAGCTGCTTGGTTGAATAGTAAAAATAATGCTAAGAGCAATAATAGACGGCCCCTCGGAGCTGAAGCCGGCGCACACCGGTTCACTAGAGCTGATTGTTAAATATTCAGGAGTTTTGTAAGCCAGTTGTTAAACCACTGGCTTGAAATCAGTCATGATGGAAACATTTGCACCATGGAAATTGGCCGGTGGGATAAATCAGTGCCCCTCCTCCCTGCCACCCCCCAGAGCTGGTTTACCAGCACACCACTGATAATAACCATTTCATGAATATTTGCTGAGCACCAGACACTGTGCTAAGCACTTTATGAAAAAAACAAAACAAAACACTGTTTCAATTTCAGCCACATTGTAAGGCAGATCGTATTCATATCCCCATCTCTCAAACGGGGACATTGAGTCCGAGAGAGAGGTACAGGTGACTACTTGCACAACATCACGCCCGCAAATGTTAGTGCCTGTCCCGTTCCCATTAGTGCATTCTGTCTGGTGTCCACTGGAGGGGTTTTTAAAAATCACCGAGTCCCAGAGTGGGGAGTGCACCTGCTGAAGGTCACACAGGGCACACAGGGCGAGGAGGTTGGAGGGAAGGTGAGGCCCAGAACCCAGTGTCCGGGATCCCACCCTTACTTGTTCAGGGTGAGCGGGCAGCAGCTGGGGCTGTTTTCGGCGGGATGCTGAGATACAGAGGACCAGGTGTCTGTTCTAGCTTCCCCACTCAGTGGCAGGTGTGTCCTTGGGGTATCAAAACCCTTGTGCTTCTTATTTCCACAGCTTTGTGAACAAGGGTGGATGCTGGGCAACAGACCCATGGGGTCCTTGGATACTGGAGGTCTGGGTGAGGTGTATGCATAGCGGTGGGGAAAGTCTTTGGTCCTATTTTGCAACCGACCAGAGTGGGAAATCCTTACCTCACGCCAGAAGCCAGCCCATGAGGTGGTTACCATTCTAGGGATGGGTCGGAGATCCTGCTTGAGGCTTGGCCAGGAAACCCTTCACCTGCTCCCTGTGGGAGCAAGCACGGTCTCAGGGCTCAGCCAGCAAGCCAGGTTCCCAAGAGAGAAAGGAGGCTCAGATCTTTCAAGTATGTGCATAATGACTTGGCACTCACCAGATCTCAAAGGGTGATCCTCGTTTTACAGATGGGGACACTAAGGCTCAGAGAGGGCCAGCAGCTTGCCCAAGTTCACACAGCCAGGAAGTAGCTGAACTCGGAAACGAGTTTCAAAAAGGCAGACAATTTAGTGTAGTTACCTAGCACGGTGCTGCCTGGTAGAAATGTAATGGGCAGTGCAAATGTGAGCCGCAGATGTGATTTTAGATTTTCTAGTAGCCTCATGAAAAAAAGTAGAAAGGAACGGGTGAAATTAATTTTAATAACATTTTGTCAAACCTATCTATCAAAATTATCATTGCAATATGTAATCAATAGGAAGGATTACTAATGAGATTTTTTAAAAAGATTTTATTTATTTGAGAGAGAGAGAAGAGAGAGTGCATGAGTGGGGGGAGGGGCAGATGCAGAAGGAGAAGCAGACACCCCGCTGAGCAGGGAGCCCAATGTGGGGCACAATCCCGGGACCCCAGGATCATGACCTGAGCCAAAGGCAGACGCTAAATGACTGAGCCACCCAGGCGCCCCACTAATGAGACTTTTAACGTTTGTTCTTATTCTGAGCGCATTTTACACTCACACTTAACAGCACAGCTTAATTCCTATAAGGCACGTTCAAGTGCTTAAGGGTCACATGTAGTTCATGGCTCCCTTACGGGACAGCACAGCTGCCAAGAGAGAGACAAGGGCTTGGAAGTTGGAGCAGATGAGCAATTCTCATATTTTCTCTCTCACACTCACTTCCCCTCTCCCCCACAGCACACATCACACCTGTGCCTTTAGCTAAGATGTAATATTATAATAACATGATTACTTCTTATGGGCCAGGACCTGGGCTGTTTGTCCCCCCTTGTGCAGCTAAGGAAACTGAGCCCAGGGAGAGGAGGTTACTGCCCCAAATCACACATCTTGTACAAGTCATAGCCAGGTGTAAACCAAGGGCCTGACTCCATGCCTGGGTTCTTGACTACTGAGCCTGGGCAGGGACTGACTTCTCCGAATCCCGGCTCTCCCGACTGAGCTTCGCGCTCTCATTACGAGGCAGTCTGAAGCCACTGAAGAGCCATCAGAAGTGGGTGGCCCTGTGGTGGCTCCCTGTACTGGCTTCTCTGGGGTCCCCCAGGGCCAGCGGCCTTGTAAAGACAAAGGGTCATTGTCCTCACCGTGTTCTAGAAGCACTTTAGAAATCGGTATGTTCCAGGGCGCCTAGGTGGCTCAGTGGGTTAAGCCTCTGCCTTCGGCTCAGGTCATGGTCTCAGGGTCCTGGGATCGAGCCCCGCATCGGGCTCTCTGCTCAGCTGGGAGCCTGCTTTCCCCTCTCTCTCTGCCTGCCTCTCTGCCTACTTGTGATCTCTCTCTGTCAGATAAATAAATATAATCTTAAAAAAAGAAAAGAAAAGAAATCGGTGTGTTCTGAAGTCACATTACCAGGTACAGATTCCTGCTTCTATGCTCCTTGGTTGTGTGGCCTTGAGCAAGTTACCTCCCCTCTGTGGGACCCTGTCTCCTCTAGTCTGACAGTGGTCTCTGCCCTACCCTCATCACAGGATGAAACCAGACATCAAGCAGAGAGCGTGTCTCCTGACACAGGAAGGCTGCTGGGGAACAACCGGGCTCTCCTTCTTCCCATTTTGTGGATGAGAAAGTGGAACCTCAGGCAGGCCAAGAGGCTGAGCTGTGGTCTTCAGGGTAGGAATGACAGTGTCAGGACAGAACTGAGGCCTCCCAAGCCCGTGTACCTTATTTTTACAAGACTCCCCAGACCTGGACGTTTGGGAGCAAAGACACGGGTCCAGGGGCTTGATTTCCAAGCTGCCATTTTACTACGTTGTCTGTTTTCTCTCTCCAGTGTCGGCTCAGGCTTTGAATCTGAAAATTCCTGATTCTGGCTCTCATGGAGGATATTAGGTGAGATAGGCTGCCTGTCACAAAAAGATTTATCTGGGTCTCGAAGGGAGTAAGAGACAGAGTTGGGCACGCAAAGAAACCACAAGTCTATTTTCCTCCGTGGAGGGGTCAGACCACACGCCAGGGCTGATTTTTTTGTCTGTTTGTTTTAATTCCCTCCAAACAAGCAGTTTTAGCTGAGAAGAATGATGTCCCGTGCACTCTTTTGCACTAATGGAGCACCAATTACATGGAAGGTCTTGAGATAGACGTGTGTGTGTGTGTGTGTGTGTGTGTGTGTGTGAGAGAGAGAGAGAGAGAGAGAGAGAGGGGCTTGGCTTCACCCAACAGGCATCTCCCGAAATCCAACTAGCATCTGAGGTTACTGACCACTGGAAGAAAGGCCAGTCCCATGCCAAAACTGTGGAGATCAGAGATATCTAATACTTGGGCTCCACCTGCAAATCTCACTGCCTTTACGGGGGACTGACATCACACTATGGGCCGATTAATACTGTGCTGTTTCTTACCAGAGACATGTACAAAAAAGCTGCAGCAATGAAGGTATGAAGCACAATGGGGCATTTCACTTGGGCTCTGAGGGGTGAGTAGGAGTTCTCTAGGCAGAGAAGGGCATTGTAGGAAGTAGGAATACCATGAGAAATGTAGACGAGGAAGTATGTGTCCAGAGGTGAAGTGTTTAACTAGCACATGGGGTCTCTTTGGGGATAACTCTGTGAGTGTGTGTGTGTGTGTGTGTGTGTGTGTGTGCGTGTGCACGTGCGCAGTGGGGAGTGGTGCTGGTGGAAATGAGGTGGATCACTGAAAATGTAGTTTGGGGCAAATTATCAAGAACCATGCTCAGGGGGTGCCTGGGTGGCTCAGTTGGTTAAGCGTCCGACCCTTGATTATGGCTCAGATCGTGATTTTAGGGTCATGGGATCAAGCCCCATGTCAGGCTCTGCACTCAGCAGAGAGTCTTCTTGAGATTCTCTCTTCCTCTGCCCCTCTCCCTTCTCTCTCTCTCTGAAATAAACTAAAAAAAGAAACCATGCTCAGGTGATTCAATTTTGCTTACTTAGCATGGGAATGGGGGCAGCAGAGATTTTTTATGTAAGGGAGGAAATATCAGTCCCACGTATTTAAAAAAAAATGGTGTTGGCTGAATTTGAGATCATGCCCTATTCAGGGTCTTACAGAGAACTGAGTATATGAGGTAGGTTCATCGCTGCCCCCAGAAAACACAGCTAGCTGGGACTCCAGCAGCTCTGAGACTTAGTTTGTGTCCTGCCTCTTCCAGGCAGGCTTCTCTGATTATTTCTTCTCCAACTGGTACAGTTGATTGGTAAGAGCAGTTGGGGGGGGGGGGGTCGGTCAGCTGTACCTAAATTTAAATTTTCATTCTTACTCTACCAGCTCTGGCTCTTGAGAAAACACTTCATCCCCAGGAGTTTCATTTTCTTTCCCTGAGAAAGGAGCATGATAATGATTATATTAGATTGGTAGGTCTCTTCTGAAAATCAAATGAGATCATGGATGGGGAGGTGCTTACTGCTGGGTCTCCTCCCTGACAAGAGGGCTCGGGGAATGAGTCTGCTGAACCTTTCTCAGATCGCTCAAATCAAACACTCTGGAAGTTTCTGGCCCATTGCTCCCTCCCTCCCGGAGACGTGCATTCTGATACTGTTAGTTTTATTTCTAGAATGGAGGATCAGGGACAAAGCGAACCCTCTTAGTGCCAGGAGTGCTCATAAATTACGGGGAGATGAGAATATTTTAATACAAACCAAAGAATCTCAAGTACAAAGAACTGTTCTGAGAAGTGTTTTTTTTTTTTTTTCCTTTCTCTCCCTTTCTGATCCCCTGATATTTGGAGCTGAGACGACTCCTCAGGGAATTTATAACGAGTGGAATATTTAAGGGTAGGGAGCCAGAGGTCTTTTTGGCGTTCTCCTTTCAAGGGAAGTCACCTCCGTGTGTCTGGTACGTGCCTGAGTGACATGAAAGGAAAGCTGTGTGGGGAGAAGGGGAGAATATGCCAAGAATTGTCAATTATGCAAAAAAAAAAAAATTGCTTGTCCAAAAGAGTGATGTGTCTGGCTGTATTCCCCAGACGGGGTTCAGCATTCTGGCCAAAGCCTTCGCCAGACTCTGAGATTTTCTGGAAGCATCTTGAGGCTTGGCTTTTCCGTTGCACCTGTGACAATGGGTCACTGGGTCAGCTGGTGGTCACTTTCCACCTGCTCCATTGGAGACAGCTGTAGGGCTTAGGCTTTGACCCTTTCTTTAAGAGCCCCTGATGTGCTGAATCCTCTGGTTGGGAGCTGATTTCCCGGGGAAATTCGTGGTTTTGCTGCCCTCCTGCCAGGACAGGAAGGAAACCTGCTAGCCACTGCCACTTTTATGATGAGTCACAAATGGCAACAAAGTCTCAGAAGTATACACCAACTAACTTTAAGTGTTTGTTGCTTTCTCGAAGGTTGCCTGGATAGTTCTGTTGATCTGGGCCAGGCGTGGCTGATCCCAGCTGGATTCGCTCCTGCAAACTGGTGAGCTGGGGGGGACTGGCTGATCTAAGCTGACATCACTCCCATGTTCTGAGGTCGACTGGCCACTGCCTGGGGTGGTAGAGGCGACCGGGCCACATGTCTGGTGCCTCCCATCTAAGGGCTTCTTAGGACTCAAGCTCGGAACTGGCATAGTGTCACTTCTATGTCACTTTGGCCACCTGCTATCAGCCGAAGGAAATCACATGGCCGGTCCAGATGCAGGAAGTGGGAAGAAGTCTCCATCTTTTGATGGGAAGAACTTCCAAGTCACATCGCAAGGGCTATGGATCCAGGGAGAGCAGGGAATTGGATCCTTTTTACCATCAGTCTATTAGGATAAATGAAGAGAAATAGTTTCCTTTACAATTATTCCTGGTGCCTCTGTGTTGGGTCCTCTGCTGGGTGCTGGGGCAAGAAATGAATATGGAACATTCTCATTGTTTCATTCTGGGGGTAAGAAACAGACATAGAAACAGCCGATTATGACCCAGTGTAAGTGCTGCCATGGGGGAGCTTGGAGGAGACACCGAACGCTCCCTGGAGATCAAGGAAGGCTCCCTGGAGGAGGTCACTCCTAATCGACGTTTTGACATTTGAGTGGGAGCTCGCAGGGTGAAGGAGGTGCTGAACAGGGTGACGGCAGGAGGAGAAACCACTTTGGGAGGAGGACACAGTGTGTGCAAAGGCATGAACGCAAGGGACGACCTGCAGGGGTGGCCTTCAGTCATGATGGTAGGGCAGAAGTGGCTCAAGGTGAGGCTGGCATGGAATCGGTGATCTCAGAGGCCAGACCTCCCACCTGGCTCCTAGAGGGCTGCCGTGGGGGCACCAGTTCAACAGAGAGACTGGGACACAGGAACCAGGGAGGAGGCCTGGGATCTATGTGACCTGGTAAGGGCATCCTGTCCCCCCAGCCTGGGTTTCACATTGACTGGAATTAGTAGGTTATTTACTTGAGATCATCAGCAAGCCTGGATGGGGTTTCCAAGGAAGCTCTGATACAGGAATGCAGGAACAATAAGAACTTGATGAGTGATAACGACAGCCCTCCACGCATCCTTCTAGAAACACTGAGATTCACCTGCCAGGTCTTGTGCTGGGCGCTGGGCGCTCAAGTCTGGTGTCATTCCTGTCCCCGAAGACCTCATTGGATCTGAGATAAGCTTAAGCTTCCTTGTTTTCCAGGGTCTGCAGAAGGGGCTAAGAATGCTCCCCCCGGCCCAATAGCCCACCTCTGCCATCCCACAGACCCCATTGCCCTGCTTCATTTCCTTCTCAGCGATGGAGTATAAATGAGGTTGTTCTGCTTGTCTCTTTATCCACTTGGGACCTCTCTGCCTCCTCCACTCGGAGATGGAGAGCTTCAGCAAAGCAGCCATCCCATGTTTTTTGTCCACATCTCTATCCCTAGCACCCAGCTCCGTGCCTGGACATAAGGCAGCATGAACTGTGGTGGCTGAGTCACTGACAGGCCAGCTCACTGTGAGATGCTGAGCAAACCATTTGCCTGCTCTGAGCTTCAGTTTTTTTACATCTGTAAATTGGGGATGTTGGACAACAGCCAGCCTTTCCGCCAGGGCTGGGTACACAGGAATGAGTCTGACCCGTGGATTTGCTTGCCTGTGGACAACATCTGGGCTGTCCACCTCTTAGAAGGGATGTGGGATGGATTAGGGAAAGGAAATAAAGCAGGTGGCAAGAAACTGTACAAATGGAGGTCTTTCAGTCCCCCTTCCCATTCCCCATAGGCTGGGGTTTTAAAAGCTTTCTCCACCCCAAGGGGGATCCCAAGGTCACCCGCGCTCAAGAAAAAGGTGGTGTAGAAAAATCAACACTTGGAATTATTTTTCAAACAGCGTGATTGACGCGCCCTCTTCTTCCCCATCCTCATCTTCACTCGGGTGCTTTTTAAAACGATGTCAGATCCCCATATTCTCCCTGGAGCTTTGCTTGTGCATGCCTTTTATTTGAGTCCAGGGAACTGGCTGAACACAAAGCCATCAAAACCCAAGTGGCTCGAGATGTCCAGCTGGCCCAAATTGGCCAGAAAATGAATATTTCCTGGCTGTCAAAAGGGGCTCTGTCTGACCCTGGGTCCTGAAACCTCTGTCTCCCCCTCTCCCCAGGAGCAGCTGGCTTGGGTCACTCTCCCAAATTCTTAGCCTGGCAGTGGTTAAAATGTGATCCCTTTTATTCGAGTAATAGAGACGAAGTTCCTGGGCCTTCGAGGAGCATCAATCCCGAGATTTATTAACCAATTTAAAATACTATTGTCTTTCACTTCAGAGCAAGATTGAGGGGTGTTGTTGTAGGAATGTAAAGGCACAGTGACTGAGCCTCAGAGCCAGGAGGTGTCTGTACCTGGGACTCAATAGATATTCATGAACATTCCCGTATTTAGTGAAGGAAATAACTTAATACCGACAGTGGGATGGAGTAATAGCTATTTCCTGGCTGACTTGCAGGCCTCAGAAAATGAGGTTGTGGTGGCTTCATTTTTCTTGTCTTTTCCTGCGCGCTCCCTGCCCGAGAAGGCGGCTCTGCTGGGATTCTCTCTGCATTTCCAATGAGCTCGGGCCTCCCGCCCCCCTCTCCCAGCCCTGCTGCATCCCTTACTATCCCCTCTCCCTGCCATGACCTTGGCCTGAGCTTCCTAGAGAGGTCACCCTGGACCCTCATTAGTCTTTCAGATGGGAGGGAAGGTAGTTCAACATTTATTCTGGTAGAGGGGTGGGCAGACTGGTCTATTTGGGATGGTTTTAACATTGGTTGGTCCAACCGTCCATCCATCCATCCACCCATCCTTCCATCCATCCATCCAGTCTGCCATGCCCTGGAGGCTGAGGATGCAGATATGAATGCTGTCAGGCACTTCTGTCTTGGAGTTTACAGTGCCTTGAAGGAGATGAGCTGTAAGACATTGCCAGGGCTCCCAGAGTGGTCCACACAAGGCTCCATGAGGCTCAAAGAAATGTAGGGTCCCGACCACTAGAGGGACAGATGGTCAAGAATGGCATTGGGAACTATTTGTCTCTTAAAAATTGCCTACGGCATGATTCGAGTGATCCCGTTTACAAGCGGTATTTCATTCGGACCTCGTTGCAACTTCATGATAGATATAGGCTTTTTTTTCTTTTTTCTTTTTCTCAACGAGGATGGGATTCGAGATAAGCTTTTTTCCTTCTTCCCATTTTACAGGTGGAATAGTGAGGCTCAGCCAGATGAATCGGCTTTCCTCAGGTGCTGCCAGCTGGGAAGGACCCCAGGGCTCTAGGCTCTGCACTGTCTCTCTGTCCTGTGGCTTTTGTCCAGGTTGTGGGTGTGGAGGGGGAATTCTGGGTGGTGGGAACAGCCCAGGCACAGAGATGTGAAATGCCCTGATGCTTTTGGGGAAACTGAGAAGAGGCTTAGGGCTTGAGGGTAAGATGGGGTGGGTACTGGAGTGGAGCTAGGGTGGGAACAGGTGTAGGGAGGAAGGGGCTGGGGCATTCTGGGAGTTTGGACCTTTGCTTGTGGGTAAAGGGGAGCTGGTGGCTGATTTCAGCCTGGAGGTGGAGGCAGGGAATGGGAGGGGGAAGTCTACACAAGAATCTATTTTGTTTGAGCCTCCAGTTGGATCTCCATCCCTCACCGTCTTGCCCTGACCTGCTCGGACACATCAACAGATTCCTGTGCCCTGTGGGCTTGGCTAGGTGCAGCCCTGAGGATCCTGGCAGGAGATCAGAGAGCAGCGGAGAGGGAGGTTTGAAAGTCCATCACGTGGCTTCCCTGGGCTGGCCGTGGCCTTCAACAGAAGGTCAGGGGGGCAGGGGCTACTCTAACACCACCTTCTCTCCTCCCAGATCATAGCAAGCTCTCTATCCTCCCGTCCAGTCCCAGGATTGGCAGAAGCCCTGGGACTTTCCACCTGCCTTTTGAGCGAGTCCCTTTATACATAAACTCTCTTCAAAAGATCTCACCTGGATGGAACCACCTCTTTCAAGCCAGGACCCTGACTGACCCAGCTTCTTTGGGCCATTTCACATGCAGATCAAAAGCCCTAAAATCCAGGGGTCAGCAGGGCTGCATTCTTTCCAGAGGCTCCAGTGGAAAATGGGTTCCCTTGTCTTTTTTTTAGCTTCCAGAGGCCACCTGTATTCCTGGGCTCATGATCCCTTCCTTTATCTTCAAAGCCAGCAACACAGCAACTTCCATTCTCTGTCTCTGTCTCTCTGTCTGCCTGAACATGGCTCTTCACCCATCTGACCCTCCACTTGAACCTCCTGCATCCCTTTTACGAGGATTCTTATGATTATATTGGTCCCACTTGGATAATCCAGGATAATCTCCCCATCTCAAAATCTCTAATTCAATCACACCCACAAAGTCCCTTTTGCCAGAGAAGGTGATATTCTGGGGATTAAGTGTGAGTGTCTTTTGGGGGGTCAGTATTCAGCCCACTACAGCGGGGAGGCTTGGACTCAGAAATCATGCTGGGCCCACATCATAAGTAGAGATGCTCTTCCACTCAGCCCTGGAAAATGAGCATATATGGCTGTGGCTGCAAGGGTATTTCCTAGTTCTAGAATTCCCGAGTGGCCTTGTAAAAATCACCCAACCTTTCTGAGTCTTAGTTTTCTCACCAGTAAAATAAGAGACTTGACTTGGTAAATCTGAGCTCAACTTCTTAAGCAGCTTTCATAGGAGAATAATATATGCTCTCAGAGAATCACTATCCATAGCAATCTATTTGGATAGAAAGAGATAGCCACCCCCGGTGCCCCCAACCCCTGAAGCTACATTCCTGGCTTGGAGACCAGAACAAGTCTTAATGCACTGGAGCCCATCTCCCTGTGCTCCCTGGCTACTGAGAGGCAGATAGGAAACAAGGAGACCACAGTGTTATGTAGTGGTGAGAGTTACGAAGAAAAACTAAGTAAGAAGTGGGCTGGAGAGAGATAGGGGTTCTCTGTAGTTGGGGAAGTCAGGGAGGACTTCTCTGAGGAGGTGACATTTCATCAGAGATGCAGTGAGTGGGTAATGAGGCATGTGGCAAGAATAATCCAGGCAGAAGGAACCAGTGCAAAGGCCCTCTGGCAGCAGGGTCATGATGAGTCCAAGGGCAGAGAGGAGGGATGTGGGGAGCAGGAGAGGTGGGCAGAACATGCAGGGTTTCGAGGCCATGGTCAGAAATTGCTCTGTGTCTCAGGAACATGGGGAAGCACAGAAGAGTCTCAAGTCTCGTGACACATGGGTTTGGATTTGAAATGATCTCTCCTGGTGGGCGAAGGGAATGGAAAGGAGAGTGAATGTGGGCATTCCATTTGGAGAGGGTGGCTGTCAAGTGTGGCTTGGAAGGACCGCTGGGAGCAGGAAAGCTAGAGGGCAGTGGGCAACCAGTGACAGATGGGGAGGGGAGAAGAGGCCTTTCCAGCTGGTTCCAGCAAACCCCGCCCCCCTTCCCCCACTGGCCATGAAGCCAAAGGCACCATTTGCATAGCCAGTTCCGCAGTATCCAGGAAATACTATTGGCTATTGGAGATGGCTAGGGGAGGACGCTTCAACATGTAGGAAGACACACAGAAATTTCCTGGTTGGTAGACTGGCCTCAGATCTTCAAGGGAAATTCCCAGCACCTGGATAGGTGTGGGGGTGAGGGTGGGAGTGGGGGTGGGGACGGGGGACTGCTTTCAGGGTTGGTAAGAATACCACCTGAAGGTGGAAAATAACCTTTTTCTTCCCCAATATGTGTTTCGAGGGAAGGATTATCATCCTCATTTTCAAATCCAGGACAATCAGAGAGGCTGGTGACTTCACTGAGGCCACACAGCGCGCTGGAGCCGGTGTCGGAGCGAGGATCCAAGTCCTCTCTATGCTGAATGTTTTCCAAGGTGTCTGGTCCCAAGAACTCCCACCCCCTCACAGGGTCTCTCTTCCCTCCTCTCTAAAATGGGGATAATTCCCACACCTGCCTCCAGGGGGCGCCCCGAGTTTTAAGCGCAAAGGCCATGGGGTACATTGTCCTCTGGCGGGACAGGGGCAGTGCGGGGCTGTTGTGGGCTGGGCTCTGCTGGCTTCCCTGGAATTCCTTCCCAAGGCTTTAGAACCAGTTGTCTCCTTCCCTCCCAGGGCTGCTAAAATGGCACCTCTTCAGCGAAGTCTTCCCGGGCTGCTCCAACTGAGAAGACTCTCCTGGTTATTGTCCAGCTCACCTCTTTTCATTCCTTTCACGGCACTAATGACCACAAAGGCCAACACATTCATTAACGTGCTTGTTAATGAATTGTGTATGGTGAGCTCTCAGGGCAGGGACCACGTCTGTGGCACTGGCTGGGGTGAACGTTATGGAGTCCTTATTATGTGCTGTGCCGTCTTACAAAAACTTCACCTGGATTAATTGAACTCAGGCGACTCCATGTCTCCCATTTTATTGGTGGCACACAGAGCTAAGGTAACATTCCCAAGTTCACAGAGCTAGCAGGTGCCGGCACTGGTATTTGAACCCAGACCGTCTCTGGTCTGGAGCATTCAGATAGATATTCCTTGCAAGAGTAAACCAGTGGCTGAGCTCTTACCAGACACTGTCCTGGGCTCAACACATGTTATTTCATTGAAATCACACAGTGAACATTCTTCGAGGGAATAATTATGCCCATTTCAGAGATGGGGAAAACTGAGCCTCGGAGAGGTTGGCTATCTCCCCCAAGAGCATGAGAGAGTCAATGGCAAAGCTCGTGTCTGTCTGACAGTTTGCGTCATCATCACAGAAAGTTCTAAAAGGGCACTCTTCAGCTGCGCTCAGGATGAGTTCCACATAGCAGTGAATTTGTCACTGTGTCAAGATATATGTGGGACTGGAGCAGGGACAGTTGATGGGACAGAGAGATTTGGGTGACACAGATGGATTCTTGCTTGACTTATGTCTCCAAAGTGGTGGCGAAGGGTGGGGGCAGAGGAAGGGCCAGCTCCCTGTCTTCGCACTTGAACGTCTGGGCAAAGCTGGTGTGACTGCTGTTGGGGCAGATACCAAGGCTCTGTATGGGCTGGGGACGATCATTCCCAGCCCTGAATGCAGGTGGCAGGTGATGAAGTGTCTGCCCAGTAATGAGCTCAGTGGGAAGTTAATAAACACCATTATCGTCAGAGAGTAATTGCAGGCTTGACCATGGAATAGGAGGCATAGCCAAGGGGCGGCAGGACCCCTGAGCTGGGGAACAACTGTGAGCACCCCCACACCTGCCCGATGTCAGAAGGAGCTACACAGTTTGACACCCCTGCTGCTTGGCAGTGGCTCGGCTGCTCCCAGTTGCGTGACCTCGGGCCAGACACTTCACTGTCTGTCTCAGCTCTGGTGGCCTCCTCTGTAAAATGGGGCTAATGAGAATTCAAATAACAGCTACAGAGAGACATGCTCAAGCCCAGGGCTCTGTCTGGGGCTGATAAACAGGGCAGCCATCAAAGCCAAGAGCACTTCCACTGTGAGTGAAGAACTGGAGGCTTTATTGATTCAACCCACGGATGTTTACTGAGTTCCTGCAACATCTGGGATCTAGGCTTGGCGCTGGGTAGACAGGTCTGCCTGGGCCTTACGTTCAAATGAAGGGACATGGGAAATAAAAATCAACGAGGATTGTACAGTATGTTGCTGCAGCAGTGGAGGAGGGGAAGAGGGTCCGGGAGACGTGGGGGGCCCCTTTTTAACAGAGGGGGCTAAGGGAGGATGCTCTGATAAGAGGACATTGGAACAGAGTCCTCAAGACAGTGAGGGAACAAGGCATGGAAATAGCTGGGGGAAACACTGTCTAGGTGGAGGGACCAGCAAGAGCAAAGGCCCTGAGGTGGGAATGTGCAGTCATGTTCGAGGAAGGAGGAGGTCAGGGTGGCCAACATGGGGGAGGAGTATCAAGCTCAGAGAAGTAATGAGGAGCAGGGTTGGGCGGGGGGCTCTTTGTCAGGACTCTTCTCGGGATGAAGGCCTTGTGGCCACAGTGACTGAAGATGTTGTCTTTGGCTTGTGGCTATCATCTGTCTCCCCTGTCTTTGATGGCTTAGCTGCAGAGAGCCACCTTGCCATCCTTGCTGTTCCTGTCCATCGACTGACAACAGCATGGGTATAAGGGTCTGGCCATTTTCACCTGACATGGCCAACTCCAATGGGCCATTCTCCCTCCCAGGCCTTCCATGGGTCTGCATCTGTGCCTGGCTTCTCACTCTACCCAGATATCACCCCTTCCCTCCCTTCTCCTCCCCTCCTCTCACTTTCCTCTCCCCTCCCCTCCCTTTCCACTGGCTTTCATCACAAGGGCTCATGCTTAGCTGTATCTCAGTTTCTCCTTTCAGAAGATGGAATTGATGATCCCAGAGCATCTCCCAACTCAACATTCCAGATTGCGTGATAAAAGACCATCTTGGTGGGGGTTGGGCTGGGGGAGTAGGGGTGCTCTTGGGGCCTTTTTCTTTCCCAGACCCAACATGTGACAGTCTTGCAGGGGATTTTGAAGACTCGGGTTTTTAGTGGGATGGGAAACTCTGGAGGGTTGTGGCTAGAGAAGGGATATGATCTCTGCCTTCTGGAAGGATCACTGTGGCTGCTGTGCAGAGGAGGAGGACCAGGGCAGACTCTGGAAAGCTGGGAGGAGATTTTCCCAGGGGCTCAGGAGCAAGGCAACAGGTTTCCTGGCCAGAGACTCCCAGCTAGAAATATAGTCCCTGTGCTTGTTACTGCTATTATTACTACTGACAGTGCATGTAGCTGGGGGGCGGAAATCTTGGAAAAGAGGGGAGCAGAGGCACCTTGCTATTTGGTGCTCAGAGGGGCCTTCTGGGACATAATCTCCCCCAAACTCTTGGGATTCCCAATACTGCTCCAAATGTGTTGGGGGGCCATTTTTTATCTGTATGTCCTGTGTGCCAGACCTGGTTCTGGGCATCAGGGATCCAGCCATGATCCACGACAGTCCTGCCTTGGAGGAGTTGACAGTCTGGTGGGCGCAATAAAAACGTCCACGCGAGATGGCAAATCAGCAAAAAAAAAAAAAAAAAAAAAGCTATGACGGGGACTAGAGGGACCTGGGGATGCAATGGGGAGGTGCTAAATGAATTTGGGGGATGGAGAAAGGGTAGGTTGCCTTGTAGGAGCAGAAGCATGAGTAGGGCGTAGCCAGGGAGTGTGGGTGGGGAGAAATGGGGTCCCAGACAGAGGGAACAGCCCAGGCAATGGCCTGGAGGTGAAGGTGGGTCTTGCTCCTAGCAGTTCACCTATTTGCAAGTGGCTGGGTGCAGAGCATGAGAGAGGAGGCTGGAGGTGGAAGTCCTGGCAGGAATCGCATCGAGAGAGGCTCGGTCCATGGTTAAAACTCTCCTCTTAGTCAAGGCTGCCCTCCTTCAGTGCCAAGCCTGCTCACAGAGGTGATTGGTGGTTCCAGCTCTGGCGGTCAAGGTTGAAAAGAGGGGCCTTCCCTCCCCCAGGGATGGCCTTTGTCACACAATCCACAATGCTGAGATGGAAGTATGAAGAACTGTAATTTTGCCTTGTAAGTGGAGAAACTGAGTCTCAGGCCAGAAATGATTCATCCAAGGACACAGGGTGCAAAGCTGGGCTACAGTGTTAAGACTGGGGTTTTTTCCCATCTCACATAGGAAGGGTTTGTTCCTAGAGCTTTATCCTGCGTTTGGCAAAAGGGGCTAAATCTTGGCAACAGCGCCCCCCACCCCCCACCGCATAGAGCTGGCATAGAGTAGGTACCTGGTTAATATGAGCTGCCTTTCCAATTCCTCTCACCAGTCTTAGCTCTGCTGCCAAGCCCTGGCTTGTGCAACCTCTGGACAAGACCTTGCCCTCTCTGGGACTCCTCTGCTTTGGGAAAGTGGTATGAGGAGCTACCTGGGGCATCTCCTATGGCTGGCATTCTGAGAATAGAAAGGGACAATTATGCGGCTGCTGGGATGGTCCCCTGATTCCATTCTAGCTGAGATTTCTGCCTCGTAGAGTAGAGTAGCCTGGGACATTTTGCTTTGTCTACAGGCCTGGGGTGTGAATTGGAAACAGGGGCAGGGGGCCAAAGGAGAGAATCCGCAAAAGGCTGGGGAGGTCCCACAGTGTGTGTTTGCTTTCGGGTTTCATCTCTGCAGGAGAGTCATTTCAGGGCCGGCAGCTGCCCATCCCCTTCGAAGAGCCTTCGAAACAGCCTCCATCCATCACCGGCTTGGCATGACCGTTAAGTACCAGTTCTCAGTGCCGAGGGCTGCAAGAGGGGACTCTGAGAGGGGTCAGCCCAGGGCCAGGGAATTAGAAAGAGGCGATCAAAATAGAGGGACTGGAGCAAACTGGTTAACACACAGGCTGTGAGCGAGGCGGCGCTGGGTCAAATCCCCGTGTGGTGGGTGACGGCAGCTTGGCCGCTTCATTCCAGTTGGTGGGTTTTGATAACAGATTCTTGTTCTTCCCTTGTAGGAATGGTCTTCTCCTACTCCCCAAGCCCCTCCCAGCCTCAGGGGTGGGCTTGCAACCCTTGCCACCTTGTCACCCTGGCCTGAGAAATAGCACATTCTAATCCTTCTGTCCACAGACAGCAGGTTAGAAGGTCACATAATTCCGAGTTGGTCCAATGATACTTGGGTTTCTGCTGTGGTTGCTAAGGAAGTTGGAATACACCCAGAGCTGTTTCTGGTCATCTTACCTCCCTAAGGGAGAGTATGTCTAAGGGTAAAAATATCACAAAAAAAGCACACTGAGGGATGGAGAAAGACAGATCGCTAAGTGCCTGGATCAAGCCATGCCTGATGCTGCACCCTTAGACTTTTTTTGCTACACGAGCCTATAAACTCCTTTCATTGGCTTAAAATGTTATTTTTCCCCCTTGAGTTGCTTTTATGTTAAAAGAAGTGATAAGTCTCCACTATGACACACATTAGACAGGTGGTTTCAAATCTCTGGACCTCAGTTTTCTTACCTGTGGATTGGGAATGACAATAACACCTTGTCGGTCTATTATTTATGTTTGAAATAATGTATGTAAAGCACTCATCACAGTGTCTGGTTATAATAAATGCTCAATTCAGCAATGATTCAGCCATACCCATCCTTTTAAGTTACATGAAACCCTTTCTTCGTCACGTGTTCTCACGTGAAGAGCTCCTGTGAGGCCCACACCAGGTATCATGAATGTAAAATGCCTACCGTGGAGTCTGGTGCATTCAGGTGCAGCTGCTCAGTGGTCTTCAGCTAGGAAATTCTGGAAGCTCAGGTAACTGAGGAGCAGACGAATGCAGAGCACAGAGGAGTGGGAGGACAGAAGGCCAGGAGAGGTTCTGGGGAGGACACACCATCCACTTTGGGGAGCAGTTGGGAGGCCATCTTGACAGGCGGGGCTGCTGGCCCCTGCTCAGTACCGAGCACAGAGCCTGAGGCCCACTCAGAAGTGGGTGTGAGGACATGAAAGGCCCAAGGAAAGTTTTGGCCTTGGATGTGACCTTGACTCAGTCTCACAGATAAGGGGAGTGATGTGAGTTCTTGAGCGGGACCCACAGTAAAGCATCGTTGACAGCAGATTTCTCTGTAGCATGAAGGTGCTGGTGGGAGGTGGAGGGCCAGGGAGCGGAGTGTGGCCAGACTTGTCAGGGATCAGGATGGTGATGGAAGCCCCAGGGATATAGACAGACCAAGTGACAGGATGGAGAGAACCCTGATTCAACTGAGTGCAGGACTGTGTGTGAGGGTGTGTGTGTGAGTGGGAGTATCTATGTGAGTATGCGTGATTGTAAGTGTATGCATGCGATTGTGAGTTTATGTATGTGAGTGTATGCGTGTAAGCACGTCAGAGTATGTGTGTGAATGTGTTCAGGGGTACGTGTTCTTGAGCTAATGTATAGTGTGTGTATAAGTACATAGGCATTTGTGTTGTGGGCAAGTTTATGTGTGTTTTAATTGTGTAAATGCATGCATGAGCGTGTTTGTCATTGGTGAGTTTATGTGGTTTGTTTTTAAGATTTTATTTATTTGACAGAGAGAGAGAGATCACAAGTAGGTGGAGAGGCAGGCAGAGAGAGAGAGAGAGGAGGAAGCAGGCTCCCCACTGAGCAGAGAGCCCGATACGGGGCTCGATCCCAGGACCCTGGGATCATGACCTGAGCTGAAGGCAGAGGCTTTAACCCACTGAGCCACCCAGGTGCCCCGAGTTTATGTGTTTTTAAGAATGTGTTGAATGTGTGTGGGTGAGCTTATATGTGTTGAGTATAAGTGTGTAAACGCATGTATGTGTTGGTAGTGAGCTTATGCGTGGTTAGTGTGTATGAATATGTATAAGTGTGTGTTGGTGGTGAGCTCATATATGTTGATTCTGTTGAATGAATGAGGCTGTGTGAGTTGAGTGTGTGTGCAAGCAGGTTGGCAAGTGTAGCAGTGTGTGAGCTGAGTGGAAGGCTCTGAGAGTGTGAGAGTGGACATGTTGGTGCCCAGCTAGGGAGAAGAGGTAAGTGCAGTGGACGAGTGTGTGTGAGTAGGGGTGTGAATTGAGTGGAAGCACACTTGAGTACGAGTGCACGTGTGCCATGAGTCTGCTGGAAGTGCTGGGTGCACTGCTCTTCCTCCTGGGGCTGAGCTCTGGCCCCGCTGTCACTGGTATCCTCCATGTATCTGCCTGTGTCCCCACCATGCTGAGCCCTTGAAGGTAAAGACGGTTCTGCTGGAGCCCAGCAGCCTCAGCACCCCCAGGTCACCCCACTATTAAATGTGGGACAAGGGAGTGACCCCAGGTACCCAGGAGCTGTGGCCAGTTTCTCAGGAACACCGGCATTCCCATGCAAGGATCGAAAAGTTTCTGCATGATTATCAGACATATTCCTTGCAGCAAGGCTAATTAGATCTATATCTATATATCGCTATCTATATTAATAACATTCCTACTGCTTAAAGAACTGTATTCTGATTACAAATGCAATGCATGCTCATTGCAGTAAATTGGGAAATTAAAAAAAAAAAAGAAAGAAAACCCATCTATAATCCCATCCTTTGGAGATAATTACTATTCTCATTTTTATGTATATCTTTCCAGACTCTTTTAAAACACATCCACATGTATGTTATTATTACTTTTTTACATTATTAGGACCCATGTGGTAATATCAATTATAACTCACCCAGTCCCTCCTGAACAATCCCCATGTTATAGATTATTCTTTGTTAATGTTATTTTGAATGGCTCTATTGACTCCCATGATAAAAAAAAATTCTGTGTTTTGGCCATTTCCCTCCCAACCTTTGACCATCCTAAATGATGTTTCTGGAATGTGCTAGGTTCTTCCCTTTCTGGGTCCTCACATAGATCTTCCCATGTGGAGATCACTCCTCTCATCTTTTCTTAGTCTGAGTCACCCTTGAGGTTATAGCCTAGATGTGCCTCCTCCAGGAAGTCCTCCCAGATGTGCCAGCTCTTGGATCGGCGCCCCTCCTTCTGCAGACCCTTCTTTTCCTTCAGTCACAGTGTGTGATAAGGATGTGTATCAACAGCCTGCTCCTAGCTGGACCAGGAGTTCCTAGGATCCCAGGATGGCATTTTACTCATGGCAATCACTAGTAGAGTGCAGTGCAAAGAGGGCTGTGCATAAATATTGGATAAATGTTGAATAAACACTGAGACACACAACCTTGGATCCTCTTGGGGCAAGCGCTGCTACCCCATTGATAGATGATAAGCATCAGACTCCAAAAGGCAGAGAAGCTGAAATGACACAGGGCTGTGCTCAGAACCCAGTTTCCTCTGATTGCAAAGTGCTGCTCCTGTCTTGCTCCACATTCTCCATCCCAGCACCTGCCAGCGCCGCTCCCGTCACATACTCACAGCTTCCCAGCTCCTGGAAAAGGCCAGAGACAGAGTGAAAGAAGCTGGGGAAAGGGCTCTGTACCTGGGGAACAGAAGGCGTCACCTGCTCCAGCAGGAAAGGAGCCGGGAACACTCACGCGATGCCAGCCTTTCCCGCTATTTTGTTCTGGAGGAGAACTTGGCCTCCTTCCCTTGTGCTGGGGACTCACAAAATCTGATTTGAAATCTACTCAAGTGTACATCAACCAACTTCCTCTTGGCACAGGCTGGGGAGCCTATAATTAGAGCAGACACCATACCATTTAGTGGGTTTCATTCACACGAACAGAAAGTGCGCTTGCGAGAGGGGATGGCTTGAGAAGCAATCTCGGGAACATTCTCTGGATGGCTTGCATTTGCTGAGCGCCAAGAAGATGCCTTTCTAAGTTCAGAGATGGTGGCTGGCAGAACGTGGGTGAGGACGCCACCCCTGGGGAAGAAGTGGTGCCGTCTACTCCTTAGACACTGTTCTTGGGAACAAGCACTCATTTTCAGATCCTAGCCCCAGCTCTTGGGTAAGCAATTCAGCTCCCCTGATAGCTGTTTTCCAGTGGGGCTATCGGGACCTCATCACCAGCCTCACAGAGGTGTGCTGTTAAGGTCTGCATGAGATGGTGTATAAAGAAAACCAGATCCTGTGCTCCATCATTACAATATTGATTATGATGAAAACCACTGCCGTCACCAAAATAACGTGATAGCATTTAACTGAGCATTTATCATGTCCTGGGCTCTGCTCTAACCCATTACTCGTGTGAACTCAGTTTCACAGTGCGTGGTAAGCCCTATGCATATCTTTGTTATATACCTGAGGAATCTGAGGCCCAGAGAAGTCCTGCCAGGTGCACTAGACCCCACATGATAGGGGACTTTACCACCGTTCCAAGGTGTGGAGGAGAGAATGGCAGTAGAAGACAGTGTGTGGGGTTGTCTCATGGAACATAGGAACTCACTGATGCTTGGATCTACATTTCCTTATTTGGATCTGGGGATCCAGAAAGGGGAGAGAGTTGGAGGTAGACTTATTTATTGGGTGTATCTAGTAGGACCTAGGTGCTTTTACAGGTATTAGTCTATTATTTTCTTTACCCAGGGAGATTGCAGGTGTGAAAGCATAGACTCAGAGAATGCGGTATCTTGTCCAAGGTCATGCAGAGCCATGATTAAAACCATGGTCAAGTCCAATTATAAGTGAACAGCTCCTTTTCTAGGACTACAGGATCACCTGAGCCAGTCTGGACTCCTTAGGATGCCAGGGCTTGCTTAAAGGGAAAAGGAAAATTTGTTGGATCATCTGATTGAAAACTCTAGAAGTAGGCCTTCAGGCATGGTTGAATCCAGGTGCCTGAATGAAGCACAGACATTTACCTTTCAGCCTCTCTTTCCTCTGTGATGGACTTCTTTCCTCAAGAAGTCCCTCTGAAATCTGCACTGACCTTTTGGTATCTGGTCCTAGCTGTCCCCCACCCCCACCCTCCCCAACCCCTTGAATCCAGCTTCGTTATTTCACCCCAAGCTAGAAGACTGAGTGACTGGTCCCAAGGGTTCAGCCTCCTGGGACTCAAGGCAAAGCAGGGAAGGAAGAAGAATGGACTTGGTGTGAGCAACAAAAGGAGGAGAACCAACACTCCCTCCCTCTCCCCACATCCAGGCTCCAGTCTTGGTTCCTTGTTAAGCTACAGATTTTCTGTCCAAACTGGATACTGTCCTAAAGCTCAGTCTTTGTTTTAGGGACTGAATGTTCTTTACCCTCCCAGGCACTGACTGGGCCCTCCTCCGGATGGGCCCTCAGGAGGGAGCATGAAAACCCTCTCCCTCTGGCTTGGGATCTCTCTGTCAAAGCCCAGTGCTCTACCCCCGATGCCTGAGTCACTTCTTGCTCACATCCAGGGGACCCGATGACTTCCTTGGGTGCCATTTCTTTCCTCCTTCTGCCCTAGCACCTGCTCTTTTTTTGCCCATCCGCACCCATTTCCTAACTCCCCTGCCCCAGGCCTTGTCCCAGTAGACCACTCTGTCCTTCTCCCACCTCTTCCCCAAGATAACACTGGGCACCAGCCCTACTCATTCCTTCTCTGCTTCCTTGGCTCTTGCCCAGGAGGGGTCACCACTCACCCACGGCGTGACTGAGGACCAATTACTTTCTGCGGGTCTCAGTCTTCTCCGCTGCAGAAATGGGATGATTCTTTCTGATCGGCTGGCAGCAATGGAAGCCCGAGTTGGCAATTGTATTTACAGTAACGTGAACACAATATGTGAGGAATTATCAGGAGGGTCCGGGCTGCCGCGAGGCTGGATTTGTACTGATATCGCCCCATTATGAGGTGTCATGTTGCATTTGCAGGAGGTGGCTGTAGGAATTCCACTCCCTTGCACTGTATGAAATATTCACCCGCCTACTCTGGAAGGGACGAGGGCTTCCTCTCTGCTTCCTGGCTGCTCCTGTGCCGAGGGAGCCAGGCCCCAGGCTGTGACTAATACAGGATGACATGGGGACCCAAAGCAGAGCCTTGGGCTTAGCACAGAGGGATGAGGTTGGTGGGTGGTGCAGAACAGAGGGAGGGGACATGACATCTGCCATGGGTCAGGGTCCATTAGAGCCTCACCACTCGCCTGCTCTCTAGACACAGAGATGCATGGGACTGGAAGGAGTAGTAGGAATTGTGTCTTCCCACCCCCAGTCCAAATTCCTCTTTTGAAGTTCTAACCCTCAGTGCCCCAGAAAGGGACATTACTTAGAAACAGGATCATTGCAGCTGTCATTACTTAAGATGAGGCCATGCTGATGTAGGGTGGGTCCCCACCCAATATATCTGCTGTTCTTACAAGAAGGGGAGCTTGGAGACAGACACACACACAGGGAGAACTCCATGTAAAGAATTGGAGTTATGACACCACAAGCCATGGAACCTACCAGAAGCTTGGAGAGAGGCCTGGAGTGGGTCCTTCTTCCATAGAGCCTTCGAAGGGAGCAGGGCCCTGCTGACAACTTGATTTCAGACTTCTGACCTCCAGAGCTGTGAGACCATGAGTTTCTGTTGTTCTAAGTCACCCAGTTTGCAGCCGTAGGAAAATAACAGAAGGAAATTTCCAGGTCACTGGGGGACCCAAGAGCATCACATGGACAGGAGCTAGAGGGTGCCTTTCAGGGTCCACCAGAATGGACTTTGAGAGAAGGGTATCCTATGTCAGAATCAGTGCTCTGGATGCAGAGTGTGCACATGCTGTATGACAGCGGGTGACTCCTCTAACTTCCCTTACCCTCAGTGCTCTGATCCGTAACATAGGGACAACGTGCTTCCGAGTATTTCTGGGAGGTGAAGGGGGAGAACGCCCCATGGTCACCTCACCCATGCCCTAGCACACACACAGACCAGCGGCCTCTCTGTTTTGAACGCCCATTTCTTCTTGAAGCTCTGAGAATGTATGATAAAAGCACAGGTGGGTGTGACCGGGTGAGGGTGCATGAAGGCATGGGGATGTGGCCCCCTGTATGAGCCTCCTTCCTGGCCTTGCTCTGCTTCCACAATCGCTTCTTCCCCTCTGTGTCTTCAGAAAGGAAGCAGCTCCTAACATTTCCTGCTTTTTAACTTCTGGTGGCTCTCCACTGCACTTGGAGAAAATCCCCATAGCCCTGGCCTGGCGGACGAGGGTCCACCTGACTCTGACTCCTTTTCTAACCCCATCTGGGGCCATTCCACTCTCATCTAGCTCACTCCATCTGGAAGGTCTCCTTTCATGTCTGCAGACAGTCCATCCCTACAGGTATCCTGGGGCCACTCTGTGCTTGTCCTTCAGTCTGGATATCACATGCCTACAAGCTTTCACTCTTTGGGGCTTGAAAAGCTCACCTCTTTCCAGGAGCTCACTCTGTGTCTCCTAGGTGGATTGGTTCCAACCCCCACATATTACACTCCTTCACTGCACCTGCTCATTTCCACCCACACCCCCCCGGCACCAATAGCCCTGCTACATTTATACTTATACCCGTTTGATGAATGCCTCTCATTCTCAGCAGACTGAAGGCTCCAGGGAGGAAAAACCAATGCCTTGTTTTATTCTCAGTTGGCCCCTTGGTACCCGGTAGGAACCCAATAACTGTCTTTTGAATGGTTGAAATGTAAACGTGTGAGTTTGGGTCTGGGGTGTGTGTAAGGTGAGACGTGATTGTATCTCTCAGGGGACAGACAGATGTATCAGGTTTGTTGCTCTGAGATGACGAACTGGTGAGTGACCAGAATCTTGTCCCCAAAGAAACAATCAAAGAAACCGTATGTGCTAAACCTGGCAAGGATTTGGGGACTGTGCGATTGTGTCCATGTCCCCACTGAATTGACAAGCATTGCTCCTGATCACCGTTCTGTCCCCAGAATCTAGCCCAGCCTGACCCACATTACAGACTTCAGTGATTATGGGCTCAGTGGATGTGTGAGGAGGGAAGAATACTTAAGACAAATGAGGTTCATTTTGCGGGGACACATGACTTGTCTCAGCCAAAGAAAACCACGTCTCATGTTTGGAGCTGTCCGGAGCTGTTTAGAGCTTGAGGGATAGTGAGTGGCCTTTAAGTTCCTTCCAGCTCTGAGACTTATACTCTAAGACCTTTCCCTGGCTGGGCAGAAATGGACAGAAGACAGAGTGGCTTTCTATCCCTTTGTAGGGAGTACAGTGTGGGAGGGGTGGAAACACATGGGCACTTCTCTCCTTGACCAGAGTCTGGTCCTGTGTGTCTTACACCTGGACCTTGAAGCAGCAGGACACTCCTTGGGAAGGGACATCATCCCTCTTTCTTCCTCCTTCTGTGCTCTAGCACAAGTCCTGAGCAAACCTGGTTGCCTGTGTACTTGCTTAATCATTTCCCCAGGACTCAGAATTCTCATTATTGAAGTCACAACAAACAATCAGGGGCTTCCTAATTAAAAGCCAGGCTTAGGTCTCTCTGGTTGGAACTGGAGTTTGGCATCACCTGTATTCCAGAAAACAAAAACAAAAACAAAAACAAAAACAAAAAAACTGGTTAGCAGAGGCCTTAGTGAGAATGTGGTACCCAGGAAATCAGGAAAGAGCCACTTTGGAGGGGTAGAAGAGACCAGGCATTTTCCCTGAGGTCAATGGGGATTGTCAGGATAGGTTGTATGTTCCAAAGGACACTCAAGTGGCAGCCAAGAGTAGTGGAAATAATTTGGACTCAAACAGCTAGGGTTTAGGGTGTCTGTTCCTCTGGGTGACCTTGAATGAGTTACCTTATTTCCTTGGGCTTCAGTTTTCTCCTCTGTAAACTGGGATTAGCCATGGTATTTACCTCCCACAATTGCTAGGAGGAGTGAGTAAGTAAAGTGGTGAATGAGGAAGGTTCTGGAAGGATGGCAGCTTGCCTTATGGGAGGCAAAAGTATATTTCTTAGGCTGAGGGTCTTACATTCTTGAATTTCTCTGGCTCACTCCCTGTAGTTGCTTAACAGTGGAGAAATCCTTTTTTGGCCATTTTAAGTAAGAAATGTGGTGATTGATTTTACTCCTTGAAAAAAAAAGAAACTGGCTTGAGGAATTTCTGAAAGTCAGCAGGAGGGATGGATGGCCTCAGAATCCATTTGGGTTAATTCCCTCTATTTGAAGGCATGGTACCTGAGAACCAGAGAGGGAAAGATGCTTGCCCACAGTCACACAGCCTGGGAACGCAGAACCAGGAGTAGGACTCAGTTGTCCGATTTGCCCTCTTACGTTTTCTAGTTGTTCGTGGCAGTGCGGCAGTTGGCCACAGTCTAAGCCCCACTGGGGAGAGTAGAAGCACCTTCCCTTTGTCACTAAAGCTGGGATCCTGGACACGCTATTCCACCCAATGCTTGTGTAGGGCCATGTCTCAACACAGAAATGTGCACGTAAAAAAACCACAGGCTGACAGCTTTGTGTGCGCAAACACAGCGATGGGGGAGGTGAAGGGGAAGTAAGTGCTCTCTTGACTTCTGAAAGGAAAACAATTTTCTTTCTTGGTAACTGCAATTACTTGAAAACCATGTCAAAACAGCAGCGTTTCTCCAATAGCATCTCTCTGTCTCTTTCTTCTTCTTCCTCCTCCCTTCCCAGTCCTTCCTTCCTTTCTCACCAATGTTCAAGGGGCAGAAGAAACTATAGGGCCATCGGCAGCAGAGATCTTACCCCCACCCCCTCAGCTGAGCTGATGAGCCTTACTCCAAACGGGGTCTCTAAGATGCATGGCTTTTGGTTCCATTTCTTTATAAGGTGGTGAGCTCCGTACTGATGGATGTTTCTGAGAAGCTCAGATGTCCCTTGTCTCGCAGGAACATCCTAGAAAGGTTGTTGGCATGAAGTGAGAGTTGTTGCTCATTCTAATCACGGACGGTCTTTCCAACTTCAAGCCTTTTTTGAATAATAAATAAAGAATATGACTTAGAAAAACAAAGGATGAGTCATTCACTAAACCGCAGACCACAGTCACAGGCAACTTTGGGGTAGTTGAGCTCCATGACTAGACTGCTTGGACAACTGTGTGTGTACCCTAAAACACCCAAATACTGGCCATATTCCTACTGTCTGATCTTGAACGACCTGGAGTAGAGCTCCCAGGTTCCAGCTCAAAGACACCTCTGTTTTAGGTTCTATTCAGCACCCTCTGTTTAATTACAAAAACAATTATTTGAACACATTACTATATCAATTTAGCACAGGAATAATAGTGTGAAGACAAAGTCCCTCCCAGGCTAAGCGAATAGGGGACTAACCTATGTATCAGGGATTTAATTTCCACTTCTGCTTCAACCAAACTTATTTCAAGTCTACACTTGGGACCTATTTGGAGTTTGTGTCTCTGTTATTCCTATTTCTAGAAATCCTGTCTGGTGGGTGTGGTGGGCAGTAACCCAAATTGTATGTACGTCTTGAGATTCTAGGACCCTTGAGTACAAAGGACTGACCTCACTTGCCCCAGGGTAAGTGTTCAGGGAGCAGATGAGGAATGAAAGGATGGATTTTAAAAGGAAAATAGAAATTAAGCTCAATGAGGGCAGGGATCTAGGTCTTTTATTTTTAAATTTTTCCTCTTGAACACCCAACATCTAGAACTATGCTTGGTATGTAGTACATACAGCACATCCTAACCATTTATTGCATGTGGGAGCGTGGGAGAGGGGTAAATGAATGAATATGAGAACAAGGACTCCCTTTCCTTGCTAATTGTGTGAGCAAGAGAGAGCAATTCATCTTTTTTTTTAATAGACAAGGAATGGAGGCTCAGATGAAATGATTTATAAGAAGTTGCTTGATGAAGTGAAGTGTAAAACGATATACAAATGTGTATTGGTTACAGATTGGTATAATAACGCTGGAGGGAAGTACACGAGAAGGTGCTCAATATCGCTAATCGTCAGAGGAATGCAAATCAGAGCCGTAATGAGATGTCACTCTACCCCTATCAGAATGGCTAAAGTCAAAACCTCAAGCAACAACAAGTGTGGGCGAGGATGTGGAGAAAAAGGAACCCCCTTGCACTGTTAGTGGGGTTGCAAACTGGTGCAGCCACTGTGGAAAACATGATGGAGTTTCTTAAAAAAGAGATTAAAAAAAAAGAACTACCTTATGATCCAGCAATTGTACTTCTGAGTATTTACCCAAAGAGAATGAATGGGGTATCTTGTGAAGATATCTACACTCCCATGCTCACTGCAGCGTTCCTCACAAGAGCCAAGTCATGGAAACAACTAAGTATCCATTGATGGATACATGGATAAAGACGTTGGGACACACACACACACACACACACACACACACACACGCACACGCACACACAGGAATATCATTCAGCCATGAGAAAGAAAGGAGAACCTGCCATTTGCAATGACACAGATAAACCTCCAGGGGATGATCCCAAGTGAAAGAAATCAGACAGAGAAAGACAAATACTGTCTGATGTCTCTTACAGAATCTGAAAAAGCAAACTCACAGAAAAACAGAGTAGAATGGTGGTTATCAAGGGTTGGGGTTGGGGGTGGGGGAAATGTCAGTCAAAGGGTGCAGACTTCCAGTTTGAATATATCCTGGGGATCTAATGTACAGCATGGTGATTATAGTTAGTAATATTGCATTACATACTTGAAAGTGGCTAAGAGAGTAGATCTTAAGTGTTTTCACCACAAAAAAGAAATGGTAATTATACAACGAGACAGAGGTATTAGCTAGTGCTATGGAGGTAATTATTTTACAATATATGTCTATTAAATCAACACGTTGCACACCTTAAATTCATACAATGTTACATGTCAGTAGGGTATATATACCTCAATAAAACCTCTGCAAAAACTCTCCAAACGTCAGTGGTGTACAGCAATGTTTAGGGCTCTGGCAAGCTGGGCTAGGCTGGGTGGTCCTTCTGGTCTTGGCCAAGCTTGTTCACGGGCTGGCTATGTGCTGTTCGGGTTGACCCCTGCTGAGATGGTTGGCGTTAAGTCTAGCAAGTTAGCCCACCCAAGTCCCAATTTGCTAGCATCCAGATGGCCAAAGCAAGTCAAACAGACCCGAGCTCAGAATCACTGTGCCAGGACACTTCAACATGACAATGTAAAGGACATAGATACATTTACTGTTTTTGCAGCCCACCACAAAATGCAGAAGACTTTAAGTTCTTCCTCAGCAGGGAAGACCTGCTATATGGTAGACATAATCAAGTATTAACTTGAAAAACCAAACATCTCAGGGGCCGAGAATCTTAGGGGATAAAAGTGCCTGACATACAGTGGGGTTCACAGGCCTGTGGATTGGCTGACTGACAGTTGGGTGATCAGTCTTGGTCCAATCAGGACCAAAGCACCTTCTAGGGATGGTCAGGGGTCATGGTACAAAAGATGGCTGCCTGCAGTCTAAATTCTCAGTCCCAAGACTGTGGTCCTTTTTCCTACCCTGGGCCAGAAAGAATCCCCAGAATCTAGGTGGGGTAAAGCGGGATTAGTTTCCTTCTCTGCCCCTATTGGAGCAGATGCTCTGGAAGAAGTATTAGCTGAGGCTGCCCAGCCCCTCTCTTCCCACATGTTCACCAGTGCCTTGAAGACCACCATTAGCTTGATAGCCTTTCCAGTCCTCTTCTTGGTAGAAACTTCTCCCCCTCTTTTATAGTGTCCAATAAAATGGGTCAACTCCCCGTGAGTGGAGACAGATTTAAAATCTTAAAAGAGAGATTGGGGGAGCAGGTCTCATCAAAGGCAAGATAAAGGGGTGCCTGGGTGGCTCAGTGGGTTAAACCTCTGCCTTCTGCTCGGGTCATGGTCTGAGGGTCCTGGGATCGAGCCCCGCTCTCTGCCTGGTGGGGAGCTTGTTTCCCCTCTCCTTCCCGCCTCTCTGCCTATTTGTGGTCTCTGTCTGTCAAATAAATAAATAAAATCTTAAAAAACAATAAAAGGCAAGATGAAGAAGACGCCTAGACTTCTCGGCCTCCTCCTCCCCCATAAAGTTGGGAGGGTTAGAATCTTAGCAGTAATCTAATTTAACCCACTCATTTAAGGATTAAGAAACCTGAGGCTCAGAGAGGGTTCAGAGAGGGTTAGGTATTAGCCCAAAGGCACACAGCATGTGACTTGCTGCATAGGGACTTGTACCAGGGTTTCTTAATTGCTCTTCTGTTTTTTCTCCCCCGTTGGCATCATACTCTTTCTAGTTTGGGGGCCCTTAAAATCACCAGCTAAGGGAAGGCAGCAGATTTATGGGTTAATAAACATTTACAATGAGATGCTGAAAAAACAGACTCAGGTAGACAGGAATTATTCATTCAAATTAACTATAAATTAAGATCAACCTAATTTAGGCCTATTAAAATGGAAAGCATATTATCTCTCATTCAAAGGAATTTGTATTTGATGCAAATAGAGCAAGTTCCTAAAACTTTAGAAATGTTCTTGGATTTTTCATCTGCGTAGTTAACCAATGGAGAATGGGCCCCCCATTTAAAAACAGGGGAACATAAGGAACAATAATTAGTTATGTAAATAATGTGGCATTCTTGTTTATAATTAGTTCAAGAATAAAATAAAATTCACGCATGTCACAGGACTAATTTTCGTATGCAAATGAACAATCAAAATTATAAACGGTAATAATGCAGTTTGGGAGATGTGACATTCTCAATTTATTAGCAGAGGTGCCAGTTACAGCTGATGACGGCTGACGTTGGGAGATTTCAAAGGTGCCCAGATCTGGAAAATTCTCACCCATCAAAGGGAAAAAAATCTAACTGAAATATTTTCACCTGTTTTGTGTTGCTGATGGTCAGAGGGCCCTGAGGGCTTCATCATGGCTGGAGAGAGAGGGGCCACACTGGGGAGCAGGGACTCTGGGAGAATCCTTGAACACATTGCTTTGAAATTTGGCTGATTGAAGAAGCCAAGAGAAGTCATCCTAGCCTGGAATCTGAACTATGTGTGTGATCTTGGGCAAGCCACCTGCCCAAGATCACACACATAGTTCAGAACTTGCCCTTGCTGGGTCTCCATGTCCCCATTTGAGATGGAGGTTTTGCTAAAGAGCAGGTGGGAGTTTTGGAATCAAACAGATCTGGGTTGAAACCTTGGTTCTATCACTTGCTAACTGCAGGGCTTTCTTCCTCACCTATCTGCACTTATGTTTCCTTGTCTGTAAAATTGCAGTAATATTCCCTGTCTGCAGGCAGTGCTGAATCACCTCAAAGAAGGACTAAGTGCATGTTTAGGGCCCCAGAAAAGCACAGTAGCAGATGAAGCCTAGAAAAAGGATATTTAAATTTTGGCCTTCATGAGAGCTTTGCGTCACTCTGAGAAATAATTTAAAAGTATCTAATACTTTAAATTGAGAATTATAGATAGAATGCATGCATGTGCATTATGTATAGAACAGGTCTTGCTTCTCAGAATGCTGTGAGAGTGAATGGGATTACACGTATGAAATAATGAACACAGTACCTAGAAGTTAAAGCTCTTTAAATCATTGTGGTAGTTAGTGCTCAACAAGTGGTTTGGATTCATTAATCCTTGAGATCTTTTATCTCCAACCTTCTAGGATTCTACGTGGGGCGGAGGACATTCAGGTGCAGATAAGAACTGCATCTGGACCCACAAGGGCTGACGGGAATTTCCCAAGGAGGATGCCACAATGCCTATTGGGAAGTGGTGACAGAATCTGCTGGGAGCATCAGTGAAGTTGGTGGTGTGGTGAGGCACAGTGCGACTCTGTGGGTTCTAGAATATCTCTTGCAACCAGAAATCCATTTCTGCTAGCTCTTAAGACTGGAAATATATATTCTTGATGTCACCAGGAAGATGTGCTTCACGTTACCCAAGATTTACCTATCCATCCATCCATCCATCCATCCATCCATCCATCCATCCAAACATTAAGGTTAACTGGGCACCAGAAAGTGGATAAAGACCCTAGTCCCGTTTAACTGGTGGCACTCCAAGTTTGGGATGGAAATTAGATGTTAAGCAACATTTTTGTTCCAGGTTCCACGTAGAAGCTTTAGTTACATTATCTCATTTAGGGCTAAAAGCTATGGATAACACTTCCAAAATAATAATAGCTACCATTTATTGAGTGTTAACTATGTACTAGGCACCGATTAGCCCTTCATATGAATCTCACTTAATGATCCTGACACTTTTGAGAAGGAGATAATCTTATATTCCATTATTGCCCCAATTCCGAGAGTTTAAGTGACTTGCCCAAGGTCACACAGTCGCACAGCACATTAGAAATCAAGCCAAGCCTTATCCCCTGGTCCTTGGACTTCCAGGTGGGCTAGTGTCTGCTTAATGTTTCTTTGGGTGACTGATCTTCTCTTTGAAGGCCTCTCTAGACAGTTGTGGGACGAAGGAAGACAATGTTCTCCTAGAGTTGTCTTTTCACTCCTTGCCCCAGGAAGGCACCCCCTCTTGGGCTCCCTGCCAGGCCAGCCTGTGCTTAGAGCAGCCTGGGCGGGCCCTCTGTGCCAATGCACACAGCTGTCAGGTTTCCAGGAGTTTCTGCTTCCCAAGAGCAGTGGGGGACCCTGCAGGATTAATTGCTTCTTCATCTCCCAGCAGGGAGGCATGGGGCCAAGACAGCTTAGCTTGGTTAAGGATGAAGGGGAAGGCACACAGGTGGCAGAGAACAGGCCTCCTAAGTTCAGGGGGCTCTGCTTTTTGGGTCAAAAGGAAACTATGTGGGCAGAGAAAGGTTTATGGTAGGTAGGGAAGACCATGGAGGGCCTCACTTCCTCAGGGGGTAAGGTGTCAGACCCTAGGGTCTTCTTCCCCCAAGCAGACCCAGAATTACACAACTGGACGAGGCTCCTCAGGAGAACCTGTTTCTGCCCTTTGTTATTCTCATGTGGCATTCCTCCACGTTCTTCTTTCTATTGTTCTTTCCCAGTTATTTTTGGGCACCTGTTGTTTATATGCTCAGGGAATAGCAAGATGATGCAGGCAGACTCTTCCCCTGACCACACAGAGCTGAGAGTTTAGTGAGGAAGATGGATATCAGCAAATATTGGCACAAGTGAAGATGCATTATAAGCTGGGCTCAGTATTAAGGAGCCACAGGTCTGTCTGGAGCATTTTGTGGGGCATTGGCTAGGATAGGCTTTCCTGAGGGGATGGCACTCTCAGGACCAGTAGATAACTTGGTGAGGACTCACTTCACCTCTCCAAGCCTCAGTTTTCTTGTCAACAAAACGGGATAACAGGAGCACCTACATTCTAGAATATTTGTAAGGATGAGATGAGTTGAGATTGGGGAAGATGCATAGCATAGAGCCAGTACATAGTGAGTGCTGAACATGTCATAGCTACAGTCATATTCCCTTTCTATAAAGACATCTTAGAGTGGAAGGCCCATTGTTGATCTAGGGACTGCTGACCAAGGGACAAAAAAGGATGCAAACCTACCATAAGAAATGCTTTGATGGTGAAGCATACAGTAGAAGAAGGTCTTCACCCCCGGGGTGTGTGTGTGTGTGTGTGTGTGTGTGTGTGTGTGAGAGAGAGAGAGAGAGAGAGAGAGAGAGAGAGAGAAAGAAAGAGGGAGAGGTATGAAGAGGGTTGCACAGAAAAGGTGGTACCTGGGCCAAGTCCCGAGTGTTTAAGGTAAGTTTACAAAAAAAATGAAGGAGGGAAGGGTGTTGGAGGTAGAAGGAACAGCAGGTGCAAAGTGACACAAGTATAAGAATAAATGTCATCTGTCCTGTTATCTGATCCCTGGAGAAATTCAGATGAGCACAGGGGCAGATCTCTAAACAAAACAAGCTTTAATAACACTATACTACTATTCCTGATAATGATAACAATAAACATAATACTAACAGTGACCACAAAAGCAATAGCAACCACCATGCAGAGGGAGGTTATATTTTGCTGGGCATTATAGTTGATGTGTTAAAAACATGTCCTGCTCATTCTTTTATGTGTTACTTGGCTTGATGCCCAACATTGTGCAGGCTACTCACACAGGTAAGGAACTGAGCATGAAAGAATTTTCTGTTGGACTCAGAAGGGTGAAGGGCTATATTAGGCAACATGAGAAGTCTAGACACTTTCTTCCTTTTTTTTTTTTAGAAGGTCAAATTAAAATGGAAATATTAAGAAGGCAGGTTTAGTCCAGTCAAAGATGATTGTGCAGTGGCCTATAGAAATCCCTGTCACGAGGATATTCGATTGGAACCTGGCTAGTTCCTTGCTGGAGATGTTCTAAAGGCACCCAAAGGAAGAGAAGTGTGGGGAATTGTACCAGGAGACTCCTGAAACCCCGTCACTTCTGACATACTGTGATTTTAGGAAGGGAAGAAGGAATTACTTCTGTGAAAGTTTTTTACAACAGTAGAAAACACTACTGTCTTTCCAGTTTTGTCTGGAGGACAAATTTTGTCTTGAGCCGCATGCCTGGAGGGGCTTGGATGCTTTACTCTGTCAGCTCCTTTCCAGCCCCCAAGAATCATGGTGGTCTCTGCTTGCAACACCATCTGAAACTGTAGCAGAGCTACCTTCTCCCCTCTCCACCACTTCCCCTGCAAACTGCTGTCAGGACTTCCTAATGTTCTCCCAGCATTCTTTTCACCCTGCTCTAATCTATCCTCCACCCAGCAGTTAGAGCCATCATTTAAATGGAAAATCCGATGTAATTTCTCCCTGCAGTTTCAACTTATGACCATGGCCCCTCACAGCCCAACTGGATCTCCTTCTCTATCCTCCCCCACCTAATATGGACAAGCCATACTTCCTTCTTCTGTGACTGTCAGACACTCAGGGTCTTCACACCTTTTTTTCCTAAAGCCTTCTTTCTAAGACTGTAGAAGGCAGGTTCCTTGTTATCATTAATTTCCTAGTTCAACCATCATGCCAGAGAGGTCTCTCTGACCCTTCCCCAGTCACTTCATCATTATTGCCTTTTCAGTTTTTCCTTTTAGTATTTAGCAGTACGTCTTTGTAATTCCTCTTACTAGTTGACATGTGCATGGTTTCTGCCCCCTACTAAAACATAGGCTTCTTGAGAACAAGAACTTGGTTTTTTTGCTCATTGCTCTTATATCTCTAGTGCTGAGGACAGAGTCTGGCACAGAGTCAACCATAAGAAATATGAGTTGACTGAATGAATAATTGCATGGGGACAGCATTTGGCTATGTGTGAAAGATTATATGTTACATTCAGAAGTCTTTTTTTTTTAATTTTTATTTTTTTTAATAAACATATAATGTATTATTAGCCCCAGGGGTACAGGTCTGTGAATTGCCAGGTTTACACACTTCACAGCACTCACCATAGCACATACCCTCCCCAATGTCCATAACCCTGCAACCCTCTCCCTACCACCCTCCCCCTGGGCCACCCTCAGTTTGTTTTGTGACATTAAAAGTCTCTTATGGTTTGTCTCCCTCCCGATCCCATCTTATTTCATTTATTCTTTTCCTACCCCCCAAACCCTCCACGTTGCATCTCCACTTCCTCATATCAGGGAGATCATATGATAGTTGTCTTTCTCCAATTGACTTATTTTGCTAAGCATGATACCCTCTAGTTCCATCCACATCATCGCCAATGGCAAGATTTCATTTCTTTTGATGGATGCATAGTATTTCATTATATATATAACTTCTTCTTTATCCATTCATCTGTTGATGGACATCAGGTTCTTCCCATAGTTTGGCTATTGTGGACATTGCTGCTATAAACATTCGGGTGCATGTGCCCCTTTGGATCACTACGTTTGTATCTTTAGGATAAATACCCAGTAGTGCAATTGCTGGGTCATAGGGTAGCTCTATTTTCAACATTTTGAGGAACCTCCATGCTGTTCTCCAGAGTGGTTGCACCAGCTTGCATTCCCACCAACAGTGTAGGAGGGTTCCCCTTTCTCCACATCCTCACCAGCATCTGTCATTTCCTGGCTTGTTGATTTTAGCCATTCTGACTAGTGTGAGGTGGTATCTCATTGTGGTTTTGATTTGTATTTCCCTGATGCCGAGTGATGTGGAGCACTTTTTCATGTGTCTGTTGGCCATCTGGATGTCTTCTTTGCAGAAATGTCTGTTCATGTCTTCTGCCCATTTCTTAATTGGAGCATTTGTTCTTTGGGTGTTGAGTTTGCTAAGCTCTTTATAGATTTTGGACACTAGTCCTTTATCTGATATGTCGTTTGCAAATATCTTCTCCCATTCTCTCAGTTGTCTTTTGGTTTTGTTAACTGTTTCCTTTGCTGTGCAAAAGCTTTTGATCTTGATGAAGTCCCAATAGTTCATTTTTGCCCTTGCTTCCCTTGCCTTTGGCGATGTTCCTAGGAAGAAGTTGCTGTGGCTGAGGTTGCTGCCTGTGTTCTCCTCAAAGATTTTGATGGATTCCTTTCTCACATTGAGGTCTTCCACCCATTTTGAGTCTATTTTTGCGTGTGGTATGAGGAAATGGTCCAGCTTCATTTTTCTGCATGTGGCTGTCCAATTTTCCCAACACCATTTGTTGAAGAGGCTGTCTTTTTTCTATTGGACATTCTTTCCTGCTTCTTCGAAGATTAGTTGACCATAGAGTTGAGGGTCTATTTCTGGGCTCTCAATTCTGTTCCATTGATCTATGTGTCTGTTTCTGTGCCAGTACCATACACATACAGAAGTTTTTTAAATGCATCATCTACTATTGGATTTCCTCATTTTAGGCATGTGAAATTAGAATAGTTAGGCTGCCAAGTCAAGTTGGATTTAGTGTCATTAGGGTTCCTTCACCCAACAAATATATGTAGGGGCCAAAAACTTTAAAACATTAAACTTAAATGTTTAAAATGTTTAAAAAAAAACTTTAAAACATTAAACTTAAGATTAAAATTGAGAATATCTGTTCATTGAAAAGCACCTTTGAGAGAGTGCATGGTAAGAAACAGAATGTTAAAAGATATCTAAAATCCATATACATGACCAATCACTCATATCTAGACTGTATAAAGGACTTTCAGAGTCAACATAAGAAAAGCAGATAATCCTACAGAGAAATGGGCAAAAGACTTGAATAGGTACTTCACCAAAATGGATATCAAAATGACGAATAAATGCACCTGGTCAGTTTCAGGAGTCCATAGAAAAATGCAGATTAAAATTACAATGTGATATCACTGCACAAAGAACCATGATAGTTAGAATATTTAAAAGGCTAGGAAGTCCCCAGTGTTGGTAAGAATGTGGAATATTTGGAACTATTTTATGTTGCTTGTGGGAAACTAAGTTAATCTGATTGTTCGGGAAATCTATTTGCCATCACTATGAAAGCCAATTTATGCATATCCTCTGACCCAGTAATTCCACTTATTGGTATAAATCCAGCAGGAATATATACACATGCGCACTAACAGGCTTGCAAAAGAAAGTTTATAGTAGCAAGATTTGTATTAGTCTCAACTAGAAATAACCCAAATCCTCACAATGGAAGCATGGCAAAATAAATTGTGGTACAGTTGTACAGTAGAAAACTAAGCATCCATGACTGTGAACAAACCGCAGATACTTCTAAAAACATGAACAGAACTCAGAAACAAAATTTGGAGTGAAAGGAAGCAGACACAAAGAAATACACAGCAAGGAAGTCTACCTACACCAAGTTTCAAAGCAAAGTAGTCTATGTGTTAGAAGTTAGAAGGGTGATATTCTTTCATGGGGGCAGTAACTTGGGGGTTTGAGAATCTATGGGGATTGGGGATGAGATGGGAGAGGCTGGGTATTTTGTGTGTATTGAGCCCAGTGCTTAGGTTATACACATATTTTTGGGGGGTGGGGAATTCATTGACCTGCACATTAAGACTTATTCACCTTTCTCCAGGCATATTGTGTATTAATAGAGTTTATTAAAAATAGTTAAGGGGTCCTGCAAGGGGCAAACTGGGCTTGAGTCCAGGAACCATCAAAATCAAGATGGAGAGATTACCTGTGCCATCCTGAAATGGAGTTTCCTGTACTCTAGTGATGCTCCAGACTTGCTGGGTAGCCTCAGGTAAGAGATCTCATTTCCCTTATCTATGAATTGAGACTCCTGGCTCCTTCTCCCCATCAAACCCAGCTGCTGAGTCCCTTCTTCACTGCTCCCATTTCCCCTCAAAGAGACAAACCCTCCTCACCATATGTCTCTTTGTTTATTTCTACTCACAGCTACCTTTCAAATCCTGGCCTGAAAGGCAAGACAAGGAGGAGCCCCAGCTCCACCTCTGTGAATCCCACAGCCCTCCTCCTGAGATCTGCAGGGGGAGTATGAAATATTTAAAAGCTCAAATTGAAATCCTGTTAGCTCCAGGTCTGGTAGAGCCAGGTTCTCCAACCTCAGAACATCAGTATCTGTTTGCTGGTGCCATTTAGGGACCCTGGCTTTCCAAACCATTGACTGAACCTTTCTGTCAATCCAACACTTTTAGGGTAATTTAACTTAATAATACCTTTGTCGGCACCGGCGCCTGTATCTGAAGGGTGATTACCATAGAAGTTATTTTAGGTTGTTTAATGGAATGTAGTAAATTCTCAATTGACAGGGCAGAGCCTCAGAATGGCTTTTCAAAGTGTTTACCTTTCAAAGCTTCCCCCCCTTCACTTTACCAAACTTACTACTTTGAGCCGGTGAAGACTTCATAAATTATTAGCAATTGTTCTCCCCTCGTGTTCACATGCATCATTAATTCTTTGTAAAAAGTTCAAACTGTCCGGGGCTTAATTGTTATCACTGGGAGAACGGCTGGAAATGGATGCGGGCTCTATTATTTCTGTCAGAAATTTTGACTTATTGCACTTGGTATTTTACCCATCACATCATATTCAAGAGACAGAGAGACACAGCAAAAAGAAGAGGGGAGGGGTAAAAAAAAAAAAAGAACATAAATGCTTCTCCTTGAAACAAATAATAATAATAATAATATAATAAATATATTTCTGGGGGAGAAATTCAAGGATCCAGATGACAAAATAATAGCTCCAATCCTCCCAAAGAGAGAGGAGTAGGACAGTATTTAGGGGAAATTTATGTTGTAAATTTTGTTGGCTTTAACTGTATTTTTATTCTAAGGTTTGAAAGTTCTGTAATTCTAGGATTCTGATATTTAATGATTCTGAGATGTTGAAACACTTGGTGTCCAAGTTCCCAAGGTTTTTGACTTTTAGGATAAATTAATCCAACAGGCCAATAATCAGGACTGCCAAGAAGTATAGTATGTCCAGATTAGAATGATATTGGCAATAATCATAGAAATGGCTAACATTTGTTGGGAGCTTACTCTGTGCAGGTACTGTGCTAGATGCTTCATGTCACCTGAAATTAAGTACTATTATTAACCTCATTTTATAGCTAGATAAACTGAGGCACAGAGGGCTTGAGTAACTTGTCTAGGGACACTCAGTGGCAGAGTTAAGCTTTGAAGTCAGGCAATCTGGATCTGGACCCATATGTTTGGAGTCTAAGTATATTGTTTCCTGTATCAAAATACTGTCAATGGTTCTTCTGCCAACCTGGCATGCTGTGAATCAAGAAGTATATGGAAGGGGGCGCCTGGGTGGCTCAGTGGGTTAAAGCCGCTGCCTTCGGCTCAGGTCATGATCCCAGGGTCCTGGGATCGAGCCCCGCGTCGGGCTCTCTGCTCAGCGGGGAGCCTGCTTCCCTTCCTCTCTCTCTCTGCCTGCCTCTCTGCCTACTTGTGATCTCTGTCAAATAAATGAATAAAATCTTTAAAAAAAAAAAAAGAAATCACAAACACCTGAGTTTAATGTACCCTATTTAAAAAAAAAAAAAAAAGAAGTATATGGAAGCTCAAGTGACCACACTGGAATGAGAGTCTACTGCCAGACCATCTCCCAGGTGACCCAGCCCCAGCGTGTCATTTGCTTTTGTGGATACTGCTTTTCCAGTCTAGCAGATCTTCCCTTTCCATTCATCCCACAAGATCACCTCCTCCAAGAAGCCTTTGATCCTGCTCTGCCACAGCTGAAAGTCATTGCTCCAGTCTTTGAAACTTCACAGCTGTTAGTATCAGGGAATACCAGATGGGAGGCATCTGGTAGACAAGCCAAAAGCATGGATCATGGGGTCGGAGGTTCTCAGGTTGGAATCTTACTTCTCCTACTAGATCAATACCTTGAACTTGAGTTAGGGATTAAGGCTCAGCTTAATCAGTTAAGCCTCAGCCTTCTCATCTTTAAAATGGGTATAACAACCCCTGCCTCAAAGGGCTGTTGCAAGGATTAAAGGGGGTGTTCAAAAGGAGCTTAGCCTCATACACAGCTGGTGCTCAGTAGATGTTGGCTATTTTTCTGACTTATAGTCATTTGTGAGAATGCCCTACCTCTCATACTGAGTGTTCTGTGGCTCAGAGCATGAAGATCAATATCTTTGGAGGAATATACTGTGGGGTCAGTCTCTGCTGAAAGCTTTGTGTTTGTGACATTATTTAACCCTTATAACTGTTCCCTTGAGCCCATGAATAACCCACTCTGTAAATGAGGAGACTGAGTCTTATAGAGGTCAGCCATCCTGCTTATGGTCACAGGGCTGGTATGTGTGGGTTCTGGGGCTCAAACTGAGATGGGAAAGCCAGGGTTTGTCTGCTTTGCTACACTGCCAAGGAAAGAGGACCATGTTTTTCTCTTCTCTGTGTCCTTCACCAGAAGTTCAAGGGGAAATGTTTGGGAAGAGTTCCCTGACAAGACCATGTCTTATCTTAGAACTTTAGCCAGCATGGTAGGGTCACTGTCAGGACAGATCAGGCAGAAAAATAGCAACTTTTCTCAGTTGATTCTTCTTGTGAGTTGCTTTACTTCTGCATCTCCTCCTATTTCTTCCTTCTTTGCTGATCCTTATGGTCTTCTGACCAATGAGGCAGAAGGATAGATGGACCTTATGTCCCAACAATTGTGGGGGTGGGTGGGAAGACCTGGGCCAGGAGTTAGGACACAGGAGTTTGAATTCTGACCCCTGTCATCTATATGACTTTGGGTACATCCTTTTCTCTCCTTGGATGTCCATTCCCACAACTGCAAAATTGTGTGAGTTGGACTAACCCTTCAGTGGCTTCCATACTGTTTTCTGGTTCTGAAGCAATAAAACCAGATGCTCAGATGAAGTCCTTATGCAGTTCTGGCTTACACTCAAGTCAGATAAAAGAGGCGCTTCTGAGGATGGAGAGGGAGTGGGGGTATTGATTCTACCCAAGGCAACTGTAATGAAAACCCGTGTGTCAGAGAGCATAGTCTGAAAAGAGATGACCAAATAGTTCCTAAGGCTATTCTTTCTTCCAACATTCTGTGTCTTGCCATCTTAAACAATTTGTCCCAAGGTTAGAACTTCTCAGTAGAGAAAGGTGAGCTAGTCCAATGCCCTGGAAATTTGAGCACAGGGAGAGTACAGTGATCCTGGCCATTTATTTCTATCTAGCTTTGGAATATGGATCTATAATTTCTTCTATGTCATAAGCTTGCCTGTGCCTTAAGTTTTGTGGGTCCCCTGCCAGGTCACTATGTAGCCACCTCTCCAGATGCCTGCTTGCTTGCTTAATGAACAAGGCAGTGTCATTATCAACAAAAGGAGTGAGATCATAGCAAATCTTAGCATATCAGGGATTGTCTAGGCTAGTGGTCTACAGGATGGGGTCTCTGTGGCTTTCATGGTGGGTGTAGGGGAAGGAAGGACAAGGGGTCCACCACCACCCTGTTTTAGAGGACACTTACACTCTCACTTCTTTCCATATTGTATGTGTGCTTTTATATTTATAATATTTTACTTTTATTTTCTCCTATTTCACACAGCAGGCAGTGGAGACTCATACAGTGGTATGCTGGAGCCCATTCCTTCTGTCTCTTAAGAACCTATTGTGTGCCTCTCTTCCAAAATCTGTAATCAGCAAAGTTACATTGATAGCTTGAAATTGGCCATGGTGGGAGTATTTACACCATGAAAATTGGCCAACACTACAAATCAAGGTTTTCTCTAGAAAAGCTAGTTGCTAAACATTTACCAGCACACCACTAGGCTAATATAACAAATATTTATGTACCCCCTACCCAGCTTTGGTAAATCTTGACATTTTGCTATATTTGTTTCAGACCTTTCATTTTTCTTTTAGGAGATAAAATAATACAAAAACAGTTGGCTCCATCTGTATTACTCTTCACAATCTCATTCATTTGCTTCCTGAGCCAGAAATATAGTCCCATCCTAAACTCAGTGTTTATCATGTTTTAAAAATATTTTTACTACATATGTGTCCATAAATAATACATGGTATTGTTTTGCATATTCTTAGATTTATATCCATCGTATTATGCCATATGTATCATTCCACAACTTTTATTTTTAAATACATTTTATGTTTTTTTAAAGGTTTATACATGTTGATATATGTAATTCTAGTTCATTCATTTTAATTTCTATATGGTGTTCCATTGTATAAATATACCAACATTAATTTATTCTTTTTTCTACTGATGGACATGTAGGCTGTTTCCAATTTTTGTACACATCTCCTGGTGCACATATGCAAGAGTTTTTAAGGTATATACTTAGAAGTAAAATTTCTAGGTGCAAGGATATGCATATCTTAATCCCTACTAGGAATTGCCAAGTTGCTCCCCCAAATGGTTGTTCAAATTTACACCCCACCCCCCAGCAGTGAATGAGTTCTTGCCAACAATTGGCATTGTCAGATGGCTTAATATTTTCCAATCTGATGGGTGTAAAATGATATCTCTTTGTGAGTTTAATTTGCATTTTATGATTACTAGTGAGATTGTGCATCTTTACATATGTTCATTGGCCATTTATTTTTCTCTTTTGTGAATTACCTATTCATTCTTCTGCCATTTTCCCCCTACAGGTGGTTTGTTTATCTTTTTTTATAAACCAATTAAAGATATATTCTATTTACTAATACTTTGCAATTATATAAAGTGAAAACTTTTCTGCCAGGATATATATTGTCTTTCAATAGTATGTGGGATATTTTTTGCTCTGTAGATGTTTTAAAGTTTGAGCTAATCACATTTATTAATCTTTTATTTTATGATTTGTGCTTTTGTGTCCAGTTTAACATAGATAGTCTACCTTGGGGTTATATAATATCTTCCTAGCATGTATCATACAATGTTTATTTTTCCCTGTTAGATCTTTAATCTACCTAGAAATTATTTTTGGGCAATATGTTAGGTGGGAATCTGATTTTACTTGTTTTACGTGTATGTCCCCACTGCTTCACCACAATTTAATAAATAGCTCATCTTTTCATTTCTGATTCTCAACACTGGTTTGTAGTTTTTAGTGTAATGAACTTTCTCATTGTTTATTAGATTGATTTGTAGGTATTTGAAGCATTTTATACTATTATAATTTCTTAAAATTTATTTTAAATTCTTAAATTTTAATTTCTATTTATTCATTCTTTGGATAGAGAAATAAATCGATCTTTGTAGATTGGCCTTGTATCCAATGACATTGTTAAACTAATATATCAATGCTAATAATTCATAGGTTCTCTTGGATCTTCTACATACACAATCATGTCACTAGTGAATAAAGACAATTTCATTTCTTCACTCAACCTTTAAGCCTTTAACTTTTTTTTTTTTCTTTCCTATTGCTCCAGCTGGGATCCTAGTATGATGTGGAATAGAGCTGATGATAACAGGCAGTCTTTTTTTTAAAATTAAATTTATTTTTTTATTTTTTAAAAGATTTTACTTATTTATTTGACATAAAGAGAGAGAGATCACAGACAAGGAGAGCAGGAGAGGGAAGAGCAGACTCCCCACTGAGCAGGGAACCAGATGTGGGGTTCGATCCCAGGACCCTGGGATCATGACCTGAGCTGAAGGCAGATGCTTAACCCACTGAGCCACCCAGGTGCCCCAATACCAGGCAGTCTTATCTAGTTCTTGATTTCACAGGAAAACTTTCAATATTTCACCATTTAGAATGATGTTTGCTGTATTTAAATTTAAATAATCAAATTGAAGAAGATCTCTTTTATTCCTCATTAAAAGTGTTATCACAAATGTACATTGAGTTTTATCAAAAGATAATCTCATCTGTCAAGGTAATCATATAATAGTTATCTTTTTTCTATTAAAGTAGAAAATTATGTTAATTTATTTGTACCATTGTATTCCTACAATAAATATCAATTGGTCATGATGTCTTACCACTTTTATTAATCACTGGATTTGATTTGCAAAATTTTGGGATTTTTGCATGTAAGTACGTGAGAGAGATACCACTTGTTGTAGAGACTTTCCTCATTGAGTTGTCCTGGAATTGTTGTTGAAAATCAATTCACTATATATGTGTGATTCTAGACCCTATTCCCACTTCCCATCCCATTTTATTAAGATATAATTGAGACATAATGCTGTGTAAGTTGAAAGTGTACAATATGTTGATTTGATATGCTTATAAATGCAAAATGATTACCACCATTGTATTAATTACCACCTCCATCCCTCACATAGTTACCATTCTTTATTGTGATGAGAACATTTAAAAATCTGTATTTTCTGGAAATGTCTCCTTGTTCATAAAGTGAGGAATATAGAACCAACCCTAGGGATGTTTTGAGGATAAATATTTAGCAGATCTCTCTAAGGCACTTAACACTGTGTCTGATGTATAATCAAGGGTTAATAAATATCTACCATAATTTTTTTTCCCTGAGTTCCCTTGTTCAGCACTTTGCTTTTGCAGGTTGGGGACACTGCCTCTGTGGACCAGAAAGAGTCATAAATCTCTTTTAGATCTCTTGTGGAATAACATCCTCTTTGGCCATGATTTCATTGGCATGTTTACTGGATAGCCACCATTTGTCTGATATTTTACTATGGTTCCTTGTTAAAACAAACGTGAGAACAATTGATCTGAAGTAAGTATGAGTTTATATGCATAAGGAATTAGGACCACCACAACCATCCTCCGTTTGCCAGGCCAGGCAGGTATGGAACCAAAAACACATGACCCTTTTCCCCAAGGAACTTACAGTTTAGCATAGAAGACGTTGCAGAGATGAGGATGAAGGGAGCTAACTTTGAGTAAGGACTTCTGCTGTGGCAGCCGCATGGGCCAGGCAGTGAATGGTCATGAAGGTAGGTGGGGTGGTCTGGGCTGCCTCTGGCCACACCCTTCCCTCTTTGGGTCTCTGTAGCAATGATCATGACACAGACCTCACTGATGGCTGAGGGAATTCATTTAGATACTCACCAGGTCCCTAACTTAACAGGAGATGCCAAGTCCCTATCCGTCCCTTCTTCCTCACTTAATGGGTCACTGTGTACCTAGGTGACACCACACACACACACACACACACGCACGCACACACGCACACATGCACACACATAACCCTGCATATTTATAAAGCACAGATAAGACCTTGTGAGGAAAACAGAGTCAGTAAGAGCTCTAGGCTCAGAAGGCATCTCTCACTTCCCAGAGCAATGCCCATTTCATGAGTCATGGAGGATACATTCATCTGATTCCACATTCCACTATGAGAGACACACATTCCATCATCTGAGCTACTGGACAAATCCTCGGTGCTGTCAGACACACAAATGGCCCCGTCTGAACAGTTTGGCCACCACCTTCTCTTCGGGCGCCAGGATGCCTCAGTTCGGGGCTCATGTCTAAGTCACATTTGCCGAACTGGGCTGCCAGGACAGCTGGCTCCAAAGTCAATCGCCTCCCCCGCCAAGGAGCTGGGGCTGAATTCTTCTTCATTACAGCCTGGCTGTGGGTTAGGCATTATAAATAACATGGTGCAGACAGCCAGATGGACAGCGTGTCTAACTGGGTGATGGTTCATCTGTCCCAATAGAGACAGCTCTGAAAATAGAATCTGAGGGATTGGGCAGGACCCATGGAGTCATTGTGTCCTTCCCTCGAGTCTAGTGGGAACCTCCTTAGCTCATCTCAGACAGGAAGGTGCCTACCTGTTTCCTTTCTTATAAGACTCCACAGAGAGAGGAAACTCTACTCAGACCTCCTCTACTTTTTTCTTTTGGCAATGATTAGTGCAGTGTGAAAGCTTTATTGCAGCAGGACCTGGGCTCAAATCCTGGTCGACCCACTTAGAAGCTGTGTGACCCTCGGCAAGTTACCAAACCTCTCTGAGCCTCAGTTCCTTCACCATTAAAATGAAAGACGAAAACAATGCCCAGTTCAAAGGTCAGTGTGGGTTTTGGATGGGATGAGGATTGCACTAAATACTTCGGAATGGGAAATATAATTTTAAGGGGGCCTCAGGTTGCCAAGAACAAATACTCAGTCACCTCTTTCAGTATGCATCAGAATGGTGGCAGCTGCCCGTTATCATTCAGGGCAGGCCCAGCTTTTCCTGGATCTGGGGGCTAAATAAGACCCCCTGTGAAGGGACACTCCAGTGCCAGTGAACCCACCTCCTGGTCCTTTATTATTATCCAGGAGGAGGAGAAACATGATGGGAGGTCACAGTCTGGGAGTGAGGTCTCGAGTCCTTAGTACATTAGTGGTTGCTGCAGGGACCACTGAGGTGCCTCTGGGGCTCTATTGACCCCCATGCTCAGCCACAGGGACATCTCCTGACATCTGATTTTGTGTCTTTTTTTTTTTTTTTAGATTTTATTTATTTGAGAGAGAGAAAGAATGAGTGGGGGTGAGGAGCAGAGGAAGAAGCAGACTCCCCACTGAGCATGGAACCCAATGCAGTGCTCAATTCCAGGACCCTGAGATCATGACCTGAGCCAAAGGCAGACTTTTAACAAACAGCCACCCAGATGCCCCCTGATTTTGCTTCTCAAACATCATTAAAATAGATTTATGTTCTGAGTAAGAAAAACCTGACCATTGCTGCAGTAGCCAATGGTTCCTTGGTTTACTCATAGGGCTGTGGTCTGCCTCCAATGACATCATTCTTAGAACACATCTGGGGGTGAAACTCCTTCTTCCATGGCTTCCTGTGTCTGTGGTATTCAGTCCAAGCACTGTTCCGTGACCTTCAGGGCCTCCCCAACCTGACGTTGCCCTCCACCCCTGGAAGCTCCTGCCTACATTTCTCCCAGTCATTGGTCCCCTAAGTATTAAGCTCCAGGACATGTTCTGAATCTGTTTTATGGGCTGAAGCACATTTATCTGTGCTTACTGCTGTTTCCTCACCTAGAATGCTACTTATCTGCTTCTCTGTGTAGCCCCAGGCTATGCTTATTCTTCCAGGCCACACTAAATTGTCCTCTCCTAGCAAAATGTTTCTATTTTGATCCCTTCCAGTAGAGGTAAGCAATTATTCATATATCCCACAATGATTGAATGCTTGCTAGGGTGCCAGACATGGGCGTAAAGGGTAAACAAACAAACAAAAAAGACACAGTCTCTACCTTCATGGAGCTTGCAGTTCAATTGGAAAGAGAGACACCAAGTAGATATATACATGGTTGGGCATAGATTTAGGAATTGAAATCAGTGCCATTAATAAAAAAAAAAAAAAAAAACCCAAACAGGTCTAGGAGAATGTATTACAAAGGAATCTGACTCAGTTATCAGAAAGGGCTTCCCTGAGAAAGTGATTCTGAAGCATCAGGACAGTCAGGTGAGTGGGGAGAAGAGCAAGTGCAAAGGCCCTGTGGCAGGACCAATGATGCGTGGTGATCACATATTCCCCTCTGTCTCAGGCTGTCCCAGTTGTTCTGGGTTATTTATTGTTAGCAGTCTCTTTTTCTTTCCGAAGTGGCCTGGTTTGGAAGATAAATTACATGGTTGCTTTAGGATTGTGGCCTGTTTGGGGAAAGGAAACTCAAGGTATCAGGACTACAGACATAGGAAGAGCTGAGGCTGGAGAAGCTGGCTGGGACAGAACCACGTGGGCCTTGAAGGCTGGGGAAGGAGTTCATTTTCTATCCTAGCAGCAATAAAAAACCTTTGAAGGATTTCAGGCAGGATATGCCAAGAACTGGTTTCCTTGTGAAAAAGTCTTTCTCCTTTCTGTTCTCCCAAATGCTTTGACCCCTCCTTACTTGAAAGTCCATCAACATATGATAGACTGTGACTTCCACCTTTCTTCTCTTGGACTGTGAGTTTCCAGAGAGACAAAGAGGAACTTTCTGTGAACCTCTTTCCACACTCATTTCCTCTCTGCTAACTAGATGTGAGGTGCCCAGGGCTGTTTTGAGAGTAGTGATAGAGCCTCCAACAACATGAGTGGAGCAAAGTCTCACCCCCACTGCTCTTCCTTGAGCCAACCTGGAACGCCGTTGGCTGGTTTATGTGAGCAAGAAACCAAACTCTATTGTGTCTGAGCCATTATAAATATTGGGATTCAATCTTGGAAATAGTCAAAGGGAAAATACCAGCTACGGTGCATTAAGTTCATGACCTGAGTCAGGCTCCTTATACTTTATATGCCTTGTTTCATTTAATTCTTAGAGGAAATACTTTATAGATAAAGAAACTAAAGCTCAGAGAGGGGAAGTGACTTGTCTAAAGTCTCACTGTTAATAAGCAGATGAGCTGGGATTTTAACCCAGGAATGTCTGATTCCAAAGCCAAACACCAATTATGGAATTATCAGCCCCCAACTTCTCTCTTCACTGGCTGGAGCAGTGAGAGTCTCCACACCCCACAGATCCAGAGTTCAGGCAGGCCACTTCCCCCTCCAGGCAGAGCTTCCCCAGAACAGACCCCGGCCTGAGGGATGTGAATGGGAAACACACAGAGTGTCCACACCTGTGGCTACAGTCCTCCAGCCCCATCTCTACATCAAGTACCCATCTCAGGAAGGAGCTGGTGGTATTTCTTTCACCCGCCTGTAGGTTGGCAGTTTCTTCGAAGAGAAATGTTCTTAGATTCATTTAAAAGTCTAAGCAGTGACAGCACAAATTATTAGTGTTTGAAATATTTATAAAGTCTCTTGTTTGCCATGGCACGGGAGGCGATAGACCACAAATAAAAAGAACGCTACAGATGCACATGAGCAGTGCAGACAGGAGAAAGGAAGGGGAGGTGGTCTGTCCATAGCCACCTGGTTTTCCAAGGGGCACTAAACCACATGAATGTTTAAGCTAACTTCCTGTCTCCTGCTTCTGTCCCATCTCCACCCAGAAGATCATCCCCCAGACATGTCAGTAGAAGGCTTCAAAATCACAAGCCATGAACATTCAGGAAAGCTGTGTGAAAGGTATTTGTGAACTCTCCGTGCTATGTTTTTATAAAATCTCTTCTGGTGGGGCGCCTGGGTGGCTCAGTGGCTTAAGCCTCTGCCTTCGGCTCAGGTCATGATCTCAGGATCCTGGGATCGAGCCCCACATCAGGCTCTCTGCACAGCAGGGAGCCTGCTTCCCCCCCTCTCTCTGCCTGCTTCTCTGCCTACTTGTGATCTCTCTCTCTCTCTGTTGAATAAATCAATAAAATCTAAAAAAAAAAAAAATATCTTCTGGTTGCCTAAAATTGTTTCAAAATTAAAAACAAACAAACCAGGGACTTATACCATGTTTGGCTTAAAGAGAACACAAGACAGAAGTGTTGTTTTTCTCATTTGATAGATGGAAAAACTGAGCTCCCAGATGGAGATCTGAAGTTACCCAGTGGTTTCAAGGCAAGAAATGAGATCTTCTGACTCCTGATCCAGACCTCCTGCTTCGTTGACCTTGTATCATTGTGATACACAAGCCAGAAATTTCGAGAGGAGATGTACTGGTCCTATTCTGAGACCATAAGGCTCTAATTCAATCACTATGTATGTGTGTGCACATGTAGATATGAATTTACCCATTCATTCATGCGTTCATTCACTAACTTAACAAATATGGCGATATGTGAGCATGACAGAGATGGCCCTACCTTTGATGCCCAGGGAAAAAATATGATCGAGTTGAAGTCATCCTCCAGGTGACCCCACAAGGAGTTCAGGAGCATGAATAGCACTCTAGAGTTGTTTGTCTTGGAGCAAGGAAGCTGGCCTTTGGTGTCCTGGTACCAGGGACTCATGGGCAATGGGACATTCCTGGAGGGAGGGTGAATCCTTACAGGTGTTTTCAGGTAAGGCAGCCCTTGTTAGCTGAAGGCAATTCTTAGCTATGGGGTGCAGCTGTGAGTAAGGGCAGTAAACAACCACGAGAGCTGGGATCTGACCATTGGTCTTTCAAAGGGGTCTGAGCGGGCCACCAACCATATTTGCTTTTGAGATAATTAGGGGTTCATCCACTGGGAACTGGGGGAGATATTACAGAACTCACACCTCCATGGGAAGGACCCAGGTTACTTACTCCCTATTCCTCGTCAGTTGTCATCAGAGAGTGGTCAGTCGCCACCAATGAATGAGCACAGCCTGACTGGTATGCAGCCTTGGAGAGTTCTAGCAGAGAGAGGAAGCATTCAGGCAATGAGGCTGATATGCAAGAGTGTGGAAGTTGGGCAGATATGGCCAGAAATGGGAAGTGTTGAGGAAATGAGTGTGTGTGAAAACCAAGGTCATTTGCTGCAGATAACCTTTACCAATCACATTATCCCTCAGACATGTGGACCTGGGAAGCTGGTGGAAGCATGGGGACTGTTGGCTGGAGCCCTAGAGCAAGAAAATCAGGGAGTCACAGCTGGGGTGGTCATCATGACTTTCTGCATGAGAGGCTGGAAAGTCACTCAGGGGAGGGTATGGCTGACTTGGGAACCCTCCGGGCTTTTGATCATCCATCCACCCACCCACCCATCCATCCATCCATCCGTCCATCCTACAGATACTTATTGAGGGCCTAGAGTGTGCCATTATACCCATGGTATATAACATTACATTTGGTGCAGGGAGAAATGGATAAATAAGACATAGTCCTTGCCTGCTTGGAGCTTATGGGGCGTGTGTGTGTATGTGTGTGTGTGTATGTGTGTGTGTTAAGTATAGGGTAACTAAAAAAAATAAGCGAGATGATTTCGGACACAGTTATATTTAGTAAAGGAAACCTATGGGTTGCTGAATGGAGCATGTCTGATGGTGAGGGGTACTTTGGACCTGGCAACTATGGAGAGACTCTCTGATTATACCCATTTTACAGATGAGGAAACAGGCTGTGAGAGGCTAAGTAATCTGCCCACGTGCATCCAGCTGGTAGGTGCTCCCACTTTAGTTCCCATGCCTACCCATCCCGTGGTGCTTCTCTTCCTAGGCTCTGATTATATTGAACTGACTCCCATCAGGCCCCCTTTCTTCTTTCCCTTTAGTCATTTGTGATTTGGGGACAAGGACCTGACCCTCCTGAATCCCCACACAGAGTCTTCAGGCAGTGTCCTGGCCCTGGAGTAAGCAGTGACCCATAGCTCTGGGGCCAGCCTCACCTGGGAAGGTATCAGAGTCCAGGAGAGCAGACTCTGGCTCTGGAGATGGGGAGGCTGGTCCTGGCCCCTACACTGGCTCCCCATCGGACCTCGGATGAGTGGCCTTACCTCTCCCAGCCTCAATCCCCTCCTCTGTCAAATGCCGATACCAATTGTTTCACCTCCTGGCATGATGGAGAAGCTCAAACGAGCTAAAGCATGGGTGAGACTTGGCACCGAGCCCTGCAGAGAGAAAAGGCTCACGTTGATCTTGGTGTGGCAGCTGCTCACCCCGAGTATTCTGATTCCTTGTCGGGTATCTGCCAGGCAGGCAGGAGGAGAGCAGGGATCTTCAGCCCTGGCCTTCTTGGCCTTCAGCCTCCAGGTGACCCCAAGCTGGGGCCAGGGTAAAGAAGAGAGGATTTTTCAGACTCTGGGTGGGGACTGCCAAAGCCAATTAGGGGCGTCAGACAGACGGCAGAGTCCAGCACCCCAGCAAACCGACACGGTGGCCAATGGAGGGGCCGGCTTCTCTTGACCTTAAACCTGAATGCTCCTGCCCACATCTGCAGCTAAATAAACCAAGTAAATCATGCTGGCAGATAGATAATTAAATAATTATCAGGCACTTAATAACAAGGAGTGGGTGTTCTGAATTACCATATTAGACAGTGTCTTTGCGGACTAATTGTTGCATTACATCAGAGTTACTCATTCATTATTCTTGTCATTTCGGGTGATAATTTGCACTTTAGGAGACAGCGACAATTTTAGCAGGCAATTAGAGATGTGTCAGGCCTGGCCCCGTGAGTTACTGTCACAATTATTGCCTTTTTTCCAGTGTCCTCATTTGCAGCCGTGTATTTAAGGGGATTGGGTAATTCCAGGCCTGGCAAAACAACCAACCCACGGATCATGGAGGGGCAAGGACACGGCCGGCACCACTGTCAGAACAAGGGACTGTTTCTTAGAAGTGGAGGTGCCAGTGCTCGTCCAGCGGGATAAACTGAGTGCAGCTTTCTCCTCCGCTGCCAGAAGCCACCTACAGTCTCTGAAAACTAGGGCTACTCTCCCCAGTCACTCCAGAGGAGAAGGAGGCCTCCTGCTCCTCCCCAGGTCTCCTCATCACCCGCCTGCCCCAGCCCTTTGTCACCGCTCCCCGACCCTTTGTGATGGGTTCTTCTGTAGGCTTTGGGGAGGTAGAGAGGACACAAGAGAGAAGAGGAACATCTTAATGGTGTTTTTCATCTCCTATGTTTGCCAATGCTTTGTCAATCTTCAGGCCTTGTGGACCCAGAGAGGGACTGCCCCTCCCAGAGTTAGCTAATTCCTAGCAAGAGCTAACAACTTGCCTGGAGCATGCCTTTGGCCTTGAAGGCAGACAGAGCCAATCCTGAAGTCCATAGCCCCGTCCGCCTGGTTTTATCAGGCTCCTGTGGTCCAGGACTAGCTCCCTGCCTGGATCACCCCAGAGTCAGCTGCCACAAGACTGGGGACCAGCCCAACAGCCCAGGGTCTGCCGAAATGAATCAAATCAGCTAATCCTAAATGGACTTACTCTTCCTTCTTGTTGAAACCACAGTCAGGTCCCTTGCCTGTGGTCTTGGGTGGCTCCTTCTGCCTCCCTGACCTACCCCTGGTGCCTCCCTCCTCTTGGGGACTGTGAGCAGTGACCTCTGTCTTCAATGGCAGCTGCCTGTTGGTCTGTTGACCTCAGCATGCCTAAGGAAACAAAATCTGGGGTGAATTTTAAAGCAGAAGGGAAGGCAGGAGAGAGGGAACAGAACTGAGGAAGGAGGAAGGAAAAAAAGAGAGAAGGGAATGAGAAGAGGGAGAAGATTAAGGAGAGGAGGAAGAAGAGAAGAAGAGGAAGAGAAAGGGAGAAATCAGGTGGGAAGGAGGGAGGGAGACTGAGTGGGGGAAGAACAGAGGAAGGGAATTGGCCCATGAATGTTCTATCTGAAAGCAACACTCCCCCCACCCCCATGGCTCAGACTGTTTACTTTTTGGTGAAATCCAATGTCTGGGTTCATTTAGCCACGGTCGAGTCTCTTGACCCTGGACAACTTGAGAACAGACAGTGTGCATCAGTGACTCCGAAAGAGGCTTTCAGAAAATATTTTTCACTGGCTACATGGTGGGAGTCAAGAAAAAAAGAAAGCACTATTCAACCCACACACAGGACACTGTAAGCAAAGGGCAGGTTTCAACCTCAAACTGGCTGCTTCTCAGCTCTGTCCTTAGCAATTAGGGAACAGACACTGACATGGCCAAGTTGGGCACCCCTGTTCCTTGGGTTGGCTTTGGAAAGAGCTATCAGCCCAGGACACACTGGCCTCCAGGAGGGAGGGCCCCCCTCCAATGGATGTGTCGGGCCATCCGCCCCCCTCCAGAAGCAGGCAGATTCAGTGGGTTTGGAGTCTGGGCTCAGCCACTTGCTAGCTGCGTGACCTTGGGCAGGTGGCACCTCTGAAATCTTAATTTTCTCACATCAAACTTTTGAGGGTAGGAGTCATGGCTGAGCTCTAACAAAATGAAACTAAGGATGGAGCATAGAAACTGGGGTATAGCAGCAAGGAATGACTCACCAGCGGGGGCTACACTTTTCATTTTAATTATTTTAAAATTGAATTATTATGTGGTCCTCTAGCCCTGCATGGCTTTGATTTGGACCCATCATCTCCCTGGACCTGTAGGGTTGTAAGATGATTCTCGTATCTGGACTCGCTCCCACTGGTGCCAGGTAGAGCCTTCCTGAGATGGCTCCTCTGAGGTCCCCATGTTGCCCTGACCTCACCCTTTAGGACATCCTGTCACATGTCCCTCCCCCAACTGGGAAGAAGAAAGGAACGTCCACCAGAGGTGCCCAATTGTCTCTGCAGGTCAACAATGTTCAACAAATTTCATCAAAGCTTCAGAGGAACTTCTGAAGTAGCTTTAATGATTCCCATTTTACAGATGAGGAGACAGAGGCTGAACCAGCCTGAGTGGGTTCCTCAGGGTGATACAGCCAGCAAATGGCAGAGCCATGCCATGAACTTGACTCGCCACTTTTTTGCAGTCCTTCCCATTTGCTGGGACACAGTATCATGAGCATGTGCTGTCATCCCACAGAAAAGCAGCTCCAGGAGCACAGCTTTGGACACATTTCTTCAGCAAGACCGGTTTTATGCAACCAAGCGTTTTCTTCAAGGATCTTACAAATTCCATTTGGAGGAAAACACAAACGAATGAAAAGCAAAAGCAACTGGAGACAATGCATCTATCTGTCTATCTATCCATTTATCTAAATATAAAACATACATACATACATATATATAAAATACATACACATACTACAGTTGACCCTCAGACAACACTGGCTTGAACTGTGTGGGTCCCCTTCAAAGCATGAGTGTTTCAATAAGTACAGTAGAGCACAGTAAATGTGTTTTCTGTTCCTTATGTTTTTCTTAAAACATTTTCTCTAGCTTACTTTAAGAATACAGTATATAATACATACAACACAAAAAATATGTGTTAGTTGACTATCGATGGCATTGCTAAGGCTTCTAGTCCACATTAGGCTAAGAGTAGTTAGGTTTTTGGGAAGTCAAACTTATACATGGATTTCCGACTGTGCAGGGGGTTGGTGCGCCTCAACCCAGTGTTGTTCAAGGTCAACTGAGACGTATACTTGGGTGTACATATATGCACAGGCTAAATGGAGTTAATTAAGGGAAAATAGCAGTAAATCTGACAGCCTCAGATTAACACAATGGTCCAAACTGTAGGAAATATAGTATTTTGAAAAAGAATAAATCCAGCCAATTATAGATTTATGTTGATGCCAGCACAGTTACCACAGTTTTACAATAATCATTGATCAATCAAGGTTTTATGACAAAACTATAATTTTCATGTGTGGCTCCCTCACCTCAAATTTTCCTCGTTTGCTTAATTCCCAGAATGCGATTCCGTAAATCTTTCCCTCCACGATATTAAGGAGATAATAAGAATGCCATGTAAGATTTGCTTATGGTTTAAACCACAGTTGCAAATGATTTATAATTAGGGCCAAATCTAAGACAAAACATTATTAAAGTCAAAACCTGCTGTAAATTGGCCCGGTCTGCGGGCCTTTAGCAATTTATTGGGGTTTAATGACAGTATTTCCTCTGGTGAGATCCAAGAGGTCAGCTGACACCAAGGGGAGATATTTATGAGTAGGGGGATGCTATGGAAATCATGGGGGTGTTCCTGGTGGCATTGGCCCGGAGGAGACATCACTCCATGGATCATCTTCAAAGGCAAAACCCTCAGTGTGGGATCTTCAGGCAAGGTGCCCAGAGATGAAGGGCCCAGAGTCCACCATGTTCTTCCTGTGGGCTGATGGCCTTGGAGTTTTCAGTTCGAGAAGGTATTTGGAATAAGTCCAGCCATTAGCGAGTCATTTGTGCAACATGTGTTTACTGAGTATCTATTATGTGCCTGATATTGGGGGTACAGTGATTAGCAGTGAATGCAGAGGCCTGGAGAGGACAGTGTCCCCAGCAGGATCCCAGTGTGATGGAAGCAAAATGAGCAGGGGGAAGAGAAGAGGAGTCAGGCCCAACTAATGCACTGAGAGGACCTTGGCTTTCACAACAATGGGGAGGCCCCCAGAAAGCCTAGCATTTTAAGAATGATTTTTCGGGCTGCAGTCTGGAGAACAGACTGTAGGGGGTAGAGGGGAAAAAGAAAGGTGATATGTGAGGGTTTCCTGTCCTCCAGGTGTGAAAGGAAGGTGGCTTCAACCAGGGGGTCATGGTAGAGATGAGAGAGACAGTTGCATCTGAAATAATTTTTGTAGTTACTTTGACAGGTCTTGTTGACAAATTGGATATTGAGTGTGACGGGAAGATAGGAGTCTAGTCTGAGTCTTAGGTTCTTGGCTTGAGCAGCTGCGTGTGCAATGGTGCCATTTCCCGAAACAGGGAAGACTGGGGTGCCATGACAGGTTGGAGAATGGTGGTACAGCATCAAGACTTTGGTGATGGATGTGTGAAACTTGAGATGCCATTAGCTTGTCCCCATGGGGATGTCAAGACAGCAGGCAGATATATGAGTCTGGAGTTTAGGAGAGAGGTCAGGCTGGAGATATAAATTTTGAAGGCATGAGCCCAAGGATGGTTTTAAAGCCATGAGATCACCAGGAACTGGGGACAGATATAAGAGGAGATCTGTGGGCTGAGTCCTAGAGACTGCAACATTCAGATGCTGGGAGAAAGAAGAAATATCCAGTATGGGACATTGAGAAACTGGTGTCAGGGACACAAGAAGAAATCCAAGAGAATGTGATGTCCTAAGAGTGGAGGCAAACCTAGGGTGAAGCCATCAGGTATATCAAAGACTAGAGGTCAACAAAATGGACGATGGAAGCTGACCACTGCCTTTAGAAACGTGGTGGTCATCAGTGACCTTGACATCAAAAGTTTTGGAATTCTTGGATCACACTTTGGCATTTCATCAACCTTCACACAGACATTCCAAGAATCAGTGGCTTGGAAATCGCATCCTTTCTTGGAGATATGCCTTGGAGGAACGTCTTTCCCTGCTTCACAGCTGCCTGGCATGGGCACCCATGGGTGGTATTTTTCCTAGAGAAGCACCAAGAAAACCTGCTCCTTTTGAGCAACTGAATTTTTTATCTTTAAACACCTGGATTCTGATTTTCTTTTTTGTTTGGCCACCAGTAGCCCTGCACCGGCACAGCGACAGTGTTTTTATGTGTCAAACTGACTCTTGGCTCTGTTTTATTTTTTTATTCTCATTTTCCCTTTGCCCTGGTTACTTTGTCAACATTATTTTGATCCTCCTCTAATGTACATATTTTTCTCTAACATGTAATTTTGGTGTGTAATCACTGCAAATCTTTCTGGAATCATAACAGGAGAGCACATGCCAAATGTTATGACTGTTTCATAGATACCACTGGACCTTATGAACCCGCATGCATTATGATGGAGAGAAATGTACCAGGGCATGGAGTCAGGGGACATTTATTCTAGTTCTGGCTCTACTATTAAATAGCTATGTGACTCTGGCAAATCGGTTCCCCTCTCTGAGCTTCAGCTTCTCCAACAATCAAACATGGGGTTATATTTAGGGTTAACAAACATGAGGCATATATACACTGGCCATCACCTAGCTACATAGCAGACATCACTAATCAATAAGGCAGTCTTTGGCATTGAGTTTAAACAAGACATCAGAATCCTTCTTAACACCGTACTTCAGGCTGGAGCTACTAATTAATAGAAGTGGCAAGCTGAATGAGGTCTTCTTGCATTATAGGATGAAAAATTGTCTGGGAATGAAATCGACTGCAGCCCTTGAACTGGGACAGTAGGAATATCGCCTCCCCCCCAACTGAGAGCTTGCATGATGCCACTTTTTACAAAAGAACTATGTTTGTACACATTTTTGCTAACCAAGAGGAACCTCAAAAAGGATTTCACTTTTATGAAATGGTAATTGCTTTTTTGCCTTACATCATTTTGGATGATGGGAGTTTCTGTAAGAATGTTCTACTTTCGGATAGTTGGGGGGGCTATATTTGTAGTTACATTCCATTGCCCCCCAAGAAAAAATTTCCAAGACAGAGGGTGTAGGAAGGCTCTACAATAATTATAGGGTACACCCTGTTTATCTTAGCATTTGCCATCTGGTATCTTACCAAGAAATTTTGGACCATACCTTCTACCTATTTCCGATGAGATCTCAGGACATAAGGCTCTGCACAGATCTCATGCTTATTCCTAATGGCAGTGATTTGTCTTTTATTTTGAAGAAAAATATAATAAAAAGACAATTTTATTATATTTTTCTTCAAAATAAAAATAAGGAAATAACCAAAGGTTTCTGCTTAGTTGGCCCTTCATATATCTAGGGGGAAATCCTTTTTTAAATGGACATTCTGGGTAATTAATTTTTTATGAATTAATTGATTAAGAAAATTCCCGGTCACATCTATACAACTGAGTACACGTCTGCCTCTGTTCTTTCTCCTGGATTCAGGGAACCACTACCACGTGGTTCACACAGTCCTAAGATTTTTCTAATTCAATAACCCTACCAGTTAACTAATGTCAGGATTCCCATTTCACAGCTGAGAAAATGGAGGCTCAAAGAGGTGAAGTGACAAAACCAAAGTATTCTTGAAAACCTTCTTCCATGACATCTCTGATGTTGTGAAGTTCTAATCATAAAATTCTTGTAAGAATTCGGTTCCCTACCTTTGTTTCTGAAATACCGATCAGAACTTGCTGATGGCTTCAGCAGGAGGTACATGAAGGTGTCAGAGAGAAGGTGACACTTCCTACATTTATCCACTTCCTTATTTAATCACAGGGCAACCAGTGAGGTAGGCACCGTTATGATACCCCTTCTACAGATGGGAAGACAAAAGTCTGTCTTGTCCAAGGCAGGGATTTGAACCCTGTGTGTAGGAGACCTCAAATTCTTTCTTCGGTGATAAACCACAGCTTGGGATGGAACACAAGGAGTCATCACTCCTTTTCAGACATGAAAATGAAAGGATAAGCTGGTTTTGGGGATTTCCAAATGTGGACCCTTTTAAAATTCACAGGCACAGATGCTAGGGGTGGAGGGAGGGAGCCGGCCCGGAGGGGAAGACATGGTGTCAGACGGCTGTTTGCATATGAGGATCTTGGCCTCCTGGAGCTGGTGACAAGTGGGTCACCAGGCTCTGCAGACAAAACTGCTTTTGAGGGGATACACTCTGGGCTGGGCACTACTGACAATACATCTTGTTTGACTGAACAAATGAATGAATGAATGAATGAGTAACAACTCTGCTTGATTCCCACTCCATATTGTCAGGCCAAACTCTAGTAAGTATCCTGTATGTTGCATCTTTCAGAAACTTCTTTGCAATATAGTGCCTTAAACATCGTGCCTACTCTTCCCTCCAGAGCTCCAAAGGTGCTAATAACCAACACCCGCCCCCCTCATATCTCCACCCATTTCTGCCTCTGGAGCTGTATCCAAGGGATTTGCTGCAGCAGCAGGAACTGGCTGACAACACAATTCTTCCTGTTTCCTGGGAAAGCCTTTATTTTGCTTTGTTCTGCACTTGAAAGTGAGCATGCACAAAACTGTCAAGAAAGGTTCCTTCAGTCTGGGCTGTTTGGGACACAAGACATGTTGGGCTGGGTGGGGGAGAGGGAAGGAAGCCAGCCGTGGGTACAAAGAGGCTGGATTTGAGTCCGTCCTCACTGTGTGACCTTGGATATGTCAATGGCACCCTTGAAATCTAGGGTAGACTATTTCTCAAATCGGGGAGCCTGCATGAGATGCTCCTGGGGTCTTTTCTAGGTTAAAAGCATGCATCCTTGTAAATTCACAGAGTGCCGGGCACGGAGCAGCGGCAGAATAAATCCTTGCGGGTCTGATTTCCCAAACAAGCCAACCCATCCCTGATCCTTTCCTGAGTGCATCTTTTGGGAGGGGCAGGAGAGAGGCCACTGGGTCCCTGAGTTTGCAATTGGGGAGGGGAAGGTGGTGTAAGGTGATAGAAGGACTTCAAGATAATGAGAGACTGCATCACCGTCCCCAGAGCTGTTCCTGGTTCTGGAAGCTAGCAAAACTAAAGCGGCAGGGGTGGGGGGGGGAGATGGTGGCGGAAAAAAGAGGTATTTATTTTAGAGCTGTATGGGAAGCAGGAGGAGTGTCCACTGGCTGAAATGCCGCCTTCTCCTGTGGGCTAAGAGTGTGGGCGACAGCCCGCACATCCAAATGAGGGAGCGATTAGACCGCTTGCCTCTGAAGATGGATTTCTTTGGTTGGGGGAGCCGGTTGGGGGCTGGGCTGGTGTAGAGGGGACGGCAACATTAGGCTTTGGCAAGTTAATTAGGGTTCAGGAGTCCAGCCAGCGGGGAGAGAGGCTTGATTTGCATAAAGCTCATTTACATAATGTTCTTCACAAATTGTGCAGCCAGAAGGCTGCGGGGCTGGCAGGGAGGGGGAGGCGGTTAGCGCCTGAGGCGGCAGCAGCCTAAGGGGGAAGGGCGAGGCCCCAGAGCTGAGGGGGCACACTCCCTCCTGCCCCTCTTGCCTCTGGGCGCTCCTATCGGTCTCCACCTTTGCCCACCCTGCATCCTCTTTCCTTGAGGCCTCCCTGCTCCACTGGGTACCTGCCCATGCCACCTGCCCCTTCCCACCTCTAAAGTGTCTCTATGATCCCCTGCTGTCTCTTGCTTAAAACCTTTCCATACCACCCTCGGGATTAAGTCCTAACCCCTTGGCCAGCCTGGTGGTCCAGCCCCTTCCTGACCCCATCTTTCTCTTGTTCCCTCTCCCCACCTAAAGGGAAGGGGTCCTGGTTGCCTGTACTTGGCTTTGCTCTTGGAAGTTTTTGCTCTTGCTGTTACATATCTTGAAATACCCTGCCCACAAAGGGCAGCCTCTTTGTGGCATCCTCCTGCCCCCCTGTTCCAAGCCCCCTGCTCTTGGGGACATTTCTCCCATCCCTGTGTCCTCCTCAAGTGGACTGAAGCCCCCATTTGTGTGGCCAGAACTTGTCACAAGATATAGATGTAGACTCCAGGGAGGGTCTCTTTCCTCATCGTCTGTGACTTCTCCAGAAAAGAGATTTGCTTGACACATCCCCGTATCCCGCTGGGCAGGGACAAGCAAACAGCAGGTGCACAATAAATGTTGACCTGGATGAATGAAATTTGTCATCTCAGAGATTGGAAGCAGGTTCCCTCTTGTCTGCCTGAAAAGAGCCAGGCTCGCCCTTTGAATTTCTCTTTCTATGTTCTTTCTTGCCTTAACCACTAACCAGTGCTGTGTCTGAGCTGCAGCGGACAAGAAGACACCCAGCAGAGTGTGGTGGTCTCTGAGGCAGACCCTTCACTGACGGTAGGATCATAAAAGTTGGATAGATGGGGAAAGGGGCATCCCAGGCTGGGCGAAGGGCACACGCCAAGGCAGGGAGGTAGGAAAGTGCACAGAATGTTTTGGTACATGGTAAGGGGGTTCAAGGGTTGGGGCTGCAGCTGAAACAAGAAAAATTTGGTGGGTCTCAAATTCTGAGTTGAAGAAGCTGAACAGTAACTGCTCTAGTTCTGTAAGCCTCTGATCAAATGTGTGACGAAGGACGAGAGAGAAAACTGTTGTGTCTCCTGAGCACCTACTACTCCCTGTGCCACTGAACACATGACTGCCTTTGACAGCCTCACACTGGAGGTAGTATTCTCCCCAGAATTACCAGTTTGGAGGAGAGGCAGACTAGAGGCACTTGCCTGAGCTCTCCAGGCTGGTAAGTGGTAAAGCGAGAATTTTTTTTTTTTTTTAAGGATTTTATATGTTTATTTGACAGAGACACAGGGAGAGAGGGAACACAAGCAGGGGAAGTAGATGAGGGAGAAGCGGGCTTCCCGCGCAGCAGGGAGCCCGATGTGGGGCTCATTCCTAGGACCCTGGGGTCACGACCTGATCTGAAGGCAGCTGCTTAGTGACTGAGCCACCCTCTAAAACACCTTGTGTTTTAGAGAAATACGTAAAAGAGGAGAGAAAGAAGAGAGGGGCAGTGAGGGGGGCAGGTAGATTGGCAGAGAGAGAAAGTTGGTAAGGGAGGGGGAGAGAGAGAGAGAGAGAGAGAGAAATAGAGAGAGAGGTGGGGGGAGGGAAGGGAAGGAGGAGGCATCAAAGGGGGGATGGCTCAGAAGATCAAAAGGAGGAAATTCACAGGTGTCCATGGCCCTAGAGCACTCTAGGGATGCTTCTTGCTCTAAGACAGCTAGCTGTCTGATAGAACTTTCTGTGATGATCTAGATCTGCCGTTGGAGGAGACAGTCACTAGCCTTATGTGGCTACCGAGCACTTGAAATGTGGCCAGTGCAACAGAGGAACTGAATTTTAATTGCATTTAAATTTAAATTTGAATAACCATGTATTTAAATTCATTACCCTAAATTTAAATGTGAATAGCCATCTGAAGGTAGTGGCCACAGGATGGGAGAGTGCATTTTTTTAAGAATAGTCCTTTTTTTTCTTTTTTTTTAAATCAAAGTCCTGGCTTGGGTTTTCTTCAGGTCCTTCTGGCCTCCCAGGCTGAATCAGGCACCCCTAATGTTTCTCTGTCTCCTGTTCCTGGACATCCCACCCACCCCGAGGTTTAATTTTAGCTGATTCTCTCTCAAGGACAAAGTATATATTTTTATTTAAATTTATGTCGCCTGAACCATTTCCAAGTTTCACTTTTAGAACCTGTCAATATTAGTGACATGTGGCATTTTAGGTACTTTTCTGCTGGTGGGGCCTAAATTTATTGTCATTTTATGTCAGTCGGCAAAATGCACAAAATGCCAGAAGTGTTATAAACAGAGACGATTTATGTTCAGGTTGGGGTGAGGTTAAGAGAATGAATATAATCCGTTTTTTTTTTTTTCCCCCAGAGACTTTTATGCGAGTGTGCAAGGCCAGCAGGTGCAGATTTGATACTCAATGGGAAGTCTTTTCCCAGCAACAGGAGATGGCAGATGTAGACAGGGGCCCAATTACAGCAGCTCTGGACCAATCACGCCATGTCCTGCTGCGTGGATACTAGCTTCCGGCCCCAGGCACTCAGCATGGGGCTGTGCACACAGTAGGTGTTCAGTGAAAGCTCCTGGAAGAAAGGATGGAGACAGGGAAGGAGACATCGATGGGCATTCTAAAGACTCCCCCAGTCAGTCTTTTGGAACTTTGTCACACCGTGGCTCAAAACCTTTCAATGGCTCCCTAGCACCCTTGAGTTCCGGCTTGCTTGGTCCTTCAAGATCTGGCACCTGCAGGTACCTCTGGCCTCATCTTCTCAGCAAGTTTCATGTTCCTTCTCCTGCTTGCCTTTGCATGTGCTGTTCCTGCAGCTGGAAGGGCTCCTTAGTCTTCTCCTCTCGGTTGTTCTTTAGTAGCTGGCTCAGAGTCCTCCATCCTTTCCGACCCTTACCCCTCTATCCCCGCCAAGGGTGGATAGCTCCCTCTCTGGGAAATCTCCTGGACTATAGCTATGCCTTTACTGGAGGACTTTCCATGTTGCCTTGTCTGCTTTGCTTCTTTGTCGCCCCCAAAAGATCACATGCTACTTGAGGGCATGGTCTGGGGAGTCCTGTTCCTCTTATCCTGGGCCCATATGGAGAAGCTGACAAATGAAAGGTAACTGGGTGATGGAACCAGTGGGTGCCAGGTGGGCGGGTCCTCAGTGTCCCCACTGATGCCTTAGGATTCTGCTGTACTGAATCTGCTGTCAGTTACCACTGTCCATGTGCTTCCCAGTTTCCAGACAACACAGCCCTTGCCTTTTGCCTCCTGTTCCTGGTCCTTGCAAGTCTACGCCTTTGCAGATTTCCCTCATGGTCACTTTATTGGGTTTTATGGGAGGGGTGTATTCAACCTGCCATCTTCACTGGACGTCAGTAACAAATGAAAGGCTAGTTCTCTGTTAGACTTGGAGCAAACTGCTTCCCTTTCTCGGGCATCTGATTCTTCTTCTGTGAAATGAGGATGGTGGGCTGGATGAGTCCTAGGATCCAGCCAAAGTCCAAGAGGGTGACAGTGCTGGTCACACATGTCCGGGGGCCATGAGCAGGGGTTTAGATTTTACATGACAGCAGCTACTCCCTGTGGTCCTCCATTCGCACCAACTCCCCTCTCCTGCAAATTCTCTTTCTGCTGTCTATGTCCTTCCACCCAAACTCTACTGTGGGTGGAAGGTTCTGAGGTTCCTTCTTGTCCAACCCATGGTGACAGCATCTGACACTTGTCCAGTTCTGAAGCTTACCCAGGACTCTCTTCCTGACTGGAAGTCTTTCGGCAATGCAGTGAGACCTTGAATCTCATTTTATAGGCAACAAGGCTAAGAAAAAGGAAGGGACTTGCCTGCGGTCATGGGGTAAGTTAATAAGGAGCCAAGTGGTGATCTTGGTCTGGCTGACCTTCAACCCTGGTGTATCCAGCCTCTGGCCCCTGGTGGATGCTCAGCCCACATTTATCTGCAGCAGGAGGTGATGGCCCTTGAATGGGATCATTTAGGAGCACAGGTGTGGCCATAAGGCAAGAACCGTCAAATAAAAAAATGAATTAAGTGTTTTCAAGATCCGTCTATATTCCATACAGCATGTATTAGTAGTTCATGCCTTTTTATGGGTGAGTCATATTCCACCGGACGGACAGACCACTCTTTGCACATTCATCTGTTGATGGATGTTTGCATTATTTCTGCTTTCTGACCCTTGGGAATAATGTTGCCACGAACACTCGTGTACCAGTATTCACCTGAGGCTCAGTGAGAGTGACCGGACACAGAAGTTTGCCTATTGTATAATCCCATTTATAGAAAATATCCAGAATAGGTAAATCCATAGAGACAGGAAATAGGCTAGTAGTTGCCAGGGTCTATGGGGAGGAAGGAACAGGAGTGACTGTTTTTTTTTTTTTTTAATCATTTTAAAAATAAGATTTTATTTGTTTGAGAGAGAGAGAAGAAGAGAGAGCATGAGCAGGGGATGGGGCAGAGGGTGAAGCAGACTCTTTGCTGGGATCATGACTTGAGCCAAAGGCAGGCAGCTTACCAACTGAGCCATCCAGACCACCCCCCCCCCAGCCAAGTGACTGTTTATTTGTGCATGAGCTTTCCTTTTGGGGGTGGTGAAGTTGGGTACTCCATTGAGGTGGTGTTTGCATAACACTGGAAATGTGCCAAATGCCCCTGGATCAGACACATAAAAATGGTTACTTTTATGTTATGTGAGTTTCACCTCAATAAGACAATTCATTACGAAAGGCCTCAATCAAGCACCCTTCCCTCCCAGCTCCAGGTCTCTCTCCTTCTCTCTCTCCCTCCAGCCTTCCCTCCCAGCGTTTCCCGACTCAGGGAGTCCCTCCCCTCCTGCACTCTCTGAATTGATTTTTCTCACTCATCTTGGCAGGTTCGTGATCACCCTTCTCAGCAGAAACTCCTTCCATTTCATTACCCCTGGTGAGAAACGCAGGGCTGTGGGGGGTGGGTAGGGACCTTGTTTTACTCCCCTCTCTTCTCTGTATCAGGTGGGACCAGGGAGTTTCTGCATTCAGCGCCCCCCCCCTCCCAGGAAGGAGGTCAGTGGAGCCAAATGTGGGGGGAGACCTCTTCTTTGTTCTTTTGGGGCTGCAGGGTCCTGTCCCAGGGCAGCTTTCCAGCCCCCTCCCTTTCTCTACCCTCAATCAACCCGGCATCTTGAGGGCCTCCCGTGACTTGCAGAGCCCATTTCTATGCATTGCTCCGTTTAATCTTCACACCACTTCTAACAGGTTGGGACTGTCACCTCCTTCTTACAGGTGAAGAAGTGAGGCTGGGAGTTATGGAGCCACTTGTAAGACATCTGGGAATGAGAAGCAGGTCCATAGTTTCTGGCAAGATTTTCTCAGACTGGGTCAGACTTGCTTAATTAAGGATGGTTCCATCTGTCTTCCTGCCCTGGTGTGGTCCTGGCAGAAAGAGCTTGGCATTTGTGATGCTATGGACTTGGGTGCCAATCCCAGCTCTGCTGCTTTCTGGCCATGCTGCTCTGGGCAAATTGCACTATCTCCCTGGCTGTGGGGCTCCTGGAGCTGTCCAGCTGAGATGGGACAGAGCTGGCCAAGAACGAGCTCCTAAGACTGGGAGCTCTGTAATGCAATCTGGGACTTCTCTGTTGCCAGCTGGGGGACCCAGGGGAGGATGTGTCTCTTCTTTGGGGCCTTCCTTATTCCCCACCCTCAAAGCATGCTTAGGGATAACACCCATCTCTCTGTATTATTGCAAGGCTCATGACCTAGCCACCCCCCCCAGCAGTTTTGAATACATGCCTGGAATGTGAGCAAGTGTTTAATAAAATACCCTCAAATGTAATAATATCATTACATTTCACTGGCTCTAGGATGCTCCCACAATGGTAAGATGTGCCCTGAATTCACAGATGCTAAGATGGGGGGAAGAAAGGGTACTTAGAATCAAAAACACCCTCCAAGAGTGTGGTGGTCGCTCTGTGCGAGGCAGAGGGCTAAACGTCTAAGGTACTTTCTCCTCTTGAATCCTGATAGTATTCCTAAAATGTCAGGGTCTATCTGCACGTAGATAGAGGGAAAACCTGAGGCTCAGGGAGGTTGAGGTCACTTCCTCTATGTTATAAAGTTTGTAAGAGGTGAGGCTAGGATCAAATCATGACTGTCCGCTACCAGAGCCAAAGTGCCAATGAAAAAAACAAATGTGATGTGATCGTGCTTTGCAAACTACATAGTTACAGCCCTATGTAGGGTGAAAGACAAAATAATAATAATAACAGTAACAATAATAATAATAATAATAATAATATTAATGTCTACTATGTGGGTGATTTGGTTTAATCCTGGCAACAGCTCTGTTATAATCCTTATTCTATACACAAGCAAACTGAGGCTCAGAGTGGTGAAGCAACTTACCTTAGGTCACACAGCCAGGAAATGGTGATCCTTAGGAGCTCCCGAGTGGACTTCCTCACACTTCACCTGAAATTGGGTGCAAGGAGATTAACTGGAAGGATCTTCTCAACGCAGTGCCCTCCCAGCGGCCCCCTTGCCCCACCCAGGCTCTAAGCTGTGAGTGCACTGGACTCCCACCCACTTTTCTGTGACTATTCTGTCCTCCGTCACTCTCCCTGCCTGTTGGGACTGGGGCTGGGGCGGTGGGTAGGGGGAGAGAGTGCGCCATATGCAGATTGCTCCATTAAAATTTTATGTGGATTCAAAAATTCAGTGTTGACTCCAGTGACGCAAATAGGTATGAAAATTCTGAGGAAGGCACACTCATTGTTACTGAAATCAAATGGTTGAACGGCCACTAATGAGGCAGACAAGGAGCCTTGCTCAGCCTCTGAGAGTTGGGGGAGACAAGAGGAGCAATCGCGCTACATTATTCATACCCTCTTGTTTGAGCTTCAAATCTCAAGGAGGCTCTGGAAGGGGAAGGGAGAGAGGGCAGAGGGGGCGGAGGGGGTGGCGGGAAGAAGGCTGTTGACTAATTGACAACCACTCACAAAACCCCCTCCCCAGGGCACTCCTCTTCCAGCTCATTTTCAGCTCCTGCCCGAAAGCACCTGCCTCAGTGCCCGGATGTCCCCCATGTCCCTGTGTGTGAGTCTGAGATGGCGAAGGACAGCAGGGAACTGGCTTTGGGGCCTGGCTCTGTAAGCTTGGGCTGGTACCTAAACCTCTCTGAGCCTCAGTTTCTTCCCCTACAACATGGGGCGGCCAACCGATGGCTCTTCTTACCTACTTTGAGGGGAAGGGGGATCTCTGAGGTTCAAATGCTCCATTGCAGTGTTCTCAAATGTGATGCATATAGGAATCACTCAGGGGTCTTGCTGGAATTGGCGTTCTGATCAAGCAAGTCCGGGGGTGCTGAGATTCTGCATTTCCAGCCAGCTCTCAGGCAAGGCAGTGAAGGATGGCAGACCACCCTTCAAGAAGCCAGTAAGCTGGGGCGCCTGGGTGGCTCAGTGGGTTAGGCCACTGCCTTCGGCTCAGGTCATGATCTCAGGGTCCTGGGATCGAGTCCCGCATCGGGCTCTCTGCTCGGCAGGGAGCCTGCTTCCCCCTCTCTCTCTGCCTGCCTCTCTGTCTACTTGTGATCTCTGTCTATCAAATAAATAAATAAAATCTTTAAAAAAAAAAAAAAAGAAGCCAGTAAGCCATCAAAATAGGAAAGTGCTTTGTAGGGTCGATCTGCTGGTCCAAAGTCTTTTTGTGCATTAGCATCTCTGAGGTGTTTATAAAAACCCAATGTCCATCCTCATCCCTCTAAGGCCAAGTTTAACTGGCTGTGGTTTTAAGCACCACACCCCTTGATTCTTAGATGCAACCCAGATTGTTGCCATTCTTATTACAAAGACTTTTCTACTGTTTAGCCCCCTCATATTTCCTGCCCATTTTGCAAGACCCTCTCTCCCCCAATTCCCCTACAGCATTCAATACCACCACGCATGGGTGCTTAAGGGAATGCATTTCTCCCTTTTCACCGAGCAAAACTGTTGGCAAGAATAAGCTTGAAGAACCAATCCCTCTCTCTGAAAGGGATGAGATGTTGCTCCCATGGGATTGACCTCCCTCCAGGTTCGAAGGATGCACTTCAGGCTCACTCTCCGAAGGGGTACATTAGGTTTGAATGGTGGGTCGCCTGGGCAGTTGCCCCTTCTGTTCTTTTGGAGACTACTGCCCCATCACAAAGACGACACGTACTCTAGTAGAAACAGTCCAGAGGAGCCACGGAGGAAAAGCCAGCTCACAAGGGAAGGGATTGATCTCCGCCAGTGAAACCTGTGTAGAATGTGCAATCCCACCATTGACCACACACCCGGCATAACTAATAAACAGGTTCCCGAGTACTCCCTGCATTTCGTAATTATTACTTGGCTATAAAAATCCCTTCTCCTTCCTGCCAACGTTATCTTAGTAAACGTTATGAGCGCTCACGAGGTTAATGCAGGGCTGTAAATCCGCGATGGGTCGAACAAGCGAAACTTGAAGAACTGTTCATAAATCTACAGGAATGGCTCCAGTTTGTTTATTTAATAAAATGTCATTTTCTAGAGATGCACAGGGCACTGTGGGGTTCACACCTTGGAGGGCGCTCAGGGAGGGAGCGAGGTGAGGTCTGCAGAGGACAGCAGGTGCTTGCACGTGGGTGTGTGCACGGTCAGTGTGCACGGGCAGTGCCAAAGCAGCAGTGAGGTCTCTCCTTGCACCAGCCATTCTAAAGTTCAGCTCCTGTACCACTTAAGGCAGCCTGTTCTCTCCGAATTATTTAATGGGCCTCGTCAATATTTGAAATGGTGCTTCAAAGCCCAGGGCATGTGTAATGCTGTTTGCACAACATGAGCACCTCCCCGAGACAATCTTCCGGGATTTGTTAGGGGCGTTTTGCCCACGCTGGGCTGTTAAATCAACAAGAAGTCAGTCTTCCCCACATGGTATGGAATAAAATGCTAAAAGCATGGGTATTGGAGTAAACAGACATGGGTTCGAAAAGCAGATTTGCCCCTTACCCTTGGTGTTCACCTCTCTGGTCTTGGTTTCCTTCTCTGGACTCTGGAGATTGTCACCTGTGTTTTAGGGAGAGAGATCTGAAATGCAGAGAGACAGAGTGGGCACCAAGATGGTTCTCTTTCCTCTTTCTTTCAACTGTGAGGCCACAGCTTTGTAGTAACACTGAGGAGCCTTTGTTAATTAATTTTGGCTTAAGGTCATCTACAGGGCCCTCATTCTTTTCTTTTTAATGGACTTGTCCCCAGCCTGGAAATACAGAACAGAAGGGTGGGATGAATGGAAATGGCAAAGGTGCTGCAGAACCAGGAATAGCATTCCTCCCTGCTGGGGAATAGCATCCCTGAGCCTTGGTGCTAAGTGTCAAGTCACTCACTGAAGGAAACAGACACGTGGTCTATTGGTAAGGATCGCAGAGTCTGGGGACCTGGGTCCAAGTCCTGACTCAAATGCTTAACCAGATGAATGACCTCTGTGGTCAGGTAATTTAACCTCTGGATTCCTCTGCAATGATTTTAACATCTGTCCTCTTAAGGTTCTGAGCATCATGTGAGCTACTCTGGGTAACGTGTTTGTATAGGCTTGGCATATTGTACAAGCTTAATAAATAACGGATTGATGCAGAGTAGAGGAAATGAGAGAGGCAGAAATGAGGGTGACCAGGCTATCTTGAACACTCTTAAGTCTTAAATCGGTGCCAGTCTTACAACAGAAGTGTCCCATATCCTGGGGACTCCCTTTGTCTGGGAAAAATAGACGGTTGGTTGCCCTAGCCGAAACGGATAAGTCAATGCTTGAAGCACTCTTAACTCTGGGTTTAATTTGGCCACAGCTATTGATGATTTAATAGCAGCTGGCCGATTATGGAGGCTTCATCTAAAAGACTCTAATTCCCCAAGGCTAATTGCTGAGCGTTTGATTAACCCAGTGGCTCTCATTAGAATCACCTGAGAGCTTTCCAAACATACCAATGACTGGGCCTCACCCCAGACCAGGGTGTCTCCAGCTTACAACAACTGACATATTGGGCTGGATTATTCTTTGCAGTGGGGGCTGCCGTGTGCAGTGTGGGATACTGAGCAGCTTCCCCGGCCTCCACTCTGAAGATGGTCATGGTGTTCCTCTCGTAACCACCAAAAATGGCTCCTGGGGTGACAATATCACCCCCCATTTGAAAACCTCCCTAGAACCTCCCAGTTCAAGAATCCGGGTGGGGGTAGGAACTGAGCTTTGGCATTTTGTATGAAGTCCCCTGTCCCCAGCTGACCATACCTTTCACCCACATTGTGAATGTGGGTGGATGTTGATATGTAAGGTAAACTTCCAAAGGGGCTGGAGATGACCTGGGGTTCAGCTCAAGAGAACCATGGAAAGAGGAGGAAGGCAGAGACTTTATGTGACAAGACAGGTACTGAATTCCAGCCCCCAAGCGTGCCCTCTTCCACCTGCTACACAGCGTAAATCTCGTCATTATACACAGATTCTTCTAGGAAGAAGTGTCCATTTGAGTTCTCTTTATGATACTTCTGGAAGGCAGTATATGACACTGTTTAGTAGTCACTCATGGCTTCTTCAGGGTGGAAGCTGTGCTAGTTTGCAAAACATTTTGACACTCTGAATCATTTGATTCTCACAACTCTCAGGGGGTAGTGTAGACATATTTGTACACATTACAGAAAATTACCTTCAGAGAGGTTAAACAGTTTTCTCAGAGTGGCACAGCTGGTTGGCTGCATAGCAGAAAACCAAACTCAGGAAAAGTTACTGATTTCTAGTGACTAGCTGACCCTGTCTTTGGTTCCTCCTGTCCCTCAAAGGGCCAGATGTCCTTGAATCATCCCAATGTCCCCAAGCAGAAATTGCTATAATTCTTCCTTTTGGGGAGAAGAAAACTAAGGTCTGGAGAGATAAAGCAATTTGCCCAAAGTTGTGCGTTTGGTAGTAAGTGAAGGAGTAAGGACTCCAAACCAGGCTTTGGGGATAGCATTCTACAGAGATTGCTGACTATATGAGAATAAATGAAAATTTTTATATTTATTCAAGTTTGTCAGCCCTTGAAATGACAGGCACTCCATTTTTTGGTAACATTCTCAGAATTATTTAGCTCTGAGTGGAAGTGGTCTCCAATCAGATGTGCCTACCTGGCATTCTGATTAAACATTAGAGCAATCACGTATTCCCTTCTTTTTCTTTTTTATTAACATATAATGTATTATTTGCTTTAGGGCTACAGGTCTGTGAATCATCAGTCTTACACAATTCATAGCACTCACCATAGCACATAGCCTCCCCAATGTCCATAACCCAGTCACCATATCCCTCCCCCACCCTCTACTCCCCAGAAATCCTAGTTTGTTTCCTGAAATTAAGAGTCTCTTATGGTTTATCTCCCTCCCAATCCCATCTTGTTTCATTTTTCCCCTCCCTTCCCCACACTACCCCCACCCTGCCTCTCAAATTCCTCATATCAGAGAGATCATATGATAGTTCTCTTTCCCTGATTGACTTACTTCATTTAACATAATATCCTCTAGTTCCATCCACATTGTTGCAAATTGCAAGATTTCATTTTTGATGGCTGCATAGTATTCATATATATATATATATATATATATATATATATATATAACTTCTTCTTTATCCATTCACCTGTTGATGGACATCTAGGTTCTTTCCATAGTTTGGCTATTGTGGACATTGTTACTATAAACATTTGGGTGCATGTGCCCCTTTGGATCACTACGTTTGTATCTTTAGGATAAATACCCAGTAGTGCGATTGCTGGGTCATAGGATAGCTCTATTTTCAACTTTTTGAGGAAGCTCCATATTGTTTTCCAGAGTGACTGCCCCAGTTTGCATTCCTACCAGCAGTGTAGGAGGGTTCCCTTTCTCCGCATCCTTGCCAACATCTGTCATTTCCTGACTTGTTAATTTTAGTCATTCTGACTGGTGTGAGGTGGTATCTCACTGTGATTTTAATATGCATTTCCCTGATGCTGAGTGATGTGGAGCACTTTTTCATGTGTCTTTTGACCCTTTGGATGTCTTCTTTGCTGAAATGTCTGTTCATGTCTTCTATTTCTTGATTGGATTATTTGTTCTCTGGGTATTGTGTTTGATAAGTTCTTTAGAGATTTTGGATACTAGAACTTTATTTGATACGTCATTTGCAAATATTGTCTCCCACTTTGCTGGTTGTCTTTTGAATTTGTTGACTGTTTCCTTTGCTGTGCAAAAGGTTTTGAGCTTGATGAACTCCCAATAGTTCATTTTTGCCCTTGCTTCCCTTGCCTTTGGCAATGTTTCTAGGAAGAAGTTGCTGTGGCTGAGGTCAAAGAGTTTGCTGCCTGTGTTCTCCTCAAAGATTTTGATGGATTCCTGTCTCACATTGAGGTCTTTCACCCATTTTGAGTCTATTTTTGCGTGTGGTATAAGGAAATGGTCCAGCTTCATTTTTCTGCATGTGGCTGTCCAATTTTCCCAACACCATTTGTTGAAGAGACTGTCTTTTCTCTATTGGACATTTTTTCCTGCTTTGTTGAAGATGAGTTGACCATAGAGTTGAGGGTCTATTTCTGGGCTCTCAATTCTGTTCCATTGATCTATGTGTCTGTTTTTGTGCCAGTACCATACTGTCTTGATGATTACAGCTTTGTAATAGAGCTTGAGGTCTGGAATTGTGATGCTGTCAACTTTAGTTTTCTTTTTCAACATTCCTCTGGCTATTCTGGGTCTTTTCTGGTTCCATATAAATTTGAGGATTATTTGTTCCATTTCTTTGAAAAAAAAAGATGGTATTTTGATAGGAATTGCATTAAGTGTGTAGATTGCTTTAGGTAGCATAGACACTTTTACATTATTTGTTCTTCCAGTCCATAAGCATGGAATGTTTTTCCATTTCTTTGTGTGTTCCTCAATTTCTTTCCTGAGTACTTCACAGTTTTCTGAGTACAGATTCTTTGCCTCTTTGGTTAGGTTTATTCCTAGGTATCTTATAGTTTTGGGTGCAATTGTAAATGGAATTGACTCCTTAATTTCTCTTTATTCTGTCTTGCTGTTGGTGTATAGAAATGCAACTGATTTCTGTACATTGATTTTATATCCTATCACTTTACTGAATTCCTGCGTGAGTTCTAGCAGTTTTGGAGTGGAGTTTTTTGGGTTTTCCACATAAAGTATCATATCATCTGCAAAGAGTGAGAGTTTGACTTCTTTGCCAATTCAGATGCCTTTTATTTCTTTTTGTTGTCTGATTGCTGAGGCTAGGACTTCTAGTACTATGTTGAATAGCAGTGGTAGTAGTAGACAGCCTTGCTGTATTCCTGACCTTAGGAGAAAAGCTCTTAATTTCTCTCCATTGAGAATGATATTCACTGTGCATTTTTCATAGATGGCTTTTATGATATTGAGATATAGACCCTCTATCCCTACACTGTGAAGAGTTTTGATTAAGAAAGGATTCTGTACTTTGTCAAATGCTTTCTCAGCATCTATTGACAGTATCATACAGTTCTTGTTGTTTCTTTTATTAATGTATCACATTGATTGATTTGTGGATGTTGAGCCCGTCTTACAGCCCAGGAATAAATCCCACTTGGTTGTGGTGAATAATCCTTTTAATGTACCGTTGAATCCTATTGGCTAGTATTTTGGTGAGCATTTTTGCATCCATGTTCATCAAGGATATTGGTCTATAATTCTCCTTTTTGATCGGGTCTTTGGTTTTGGGATCAAGGTCATTTTGGCCTCATAAAATGAGTTTGGAAGTTTTCCTTTCATTTCTATTTTTTGGAACAATTTCAGGAGAATAGGTATTAATTCTTCTTTAAATGTTTGGTTGAATTCCCCTGGGAAGCCATCTGGCCCTGGGCTCTTGTTTGTTGGGAGATTTTTGATGACTGCTTAAATCACCTTACTGGTTATGGGTCTGTTCAGGTTTTTTATTTCTTCCTGGTCCAGTTTTGGTAGTTTATATTTCTCTAGGAATGCATCCATTTCTTCCAGGTTGTCAAATTTGCTGGTGTATAGTTGCTCATAATATGTTTTTATAATTGTTTGTATTTCTTTGGTGTTGGTTGTGATCTCTCCTCTTTCATTCATGATTTTATTAATTTAGGTCCTTTCTCATTTCTTTTTGATAAGTCTGGACAGTAATTTATCAATCTTATTAATGCTTTCAAAGAAACATCTCCTAGTTTCGTTGATTTGTTCTACTGTTCTTTTGGTTTCTATTTCATTGATTTCTGCTCTGGTCTTTATTATTTCTCTTCTCCTGTTGTGTTTAGGCTTTCTTTGCTGTTATTTCTCCAGTTCCATTAGGTGTAGCTCCTTTGAGACCTTTCTCGTTTCTTGGAAAAGATTTGTATTGCTATATACTTCCCTCTCAAGACTGCCTTTCCTGTGTCCCAAAGATTTTGAACAGTTGTGTTTTCATTTTCATTTGTTTCCATGAATTTAAAAAAAATTCTTCTTTAATTTTCTGGTTGACACCTTCATTCTTTAGTAGGATGCTCTTTAGCCTCATGTATTTGAGTTATTTCCAACTTTCCTCTTGTGGTTGAGTTCTAGTTTCAAAGCATTCTGGTCTGACAATGTGCAGGGAATGATCCTACTCTTTTGGTACCAGTTGAGATCTGATCTGTGACCCAGAATGTGATCTATTCTGGAGAATGTTCCATGTACACTAGAGAAGAATGTGTATTCTGTTGCTTTGGGATGGAATGTTCTGAATATATCTGTGATGTCCATCTGGTCCAGTGTGTCATTTAAAGACTTTATTTTCTTGTTGATCTTTTGCTTAGATGATCTGTCCATTTCAGTGAGAGGGGTGTTAAAGTCCTTTACTATTATTGTATTATTATGATGTGTTCTTTGATTTTGCTATTAATTGGTTTATATATTGGGCTGCTCTCATGTTAGGGGCATAGATATTTAAAACTGTTAGATCTTCTTGTTGGGCAGACCCTTTAAGTATGATATAGTGTCCTTCCTCATCTCTTATTATAGTCTGGTTTAAAATCTAATTTTCTGATATGAGGATTGCCGCCCCAGCTTTCTTTTGATGTCCCTTAACATGGTAAATTGTCCCCCCCCCCAACTTTAAATGTGGAGGTGTCTTTGGGTCTAAACTGAGTTTCTTGTAGACAGCATATTGATGGGTCTTGTTTTTTCTTTTTATCCATTCTGATACCTTGTGTCTTTGATTGGGGCATTTAGCCCATTTACATTCAGGGTAACTACTGAAAGATATGAATTTAGGGCCATTGTATTGCCTGTAAGGTGACTGTTACTGTATATTGTCTCTGTTCCTCTCTGGTCTGTTACTTTTAGGCTCTCTCTTTGCTTAGAGAACCCCTTTCAGTATTGCCTGCAGGGCTGGTTTGGTGTTTGCAAATTCTTTTAGTTTTTGTTTGTCCTGGAAGCTTTTTATCTCTGTATATTTTGATCTGTTAGAAGAAAGTGTATCCCAAAATTTTAAAGAAAGAAAAACCCATATGTATACAAAAAATAAGATTTAATACAATGAAGGGATAGACTGTGACTATAAGGATGAAAATTTAAAAAGATTTTTTAAAAGGTACTGATAAGACAAAATCGTTGAAAAACATTAAAATAGGAAAGAGGAAAAACTTTAAAAAATGGAATAAGAAAAAATAAAATTTATAAAATTGAACTTTGAAAGACTAAGGAATCATGTGAAAAAAGCCATGTATTCTCTATGCTGTATTCCTGTAGCTCTGAAGTTTTGCAGTTCTCATTGACTGGTGAACTTGATCTTGGCTGGATGTTCCTGCTGATATTCTGGGGGAGGGGCTGTTGCAATGATTCTCAATTGTCTTTGCCTGAGGCAGAATTGCACCACCCTTGCCAGGGGCCAGGCTAAGTAATCTGCTTGGCTTTGCTCTCTGTAGTTTTTGTTCCCTGAACGCTTTCCATACCGCTTTGGAGGATGGGAATGAAGATGGCAGCCTCACAGTCTCCCATCCATAGGAGCCAAGAGCTCAGGGCCCCACTCTTCAGTGTGCCCTCAGAGGAAAGCAGTTAATGCTTCCCGTCTTCCTGGTCTCTGGCTGCACTCCATCCTCATGCAGCCTGTGACCGAGTGTTTCTATCTCTGGCACAGGGCCCCATTTGGAGTCTCCAAACCCAGCAGACTCCTGCAGTACACTCCTGCACCTCTTCTCCCAGAGAAGAAAGGTGAGTATCACCGGATCTGCCACTTGTGGAGTCCCTGCTTGAAGAGCAGTGGCCTGAGTGTGCCTCAGATCATGGTTTAAGCTAACCTTGAGCTGAGAGCCCACTCCTTGGCTCCATCTCTGCAGCTGGCTTCCCTGCTCTGAGACCTGGGAACTCTGCCACACTCAGGCACCCCTGGTCTTTCTGTGACCCTGTGGGTCCTGAGACCACGTTGTCCCCGCAAGGCCTCCACCCCCGCTTAGCCTCTGGAGTGATGTCCCTCAGTGGAGCAGACTTCTAAAAGTTCTGATTTTGTGCTCCGCTGCTCTACCGCTTGCCTGGAGCCAGCCCCTCCCCCTGCGGTCTGTCTTCCCATGCCTTGGATTCACTTCTCCACACGTCCTACCTTCCAGAAAGTGGTCAATTTTCTGTTCCTAGAATTGCTGCTCTTCTCTTTGATCTCCTGTTGAGTTTGTAGGTGTTCAGAATTGTTTGATAACTATCCAGCTGATCTCCTGGGACCCTACTCCTCTGCCATTTTGCTATTCCCTTCCTTTTTTTTAGATGAAATGAGATAGGACAGAGGAAAAACAGAAAATGAGGGCTGTGTGTGGGGGGGGTGGGCTGGGGTAGCACAAGGTCTTCCTTGTTAATTCATGAGAACAGCCATTTTCACTTTCTTTAAAAAAAAAAAAAGGTTTTGTCTTTAAGTGTTTAACCTGGAAGGGCTCTGCCCAACTCTGATGTGATTGGCTCTCACGTAAAGGAAGCAGTTACAGGTCTTGGAGTTGAAACAGGAAGTGACTCGGAGTGAGGTCAGCAGGTCTCAACTTTCTCAACATCAAGGTGAAGGGTAGTGACAATGTAATTGTGGAAAGTGATTACAAGGATCATAATAGTATAAATTGAGGGTGAGTTTTCTGACTGTGAGGAGAGGAAACATTTTAGGATTGGTTTCCTGAGAGAAATCCATCATTTTGATTTTAACTCTGGTGGTTAACACAACGTTCACTCTAATTTTAGAAATGTTCTGAGACAAGAATTGGTTGTCAGGCAGTAGGTAACTTACATTTTCTGAGTCTAAGAGTGGGTACTGGCTAAAAAAGTTGTATTCAGGGAAGTTCAACATCTTTAGAACCACACTAGAAATTTCTACCATAAGCACAGAAGATTCTTAACAAGAGGATCTGTGTATTAGTTGAAATATTAGAAGTGAGAGAGAAGGGAAAGATGGGATAAACAGGAACCACATCTCTCTTGTGTCATAAAGGAGGCTTGGAGAATAAGATGGAGTCCATTAGCTGGAGTCAGTGTTTTGGTCATGGTGGCCAGAATAGCACATGCAAAGCTGCTCTAATGTGGGACTAGAAGAAGGATTCTAGAGTAGGGATCAAACAGATTGGGTTCAATTTCTGGCTCTGCCTCTTCCTAATGGTTAGATGATATTGGATATGTTCTGACCCTGATCTGGGTCTCAGTTTTCCATTCTTGTGTTGGGTATTGGGGGAAGATGACCCATAAGCATGCTGTCAGCTGTGGTCCTTCTTGGGGATTCAGTGTGTGTGTGTGTGTGTGTGTGTGTGTGTGTGTGTGTGTGTGTGTATTCCATGGCTCACCCAAGGCCCTTGGAGTGGTTTTTGGTAAATGTGGAATTTTACATCATCACCTTGGGAAGAGACTTTCTCAAGCCTCAGAACTGATGGTTGTTACCCTGATGCTCTTCCTTCTTTCTCCAGGGACCATGTCCCAGATTCCTGAGCAGGGAAGCAAGGTCAAGAGAGCATTCAGAAGCTAGAGGCCAAGTCAGCTGGTCTCTGCTATGGTCAGTCCATGTTTGGGACACATCAGCTCCTCCCTGAACTCACAAAGCAGATCAATAGCTAGACATATAAATATTGGTTTCATCAGCCAAATTGATCCCCAAGGCTTCCTGGTGCTGTGGAAAGGCTTGGCTTTTGCAGCCAAACAGAGATAGGTTTAAATGGTGGCTGTGCTACTTGCTTGTGAGCAAATTGCTTAACCTCTGTAAGCCTTAGTTTACTCACCTGACAAATGGAGATTATAATAGGCAACATTAGATAACAAAAGAGCCAACTCATAAGATTATTATGAGAATCAATGTATTAATTCATGTAAAATAATATAATTGGTATGACTTACAGGAGACATGAGAGTGTGGAAGTTTTTTTTTTTTTTTTTTAAGATTTTACTTAGAGAGAGAGAGAGAGAGAGCAAGCAAGTGAGCACAGGTAGGGGGAGTGGAAGAGGGAGAGGATGAAGCAAACTCCTTGATGAACAGGGAGCCCAATGTGGGACTCCATCCCAGGAGGGAGAGATCATGACCTGGCCAAAGGCAGATGCTTAACCAGCTGGGCCACCCAGGCATCCTGGAAGTATGAGGAGTATTAACCCTACTGAGGAGAGGGGTGTGATAATCATAGAAAACTTCCCATAGGAGGTAATAGCTAAAGTGCTTTAATGGATGTAATGTTATAAAAAGCTTAGCAGAACACCTGATGTGAATTATGTGCTCAGAAAGAAAAAAGGAGAGAAGAAGAAATGGAGTTTGCTGAGGTTGGTTGGGAGTTCAGGACTCCTCCCAGCCCCCTACTGAGTCTGATCCACTTCGGTCTTGTCTTGAATCTTCTCCTCTTCCTGCTTCTATCTCCTGCCCCATCACTGCACTCATGATGGGTGATGGCCCCTTGCCCTGAATCATACTGCAGGGACAACCAGCAGGCACAGACTTGACAGGAAAGAGAGAGAAGCAAGCTGGAAAGAGAGGCTTGAAGAAGATTGATGGCGGCATTGTTGTCATGGCAACAACAGGATGGTCTCGAGACCCCACTGCCTGAAGCATTTCCTCTAGCTCTTCCTGGATTCCAGAGCCTTTGAGGGGAGGCCAGAGGCCTGGGTAGGGCCCCTAAAAACACAGATGGAGCCTTGGGGTGACAGCCAGTGAGATGGGAGACCCCAAGACCTAGGATGCTCTTCTGGCAGCACTTGCTGAAATCAATGGACGTTTAAAGAAGATATGTTCAAACCCCTAAGTTAAAAGATAGGTAAACTGAGCAGTAAGGAAGGGAGTGATCAGGACACATATTTTCTGAGCACCTACTACTTACCTGGTACTTTCAACTAGCTTCTACTTACTTGTGTCTCTTTTCCACCAGACTTTGTGATCTGGGGGAACAAGGTGGCAACTGGGATAAAGGCTCGGGATCAGATCTGTGTTCAAAGTCTTTCTTTGCCACTTACAAGGCAGGTGGGAGTGCATATTACCTTTGCCCTATAAGTCTCAGTTTCCTTATCTGCAAAACAGATAAGTTTATGGCATATAATATTATCTGCCTCATAGACTGGCTGAGATTTTTTGAATGGCATAATTGATATAAAATGCTTCATGTGGTGCTTGGTAAAGCATAAATGCTCAATAAATGTCACATGTAATAATATTACAAGGCTATTCAGAAAAAAAGAAATTTGCATTTATTGGCTAAAAACCCCCAGTATTTTTGTAGCTGCAGGAGGGTTGGTATCTAGTTTATTTCTTGAACCATCTGGTTTTGTTCCTTTGTTCGACTTACATTTATATCTATATTTTTCTGCCTCTTAGGGAGCAGTGCCCTATGGGCTAATGGGAGCACATAGGTCAGTAGTCAAGAGACATAGGTTAATAATAATAATAGTTCTCATTTATTTAGTTGTGCCAGACTCCTAGCTCAGCTTCTGACACAAATTCTTCCCAATGGCTCTTTAAGTTAGGTGCTCTTATTATCCTGTTTATGAGAGGAAACTGGGGCTCAGAGAGGTTACAAATGTTATTCAAGGTCACACTGCTGGTAAATGTCAGAGATGGGACCTCATCCGTGGAGTTTTTTACTAATGGTGGCAGGGGAAGAGTACCGATGCTGCTGACCTTGGTCCTGAAAACATTAGTGCCAGGCGGAGCAGAGCTGTTCCCTTAGAATCTGTGCTCATCAGTGCCTCCTGTTCTGCCTTCCACAGGAAACAGGCGAGCAAAGAGGCAGAGGGAAAAGGCACAGAAAGGAGAACACAGGGAGAGGGTGAGAGAGGATCAGGATCCTCTGGAAGGACAAAGCCTCTGGCAGGTCGCTAAGGAGAAACAAAGGGGAATAGATTTGATATATTTTGGATAACAAGGTTACTTTGGAAAGTGCTTTAGGGGACATTCAGTCCCCTTTCTCCTTGTCACACTAGTGGTCAGTAGCTTGTTTTCCTCACAAATGGGGTCTCTTCATCCCTATCTCACAGATATGTTTTGGAGAGTCAAAGAGAGAATAGTGAAAAACACAAGCGCGTTGCCCAGCACATATGAGCAGTAGGTACATTCCCTTTAGCCCCTTCTGATCTTACCATTAGCCTTCTGCCCGCATTTGCTCTTGCTCAGGCAGAATACCAGCCAACCAGTCCCTGTCTAGAATATCGGTTCCCTGGGAAGAATTTCTGCCGCCCAGCCACCCAAGTTCATTTGTAATTCGGGCTTTCCCTGCCATGAAGCTCCAAGCGGCTTGGAAGAGTCAGGAACCACATTTCCTTGCATTAAAAAGTGCCTCAAGTGAGGATCACGTTGCAATGGTGGCATGTAAATGCCTCTTTCAAGAGGGGAAATTGCTTTGAAGTTACTAGTTCCCTGGCTTTGATAATAATCTGCTTAATGTCTTGTGTCAAACTAATTACAGCATAATTACCTTTTTTAATAACAGGTACTTTTAATTGGTGCAGGGTTAAGCAATTCTGTTGTAAAAATCAGTTGTTTTACATTCATGGCTATAGTTTACAAAGAACTGGGACAACCTTGTAATATTAAACACTACATGAAGCTGGGAGGGGGTGTGAATGAGGATGCCTCCATGCCTCGTCTCCATGACATTGGACCTCTCTTCTTGCCTTACCTGCTCATAGACAGAACTTCTTGTGCCAAACTCTTGGAAGAGGAAAGGAAGGATGTTTAGGGTTACATGTGTTCACATATAGCAGCCGGCTTCATTTGTATCTGTACATGCACCAAAGCATGTGAAAGAAGTATTGTTATCTTCATCATATGGATGGATAAACTGAGGCTCAGAGAGGTTAAACAACTTACTTCAGGTCACAGTGTCAAATGATTGAATCAGACTTTGAACTCATGCCTCTTGCTTCCAAATCCAGAATTTTGAAAAGTGGTATAATTGAGTGGCTAAGAGCTTGGTGGTGGGTCTGGAATCCAAAATACCTAGGCTTGATCCCAGATCTGTAACATTATTGCTATGTGACTCAGGGTAATTTTATACCCTCTCTGGGCCTAAGTCTTCATCTGTAAAAGTGAGGGGTTAAGTGGTATCTCTCTCGTGGGACTAATGAAATAATGTAAACTAACATAGACTAAGTGTTTAACATAGTAGGTGTCTACATAGTGGTAATTCCTCCTATCCCTCTGAGCATTGATCCAACTCTGACTTTCTTCTCCCAGATTCTTTCCTTGTAGAACCCTGAGTACCCCATAGATGTATTTCCTCACGTCTTGGCTGAAAAAGTGCACACACTCATCTCATTACTGCGGCTTTTTGCATTTCATTAAAAAACCTGACAGGCCATTTCATAATAATTTATTAGCACAGAGTCAATTTTTATTAATTACAATCATTAATTTATCAGTGTTCCCGTCATCTGAAGTTTGGTCAAAAGTGAAAGGCGAGAAGTGCAGAGAGAAAAATGGGGGAAAGTGGGAGTTGCAGGAATCATAGGATCCAATTGGGTGGGGGTAGGGGTGAGGGTGGAGTGGAAGGGGCTGGCAGACTCAGGAGAATGGGAGACACCATCCTGAGTGTGGAGCCTGGGAGAGGGGCATTAGAGATCAGGAGTTTGACCATCGAATGATGCTTCCTTCACTAATGCAGGAACAAAGGAAGTATATATGAGTGACATGTGGCAGGGCTTCACTGACCTTAGGAACAAAATGCTCTAAGTTCTGGCTCTGTCCTCCAACTCAGCTCCTCCCCTGCTCCTGTTTGCTCACTTTGCTTGGGTTTTCATTTTTCTAGTTGTTGTCTGCCTCTCCTTCTAGGTTGTAAGCTCCTTGCGAGAAGTGACCTTGGCCATCACTTGGTCTCTAGAACCTAGGGGAGAACTCAACAAATATTTGCTTAATGGATTAACAAATGAATAATCTACCCTCCCCTGCCTGTTTTATGGAAGCCGAAACTAAAGCCCAGAGAGGACATCTGACCCACCCAAGACCACAGAGCTAATTGGTAGCTGAATCAGATCTAGAATGAAAACTGCTGGCCTTTTCATACCTTGCATCTCTCCTTTTTTTGTGTTTTGGCTTTTCTTCCAGTTCAGCCTTTGTGCTTGCTTGCTTGCTTTCTTCTTTCTTTCTTTCTTATCAGAAAAAGTAAAATGAAAAGCGAAAGTATAGATTGAGAACAAAGATGAAGCTATCCCCTCAGTGAGGGGCAGAGTTTTTTTTCTGTGTCTTAGACTTGCTTCAATGAGTCTTGTCTCTGGAGCCCACATCCGGGCTCAATGCTTATTCTTCTCTGGTCCAGGACTTCTTCAAATGGTTTTTACTGCAGGATCACTGAGGGTGGTAGGAACACTTCCAGGCTGGAGCCACCCTGGATTTGTGACCCACATTGTTAATGCTGAGACTAAAGTATGGGAAAAGCTGCTCTTGGTCCTGATTGCACTGAGTCAACTCCATGGCCAGCTGCTTTTGCATGCCAGATCTGTGTGCTGTTGGTTCTCCTAGTCTCTCGCCTTTCTGTTTGTACACTCTGGGATGGGTTCTAGTGGCAGCATCCTTCCCCAGTCCTGTGCCCCAATCCTGGTATATCAGAGTAGACAAACATCCTATTTAAGAGCTGGGGTCCTGGGACCATGCAGACTTTGGTTTGACCCAGCCTAGGGCAGGTGCTCTTGCCTTATGGTGCCTGTTATCCCATCTACAAATGGGCCTAGTAATAGTGCCCACTTCCATGAATTGTTAAGATTGAGTGTCAGTGCATATAACCCAACCTGGGGTGAAAGTTGGTGGTAGGCATTGGAAGCTTTCTTCAGGAAATGGTACGAAAACATGGTCTTGATAGACGAGAGAGAATTAGCCAGGGGCTCTGTTCGGGATGAGCGGGAGGACATTCCAGAAGAAAGTGATGCCATATACAGAGGCATGTGGATGAGAAACAGCATAGCATAGGCAGAAAACCTCAAGCTTCTTGATATGCCCTGAGTGTGAACTGCATGGCAGAGAGAACTGGGGAGAATGACAGGGACCAGAGCATATTGGACCTCTGGCAGGCCAAGCCAAGGCAACTGGCTTTTGTATGAAGGCAAGTGGAGAAACACGGGGAAAGTGTAAAGTAGGGAAGGTGGCATGAGTCTAAATTATACAATTCAAATATAAAAGGGATTTGAAGGTGAAGTGTAGAAACAGGCACTGAGGAATCTGCAACAGCTAACCTAAGTGAGAAAGGGTAATGGCTTGGTCAGATTGGGGGAGGGCTGGTAGCCACAGGGATAGGGAGGAGAAGTTGGATTCAAGAATTATTAAGAAGAAGGGTGCCTGGGTGGCTCAGTGAGTTAAAACCTCTGTCTTCGGCTCAGGTCATGATCCCAGGGTCCTGGGATCAAGCCCCACATTGGGCTCTCTGCTCTGCAGGGAGCCTGCTTCCTCCTCTCTCTCTCTCTGCCTACTTGTGATCTAATAAATAAAAATAAATAAAATCTTAAAAAAAGAAATTATTAAGAAGAAAAGTCCTTTGCTGAGGATCTTCTCTGTCTAAATCCCATTCCCAAAGGTCAAACCTAAAGCAGGGTCTCTTACATGAAGATGTTACAGGTCACCAGCCTTCCTGAGCAGGGGAGATCATCCCCTCTGATCTCTGCAGCTCTCAGTTATGGCCTCATTAGATCATGATGAGGGATCATGATGTGTCTTGGTCTTGTTCCCTTGGGGAAGAGTCTGTGCTAGCTATTCTGTTCCCCCACACTCAGCTCAGGGCTTGGCTGCAGTTTGACATGAAATGAATAAACACTGGATGGAAGAATCCAGTAAGTATTCCTGCTACTGTCTATACCCTGCTTCTTCCCGGAGCCTGAGACACAGAAAAGTTCTGAAGTATATCATGTGACACCCTTCAGAAACCTTCATGGTATTACCCTTTCTCTTGCTGGGAGAGTAAAATTGAGCCTTTTGACTCTATTGGTCTTTCTCTTCATGAGCAACTAAAACAAACAAACAAACAAAAAAACAAAACAAAACAAAAACCACCAAACCAAACCAACCAACCAACCAAACAAACAAACAAACCCCCCCCAGGAAACCTAGCTCAGTTCATCCAATTACCCTATCTGAGCCTCAATTCAGTTGTCTGAAATTGAATACTCCTCAAACCAATCTTGCCAGGTGGTTGTTTTCTGAATTCCTTTAAAATGTGAGCATTCCTCTGGATTGAAGGGGAACTCCAAATAAGCAAGCTCTCCTTTCACAAATGATTGTGGCTCTTCAGGGCTGAGCTGTGAGATCCACCAGGATTGCAGCAAGAATTATGGGGCCAAGCTATTCTTGCCCAGGAAAGAGGCTGGAGAGGTAGTGATGCAAGATTAATAGCCTTGTTATGGGGACACTTTGTTCTGACCTGAGCACAGCCATCAGGAGCTGGACTGGGGACAGGTAGCCACCTGTAGATTCAGACCCTATGGGATTTGTCATGGTATAGTGTTGTCAGCCAGGAGCGAAGTTCAGTGAAGTGGCCTTTGCAGATTCCTTTGGGACCAGAGGTGGTCCAAGAGCTTCATGAGGCTCAAGTTTCCTTGGAGTCCAGGGAAAAAAGCAGGGACTCTGAGGAGTGGAGTTGGCAAAGTCGGAACAATGGCACGTGCTTGGAAGCTGTGCACAGTGGCCAAGATCATGGGTTTGAGTTGGATTTGTTGGCTGGATTCAAATTCTGGCTCTGTGGACTTGAACTCTGGAACTTTGGGCAAGGGATTTAATCTGATTTAGCATGGGCCCAGTAGTTTGTAGGCTCTCAGATCCATAGCAATAGGCATGAAGCAACACATTCAGTGAGCCAAGGTCACACAGCAAGTTGAGAATGGTACCAATTAGAAAGGGGAACCCTCTTACACTGTTGGTGGGAATGCAAGTTGGTGCAGCCACTTTGGAGAACAGTGTGGAGATTCCTCAAGAAATTAAAAATAGGGCTTCCCTACGACCCTGCAATTGCACTACTGGGTATTTACTCCAAAGATACAGATGTAGTGAGAAGAAGGGCCATCTGTACCCCAATGTTTATAGCAGCAATGGCCACGGTCGCCAAACTGTGGAAAGAACCAAGATGCCCTTCAACGGACAAATGGATAAGGAAGAAGTGGTCAATATACACTATGGAGTATTATGCCTCCATCAGAAAGGATGAATACCCAACTTTTGTAGCAACATGGACGGGACTGGAAGAGATTATGCTGAGTGAAATAAGTCAAGCAGAGAGAGTCAACTATCATATGGTTTCACTTATTTGTGGAGCATAACAAATAGCATGGAGGACATGGGGAGATGGGGAGGAGAAGGGAGTTGAGGGAAATTGGAAGGGGAGATGAACTGTGAGAGACTATGGACTCTGAAAAACAACCTGAGGGTTTTGAAGGGGCGGGGGTGGGAGGTTGGGGGAACCAGGTGGTGGGTATTAGGGAGGGCATGTATTGCATGGAACACTGGGTGTGGTGCAAAAACAATGAATACTGTAATGCTGAAAAGAAATAAAAAAAAAAAAGAATGGTACCAATTTCTAGGTTTTCCCTAGACCATACCCATAAATTATAAGACTGTTCTGAGAGACATTTAGCTTCTTGAATAGGTGGATCCTATTTAGGTGATGATGTCAGGGTAGGAGAAGGGAGAGAGAGGAAAGAGGTAGGACCCTCAGAATATTGATGTCAGAAGCCAGGACAGACATCTTCCTTTATCAGTAGATGGGATGACAGTGTGCTTTGTGCTTTAGGACAACAGCTGAACATTCTTTTCTTGACTACCCACTCATGGCTGCTGTCTTCTAGGGGCTGGGTGTACAGCCACTCATTACATCTGTTCCCCACTTTGGAGAAGTGTTTCTGGATCTGACCTGAGAGATATAAATCTGTCCAGTTCCAAATGGTGCTGAAAGTGAGGATTAAATTATCTATGTTAAATGACATATACATGGGATACAGATATACCCAGTCTACATCTTCTCTCCATATCATCTCCCTTAGCATAGTGCCTCGAAAACTAAAAAAATACAAATCATGATTTTTGCTAGGAGGGGGCTCAGGTGCACAGAACTGAGAAGTCCCTCTCTGTAAGGACTCTTGTTTGAAATCACTCCCCTCCACCTTCCACTATGATGCTCTTCCTCTTGCCCACATGGGCACTCATTCTGGTTTTATGCCCCCCAACCCATAGTCTAGCCATTTGTATATATTTGCATCTTAGAAAAATACATGATACGTGTGCTTTTTTAAGTAACAGAAGTGGTTTGGAATTCTCTTTCTGGCTCTTACTCTTCTTGCTCAGCATTGTTTTTGAAATCTGCCCATGCTGCTGCATATAGATCTGGCTCATTTCTTCTCATGGTTGCAGAATATTTCCTACTGTTCCCACCAGGTATGGCTCATCTGGTTCTCAAGTGATGGAATGCTGCAACTTTGTCAGCATAACAAGAATGCAGTGAACATTCTTGGTGTATCTTCTTCAGGCTGTAGGGCCAACAGTGGGTTTGCTGGGCTCTTGGATATCCACACACTTGCCTCCACTGAGTCTGGCCAGACTGTTCTCAGAAGCCTGCATCATTCATGCTTTCTCCAGCCGTGTGAGAATTCCTCTTTTACCACATTTTTGACAAGACGAGATGTTATCTTTCTCCTTGACTTCCTTGCCAGTCACATGAGGATAACATACTACTTCATGGTTATCTCAATTTCCATGTCACCCATCACTGATAATTTTTAACACATCTTTATATACTTATTAGTAATTTTTTCCCCTTTTCTGTGAATTACTTATTAATATATTTTGTCCATTTCACTATTGGATTTTCTAAGGGTTATTAATATTATTATTATTTTTTTCTGATTTGTAGATTTCTGTGTTTCCAGCTAGCTATTCTTTCCAAATATCCTGTTTGGCCACTTTGGCCTTGTGCTAACTCTGTCTGTGGTGTACAAGGGACAGGAATCTTTGATTTGAAAGTAACAAATTCCTTTCTTTATCACCGTCCTAATCTTTTATACTGGGGTGTCTTCAAGAAATCCCACCCCTCCACTGAATTTCACAAAACTACTCTCTTCTGTTTTCTCTTTGCTTTCTAGTTTTTGCTTTTTATAATTAGGTATTTAAACTATCTGGATTTTATTTTTGTCTATGGTGTGAGGCAAGACTCCGTCTTGATTTTCTCTCACCGAGTGACTTAATTTTTTCAATAACATTTACTTGATAATTCATCATTTTCCCACTGTCATTCTCTCTCTCTCTCTCTCATTTATCTTTGTACTCTCCATTTTTCTTTTAAAAATATATAAAAATAAATTACACAAAATACATTTATATAAAATATGATATATGTTAATGTATAATATGTTAATATTATTGTAATAAACAATAACAAAAGCTGAGCATCTCAACAGGGTTATAGGAAATCAAGCCTGCAAAAAGACCTTAGAAATTACTTCATCTGATCACGTCGTATCACACAGGGGGCAATTAGGCTCAGAGGATGGAAGTTCTATGTTCAAGGACATAGTCAGAAATGGAATTCTTGTCTCCTGACCCCCGCCCCCACTGCATATTTGTTCCATTTCATGACACCTGAGGGTGTTTGGATGTGAGTGCCTTTTAGGGGCAAACACATTCCAAGCCTTAATGTTAGATTGAATACCAAATACCTTAACATTTGAAAAAATGACATTTATTATACCGAGTTGTAAACAGAGAAAAAATTACAATAGAACCCAGTGTAGATCTTACATAAACGGCACCCATTCGGTGTAATGACTCTGAGAATGTCAGTGCTAACAAGCACATAATTGGCACTGGGGAGATAATTTTTGCCACCTTATGCAGAGGGGAAACTGTTCTGCATAATGATTTTACCTAGGAATATTCTTTATTTAACAGGCCCATTTGCATACCCTCCCAACTTTCTCGAGTTAACACAAAATGCTCTGGAGACATTGCCAAGTCTCTTCCAGAAGATGTCTGCTTCCCCCACCCCCCTTTCCTTTCTTTCTTTCTCTCTTTTCCTTTCTCCCTCCCCCCCATCCTCCCTACCTCTCTCCTCCCTCCCTCCCCTCCATTCCCCTTCCTTCCTACCTTTCTTCCTCCCTCCCTTCCTTCCTTCCTTTTCTTTCTTTCTTTTTTTTCCTTTCTTTTTAGTTTTTCTCACCTTCCTCCAACTTTATTGAGGTATCATCAACACATAATATTGTATAAGTTGTGGTTCCTAAAATGAGCTTCCATTGCTCAAGTATGTGTTATGTACCTGGAACTGTGCTAGAGAGTATAAATGTACATTATGTACATTTATAGACAAGTATCTCAAGTTTGGACATTTCTGAAGGATGGGTTCTTTCCTGTCCTGTCCATCACCATATTTCCAGAATCTAGCATAGGATACCCATGCTCAATGTCGTTGAATGACTATGTGAGTGAATGTCATATCTATCCTATGAGGGAGTGGTTTTTGTCATTGTAAATCGAAATCACTGGTCTAAGATCAAAATGCCAGTAAATGGCCAGCTGGGATTTGAACACAGGTCAGCTTGACTCTGGGTAATACTTATTTTACAAACATGGTCCACCTTCTCTCGATGGAGCAGAGTGTGTAGTCTTGTATTATGCAGTATGCCAGCCACGAGCCACATGTGGCTCTTGAAATTTAAACTCATGAAAATTAAATAAAAGTTAAAACTCACTTCTTCAGTCTTAAGAGCCACATGTGGGCTAGTGCATTGGGCACGAAAGCACTAACACATTCTCATGACTGCAGGAAATTCTACTGAACAACAGTGCATTTATATCTACTCTTCTGAGTGTCAACATGTGTTAGGCTCTGTCTTAGATCTGTGTATATGTACTGTCAGTACGTACTAGTTCGTAAGCTCTGGGATCACACAGACCTGGATTCAAATCCTAATTCAGGATTTGACTTTAGGTGTGAGTCTTAACCTCTCAGAGTTTGGGTTTTCTGTTCCAAAAAGTAAAGATAATAATAGGCTTTAATTTATAAGGTTGTGTGAAGATTAAAGGGGAGGATGTACAGAGAACTTTTAGTCTCTGCCTGTGAAGATTAAAGATAATGATCCCCATCCTGAAGCAAGAAAGCTGGCATTCAGAGAAATGATTGGCATGGAGAAGGTTGCGGTGCCCTCATTTTAGTGCAGAGACCACAGGAAGTGACTGAAGGGTCAAGAGATGTGCCCGTGGCAATGGAGCCTTCCTAACTACCCAAAGAAGTCACTGTTCCACACAGAAATTTAAAGAACATATTTTATTAAAAAAAAAAAGCTTAGTCAAACAAAAGGTAACTTTTATTTTATATCAGGGAAAACTAGACCTGGTGAAGGGAAATGAGTGGCTCAGGACCAACTAACTGCCTGCTTAATCTAAGAAATGGTGTAAAATCTCAGATATTTTAACTCCCAGTTTAAAGCCCCATTTTTCCACATTTCAGTGCTGTCCAACAAAGAACTAGATTTGGGAAACTTTGCTTATTAATCGGGGTTCTAAATGCCAGGAATCCAAATGAAACTGCCTTCATCTAGAAAAGGAATGTATTGGTGTGTGTACATGGTAAGAGATTCGGGTACAGCTGGCTCTAGGTACCCAAGCAATATCAAGAATATCTGTATTTTTATCCCTTTGGGTCTACTTTTCTCTGAGTTGGCTCCATTCCTGGGGAAGGAATTTCTCTCTGTGGATGGCCATAACAGTTGTAACTCCATTTGACTTACTTGCACTCCCCTCCCACTTCCAAAGAGTCTCTTTCCTGAGAGATATAGTAAAAGTTACAGGACTGGCTCTCATTGGATGGCTTGGGTCATATGCCCATTCCTAAATTGGTCACTGTGACCTGGAGGAACAAGAATCACCTCTGGAATCAGGGAGGAGAATCAGTGTAACCAGAGTCCAGGGACTGAGAATGGGGGAAGGGTGGGTTCTTAAAGGAATGTAAGCACCCTGTTCCCAGAACACAGAGGAATGGATGTTGGAGGGTCAAGAATAACAAGTGTTTTCTGAACATTGTCCAGGTCACTGTTTATAGTCAACTTATTTGCACGCTTGCCCAGTAGTGTCTGATTTGCCATCATTATAATCTTTATCAACCCAAAGAATTTAAAGACTAATAAAAGGAAGTATTCAGTTCCTTTCACCTGTGATGATCAGCAAGGACCCTGGGCAGTTGGACAGTCCTGAGCCCAGAGAAGTGTGGATGTGGAGAGGGACATCATGAAAAGTGTAATTGAGGAGCACCTGGGTGGCTCAGTTGGTTGAGCATCTGACTTTTTTTTTTTTTTTTTAAGGATTTTTATTTATTTATTTGACAGAGATCACAAGTAGGCAGAGAGGCAGGCGGGGGATGGGGAGTAGGCTCCCTGCTGAGTAGAAAGCCCTATGTGGGGCTCGATCCCATGATCCTGAGATCACGACCTGAGCCAAAGGCAGAGTCTTAACCCACGGAGCCACCCAGGCACCCCTGACTTTTGGTTTGGGCTCAGGTCGTGATCTCAGGCTCATGGGATCGGAACCCCAAGTTAGGCTCTGCACTCAGTGGGGAATCTGTTGGAGATTCTCTCTCCCTGTGCTGCTCCCCTTACTCTCTATCTCTCTCAAAAGAAATAAATAAATCTTTTTGAAAAATGTCACTGACACCAGTAACAAGGAAAGCATCTCAGCTTCACCCAGGGCTCACTGGACTTATAGATGAAGCTCCCGGCTTCCCATCAGGTTGCTCAGCAGGAATCAGGAGTCCCGTCTGGGAGATATGGACCACGAAGAAATCTTCTTGGTGTTGGTAATGTGATGTGGGCTTTTAAGTATCAGTGGGACTGGCATGGACCAACTGGGGAGAAGAATGTTAACCATGAGATGTAGTGGACTGTCCAGCAATGTACAATGTGCAGAGCAGGAAAATCAGAGATTCTGGGTGTTTTCTTCTCCACTCCCCACCACTCTCTTCCTTCCATTCTTTCCTCTAGGACTCAGGCTAACCCATTTGGCACCTCTGAGCAAAGTAGTAAAAGGCTTCAGGGTAGAGCCCACTCTTGACCAGCTTCAAAATGCAGGATGCATTGGATTGTTGCCTCTATTTGGCCTGCTGGCTGAGCATCCTTGAACAAGCAATGACTTGGACAACTGTCCCCAGTAGTCTCCTCTTTCTGTCTCCCCTTTCCTTCTTTTTTTCCTTCCCTCATCTTCTACACCTCCCACTCCGATTATGCATGTCCTGCAAATCAAATCTGGCATTTTTCATCTTTGGCTGTCCACTTGTCTCTCCCCTGCAATATCGCGGACTGTGTTAGCAGTCACTGCCATGGCAGGGAAACTTTGACCTCCTTTTCCTTCCTCTGAGAGTCCCCCTTTCTGAGGCTACTTGAGCCCCCATCCCTATATTCCACCCCTGACCAAATCTACCTCCAATTCCTCCCTGGCTGAAGGGCTTTAACTCACAGGCTCAACCCCCCCACCAGCCCCCCCGACAGGCTTGATTTGGCTCCCTGCACATCTGGGTCTCCCATCTGGCCCCCACACACTGCCTGTGCGGGTTGCTTTATGGATATAATAAATATTACTTCCTTAATATGATTTCGCTTAGGTTCCCAGTGACTCACTCAAGCAAATCTTCCATTTAACACATGACTTTCTCTTCAGAGGGAGCAGAGAAAATATTGTTATTGGAAGAGGCACAGCCATGAGGGGATGGGGAGGAGTGTGTCCACCTAACCTCCAAGTTTGCTGCTGTCCACAGGCCCGGCCCTGGCAAGACTTCAGCACACCAAGACACCAGGTTCACCTGTGGGCTGGAAGATTTCAAGAAATGTTCCAGCCACAGCCAGTAGGGATAGCCACAGAAGTACTTCGAATGTCACACGCTGCCCAGTGCCACCTTGGATCTCACCTCTACCACTTGGTGTATGGACTGGGGCCAAGTCTTACGTCATTGGTCTGGATGGGGGAAAGGACCGAGGTCATCAACCCCAGTTAGTTTTTCAGAGGCACACCGACAGCCCTTACTTTCAACAGAAATTTAAAAAATTATACAGTTTGAATATAGGTTTCTCTTATCTGATGCTGAAATTGTGAATGAATGGGCCAGCCAAGTTATTAAAAAAAAAAAACAAAAAACAAAACAAAACAAACAAACAAAAAAACCAGTGTGTGTGGTTTGTTAGCGACACCTACTGGTTGAGTGGGATAGAGCAACCCAGCTCTACAGGTCTTACTACCTTGGTGAGGCAGAAAAAGTCAACACACACAATTACCAGATCCTCACATCTGTTTTAAAAGTCAGGTTTACTGAGGCAGGACATACTTGTGGTAAGTGTATCCTTTTAAAACTGTACAGTTTGCTAAGCTATAAAAAATATATACAGTAGTGTGACCACCAACATTATCAGGATACACGATATTTTCATCTCCCCTTAAAAATTCATCATATCATGTTGCCATCGATCCCTTACTCCCAGCCTCAGCTTCCAGCAAGAACTGATTAGATTTCTGTCTTCTAGTTTTGTCTTTCCCAGAATGTCATGGAATAGAATCACACAGTATGTCATTTTTTGTATCTGGCTTTTTTCTTTTTTTTTTTTTTTTTTTAAATTTTTTTATTTTTTTCAGCATAACAGTATTCATTATTTTTGCACCACACCCAGTGCTCCATGCAATCTGTGCCCTCTACAATACCCACCACCTGGTGCCCCCAACCTCCCACCCCCCACCCCTTCAAAATTCTCAGATCGTTTTTCAGAGTCCATAGTCTCTCATGGTTCACCTCCCCTTCCAATTTCCCTCAACTCCCTTCTCCTCTCCATCTCCCCTTGTCCTCCATGCTATTTGTTATGCTCCACAAATAAGTGAAACCATATGATAATTGACTCTCTCTGCTTGACTTATTTCACTCAGCATAATCTCTTCCAGTCCCGTCCATGTTGCTACAAAACTTGGGGATTCATCCTTTCTTTCTTTCTTTTTTTTTTTTTTTTTACAGCTTTATAAACATATATTTTTATCACCAGGGGTACAGGTCTGCGAATCGCCAGGTTTACACACTTCACAACACTCACCATAGCACATACCCTCCCCGATATCCATAACCCCACCCCCTCTCCCAACCCCCTCCCCCCATCAACCCTCAGTTTGTTTTGTGAGATTAAGAGTCACTTATGGTTTGTCTCCCTCCCAATCCCATCTTGTTTCATTTACTCTTCTCCTACCCCCTCGACCCCCCATGTTGCATCTCCTCTCCCTCATATCAGGGAGATCATATGATAGTTGTCTTTCTCCGATTGACTTATTTCGCTAAGCATGATACCCTCTAGTTCCATCCACGTCGTCGCAAATGGCAAGATTTCATTTCTTTTGATGGCTGCATAGTATTCCATTGTGTATATATACCACATCTTCTTTATCCATTCGTCTGTTGATGGACATCTAGGTTCTTTCCATAGTTTGGCTATTGTAGACATTGCTGCTATAAACATTCGGGTGCACGGGCCCCTTCGGATCACTACGTTTGTATCTTTAGGGTAAATACCCAGCAGTGCAATTGCTGGGTCATAGGGTAGTTCTATTTTCAACATTTTGAGGAACCTCCATGCTGTTTTCCAGAGTGGTTGCACCAGCTTGCATTCCCACCAACAGTGTAGGAGGGTTCCCCTTTCTCCGCATCCTCGCCAGCATCTGTCATTCCCTGACTTGTTAATTTTAGCCATTCTGACTGGTGTGAGGTGATATCTCATGGTGGTTTTGATTTGTATTTCCCTGATGCCGAGTGATATGGAGCACTTTTTCATGTGTCTGTTGGCCATCTGGATGTCTTCTTTGCAGAAATGTCTGTTCATGTCCTCTGCCCATTTCTTGATTGGATTATTTGTTCTTTGGGTGTTGAGTTTGCTAAGTTCTTTATAGATTTTGGACACTAGCCCTTTATCTGATATGTCATTTGCAAATATCTTCTCCCATTCTGTCAGTTGTCTTTTGTTTTTTTTAACTGTTTCCTTTGCTGTGCAAAAGCTTTTGATCTTGATAAAATCCCAAAAGTTCATTTTTGCCCTTGCTTCCCTTGCCTTTGGTGATGTTCCTAGGAAGATGTTGCTGCGGCTGACGTCGAAGAGGTTGCTGCCTGTGTTCTCCTCGAGGATTTTGATGGATTCCTTTCTCACATTGAGATCCTTCATCCATTTTGAGTCTATTTTCGTGTTTGGTGTAAGGAAATGATCCAATTTCATTTTTCTGCATGTGGCTGTCCAATTTCCCCAACACCATTTATTGAAGAGGCTGTCTTTGTTCCTTTGGACATTCTTTCCTGCTTTGTCGAAGATGAGTTGACCATAGAGTTGAGGGTCCATTTCTGGGCTCTCTATTCTGTTCCATTGATCTATGTGTCTGTTTTTGTGCCAGTACCATGCTGTCTTGATGATGACAGCTTTGTAATAGAGCTTGAAGTCTGGAATTGTGATGCCACCAACTTTGGCTTTCTTTTTCAATATTCCTTTGGCTATTCGAGGTCTTTTCTGGTTCCATATAAATTTTAGGATTATTTGTTCCATTTCTTTGAAAAAAATGGATGGTACTTTGATAGGAATTGCATTAAATGTGTAGATTGCTTTAGGTAGCATAGACATTTTCACAATATTTATTCTTCCAATCCAGGAGCATGGAACATTTTTCCATTTCTTTGTGTCTTCCTCAATTTCTTTCATGAGTACTTTATAGTTTTCTGAGTATAGATTCTTAGTCTCTTTGGTTAGGTTTATTCCTAGGTATCTTATAGTTTTGGGTGCAATTGTAAATGGGATGGACTCCTTAATTTCTCTTTATTCTGTCTTGTTGTTGGTGTAGAGAAATGCAACTGATTTCTGTGCATTGATTTTATATCCTGACACTTGACTGAATTCCTGTACAAGTTCTAGCAGTTTTGGAGTGGAGTCTTTTGGGTTTTCCACATAGAGTATCATATCATCTGCGAAGAGTGATAGTTTGACTTCTTCTTTGCCGATTTGGATGCCTTTAATTTCCTTTTGTTGTCTGATTGCTGAGGCTAGGACTTCTAGTACTATGTTGAATAGCAGTGGTGATAACGGACATCCCTGCCGTGTTCCTGACCTTAGCGGAAAAGCTTTCAATTTTTCTCCATTGAGAATGATATTTGCGGTGGGTTTTTCATAGATGGCTTTGATAATATTGAGGTATGTGCCGTCTATCCCTACACTTTGAAGAGTTTTGATCAGGAAGGGATGCTGTACTTTGTCAAATGCTTTTTCAGCATCTATGGAGAGTATCATATGGTTCTTGTTCTTTCTTTTATTAATGTGTTGTATCACAATGTATCACATTGATTTGCGGATGTTGAACCAGCCTTGCAGCCCTGGAATAAATCCCACTTGGTTGTGGTGAATAATCCTTTTAACGTACTGTTGAATCCTATTGGCTAGTATTTTGGCGAGAATTTTTGCATCTGTGTTCATCAAGGATATTGGTCTGTAGTTCTCTTTTTTGTTGGGATCCTTGTCTGGTTTTGGGATCAAGGTGATGCTGGCCTCATAAAATGAGTTTGGAAGTTTTCCTTCTATTGCTATTTTTTGGAACAGTTTCAGGAGAATAGGAATTAGTTCTTCTTTAAATGTTTGGTAGAATTCCCCCGGGAAGCCGTCTGGCCCTGGGCTTTTGTTTGTTTGGAGATTTTTGATGACTGTTTCAATCTCCTTACTGGTTATGGGTCTGTTCAGGCTTTCTATTTCTTCCTGGTTCAGTTGTGGTAGTTTATATGTCTCTAGGAATGCATCCATTTCTTCCAGATTGTCAAATTTGTTGGCGTAGAGTTGCTCATAGTATGTTCTTATAATTGTCTGTATTTCTTTGGTGTTCGTTGTGATCTCTCCTCTTTCATTCATGATTTTATTTATTTGGGTCCTCTCTTTTCTTTTTGATAAGTCTGGCCAGGGGTTTATCAATCTTATTAATTCTTTCAAAGAACCAGCTCCTAGTTTCGTTGATTTGTTCTATTGTTTTTTTGGTTTCTATTTCATTGATTTCTGCTCTGATCTTTATGATTTCTCTTCTCCTGCTGGGTTTAGGGCTTCTTTCTTGTTCTTTCTCCAGCTCCTTTAGGTGTAGGGTTAGGTTGTGTACCTAAGACCTTTCTTGTTTCTTGAGAAAGGCTTGTACCGCTATATATTTTCCTCTCAGGACTGCCTTTGTTGTGTCCCACAGATTCTGAACTGTTGTGTTTTCATTATCATTTGTTTCCATAAATTTTTTCAATTCTTCTTTGATTTCCTGGTTGACCCATTCATTCTTTAGAAGGATGCTGTTTAGTCTCCATGTATTTGGGTTCTTTCCAAATTTCCTCTTGTTATTGAGTTCTAGCCTCAGAGCATTGTGGTCTGAAAATATGCAGGGAATGATCCCAATCTTTTGATACCGGTTGAGACTTGATTTAGGACCAAGAATGTGATCTATTCTGGAGAATGTTCCATGTGCACTAGAGAAGAATGTGTATTCTGTTGCTTTGGGATGAAATGTTCTGAATATATCTGTGATGTCCATCTGGTCCAGTGTGTCATTTAAGGCCTTGATTTCCTTGTTGATCTTTTGCTTGGATGATCTGTCCATTTCAGTGAGGGGAGTGTTAAAATCCCCTACTATTATTGTATTCTTGTCGATGTGTTTCTTTGATTTTGTTATTAATTGGTTTATATAGTTGGCTGCTCCCACGTTAGGGGCATAGATATTTAAAATTGTTAGATCTTCTTGTTGGACAGTTCCTTTGAGTATGATATAGTGTCCTTCCTCATCTCTTATTATAATCTTTGGCTTAAAATCTAATTGATCTGCTATAAGGATTGCCACTCCTGCTTTCTTCTGATGTCCATTAGCATGGTAAATTCTTTTCCACCCCCTCACTTTAAACCTGGAGGTGTCTTCAGGTGTAAGATGAGTTTCTTGTAGGCAACATATAGATGGTTTTTGTTTTTTTATCCATTCTGATACCCTGTGTCTTTTGATTGGGGCATTTAGCCCATTAACATTCAGGGTAAGTATTGATAGATATGAATTTAGTGCCATTGTATTGCCTGTAAGGTGACTGTTATTGTATATTGTCTCTGTTTCTTTCTGATCTACTACTTTGAGGGTCTCTCTTTGCTTAGAGGACCCCTTTCAATATTTCCTGTAGAGCTGGTTTGGTATTTGCAAATTCTTTCAGTTTTTGTTTGTCCTGGAAGCTTTTAATCTCTCCGTCTATTTTCAATGATAGCCTAGCTGGATATAGTATTCTTGGCTGCATGTTTTTCATTAGTACTTGAAAATCATGCCAGCTCTTCTGGCCGCCAGGTCTCTGGGATAAGTCTGCTGCAATCTAATATTTTACCATTGTACGTTACAGACTTCTTTTCCCGGGCTGCTTCAGGATCTTTTCTTTGTCACTAAGACTTGTCAATTTTACTATTAGGTGAGGGGTGTAGACCTATTCTTATTGATTTTGAGGGGGTTCTCTGAACCTCCTGGATTTGATGCTTGTTCCCTTTGCCATATGGGGAAATTCTCTCCAATAATTCTCTCCAATCTACCTTCTGCTCCCCTCTCTGTTTCTCTCTTCGGGAATCCAAATTATTCTAATGTTGTTCGTCTATGGTGTCATTATCTCTCGCATTCTCCCCTCGTGGTCCAGTAGCTGTTTGTCCCTCTTTTGCTCAGCTTCTTTATTCTCTGTCATTTGGTCTTCTATATCGCTAATTCTTTCTTCTGCCTCATTTATCCTAGCAGTGAGAGCCTCCATTTTTGATTGCACCTCATTAATAGCTTTTTTGATTTCAACTTGGTTAGATTTTAGTTCTTTTATTTCTCCAGAAAGGGCTTTTATATCTCCCGAGAGGGTTGCTTTAATATCTTCCATGCCTTTTTCAAGCCTGGCTAGAACCTTGAGAATCATCATTCTGAACTCTATATCTGACATATTACCAATGTCTGTATTGATTAGGTCCCTAGCCTTTGGTATTGCCTCTTGTTCTTTTTTTTGTTGTGAATTTTTCCGCCTTGTCATTTTGTCCAGATAAGAGTTTATGAAGGAGCAAGTAAAATACTAAAAGGGTGGCAACAACCCCAGGAAAATATGCTTTAGCCAAATCAGAAGAGATCCTGAATTGTGAGGGGGGAGAAAGGGGATAAAAAGGGGTTCAGAAAGAAAGAAAAAAAAAACTATTAAAAAAAAGAAAGCCGATAAAGAAAAAATATAAAAAGAGGAAAAAATATATATATATTAGATAAACTATTTAAAAAACGTTAAAAAAAGAAAACAGTAAAAGTTAAAAAAAATTTAGCAGACGAAGAGAAAAAGAAAAAAAAATTGAAAAAGAAAAAAAATTAAATTAACTGCAAGGCTAAAAAATCATGGGGAGAAAGCCATGAGTTCCGTGCTTTGCTTTCTTCTCCTCTGGAATTCCGCCGTTCTCCTTGGTAGGTGAACTTGGTCCTGGCTGGGTTTCCCGTTGATCTTCTGGGGGAGGGGCCCGTTGTAGTGATTCTCAAGAGTCTTTGCCCCAGGCGGAGTTGCACCGCCCTTACCCGGGGCCGCGCTGAGTCATCCGCTCGGATTCGCTTTCGGGAGCTTTTGTTCCCTGAGCGCTTTCCGTAGAGTCCGGAGGACGGGAATAAAGATGGCGGCCTCCCGGTCTCCGGCCCGGAGGAGCCGAGAGCCCGGGGCCCCACTCCTCAGTGCGCCCTCAGAGAACAGCGCCAAATGACTCCCGTCACCCTGGCCTCCGGCCACGTTCCGAGCTGACCGAGCCTGCGACCGGTTCAAGGCAACCCCGAGCTGAGAGTCACTCCTCGGCTCTGTCTCTGCAGCCGGCTTCCCCGTTCTAATACCGGTAAGCTCTGCGACACTGAGACACCCCCGATCCTTCTGCGACCCTGCGGGACCTGAGGCCGCGCTTACCCCGCCTGGGCTTCACCCCAGTTAAGCCTCTGGAGCGATGTCCCTCAGCGGAACAGACTTTTAAAAGTCCTGATTTTGCTCCGTTGCTCCGCCGCTCGCCGGGAGCCGGCCCCTCCCCCCGCGGTCTATCTTCTCGTCGCTTTGGATTCACTTCTCCGCCAGTCCTACCTTGCAGAAAGTGGTTGATTTTCTGTTTCTGGAATTGCTGTTCTTCTTCTCTTCAATCTCCCGTTGGATTTGTAGGTGTTTGCAATCTTTAGATAAGCTATTTAGCTGATCTCCCGCTACCCGAAGTAGTCTCAGCCTGCTACTTCTCCGCCATCTTGACTCCTCCCCTATCTGGCTTTTTTCATTTTGCATAATGTGTTACTTCTACATGGTTGAAATGTGTCAGTGGGTCACATTTTTTTTTTTTAAATTGTGCAGCAGTTTTCCATTTTATGGATACATCATAGTTTGTGTATCCATTCTCCTGTTGATATCACACTTTACTTTTGCAGTAATCTATTATCACCATTTTAAGGAGAAAGAAGTTGAAGCTCAAAGAAGTGAGGACAGTGAAGGAAACCCAGTGTTACTCAGTTAAAAAGGAGCTATTGGAGACCTGATCCCAAGTTCTGGGAGTGGTTATAATGTTCACATTTCTGTCCCTCCTAGTCTGCTGAATGACTTCACATCAAGAATATGTGACTTCCAGGCACCTGGATGGCTCAGTGGGTTAAAGCCTCTGACCTCAGCTCAGGTCATGATCCCAGGACCCTGGGATCGAGCCCCACATCAGGGTCTCTGCTCAACGGGAGGCCTGCTTCCCCTCTCTCTCTGTGTACCTCTCTGCCTACTTGTGATCTCTCTCTCTCTCTCTCTCTGTCAAATTAAAAAAAAAAACTTGAAAAAATATGTGACTTCTATAAAGCTTCATTTCCTCCTCCTCCTCCTCCTCCTCTCAGTAGATGCTTGGTAACTAAGTAGGGAAGGACCACCAAGATTGGGAAGGATCTACCTTCAGTTGGCTGAGGGCTGTGCTGGAGGGAGTGAACTAGCTAACATTTCAGCAACAATATATGAATGCTTTGCAGAAGGGGAGCTGGTTGCAAGATTCACACCTTGGAGTAGGAGGTCAAGTTACATAGACTCTAATGTCCTTTCTTTCTTGAATTTCGTAGTAGAGGAGTACTCAGGGTTGAAGGGGCGGGGGAGGGGGTCCGGAGAAAAACCTGAGTACAGATTCTATTCTATGTAACATCATTAATTCTTTTCCCTGATCTTCAGTTTTCCCATCTGCACAATGGACATATTCGCTCTCCTTCATTTGAGGTGACATGCAAAGGCACTAGCACAGCACAGAGTATATGGACAATTTCTGTCCCCTGTTTTCCCCACTGAACTGTATTAAGGATAGAAAAATTCTTTCCACCTCACTTTCTTTGCCTGAGTGCCTTTTTCCTCTATGGTGCGGGACACATGCTCTCAGTTTTCTAGGAATTTGGAGGGTGTTGGGAATCTTTTCACAGACTCTGCCTTTCTCCCGCACGGATGTCTACCTGGCAGATGAACAACAGATCAGTGCTGTGTTCATTAATTCTTCCAAGGCATTCACATTGGCTTGGGGACATATTTCAGGACCAGAGAATGGCTCTATTCCTGTCTTATCACAACCACCTGGGCTTCCCAGTGTAGTGTGTACCCACCTAACCCCTCTTTCCAGGCCCCACACTCCTCCCCACATCCCCTGTTGCACTGGCTGTCAGGTGCCATTCATCTTGCCCACAGAAAGTTCTGTTAGTTCAGGACCAGCTGATCAGAGAAGCTGCATTCTGTCTTGCCTGTCTTCTGCTTTCCTCCTAAGCCTTGTGGCAGGCTGGAGCTGCCCTCGTTTCTGGCCACTATGCCCCCTCTAGACTGTTGTACCATAAGGACATATGAAGAAAATGAAAGGAGGGCTCAGAGGAAGAGAAGAGGGAGGAAGCTAGTTCCAGTCTCATAGAAATCTTGAAAGAGACCAACTCTGGCCTTTGCCAGAAGTCCCTGGAAGTGGGATGGTGGGCTGGACTCTAGCTGGTGTGGATCTACAAGGGGAACAGAAGACTGATCATGGCCTGCCTTGGGGTGGATAGTGATGCCTCTGGAGCTGCCTCGACCTTTGGTTTCTTCACCTGTCTAAGCAGACATTCATCCCAGACCCTGGCATCCCAGGCTCACTGTGAGGATCCGATGAGGGACTGAACAGCCTTATAAAAGAGTAGCCTCACCGAACCATGTAGAATATGGAATCCAAAGGCTCCAGGTCATGTCCTGAAGACATCGTGAGGGTCTCCATTTGCCCATCTGGACATTACTGCCTCCACAGACATCTGTTGGCGAGTCAGTAGGCCACAGAATTTTTTGTTTGGCCAGTGTTCTTGTGACACAGAGTCCAGTGAGGTGAGAGGGAAGCTGAGGCTTCAGGAGATGTTGGTTCTGTCTCAGATCGGGTCTGGACTCCACGTACAACCTCATGAAAGCCATTCCCTTGTAAGAACCCTCCCTGGATCCCCACTGGGCCCAGAAGGAAATCCAAAGCCCTTGCCTGGCCTCTGACAGCCCTCTAGCCTAATCTGTTCCCCTACCAGGGCAGTCATGAAGCACTATGTCCATTTCCCTTCTGCTCCTCCCTCATCAATTTTGTTCCCACCTCACACCTCTGCCCTTGCAGCTCTCCTTCTTGGAATGTCCTTCCCCAAGTCTTCAAGAGCTCCCTCTTACACTTCCTACAGGTGCTGTTTCAGTGTCCCCATGTCACTGTCTTTGACCCCTCCACTAAAGAGGCACATTTCCCGATCTTAAGCTTTCTGGCTTGTTGGTTTCCTTGTTTACCTCTATTTTGCCATGAAGTCAAGGACCATGCCTGCCTCCTGCCTGGCTGTGCCCCCCAGGCCTTAGAAGAATTGTCACTTGATTAGCTATGTGGTACTCTAATTAATTAACAAGGTTCTCCCTCCTCTTGGCCTCTGGGGTCCCCTTCTGCAAAATCAGGAAGGGAGACTCTACTCCTTGGGAGGGGTCCCCGCACTCTCTCCCCCATCACTCTGAATGGAGGGGGTGTAGTAGGCAGTGATGGGCTTTGGGTGGCCCAGAGCCTCCTGACGAATGAGGCTGAATCGGGCAATGCAGCCCGTTATTGATCTGAGCAGGTTGTCAGTGAAGGGGAAGTTGTAATTGTTGCTGTAGTTTCATTGTACCACCAGCCCCGAAGGGAAATTAAACTTTGCAGCTAATGGGGCTATATGATCCTTCAACCTTTGATGTATTGAATCCAGCGTGGTCCCTGGAATACTGAGTGGCTGCTCAGAGCATCATTTTTAAGCAGAAAGCAGCCTCAAAGCTGGCATTCTTTTTCAGCCTGGGGAGGAGGTGGAGCTGGAAGATTCTTGCATTCTTACATTCCGTCAGTTTCCCTAAGAGGCTTAGAAAATCTCTAAGAATCAAATAGGGAGGCTTTTGAGCAGAAAGGAACCTCAGGGCGTAAACATCCACCCCCAGCCCCACCTCCTCTCATTCATCCTCCACACAGAAGCCAGACAAGCTCCTACAGCCTGATCTGACTCTGTCATATCCCTGTTTCAGAACCACCAGTGCAACCCCATTGCCTAGAACTCCATTCCTCAAAGTGGACCAGAAGCTTCAACTGCCCCTGTGAGCTGGTTGGAAATGCAGCCTGTGGTGCCCCCACTCCAGATCTGCTGACTCAGGAGTCTGAGCCACAGACAAGTTTGGGAAGCACTGGACTGCAGGATGGATTCTAAGCTAATGTTCATGACATGTAAGCAATTTTGATCTGCAGAGGTAATGGACTATTAAGAGATCAGGGCAGGCTTTGGGTTAAACCCAGACTTGGCCTCTTACCAGCTGGGTGGCTCTGTGCAGTTTCCTTCCCTGTCTTGAACTTGACAGGACTATTGTGAAAATTAAATAAATTTTACATGCAAAGTGCTTGGAAGAGCATGATATATAGTAAACAAATAGAGAGTCCTTTCAGCTCCTACCATAAGCCTGTGTATAGACCCCTCATTCATACTAAAGTGTAAATGACTGATACAACCAATTAATAGTCAACATACTGATGATTCTTATACAGGACCATCTTTTAGAGAACGAAATGAAACTCAGAGACATGAAACAAATGGTAGGAAAGGAGTGGAGAGGAGATTTGATCACAAGATTGCCTGCCTCTAGAATCTAGGTGCTCAACTAGTGCATGCTTGACTTGATTTTCAACCAAATTCCCGAGAGGTAGATGTACAGATAGCAAAACAGAGGCCCAGAGGGAGGAAGCGGCATCTAAGATTCCCAGCTTATGGATGGTAGGGCTGGGAAATACTAACTTAGGGTTATCCATCCAACCTGAATTTACTGAACATATATGCTCCTTCAGGCACCATTCTAGGCTCTAGCCTAGCCTACAGTGGCCAAGACAGGCTCATTTCCAGACTACAAGGGCTGTGGGTGGAGACCAAGTCTCCTTCCTACACATTGCAAGGGTGTTGGATTCACTTCCAGATGTGCCAGTGACTTAGAGAATTCTCCCCCTCATCCCATCCCTCCCACCTGCTTTATCCACCCCCCACCCCCGCCCCTTGCCCCTCCACATGCCCGGTCCTAACACACTACATCTCCTGGGCTTGCGTCCAAGCTGAGTAGAAGATGGGATATATTTTATCCCGACACCATTTCTCATCCTGTCATGGACTTACAGGAAATTACCATTCCTCCCCAGCCAGCTTTCTTCCCTTGTCATGTCTCTTGGGAGAGGGACTGTAGATGGGTTCTCCTGAGATTCCAGTGATGGGATGGGGGAGCTGATTTCTCTGGGGTTGATGGCTGCTGAGGTGTAAGGTCCTGGGAATGGGGATGCAGGCAAGATTAAGACAGAAATCAGGCTAGTTGGAAATTCACACAGCACTGGGCCAGGAGGCAAGATCACTGGCTTTGCATTCTTGCTCTGCTATGCTATTTTTAATGATCTTGGGCAAGTCATGGAATCTCTTTGGGCCTTTGAATCCTCACCTATGAGATGATGATCACCTAAAAAAGCACAATGCATAAAGATAACTCCAAGGTCCCCATTTGCAACCATTTCATATGATTAGATATGTAAACCTCTTTCATAAACACGTGCTTTGCAAATGATGCATGCTCCAGAAGGTCAGATGAGGAAGCGAGCATGGTGGGCTGCGAGGATTAGGGAAGTCTCCAGGAGGAGAGGGGACCTGAGCCTCTCCCACCCTACCCCTTCAGATTCCATTTGAGGACTTACAACATGCCTGGCATTGTGCGCTGGCTGTCCTACATTCTGTCACATCCATTCCAGAGAGGCATCTCAGTGCCCTGGGTGTAGGGACAGTTCCAGGTAAAACTCTAGCCTGGCCATTGATGAGAAGGTAGCCTTCTGATGGGTCAAGGTCCCTCCACCTGTCAGTCTCCTCACCCCAAGAAACAATAGTATTTGTTTTTCATTGCTGCTGTGACAAAGGACCACAAACCCAATGGCTTAAAGCAACATGTGTTTATTGTCTTACAATTATGGAGGTCAGAAGTCTAAAAACAAGGTGTCAGCAGGGCTATGATCCTTCTGATGGCTGTGGAAGATATCTCATTTCTTGCCTTTTTCAGCTTCTAGAGGCCACCTGGGGTCCTCATCTCTGGGCTCTTACCTTTGGTGAGTTCACCCTCTGCCATTCTTGTCACATCTTCCACCACTCACTCTGAGCCTCTTGCCTCCCTCTTAGAAAGATCCTTGTGGTTACAGGATAATCTCCCCATCTCAAGATCCTTAACTTACACATGTCTGCAAAGTCTCCCATTGACATGTAGGGTACAATAGTCTCAGGTTTTGAGGTTTAGGATATGGGCATCTTGAGAGAGTCATCATTTGGTTCCTATACCAACCTTCGCTGGTGGTACTTTTCATCTTTTGGAAACAGGGCCTGAGAGAGGGAAATGACTCTGCCACAAAAAGGTCAGCCATAATAAGTGACCAGAATGGGGTTTGCAGCTGGGATTGTTCCTGTTCCTGGTACCCAGAGATGCCTCCCTAGGGAGGGTTTGATGGTGTAGTGAGATAGGGAGGAGAGAACATTGTAGATAAAGGCTGGATGGAGGATTCAGTCAGGGAAACCATTTCTACCCCTTGCATCATGAGGAACATCTTTTCAGTGCATAGCACAGCACTTGGTACATAGGTACATAGTAGCTGCTCAATAAACATCTGATGAATGAATTAGCTTGCATGAAGCATTTGACCAAAAGAAAGCAGTGACAAAATGGAGACCATAACCACAGTGTTGGACTGTGAAGGATCTTAAATGTCAGAATAAGGAGGTTCAAATTTGCTGTGAAGACAGCTGTGGACTACTGGCAATAGGAGATATGCATGTGGCATTTCAGAGATGTGAGTCTGGTATTGTTATGCAAGGAGACCAGAAGAGAAAGAGACTGAGGTCAGGAGAAAGGCTTAGTGGGCTGCTGGAGCAATCCAGTGTACTGGCAAAGCCTGGAAACTCTTGAAATAGCCAAGAAAATAAAAGCAAGGAGAGAGGAGGTAGTAGGAGATCTGCAAATGCATTGGAAAAAAAGAGAATTAATTTGATCACTGATTGGAAAAATCATAGTTATAAAGGATTGAATGCCTACTATGTTGTTATAAACTGGGCTAGGTACTTTTTCATACATAATCTTATCGACAGTCATAAAATCTTATTTTAAAATACCCGCTTTATGGATGACACCTCAGGAGCTCTGAGAGGGAGGCAAGGCGCCAATGTGGGTGCAGCTAGGATTGTGCAGTGCCAGTGCCAGTATTTGAATGCTTGTCCTTCTACAGATAAAGTGGCTTGTACCTCTGTGGCATTGTGTGATTGGGCGGTATACTGAGGGTGACAGGTGAAGATATGAAATGGGCAGTTAGTCCAGTCGGGGCACATGGAAGATCTATGTGAGTCTGGACATGATGGGAGCTGGGTGGATCTTCTGTGGAGTAGAGATGGGTGGGATGTTTGATATGACCTCACTGGGTTTGAGGGGCCCAGGAAGGTCCAGTGGAGCTGATCAGCCCAAGTGGGGAATTTCAGTCTGGAATTTGGGAGGAAGCTGTAGATGGAGAGAGAGAATCTGGGAGTTCTGGCAGACACAGTGGTGTCCTCTCCATATCCCTGGGGCTTTACCTTTGCTAGAGCTGGCTGGGCTGCATTCCAACAGCCTAAGGGCAATGCTGTTGGCTGGTACGTGCTCAGCTGGCATGCATACAGGCTGGAAGTGCCTGAGAATTAGCACTCTCCAGGAACAGCCTTCAACTAATGATTGGAGGGAGCTGGTGATAAGTGGCCCTTGCTTCCTTGCTCCCCAAGAAGCATGTTCCAAACTGATTCCCAGCATTCTTCAGTGGATAAGCTCTATGGCCCACAGTGGTATCTTACTTGATTTTGTACTTTTGATGGCATGTCTCCCTTCCCTCTGTCACTTCTGCATGTGCCTCCCACTGTTTCTTGGAACTACTGAATAAACTACTTATACTCAAAACTTCAGCTCAGAATCTCTGCTTATGGGGGAACTCAAACCAAATAGGAGTCCTCCTTCCCCCTTCCCCCTCTGCCCTGAGCCAGCCCCTGAAGCCTAGGGGCTAGAGGCAAGAGAGAAGCAAGTTGGAGACCAGAACCAAATCTTGGGGATATGGGCACATTCAACACATGGAACTGGGAAAGAAGCTTAGAGGTAGAAAGAAAAGAGGAAAGGACAGGATTCTGGGAGTGAAGACAGAGAGAGACTTAGTCATTGGTCAGTAGAGGCAAAGTTACCCTAGAGGCTAAGGATGAAAACTGGAACCTTCTTACATGTAGAAAGTTTATCAGTAATGATTATTTGCAAAACAGTTGCGGTATAATGAGATCAGAACTAGATTTTGAAGAACTAGAACTAGAAGTTGAAGGAGGTAGAAAAAATATAAGTGAATATAATTATTTCCTAATAAGTATTTGCTAAGCACATTTTATGTGTGGTGCACTTTTCCATTCTTATCACTGAGTCTTCAGGGTATTCCTAAAAATTAGGAATGACACCTATTTTATGGATGAGGAAAATGGAGCTTATGGTGGTTAGAGTGACAAGCAAAATCATTAGCCAAGGAAGGATGAGACATATGATAGAGATGGAGGAAAAATTGAGGTATAAACTTACTGTTTATTGAATGTCTATCTTCTTTGTACTATCCTTGAAAATTACTAGCTATGTAACCTTGTGCTTATTATTTAACTTCTGTGTTCCTATATCTGAAAAATGGGGGCATTTACCATATAACCACATGAGACTTAACACTTAATAAGTTAGTAACACTTAATAAGTTAGTAATTATTAAGTAACACTTAATAAGTTAAGTAATAACACTTAATAAGTTAGTAATTTCTATTTTTATTATTAGTATTAATAGTGTTATTACCAGAGCTGCTGTGACCTATATATACTTTGTTGTTAATTTTTATAGCAGCTAAACTTATGCATCATCTCCATTTTACAGATGAGATAAATGAACTTTGGAACATTGCCCAAGATCATGGGAGTAGACAGGATGGAGCATGTATTTCTCTGCCTGATTCCAAAGCCAATTGTCTTCTGTTGTATCAGGACGGGGCAGAGATTTTCCAAGTCAAAGTGTCTTATTATAGTTTAAAAGGAGAGGAGAGGGAAAAAAACTGAAGACAGAAGTGAGTAAGTGAAGAGTAGGTATGTGTACTATTGTAGGTTGGAGAGTGTGACTGGAAGGCAGATTTACAGATTTATCCTGGACCTTATAGACAAGAAAGAAGGAGGGAGAAGATGAATTTGGCATTTTTGCAACAGTGCATTGTAGATGAGAATTTTCCTGTTCAGAGTTTTTTGTAGTCCTGAAAAAAATTAAGTATTGTGTTTTTGGACTGTGAAGGCAGCAGGAAGAGAGGCTGGTTAAGGAGCAGTGAAATCTGACCTGGTCATTATGCATATTATGGCCAATAATAAGGGGGGGGAAATCACGCAGGATCCCACAAGGACCAGGGGAATGACTCAACCCTCCTTTAGGATAGGTTAGCTGGGTCCTGCTCCTTGTTCGGATAAGTTCCTAACGAGGAAGTCACGCCAAGAATCAGCCCTTGGCGGGCAGCCACCAAGACGCTGTCCGTGGTGCTGAAGCCTTTGGGTTGGAACTCCACACATTGTGGAAGGGAGCCTCACTCTGACTCTGGCTCATGGCTTCTACCTCTGAGAAATCCTCCTGATTTCTTGTCTCTGTACAACCTGCATGTTATTACACACGTCGTATATGTTCCAGAATAACCTTTAATCAACTAACATCTAACAACCTTGAAGCTTATCTATTCTCATCCACCAATCATTCCCATTCATTAGGTTTGCTTGGAGAATGAGTGGGCAGTTTGAATCCCAGACTTGGTTCCCAACTTTTTTATTCCAAACTCCACAGGTATGCTCTATCAGCACCTGTGTGAAAGACACCAAACCATATTTAAAGAGGGGTGTATTCTGCACAGACGAGAGGCATAGTGTTGCTGAAAGATCTGAATTGAATCATGGATTCAGTATTGGCCAGATGTGTGTCTTGCACAAATTTTTAAATCTCTCTGAGTTTCAGTCTCCTCATCTGTACAATGGGGGAAGGTCATTGAGGAGGTAAGAAGATAGCTGAGTACATCCTCCTAGGATGCACTCATCCTCCAGGGCTCCATAAATGAGGAAAACTAATGTTAATAACAAGGGATCTTTCAAGCCAAGCATTTCCTTATCCCATTTTCCCCTTCAAACAGTGAATAATTTGTAGCTATGGGCAAATCAGTTAGCTTCCCAGTACCCCTATTCCCTCTTCCACCTTGGAGGTGATGGTGGTAGTTTTGGTGGAGAAAGTTTCTCTCACGACTTTAGAATTGTGTGGAAGATTAAGTTTGTTGAAAAAAAAATGGAGGAAGATGTAAAGTGTAAAGTGCTGTGTTTCACTTGTCATGTTTCATTCTTCATGGGGCAGCAAAGATTTATTTTCTTCATGAACACTGCCCATCAACTTCTGGCAAGCCATTAGTGCAAACTTCAACCCCCAATAAACCCTGTCTCTGTGCTCACTGTACATCTGTTTTTATGCCTATTTCCCCCCTCTGGTAGTAATTCATGTTGCCACTGTCTGTCTCCCTAAAAACAAGACCATGTAATTCTTGAGGGTGAGATCCATACCTTAGCTATATCCAGATTCTCAAGATACATGTTCGCTCTGTATTTATTTAGCCATGTAGTATTTATTTACTTATATTTAAATAAATGTTTAGTCAAATAAACCTGGATTTGATTGCAATCAAATAAATATGGCAGATTGAACATTGAGTGGGCAGTCAGGCTGATTTGGATTGATGTACTTCAATTCTGCTTTCACCTTGCTGGCATGGTTCTGGGAAGCCCTCTTTCTGTCTCTGAAGGCTCAGTTCTGCTTTCTGAAAGATGACAGGATTGTATTTGATGAATTTTAAGGGGACTTCCAGCTTTTTAAATCCAGCACACATTCAATAGGTATTTATTAAGCACCTATTGTGTGCTAAGCAGTGGGAAGCCTGATAAAGAACAGAACATGCTCTAGACCCCAGAAAGTCCTTATTCCAGTGATGGCAGGGAGGAAAATTATCAGACAAGTACAATACTGCATGGATGTGGAAAGTTCTAGGACTATAACTGGTGTTAGCACAAGTGTCTATTTCTGCCCGGAAGACAGGTATTCAACGTAGCCTAGGGAGGTGAAGGATGGGAAGGCTTCCTAGAGGAGGAGCTCTCCAAGATGATGACAAAGGAATAAGAGTTATTTACAATGGATATTTAGAAGAAAGTTTGAGGATCAGTTCTAAGTGGCAAAAGAAGCGCTTGCAGATGCCTGAGTATAAAGAAGCCCGGGTATATTCGTGAGGCCCCTAGCTGAAGCATGGAGTGTGTGTGCAAGGGGAGAGTGTAGGTGGCAAAAGCCATGCCAAAGATGTAAGCAGTGGCCAGAGGTCTACATGAAAGCGTTTGACAGTTAACCTGAGGGAACACAGAAGGGTTTCAATCAAGAGGATGCCTGCATTCTCAGGTTGCATTGTAGAAAGCACTCCAGTTGCAGGGTGGGTATTGATGGGTGTTGGATGGGAGTGAGGCCAGGCTTGGGGACCAGTAGGGTCAATGTAGTAAGAATCTGGGTGCCAGGAGCTGGAAGCTGGGACTGGGATATTGGGGGCAGGTTGGAGCAAGGTGAATAAAATTGAGAGACATTTACAAAGTCCTATGTACTGACTGAGTAGAAAAAGAATCAGGTTCTCCATAAGTGACTCTTAATTCACAAAACAAACTGAGGGTTGATGGGGGGAGGGGGTTGGGAGAGGGGGGTGGGGTTATGGATATTGGGGAGGGTATGTGCTATGGTGAGTGCTGTGAAGTGTGTAAACCTGGCGATTCACAGACCTGTACCCCTGGGATAAAAATATATGTTTATAAAGCTGTAAAAAAAAAAAAAAGAAAAAGAATAAAGAAAGGATGAATACCCAAGTTTTGTAGCAACATGGACGGGACTGGAAGAGATGATGCTGAGTGAAATAAGTCAAGCAGAGAGAGTCAATTATCATATGGTTTCACTTATTTGTGGAGCATAACAAATAGCATGGAGGACAAGGGGAGATGGAGAGGAGAAGGGAGTTGAGGGAAATTGGAAGGGGAGGTGAACCATGAGAAACTATGGACTCTGAAAAACGATCTGAGAATTTTGAAGGGGTGGGGGGTGGGAGGTTGGGGGCACCAGGTGGTGGGTATGGTAGAGGGCACGGATTGCATGGAGCACTGGGTGTGGTGCAAAAATAATGAATACTGTTATGCTGAAAAAATAAAAAATTAATTAAAAAAAAAGAAAAAGAATCAGGTTCTCTAGATTGGGAAAGTAGATGTCTGGAGGGCTGCTTATTGAGCAGAGAGCATGGGAATGGAAACACACGGGGCTGGGCGTGTGTGTGATGCTTTCCATGTTGGGCATTTTGACTTTGAGGGGCCATGGGGAATTCAAATGAAGATACTGAAGTCCAGGGCTCAGGAAACTGGTTTTGATGAAGGTTAAAGATACAGTTAAGATACAAATGTCCTCTCCTTCTATTGTCTACCCCAAAGGATCTTTTCCTTCACTGAACTCTTTGAGCTTGTTGGTGCCACACAATTAGGCACTTAATTATTTTCTAATTGATATGTGCCTTGGGCTGTTACACCCAATAAATTTGCAAGCTCCTTGAGGGCAGAGGGCTCCTTATAATGCCCTCCGAAGCCTCTCCCTGGGCACCAAAGGAAATTTATGAGATATTTGAATGGGGGGAGTCAATCATCTATGGCCACTCAGGACCTCAGTGTCCCCATCTGTAGGATGGGAATCGCCAGGCTTTCCTTCAATCCTTCTGTGATCCCTTAAGATTCCAGCTTTGCTCATTCCTCAAAATGGTGGAGAGGGAGCAAGGGGATGAGACAGGAAGCAGCTCATTGGACCTTTCAATGCAGCCCCCTGGCCTGGTCCAATGTCAGGATGTCTAGGCAGGAAATAGAAATAACATTAAAAAAAAAATAAGAGGAGAGAAGCAAATTGTTTCTCTCCACTAGTAGCAGGCGCTCAGCAAAACAAACAAGCCTAACGGAATGCTTTGGCGATTATACAGACAAACAAATCACTTTCCCAAAGTGCTTCTTGGGGGAATTACGGCTCCTGGAAATGAAACACAAACAGATTATTAAAAAAGAGCTCCCCGTTGGGAGAGAAACAGTATTTACAAGAGAAGATGTGCCTAGCCGGACCTCTAATTGCCGTTCATTATCTCATATTGATTTAATTAGCTGTTGCACTCAGGTCTGAATTGCTTGCCGCCCGCAGCGGGGGACCAGCAGAGAGAGGGGGTTCGGACTGACCGAGCAGGCTCCCGCCACCTCTCCCCTCCTCCCCCCTTCCCCCTGGAACATGGGGGTCAGCGCGAGGGGTGGCACAGCAATGGCAGAGTGGCCTCCCGGCGGCTGGAGGCGGCCAGCCATGTCCGAGGCCTTGCAGGCTGCTCTGTCTCTCGTGCACCTCAACTGGGGTGGTTGCAAGGAGCTAATTAGCTGCAATAATTAGAGAGAGCATCTTCATAATGTGGAATTAGAGTGGCTTGGAGAAAGCACGGGGAGATATATGGTCCAGGTTGGCGGTGGGAATTGGGGAGAGAAACAGGCAGGGGGAAGATGAGGCAGCCTCCCACGAGGTCCTCTGGCCCCTGTGGGGTGACTTTTCTACCCCCTTTTCTAGGGTCGCCACTCCCATGTCAGGCTTTTCAGCCATTCCTGGCCTCTCCACCCCTCTGCGACCCAGAGACTCCAACGGAGCAGAGATTTCCAGATGAAGAAGGAAGGTTATTAGCATTTCTCTCTAGTGGGCATCTGGGACCAATTGTTTTGAAGATTTGGGGTTTATAATTGCAAGTGATTAATGGAAGAGTTGGCAATCAGGTTTAAAAGGTTGCTAATTGCTCTTTTAACATAATTGTGTCCGAGTGAGAGCAATGTGTGTGCACGGGCTTGGCATGCAGAATGCACGGTGTTGGGCATTTAATGGTTGTCAGTGCCTTTCCTCCCTCTGTCAGTCCATTCAATCGAATCTTGACCAAGAGTCCATGAAGCTCCTGGCCCTGTGTGGGGTGCTGGGACAGAGCTGCAAGAGACAGAGCCCATTCCCTCGAGTGGCTTATTGTCTGGCCGGCTGGGGGACACAGAGTTCTCTCCTCTGGTCTGTTCATGCCCAAGCAACTGAAGCAACCCATGCTTGTTAGATGTTTCCTAGGAGCTCACCCTATTGCCCAGAAAAAGGAGGAGGGGGTAACAGACTCACTGGGAAGTGCTAAGTAGGACAACTGTACAGGAGTCCAGCACAGGCAAGAACCAGAAGGAAGGCAAAATCAGTCTTGGACAGGCTGAAGAAAAATATTCCAAACCAACGATTTAAGTTCCTGGATTGCTAAGGGAAATCCTCAAACCTCCTCACTTAAAGCCTATATTTACACACAATTTTAACAAGCTTGGTAATCTCATTTTCCTTATTATAACAGGTAAAAAGGAGTGATGGATGTGTCTAGATAGATTGATCAATTGATTGACCACAACTTATAAAGTAAGCCCCATCTGCCAGAAATTGAGGCATATGGAAGTCGGGGTTTACTCATGGGTACATAATCTATAAATTAGGTTCCAGTTTCCAATTCTTATATTCTTTGCATCAGGCTCATGGTAGGTCCTCACATTTCAGATATTAGGATCCTCTAGAGTTCACCCGTATCAAGCAGTAGCAAACAGGTTTGTTTCGCTTACAATTTTGCATTTCTTAGTAATGACTGCTTGGAATGTTGCATTCAGAAAGCATTCTAATGTGTATCTGGTCCCAGTGGGGGAAAAAAACCCCCAGTAATCAGTTAGTAATGTCTGCTCTGTCTCAGGGAGGGGGTGCAGTGGTAGGGATCCCACAGATCGGCCATTCTTGCTAAAATGTCATCTTACCATTCAGATATGAAGCCAGAGTCTCAAAGATGGGAATCACTTGAGTAAGAATTTATTCACTCACACCCCCAGGTCCAGTCCTGCAAGGAAGAGAGGAACTATGGCTTGGGCTCTCGAGGGGCTTATAAGTTGTTGGGAAGGGCAGCTATAGATAAATAGTATGTACAGAGAAAGAGTTCAGAGAAATGGTGCAGGCAGGATATCACAGAGGAGGACTCAACGATTTGAGCATCTAAAAAGGCTGAGAGGAGATAGGTTATGTGGGGACCTAGTAAGGGCAAAGACAGAGTCAGAGAGGGCATGCGTACATGACATACAGACATGAGAGTTCGGGGTGAGACTTGGTTGGAGTAGATGCAGAGTTAGGAATGGGGGTGCAGAGATAAAACTAAGTGTCCCATAAAGAGAGGGCATCTTTCATCACTTCCAGTCCCATCGTAATGATCAAGGTATCTTGTACACAGTAGGTGCTCCATAGGTGTCAGGTCTGTCTCCAGTTCTCCCTTTAATGTCATTAATTCACTCAGCAAGCTTCAGTGGGTGCTTTGCATGTTCCAGATCCAGGATTGAGTCCTGGGGTCATGCTGAAAAATGAAAAAGATGTGACTTACCATCCGGCAGGAGAAGCCCTGCAGCCAGAGAAAGAGCTCTGGGCTGGGCATCACCAGACTTGGGCTCTGGGTTGGTGGAGCCACAGATTTGCATTGTTATTCTGAGAAAATCACTGGCCATGTCTGAGCTTCTTTCCTCCTCTGTCAGCGGACTTTCCATCACACTTGGAGCCAACACATTCAAAGGCTCACCCCGGTGTTCCTGTACAACAAGGACCTGCCCATCATTCCCTCTTCATCTCCCATGACTACCAACCCTGATCACTCAGCTCCAGGCTTCCTTTCACTCCCCTAACCTTCAAGCTCATTCCCATCTTCACTGGTGCCTCTTCTACCTTCCAGCTGGCTGACTCTTTCTCATCCTTTGGGTTTCACTATGAGGGCCACCTCTCAAGAAGCCTTCCCTGACTACCCTGTCAGGAGCTCTCTGTCACAGCCCACTTTGCTCTACGCTGGACTTACTACACTTTGCAAAGTGTCTGTTTCCTAGTTGGTTACCTCTTTTTTCTCTGTCATCCCTTGCTAGTCTGAGGGCAGGGATCCTGTCTGCCTTTTCCCCATTTTGTTCCCATTGCTTAGCCTGGCACCTGGCTCATAGTTATAAATATGTGTAAAATGCATAAATAAAGAAGTGTGGCTCTGATGGGTTAAGCTGCCAGAGAGCTGATGTGGCTGGACCTTCCCAGAATCAGTGGTATAGAAATCTTCACTGGGGATTCTGGGAAATGTGGATTGGTGTTCTCACATTCACCAGCTGTGTGACCTTGAGTTGATTCCTTCACCTCTCTGGTCCTCAGTGTCTTTCATCTGTAAAGGCAATAATTCATTGTACCTACTGCAGAGCATTGCCTTTGTGATGAAATGAGACAAAAGAGCCTGAAACTCCAAGTCTGATGCTCAGAGCTACCCAGTGTCAGGCTATTTTTGCTTGCTGTGCTCAGTGTTTCCAAATAGCGGAATAGGTTTTGTTGGGTGGTGCAGGAGTGGGCATGGTGGAAGGTCAAAGAACTTCAACTATTGGACTGGGGGCAGGAGGTCAGAGCAGTCAGGTGCCACCCTGCCCTAAGCATCAGCCTCTCGCTGGTTCTGGGCTATAAAGAAGTGAGCCCCATGGAGCTTTGATTTAATTAGTTCCATGATATTGCCCTATCGATCACTCATTTCAAGTCTGCCAACTGGGGGATGAGTGGTTTGCCCATCATGCTCTGACTTATGGGAAGGAAGAACAGGTATCGACTTGTTTATTCAAGCCCAGCTGGGGAGTCCCCTAAAGCACCCCCACACCATCCTCCTTGCACACATACCGGAGTTGGATAAATCTCTCTCTTCTCTGTGCTCATCAGCAAGCCCTTTTTCCTTCTCCCACGGCTTCCAATGTCCTCCCCACCTCCTCATCACATCTTCTCTGTTTGAATTAGCTTTAATATCTTTTTGATGGAAAAAGTGTTTGCTTTATCTCCAGTGCTACCTGTCCTAATTGTTTCCTGTATCTTGGGTAATACCTCATTAATTGGTGATACGTCCTCCTTCCACCTCTTCAGAGTGGCCTCTATTTTTTGTGTGTGTGTGTCCTACTGCTGCTGATGCTGGATTTGGGGCTGGGGGACCCTGTCAACTTGAAGTTTACATGGGACTCTTCCTGTTCTTGTCCTTCCTGCTTATCTGTTTCTCTTCATCCCTTCCCTTCCATTTTCTTTTCCTGGTCTTCCCTCCCCTCCGCCTTACTTCCCACCCCTCCCCTCCATCCTTTCCCTTCCCTCCTCTCTTTTTCCTCCCCCTCCCTCTTTTCATCCTTTCCCTTCCTTCCTCTCCTCCTTCCCTCCATCCCTCCCACCCTCCCTCCATTTCCTTTCCTCCCTCCCTCCACCCTCCATTTCCCTCACTCAGCCTTTCCTCTCTTCCTGGAAACAGAGTTCAGATGAGGTCAAGCATGAGAGCCTGACAGGAAAAGGGAATGTGCCACTCCAACCCAGAGGGGCAGCTGGGATCTAGGTGCTCTGCGACTGTCTCCACCACGGGCCATGTGTGATTTCTGGTTCCCTTCTCATTCTCTCCACAGCAGCCAGAGATGGGTGCTTTCCCATACATGTGACACTCAATGTAAGCCCAGGGATCCTTGGTTGGGGACAGGAAGAGAGGGGCTTGGGGTCTCATCAGTTGGGAAATGCTGCACAGTATGTAAAGGACTCTTGGGAAAAAAAAATCACAGAACACACTGGGAAAGTAAAGGCTCTGGAAAGGTCTACGGGAATGAAACCTATTGGATTTTGTTTCATCCAAAGATTTCTGACCTTATTCACTTTGTCAAGTGCTAGGAGGATCTAACTGGCTTGGGAAGTATGAGCCTCGTGGACTGTAACAATCAAATCCTTACGGTGTTCTGCCTTCTCAGAGGCACTGGCTTCCTGAGGAGGAACAAATGACTCTCCATCTGCACCCAGAAGAGGTGAGTTTGAGACTCTGCCAGAAAATTAGGACAGTCACCTTTTCAGAGCTTGTCTCTGGTTGTGTGGCCCCAAAGGGCAGGCAGTCAGGGGGAGGAGACACTTGGCAGTCAGATACAAGTTCAAATCCCAGCTCTGCCCCTTGATGGCTGAGCCTTCCTGGGCTAGTTGCTAAAACTCTCCTGTCTCAGTTTTTCTCACCTGTTAAATAGGATCATGACACCTCTACCATGAATACCACTGGATCACACGAGAGACCATCAACATAATGTTCATAGAATGTGGACCTTCAAGGTGTTCAGTACATTTGGGGTAAGTGCATGTTGTGTGTGTGTGTAGCCAAATTCCACATAACATAAGGTTAATCATTTTAAGGTTTGCCGTTCAGTATTAGCACATTCATGATGCTGCGTAGCTGCTGCATCTAGCCCCAAGACATTGTCATCACCCCAAAAGGAAATCACGTACCATTAAGCTGTCTTTCTCTACTATCCCCTCCCCAGCCCCTCTCGACCAACACTCTGCCTTCTGTCCCCATGGATTTCCCTCTTCTGGATGTTTCATATAAGTGGGATCATACAGGAGGAGACCTTTTGTGTCTGGCTTCTGTCACGGAGTCTGTTTTCGAGATTCATCCATAGCGTGGCATGTATCAGTGCTGCACTCCTTTCATGGCAGAATCTTGTTCTAGCCTCTATTTTGTTTAATCTCTTAATCACTTGGCCAATTTTTTTTTGGAATTCCTTCACTCCTCTTGGTAAAATGTCATGATCTACTCAAATGGACATGTAGGAACTGCACTGTGGTTAGAACTAAAAGTTAATAAGAGACAGTTGGCTGTGGTTGATAGAGCTCGGGACTGGAAGTCAGGAGGCCTGGGCCCTGCTTTTGACTTTGCTGTGTGACTTTGGAAATCCTCCTTCCCCTCTCTGGGTCAGTCTTCTCACCTATAAAACAGGGCTGGTCAAGATGATTTCCTGCTCCAATGTCCTCCACGTCTAGACATCTCTGGGCTTTCTAATGGGGTCACCCCATCTGCAGAAAACTTACCTTAGGAGTACTGGAAGCTTGGTTTGTCAGATTCCCCATTTAAATATCTGACCCTGGGTGATGCAGGTGGAAGGACCTCAGTGTTTCCATCTGTAAAGCCAGGAGGAAAAGTGTTGAATTAGGCTTCAGTTTTATGCTCCTGTGAATCCCACGCTAAGTGTAATGGAGCAGCATTTCTGTAGCTTTCCCTGACCGGCGTGATGATGGGGCTGGGATTAGTCACACTTGATTTGAAAAACCAATGCTCATGAATCGAATCCATTTGCCAGTAGCCTGGTCCACTGTTCTCCAGGAAAATGGTCCCACTGAATTTCATAGTGATACCCGTGAGCTCCCAGGATTTGAATTTTCTCTGTGGTAGCTCTTTGGCAAGACATATTTTGACAAACATTAAAAATGCCTGAGTTTATTTCTACTGAAGTGGAGCAATTGGTGAATAGAAACTAATTAGAAATTAATGAGCACTCTAACATACGGGCCCCACTCCTGACATGAGGACTCTGGTCATGAGCTCTCCCTTGCAAACCGTTGTGGAGAGAAGTGGCATTCATAAGAATCCACTGTACCCCCTCCCTGAGTTCAGGGATCTGGACTTAGGGATAGAGACCCCCCAGCTGGGCCTTAGAGGAAGGGTTTACTGGCCAGCTGTTATCTGTGGACACACAGGAAACCCACACCTCCTGGGTGCTACACAGCCAATAGCTGCCTCCTTGGGAAAGTTATAGAAAGTAGCACTAGGGATTAGACTATATACTCTAGGAGGAAAAGAACCATGTCCTATCACTAATTTTGCCCACTGTTTTTTCTCTGGTGCTAGTGAGGGGTTTCACCTATAGCAGGTGCTCGATAAATATTTGTAATTTGTCCTAGAGCTATGAAGTTGAAATGTGATAAATGTGAACCTAGGCATACTTAGACCAGGATGTCTGGGCTTCCCACCTGGTACAAGCTTCCTTATCTAGCATGGATCACATAGTGTTGTCATGGTCCTCTACTAGAGCATGGGATGTGTAAGGAGGAGTCCTTTCTTCATCTTCATATCTCCAGTTTCCAGCACAATACAGGATCTATCTATAGTAGGTGCTCAATAAATGATCATCATGGTAAGTTGGATGAGATCTTGGTGAGCTAGGACAATCTTTCTGTGGCAGGAGGAACTAGAGTTTTAGACAGAGTTAGAACCATTGTATATACCAGGTCTCAGCCCAGAGACTGACATACAATCAGAGCTTAATATTGGTGGGCTAAACAGAAATGTACACTTCAACCTTGTTCAATCCAAGAGAAGGAACCACACTGCAGGAGAGACATTGAAAAATGTCACCATGAGATACATTGCTTGAGAGGCAGTCATAGTGAGGGCATGCTCTCATTACCCCAGAGGGGTTCTGTTGGATTGGGTTGCTAGGAAACAGATCCTGAGATGGAAAGTTGCACGTAGAAGAATTATAGGGGCATGATCTTAAAAGGTACATCTAGAAGGAAGGAAGGGAGGAAGGAAGGGAGGGAGGGAGGAATGGAGGAAATATTGGTAAAGATAAGACCTTGATCCATGATGCAATTTCTACTAAGGCCTCCCTCAGCTGATCATACAGAAAGCTCTGCAGCCAAAATAAATCTTCAGACTTGCCCCAAATTGAACTATGGGGCTGGGCCTTTGTGTGCCCCGATAGCCAGTCATGGTCATATAGGCCAGAGGTGTGACTTTGGTCAAGGTTGGTCCCAATGATGGAGGCACCTCAGTGAGGGATGCAGCCATGAGCCATCAGCAGCCAGAGGTTGGCGGGTGCATCAGTCCTGAAGAGTGTGTTTCTGCAAGTGTCTCACCCCAATAATTCCAGGGATGGTGACTTGCTGTGTTCCCCGGCTTCTAAGTGACAGACCTGGGATGCAAACCCTGGTTTCTGTAGCCTGGGTATTCTTCTACTCCATCACTGGACTCATCCTGTGATAACCATACCAAGCAAACCTGTCCCTGTCTCCCTTGAGGAGGTTAAAGGGGAGTGGAATGACAGGCAGGTGTCTGCTCTGGGAAGTGACCATTAGCAACTAAGGGACAAAGGCAAGTAAATGCTAACTTGTGATCAGAGTAAATGGGATGATCTCAGTTTCATAAACTAGAACTCAGACTTCCAAGCTTGCTATCTCAGAGCTTTCTCTATTATGTCATACCTTATAAAAAGGGGAGGAGAACTGATCATACATCTACTGTGTGCCAGACACACTGTAAAAGGTGTAACTGCCTTCTTCTTCTTCCTCCTCCCTTTCCTGTGCTTCCATCTTCTCTTCTTCCTCCTTTTCTCCTCCTTCCTCCTCTTCTTCTCCTTCCTCCTCTTCCTCTTCCTTCTTCTTCTCTTCTTGCTTTTCCTTTTCCTGTCCCCTGCTCCTCCTTCTTTGGTATGACTTTTCTCTTGTAATATCTTCATAACCCTGGGAGGTAGCAATTATATATGCCCAATTTACAGAGGGAGACACTGAGGCTCTGAAAGTTGAGTGGTTTGTCCAAGGTTACACCTGTGGTGAGTAGAGAATGAGGAAGGAAGGCCACAAAGCTATTTCCTTACCCAAAGTTTCAAAATTAAGAGTCAGGCCTTGGAGTTTTAAGTTAAATTGCCAATATGCTACAAAGTACTGTGGATTCTTAGCTATCCATGACTCAGCCCTGGGGGAAGCCATAAAAAAATCCCATGATTAGCAGCCAAGAATACTATATCCAGCTAGGCTATTATTGAAAATAGAAGGAGAGATAAAAAGCTTCCAGGACAAACAAAAATTGAAAGAATTTGCAAACACCAAACCAGCTCTACAGGAAATATTGAGAGGGGTCATTTAAGCAAAGAGAGAGCCTAAAAGTAGTAGATCAGAAAGGAACAGAGACAATATACAGTAACAGTCACCTTACAGGCAATACAATGGCACTAAATTCATATCTCTCAATAGTTACCCTGAATGTTAATGGGCTAACTGCCCCAATCAAAAGACACAGGGTATCAGAATGGATAAAAAAACAAAATCCATCAATATGTTGCCTACAAGAAACTCATTTTAGACCCGAAGACACCTCCAGATTTAAAGTGAGGGGGTGGAAAACAATTTACCATGCTAATGGACATCAGAAGAAAGTTGGGGTGGCAATCCTTATATCAGATCAATTAGATTTTAAGCCAAAGACTATAATAAGAGATGAGGAAGGACACTATATCATACTCAAAGGGTCTGTCCAACAAGAATATCTAACAATTTTAAATATCTATGCCCCTAACGTGGGAGCAGCCAACTATATAAACCAATTAATAACAAAATCAAAGAAACATATCGACAATAATACAATAATAGTAGGGGACTTTAACACTCCCCTCACTGAAATGGACAGATCATCCAAGCAAAAGATCAACAAGGAAATAAAGGCCTTAAATGACACACTGGACCAGATGGACATCACAGATATATTCAGAACATTTCATCCCAAAGCAACAGAATACACATTCTTCTCTAGTGCACATGGAACATTCTTCAGAATAGATCAAATCCTGGGTCATAAATCAGGTCTCAACCAGTATCAAAAGATTGGGATCATTCCCTGCATATTTTCAGACCACAATGCTCTGAGGCTAGAACTCAATTACAAGAGGAAATTTGGAAAGAACACAAATACATGGAGACTAAACAGCATCCTTCTAAAAAATGAATGGGTCAACCAAGAAATTAATGAAGAATTGAAAAAATTCATGGAAACAAATGATAATGAAAACACAACAGTTCAAAATCTGTGGGACACAGCAAAGGCAGTCCTGAGAGGAAAATATATAGTGGTACAAGCCTTTCTCAAGAAACAAGAAAGGTCTCAGGTACACAACCTAATCCTGCACCTAAAGGAGCTGGAGAAAGAACAAGAAAGAAAGCCTAAACCCAGCAGGAGAAGATAAATCATAAAGATCAGAGCAGAAATCAATGAAATAGAAACCAAAAAAACAATAGAAAAATCAATGAAACTAGGAGCTGGTTCTTTGAAAGAATTAATAAGATTGATAAACCCCTGGCCAGACTTATCAAAAAGAAAAGAGAAAGGACCCAAATAAATAAAATCATGAATGAAAGAGGAGAGATCACAACGAACACCAAAGAAATACAAACAATTATAAGAACATACTATGAGCAACTCTATGGAAACAAATTTGACAATCTGGAAGAAATGGATGCATTCCTAGAGACATATAAACTACCACAACTGAACCAGGAAGAAATAGAAAACCTGAACAGACCCATAACCAGTAAGGAGATTGAAACAGTCATCAAAAATCTCCAAACAAGCAAAAGCCCAGGGCCAGATGGCTTCCCAGGGGAATTCTACCAAACATTTAAAGAAGAACTAATTCCTATTCTCCTGAAACCGTTCCAAAAAATAGAAATGGAAGGAAAACTTCCAAACGCATTTTATAAGGCCAGCATCACCTTGATCCCCAAACCAGGCAAGGATTCCATCAAAAAAGAGAATTACAGACCAGTATCCTTATGAACACAGATGTAAAATTCTCACCAAAATACTAGCCAATAGGATTCAACAGTACATTAAAAGGATTATTCACCACGACCAAGTGGGATTTATTCCAGGGCTGCAAGGTTGTTTCAACATCCGCAAATCAATCAATGTGATACAACACATTAATAAAAGAAAGAACAAGAACCATATGATACTCTCAACAGATGCTGAAAAAGCATTTGACAAAGTACAACATCCCTTCCTGATCAAAACTCTTCAAAGTGTAGGGAGAGAGGGCATATACATGAATATTATCAAAGCCATCTATGAAAAACCCACCGCAAATATCATTCTCAATGGAGAAAAACTGAAACCTTTTCCGCTAAGGTCAAGAACACGGCAGGGATGTCCACTATCACCACTGCTATTCAACATAGTACTAGAAGTCCTAGCCTCAGCAATCAGAAAACAAAAAGAAATTAAAGGCATCCAAATAAGCAAAGAAGAAGTCAAACTATCACTCTTCACAGATGATATGATACTATATGTGGAAAACCCAAAAGACTCCACTCCAAAACTGCTAGAACTTGTACAGGAATTTAGTAAAGTGTCCGGATATAAAATCAATGCACAGAAATCAGTTGCATTTCTCTACACAAACAACAAGAGAGAAGAAAGAGAAATTAGGGAGTCAATCCCATTTACAATTGCACCCAAAACCATAAGATACCTAGGAATAAACCTAACTAAAGAGGCTAAGAATCTATACTCAGAAAACTATAAAGTACTCATGAAAGAAATTGAGGAAGACACAAAGAAATGGAAAAATGTTCCATGATCCTGGATTGGAAGAACAAATATTGTGAAAATGTCTATGCTACCTAAAGCAATCTACACATTTAATGCAATCCCTATCAAAATCCCACCCATTTTTTCAAAGAAATGGAACAAATAATCCTAAAATTTATATGGAACCAGAAAAGACCTCAAATAGCCAAAGGAATATTGAAAAAGAAAGCCAAAGTTGGTGGCATCACAATTCCGGACTTCAAGCTCTATTACAAAGCTGTCATCATCAAGACAGCATGGTACTGGCACAGAAACAGACACATAGATCAATGGAACAGAATTGAGAGCCCAGAAATAGACCCTCAACTCTATGGTCAACTAATCTTCGACAAAGCAGGAAAGAATGTCCAATGGAAAAAAGACAACCTCTTCAATAAATGGTGTTGGGAAAATTGGACAGCCACATGCAGAAAAATGAAATTGGACCATTTCCTTACACCACACATGAAAATAGACTCAAAATGGATGAAGGACCTCAATGTGAGAAAGGAATCCATCAAAATCCTTGAGGAGAACACAGGCAGCAACCTCTTTGACCTCAGCCACAGCAACTTCTTCCTAGGAACATTGCCAAAGGCAAGGGAAGCAAGGGCAAAAATGAACTATTGGGACTTCATCAAGATCAAAAGCTTTTGCACAGCAAAGGAAACAGTTAACAAAACCAAAAGACAACTGACAGAATGGGAGAAGATATTTGCAAACGACATATCAGATAAAGGGCTAGTATCCAAAATCTATAAAGAGCTTAGCAAACTCAACACCCAAAGAACAAATACTCCAATTAAGAAATGGGCAGAGGGGGGCACCTGGGTGGCTCAGTGGGTTAAGCCGCTGCCTTCGGCTCAGGTCATGATCCCAGGTCCTGGGTTCGAGCCCCACATCGGGCTTTCTGCTCAGCAGGGAACCTGCTTCCTCCTCTCTCTCTGCCTGCCTCTCTGCCTACTTGTGATTTCTCTCTGTCAAATAAATAAATTAAAAAAAAAATCTTAAAAAAAAAAAAAGAAATGGGCAGAGGACACGAACAGACATTTTTGCAAAGAAGACATCCAGATGGCCAATAGACACATGAAAAAGTGCTCCACATCACTCAGCATCAGGGAAATACAAATCAAAACCACAATGAGATACCACCTCACACTAGTCAGAATGGCTAAAATCAACAAGCCAGGAAATGACAGATGCTGGTGAGGATGCGGAGAAAGGGGAACCCTCCTACACTGTTGGTGGGAATGCAAGCTGGTGCAACCACTCTGGAGAACAGCATGGAGGTTCCTCAAAATGTTGAAAATAGAACTACCCTATGACCCAGCAATTGCACTACTGGATATTTATCCTAAAGATACAAACGTAGTGATCCAAGGGGGCACGTGCACCCGAATGTTTATAGCAGCAATGTCCACAATAGCCAAACTATGGAAAGAACCTAGATGTCCATCAACAGATGAATGGATAAAGAAGAAGTGGTGTATATATATACAATGGAATACTATGCAGCCATCAAAAGAAATGAAATCTTTCCATTGGTGATGACATGGATGGAACTAGAGGGTATCATGCTTAGCGAAATAAGTCAATCGGAGAAAGACAACTATCATATGATCTCCCTGATATGAGGAAGTGGAGATGCAACGTGGGGGGTTTGGGGGTGTAGGAAAAGAATAAATGAAATAAGATGGGATTGGGAGGGAGACAAACCATAAGAGACTCTTAATGTCACAAAACAAACTGAGGGTGGCCTGGGGGGAGGGTGGTAGGGAGAGGGTGGCAGGGTTATGGACATTGGGAAGGGTATGTGCTATGGTGAGTGCTGTGAAGTGTGTAAACCTGGTGATTCACAGACCTGTACCCCTGGGGATAAAAATACATTATATGTTTATAAAAAAAAAATCCCCTGATTAAAAAAAAAAATCCCATGATCACCAACTGGATTTCTCTGCATACAGTTAATGCTTCTCACAAATTCAGTTCCAACTGATGACAATCAGGCCCTCATGGAGGGGGTGATGGTGGGGGGGTTTTTCCAAGACCTGCTCACAGTGGGGTTGCAGGACATTCTAAGAGGTGCTCTAAAGCTTGACACATCTTTCCTTGTGACTAAGACTTGCTTTATTCTGTCTTTATCTTCCTTCCCCAGCAAGGGAGATTTTTAGCCAATGGATTGTGCAAGGAAACCAATGGCTGAAACAGTACTAAGAAGTTGATTAGATATCAAGGGTGAGGGGATTCTTTGCCAAACTTGGGCTCGGCAGGCCAAAGATGAGGCCTCATTGAGAAGTGCCCTCAGAGGAGGCTGACTAGATTTGGTCCTGGATAGAGTCCTGGTCAGAGAGAGGTCCAAATTTCTTGGTAAGCAATTTGAGGCTCAGGGATGTCAGTCTAGAAGGTAGCAGAGCAGGTTCACACCTGGTCTTTAACAATCTCCCCGTGTTCTGTTCACAATCCTTGATGCCCCCTGCATAGAGAGGAAATGGAAGCAAATATTTCAATATATCTGATAAGGAAGCAGTATCCAACATATAGAAAGAGCTCATACGACTCAACAGGAAGAAAACACAAGTGATCTGATTGAAAAATGGGCAGAAGATTTGAATGGACAATTTCCCAAACAGACATATAGATGGCCACAGGTACATGAAAGATGCCCAGTATCGTCAGGGAGATACAAATCAAAACCATGGTGAGATACCACCTCACACCTGTCAGAAGGGCTAGTATCAAAAACACAAGAAACAAGTGTTGGTGAGGATGCGGAGAAAAAGGAACTCTCATGAACCGTTGGTGGTATAGCAAACTGGTGTATCCACTCTGGAAGACAGTATGGAGGTTCCTCTGAAATTTAAAAATAGAACTACTATGTGATCAGAAATTCCACTTCTGGATATTGATCCAAAGAAAATGAAAACACTGATTTGAAAAAATATAGGAATTCCTATGTTCACTGCAGCATTATGTACAATAGTCGAGATATGGAAACAATCTAAGTGTCCACTGACGGATACATGATAAGGAAAATGCATTGTGTACACACACACACACACACACACACACACACACACACACACACACACACTGGATTATTACTTAGTCATAAAAAAGAATGAAACCTTGACATTTGCAACAATATCTGTGGGGCCTATGAGGGCATTAAGTGAAATAAGTCGGTCAGAGAAAGACAAATACCATGTGATCTCACTCATATGGAGAATCTGAAAGCAACATATAAAAACAAACAAACAAAAAAACCCCCTAAGCTCATAGATTCTTAGAATAGGTTACTGGTTGCCAGAGGTGAGGGTGGGGGATGTGGGAAATTAGTGAAGGGGGTCTAAAGGTACAAACTTCCAGTTATACAGAAATAAGTCATGGAGATGTCATACACAGCACAGGGACATTGTTAACAATGCTGTATTGCACATTTGAAAAACTGCTAAGAGAATAAATCTTAAAAGTCCCATCACAGGAAAAAAGATTCTGTAACTATGTATGGTGATGGATATTACCTAGACTCATAGTGGAGATCATTTCTCAATATAGACAAGTATTCAATCGTTATGTTGTACACCTGAAACTAATATAATGTCCTATGTCAATTATACCTCAATGGGGAAAAAATGCCACAATTCAAGAGGGGAGAGAAATCCTGGAAAGCTTCTGAGAGGTGGTGACTTTTCAGTTAGACTCGAACTCATGAAGGGTATCCTCATCTCTTCACTGAGGACTCTTCCCAGCTTCACTTTCATCCATTTATTCCATCACTATTCTTTAGGAAGGGTGCTAGAAGCTGAGGATACAGAGCGATGTTAGAGGAATGGCAACAGAGAGATAAATAAATAAGTAATCACACCCTCAGTGTGTAGGTGGTAGGATCCAGGAAGAATAGGAACAGTTGATGAAAAAAAGAAAAGCAGGGTTGAGAGGGTGCATCTATTCTAAAAATTCTCATGCAGATGATCTCTCTTTCAGAGCCTCTTGGAAAGAGTCCTTCTTTGTGGAATATTCTTAAAAGAGAATTGAAGACACAATTTCTTTATCAGAAGGGAGCTGTCACATTCTCTGATTAGATGTTGGTGCATTTCTTTTGGCTGTAGTGTTAACAGTAATCACTGAAAAATGCTATTATTTGCTATATGCCAACAACTTGACTGTCTTCATCTTTTGGATCTTTACAGTCACCTGATAAGGCAGGTGTGACTATTGCTTTCGCTGTACAGATGCAGAAACTGAGGCTCAGAGATGTGACTGAAGCTCACATCTGAGTCCAACGTCCATGCTCTGGTCCCCTGTGCTCACTGTCACTCAGTAAGCAGGACCTTTTTCTTAGCAGGATGTGACTAGCAATGGCTTCAGATGGTGTGTGTTGGGGAGGGTAGGTAGCGGTAATGACAGCAGATGACCAGACCCACAGCACTTGGTGACCCAAGAAAATTGTTCAGTGCCATCTGTATGCCCACCCTGGTCAGGAAATATTTTAGGAGGGTGTGTTCTTCAGAGAGGACTGGCTTTCTTCCATCAGCTCCATGATCCCTCTAGGGAATCATATATTCCAGTCTGCAAGCCACTATCTGCCTCAGGACAGGGGAACCCTTGTGTATTTCATGCAAGTTTCCTTTTGTAATGCACCCAGGCCCTAAATGCAGAAGGTTTTAGGAGAGGGAGTCTTAATTGCACAGTGGTTACAATCTGGGATGCTTGGGTCAGCAGACTTGAGTGTGCTCCCTCTGGCTGCCCTCACTGTGTGACCCTGGTGCCTTCCCCACCAGGCATTTCAGTTCCCTTCTGTGTTAAATAGGGTCAGTACTGCTTAGTACACTTTAAATGGAGGTGCACACACACAGCATCCGGCATACACTCCATTCTTTCTTTCCCTCCCTTCTTCCATTACTGCTGTAGTGAGACAAATGGGGTTCTTCTATTTTGTGTTTTGTGAGTGTGGAATATTTGGTTCCAAAGCCAGAGCCACTTTTTTTTTTTTTTAAGATTTTATTTATTTGAAGGAGAGAGACAGAGATAGAGGCAGGGGTGAGAGGCAGAGGGAGAGGGAGGAGCAGACTCCCTGCCAAGCAGGGAGCCCAAAGTGGGGCTTGATTCTAGGATCCAGAGATCATGACCTGAACTGAAGGCGGATGCTTAACTGAGCCACTCAGGCACCCCCAGAGCCACATTCTGAAAAAGGCTTCTAATACAGGCCTTTGCCTTATCCCCAAGAAAGCCTGACTACATGCCAATGTTGATTTAAGAATCAACATTGATGTGCCTGTCACCTCTGAGGCACTACACATTCTGAAAAGTTCCTCCCAGTCCAGCCATTAATCACCCTCTGTAACTAAATAACACTGCAACCTGTAATTAGGGTATTGTTTGTCTGTTTGTTTACTCCTGGGTTCTCCCTCTAGCCTGTGAGCTCCGTGAGGGCAAGGACTATGCCCCTTTTATTCATAGTTGGGTCCCTACTGCCTGCCCCAGTGTGTGGCACATTGAAGATTCTCAGTAAATATTCGTTGATAAAGGAATGCGTGGATACAGACGTTCATGGCCAGGTTTCTCCCAGGCACGGCACTAAGTGAGAGAGAGGGGTTGGCAGTTAGCAAGAGTAAGGGTAATGGTGAAGATAATGATGATGATGGTGACAATGTTTTTGGTGGCCTCGACTGCAATGATGTTGGTGATGGTGGTGATAATGTTAATGGTGATGACAGCAATGATGAAGATAGATAATGATTATAGTGGAGACGATGGTGATGGTTGATGAAATCTCTGTGTGGTCAGTTTCACCGCTTAAATGAGTCACCTCTAAATTGCTTCTGGCTATAACAGTCAATGCCTCCCAAATGGCAACATAAAACGCTTTCTTCAAAAACTGACAAAAAGGCATGACGTCTACATGCCGGACTTCACTGTTGGTAAGACTGATGAGAAAGGGCCCCTTCCTCGCTATGCTTTAGTCACCTGGCTCATCTTCCTGTCTGGCAAATACTCCATTCTCCGTCCTGTTTCAGGACCTTTGTGCTGGTGTTTCTTCTGCCTGGAACACACTTTCCCCTCCCCTCAAAAGGGTGTCAGCTCAGCATCACCTCCAAGATAAGCCCTCTTGCCCATCCTGTTTAAAGCAGCGTTACCCCACACCCCATCATCATCCTGCATTGTTCTCTTGTCTTTCCAGCTGGAATCACCCCATTGGCTTATCCTATTTCTTGCCTCCATCACCAAACACACTCCATGAAAGCTGGGCTGTGTCTGTCTTGGTTACTGAGTTATCCCCAATGACTGGATAAGTGACTAGCAAAAAACCAAGCATTTAATAACTATTAGTGGAACAAAGCACTGAACACATGAATTGTATCCCATGTTACGTAGGGATGCCCACATTTTTGCCCATGGACTCCGATTCTCTCAGTCTCAGACGGGAGCTGCCACATCCCATTTCCAGTCCCTTGAGTCACCAAGTGTCATTCCTGATAAATGGCCATCATTGTGGGAAGGCACCAAACCTTCTTTCTAGGCTGGAGCTGACACCAGTGCCTTCTGCCAAACGTGGGCAAGGCAGCCGAGACTGCACTCTGAAGGACCAGCAGGAGGTGGGTGTCCCGGCCCGTGTTGTTTCTGGAAAAACAGTCCACTTTCTCTCTACTTGTGAAGTCTACTGTCACCCTTTTGTAAAGATGTCTGAGAAAGTGTAAAACCACATTTCTCGGGTCTGGGGACACAATAGTTTGTGCAATTATAGCTCAACACATCACAGGAGTCAGATGGGCGCTTGCTGCCTGCATAATTCATCACTCCTTTTCCTGTCAGGGTCTAAGACCTTTCATATCTGGGAGACAAAAAAATTAAGTTTACATTACTTGATTAAAAATTCAGAAGTTTAAGCGCAAGAAAAAAGGAGGATGTGAATTGTATCATCATTAAATAGACAGAGATAAATAAAGCATTGGAAGAGGAAACATGGGGAAAAAAAAACCCAACCTTGCTGGTAACTTGTCATTTCTCAGAGTTAAGAATGTCAGTAGAAACTTCATTAAATTCTTCTCTCTAATGTCAAGATTCAGGGGCTATGACAGGATGGGAGGTGAGAGGTTTTGGGGTTCAGAGTGTATTCTAATCCTCACCTCCTTCCTTCCCTTCCTCCTTTCCCTTCCCTTCCTCCCTTCCCTTCCCTTCCTTCCTTCCCTTTTCTTTCTCCCTCCTTCTCTCTTTCTTTCTCTCTCTCTCTCTTCCTTCCTTCCTTCCCTTTCCTTTCTCCCTCCTTCTCTCTTTCTCTCCTCCTTCCTTCCTTTCTCTTTCTTTCTTTCTCTCTCTCTCTTCCTTCCTTCCTTCCTTCCTGTCTTCCAAATTTCTCTTCCCTTCCTTCCTTCTTTTCTTCCTTCCTTCCTTCCCTTTCCTTTCTCCCTCCTTCTCTCTTCTCCTCCTTCCTTCCTTTCTCTTTCTTTCTTTCTCTCTCTCCCTTCCTTCCTTCCTTCCTTCCTTCCTTCCTTCCTTCCTTCCTGTCTTCCAAATTTTATTAGAATTCCCATTCCTTACAAGCCACCCTGCAAAGCCCTAGGCATGTGAAGTGAATTAACCAGTGTCCTATATTGATGAGGGACCTGAAGTTTATTTGGAGGAAAGTTCATTACAACCCAGAGGGATAAATGATGTGATGATAGAAGCAGAAGGAGATGTGGGTGCCCAGAGGGGGGCTCCTGATCCAGCCAGGGAACAATCTGGAAGGTTCTAAGATAAAGTGATGCTTGAATTTGTTTGTAAAGAAGGCATAAGTATGAGTCAAGTGATGGACAGGAGATGGAGTGACGAATGGCATTCCAGGGAGGCACCAGCAGCGTGTGCAAAGGCTCACTGGGATGATGAGGTATGGTGCCTTTTTGCAGAGTGTGCAGACTGGGTGGGTGGAGGTGTGGCAAGGTGTGGGCAGGGCTCAGGTCCTTGAAGACCTTGTGATCTGCAAGAAGGATCCTGTACTTAGCTCTCATGAGACGGAAGCTTCCTCAAGGGGGATGAAGGGGACCACAATATTATATAAAGGATGGTTGTTCATGTGAGGATTCCATGATAAAGTGACTTTGAGCAGAGAACTGGGTGTTGTGAAGAGGGGACAGGCCAATTGGACACCAAGGTGTGATTCTTCAGGCAATGGGGACAGGTATGTCCTTAGGTGGCACTGCTCTATGGGCTTATCCGTGACGTTCTTTTTCCCAGCTAGGGAAAGACAACCCCCTTCCCTCTCTCCCTTTTCAACTCAGCATGTACTTTCTTGAGCACCTACTATGTGGTGGCATGTGTCAGATGGAGGGGGAGGTCATGTAGTCTACAGATTCAACATCTACCCTCAGGGCGTTCACAGATTGGCAGGAGAGACAGACCCAAATGGACACAGCCTGATGGCCCCAGGCGGGTACAGAAAGGGCTAAATAAAATAGAAATGAGGGAAGAAACTTGTGTGGTCATGGAAGGATAAGCCCTGGATTGAAAAGGTAGGTGGAATTTCTTTAGACTCTTTGTTTTAGTAGCATAAATACTTCAGACAAGTGTACAGCTTGATAAATTCTCACCAGATGAATGCCCCCGTGTAACCAGCATCCTGATCAAGAAACAGAATACGGCCTGCCCCCCAGGAAGTCTCTTGAGACCCCTTCCAGCCTCTCCCAGGGAGCCCCCAACCTGACTTCCAGCAGCATAGGTTAATTATGCCCATTTTTATGTACAGTATGCCCTCCTTTGTGGCTGGCTTCTCTTGCTTTAGATTATGTTTGTCAGACCCATCCGTGTTGTGTGTAAGCGTATCTCATTTATTCCCACTACTGTGCAGAATCCCAATGTGTGAATACGCCACAATTTTTTTTTCCCTTTGGCCTGTTCTGCTATTGCTGGAGCCTTGAGTTGTTTCCATTTTTGGCCATCCCAGGTGGTGCTGCTATGACATTCTGGTACATATCTTTGGGTGAACATATGCACACATCTCTGTTGGGAATGATCTGGGAGTAAACTTGATGGGTCAAGGGGAGGGTATATGTTGAGCTTCTGCAGACACAGCCAGACAGCCTTCCAAAATGGTTGTACCAATTAACACTCCCACCAGAAGCGTGTGAGTGTTTGAGCAACGTAGCCTTACTAACACTCCGGGTTTTCTGCCATTTTCATTTTACTTTATTTCGTGTTCATTCTTGTGGGGGTGGGATGGTATTCCATTGAGGTTTTAATCTGCATTGCCTCAACGGCTGGTGTGGTTGAGCACATTTTTGTGTGTTTATTGGCTATTTGTTCATCCTTTTGTGGTGAGGTGCTTTCCCCCACACCCATTGGGGTATCTACCTTTTTCTTATTGGTTAGCAGGTGTTTTTTAAAAAATATATTCTGGATATGAGTTCTTGATTCAATATACTATTGAGAGGATCTCTTCCAGTCCAGGGTGGTTTGCCTTCTCCTTCTCTTAATGGTCACATTTGATGGACAGATGTTCTTACTTTTAATGTAGTGCATTTAATTTTTTTTATAGCAGGATAGAATTTTTTTAAAGCTCATTAGGATGCAGAAAGCAGGCTTTTCCAGTGCAGGGAGGGTTTTGAGCAGAGGTGGGAGGTGGGAAGGTCAGAGCCTCGGAGGAAACAAGCACCATCCGCTGGTTTGCTTGTCTCTTGGAAGGTGTAGGAGGCTGGGGATGGGGGTAAGACTAGAAGGGTTGTTGGGAGCTTATCATGAAGGCTTTCCAATGCCATGCTGTAGAGTTTGGACTACCTCAAGTCCATGGGGGGCTGAAATTTTGAGCAAGGGCTGCCAAGACCAGAGGGGATATCAGGAATATTCATCCAACATGTGCCTGGTTGCAGGTGGTGGGGTGAGGGAGAGCTGGGGAAGTGGGGCTGGTTGGGGGTGGGGAGGGTCCAACATGGACAGACTTCAGGCAGCTGTGTGGACAGGGTTTGGCATTCTTTCACTCCATATGGGGCTAGACTGAAGATGGGGGTGTGGGGATACTTTCGTGGATGACATATCCTTGAAGATAATGTCACAGCTCTTTCAGGATCAGACTCAGTCTGGCACATTTGCTCTTGTGTAAAAACTCAGGGAAGAAGCAGACGATTCAGAGGGTCACAAAGCAGTCCTCCATCTATCAGCCCTGAAAGCCTTGAAAAAGATGGGACAAGCCTTCCTGTGCTATGTCCTAGAAGGAACCTGGTTCCCTGAGGTGGAAGACAGGGCAGAAGAATTGGGGGACATGGACAGGAGTCCTAAGTCTGCCTCAGCTCACTGCTGTGTGTCCTTGGGGAAGTCCCTTCCATTCTCTGGGTCTCACTTTCCTTGTCCACTGAGAAGGTTGTGAGACTCAGAGAGCTCATGGACATGAAATTCTTGGTGGCTAGTACTTCACAAATGTAAGGGATTACGGTGTCTCCCCATCCCCAGGGACTGTAAAGTCGAGAACTTGGTAAACCATGTTAACAATTATGTATGAATGGGTCTAAGGGGCCAATATTGCTGTATCTGACCCAGAATTAAAGACATCCATCCACTATCTGCCCTTTCTCACTTCCTAAGGGACCAGGATTTGGCCACCAATGCCAAACTCCCCTCTCTGGAATCGGAACATCATAAATCCCAGATACGGATATTAAAAGTATAGCTTTCACTGTTAATGTATTCTTTAGTTCCTCTAAACATATTTAAGATGGCTGAAAAATTAATAACAACAACATCCCTTTAGTAGGGATGAGCACCATGCTGGCCACCTTGGTAAGAGATGAGCCTGGAGACATAGGCAGAGCAGTGCCGTGAGCAGAAGCACAGGGTGGGAGATGGTGTGGGGGGGGCTCAAAGGGCCTGTGACAGTGAGTTGTATGTGTCAACTTGGGTAGCCTCTGGCACTTGGTTATTATATCAAACACTGAGATGTTGCTGTGAAGGTATTTGTAGTTGTGCTGACATCTACCTGCAGCTGATTTTAGATAAAGGAAATTATCCTTGATAACTGGGTGGGCCCCACCCAACCAGTTCAGCAGAACTAAGGTTTCTCTGAGGAAGAAGTCCTGCTTCAAGACTGGAACATCAGGTCTTGCTTTTAGACTGACAAATTGTCCTAAAGATTTTGGACTTACCAGCCCCCACAATTGCATGGACCAAGACCTTGAGATAAATCTCTTGCTATGTCTAGACCTACATGTAGAGATTAGTCTTGTTTCTCTGGAGACCCCTGATAGATACAGAGCCCCAAGTGACAACTTAAGGCCGGGGTGGGAGGGGGAGCAGCAGGAGATGAGGACAGCCTCCTCAATCTTCTCTTGCCACTCCAACTCCAAAGACCTCTCTAGTCTTCAAATGTGCCAAACATGTTGTACCTGCCAGAGCTTGACTCTTGCTCTTTCCTCCACCTGGAAACTCTTTCCCAAGGGACATGCATGCCCTGTGCCACCACTTTACCACTTCATCTCTGTCCAGTGACAATTTCCTGGAGAGGCTCTGCCTGACTATTCTAACCTAAAATAACCACTGTCCTCATCCTTCTTTTGTCAGATTAATTTTTGTCCCCAATGCCTATCGCTACATGTTATTTTATACATTTCTTTCAATTGTCTGTATTGCCCACTGGGATATGTGCTCCCTGACACCAGAGACATTCCTTTTTCATTCCTGTGTTCCAGTTCCTAGTGCAGTCCTTGGCATGGAGTGGGCAGCCAGTAGACTCCAAATTGTGGTGGGTTTTGGGTACTGTGCCAAGTCATTATAAGGAATTTAAACCAGCTTCCACCAACCAATCTCCTCTTGACAGTCATGGACTCCCAGAGAGATGCCATGGGGGGGAACTCACAAAGAGACGCCAGTGAGAAACAGCTTGGAGGCACTTGACAATTTTCCCTTATCTCCTGTGATCCACGTTGCCTGGCCAAGTTGTTCATGAAGGAGGCCTTATGATGCATCTCAAAAAAGCAACCACGGCCTCTCAATCACTCAGCAAATTTTGGAAGGAAAAACAGATATCAAAAACGAAAGTGCACAACGGTAATATATGATATCAGATCCGTCATTCTTTACAGCAACATGGACGATGGCGTTTGGCAAACAGCAGTTGCACCCAAAAGATAGACAGGCAGTTTTGACATGTCTTGCCAGAGAAGAATTACCCTCCCCACCCTCCTGGACCGATCATGAGGAATGACAGAATTACAAACAAATCAATCAGGCAGAGAACAGAAGCAGTGGAGACTGGGGGTTTGGGTGGTAATAACAAGATGAGTTTCCAGGGTACTAGGTATCAGTGTATCCTGGACCACAGGCAAATGGGTGGCTTGCCCAGGAGAGGGGTGGGGCCTGGGAGGACTTTCCATCTTCCCCTACTTGGAGTAGTGATCTGTCCATGGTGCTGAATCCCACCACTCCGTGTTAATTAGTGTTGGGGAGAAGTAGTCAGAAGGGATGGTTATCAGCCATTTACTTCTGTCTGAGAATGAGTTTGTTGTGAACTTATGAAGCTGGAGCTAGGCGGGGCAGACATCCAGAAATCATAAACACATAAGCCTACGAAGTCCTGTTGATAATATAAATAAAGGAAATAAGTTGTAATACAATAGGGAGTGGTGGAGATTGTGATTAACCAAATGGCACCTATCCCCTCCAAACAGGACAGCTGTCCCTGAGTTCCAAATGTTTGAGGCTATGTGTGAATGTGAGAACAGTGTTGACAATTGGAATATATAAGAGGAGCTATAAACCTTGTTTATGTGCAATCTCCTGATTTTTAAAATGTTGGCAGCTAATTCAACAATATTCTAGAGTAGCCCCTTTATTTTAAGATGGAAGGCTTGAGCTCCAGAGAGGGAAGAGGACTTTCTCAAAGCAGCTCAGTGAATTGGCAACAGGATAAGGCCTAGAATCTCAGTGCTTGTTCCGATTCAGTTACTGTCCCTTTCCCTGTAGCCTGCTTTTCTGTTTGACAGAGCAAGCCTTCTATCTGAGCTCTGGATATAGGAAAGGCAGGTAAAAGAATGGAATATGGAGGAAGGTGTTTGATCAAATCAGTCCTAAATTTTGGAAAAGCATTAGATAGCCAAAATTATTTCAACACATCAGCTCAGCTGAAGTCCCAGACCTAGGAGAGAAAGGCTAAGGAAAGGGGTCAGCAAGATTGGAGGTCAGGGCTGCCTTTGCAAAATGGATGCCACTTCTGGACCACCTGTAGGGTTCTGCGTCATGCTTTGGGAACACTTCTGGGCTCAGTGCCAGACACTTCCCCTCTTCCTTTTATCCTAATCAAGCTTTACAAGAACAGATCCTGTTACTCTTGCTCTGAATCCCATTAGTATCAAGCTATCTTTGTAGGCATTCTTTGCACCAGACAAATCAGGCAGACCAAAGAGGGAAAGTAGCCAGAGTGCATCTGGTCTAGCCTGGAGCCTCACCCCTCCTCCATTTCAGCCTCACTCTTCTCCCACTCCCTGGCTTGGGACCCCTCAAATCTTATCCCCCAAAGCTGGATGAATCTTTCTCCCTCAGCAATGCTGGGGACACAGTCTACATTAGGTGAATCAACAAGGCCATTTCAGAAGAGACCAAATAGGAAATAAGAGGCCCCATTGCCTAATGGGACTTATCAATTATGATCTGGGGCCATATTTCTTTGAGGGGTGATTGTTTCACGGAGTCTGACATCTCATATAGCTTTAAATTACTCACAACCGGGACGGCTTACAAGATAGCAGTAAAATCAGGAGAGGATTGGGCAATGTAATTATAGTATGGAAATGATGTTGATCACTCAAGCAGGGAGCAGACCTTGAATTGAAAACCCTGCTTTGTCTCCCCACCCCCTTCTTTCCACTGCTCCTGCTTAGGGCTATAGAACATACAACACCTGGGAAACATGTGGGTAACCTCACTCCTGCTGGGAAGTTGGAAGTTGGCCAGGTCACGGTGTAGGGTGTAATGAGCCATGGGACAGGGGCTGACAAAAAGAGCAGGACCAAGGACAGATCCCATAGATCTTGGTCTTCAGGATCTAAAGGTCAGCAAGGCAAGAGTCTGTAGGAATTGTCGACTGCCTGAATTTATGGAGGTAACAATTCCCCAAACTCTTAATATATGTCAATATTTATATTAGCATCTTGGATTATAGAAAATTTGTCTTCCTTCTCCTCTTCCTCCCTCCCTCCCTTCTTTCCTTCCTTCCCTCCTTCCTTTCTTCCATTTTTGAGTACTGTCCCCAAACGAGACACTATGTAAATCTTTGAGAATACAGAATGAATTATTTCAGCTGTTTAATAAGCATATACTACATGTAGACATTGTGCTGGAATCCAGATAGAGAAAAACTTACTGCTTATCTATTTGAATACTTATTGATGATTAACTAGTTTGCAGGATGGATAAGCTGCTTCTCAAATCTGTCTCCTCTTCTTCCCGAGCACACAGTTAGGTTGCATTTTCCGGCCTCCTTTGAATCTAATTTGACTGAATTCTAGCCAGCGGAATGTGAGAAGAAGTGATTTGGGTCTGGCTCATAAGATCTTCCTACCTGTTATCTTCCATAATCTTTCCCCAACCTGTCAGGTGGGTACCAACACCCAGGGTGATCCTAGAAGGCCACTTGTTGAAATTGGAAAAGCCATCAATATACTGGGTCCCTGAATGAACAAGTGAAGCCTAGTCCCTCCCCAACCCCCAGTTCTCTACTGAGCTGAACCACTGTATCATCAGCTGAGCAAGATACACCTACAGTTCTTGAGCTGCAAAAATAATGGGGTTTGTCATATATAGTGGTTAAGCTAAATGTTAAATGTAGAATTAATTCTATAAACATTCATTAGGTAACTGGTATGCCCCAGTTTTGCTGTTAAGCTCTGGAGATGCAAAGTTCATACAAACATGGAATAAGTTTCTCTTATGTGTTGGGCACTGGACTACACATTTGGTAACTGAATATATACGGGTCCTTATCCTCAGAGGTTTCACCATTTGATGGAGGATCCAGGTCATGGTGATGCACTGTGAAAAGTGCTAAAATAAAACTTTTTATGAGATTCTGCGGGAACACAGGAAATGATCTCTGCTTGTGGCTGAGGGAGAAAAAGAGGGCGCAGGGGGAACTACAAACACTTGGAAGTTTTAGATATGGGCTTTGAAGGATGAATATAGGTTTTCCAAGGCAGAGATTAGGTGGAAGGGAAATCTAGGCACAGGGAACAGCATGTTGCAAAAGTGGTGTGTCTTGGGGTCAGTGAAAAGTTTGGCATGAACAGAGTTCAGGAATATGTGGTAAGGACAGAATCAGGTGAGCAGAGCTGCTGCATGAATCTGGGGCAGATGTTCTTGTCTTTCTACCTGCTGAGTATATGTTATTGTAGCTGGGGCAAGTGTTGTCCGGAGATTGCATATTAATTCCATCTTGAACTGAAGTGAGAATAGACAGTCCTACGCTGCTCCCACCTATATGGGCAGAGACTGTTTTGTTCTCCCTTTCTGAATTATACTTTTAATGAGAATGCAACTTTATGACATATTTTCACCTAATATTATCCCCTTTTTATGAATGAGTAAACTGACAACCAGAAAGGTAAATTATCCACTCAAATCACACAACTGTCTGACCCTAAGGTTTGCATTTAAACCTCCAACTGAGGCCATATTCTCAATGTGTTGGTGGCCCTTGGCAGAGTGGGAAACAGGTTTTCAGTCCCAATCATGCAGAGGTTCTGAAACTCTTGGGGTTAATTGTCTATTTGACAAAGGCCAAGGAGCTTCCCCTCCTGAAAGCTAATCAGAACTAGCTCAAAACTGAGCTCATGTGCATGTGTGGTAAGGGGCAGAAGGGTGTGGGGAGTCTTAGCTGAGCTGGGACTAGCCTGAGCTATGCTGGGAAGGAATAAATCTCTTCATGAGCCAACATTAATACAAGCTTGGCAGGTTCTGGGCAGGCCCCCATTGATTATGCCAATGGACGCTGGGGAGGGGAAGATTGAACTGCCGGGGATGGCGTGAATGCACATCACATAGGGTAATGCCTTGAAAATATATAGCATCCAAGCAGGCAGGCAGCTAAAGGCAGGGCGAAGGGAGATGGTGGCGGGGGGCAACATCTGTTTGCAATTACAATCACTAGAACCCACCAAACAAGGCTCTAAGAAAGGGTGTCTAGGACATCTACTTTAGGTGATCAGTGGAGGTACCAATAATTCATTCAACATGTATTTATTGAGCACCTACTCAGTGCCAGTCACCGGGAGTACAGGGCTGAACATCCAGACATAGTGCTGCCCTCATGGACCTCACAGTCTGGTAGGGCAGACAGAACCAAACAGGCCATCATACCAATTACATAAAAAGTACATGAAGGAGAAGAACAAGCAGTGGTGAAGACCTCTAATGCTTGGGCAGAGGTCATGGAGGACTGCCTGGAAGAGGTGACATTTGGAATGAGAGCTGAAAGATGAATTAGGGTTAACTTGGTCAAGTGTGCAGGTATTTAGCAGATGATAGAGGGCAGATGACAAACACATATGGAGGCCCTGAGATGATAGGATGTTTGGAACTTGTAAATGAAAGAAATGAAGCTAGAGTGTCTAGGGCATGGAGAGTCAGGGCTCAGACAGACTGGAGATGCAGCCAGAAGACAAACCTGGCATGACCTTGTGGGCATTGTAAATGATTGAACTTCATCATAGATCGATAGAGAGCCACTGACATTTCTAAAGCAGAGGAGTTACTGATCAAATTCTCTTTCCCAAAGTCTCACATCCAATCTTCACTGCAACCTGGTGAGATAGTTAATAATCCTCATTATTTGGTTGAGAAAATGCAGCTCAGAGAGGTGAAGTGATTTGTCTGAAGTCACACAGCAAAAGAATGGCACACTGTGCCTGTTGTATCACAAAGATAGTAAGTGGTTCGTACAGATTTCCTAACCCAATGTTGTAGACTTGTTTGTAAAAAAAGAAAGTTTGGACTCCAGGATGTGAAAAGAGAACTTCCATCCCTGGATGTACTTTGGTAGGGATTTGACAAGGTCAGGAGGCTCTGATCAGAATCTGGTAGCTAAGGATGGCTGTGTTCTGGAGAAAGAGTCCCTGTTCTCCCATGACCTGCCTAGAAGTTTAGTTTGGGGATGGCCAAAGGCCTGCAAGAGGTCTGAGGATGCCAAGGGTCTGCAGAGAGCCAGACAGAGCAGAGAAGTTGCCAGAGTGGGCTACTCGCTTTAGGGTGTGGGAGGTTGAAAATCTTCCTTGAGTATTAAATCCACTGGAAAGTCAAAAGGAAAATAACAAAAGCCAAATAAAATCCAAGATCTTCTCCCCTGGAATTATCAGGCCAGCTCCAGTTTGGAAAGAGCAATCCAATCTAGTTGCTATATCTTTGCAGGCTCAGAATCAGCCAGAATAATGGTAATCGTGGAGACTAGTAGCAACAATGCATTCATCTGGCAAATAACTAGGCAACTTCCATGAGCCTAACCCTGAACTAGGCATGGGGAATAGAACAGAGAAGAAGGTGGAGATGGAGCTTGGAGTTCCAAGCGCTGCTGGAGCTTGGAGTTTTATCCAGAGTAGAAGTGGTTACACTTTGTTGAGAACCTTCTATGTACCATCAAAACAAGATGAGTCATCAACATCTCCTTCTTGACACCTCAGAGCCACCTACCTATGGTGTAGTTACCTATAGTAGACATTGCAGATCCTATATACCAGGCCTGTACACCCAGTCCCCAGCTTCTATGAGTGCTGGTGGTTGATGGCTCAAACTTTCTCCCCTTCTGGAGACTTGCTCTAGAGCCACCTTGTTCAGAAATGTCTGGACAGTTATGCACACCCAGGAGCAGTCTGTAGTCAATGGCTAACTCTTACAAGAGCTCCCTTGTTTTCCTATAGGACCACATTTTGGCACCACTGATGCTCTAGAGCTCCCTGTGGGATTAGGCAGAAACTGGACCCTACCAGACACCACATCTCTGCTTGGCTTCTTCTTCATTGCTGTCCAGCTCCTCCCAACCTTACTAATTTTTCTCTGGAGCTCTCCCACAATCAATTTCTTGCACAACAGTCCTCATTAATTTCTTGCACAAGTCCTCAGGGATGGGACCAGTGTGAGGCAAGCATGGCACTTAGCTCATAAAATTCAAGGAGGCCCTCACTCTCAAAGGATGGCTTTGTGCTTGTATGAGTACGAGGATGAGAGTTTCTTTAATTTCACACTCTGGAGATGTGCATTGCCCCATCCTGGCCTCAGTCCCAGTCTTAGTTTCTCCTTTTAGGGAGCACATCTCAGGACAGTATCTTTATTGTATCTAATCCATAGTTGGAGACATGAAGTGTGAAGACTAAGAAAGATATCCAAGATATCACAGCTTGTAAGGGGATAGGACTCAGACTGTTTGTAATCAAAGTTTATACATACTTTTCCTATGATTTTATTGTCTTTGAGACAACATGTCCAGTTATCTGAGGAGCAGAGCCTCAAAGGTGAGACAAATTGAGAAAAGAAGTCCCAGATCCTAAGAGAAACCTCCAGTTTCATCTAGTAGAGCTTCTGCCTCCAGCATCTAAAATAGTTGCTATGACCATTTTCAGGATGAGATAAGCAAGATCCAGGAGTTCAGACATCCAGACCTAAGACACTATGAGGACTTAACTCACTTTTCCAAAGACCCCCTGGCTGGAAAGGGACAGAATCAAGACTTGAATGCTGGAAATGTCTCTGACTTTTGCATTCTGAGATCATCTTGAAGGGTGAGCTAGATCTGGGAGGCAGCAGATCTGGTGGGTGGTGGAGGCAGATTGTGCCACCAGACATGACTGGCATTTTTCAACAAGGGCAAACCTAGATCTGACCTAGACTCCAAAGTAATAGGGCCACTCTCTATATCTTCAAACCTGGGTATATGAAGGTGTGTGTTGGGGTGGGGTTTACTCTCTTCCCGGCACCTACCATGACCTCACAGCTGTCTCTCTGCTGAGTTCTGACACATTCAGTTCTCAAGGAAAACCAGCTATCCTTTACAATTGTCTGTTCCCCAAACAGAACAGTTGACTGTGCTATTGTAATGACTGCTTAAGACATCCTCTCCTTTCTAGTTTACCTTCTGAGCTGGAGCGTTGGTTATGCCTGCCATCTTGGAATTGTAAAAATTGAGACACAAGAAGGGAGGATTCCAATGTGGCATGGTAGGGCTGAATGTATGTGAACTTGGCCCAGTTTTGTCCCAGCCAAGGCTGCAGTTCCTTCCTGTGTGAATGAGTGAGAGGAGGGATCTGTCCAATCCTATTCCCTCTGTCCATTCTTCTAGATGACCCTACTTCCCACAACTATGCTCTTCCAGGTGAGCAAGCGATGTGCACTAATGATGGGGTACTAAGAGGGGGGCAGATCCTATAATGTAAGCTCTGGCAACTGAGAAATTAAATGCATATAAATTATACATGCCACTATCCAGGGATATTTTTAGTGTTGCTGCAGGGTTTCTCTGAATAAATTCCTCTCTGGGTGTGCCCAACTTCCCCATTTACTGCTTTCCTACATTCTGACACCCCCCCAACCCCCCAATGCTTTAGTCCCCTGTGCTCCAGTAACTGTTTCATTGGAAATTTACTGTCTAGGTCACTGACTCTTTTAAGGTACTATCTATGGCCCTTTGCTGAACTCATGCAAGAGAAAAGCTCCAAAATTATCCTATTCCTATTCAGAGTTTGGGTTCTGAACCACTTAATCCAAAATGTTCCTTACATTGCTCTGGACCAGCTTCTCCTTCCTCTAGGATTACTCCTCCATCCTGGTGGGTGTTTCTTATAGCCTGATTCTCCATAGATTCTTGATAAAGAAGACATGTTATCCTCTTTGAAGATCTATGTGTCTCTAGTGTTGTAGGTAGTCTGAAGACTAGGAGCCATATCTCTACACTGAACTGCTTCCTTGATACCACAGCACCTATAAAGGAAATACCCAAGTCTTTCAGCTGTATTACAGCTAGCATCAGCAGATCTTGTCTGGGCTATTTTCCCTAATCCCACACTGGAAGGCATGAGTCCTAATCAAAGTCCTAATCAAAGGTCAACAGCAAGTAAGAACTCCTTCTGAGTTTTGATGATAGGGCATGCAATTAGGAGTTTAGAGAGTTGTGGATTCCAGGAGAGGGAAGGCTGGGTAAGACTGTCATTTCCCCACTTTTATTTTCCTATAACCCACATGGAGAATATAAGGCTTGCTGGGTGATGCTCAGGAAACCAGTTCTCCTCTCTGATCCTCAGCATCCCCCATCTGTTCGAGTGGGTGGGCCGGATGGGCTCAGAGCCAATGATTCTCCGAGATATAGCATTATATGCTGCCTGCTGTGTCTTGCTCGGGTCTCATGGGGCAAAAGAGTTTTGAAAGCATTCATCGGTTAATGCATCACTTATTCATTAAAGATTCTTTCTGGACATACCCGTAGCTCTTACTTTTCCAGGCACTCGACCCCCAGCCTCCACTGGTGCTGACAAATTTCTGCTTCAAGTTCATGGTCCCAGAAGCCTTCTTAACATGTCCAGGAATGTAAGCATGGGGGGTGAGCAGGGAGTTTTGGGGAGGTGTTGGCTTGAAGCCACAGGCTGCAGCAATGGGAGGAGGGTACAGGGGATAGGGTGCAGACAACCAAGATTGCTCAGGCGGCGAGGTGGTCAGTGGCGTCCTGACTTTGAAAGCAATCCAAAACAAGGTCTACGTTCTAGTCTCCAGTGATGTCACAGCTAATCATTAGCCTGGTAATTACATTGAAAGCCTTCTGCGATCCTATCCTCAGCAGGGTCATTAATGCAAGGCAACCACACTAGTAAATGTCTCATTAGTCTTATTTTAGACTTATGTATTTTTCAGGACTACAGAATTTTAATAGTCTGCCCTCCCCCCAGCTCCCCCTCCTGTGACATTAATATCTATTCCACATGCCAGATTCTTCCAACTCTTCCCCCCTCCCTGTTCTCTCTGCTCAAAGTCCCCAGAGGAGGGCCCTGCAAGGAAGGAAGGCTAGAGTGGGGAGTCCATCGGGGCTAGGTCTACCTCCCTTGTCAGCCCCAGGTCTGTTTCAGGCCTCAGTCTCTTTTCCATAATGATGACCTCTTCTTGGGTTTTCTGTTTTTCTCAGGAAGCTTCATTCTTTTTATTTTAACCCCCTTCAAGCCTTTGTCCTTATTACTAAAGAAATTCATGTTCATTGCAAAGACAGGAAGAAAGAATCACCATTAATCTTAGACCCCAGGCAAAATGATCCCTTCTCCACCTCTTGCTTAGCCATTCCTGCAGTGTTGGCTTTCCCTTTGTCCCTGAAATGAGCTCAAATTTTCTCCCCTCCTGGGACCTTTGAAAACTGCTGGTCTCTCCAGCTAGAGTGTTTTCCTTTCTTCTTCCTTGAGTGACTCCAACTCTCCTTTCAGGGTACAGCCGAAACACCCCTTCCTCCTGGAAGTCCTCCCTGTCCTCCTCCTCATTCCAATTTAGGATTGTACCCTTGACATTTGATGCCATTGCTGGTGTCCTGCATCACACATGTCACAATCAGCATTAGCTGCCTGTATGTGACATTATTTGTTGGATCCCTGTCACTCTGACTAGGCAGATTGCTCCAGGTGGTCAGGGAATACTTTTATGTGGTTCATTAATTCTATAATCCCAATGGTCATCTCAGGGATGATAGATATAAAGAGGGATCAATAGGTACTCATTGAATGAATGGATGGGTGAATGGTGGGTGAGTGGATGAATATATTTATGTATACATGGATGGATGGATGGATCAATGGATATATGGATGGGTGGATGGATGGGTGTGTAGATGGGTGGATAGATGGATGGAGGGATAAATGGATCCAAGGGTATATGGATGGATAGTTGGGTGGATGGGTGTGTGGATGGATGGGTGCTTGGCTGGACGGACGGATATATAGATAGCTGAACCGATTTTGGAATATTCTCCTCCAATTTTTCCTTGGCAGATTTAGATACTGTTGAAATAATACTATGTATAATTTTGTGTCTGACTTCTTCATCCTGCATTTTTTTCTGTTGACAGCTGTATATTATTAGCTTTATTTTTGATGGCTGTGCAGTATTTCGTTGGGTGGATGTCTCCTCGTTTACTCCATCAATTCCCTATTGCCATGCACTTGAGAAAGTGATATTTCCTGGAAGTGAAGGCTTTGGGCTCCAGCCCTAAGCACCAGAATTCAGATACTGTCATGCCACCATCTCACCATGCAGTTATGGACAAGTTATGTTAATCTCTGTGCTTCAGTTTCCTCATTTGTAAAACAAGGGTGTTTAACCTTGTTTTACCATAATATCATAATAACCATAAGGGGTTATTATGAGAGTAAAATTGATCCAAGTAAAGTATGTAGAGCAGCCCTTGACACCCAATAAATGTTAGCTGTTATTTTCAGTTGTCGCCCATACATGATTTGGTTGGGGATGTCTGCAGGATGGGGGCAGAGTTTTATTTGTATCTGTAGTCAGATTTCATTAAGGCAGCCGGGATGTTCATTGCTGGAATCCTAAACTTTGGAATGCTCAGGGTAGGAGTTGAAACATCTTTTCCCTTCATGAACTCACAAGTTGGAGAGGCCTTTCTCCAAATCATGTCTGCCAGCCACCTGAACTCTCATTTCCCTTTTCACTCATCTGGTCTCTCCCCAGACCTTTTCCCTCAACAGTGTGGTAGAGACAACAGGACTTTGGAGTCAGGGAAGCCCAGACTGGGACCACCACTCTGTCCTGTGTGAACCAGGAGACCTTTGGGAAGTAGCTTCCTGTTTGTGAGTCTGAGTGTCATCTGTAAGTGGGGCCAAATGCACCCCACTTATTGGTTCCTGGGAAACTCAAATGAAGAAGTGTGAGTCCAGCATTTGGCCTGTGCTGGCATCCCAAGTCTTGATGTTCACCATCTGGAGACATGCGTGTGTATGCCCTCTCTGGGGTAATGTGCCGAGTGTCTCCCATGGACCACACTTTAGGGGCTTTTCCTGCTCTATCTCAATGAATGAATGCAGAGAAAGGAAGGGAGAAATGGGAATGGTGATACACAGATGTTTGAGAGTTCCCAAGCACTTTAGCTACAATTGGAGCTACAATTAACTATATTCCAAGATGTTTGGAAGCTTATCAAATTTTAGCCTGTATTGGAGCTGCATGGTGCATAGGTCAAAATATCGTTATGTGACATTACATTAAAAGTCTTACAAAAATAAATAAAATAAAATTCATATTATGAAAGAAAAAAATGATTTTGTTTACCAAAAAAAAAAAAAAAAGAAAGAAAAGAAAAAGAAATCGGAATGGAGAGATAGGTAGATTTCAGTTATGGAATGCCAAAGATGCAGAACAGACTCTTGTTTCTTCTATATAAGTAGCAGTCCTACAATGTTCCCATTCTCACTGGGAGGTTTGGGGCAAATGACTTCATCCAAGGCCTCATTTGTGTAGGATCAAGAAGGAAGAGAAGGATCCCTCCAGGTTGGTGGTGATGACACCACCACTCAGATGCTGACACATAGCAAGTGTTCAACCTGAGTGAGCTATTTTTTTTTTTTCCTGGACAGTGGTAAGGGAAGTGCCAAAAGGAAAGGGCAAGTCACAGAGTCATAGTGATAGGGCTGAAGAAATCCTCAGAAGTCAGGTCTTCTTACTCTTGGGGCTGTGCTCCTTGCTCTGAGCCATGCTGTCTCTGGTCTCCATCATGTATGTTTAGTGGATTCATAAATGAGGGTCTCTCTCATGTACCTCTCACCCCAAATCTCTTCTTTCTGTCTACTGAGACTGGAGGCTTCCCTACTGGCTATCAAGCTGGTTCATAGATATGTGTCTTGAAACCTGAGGGCCTTCCCACTGGTGGGTCTGCACCATGGGCATAATCTGTGTTAGTCTTTTTTTGCCCCTGGATATCCAGAGACTAGCACAGTGCTTGGCACATGGACAAGTCTGAGCTTAATAAATATCTGTCAAATGAATGAATGAATATGTTTTTACCTCAAGAAAGAGCTGCTACTCCAGAGACACCGGCTACCAATCTTCCCTTCCTGGCTCCTTCCCTAGAGCCTGTGATATTTAATTAATATGAGCCAAGCAGAGCCCACTTTATGGTGCTGGGCCACCCATAATTGAGAAATGATTGGAGGCACCTGCGACTTGACCTTGGTTAATGATGGATAGATCCACACAGAGATCAGGAGCCAAAGACCCTGATGGTGGGGGCATCCATCTAGAGAGCCCAGGTGGAAGGAAGGGGAAAGAGATGTCAGCATCCCTGACCTGTGATCTCAGAAATTCTGATGGTGACATTTCCCTGGGGGAAAGCAATCAGGGGTTGGGGGCTCACCACTTGCCTGACTCTGGCGAGCACTTTACAGAGAGCCTCAGAATGGCAGCAGGTTCTCCAGAGTCCTGACATGATGGAAACTCAATATTTATCTCTCAGAGGGGGAGTAAATAAGTAAAAGACTCCAGGGGCACTTTGGAGGGAAGCAGAATGGAAGGAGGGTTCTACCTGCTGTGGGGTGGTCTGGAATGTAGGGCCCTGGGGTTCAGACAGGCACAGCCCTCCCCACTCTTGCCTTTGGGGCTGGGTGAAATTTTTGGGGTGAGGAGGAGCTCTATGTTGCTAAACCCAGTCTGAGGTCACCTCTGTTCCTCTGGCTTCAGTATGTTATCCCTTAAAGATGCAGCCCCCTCATTTCCCTTCTAACAGGGAAAGGGATCTAATGAAGGGAGATGCTGCTATTATTTCCAGCTCTAGGGAGTGGCTACAGGACCATGAGTATCCCCACATCTGTGCTGAGCCATGTCTGGGTGCAATGCAGGGGACCCTTTCATGCTCTCTTGGGATACATTGCCATTGCTGAGTGCATGAAGGACAGAAATGGAATTTAGGTGGGAGGGCGGGCATTCAGCTCGGGTCACAGGATTGAAAGGTAGCCCTTCACTGACCAGGAGGTGCACAAAAAATGGCAATAGTGCAGAGAACAGCAATTTCAAGTTCATAGAACATTTTCAGACCCAGCAGCAAGAGGAAGAAGAGGCAATTAATGTTCCTATTTGATGGAGGTATTAGCTGCTTCGTGGATATGAACTAGCTCAGGGCCATGAGCTGGGAAGTGTCAGCCTTGAGGCTCTCACTAGGGATTCCTGGCCAATTCCTTACCCTTGGTCCCCGGCCACCTCCCCACCCTTTCTGAATCCACAAGCTTGAGTGACAGTGTCCCACCTTTCCTTCTCTTTTTAAATATTCATAAAATACGCACCCCATAAAATTCATCATCTTCACCATTTTTAAGGTCAGCGGCATTAAATACATTCCCAATGTTGCATACGCACCACCAAAATCCATCTCCCGAATTTTTCATCTTCCCAAACTGGAACTCTGTCTCCACTAAACACTAAGCCCCTGTCCTCCTCCCTCAGCCCCTGGCGGCCCCCTGTTCCCGTTTCTGCTTGTGAATCTGACTACTTTAGGTGCCTCACAGAAGTGGAACCGTCCCGTTTCTGTCCTTCTGTGAGTGGTTCCTTTCACTTAGCATCATGAGTCCTCAGGGCTCATCTCTGCAGTGGCTGTGTCAGAACTTCCTTTTTCAGGCTGAATGATATTTCATTGTGTGCATAGACCACATTTTGTTTATCCAACCATCCATCTGAGGACAGTTGCTTCCACATTTTAGCTGTTGTGGTAATGCTGCTGTGAATGGGCGTGCGTGATCATTTCTTCAGTTTGTGCTTTATGTTCTTTTGTGTATCCACCCAGAAGTGGAATCATTGGGTCATACGGTAATTCCCTTTTTAATTTTTTGAGAAACACTTTACTATTTGACATTTTATATGTCACTAGAAATTCACGACAGGTCCAATATCTTCACTTCTTCATTGACACTTGTTATTTCCTGCTTTCTGTTTGTTTGTTCATTTGTTTTTGGTAGAAACTGTGCTAATGGGTGTGAGGTGAAGCTTCATTGTAGTTTGGGTTTGCATTTATTTCTCTAATGATTGGTGATGTTGAGCATCTTTTTTATGTGCTCATTGGTCACAAATATACCTCTCTTCCACGAGGCACAGAGAAAAGAGACTAGTTTTTTGGAGTCCAATAAAAACCTCTCAACTCTTTCACTGTGTGACTTTGGGTGAGTACCTTCACCTCTCTGGACTCTAATTCCCTCATTGATGGAGTGGAGGAAATCATTCAGACCCCGGGAGGTTGACGTGAGGACCAGAGGAGGGTTCAGGGTTCTAGTTCCTAGCCTGCAGGCGGTCCTTAACTGTACTCATATACTTCCCCCGTAGTTCATCATCCTATATTGAATTGAGGATGCTGGTGACCCAGAGCGGGGTTTTGGTACCTCTGCAAGCTGGCCTCAATGACTAGTTGGAGCCATAGGCAAGCTTTCCAGGAAGTAGAGATTCTAACCTGTGTCCTTGCTTTTCTAGACAGTGGGCTCAAGGGTATCTCCAGTTCTAGCACTCCAGGGCTCTGTTTGTGTCTTGCCTCCCAGAATGTGGGGTTCTTTGAGGACTGGGTTCATGTCCAATTCATCTTCCTCTATCAGCCTATGATGCCGAGCACTGCAGAAACTAGCTAGTTGTTCAGCAAACCCATTCTCCATTCCTTCTGGGCATATCCCTAGACTGCAATTCTACCAGTGTCCCCTCTTTGGGGTGGGTCGAATCTGTTCTAGCTGGTGAGATGAGAGTAGGAGTGTTGTTCACCACTTCCAGGCCATAGGAATCCCCCCACCTCCTCTCCCCTCACTGCTGACCTGGATCATGACCTAAGAGTGCTTGCTGATGGAGATGGAGCCTCAGTCTCATCCTGCTGCTGGTCGGAACCCAGGAGAGCAAGAAATACACTTCTGCTGTGTGATGCCACCGAGACTATAGGCTCTCCTTGTTATAGCAGCTGATGTCCTCCTAATACACTAGGATCCCCAAGCTCCATGGGGTTAGGGACCTTGTGTATCTGGCTTTCAACTGGTTGCCTGGGGCTGCCATAATAAAGTACCATGGATCAGATAGCTTAAAGAACAGAAATGTTTTCTCCCACAGTTCTGGAAAGTAGAGGTCCAATATCAAGGTATTGGCAGGGTTGATTCCTCCTAAGGGTGGAGGGAGACTCTGTTCCATGGATCTTCCCTGGCTTCTTGTGGTTTGCAAGCCATTTTGGAGTTCCTTAGCTTGTGGAAGCATTATCTCCACATTTGCTTCCATCATCACTCATACAGTGTTCTCCCTGAGTGTGGTCGTTGGGTGAAGGGCAGGTGGGGAGTGGGCTCCTGTTCTCCCACTGGCCACACAGACTTATAGCTAAAGCTCAGTCCTAGCTGATGTCTGCCTCCATCCTACTTCTGACTCCCAGAGCAATCCCACTCCCACAGGAGCAGCCTCTGCTTTCTGTCAAGCTTTCCCCAAGCCCCTTACATGTCCCCCACCAGAAAAAGGTCTGTAGCTCAGTGGGTTTGAATCCCAGCCCGGCTACTGACTCAGTTGTGAACCTGAGCCCAAGTGCTCTCTGAGCTTGTTTTCCCCTTCATAAATAAGGGCAAGTAAAATCCCTACCTCACCAGGTTGCTCTGAGGTTAGAAAAAATACTATGCATATTATGGTGGCAATAATGAAATTTCCTAGTAGATCTAATCGATGCCCAGAATGTCAGCAACTGTTAGATGTGATCTTGGTGAATCACCGTGAAACACTGAGTCCCTAGTCATGTCAGAGTCAGCCTGGGATGGCAGGGTCAGCAAACTACTGCCCATACACCAAATGCAATCCATTGTGTTTCTACAAATAAAGTTTTATTGCAACACAGCCATGCCTGTTTGTGTACCTATCTGCTGTGGCTTCTTTTGCAATACAGTGGCAGAGTTGAGTCATTGCAACAGTGACCAGGTGCCCCCCACCACCCAGCCTGAAATATTTATTATCTGGCCCCTTACAGAAAGAGTTTGCTGATCCCTGATGCAGAACACCATGGCACTGGTGCTTATAAGGGCCAGAGTTCACAATTCAACCTTCGCCCTTCCTTGCTGTGTGATTGAGTATGTTACGGGAAATCACCATTTCTCATCTGCCAAACTGAAGTGATGACTCACAGCACAGGATGATTGGGACATTGAGACGAGATGTTTGGTCCGAAGCTTCTCCCCGTGTCAGTGCGCAAGAATAAAATGAACCTTTAGGCTAAGATGTACTGTGTTCACCGTCCCTGGTATGCAGTAGATGCTCAATAAATTCTTATGGCCAAATACAAGGACTTTTCCCAGATGTCTCCGCATAGACAGGGATTGGAAGCCTTATTTCTTTGCCCACAGTGTCTGGAGTAGTTGCAGCACTGTGGGCACTTTGCGAACACACTTAATGAGGCCGCTCCAGACTTTTGTGGCTCCAAGTGCAGCCCCCAATTCAAAACCTGTCCTCTGCTGTCCTTTACCGCGGGGAGCACTGTTCTGTCCTGGTCCCCCATACTCCACACTCAGCCCCCATCACGCATTATGTAAGTGATGGAAGGAAGTCAGTCAGAGGAGAAAGACAGATTGAGTGCCTCCCTGGCCCTGGCATTTCCCTCCGGATCTCTGGATTTCCATATATTTGAAAACCTAATATAAACAACAGAGAAGAAATTTGCATTTCGGGCAGCAAGGAATGAAAAATTGAGGCGGCGTAATGTATTGCCGTGCGCGGAAGAGGGATGACCGTGGTGAGACCAACCTCTTACGACAGGCCCAATAGGCCGGTGGCAAACTCATTTCCTGGCAGAATATAGGGTTCATCTGCTGGAACATTTAACAGGCATCAAAGAAAGATCACTTCCACCTCTCCCCGCTGCCTGAGATGCTGCTCTCTTGCCTCTCTTTTTGCCATTTTATTAAACCCCTTTATGCGGTTTTAATACAATATGTATGATCCACATGGAGACAAATAAATTCTTATGTACTTTTCAGGATTCGGAGTGTTCTAATGGTTATGTATGCTTTATTTATATTTTCTGAGAGACATTAAAAGGGCAATGTATAAAAATATGCAACCCAAACCAACAGTGATTTATGGTTATTCACGGAGCAATGGCGAAATGGGAAGTTATGAAGTCAATTTCCAGATGTGTGGAGGGAGGGGGCAGAGGTTGTGGCCCGCAGTAGTGGCGAGGGGTGTATGACTTCTGGCAAAGGCTGAGTTTGGTGGCAAGTTTGTCATAGGGAGGCTCCTGAGTCTGGGGCCGTTTAAGGAAGCGGCGTAGAGCCAGTGGGGATGTTAAAGATGTTTTTGCTATAGATGGGACAGGGGATGCCCAGAGAAGTTATGTCAGTTTTCTAAAGTCACACAGCAAGCAAGAGGCAGAGTTAGGAGTCAAAGCACTTCTGTGGCTTCTCCTTGGGTCGCCAACCAAGCTGTGTAAGAAGCTGTCACAGGTTTCTTGACTTCCCTGGTGGTCTCCACTTTGCAGGAAGACCTAAGATAACTCCCAAGTGAGCAAACAAAAGCAAGCTCATAACTCATGAAGCTTCCATTTTTGGCCCTCCTGTGGCATGGGGTGTCAGGGGAGAGCAGAACTTGGCATGTGCCGAACATCTTTTGGAGCTGAAATTTACATGAGTGGCTCTGGGAATCCACTCACTGGGGGATTGGGTACTTGGAAGCTGACAGTGCCATCCACTTTATGGTCCAGCTAGGCACAAAATTACATATGGCGTGTGGCTGGGGGTGTCGGCTTATCAGGAGTCTGGGGGGGCGGAGGGATTCTGAGCAATCACATTGGAACAAACTCCATGAGAATGCTTCCACGCATCCCCTGAGGAACTGCCCCAAACCCTACCCTCCCAGTCTAATGACCATTCAGTCCTTCATTCCTGAGTCAGTGATTCCAGGGTGTGGATACAGCCTAGTGATTAGAGCACAGGCTCTGGAGTCAGGATGCCTGGGTTCAAATCCCACCCTCCCACTAAGGGTTTGGTAAAGTTGTGCTAACTCTTCCACTTCTCTGGGTGTCCTGTCCCACCATCCGTATAAAAGGGGATAATGATACCTAACCAGGAGAAGTGTGGTGAACAGAGGATGGTCTTCTACTTGCCGGTGTTTATCACAGCATCCAGCATCCCCAGATTTCAAAATTGTTGTTGTTGTTGTTGTTTTTAAATCACTGCTCTTATTCTACCTGCCTTATGTTGGGCAAGTTCTTACTCCTCTCTGGGCCTCAGTTTCCCCCATCTGTACAATAAGGAAACCAAATTGTTGATCTGAAAATATCTGGACTGTGTCTTGATCTGAGAGGGACCATCCCTAAATCTGGCAACTCCAACATTCACTAAAGCTTGTGGAATGCTAGTTACAAGGGGTCCTGTCTACTTTTTGGCTCTATGTATCAAAAGCCATAAAAGTGTTCATTTCCTTTGGCTCAGCAACTTTTACTTTTGGAGCTTTTACCTTAGGGGATTAATCATGGGTGTATGCAAAACAGTAACTACAGGCATTTCTGTTGTGGTGTTTAAAATAGAGGGAGAACTGGAAGTGGCTCAAATGGAACCCATAGGGGATGGGTTAAGTAAACAGTGATATAGAAGCAGAATATCTGCCGCTAATTGAACACTGATTGTGTGCCCATTCTAGGAGGAGCACTTGACACTTTGCATCCCATTTAATACCTCATTCACCCTGTTAGGTTGCAATTAGTTACTCCAGTGTGGTCCCAGGGAATTGAGCTTAGAGAAAAGCAAATCACCCAAACCTGTACAGCTGGCAGATGGCAGAGCTGGGAGTCACCTGGTTGTCTGACACCAAACCTGGCCCCTTTCTTACCACCCCACACTGCTCAGGCTGATGTCAGGAGGATACACCTGACGAGAGAGGTTGCACCAATGACTGCTGGGCATGGACTGTCATCTGTGAGACAGTCCATGAGAGACTTGAGACTGTGGTAAGACATGGCTGCATGTACACCTGCTATCAAGCCACCATTTATGACTTGATGTCAACCCTTATTGTTGTGAGTATTTATGAAGTTGCCCTGGATCACCTTGCTCTGGTTTTTCTCCTGTGGGGGGAGAAATTCAGCTTTTGTTTATTCTGGTAGCAACTTATGAGCTCCAAGATCTGGTGACCCAAGATTAGGTTTTTGTTCCTACTCTGTACTTTGTCCATCCATCTGAACATGCATGGTGTTCCTCCAACCACCCATGCAACCATTCATCCATCCACTACCCATCTATCTACATATCTGTGTTAGTTTCCTGTTACAGCTGTAGCAGATTATCATGAATTTAGTGGCTAAAAACAATACACATTTATTCTCTTATACTTCCGGAGGTCGGGAGATTTACAGTTCTGTGCTAACATCAAGGTGTGGGTAGGACTGGTTCTTCCTGGAGGCTCTACAGGAAGAATTGATTTCCTTGCCTTTTTTTAGCCTCTAATGGCTGCCTGGATTCCTTACCATGTGGCCCCTTCCTCCTTTCTCGAAGCACATCACTCCAATCTCTGCCACCACATCACTTCCCCCCCTCCTCCATCCTATAACAATATTGGGATTAAATTAGGCCCACCTGGAAAATCTGGGATAATCTCCCTATCTCAAGATCCTTAACTTAATCACATCTACATCCTTATGTGATGTGACATTAACAGGTTCCAGATTAAAATGTTGACCTATCTGGGGGATTGCATTATTGAGTCTACTCTACCATTTATCCACTCATCTTCCTACCCGCGCATTTACCCATCCAACCATCCACCTATCCACCCACCCATCCATCCACCCACCTATCCATCCACTATTCTATTCACCCATCCATCCATTACCCATCCATCTGTCCATCCATCTCTCCGTCTGTCCATTCATGTTTACATTTATTCATTCATCTATTGACTGGTTGGTTGATTGATTCATTTATTCGTTTTCATCTATTCATTCATTAAATCATCAAACATTTACTGAGTACCTTCTATGTACTGGGCACTAGGCCAGGCTCCAAGGTAACATAACTGAACAAATTAGACACATTTTTCTTGAAGGAGATCACAGCAAGAAGGATCACTGAATGAGTAAGCAAATCATTGTGATCACTTCCTGGCCAAGAAGGAGTTATCTTGTCATATGTTTCTTCATAGCACTTATCATGCCAGTACACTGTTATGTTTACTGTTTATAATCTGTCTCCCCACATGCTAACTCATTTTGTTCTGTGACCACTACATCTCTCATTCTAGAAGAGTACCTGTTCAATTCACAATTCCTCAATCATTGAATAAATGGATACATGGTGTGGTTGAGGCTGATATTATCTTGGCTTCATAAGCTTATTATGTCATGGGGAGTTAGATGATAATAAAGTGTATAGAAATGTCAGGTCAATTTGAAGGAGACATACAGCAAGTGTCAAGAGCCCACAATAGGAGATTTGTCTTGGTTTGGAAGTTTTAAGAAGGCTTCATGGAGGAAGAGATACTTCAATGCTGTCCTGAAGGAGGGGTTAGAGTTTGCCAGGTGATAGGGTTGAGGTAGGAGAGGACCTGGGAAATAACATGTCTGAGAACTTCAAGTAGCAAAAGAATATTCAAAATAACCCAGTTCTACTCATGAACAGAGCACTCTCCAGTTGGTAAAAACCTTCTCCACTATCTCCTTGTGTGGTTACAGCCCATTTATGTGGCAGGGCAACCATTTTCCCCCATCATATTTCTAGGTACAGAAACTGAGGCCCCAGGGAAGACATGGCCAGGAAGTGGCAGAATGAGGCCTCATGTCTTGACTTCGGGGCTGGTTGGCCACATGGTCCTGCCACTCAGCATTGTGGTCATTCAGTTGGGACTCTATAAAACCCACAGAAGGTGGGGACTGTATAAATTAGCTGAAATAACCATTAAATGCTTTGTGGACCTGTAGGTGAACTCTGCTTCTAGAGAAGGCAGTGGCAGTGTGAGTGCAGACTCTGGGGCCAGGAGGATGGGGTTTGAATTCCAATTCCATCCCTTCCCCTCTTTATGCTCAGGGTATGCTCATCTGGAAAGCAGAATGGAGACCAAATACTCATGAGTAAGTCCTCAGTAAATGTAATGTTTCCTTCAATAAACACTTGTGGATCCTACTCAATGTACCCTCTGTACTGTGATCTAGGCATCAGTGTTGACTAAGATAGGCTCTCTAGAATGCCTGTCTCCCAGACAGCTTTCAAGGCTGTTGTCTCCTTGTCCTTTTCATGTGGGAGCCTGCAATTATTGTGTTACTTAAGACAAATCACTGGGATACTTTAGACCTCAGTTTGCTCATATTCTCAGTGATCTCTTCAAGTCAGACACTCAAGATCACCTGATTCCAAATGGCACTATGATGGTAGGGAACCCTGTGTTTTATGTGCTCACAAATTTCCAGAGCTCCTGAGGGTCAAGCCTACTTATGATCATTAAATGATTTGGCGTGGGGCAGGGTGGGCTTCCTTCAGAAGCCTTTAATCCTGTAAGGGCTGACTCCCAAAAGAGAGGTGACAAGGATGGGTTTACTTGTGACTCTCCCAAAAGAGAGAATAAAGCTAGTTTGTAGGCAATGTGCCCAGACACCTGAAAGCTCATTTGTAAGGGAGGCTTCCACAATGTCCATCTCCAAGATGCTACTTCCTGCAGGGGTCTCTGGAAAATCTGTGGCTCTCCTTCGGGGCAAGAGATAGCCTTTCTCCCTGTGTAGGTTTGGGAGTCCACACAGCACACAGATATGAGCTCCTAGGGACCTCCCTATGATTACTGTGCATAACTAACAAAACTCTCTTTAGGTTTCAAGTTGTTTGGAGCAAGGCTTTTGTTATGGAAATTCCAGTATTGGGGGAAAAGGAAGTTCTCTAAGAAACCAGGAGTATAAGGAGAAGGCTTTCATCTGAGCTCAAGAAAATGACAGGTCTGGTGGGGCTGAACTGTGTGAATTGTTCCCTGTCCTTTGAACGTTAAATGAATCCATTAGCAGGTCTTATCAGTTCTGTCTGCAGATACATCTCTGCATCTCTCTGGAGTCTGACCACATCTGGTTACCTTCAGTGCTCCACCCTGGTCCAAACCATCATCATCTAATCCTGGGAGGTGGAGAGAGTCTCCTCCCTGTCCTCTGCTTCTTCCACTCCTGCCCCTCCCCTGCTCCTGCCCCTGCCCCAATCTTCTATCCACTAGCACAGTGCAGCATTCTTCTAAGAAACTTAAGTCAAATCCTGTCTTCCCCTGTTGAAATGTTTCAGTGGCTCCCCATGGATGGGTTTTTAACTCCTGTCCTTGACCTGGAGGCTCCTGACATCCCCTGACATCATTCCACTTCTCCTTCCCTATTATTATGGTGCTCTAGTATATGAGCCTTCTTTATTTCCTTGAACATGCCAAGACCTACCCTACCCCAGGTCCTCTCAAATGCTATTCACTCTGGGAGGGGATGTCCTCCACCCCAACTATTGGCTGCCACTCATCTTTCTGATCTCAGCTAACCATCACTCCTTCTAGAGACTTTCCGCAGCTACCTCCCCAAGTATTCGCTACATCAGCACCCAGTTCACGAATCTTTTATGGCACTTATCATGATTTAGAACAACCTTTTTGTTGACTTCTTTATCTTCTATTTTACCCACTAGATTATAGGCTCCATGAAGGCAGGGATTATAATAGTTCTTCTCACTGCTATCTTCCCAACTCCAGTCCCCAAGCCTTCATTTTCCATCTGTAGCACAGGAACAATGATGTCATGATCATCTGCATCATTATGAAGGGAGTTACCCCAGGTAGAATCATGGATGTGGACATATCTTTGCAGACTAGAGAGGTGCATTGCAAGGAGAGGAGGTCCAGTTTGACTTTACGAGAGCATAATTCCCTATGACCCCTATTTGCATGGGAAGTTCTGAGCTCAAGAAAGTGACTCAGTCTGGTGGGGCTGAGAAGAGCTGTGTCTTTGGATTAGACAGACCTGGGTCAAATCTGTTTTTCCAGATGCCTCTTGTCAAAGGGCCTCATGTCACTGAGCCCCTATTTTCTCATGCACCTACATGGTGATCATAATGCCTACTTCAAGCTAAAATAGCTGTTGGAACTTTGTAACAGGCCATGAAACAATCTCAGTAGATATCAGTGCTCATGTCCTCTGGCGATCCTTAAGAAGACTCAATATTTGATTCAGTGAATGTGGTCTGACATCTGTGAGATCTTGCTGATCTCTTTCAGTTCTAAGATGTTTGGAAATCAGATTCATGGAAATCATACTAATAATCTGATTTCAAAGGACTCCAAGTCCAACCTAGAAGTCTCACGATGGGACAAAACACAATGTGCCTTCTCAACATGGATGAAGAATTTCATGAAGCCAGCCATGTTCTTCTTAACCTGTCCACTCTCCAAGCTGTCCCCTGCTGGCAGAGCAACCATCAACCTGCCATTCCCGGCTACATGAGAAGCCCATGGCAGAAGGCAGTTGATCCTAAGTGGCCGAGCCAGTTCTACCACTCCAGTGCTGTGTGAAGTACCACTTCAGTGGGGTGAAAAGTGGTTCCTTCCGAATATATGTCTACCTGGAACCTCAGAATGTGAGCCTACTCGGCATAAAGCTCTCTGCGGATCTCAAGATGAGATCATCCTGGATTGGGACAAGCCCTAAATTTAGTGACAAGTTACTTAGAAGGGAAGGGAATGTAAAAGGGAAGACATGTAAAAACGAAAACCATGTGAATGTGAAGGTAGAGATGGTAGCGATATGTCCATGAGACCAGGACTGCCAGCAACCAGAAGCTAGGAAAAGGGCACAGAACAGATGCTCCCTCAGAGCCTCCAGACTCATCTAAGTCACCCGGTTTGTTGTAATTTGTCATGGCAGCCCTAGGATATTGACACAGTAATTTTGGCCTGTTTAGTTAGATTTTGGAGCCTCAGTTTCCTCATCTGTAAAGTGGGTGTTCTTGTAGTCTTTAGAGGCAATGGGAGAAAACAGACATGTAATTGCCCTAGATATTGTCTGGCACATGGTCGACACTCAAGAAATTGTAGCTGTTATTAACAGTTACTATTACAGAGGATCCATTCTTTGGGCTTCTCCCAGTGTATGCCAAGGCAGGTCTTTGACTCCCCCCAGCAGAAAGGCAGGGGACAAGAGGGTGGTGTAACTATCTTTCAAGATCATGGTACCAGGATAAGGCACCTGTCTCCCTCCTTGTTATGCAAAACTGCCGCCTCTACCTCCATTGCTTCAACCGCCATCACAACCCCCTCTGTACCACTGGCATTTCCTTAATATTCTTTGGATGCATTCATTCTCAGGAGGAGAAACATTGTCTTCAAAAAACAATACCAGGGAGCAGTTACAAAACTGCAGCTCCTGGTGATAAGGTTAAGGACTCCTCTGCTTCCCCAACCCCCCCGCTTCCTCTCTTTCTCTCTCTCTCTATCCCTTCCTCCCTCCCTCCCTCTCCTTCTTCTTCCCCTCTCCCTCTTTTTATTGGGATGGCTATCTTTCAAATGTTTAACAGATTTGCAAAAATAATTCCTCCAAGAGGCATTTATTCCATTGGAATATGCAGAGGAGGACGCACAAGCAGGGAGCAGAGCCATAAATTGAACATCGCCAGCCCGCGACACGCCAGCCCAGGGCGGGCCCAAAGTCATAACTTTCTCCCTATCCCTCCCTTCCTGCCAATGCCCAGGCTCCTACCCAACACTATTCTATTTTCAGAAAGGCTCCCTTGACCCGTGGGTCCTTCAGCCACAACAGAGGTGGCGCCGGCTGGAATCCAGGCGTGAAATTATGAAAGAATGGGGCTGCCTCTGCCTCCAGTTGTGCCCTGGCCTCAGATGTGAAATTGCCGTTTTTTCTCCCCCCTCGCACCGGCCTGTCGCATGCGGGGTGGAAAAGATTGTATTTATCACCTGTCAGGATCTGCCAGAACTGAGTTACGTGAGGCAGGACAGCATAAATTATCATACACAAGCATGAAATTACAAAATCGCTCGGAACTGAACAACAAAATTATTTCATTTCGGAGGGAGGCCATCCCATTTTTTAGCTCTGACACCTTGACTGCCAAACTTTGAATTGAAATTGAGTGTGAGGGCCATGGAATAGAGACAGCAATAACAAGAAGTAGCATGTAAACTAGCCATGCAGACACACTACATTAATGGCCCCCGAAACCTCCCACCAGAGATATGTAACTAAATAAATTCACATGTCCCAGTTGCTCACCTTGCCTTCCACAACTAGTAGTGACTTAGCCATGTCAGAGACCTGATCCAATGTCTGAGGGTTCCTGGGAGGGGTTGGGTCAGGGTTGGTTCTTCTAACCTGCAGAGTGATGCCCTGATGAAATAGAGAGCATGCAGGCTTTGGAGTCATGCGCGTGTACGTTTGGATGCTGGATCCAACCTTCATGAGCTGTGTGACATTGAGAGAGTTTCTTAGCTTCTCTGAGCCTCTGTTTTATCATCCGTAAAAGGAAGTAAATCATTGGTTGTTGTGAGGACAAAAATATCTCATACTTTGTGTTTCGCACATAAGTTTTTAATACAGAACTTGTGAGGTATGGGTTACCTCATTTCTTTCCTCTTCCAAAAAAAAATTTTTTTTTGCCACTTTTACATTCTGAGGTGAAAGCATTTGTCTGAGAAACTTTTATTAAGCACGGGGAAAAAAGAGCTGTGACTATAACTTGTGTTTAGATGTAAACAGAATTAGGTTGGATTATTGATTATTGTTCCTATTTTTTTCCACCTTTCCCCCTTACACATACCTTTGTCATGTGACTTTACAGCTCTTTCCACTGGAGATGCGACTTATTTCTTCATCCAATTGCTACTAGACTTACCGTGTAACTTATTTTGATCAATGGCCTATGTACAGATAAGATACAAGCAGAGACTAAATATACTGTGTGGTTTGACTTGGTCTCTTGCTCTCCTGCTATTTGCTTGAGAATGGCATGCCCAGGTAGATGCTGGTCTATGGAGGAAGAAAGTCAAGCAGAATAGCCTAGAGTCAAGTGCAGCCAACTTCTAGATCTGTGACCAAAAGAAATAAATCTTGTTAGCCATTGGGACTTAAGGGATTGTTTGTTATACAGCAAAAACTGACTAATAAAGTAGCCAGACCAGTGATTACAAACAGAGGTTTGCCTTCAAGAGTGTTCTGTAGGATATTTAAAGCTCATAAAGGCCTCAGGGCAATCATTATTGAGTGGGACTCTCTGTGAACTGCAGTAAATCTAGAGTCTTGGCCTTCTGCCATTCTTTCCTTCCTCCTTTCCTCCCTCTTTTCCTTCCTTCCTCCTTCCCTCTCTCTTTCCTTCTTTCCTTCCTTCCATTCTTCCTTCCTTCCTTCTTCTTTCCTTCCTTTCATCCTTTCTTTCTTCCTTCCATCCTCCCCTCCCCCCTTCCTCCTTCCTTCTTTCTTTCCTTCATTTCTTTCAATTTTTTTTCGAAAGAAGGAGAGTGTATTGTGTGGGGGAAGGGCAGAGGAGAAGTAGAGAAAGAATCTCAAGCAGGCTCCACACCAGTACAGAGCTCAACACGGGGCTTGGTCTCACAACCCCAAGATCATAACCTGAGCTGAAATCAGGAGTTGGACACTTAACCAACTGAGCCACCCAGCTGCCCCTGTCTTCTGCACTTTAAATGCCAATTTATGGGAACTAGTCTAGGATTGTGGGTCTCCACTCTAGTAGACCCAATACTCTCTTTTCATTCCATATATTTTATAACACCCACTTTACTATTCTGAAATGAAATTCATGCATTTCATCTTCATACACACGTAATTTCCAAAAAAATCAATATAATGCCCTAACTGTAATATAAAAGAGGAATAAAATGAAAGCAATTTATAATAAAATAATATCTATTTCAATATGTAAATTATCAGGGAACCACTATATGCCAGGAAACATAATGAAGCAGTCTGATGCTTGTACCTACTTATAATGAATAAGTTGAGATTTCAGACAAATATTCAGTTGAATATTGTCGACATTTTTTCTCTATATTTGACATTTTGAAATAAGAGCTAAATTAGTATATTCATATGTATGGGTGCCATCACCAGGAGCGGGACCATTGTAAATGTCGACCGACACAGGTGTGTTGTGGCAGCAGCTCACATTCTATGAGCAGCTTGGAGGCCAATGCCCGGATTTCCCAAAACGCAAAACAACTTTTGATAGAATTTTGGATAAGGCAAAGTACTGCCTTTCTCCAATTCACGATGCTGCTGCATTTCAGAAAAATCCTACATAAAGGAAAATGGTACCAAAAAAAAAAAAAAAGATTTTTCCGTATTTAAGATGGGTATAAATTCTAGGCTCAGATAATTATTAAGCAGGAATTTTGCCTATATGAATGTCCAGAAAGGGCATTTGAAATCCTCAAAGGACTTGGGACTGTTCTTGGCATAGGACTGTCCTAGGCATTTCATATCCAGTGTGGGTGATTTAATTCTTCCCAATCTGTATGACAGGCTTTCTCAACTTCGGTGTAATTGACATCTTGGGCTGGATAATCCTCCATTGGGGGTGGGATGCCCTATGCATTGAAGGATGTTTATCAGTATACCTGGCCCCTAGTGGCTAGATAGTAGCATCTCCCAATCAAGATGTGACAACCAAAAATATTTCCAGATATTGCCAAGTGTCCTATGAGGGAGCAAAATGTCCCTCTGTGGAGAATCATTGGAGCAGGATAATAGAAAAGGCTGTCCCCATCATCATACCCTCCCATAACTGCCCTTGGAGATGGCACTACCGCCATTAAGAAACACCTACCCAGGAGGCCTTGGGTTCCATTGTGTCATTTCATTGCAAGGCCAGACACTGAACACCTCCTATGTACCAGGTGTCATGAGTACAGTGCTGGATGTGACAGTTCTTGAACTCAAAGAGCTCAGGTCCCATCCCGGAAGTCGCCCCTGGCTCCTCTTTGTATCTCTTGCCTTCGCCTCACACTCCAGTCCCCCAGCCTCATTCCATCCATTCTAACTGCAGATCTCAACTTGCATTTGTCCAGTTTTCTCCATTTCCACCCCCCCTTTTCCAGGCTTGCTTCTCTCCAACCTATTCACCCTGTGGCTGGAGTAATTATGTTGAATTACAGATTCAGAAATTTGATTCCATTTCCCTCCTCTTTAAAACTCTTTACTAGGTTCTGTTACATTTAGGAAAAAGTGAAATCAAAGAAGTCCCCACCATGGTCGGCCAGGCCACAGGTCCAGTCTTGCCGCCTCCCCATTTCTGTCTGTCCCTGGGGATTGTGAACTGGGGCTGGGTTGTGGGAAGCCTTAATTGCCCAGCTAAGGAATGATCAAACCTCAGAGGTGGATGACCCTTTCAGAACATCTCATCCTCTGATGGCTATGTCCAGCAAGGTTGCATCTTCTGAGGAGGATATTGTCTCCTGCAGATCTATTAGAAGGAAAAAAGGGGCCAGGCTTAGATTATTCTAAGATGAAATGAGAGAGTAGTGGGGCAGAGGAAGGGATAAAGTCCTTACCTGAAGTCTGAGTAGCTTCTCCTGATTTCCTTTCCTCTGATGGGCTGTGAGTTTTCCTATTTTATACCATCTTCTCCATGCCTGGCATATTGTGTTATTCCCAGTTTACAGATGGTGCCACTGAGCCTCAAGAAGGGAAAGTTCATTGCCCAAGATCACTGACCTGGTGTCATAGTCGAGATTTGAAGTAAATCCTTCGAGGACTTAGCCAAATTGCCAGCCACTAATTTAATGACCACAAGAGTCTCCTCAGTGATTTCTACTGAGTCTGTTCTGGCCAACCCCACCTTCCTGTCCACTGTTCTACTGTAGAAGTATTTTAGAAAGTGAATATCTCATCAAGTTAGTGCATATCCTGTCCTTTCCATTGGTTTTAGGGCTATTAATCTGTAGAAGGACCCACAAAACCTCATTGAGATTTACCCCTGCCTACTTCTCCAAACCCATCTCTCTACCTTTTCCTCTCTTAGTCATTGAGATTCAGGCATATAAGTCATCCCCTGACAACTTGATCCTGCCACAGGGCCTTTGCCTATGCTGTTCCCTATGCCTACTTCAGAGGCTTTTCCCCTTCTGGTCTTTCGAACCTCTGAACAAGTACTGTTTCTTCATACAAAATTCTCCCCTTCCCCTGCATGTTTCTCTTGGTCTGAGTCCAGTCCATTCATTATCCGTGTGGCTCTCCTACTTCCATGGTTAGAGTTTAATCTCATCTCCTCTCTGAGGATATAAACCCCATGAGCATAACAACTCAGCTGGCTTTGTTCGTCTTAGATTCCACAGCATAGCACATAGTAGGTGTTCAATAAATGTTGGATCAATGAATGAATGAATAAATGAATCCTGCGCTCACTCAGAGTCCTGAGAGTACTCATCCCATCTCCCATTCATCACCTCAAACATTTGACTGGTGCTGTCCTGAGGGGACTCACCCCTCCTCTTACTCCTTGGCTGGGCCCATGATAGTCCTTTTGGGGAGCACAGTGCCTGGAGCCCCAGAGCCAGTAGCTAGGGGCCTCCAGGTGTGCTGGGCTGCAGGCACCTGCGGGGGAGAATTGCAGGGTTGCAGCAGGCAACACTGCTGTCATTTTGCAGAGTGCTAACAGCTACAGGTACTGGTCACAAGCCATTGCCCCCAGCCTTCGCTACGTAAATCCTCCACTAACGATTTGTATAAACTTCTGTTACACATGTTATTTATCACTGCAAATAACTTTGCAGTGGGTTGGACCATGTGCTTTATTCACTCACCTGCATGCCTCAGGGAAAGGCAAGGCCTGAGTGGGGGGAAAGGGTTCCTGCAGTCAGGTGCCTGTGTGGGACTCCTGGCTTCCCCTTTCACTTACCAGCTGTGTGGCTTTGGACAAGACCCTATCCTTCTCTGTGCCTTGATTTGCTCCTCTGTTCAGTAGAGATAATATAGTGCTCACCTCAAAGGGGTGCTGAGAAGATTAAAGGAGTGCAGATAAATCACTCATGTACAGCGGGACACATAATAGGTACTCAATGAAAGTTAGCTATTGCCATTGTCACCACCACCACCATCACCATCATCCTCCCACACAGGAAAGCTGGGGAACAGCATTCCATCCCACAAAGCTGTTAGTTCCAGAGAGGAGTCTCCATCTCATACTGAATCCCCAGCACATAGCTTGGCATATATGATGGCTCAACCATCATTCTGTGTTAATTAAATGAGAAGAGACAGATTTGGTCTCAGAATTAACCACAGCACTGAGTTAGGTGCAGAGAAAGGCCAGACTCCCCTGTTCTGATGTCTAGTTTTCAGCTCATGCTAATGGTGGCCTCACCCTGACCAGATGAGAGGCCTTGGGTAAGTCACCTCCCCTCTCTGAGCTTTGGCCTCCTTATCTCTAGCATATGAAGGAGAGGGTGGCTTTCTTGCACTGTCCTTCTGGAGTCTGAAAGATTGAGTGAGATAATGAATGTGGAGCTCTTAGCTCAGGGCCTGGCATGCTGTGGTAACTCTGTAAATGGAGGGTTTGATCATTCATTCAATCAGTGGACTTCATTAGGTGCTGCTATGTGCCAGGCACAGTACTATGAATTGCAGCCATGTCAGTGATCCAAGCCCTGCTACTGGAGCTCTCATGCCAGTGAGAGGTGAGAAACATGAAACATATCAGGTCAGGAGGCAAAGCCACTTATTTAAAAAAGAGTGAGGTGAGGGGATCGGAGGTGATAAAGCAGAGAGACCTTTTAGTAGGCCGGCCAGGTGAGCACTCAAGAGAGATGCCATTCGAACAAAGACTTGAAGAAGGGGAGAGTGTGCTATTTCCCAATATCAGTGGGAGAGGCATACCAGGCAGTATCAACAGCATGTGAAAATGCCCTGAGGCAGGCATGTGCTTGTTTAAGAAATAGCAAGAAAGTCAGTGGATCTGGGTCAGTGAGTGGGAGGAGGAGCTGAGGTCAGCAAGTTAGCCTGAATCTGGATCATGCAGTCATAAAGACTTTGGCTTCCTGAAGGTATGGCAGCCATGGAGTGGGAGTTATTGAGTAAAGGGGTGACAAGACTGGGCTTATATTTTGAAAAACAAAAACAAAAACAAAAACAAAACACTCTGGCTGCTGTGTGGAGGATGCCCCTAAGGGGGCCAAAGGCAGAAGCAAATTAGTTAGGAGGTCATTGCAAAGACCCAGGTGGGGGGCCCATGGAGGTTGGTGACACCTTGGCATGTCTGTCCCAAGGCTCATCATTGCAACCCCTGTTGGGGAGCAGGAGCAAAGAAGCCTTTCTCTGGCCGAGGGATTCAGTAGGTAGTGCTCAGTGAGGCTGGGGGATCCTTGTCCAGGTTGAGAATGGGCAACATGGTGTCCTGAAGATCTGCAGACCTCTAGGACACAGGGGATCTCTCCTGCCAGGCTGCAGGTCTGCCCGTCTCATGCTGGCTCTCCTCCCTGCCCTCCACTTGACCCGCCAGTCCCAGGCAATGCAGACAGTTGCTGTGCACCTGGGCTGCCTTGCGCCAGTGCCTCAGAGTTGCCCTCAGAGGCCAGCAGCTGACCTGGAGGAGAGTATGTCTGGGGGCTGATCCCCCTTGGTGGTTGTTCCAGGCTTTGGACCAGCTCCATTGGCAAGGTGATGCTCCCTTCGCAGGCTCTAAGGAAGTATCCTTCCTTGCCTCTCTGAGCTTCTGGTGGTTGCCGGCAATCCTTGGCACTTCCTGACTTGTGGACACATCACCCTAGTGCCTGCCTCTCTCTTCACATGGCTGTCTTTATTCTGTGTGTGTGTGTGTGTGTGTGTGCCTCCATATGACTCCAAAACTCTCTCTCATTATAAGGTCCTTTGTTTTAGGCTCCACCTTAACACAGTATGACTTCGTAACCAGATGACATCTGCCAAGACCCTCTTTCCAAAGAAGGTCACATTCACAGATACCAGGAGTTAGGACTTATGCGAATCTTTTGGAGGGACACAATTCAACTCAGGCCACCAGCAGTCCCAGCCTCCTCTCCGGTCTCCCCACCTCAGCCTCTACCTGTCCCATCCACCCTTCTCCCTGCAACCAGAGCTCTTTCTAAACATCTGGGAGGGCCACTTCCTTGCTTGACACCTATCCATGGCTCCCCAGTTCCTTCCCATAAGGTCCACACTCCTTAGCATGTGCCTTCAGGCCCTGCTGCTCTAGTCCTCAAAGATGTCTCTCTTTTCTCTGTTTGACCTCTTTGTTTTAGCTCAGTGGATCTCACCGCTGACCATTGGAGACTTTCCAAAAATACCCATGTCTGGGCCCTTAGACTCATTATCCAGGAGCCCTGGGGGTAGAGGCTGGTTGTTGTGAGTTGTGGCTGCAAACCCTAGCTGGGCCTGAGAACAAAAGCTGTACCCATGGTTCTCACTCTGAGGGATTTGGAATCCTTTGGGGGAGTTATACCACTCCCCTCCCCTGAGGAGTTTCTGATTCAGTGGGTCAGACAAGGGCCAAGGAATGTGCTGCCAGTAAGCTTCCAGCTGCTGTTGCTACCGTTGATTTACCAGTTTCCCAATCTTGGCACTATTGATATTTGGACCAGCTAATTCTTTTTGTGGGGGCTATCTTATGCATTGTAACATATCCCCCAACACACTTGTGATAAACAAAAACATCTTCAGACATTGCTAAAGCTTCCCCTCATCGAGAATCAGTGGGCATATGAAACCATAGGTAATTCTTATAAGTGCCCCAGGGCCTTCACACATCCTACTCCTTCTGTAGAAAACACTCTTCCTAAATCTTTCTAGGATTACCTCTTGCTGGCCTGTCCACTCTCGGCTTGGCCATCATTTCCCCAGAGAGACATTCCCTGACTACACCTGGCCTTACCTTGGCTTCCACATCTCTTTGGTGCTTCCCCAGCTTCTCTGTGGGTGAATCCCGCCATGCAACTGATCCTAACAGCAACTCAAAAGGGATACCATAGAAATGAGCAAAGTAGCTGGTTGCTGCAGGAGGGTGTAAAGGAAAGTTCACTGTTGTCAGGCCAGAATGGAAAGGTTTCTGGAGGGAGTGCAGCAGATTTGCAAAGGATGGCTAGGAATTGGCTAAGCCAAGAGGAACTGGGAAGATGCTGCCCTCAGAGAACCTTGGGTGAGCACTGGAGTTGGAAAGCCAAGGGTTTCTTCCTCATTTGCAAAATGGGGCCAATAATCATAGCCACTTTAAAGTGTTTCTGCAAAGAGCTGATGAGGTAGTCGGTCCATGAGATGCGGTATGTAGAAGTGGCCAAAAATGGTTGAGGGGGTGATGATGGTTGTGGTGCGGGAAGACTTCATTCTTCTAGTGCAGTAGGTGCATTGGTGGGGGAGGGGGCTGACAGGAGGGAACCACAGATGGGGCTGCAGAGGCTGCTCTGAGCTGATGCAGAAACATGGAGGGTGGTCAAACAGGTGGGCGAGCAGGACATGGAATGGGGTTCTCCAGCAAGGCAAGACTGTCTGCAAGGCATGGCTGGGGCGGGGTGTGGAGGGAGGTGTAGCAGGAGAGGTCCTGGCAGCGACCTTTCCACTGGCTCATTTGAGGAGGACTAGTAAAGGAGCTGTTTCTAAACATAGAGGTGGGATGTAGGGATGTCACAAAGGAGAGGCCAGCCCACAGCGGTTAGTGAGAGATGGGAGCTTTTAACTACCCCTGAGACTGAAGTGAGAGGTTTCTAGAACATCGAGATGAAGAGGCTGGATAAGGACTGGCTGGCAGGAGCTGGGCCGTCCTTGGTGGAAAGCAGCCAGCTCAACATGCGTTTGCTGGAAGGGAGCACCCCAACCTCCCATCTGCCCATCTCCTGCTGGGCCTTCCCATTGGCTAGACCCAGAGGCCCTTTGATAGTGTCCACATAGGTGGATCTCCAGTGCGGAGAGTGGGGCAGGGAAGGGCAAAGCGGGGGTCTGATGGGAAAAATGGGAAAATGGGCAACACAGTCTAGCAGGGGAAGCAGGAAGGGTGGCCTTTGCTCTATTGGTAAGTGCCTGAGGCTGGATGATCAGCCCTGGAGTGAAGTCTATGTGTGTTTGCACACGTTGGGGAGGGATGGGTGGAAGGAGGTGGTGGCTCAGGGTGACGCAGACATTGGAGCAGATGCTCTCCGTAACCTGGTCTCAGCTGGGGTGAAGGTCTCGGGCATGAAATGTGACTATCACCTTAGTCGCAGACTACAGAATGTTGGTGTCGATGCTATGAAGGTATCTATCATAGAAGGAGCTTCCTTAACCATGTGCCATATGCTTCCCGTGCACATGACCCTTGCCACCTTTAAAGGGGGCACCACATTCCCCATTTTAGGATGAGGTGGGTTCTTAACCTTGTGCTCACAGTTGATGCCATACACGGATGCTTTCCTTGATCTGCCCAATGACCATATGAGCAAGTTGTCATTATTCTTTCCATTTTGCAAATGGGAAAACTGAGGCTTGGAGTGGTAGAGGGAAGCATCCATTGCCAGCCGAGGCCTGGCTGCCTCAAGGCAAAAAGCCCTCTCCAGGGTCATGGAGTTGGTAAGGCGCAGAGCCGGGACGAAAACCCAGGTTGGACCTGTCTCAGTGCCCCTAATCATAGGACCTCCCCTGATACCTGGAAACAGAAGCTGGGGAGGGGTGTGGCTAGCTGAGGCACGGCCCACCATCTCCAGCCCCTAGTTTCAGGTCCCCTGGAGGAAGGACCACTTACATGATGCCAGATAATCTAATACTTCTGTCTTTTACCTTTGCCTGTCCCTGGAGCTCCATCGCTACAGACTAAATGTTTGTGTCCCCCCAAAACTCACAGGTCAAAACCTAATCTCTAATGTGATGTTATTCAGAGGTAGGGTCTTTGGGTGGAATCCTCATGAATAGAATTAACACCTTTATAAGAGCCAGGAGAGAAATTACCTCCCCTCTCTACTCTGCTCTTTGAGAAGTCTACAGCCCAGAAGAGGGCCCTTCCCAAACCTCCCTCCCCTGTGCCCACTCATGCTGGCACCTTGAACTTAGACTCTCAGCCACTGCCCCTATATGATATCTCGTTTATGCTACTTTATAACTCATTGTTTTGGTTGATAATCCAGTCAAGTCTTATTTTCCTTCTCGCTCACGATCTGGCAAATTAGGGTTTTACTTATTTATTGTTTTTCTGGATCTCAAGACGTGTTCCAGCAACTCTCGGTGACTGGGGCTGTGAACAAGGAAGTGTAAAATCAAATCAAACCAAACCAAAGCAATGCAGGGAAATGCTCTTCAATTGGGAGAGAACATCTCCAGCGCTGAGATTCTACCAACAACCATGGGCCTCAAGCCAGATCACGGCTGTGAATTTGAAGGGGAACAACCTGATGTTCCGTGACAGGGAGAGAAAACACAGCCTTTCACATGTTCTGCACCCAGGCCAGAAGCCCCTCGCAGATCCTCCACTGCCAGGCACTCCAGGCCACTCCAGGGAGCATCTTTGTAGCTCCTTGCATATGGCGGCCAGAGTGGTTCACCCTGTAGGGAGTGGTCTGGGGTCCTGGTCCAGTCCCATTTCCCCCATAGACCCAGGGAGCCCTTGAGACTCCCTCAGACAGTTTATGCAGGAAAAGAAGCCTGCAGGGTGATAGAGTGAGGGCCTGGCTGCGGGGTCCACAGTCTCCATTTTACAGGTGAGGAAACTGAGTGGCGGAAGGAAGCAGCTCACTCAACCCTGTGCCTGGCTGCCTCAGACTCAAGCATTGGCTTGTCATTGGCCTGAGAAGCAAAGAGCTAGGTAGACAAGGGGGTCTGGATGTGGCCTCCCACCTGGGGCCTCATGGGTTTCTGGCCAGAGCATGGGTTGGGTTGGGGGCCTAGACTGGCACGTAGGCCAGGGGAGGGGACGGTGTTTCTGCTGTGGGGGACTTCCTTAGCACTAGTGAGCCAAGTTGGAGGGATAGTCCATTGTCATACCATCCTATTCTGGAAGTGTGGGGCTGTTCGTCCCTGCCCAGAGAGGACAGGTTTGGCACCAGTTTATCATGAATACTGCCTCTGTGGTGTGCTGTCTGAAGTTCCCTTTGTGCCCCAGGCTGAGCCCAGGTGTCCCCAAAGCCCCTACGATGTAAGGACATGTGTATGGCTCTGCCCACCGTCCTGCCCAGCATTACCCTCCTGTCCTCCCTCCTTCTTCTGTCCCGCCCCACCTCCCCAGGCTCCCATCATACCACTTCATGCAGACCAGTTTCCTGCCCCTTTTAAAAGTATTTACTTAACCCTGCAGCACTTCTTAACTTGTTCTCTTTTTAAGTATAATTCATGTGCATTCTAGAAAACGTGCGGAAAAACTCCCTTCCGTTCTTTCAGCAGCAATTCACGGTGCGCCTACTGTATGCATGTGCTTTCCAGAGGCTGGGGATAGAGGGTACCAGCCCTGCCTTGTGACTTCCAGGTTATAGAATTGGGGGAAACAAGTTTTTCAGATAAATCCTCTTTTTCTACTTTCTGGAGAAAGCGACCATTAGCGTTTTGCTGCCTGTGCTTCAAGGATCATTTCCCCATAAAATTTATACTTCTACATATAAATACACGTTCAAATAGTGCATAGTTTTAAAATATAGCATCATACCATCCACAGTTTTCTGTAACTTGCTCTTTTCACGTGATAATTTTTCCCCCTCTCAAGAATTGATTGTGAGCACCGTGTCACGTCCATACATTTTTACTGTATGCCTCACAAAATATAAAGAAGGATGGGGTGAAATTTTCCCAGGGCTTAGCTATGCCTGGGCCAGTAACTGCTGCTCGGGGTGGGCAGGAATGGGTGGGTGTTGGGGAGACGGATGTGGGCAGCTGTGGTTGTGGGTGGGAACAGAGGGGAAGAGCTCTCCTTGCTGATTGAGACACAGCCCCTCCTCTTCAGGGTCCGCCCCTCTCACATTGGAAGGCTGTATTCACTCCTTTAGGGTGGGCGTTGTTATCTTCTGCGGGAGCATTTCTGACTTAACCAGGACTTGGAAGCCAAAAGTACAGATTCCCTTGGGATGGGTAACAACCCCAAGGAGGCAGCTGCTTGGATTACCAGCTGGTTCCCCAAGAGTCTAGTGTTTGAGTCAGAGATCTAAGAAGCAGAGCCATGGAGTATCAAAGTTGGGACCAGCTCCTGGGCAAACCTGCCCATTTTATGGATGCTGTCACTAAGACCCAGAGAGGCTCACATGCTGTCTGAGCAAGGTCTCCAGCCCCCAGCTTAGTACTCCCTTCCTCGGGTGAATAGGGTGCAGGCGTTTCTCCTCCAAAAATAGGAATGTGTCATCATTATATCAGTACTTTAGAAATTCACAGCATACATAGAAACCCAAGACAGGCACATTCCAGGAGGAATAAATTGCTGGAAGGCATGAGCCACTGAGGGAGACTGAATAGAAAGAAAGCAGTTGCGGCCTTCCAAAGTCGTCTGGCTCAGGGGACATCTTCCCCTGAGGTTGGAAGGGCTCACAAGAGGAAGTCTGTGTCCCTCCCCAGGAAAGGCACCTACAGACCATCATCCTTTCTCCACCCTCCACACAGAGGTGGTGAAGTCAAACCACCAACCTGGAATCTGTAACTTGTCTTCAGACCTGGGATCTGATGTTTCCTGGCTGTGTGACCTCAGGCAAGTGGCTTCACCTCTCTGATTCTTGGTTTTATCGTCTATGCAATGGGGTTGACAATGCCTCTCTGAAAGTAGTGTGAGCCTTGTAGATAAAATCTGAAAAATGATGCCTATTTGGGAGGGGCTCAGTTCAAATTAGATATGATATAGTTAACTACTAAGAGGCCATTTATCTTCATGTTTTAGAAGAACACAGCCCGGAAACAGGTGACCTGATTTCAATTCTCAGTTCCTGTGTGAACTTGGACAAATCTTGGACAAATGCTTATACTGATGGTGGTGTTTTAATTATTACTACCCTTTGGAAGCAGAGAAGACCCCCCATCCCCTGCTTCTAGCTGTTCACTCAGCTCATGTCTGACCAGGGAGGCTGGCTAAAGGAACTGAATTCACTGAGCACTTGCTATCTGGCTGGTACCAAGCTAGGTGATTTCACAGCCTGTATTTCGTGTAATCTTTTAAAGTCATTGAAGTAGGGAATCCTCCCCTACACCATTATTGCAGAGAGAGAGAATGGGGCCTTGGAGAACTCGTCCAAAGTCACGGATGGAGAAAGTAAAAGAGCTGGCATTTGAACCCAGATCAGCCTGACTGCAAAATCTTACCTCTCCCCTCTGCACTGGTGCAGACCTACAACATCTGTCTCCTCACAGAGAATTTGAGGTGACAGACTGTCCAGCTCTGGGGGCAGAAGAAGAAAGATGCATGGGAAACAGAAGGTTAAGTATGGAAATTTCTATTGAACAAGAGCTGCAAACACCATCCACCGTGAGGACGAGAGTGACTACTACAGCTACTTGTTGGTGAGAAACTTTGTGATCTGCAAAATCCAGCTGTATCCATTTGCGGTTTGAACACCTGGCTAGGTGGGGATTTGAACCCTATTATACAGATCTGGAAACAGAGGCTCAAAGAGGTGAAGAGACTTACACAGGGCAAGTCTGGGGCATTTTTTTTTTTTCCTGCTTCTCTATGGAATTTGCAGAAAGGAGGTATCAGAAGCTAGAACACTTCCTCCCCTTGATAGGGAAATGCTTGCCACCCAGACATGCCTCACTTCCCTTCTTTGGCATCCTGACATCATTCTTTTTAAATTCCTTAGCACTGGTGAATCTGGTGCAGCCAGCCTCCTGCTTCTGGCTTTTCTCTGTTCATTTTACCTCCCATACCAGCCACCAGAAAGCTCTGCCTTAGAGGCAAAACTGACCCCTGCCTAGTCATCTCCCTGCCTAGAACCTGCCATGGCTCCCTTTTCCTTTTAGGGTAAAATCCAGGCTATATATCAGGGCCTGGTGAGTCTTCAGGATCCAGGTCCTGCTGCTTGCTCAACCCTGCCTGTTGCTATCTGCCTCCTACCCGTGACCCTAGATGCAGTCTTCTGGGCGGTTGGTCCTTATTTCATATTTCTGTATCTCAGCAGTTACTACCTCCCTCCCCTGACACCTTTTTTGCTCTCACCTGCCCAATGGAGTATTTTTCTACCACTCCCCTGATATGGGGAGATCTGTGCCCGGTTATGTATCTGTCGTGGTGGGGGGAGAGTGAGGAGGGGGGAATCTAAAAGGACATTTGTCAACAAATTTTTGAGTGATTATCCTTGGGAAGAGAGACTTTGGGGGTTTTATTTTCAATTTTGTAGTTTAAAATGATCATCATCATCGTGGCTATTATTTTAGTCCACTAACAGATATAACTTTTACAAAATGCATACAACTATAAGAAAGCCACATTCAGCTGCGAATCCCTTTCAAGACCCTGGTTTCCCAGAATTAGGCACCCCTTCCCCCCAAGATGGAAGGGCGTAGCCAGCCACTTGAGAGTTGTCAGAGGACTGGGCGGGCAGCTCATCTGTCTCTGTCTCCAGTGACCTGCACAGAGCCCGGCCAGGACAGGATGGGCCTTGTAAATGTCTGTTTAATGAACAGAGGAAGGAAACTCATTATAATACCATGTATTGTCCCAGTTAAATAACAGAAAGGATTATTACAGCAATGATGCTGCAATGTACCCTCAATTAGCCACGGCCATGAGGAGTGTCGGGACAGCTAATGCCACTGAATAAGGGATCATCAAAAGGCAATTGGACCTTCTCTGGAGTGCCTTTCACTTTGCTGGTTTGTTTAGATTTCAGTTGTTTGAGATTTCCCACTTGCCCCACTCCCCCTCCCCAACACTTTTTTGTTTTTTCCTTTTTAGGGCAGAGGTGCTGATTTGCATTGTGGTTGTGTTGGTTTGGAGTTCATAGTTAGACCAGTTGGTTTCTTAGCAGAAATGATGGCCCTACAGTGGATAGCGGTTCTCAGTGGTCCCCGGAAGGTGTTAGAGCTGCAAATTCCTGTGTTCTACCCCAAACCTCTATATCTGAAACTTTGGGGGTGGGGCCCAGAAGTCGTTGTTTCAGCATGGCCTCAGGGTGATTCTGATGCATGCTCAAGCCTGAGAATTACTGGCTGTGGATTCTAGTGCTTTAGTTCAAATGCTGGTGATTTCACTTACTGGCTGTGTGTCCTTGGCCAAGTCTCCTTACCTCTCTGTGCCTCCATGACCTTTTCTGTAATAGTGGGTAGCAATAGTGCCCATCCCATGGGTTATGAGGATGGGCTGAGATAAGGTGTGCCTAGTACTGGGGCAGTGCCTACACTTCCAAGCGAAAGCTACCAGTTACCATATTTCATGGAGTAGAGGCTACCTTTGATTTTCAGATTCATCCAGATTTCAGATAGTAAATGCAAGGAGAAAATTTGTTTTAGAAGAGTGTTTGTCCAACTTTAATGTGCACACAACCTCCCTGGGATTTGGAATGTAGATTCTGATTCACTAGGACTGGGGCCAAAGTTTCCACATTTCTAGCAAGCTCTCCAGCGGCAAGATGCTGCTGGTCCATGGACCACACTTTGAGTATGGATTGAATCCAGTATCTGGGGCTCACACTGAGATCACATGATGAGCTGGTAATGGTCATGGGTGGTCCTGGGTGACAGTGGTGGAGCAGGGTGTAGGGCATTTTGCCCAATGGTCCCTGGCCAAAATTGCAGCGATCTTTGCAGTTGGAAGTGGAGAAATGGATCTGTGCCCCCTCACTGGTCTAGACTAACTTTCCTCCTGTCTCTACACTCAGCATCTCGTTTGTCATGTAGACCACTCAATGCCCATTCCCAGGGAAGGTAAAGAGAATCAAATATTTATTTTCTCAATGAGTGATTGATGACACATCTTTCTTTGGAATTAAGGATTTGCTAGAATTTTTAAAAAGTAAACTGACACAGGAATTTAAAGGAGTTAAGACAAGGCATTGCTAATGGAAATTGGCAGGTTATTATAATAGTAATTATCATTGTTAATAATAATAATAATTATTATTATTATCAGTGTTATTGGTGCAGGTGGTAAACCTTGTACTGGGGCTCTCCCTCCAGCACCAGACTTGGGGATGGTCAGCTCTTCAGAGTCACACTGGAATTCTGGCTGCTCTGGGAGACAACTGTCAGGTGATTCTCCTGGGTGGCCTCAGGACACTGAGGGCCATGCAGAGGGAGCCCCAAAGCCTCAAAGCCTCACCACTAAAATTATCATTTTTGTGGGCACTCTCAGATTTCAAGGCACCACTCACCTCCAAAAGGATATAACGGAGCTGGAGAAAGAAGGGGTCATGCATGTTCATTTCCAGAGTGAACAAAGAACACTTATGGGGGAAAGGAAAAATGCTTCTGGACCCCACCCCACCCCATGACACACGTGCACAGAAACACACACACACACACACACACACACACACACACACACACACACACACATTGGCTGCCCCAGCCTGCCTGTCACCATCAATCAGCTTCCTCCCACTTGCTGTTTGCAGGCAGAGTTCCCTACAGATGTGCTCAGGGGCTGGGAGAAGGAGAAGAAGGTGGAGCTGGGGGCTGGGGAGGGAGGGGAGGCAGAGATATTCTCAAAGAGTTAAAACCTTGCCTTGCCAGACTGTGAATTCTCCTCAACTCTCCCCCACCCCCCTCAATCCAGCCAAACAACAGCTTGACATTTTCCATCCTTCACGAGAAAGACAAAGACGGGAAGATATTCCCATGATCCCTTTCTGCATGCCTAACCGTGAGCTCAGGTGCCGGAGCGTTTGCCCTGCGCCGGCCCCATCAACGTGAAGGGCGAACTCATCCCTCTGCATCTTTTTCTCGCCACTGCTTGATTAATTGGCTGACTACTACGCCAGCGGAATACCTAATGCTTCTCCTTCCCTATTCTTCCTTCGCAGGTTTTTTTTTTCCTCCTTTGCTCCATTTACATATACTTTATATTCCATAATTTTCACCCAAAAAGAAAAAAAAAAAGGGAGCGGGCCCATCTCAGTAATTTGATGTAATGACGGCATGTCACCAAAAAGAGGAATTAGAAAAATCTGTAGGTATTTAATTTATTCTTGTTTTTTTCAAGTAGATCTCTCTGAGAGGAACATTAATATTCATAAGCAAGGGGAAAAAAGTATACTCAATAGGAAAATTCCAGATTTTTTTTAGGGGGGAGGGAGGCGGCTAAATTCAATGCATTTTTAAGCACCATTATTTAACTAATAGTGCTCGGGTCCCTCTGGTCCTGGTTCCTCCCCTTCAATGAAAATAAGTGGGTTTTAGTTTGCCTCCAAGAGCTGTGTGTGTTGGGCTCACACCCACGCTGCAGAAACAGAAAAAAAGCCTGGGTTCCTTGTTTTCCTCCCCTCCTGGGAAGACTCAAATAAAGAAGAAAAACATAAATAAAGGCCCTTTCAGAATCCCCAAGCTGGAGTTTTGATTCCCTCCAGTCTCCCCTGTCAGCTATAAGAGCATTCCGATGGCTCTGAAGGCAGAAAGACCTCCCCCAAGGTATGCAAGGAGTCCATCCTCTTTCCAGTAACTTGGGTTCAGGTTTTGTGCTATTAATGAACTACTTGGTTATGGGTAAGCACTGAGTTCAACCATCATCATAATAGTTGTAGATGACACTGGGGAAGAAACCCCAAATCATCAGAAAGATAATGTGGGTTGTGGAAACTGGGTGGGAACAGCTTCTCTCTCTGAGGGCCTCCGAGGAGTTGGCCTTCCCAGGGACGGTGAGGTTTGTGGGATTCCAGGACTAGAAGCAGTCTAGGAGGAAGGTGGGACATAGATGCTGGTCCCCATCTTAACAGGATTGGAAACATAGTCTGAGTTTGCAGGCCCCAAATCTGAGCCATTTGCCCATGGTGGTAATAATAATAATAATTATGATAAGCGAAGTCATGTACCATGATTTTTTCTTTTTATGTTTTAATTGTGGCAAACCTCACATACAGTAAGCTGCAGGAGTAGTAAGTATATTCAGTGTAATATTGGTATTTTACTCAAGTTCACAGTGATCCTGATCAAGACATAGAATGTTCCCGACACCCCCAGCCAATCTATGCACTCCTCCCCAAGGATAGCCACTCTTCTGACTTGTTGGACCATAGATACGTTTTGCTTGTTCTTGAACTTTGAACTTTGACTGGAAGTGTACAGAATGCGTGTGTGTGTGTGTGTGCCCGTGCACGCGCCCGCGCCCAGGCTTTTTCTTAAAACCTTAAAAGTTTCGGAGATTGGTCTATATTGTTCCTTGCATAGGTAGGTGGTACATTCTTTTATTGCTACAGTGTATCCCAATATAAAATAAACCAAATCCCATTGTCCATTCCTCCCATCGATGCTTGCTCGGTGGTGTCCAGTTTTAGCTATTTTGGAGGAAGCTGGTATGTTCATTCTTGTACATGCCTTTTGGGGATTTAAGCCCTTCTTTCTCCTCGGAACATACCCAGGCACATGAACCACTTGGTCATAGGGTGAACGCAACTTTAGCTTTGCTCAAAGCTGCCAAACCATTTCAAATAGTGTTTTCATCCCGGTCTGTGCCCACTGACAATGCTCGAGGTTCTGGATGCTCCATATTTTCACCAATTCTTACTATTGTTGTCATTCCTTTAAACCCAAGCCATTTTCATGGTTGTGGGTCAAGCAGAGACCCTGGCAGACGCTAAGCAAGGAGAAAACAGAAGACAGCGAGACAAAGCAAGAGAATGGAGAGATGATGAGGGAGAGAAATAGGGAAACAGAGGCAGGAAGACGTGGAATGCAGGTGGAAAGCCAGCCAGAGAGAGAGAGAGAGCTGGAGGGAGGGGAGAGGTCCAGGCACAGAGAGAAGAGGAGAAAGGCTGAAGCAAGACGCAGAAGAGAAATGAAGGGAGAATGGGGGTGGGGAGGAGGCGGGAGTTGAGCAGGAAAGGGACGGAGGCTTCCAGAGGAGAGAAAAACAGGCAAGAGGAGGAGGGAGTGGAAAGCGACCCTGGGAGGCGGCCCTGGGAGGAGGGCAAGCGCTGAAATGGGTCTCTTGGTATTTTATGAAACATGTCCTTTTTTAAAAAAGTGCTTCTTGATATTTTTATGTTTATATGTTTTAACTTGGGCCTGGCTTCATGGAAAATGCATGAGGAGTAAGTGGTTTCTGGGAATGTTTTATACATGACCAGGGAGTTGGGAGGAAGCAGGGGGTGGGCAGGAGGGATGGAGGGCGTGGACCGCTCCCTCCTTGGGCATACCTGGCAGGGCTCCTGTGGGGACAGGGGGCAAGCGGTCAGAGCCGAAGTCTCTTTTCTTGACGTTACATGGAAGGCAACACAGGGTGGGGGATATATTGGTATGGCTGGGACCCATCAGCCCTTTGTTTCTGGCCAATCCACATCCCGGCCCCCCAGCCTGTTTCCCCCTCTGCAACATGGCATATTGATAGTGCCAGACCAATCTGACCTGCACTGGGGGGAAATCCATCAGAGTGGACTTTATGAGGGACAGGAGTTTGCCAGGATATCACTTGTCAAATGTGGCTCTGCACTAGGGGATCTTGGTAGCACACAGATTTGCAGGTCTGGGGCGATATCTGAGATTCTATATTTCCAATCAGCTGTCCAGGGAATACTGCTGATCCCCAGACCACAGGACTCTAGGAATGCTTGGGTTATCCGGGGTTTAAATTAGAGCATAGACAGCAAAAGGGCATCTCTGGCATTAACAGGACCTAAGAGAAGTGCAACCTTGAGCATCAGTAATTCTTCTTGATGCGTTTACCAGATAGATCCCTTACCCAAATCAAAGGGAGCTAGGTGTTTAGGAGGTGGGCCCCATCTGCCCTCCTGCTTCCCTGCCTCCATCTCTGCTCCACACATCCACCAGGACTTTCTTTTTCCAACCTGCCACACACATTTATACCCCTTTGTATTTGCACATGCTCCCTTCTATGCTTGTAATGAGTTTCTCTAGCTTCTGCAGCTAGAAACGCCTCCTCATCCAGTAAGACAGGGGTTCTTAAACTGAGAGGAAGAGGGATTTCAAATCCCTTTGGACAATTAGATGAAAAATTGCATGCTATCTCCTAAGGAACAAACACACATTCCCACCATTTTGTATACAATCCCACTGGTTTCCAGGCCTCAGTGAGTCCCCATCCCTGTACACCAGTGTAAGGGTCTGTGCTTCAAGACCACGGTCTTAATGTCACTGCCTACATGGAAACATCTGTCCAGGTTTGCCTGAAACACCAGTCCCTCTCCTGAGACTGTCTTCCCCAGGATGCAGGTCTTTGCTTCATCATGTCTACTGTTTGTGTCGTCTGTTTGTGTGTCTTTCTCTTTTGCTAGCATCCGGAGTCAGGAAGGAGGAGTGGTGCTTCCTTCTCTTCCCTAGAGCCCAAGTTGGGAGCTAGCCCCAGGGGTTAGGGGAGCTCAGGAAATGTAGAATGCATGAGCACGCATGTGTCTTTTGGGAAACTCCACTGTCAGAATGTCACAGTAATAGCAAAGGCAGAGAGGGAACCTGCTAGAGCTTTTCTTCTAGAAACTGGACGTGTCTCTTTGCAAGGATAAAGGCAGCCTCCTTCCCAGGGAGCCTAACATGTTGTTGTATCCTGAGCATCCTTTCTGCACAAAATGTCAGGAGTAGCTGGACATGGTGGAAAGAACTGGATTCAGGGAGGTGAAAAGTGGGTCCCTGTTATGGGCTGAATTATGTGCCTTCCAAATTCCTGTGCTGAAACCCTAATCCCCAAAAGTGACTGTATTTGGAGAGGGGACTTTTAAGAAGGTCTTGAAGGTTAAAATGGGGTCATAGGGTGGAATTTTGATCCCCCAGGACTGATGTCTTAAAAGAAGAGCGAGAATCACCAGAGTGTTGGGTCTCTCTCCACACACTCAGAAGATAGCCCGTGAAAGACACAGTGTGCAAGCCAGAAAGAGAGCCCTCAGCAGACATGAGTTCTGCCTGTACCTTGACCTTGGACTTCCAGCCTCCAAAACTACAGGAAAATAAGTACCTTTCAGATCAGCCACCCAGACTGTGGCATTTTGTTATGGCGGCCCCATAGACTAGGACCTTTCCCACTCCCACTCTGTTGCTGGCCTCCTCTGTGGCCTGGGGCACGTCATTCTGATCTCTGGTCCTCAGTATCCTCATCTGTAGATTGGGATTGTAGGGAAGAAGGGCAGGAAGGGGAGTCTTCAAGGTCCTTCCCAGTTCTGAGAGTTTATGAGCTCAGAGGATGCTCTTCAGGAAGGCTCTGATTTATATCGCAGATGCGCAAGAGAAAAACAGTTGTGTGGGAATCAATTTTCTCTTGTAAATAGGATCCTTTTTAAAGCACTCCAGGGAGAAAAGAAGGAACAAACATTTCTAGAAGGCCTACTATGAGGCGGAAGGCTCTCCACGCAGACCAGGTTTCATCTAGCTCCTTACACTACAGTTTATTTACCTTGCAAAAGTTTTAGTTGCCTAATTTTTTTTTAAAGAAAATGATGTTTTGTTTCACAAAGAAAGGAACTGCATGCTCCAGAGGAAAACAGGGGGAAAAAAACCCCCACAAAAAAACCAAACCAGAAGTAAAGGAAAAATAGACTATCTACCCAATAGGTATTTATTGAACACCCACTATGTGCCAATCACTATACAAAAGAAAGTGGGTTTCTACTCAGCTTTTATATATTTGTGTGTGTGTACACACACACACACACACACACACACACATATTCAGAAGCATAGATTCTATAAAATTTAAATTTGCGGTTTTATTTAAATGTTATTTTCACTTTGATCTTGTGGTGTAGCTAGTTCTTAATAAGTCCGCCACTTCCAAGACTGCTTTCTTTCCCCTGATTTTAAAGGAACACATCTGTTTATTGAAGAAACTGTGGACATTACAGCCATATAGAAAGAAAAAAAGATACATCGAGACCCTCAACACACGTGCCTAGAACCTGCTCCTACCTTCCTCCCCGGGACCTCCTACCTCCTATCCATCCCCTCAGCAAACTTACACACACTAGAACATAGAAAGCTACCGGAGGTCAGTCACTTCCATCTATTTACATCACAGCTTTGTAATCAGCACCCAGGACAGTGCCTGGCACACAGTAGGTGCTCCATAAGTAGCGAATGTCCATGACGTAAATGCCATGTAAAGAATGGAGAGATGGGTGGCAAATGTGATAATGGTGTAATGGAATGAGCAAATAATATAAAGAATGTAAGTGTCACGTAAAGAACGAGTGACGACAGGATAGTGTGAAGAACGCGGGGGTATAATCTGCTTTTCAAAAAATGATCACGATGCCGTAAGTATTTTCTAGTATTACGATATATTCTACTGCGGTGTAACTGATGGCACTTTCATGATATTTCATCATATAAATAAATCATAAACAATTTCTTCAGGCTCACCTTGTGGCTACCTAAATAGCATCTTCAGGAAGATCTGGGTAGTTGTTCTTTGCACAACCTCGTGGTAATTTTCTTGGGAAAAATTTCCAGAAGTGATACTGGGAGGTCAAAGAGCAGGAACATTCCACGGACTATTACTGAGCCATAAAAAGGCATGAGGTGTTGATATATGTTGTCACGTGGATGAGCCTAGAAGACATGATGCTGAGTGAAAGAACCCAGACACTAAAGGTCACGGATTGCATGATTCCATTTATATGAAAATCCAGAATAGGTAAATTCAGAGAGACAGAAAGCAGGTTGGTGGGTGTCAGGCTGGAGGGGGTAGGGGGACTGGGAGTGGCTGCTTAGTGGGCACGGGGTTTTCTTTTGGGGTTGATGAAAACGCTTTGTAGCTAGGTAGATGTCACGGTTGCACCATGTGGTGAATGTGCTAAATGCCACTGAATTACTCACTTTAAAATGTTTGATTTTGTGTTATGTGAATTTTGCTTCAGTTAAAAAAAATAAAATGAGTACGATCTCAAGGCCAACTTACTGTACCCTTTTGTGTACCCAGTAGCAATGCATTTGAGTGACTGTTTCTTCAAAAATGTACCACTGATTTTCTATAAACCCGGCCAGGTTTACAGGCAAGGTGTATTGATTATCAGTGATACCAACTTTATTTTTCTCCCCGAGCCAGTGCATATTTGCATCTCATTTACATATTCATGCTTGTCAATCATATGGGAGTGTTGGTCCTCCTGATTTGCGAGAATGCATTCTCATTGATGATACCAGTTTTTGTCATGTAGGTCTTAGACTCTACCCCTGTTGGTTATTTTGCCTTTTTAATGTAATTCTAACTTTTCAGTTACTACTAATCTACAACCAGTGACTAGCACACCATTCTATAGTGAATAATCTCCCTGTTGACTGCCTACCAGACATTCAGTTTCGACTCCTACCTCTTCCTTCCTGATAGAGTCCAAGTCCACCATCCTGGTCTCGAGCCAGTCCCATCTCCAAGCTCATGGGTGGGCTCTGACTGATCATGCCAATCACAGCCAGCTCTCTTTCAGCGTTGGGTAAGACCAGGGCACACAACCCAACCCCAAGCAATGAGATACGAAAGAAAGTTTGCTGGGGGGCCAGTGGGGCTCTGGGAAAGTTTGCTTGACACTTACAAAGAAGCATTCCTGAGACAATGCTCCTGTTCTTTCTCTGGAGGTGGCTGGATCTGGGAGTGATGTTAGGAGCTCTGTAACCATCTTATGTCCATGAGGAGAGCCATCCCAGGGACAAAGCCAGCATTCAGGGAAGGAAGCAGCAGAGCAGATGCAGACCTCTGGAGCCTCTTATCAGTGCAACCTCCCCCTAGGCTTCCCACAATGTGAGATAACGGACATCATGAGCCTGTTAGGTATCCAAGTCAGGTTGCCTATTCCTTGTGGCTGACAGTATCCTAAGCCACTAAACCCCATTAGGGACAGTTATTTCCTTCTTGGTTTTTCAAATTTATAAACCAACTGCTTCAATAAAAGCCTTTGTAAATAAAACTTTTTCCATAATCTGAGGCAAAGCCTCAGATAGATGCCCGGAAGTAGAATGACAGGATGAGAGGTTATTAATTTTTAAAGTTGCTTGATTCATATTTTCCCTTGCCTTCTTGTTGGCAGCTCTACAGGCTTAATCAGTCTCTCATCCAGAAAACAGGGGGACAGGGTTTGAACCAAGGTCTTCCAATATCACATCCAAAGCTAGATATTAAAAGGGAGCTGGCCTTTAGTCTTGATTAAGTTCCTTCAAATCTGAAATCATGGGTAATGAATTCAGTTTGCCCTGAATAAAGCATGTCCTGGGGAGCCAAACCCACTGTCATGCTTTTCTCTGCCATACTCTTTATTATGTAGAACTCTAGACTGTCAGGATTGGAGAGGACTTTAATGGTCTGAGTAGAGTGGGTTGGGTCAGAAACCCTATTGATAACCTGAGGAAATGTATGGATAATCTTCTAGAAAATTCTATCCTTACCCATATTCATGGCCTGGGCTGCTGTAACAAAGAACCACAAACTGGGTGGATTTGAAAAACAGAAATTCACTGTCTTCCAGTTCCAGAAAGCAGAAGACTGAAACTGAGGTGTCAGTAGAGTTGGCTCCTTCTGAGGGCCATGAGGAAGAATTGATTCCAGGGCTATCCCCTGGCTTCTGCAGGACTCAGTGTTCCTCAGTGCTGTAGATGGCTTTCCTATGCCTTCACGTGATCTCCCCATTAGGTGCATTTATCCCTGTGTCCAAATTTCCCCTTTGATAAGGACACAGTCATTTTGGATTAGGGCTACCCTAATGAGCTCATTTTAACCTGGTCTTCTGTTTCCAAATAAGATCCTGTTCATGGGTCTAGGGTATAGGACTTCAACATCTTTTGGGGATACACAATCCATAACACCACCCAAACCCACCAGATTATGCATAGAATCTGGGGTCATGATCCCAGGGAACCCCAGGTCCCAGGAACCCCAAGATGAGATGCTACTCTATTCCAACCTCTTTACTTTGGAGTGAGAGATGAGAAAGAAGTGATGGGAAAACCAAGAGCCAGAGAAGGAGAGGTGCGTGTCCAGGTTCTCATAGCACACATGGGGGGCGTGCCGGGACTGGAACCTACATCTTCTGGGTTTTCACATAGCATTTTATGGGGATCCCGGCCCTCGAAGTGTAGGTCCTCTGGCATCTGCAGAAGCTGAGCCTCCGAAGTAGCCAAACTGAACAAGGACAGGTGGCCAGTCTCTGAGGGAGGCAGAGAGATGCTGGCGGGGCTTGGGAGACACCCCTTCCCTAGCAGGTGAGAATGTGAGGAGTCAGAAGGCAACAATATGGCACATCCCAGGGAGGCCAGAACTTGTGAAAATCAACACAGATAATACAAAACGTGGGAGAAGGAGCTCGTTCCCACTGCAGACTCTTCTGGATGATGGCAGGTGGGTTCTGGCTGCAGCCACCATTGGCCAAGGTCCCTGGACATTTAAGGGGGCAGCCAGGAGGGGGCCGAGGAACCCTCCTCTCTGCTGCCTGTGCCAGCTGCCCATCCATAGGAAGCCAGCATGTCAGCCCTCCTGCCCACCGATGCCAGCCCAGACGTGCCAAGGCACCCAGCGCTGCAAAGCCAGCTGGCAGCTTACTAGAGAGCCAAGAGCCCGACCAGCCAGCCCATCTGCTCTTCGCTGCCAGCTGCATGCCTGTGGGAGGCGGGTCGGCAGCCCATCCAAGTGGCCAAGGTGCCAGCCACTGGGTGCTCCGGGCCAGCTGGCAAGCTGGCGGGACTGGCCAGCATATCCATCTGCCAGGCAGTGCCAGATGAATGTGCAGGGAAACTGGGCCTGGGGATCTGGGGTGCCAGCCTGTTGGGAGTTCCAAGGCTTCTGAGCTCTGGCTCTCCCCTTCCTTCTGTCCCACACTCCCCCTTGAGCTCTCAGATGTTGCTGACAAAGGTCCTAAGCAGGAGGCCTGGGGAATTGCAGAAGGGCATGAATGGTTGAGAACATGGGGCTCCAGAACGTCACAGGTTGTGAGAAGCAGAGCATACTGGTGGTTAAGAACATGAGCTCTGGGCAGACTGCCTGGGTCCAGGTTCCAGCTCTGACACTAATTAGCTGCATGACTCTGGGCAGGCCACTTAATTGCCTAGAGCCTCAGTTTGTTCACCTATAAAATGGGAAAACTGCTTCATTAGGTTAATGTAAGGATGAAAGAAGATAAGCACATAAGCACTCAATACATGATTAGTATGATCAATTATATTATCAGCATCAGAAGATTTAGAGTGCTTTAGCTCAAATGAACTCCATCTATCAAGTTGGGGTACCCTGATCCAGGTTGGAGAAAGGGCTTTTTTTCAGGTCACAAACAATCTGATAAAAACGAAAAAAAAAAAAAAAAAAGAATGAAAGAAGAAGAAAAAGAACAGAGAAGGCAAGGAAGGGGAAGTAGGAGGTCAGAAGGTACAAACTTGCAGTTCCAGGAGAAACTAGTCCTAGAGATGGAATATATGGACATGAGGCCCATAGCAATACTGCTGTGTGACTCACAGGGACGTTATTATGGGAGCAAATCCTAAGAGTTCTCATCCCAAGGAAAAATTTGTTTCTCTTTTTTACTTTCTTTTTTTTTTTTATCGTATCTATATGAGATGATGGATGGTAACTAAACTTGCTACGACAATCATTTCACAACATATGTGATTCAAACCGTTATGCTGGGTGTCTTAAACTTCCACAGTGACGTATGTCAATTACATCTCAGGAAAACTGGAAAACACATAAAAACGTTGATTTGAAAAGCAAAATTTTTAGAGGACCACGATGGATGCAAATGAATACGATAAAGGCAGCAAATGAGAAAAAAAAATAAGGGTAGAAGATCAGAATAGGAATTTTTCCAAAGAAGACATACAAAAGGCAGACAGGTCCATGGGACGGTGCCTGCTATCCCTCATCATCTGGGAAATGCAAATCAAAGCCACAGTGAGATACTACCTCCCACCTGTCAGAATGGCTAGAATCGAAAAGACAAGAAATAACAAGTGTTGGTGAGGATGTGGAGGAATGGGAAGGCCAAGGCATTGCTGGTGGGAATGCAGACTGGTGCAGCTACCCTGGAGGTTCCTGAAAAAGTTAAAAAGAGAATAACCCAATGATCTGGCAATTCTACTTTTGGGTATTTATCCAAAGAAAATAGAATCGTTATCTCAAAAAGATACCATCCTCTTTGCAGGATTATTTATATGAGACAAGACATGGAGACAACGCAAGTGTCCGTTGGTAGATGAATGAATCAAGAAGATGTCTGTGCATACAATTGAACATTATTGTCCTGAAAAGAAAGGGAATTCTGCCATTTGTGACAACATGGATGGACCAGGAGGGCATTATGCTTAGTGAAATAAGTCCAACCGAAAAAGACAAATACTGTCTGATCTCACTTATATGTGCAATCTTTTAAAAAACAAAACAAAACTGAACTCAAAGAGAGCAGATTGGTGGGGTTGCCAGAGGTGGAGGCTGGAGGGTTGGAGGAATCAGTGAAGTCAGAAGGTACAAACTTCCTGTTATAAAATAAATATGTTCCGGGATTTAAAGGACAGTGTGGAGACTATAGTTAATAAGACCGTATTTTATATCTAGAAATTGCTAAGAGAGTAGCTCTTAAAAGTTCTCATCACAAGAAAAAAATTGTCAATGTCTGGTGGAATGGAATGTCTGGTGATGACATTCATTTTGCAATACATCAATCATTATGCTGTACCCTTCATCTGTATATTAGGTCAATTATATCTCAATAAAAGAATGCAAAAAAAAATCACAGTCGTGCAGAGAGTCATCTGTGATGCAGGGTCTAAGTCCCAGGTCTCCTGACACTCCCCTTGGTTCCTTGGCCATGAAAAGATCAGCTGAAATAGAGGAGGGGATAATGAGGTACCGAGGGACTCCCTGTCCTGCTCCAGCCCGACCAGATGCTCGGCTGCCCCACCTGACACTTAGCCTTTTGAGGCATTGCCTCATGTGTGAGTGTGTGTGTTTGCAGACACATACACGTGTGTATATGTGTTTCTGAGTGTTGGCATATACCCTTACGTATCCACTGGGTGTATCTTAAGGGAAGGTCCCATGTCTTATTCAGCAACACGTCAGCCATTCATGGTTCATCTCTCTGGAAACTAAAGCTATCCAGAAAGCTGCTGGCATCCCCTGAGTCCGTGTGCTGATAGTAACACCTGGCACACAGAACTCTATAAACTTGTGAAGAATGAATGAATGAAGGAAGGAAGGAAGGAAGAAAGGAAGGAGGAAAGGAAGGAAGGAAAGGCAGGAGGGAAGGAAGGGAGGAAGGAGATGGAAACTTTGTTCAGCCTGGTCCAGCAATCTTTTAATTGGGTACCAGGACTCTTACTGTCCACCAAGCAGCCAATCAGAGGAAGGATCTTAAAGTTCTAAATCCTTCCTCTTAACCAGCAACACTTGACTCTCATTCAGAGCCTATTTACTCTGATTTTGTGCACAGTACTAACAAGAGCAGTTAGCTCAAGTTGTCTGCAGGTTGGATGCAACAAAGGAAAAGGGAGAAGGAAGCAACCACCTGTAGGTAAAAACAGATAAAGGTGACTGTGATGCCTCAGTGGCTAGGGAGGAAAAGGGCTGTTGAGAGGAAGTGTCACTAATGTCACACCATGAGTGGTCCAGGGCTGGCTTGTGAAGGGGCATGTGCCCCTCCCTGTGCAGAGCCTTTCATCTCTCACTGGAAAATAAGTGATGCTCATAACGATAGATCTGAGATTTAGTTCAAGGGCCCCTGTCCAAACTATCAAAGAACAGAATGCATTTTGCAGAGATTTCTATCCAAAATGTAATTTTCAAAACGGTAATTAAAGAGAGGTGATCTTCCCTCAACCAGAAAGCTTGGCTCTCTCAACTGACTCGGTCAGAGAAGGTTATGTGCTGCTGGGATCCACTGCTCTTTGTGTGGACAGAGCTGACAATTAGAGAACTTAAGCAAAGCAAAGGGAGAAGGGAAGGTGTGGGGGAGATCAATCAAAATGGCTTTTCGTTCTGGACATGAATGTTAACACTCTCTTACTACGCGTGTATAGGGATGGGCAGTGCTCAAAACCATCTCACATCCATTATTCATCACCTCATTTATTGGGCTTCTCATCTACCAAGGAGGGAACACACACACACACACACACACACACGAATCGGCACCTATATGTAAGGACACACACTTTTACACATCCATATTTACACACACATATTCAGATGTGCACAATGCAACACACACACACACGCAGACACACACACACAAGCATGCATGCATTTACACACAGAGACACACCTGCATGCACAAATGCATGGACACATGCAGGCATGAACACACATATTGACCTGCACACATACACATGAGGCACACACACGCATAAACACACGCATGCACACACACATGCACACAGACACACATGCACACACATTGCCAGTCTTTTCAAAATATTGCATCTGAAATGTTTTTTGGGGTCTGACTCTCTTGGATTGGCCAGACCCCCAGTAACTCTGGGATCATGATGATCTCCGAGACATTAATGATACACTGTAACTGCCACCATTTTGGGGAACACCTGGTATATTCCAGATCTCATGCCTGGTGTTTTATACCCCATTTGCCAGCCTTTCTACTTTTTCCTTCCCCCTCCCTTCCTTCCTTTTTCTTTATTTCTCTATCTTTTGTTTTCTTTCTTCTTATTTTTCCCTCCATTTTTACAAGTAGTAGATGGCTACATTCTCGTTGTAAAACACCAACACGGTCTGACAAAACAAACCTTCCCCTTTATAGTTCCTGCCTTTTAACCACTCAACTTCTTAGCAACAATGGCTGTGAACCTGCATCCCCCAATTTCACATGCAGTTTGATGGCAGATACAGAAAAGAGCCTAGATGCCCGTCAACAGGATCAACAGGATAAAGGTTAAGCACATTCTGGAATACCAGGCAAAAGCTAAAAAGAAGCAAAATAGATTTTTGAAATAATATTAGACAGTGTCTACTGAGCTCTTACCAGGGGTCAGGTGGCCTTCCTGAAATCCATCTCTTAATTTTCTTAGTTATACCATGTGCACTATCAACACTCCCATTTTACAGACATGGACATTGAAGAAAGTTGATAATTGGATGTTTGTCCAACCAGCAGGTTGCAGATCTGAGATTCAGACCATGTGATCTCTCCCTAAAGCCTGCATTCTTAAGCCCCGACAGTAAGATACACAAGAAGCAATGTAGAAGAGTATATTGCATATTGTATATGCAATATGTATATTAATATATATTCATAGGGAATGATCCTATTTACATAAAAAATGAAAACACATATGTAAGTGCATAAATGAATCCATAGCCTGTCACTCTTACGACAACCCCGTTATATGTTTGACGAGGAAATGGTGTGACACAGAAGTGGAGTTACTTTCCCAGCTGAGTTCAAGTCCACCTCTGCCCAACGGCACAGGTAGAGCTGTGCGCACAGTACTTTTCTTCTGCGGATAACAAAGTGAATGGAGGAGTTGGGAAGGAGATTGTCTTTTGAGGATTTGCCCAAAGAGCATTTTCTGGGGAGAACCTCTGTTCCTTTTCACTGTCCCATGGTTCTAGAAGGGCATGGGTAGCTGCATGAGGTCAGAGAAGAAAGAATTCTGGAATGCATGAAATGTGAGTCCACCATGAAGGTAGGACCCCTCCAGTGGTTGGCCATTGGACAATGCCTCAAATGTCCCCATTACTGAGCTACATGGTCACCTGGTCTCGGGGTTGGGCCCCTCAAAAAGCCCTCAAAGGTCTTAGCAAATTCCAAGTGCACAATGGGGCCGAGGAAAGGGAAAACCAGACCTCTGTTTCCATCTTAACTCCACACCTTGCTTGCTGTTTGCTTTTCCCTGCTCTGTTCTCAAGCTCTGCTTCTGCTCACTGAGAGCAGTTGGGCTTGGAGAGATGGTGGAGAACACAAGATTTAGGATCAAAGACCCAGTGCCATGCCTTCCGAAATCTATGACTGGAAGCAACCCGTCACCCCCAAGGTTTACTTCCCTTACCCACATAATATAAATGATGCCACGCATTGGGCAGCTGCCATATATGGGTTCATGGAGTACTCCAGGCAAAGGAAAATGCAAGTGCAAAAGCCCTGTGACCCATACTTGGTGCTCAAGGCCACCATCCCAGAGATGAAGGCCCCAGCTGTGGGCCACCTCATCTTGATCACTCCATCTTAACTGATGAGGAAACAGAGGACCAGAGTGACCACACAACTGTCTTTGAGGTTGCAGAGCTGTCTCGTGGCAAAACAAGGATGGGAGGAAGTAAACCAGGACTAGAGCGAGGCAAGATTTGGACACAAAGTTTAAGGGAGTACCAAAAAACCCAGTAGTGGAGATTAAAGAAACACTTCCATGAAATATCTGTTTCTAAATGAAAGCTGATGCAAACAAATCTCTGATGAACAAAATAAGAAAATTTTAAACAAAGACACCGTCAGTATTACTGAGTTTCTCTTTTGCCTCAGGCTCTGATGTGACTGCAAGGCGCTTTAAGATTTTTGGACTTTGTTCACCCACGGGTTTTTGTTTGCATTAAATTAGAATTTTTAAAATACTGCATTAGAACATTCATCTTGATTACTGAGGTTTTAGTGCCCCTTAAATTCTGTGCTGTCGGTGAGTACCTCAGTTGTCTTCTTCCAGTCTCAGCCCTGCTCTTCCAACTTGGACTCTTTGTTCCATCCTTATGTCTATTCATTCATTCATGGGTTCATTCATTTACATGTTCATTCAGTCATTCAGCAAATATTTTGGATGACAGCAGTTCCAGGAACCAGGAAAATAGCAGTGAACAAGATAATCATGGTTCTGCCTTCGTGGCACAGTCTAAATGGAGCAACAGATAGAAGTCGAATGGCCACACATACAAATGCTTAAGTAGAAATGTGGTTGTTCTAGCAAAAAGGAAATAATGGGAATGTTGATCAAGAGTGGCAACCAGGATAGGCTTCCCTGAGGAGGTGGTGTTTGGATGAGATGGAGTTAACCAGGTGGGGTGGATTGAAGGTGTGTGGCTGCAAGGACTCCAGGCAGAGAAATAGCTGGTGCAAAGGCCCTGTGGCAAGGTCAAGAGTGTATGTGTGTTTTGGGAGGGTGTGTGTCTAGGAACGCAAAAGGCCAATGCAGCAACATGTCAAGAGGCAGGGAGAGAGTGTGAGGCAAAAGGAGAACAGAGAGATGGGCAGGGCCTGGAGACACAGTGGGGAAGGATTTTATTTCTAGCCCAAGGGCAAAAGGGAGTCACTGGAGGGTTTTGAACTGGAGACTGACATGATTGGGTTTGTTCTTTGCAGTGGTCTTCCTGGTTGCTGGACGGTATTATACACAGAACCCAGACTACCTAGGTTTCTCGTCTGGCTTCCTCCTTTCTTGCTGTGTACTTAGGCACATCACACAGCCCTTGCCTTCTCTATGTTTCAGGCACTCATTTGTAAAGTGGGATTCTGTCCTCTCTGTGTTGTCAAGATTTTTGACTCTATAGGAGGCCTGGCACAGAGTAAGCATTCTATATATGTTGGCCATAATTATTATTATCAAGGATGGACTTTAGGGAGCAAAACTGAAGGCAATAAGAAAGCAAAACCTGCCCTCAGCCCGGGGGCAGCTCAGCCTGGGCTCCTCTGTCGGAAGCTCACGGCGCCCCTTCTTAGAAAGTAGCTTTTCTTTCTGCTGTGAGCTTTCCAGAGGAGGGGCATGGTGGAGGCTACAGGAGCGCCGTGAAGGTCTTAAGAGAAATTATAGCCTGCATAAAAATATTCACTCCAGTGGAGGGCCTTAAACCATTCCCCTGGGCATTGAACAGTGACTGAGAGTGTATTACTGTGCGCTTAAGGCAGTGGCAGCCACCCAAGGTCAGAGAGAACGGGGAGGCAAGCACTTAAGCATGGACGGGCCCCTAAAGAGAAGCATCCTTCCTTGAGCAGCCTTCTCTCCGACCTGCCATGTGCAAGGCTCCTGATCCCTTGTTGCCTCCATATCCACAGCACTACGAGTAAGAACAGAACCAGAGTTCCTTACACAGGTGAGGGAAGCGGAGAGGAAAGATGACAGCCCTGGGCTGGGGACAGCAGCGGGGCCAGATCTTACCCTGCTATGACCTGGGAGGATACACTTAAAACCTTTGGCCTCAGTATCAGCATCTGTAAAATGCGAGGCAGTTTGTCTGCTTGGCTCTAATTTCTGTGAGGACAAACAGAGGAGCTCCAGCCTGGAAGGCCGCACAGAAGGTGTTCAAAAATCACCGTTTGTCCTTCTTTGAGTTTCCCTTATTCACAAGGTATTTTTTGGCTTTCTTGAACTATAAATGAATTCACTTGTTGGCAAGTTAAGGCACCTTCCCAAGCCTCAGTTTGCCCATCTGTAAAGTGGGTACAACATCAGAAAGGATTTATAGGTTGCCTGTGGGGATTAGGGAAGCATTCTGAGCCATTGCACCCTGAAATCAGGAAGATTGGGGTCTTACCCAAATGCCCTGTATTTCCTGCCCATGATCTCAGCAGTGCAGAATCATAGGTGGCCTTAATCCTGGACCTTACTGGGTCCACAAATCCTCTGGAATTAAATACCCAGACTCATCATATCCTTCAAGAGGGTCCCAGCACCCCAAAACACTAAGACAGCACTAAGGGGTGTGGTCTCACAGGCACAGGTGCTCTGGGTCTGGGTTCTGGACATGGGCTAATGCTGATTCAGAGATATTAGCTTCCACAGGCATGCTGGACTCAGTTTTCTAATCTGTAAAGGGGAGGGGAACAAAATATGTACCACATAGTATTATCATGAGAGTTAGTGAAATTACACTTCTGAAGTGCTTAGCACATAGTAGGAACATAGTACCTATGTTCTTCTCTCCTTCCTTGTAGCAGAGCTCAGTGGGGTCATTCTCCCATTCAAAGTTCTCAAAAGGAACCAGCTTGTGAAACACACATCACACTTCTACTTGCTTCTACTTGCTTCTACTTGCTCTCAAACCAGTATGAACATGGAGGAAGGGAATCCCTTTTCATGAGAGAGACTATGAAAACCAAGAAAACTTATTCTTACTATCTCACAGAAAGCCTCGTCACTACCAAGGAATATTTTTGGCAGCTGCAGGGACAAAAGGAGGGTTTGTGTGGTTAAATAGGTTTGGCAAGCATTGTATTGATCAAATTAAATGGGTGTCTTTCCTGCAGGGTGGGTCGGGACCCCTAGCCTGTGATGTGGACTTTGAAGCAGCAAAATGAACTCCAATTACTCAGTGCTCCTTCAAGTTCATGGCCAGAGTATGCTTTGCAGGGCTGAAACTCTATGGGACACATTTTTTAGCAGGGGTCATGGGGATTAAAACCTGCAATAGCCAATCTCTAGGGGCTTTTCTAGCATGAAAGTTGATGTCTCAATTTCACCTGTTTCATTTATTTTTTCTTTAAATAACTCCCCTCTGCAATGCTCTCTCTTCTAGCCCCTTCTTGGCTTGATGCCTTCCATAATTGGGGTTCTACCAGTATGGTCTTCTTATTGCAAAATCACCACGTGTTCGTGATTTATTGAATGGTTATGTCTCAAGAAGCTGATCCAACCTATGTCTGGATCAGGCCCTTTGCCCTGAGCCATGGGGGCAGGCCAGGGGGCAGGCTTGGCCTTGCCCTGGGAGCTTGCCGACAAGGGAGGCTCCCGGCTCTCCCACCGCAGGCTGCCCCGTAGTGATTAGTTGGAATCCAAGACAGCAATACAAGAAGTGTCGTTGGTGGGCGTGATGGAGTGCCTGCTGAGTGGGCCGCAGATAAGCACTGTGATTTCAGAGGGCGCTTCATCATTTCGCCGTAAGAACATGTTAACGGGTGATTGTTTGAATGTCTCCAGCTAATAGGATATTATTCATAACACTCTGGCTAGTTGGAATGGAAGATGATAAGAAATTAAATCCTTAATGGCTTTCTTTAAAGCAGGACTTTTCCCAGGGGAACCCAGAACCCTGGGAATTTGCTCCATGTGCCCTGCCAATATCTCTATGGAGGAAATTGGTTTTAAATGAACCTCCCAGGGAGAGGCAAGGGTAAAAGGAAAAGGACCAAAAACTGATCGGCCACTGATTGGGCACCTACTATGTGCCGCATACCTAGATATTTTATCCTTTGTCCTGGTAACATGTCTGTCATGACTGGGTGTTATGAAAGCCCATTTCGGAACTGGCAATCTGAGGCTCAGAATGCTGAATCGATTTTCTCAAGGTCTCATTTCGGGTGCTGGAGTAAGGATTTGTGTTCCAAAGCAGATCTCTTCCCCTGAAATGCAATTTACAGAGGTGTTGGGGGGGTGCCTAGAAGAAGAAGGAGGCCTTTCATGAACCTTAAAGTGGGGGAAGAAGGAGAAGCCAGAAGCCACAGTACTCAGAGGGACCTGCAAGCAGGTGCAAGGTGTTGGCACAGAGAAGACATGGGTCCTGTGGGTGGTTTGATGTCAACCTGGGGAATTTTCCACCCTCAGAATCCATACAACTAATAATTTCCATGAATACTCCTTATGATTCCTGTGCTTCTGGAGTTTTGGGAAGCTTTCCTGGGCTTTGCCCTCTCTGTCTTTCTGGCAATTATGGAAGCTACTAACTCCCTGGATTAAATCCCTTCCTGCTTGAAATGCCTTGAGCAGCGACCGAACCTTGACACAGTACCCTGCCAATCATTGTATACGTGCACATGCACACACACACACACACACACACACACACACGTTCAACTCACAAGGATAAATTTCCAAGAACAGCATTATAGGCCACACATTCTTGGGGGATGTGAGAATAAATCATCATCATTGCCATCATCATCATCATCTGTTTTGCAATACGGAAACCAATTTCTAGAAGCCTGGGAATGAAGAGCCCATGCTGCCTTTTTAACAACTGCCTTTTTCCATGTAATTGAACCCTCCTTCTAGAGGAACAGGGCAGAAATGGTGGTGAAATTCTTCAGTGGGCCAAATTCACTTTCAGCAGGAACTCACCATAGCAGCTGGCTGTAGACATTAAAAAGTGAATGTGTTTTTGTTTGTTTTCCTTTTTTTAGGGTACAAATATCCAACACATTCTCAGCCTTTCCACTCTTTTCCCTCTGCATCTCATCAGCTCCCACGGTGGAAGCTGGCTTGGTTTTCCATTTGCAAAGTTCACAATTCACCCAGCCATGAGCTGTGCCTTTAACCACTGCTAAATTGTTTCCTGACAGCCCTCGCTACAATTTTCTCCCCTGACATTTGATTTACATATGATCTTTAAGCACTGCCATGGCGGTAATAGCTATTTGGTTAATATTCCAAGCGCTCCCCCATGCCCCACACCTTGCAGGGCCATTTCATTGCTGCAGCGTGGCAAAATGCATGTACCAGATAAATGTATCACTAATGAAATAAACGGATTAGGGGGAAGAATCAATTGCCCTGCTGCCAGGATGAGGCACCAGGAGTTAATTTTGTCTGGATCTGCAAGGGTAGCTGTTAATAGAATAGGCTTTTTACCTAATTGGAGGGAAAGTAAATGAAGTACAGTAATATTCCATGATGTATTGGAAGAATTTACTTCATTTTCTCTTAGTCTTGCTTGATGAGTGTTTACAGCACAATAGAATTTATAGTTTCCCTCCTCTCTCCATTTGTCTTCTCTTTTCTTTCTCTAGTCCTCATTCTCTTGCTTTTCTTCCCTTGTACATCTCATTTTCTTCCTCTCATCCTCCATCCCTCTTCTTGATCCTTCTTTACCTCCATCTATCCATTCTTTCTTCCATCCTGCATCCATCCATATATCTATCCATCCCTCCAACCATCTATCCAAACTTTAAACCATCCATCCATCCATCCATCCATCCATCCATCCATCCATCCATCTAAAAAACCAGGATCTCAAATACAAATATCTTCAGAGTCAGTGACATAAGTTAGTAAATATTTGTTGGGCTTGTGACAAAATGGAACCATCAAGATTATCATCATCAAATATGCCATGTATTAAATCTGTCCATCCTTCCTCCATTTTTTCCAATATTTTTCAAAAGCTTACAATGCTACTCAAGACCTGATCCACCTCTGTGAATATGAAAAGGAAAAAAGTGTAGCCAAAGAGTTCACTTAACAACAATTTCTGTGTCTGTCTGATGCCCAAACTCTTTTTTTTTTTTTAAAGATTTTATTTATTTGACAGAGAGAGAGAGAGAACACAAGTAGGCAGAGAGGCAGGCAGAGAGAGGAGGAAGCAGGCTCAGTGCTGAGCAGAGAGCCCGATGCGGGGCTCGATCCCAGGACCCCGGGATCACGACCTGAGCCGAAGGCAGAGGCTTAACCCACTGAGCCACCCAGGTGCCCCTGATGCCCAAACTCTTAATCAGATCTTTTCTCTCTTTTCCTGGTGGAAGCATTGAAGTTGTGTTGAAATAAATGCATCTTCTAAAGATTGGAACCAAGAGGTATTAGGAGAAGTTTGGTCATACTGGTGGGATAAGTAGGGGAGAGCTGTATACGGCTGAAGAGAAGGACGTAAGCATATAAAGGAGGTTCAGAGCATGCTTTCCTACCATGAGGTCACGCTTAGGCGATCAGACACCAGGAAATAGACAGAATATGGTTTGCTGGATGAAGAAAGATCATGAGTTAGGGTGGGAAAAATAAACTTGTAGAATGAGATGCCAAAGTCCAGAGCAGCACCAGAGACAACTCCAAGGCCTTTCAGGTGGGCAAATCTGACCCACCCAGGTCATATGACTGGTAAGAGGCAGGGCTAGGATTCTAACCCAAGACTGCAGAGCCCACAGGGATCATCAACCTTTAGCATATCAGATCCTCTTAGGAGATTATTTGGCTTGCTAATTACTAAGAGTGACAAAGACTTTCTTCTTTGACCAAACTTGGTCAAGCTCCTCTGAGTCTGCTTTCTGATCAGTCCCTGACCTCGGACTCTGTCCCAGGCCTTTTATTCCAGCTTTAGCAAAAATCCTGCTGAGTCAGTTCAGCAAAAATGACCCATACTTGGTCTGATCACCCTTGATATCTAATCAAATTCCTTACCCCCTACCCCTGATATCTCATCACCATGGCCTGCCTTAAGCAAGAATCCTATTAGGTCAGCGTAGCAAAGAATTACCCCATCTTTTGTAATTTTCCATTTATAGATCCTCCTCCCCATTCTGCTCCTTACATATAAATTCTCTTTTTCTTACCGTATTCTTTCAGAGTTGAGCCTGATGATAAAATATTGAAAATTCCCTATTGTAGTAGCCACCCCCAGCCCCCACAGAATAAAATCTTCTGCACAATCTTTAACAAGTCTGAGAATACTTCTTTTTTTAAATCAGGAAGCCGAGGAATTGGCATTTATAATAAATTCCCCAAATGATTCTATTGCAGGTGTTTTATGGATCATTCTTTGAAACACCCCACATGAACATTTTGGGGCATGTTTAGAGGGGTCTTATTTTATTTCTTGAGCATTCCTCAGTCACTGAGTGTCAAGAGGGATGTGACAGGTGCTCAGGGGAGAATCAACATGGGGCTAAAGTACTGGTAGGGATAGCAGTTACTTGCACACAAATTTTGCTGTTGTTTCTGTTTACTAAAGGCTTAGAGTTATATTTTCAAGGATGTGACTTCATCGATTTGAAAGGCACAGTCCATCATCTGCCTCTTGAAACCCAAATCTCTGCATGAGTCCAGAACCTACATTTTGATTTCTAGTCCAATGTTCTGTCCAGGGCCAGTCATTTCCTAAGATCCTACTCTGTGTTAGGTACCATGCTGGCCACTGGGAATGCAGAAATGAATCAACCAAAATTCTTTCCTCCAGGAGCTCAATGTCAAAACCACAGCCACCCCTCCGTTCTGCATCTGTTGGGCTAGGACCCTATAAAGCATTAATCATCTCATTCAACTGTCCCCTCTTTCCCCCCTTTTCTTACTGCAGACTTCTGCTTGTGTAAACTTTGCTGCGAATTTGAGCAGAAATAGTAAATAATGAAGCTCCAGAGGGTTGCACTAATTTCCCAGACATTTAATCAATACGGAGCTGCCCTGTTCATTACAGCTGTCAAAAATATGCAAAATCGTCCATCTGGTCCTCTCAGGTACGAAGCTCTGAGCTCGAGTCACCAGTTGCTTGGCTAATTACCACGCCCCATTCCCTTCATTCCGAGGCCTCTCCATTAACCATGAGCTACCAGCTCAAGTAGAAAGGCAAACAATAAATATTTGAAATGGCGTTGCCTGTGCTGGGGTCCTGAGCTGTGGTTGACTTGGGTCGCTACAGATGAGGAGTACAGGTGGGGTGTTGTGAAAGAGCAGCCACGCCCATCTTCTCCCACCCCTTCCCAAACTCTCCCCAGGCCCCAACCTCCTCCCTTCTGAGGCCCCTCCCTGCCCTTCAAATATTTAGACCTATTAAAAACCATTGGGGGGAAAAATGATCTATACAAAAGCTTTGCATAAAAAAGTGATCAATGCAAATTCCTCTGAGGAAATTGCTTCAGCAGATGGAAACGGCCCATTTGCAACAAATGCCGCTGGCTGTGCAGATGGTAATTATGGGATGTATGTAAACATGCAAGCTCCGGCAAGCAGAGCAAACTGCACTGCTGAACTCAGCCGGCATCGAGGATGCCTGCCCTGGCACTGCCCTGCCATGCCTGGCCCATAGGCCAGGGGGTCAAGAGGAGTACAGGAAGAACGAAAGATTGGGTTTGGAATTCCAAGACCTATTAGTCTAGCCTCAGCTGAATTACAGATCTTTCTGAAATGGTACCTGGGAGCAAACCACACATCTTCTAATCTCTTGGTAGGCCAAGGCTATAGCATGGCACGCTGGAAGAAAGAAATCAATATGTATTGGGTTCTCACCGCCTGCCAGGTACTGTGCCACTAGCCTTGAATGTATTTTCTTGCTTAATCTTCAAAAGACCTTTGTGGGTTGACATTATCATTATTTTCATCACCACCACCCTTTTGCAAATGGGGAAACTGAGGTTTGGAGAGATAAAGTGATTTCTGAATATCAGAAGGCTAGGAAGTAAACAAAACAAAACAAACAAACAAACAAAAACCCAAGATGAATCAGTTAGCTATTGCTGAATAACGAATAGTCCCAAGCTCAGTGGGTTCAAGTAATAGGCCTTGATGATAGCTTTCAAATCTACAGGTGAACTGGGTGGTTCTTCTCGTCTTGGCCTGGCTTGGCTAATCATGACTGGGCTTACCACATATCCAGATGGTCTAGGCTGTTCTTGCTTAGTCTGGTATTTGGCTGGCTGTTGGGCTGGGATGATGGGGTTTGTGAGCCATGTGTCTCTCATCCTTTAGCAGACAGAACCCCATGGTAGATGGGCAGACGTCTCAGATGATAGTGAGCTTGCTATCACTGGAGAGTCCTTATTTGTTCTGGGTGTGAGTCCCAGATTCCCTTCAAATAGGCATGGAAATGACCTGGAGGCTTTGATCTCAGATGACTCAGAATTACCAGGAACTGTTTGTGACATGAGCTTTACTTCTTAATGGTAATCACAGTAAAGTTTCACTCTGAGCAAACACTGAATCATTCATTCATTCATTCATTCATTCATTCAACAAACATGTTCTGAGCAGTTCCTCTGTATTAATCACAGGAGATATTTAGGGATCAGTTAGACAGGGTTCCTGCCTTAGCACTTGGCAGACTGCTGAGAAGACAGTCATACAAACAGACAGTGACAATTCAGTGTGATAAACCCCAGCACAGTGGTGGGACTGCAAGGGATAAGGGCATAGAGAGGGCACTGAATACAGCTGGAGGGTCAGGGAGGGCTGTCTGGAGGAGGTGTGACTTGAGCTGCATCTTGTAGGAGAGTAGAAGTAAAGTCAAGGTAAAGCAGGGGGATGGGAAAGGATATTCTAGGTGAAGCTGAAGCAAAGTCATGGAGGTGGCAAAAAACCATGTTATGTTCTGGGAACTAAAATGAGTTCAGCAGAGATGTGGCTGGATGTCTGTCTTCGAGAGCTCCTTCAGGCAACCCATAGTGGAGACAGTGTGGAGGGGTCAGAGGAGGGAGCAAGATGAATGAGGAAAGACACTGAAGCAGAACTGGGTGGTGGCAGCAATCAGACCCAGGGATATCAAGGAGGAAACCAATCAAACCCAAGGAATATTAAGGAGCATGACACCTGGGCATTGGAAAGCAAGGGAAGGAAGAGAGGGTGGTTGTCCGGGTTTCTGATCTGAGGGTGGAGAGGAGAAATACATTTGGGGAGGAATGACAGGTTGTTATGGCAAGCTCTGGGACTGTGGAGCAGTCTACAACCTTTACTCCCATCCTGAGCACCCTCATGCATCTACCATAACCAATGCTCAGGGGCAAGCCCTGGTCACTGCTTATTTTCTAGGCACTGGCTGAGGGGTGTGGGAGTGGGGGTCATTTACCCCTCGTAACAATCCTCTGAGTAGGAAGAGTTACTAGCTTTTTTTCATTCAAGGGAGGAAACTGAAACACAGAGAGTGAAGATAACTTGCTTGAGGTGATGCAGTCACCAACAGGGCATAGCTGGGAGGTGAACTCAGGCTGTCCTTTTTCAGAATTGATAATTCTGTGCAAACATGCATGCAAATAGCCTAAAAGAGAATGGCATGCTTTAACTGAGAGACCTCTCAACTCACAGGTGCATTGGCCTAGAAAGGGTCAAAAATGGGGAATGCACAGACTTTCTACAGCCAGTCAATGTGATTATTTTGCGCTTACCCAAGGCTGTGGAAATCCTACGAACTCACCTCCAAATCCTCAAATTCTGCTCTTCTTGACACGCTGGTCACACCAGTCTAGCAACAGCATGGCAGCTGTTAGCAGGAAGGAAAGGTGGTGCTGCCTCCTTTCAATGAGTCCTATCCTGCTCATTTGCCGTGGTCTCCACCATTCCCTACTACCCTCCCTCTGGCCCACCCCTCCCCACCCCATGTATGCATCTGTCTGGACCCTGCAGATATTTGGTTTTGCAAACTTCTGACTCAGGGCCCCTCCAGCATTAAAATTCTCTGGGTCTGTTCAGTCTCAATAATCTCGTAAAGAAGAAGCATCATCATAATACCCATTTTACTGGTGAGGAGACTGAGGTTTAAAGAGTTGAAAGCATGTATTTATTTATTTATTTATTTTTAAAAAAGATTTTATTTATTTATTTGACAGAGAGAGATCACAAGTAGATGGAGAGGCAGGCAGAGAGAGAGAGAGGGAAGCAGGATCTCTGCCGAGCAGAGAACCCGATGCGGGACTCGATCCCAGGACCCCGAGATCATGACCTGAGCCGAAGGCAGCGGCTTAACCCACTGAGCCACCCAGGCGCCCGAAAGCATATATTTAAAGACTCAAGGCCCCTGAGTCTGAGCTGGAGACAGATCCCGGGTCTCTTGACATCCCACCTACCAAGGAAGACCAGAGGCCCAAGGTGGGACCCCAGTTTGGAGCTGTAACCTCTCCCAAGTCTGGTAGCTTGTTCCCTAGTCCTTTTGAATCATCCAGTTTTCTCATCCTTCAGATGCTGCAGAGAAACCAGATCCCTCTCCCGGGTGTCCTTAGCTCCCCTCGTATTGATCTCCAGCTTTATGAGGGTGACAGGCCATACCTTTTAATTGCATTATTACATCTTTATGGTCTGCTCATTGAGCAGGTCTCCTCCGCTGGGCAGCTGGGCCCTGGAATTTATATGCGGAACTGAAACGTTTATTGGAATCTTATTGATAAAGGCATATTGTGAAAAGCCTGTGGCTCTCAGGAAGAGGCTGGGGTCCTCGGGAGGCAGGGGGAGAAGGCAGGTCAACATACTCCCGAGGAGAGAGTGGGTCACTCATGAGATATGAGGGCAGTGCTTCCCTCCTCACCCCGCTCAACCCTTAAATATTTCCTCTTTAATCACCTCAGGCAGAAAAGAGCAAGTTCTAGAAGAGTTGTAGGGAAATGGATTAGGGGATTGCTGAAGAGAGACAACGTTTTAGGGTCGTGATCAGTTGACATTGAAGGTAGGGACTGTTCCTGCTGAGAAGGGAGAGGGCCCTTCAGGTGAAGGCTCTGTGTGAATAAAGATACACAACAGGGATCATGAGAGAACAAAGAATGGATTTTCGTGGCATACAAGATCTGTGGGGGAAAGTCGTGGCCTGCTTGTCAACTCCATCTGAGTGCTGAATAAGCACTTCAAACTTGGTGTCCCCCAATCAGAATGGATCCCCCACCACTAATTTAATTCATGGATGTGTTCAGGGCAGGAATTGACAAACCCACCCTCCCAGGGTCTCAGGACACCTTGGAGTCATCTTGGATTCTTCTCTTTGTTTTACTTTCTACTCCATTGCAAACACCATGGGCTCTCCTTTCCAAGTATTTTGAGACTCAGGACTCCTCTTGCACCTTCGCTGTGTATGGGGCTCTCCGTGGTCAGCTTCCGTGGATCATTTCAGTAGTCTTGCAATAAAGTTTTGGTTCAACTTCTTCTTACAAGATCTCCTGTGAAAACCCTATGTTATTTTTATTTATTTATTTTTAAAAGACTTCATTTATTAGAGAGAGAGAGTGGGAAGGGGCAAAGGGAGAGGGAGAGAGAATCTCTAGCAGATTCGTACTGAACCCAGAGCCCAACACGGGGCTTATTCTCACCACCCAGAGATCACAACCTGATCCGAAATAAAAAGTCAGATGCTTAATCAACTGAGCCACCAAGGTGACCCTGAAAGACCTATTTTAAATCCCAGTGCCCACCACAGCACTGTTGTTGTCCAATCATACTTTGTTTTCCTGCTAATACTCTACTAATTTATTCTTACTATTATCTGTCCCTTCCACCAGAATGTAAATTCCTTCAGGGTAGGGACTTTCATCTCTTTTATTCACTGCTGTATCTCCAGTGCTAAGAACACTGTCTGGCATATAGTAGGTGACCAATAAGTATTTATTTAATGAGTTCATGAGTGAAGTTGGTTGGAGCCAGGTCCTGGAGGGGGAGTCTTTGGTGCTTCTGCATGGGGTGGGGGTTCGAGTTTGTGCCTTTAGCTCTGATTTCTACCCAGCATCAAACGGTGTATTAGTGGAGCCCTCACCCACGTCCAGGGTAATCGGTATGCCTTCTGGGAGCTGTGAATTAGTAATATCATGCGCCAAGGAGTCATCCTTAAATGGGGAATTTGGAAGAGGAATAGCTCAGGGGTTAATTTGAATGTATTTCTATGTCTCAAAATCAGCACATTCTAGGAAAAAGGAATCTGCTTTGCATAGTAAATGATATTTGATGCGTAGACTCCTTCTTCACGTATGACCTGGGTCATATGTCTTTTTGATTCTGAGAGGATTTTGGTGCCAAGAAGGATGGGTCTATGGTGCATTGCTAATTGGTGCAGCTAATTGGACCTAGTTTATGAACTTTTCTAAGCCACAAGCCACCCTGGCTTTGGTTCTCTATTGTAATAACCACTGTCCTTTTTAAAAACATTTTTACCTTTGATGAGAAACAGTGGCATATGGCCAAATGTCCCTCCAGGTATCTGTCCCTCAAGAAGGGTGGAGGAAATGGGTATTTTAGAGTTAGAATCTCCAGGTGAATGGTCAAATGATAAACATTGGGCTAGACAGGTCTGTGATTGAAGCCTGGCTCAGCCATTCACTAGCTGTGTGACCCTGTGTGAGTTCCTAACTTTGCCATGCCTCAGTTTTTTCCTTTGTATAATAGGGATGACAGAGCTTTATTCCCAGAATCCTTGGGGGACCCAGTGGAATGATTATGGGGAGGGAGACCAACTATGTTTTATTTAATGGTGACTGTGGCTAAGCACAAATGAATGGATGATGTTCAGATGTTATAGGGTTAGACAGTGTGCCCAATAAAGAAAGATGGTGGAATGGCTTGACCTTCTGGGCATTTAAAGTGTGAAGCCTGTTCATGAAGAATTCTCAACTTGAAGAACCCTAAAGTTTCAAGGATTAAGGGCGCCCTTGAAAGCTGTCACATTTTGAAGGTGAGTAGAATCAAGGCTCAGAGAAGGAAAGTGATGGGGTCACGGACACCCAGAGAGTGAAAGGTAGGGTTGGGTTAGAACAAAGCTTCCCTCCCCAATACAGAGTCCCTTCCATCCCCACCAATCTCTCCATTGGTGTTTTTCCTGAAACCCAAGGGGGAGAACAGGACAGAGTCCAGACCCGTGGTTCAAAGAGTGGGCTGAGAAGGAGAAAAAAAATAAACACTTTAAGGGCTCCTTCTGACATCGGCTCTAAGCCTGGAACTCCCCATAACACAGAATGGACAAGGACGAACCTCATGAGGGGTCAAGAGAGGCAAGAAGAGGAAGGCACGGTAATTAATTACCATCAGCAATGGATCGTGTTGGGGGTGGGCACTGAGATGCCTATTGATCAGAGAAGCAAGCACAAATTGCAGCCAAGTGTCCCTCTGGTCCTGGGTCAATATGCTTCCATATACAAAACAACCAGGAGCTGTTGCCGATACTGGGGACATCTTAATTAGAGAGAACGAGAGAGCTTGTGCCTTGCAGAGAGGTATCTGGATTGTGAGCTACTCTACTGTAGATCTTTCTCCCCTCCCTCTCTCCCCTCCCCACCCTACCATAACTTACCCATCGTCCGTCCGTCTGTTCCTTCCTTCCTTCCTTCCTTTCTTCCTTTCTTCCTTCCTTTAATACCCTCTAAGTGCTTACTCCCTTTCAGGCTTCTTGGAGGCACTGGAATAGAACGATGAACAAGAAGGCAATCCTTGGCCTGATGGGACTCACAGAATAGACAAAGAGACAAACAAGATAATTCTAGACAGTGATGAGAGCAGTGGAGGAGGGAGGCAGGTGGAAAATGGGTGAAGGAGGGTGACATCTCGCTGAGACTGGAAAATTGAGGAAGCCCTCTCTGGGAAGGTGACACCTGTGCTAAAATCCTAATGAAGAAAGGAGTCAGCCTGGTGAACACAGTGGGAAGGGTGCTCCAGGTGTAGGGAACAGCATTTGTAAAGGCCCTAGATGGGATTTTGGAGGAAAAGAAAGGTGATCAGAGGAGAGTGGCAGCAGACGAGGTAAGAGAGGTGGGAAGGGGCTAGAATCAGAGGAAGCTTTTTCAGAGTAAGGAGCTAGATTTTTTCTGAGTTGTGAGGCTGTTAGAGGGGGACCAGCCATCCTGTTTCAGTGTGGGCACCTGAGCACTAGGTATTCACTTGGTATAAGGGATGGGCTCCTGGCCAGAGTCTGGTAGACCCAGCCTTGCTTGACCATGGAATCCTGAGCCACCTCCTCCTGCCATGGGACTTCCATTGGGTCCATGAGTTTCCAGCTCTGTCATTCTGGCATTCTTTCAATGCTGTGCGATACAAATACACAACCTCTGCACATGTCATTCATCACATGTGAGAAAACCCTGGCCAGTAGGTGACCACACTCTGTAGATGGCAGGTGTCCACACTGAAGGAAGGATGCCAGGAAGATATCAAGGGAACATCAGAAATCATCCTTGGGTTCAAGATCAGCTGCCCTCTGAGCCCTGGGTCTCTCTTTGTCTGGTGTCCAGGTATCTCCAGTGCTTGGAGAAACCAGCTAGTCTGACCCACCCCACTTTGGGAGTTAAACTGTGGAGGCTGGGCCAGGACAGGTCTATGGCTCTTCTGGACGATGAGTGAACTGAGGTCCATCCATCAGTCTCTGCGTCTGAAGGAGACAGGAGGTGGGGAGGAAGAGAAAAATTCAGAAAAGTACTTGCTTGAGAATGACCTGACCTGCAGTGCACTCGTGTGCAGGTCTGTGTTGGAGTGTGTGGGTGCCCGTGTGCATGTAAGACTCCACGTGCACGTGTGATGTAAATGCCAAGCAGGCGGGGGCTGCGTCTGTCTCGCGCACTGCTGAATTCCCGGCACCTGGTACATGGTGAGTGATCAATAAACATTTGTAGAGTGAATGAATAAATGTGTGCTCATGTGTAAAAGTTAAAGTTATCTGTTTTCTAACTCGACAATCTGTTATTTGAGCTTTCTGTCCAGGAAATACATTGAGAAAATACTTGGCATCGCTACATACGCCCACTGTTTCTTTTTTTATTTATTTCAAAAATTTTTATCGACAAACGACATACATACAGAAAAGCGTACACATGATCCATGTACATTTTAGTGACGTTTCACAGAATGAACACCCGTGGGGCCACCACCCAGATCAAGAATCAGGTGTGCATGTCCAGGGCCCCAAAACTCCCACGTGCCCCATTCAGTTACTATCCTCGCTGGGTAACTCTTAGCCTTTCTTCAGCAACGCCCAAAGTTCTGCCTGTCTTTGCGCTCCATGTAAATTCAATCATGCAACAGGTACGCATTCATGTCTGGCTTCTTGTATTCAATATTATGTTTGTGAAAATTGTCCACATTTCCTGGGGAACTCATAACTATTTGATTTCATTTTTCTATAGCAGGGGTTGGCAAATTTTGTTCTGGAAACGGCCAGATAGTAAATACTTTGGGCTCTGCAGACTATTCCATCTCGTAACTGCTAATCTTTGGTGTGGTAAGGCAAAAGCTGGCACAGACGCTATGTAATGAATGGATGCGGCTGGGTCCCAACAAAACTTTATTTACAAAGTAGGACGTGGCCGGTTATAACTGGGGGCTGGATGTGCCAGTGCTATTATATGACACACCTTTCTGGGAATATGGCACAATTTATTGGTTTCAGCATTGATGAGGATTTGGGTATTTCTGTTTTAGGCTATTAAGAAGAGGACGTGCACACACATACGTCTTCATTTCTTGTTCTTGTGGGTAGATATCTACCTAAGTGTGGACCCTCTGGGTTATCGTTTTGGCGCATGTTTGGCTATGGGACATTCTACTGAACAAGTGATCATAGCATTGTTGGTTCTTAATTAGGTGAGCTCTTGTGTCTTAACCACCCTCCGCTTTGCACAAACACCCCTTACTTCTGTCACCAGGATCTGTCCTTAAAGGCTGCAGGGACCCCGAAACGTGGCTGATCCATGCCACACCCTAGAACAGAGGGGCGGCCATGCAGTGACCCAGGCACAGCTCAAAGTCTAATCGCGGTTTCTTCTAAGCTACACGTCTCTTGCTTTTCTTGTCACTTTACCTCCCCTCCTTCACCACAAACAAGCCACAGCCTGTGGCTAACAAAAGCGGACTCTGCCAAGCAGTGAAAGGAACTTTGGGTCTTTAAGAGGGCTGGTTGGAAGAAGCGTTCACCTCTGTTTCTCAACGGTGTGCCCAGTTGAGTGACTATCATGTCCCCATGACTGTTGCCCTTTGAAGAGCTCCTACTGCAGCCCCTCTCCCCATTCAGCCCAGAGAGACAACTGCTGCGACTGGGCTTCAGGAAGCACCTGCTGTCAGCATTCCTGGATCCTGGGAGGTAGCAGTCTGCCATAGGGGGGCTGAACAAACATACCTGAATTCAAGGTCCTCCTGACTACCTACTCTCTGTGACTTTGGGCAGATTATCTCACCTTCTGTGACTCCACTATTATTCATGATCTCATCTAATTGTTCCCAAGAACAATGAGGGAGCAGGTATTATTACTATCTTCCCCTGACAGATCAGGAAGCAGAGGCTTGGAAATGTTAGGTCTGGCTTGAGGACATGTCCACACGTAAACCCTGAACTCTAAACTTCGAGACCATCTGCTTCTCTGAAGCTCTGGGCCCAGTTAGGCACCAAAATGGTTTCCTTTGGAAAAGTCACCACGTGTGCGTGTAGAGCCCTGAGTCTGGCTAATCAGGATCAATCTCCTTTTCTTAGAGAAATAATTCAGTGCTGGATGGAACCATGGAAAAAGTGAGTTCCCTCCAAATCCTGGTAACTAGGCAGTCAGGGCTGAGGACAAAACAGTGAGGTCTTTTGAGGAGACGGTACCTCTTAGTAAATGGAGCTACATTTTTTTTTCTTCCCAGCAAAAAACCTGCTGTTTCAAATTTCCAACACTTGGCTCATTGTTCAATTCCGGCATGGAGTACGTTTTTCGTGCTATGGGTCATTTCTGCTTGGGTAAACTCTACCAGTTTTCAGTGTCGAGACAGTCAGAAGTGAACCTAGTATTTTCTGATTAGAAGAGTAATAATACTCATGCCTGCTTTTTTTTTTTTTTTTAAGCCTTTATTTTTAAGTGATTTCTATGCCAGGTATGGGGCTTGAACTCACAACCCTGCGGTCAAGAGTTGCCTGCTCCACCGATTCAGTATTTTCAGATGTATGTCTGCGTCCCCAGAAATGAAAGACGTTTGTTTGAAAAAATTAAAGTGGTTCAGTCTATTATTAAATATAAGAAGTAAAGCGTTTCTCATCCTCACTCAGCTTTCCACATTTTGCATGATGGTGTTTTGCTCTGTCAGTAAATGCATCAGGTGTGCCTAGCACTTTAGCTATATCATCTAGCAAGTATTCCCATGGTACTGCCTGCAGAAGTGAACAGGTAGACTTCTGGCTGGGCGTTTCATGAATTAACCTGGTTTAGATATTCAGGAGGGCACGGATTGCATGGAGCACTGGGTGGTATACGTAAACAATGAGTCATAGAACACTGCATCAAAAACTAACGATGTACTGTAGGGTGACCAACATAACACAATTAAAAAAAATAATAATAAAAATAAAAAATGTCAAGAAGGGCTGGGTTCAAAGTCCCGTTGGAAGATGGCCATCCTTGAGCACTGAGGCCTTCCACATTGTCACTGGAGTAAAACCAGGATGGTATCCTCAGAGCCAGACATGGCCATTGACATCCATGGGCTACTGAGGTTGGGAGTGGCATGTCATGGAGTGACTTGGATGGAGATCAAGGCCATAGCTCTGGAAGATCCAGAAACTATGGAGAGCGATGTGTGGATCCTAGATCATCAAGTGACCCCTTGTCGGAGATACTGAACCCAAGTATACAAGAGTGTCTTACCAGAGACCCACCATAGGGTAGACCCCACCTTCTCAGTATGGAGAGCATAGATTTTAAGCAGGTCCACTCTGGAAGAGAGAATTCGTATTTCTACTTGTCATTTCCCAACTGGGACTTCATTCAGCAACATTTTCTTAATTACACATTTCTGACAGCGTTGCCGGCGAAGAGGTGGGCAAACCCTTACAGAACTGTCTTGTAGGCGTTTGGGGGTGCTGTCGCAGAAAAGGGGCAGGGAGGCGTTGGCCAAGACACCCTGATGAAAGAGATCACGAAAGAAATTATTTATGGGGAACAGGGAGACAATGGCTCCAACAATCCACATGGGAAAAACCAAAGCTGCACCCTCAAACCCAGGCTCCGTCTGGCTCTAGACATGAACCCAAGGCGGCAACCCGTTGATTTTCCTGGCCCGCGGATCCACTGTCAGCCTGGGATCCAGGCCTGGGGTAATGAGCAGCCTGGACGGCGAATAGGGTTTGGAGTCGAAATCCATCTGAGGCCTCTCTCCCTGCCAATGTGTACAGCTTAATAATTGCTTCCTCCTTCCTGCCGCATTCAGGTTCAAGAGAAGCGCAAGCCCCTCCAGCGGCATTATGCAAATCGGGCCCACTGCGTTCCTGCGGCGGCATATAGAATATGTAAATTTATGGCAGCGGCGGCGGAGGCTGCTTAAGACAGAAGATTTCTCAATGATGAAATTAGATTTTCTGGAAAGAGGCTTCCGAAGACCCATCTCCGTTCCCCTGCCTCGTGCTATGCTGCCTAGCCACCAAACCGGTGCTCTGGGAAACAATTAAGTGAATTATAGGCTGTAACCTATTTAAAAAAAAAAAAAAAAGAAAGAAAGAAAGAGAGGAAGAAAGAAGGGAGGAAAGAAGAAACAAACCAGGTTTCGTGAGGTCACAATAAATCCGTGCTTTCTGGAACATGTAAACAGGAATGGATGCTGCAAGGGAGGGTGGGTGGGAGGCGGGGGCGGGAGCAGCGGGCTCTGGTTGGTAGGAAGCATTGATGCAGGACAGAGAGCTTCAGCATCACCTTGGCCTTCACACTGGGGTCCGTGGAGCTTCCAAGGGGGGCTGAGGGAAGGAAAGCAGACGGACCTCTGCTCTCAGCTTCAACTTAGCACGGCTGCTTTCATCTGCGATATGTACCTGCCTTCTCCGGATCTCATCAGAAGAAAGCACTTATGTCCTTTAAAAAGGTTGAAAAATGATGCATCTAGACCAGAGGCTCTCAAACTTGAGCATGCATCAGACGTACCAGGACAGCTTGTTAAACACGGACTGCTGGGTGCTATTCCCAGAGTCGCAGACTAAGTCGGTCTGGGGACAGCTGGGGGAGGCACCTTCTTAACCAACTCAGGGTGATGGCTGACGCTGCCGGGGCCAAGGGGACACTCCCCGAGAACCACTGCCTTGGGCTAGTCTTCATCTGACAGACGGGGGAGACTAGGGCCAAAGAGTTTGGTGCTTTGTCGAAAGCCACACAGTCTGTCTAGGGCAGGCCACAGATCTGGCTCTTTCCACCCTTATCATCTCACTGAGATCATCTTTGTTGCCATTGCCATTTCCTGAGCCCTTCCCATGTGCCAGGCACTTACACACCTCACTTGTGTAGACTTCACCGCCGTGCTGGGCAGGAACACTGTCATCTTCAGTGAGGATACCGTTAGGGGCTGAACGTTTGGTTGATGTCCCCGTTCCCTACCCACCTCCTCTTTCTGGCCACCTCCCACCCATGCACACATGAAGAAGAGGTCGTGTGAGAAGGGAAATCCTTTTCCGAGAATGGTAACCTGCCAGCACTTTGACCTTGTATTCCCAGCCTCTGGAACCGTGCATGCTGTTTCAACCCGTCTACGGTATTTGATACAGCAGCCCGAGCTGCCTTAGGCAGTCCCCGAGACTCCCCTTCAGGCTGCCTCACTGCCTCATCCTCAGGTTTCTCATCTGTAAAATGGGACATTCTGAGCCTTGAGAATGTTGGGAGGGTTCCAGGAGGTTTTACTGTGCTGAGCTCAGAGCCTCGCCCACAGTGGTTAGATCATAGGAATTACCATTACTCTTGTCATTATTGTTATTAATTGAATTGGGATTAATTGAATCTGGGGACACAGAGCAGAGTTGTGAAATGAGCTTAGGGTTAGGAGTGTGAGGATCTCAGTTCTGACCCCGAGCTCTAAGGCCACCTGCTGTGAGACTTGGGGACATGTCATCATCCTCTGGAAGACCTGATTTTTGCAGGAGTGGATGGAACTTGGTGGCCCCAGGACACCCAGTTGTATGATCTCCTATAATTCCAAGAGTGGGGCCGTTTGTCATTCCCATGTTACCTGAGCGGGTGGCATTCAGCTTCTCCTGGACTGCAGCTCAGCCTCCTCCTGACCTCTTTGCCTCCGGTCTTGCCCCAGCCACTCCACCTTTCGAGAATTCTCAGATGGCCACCAGATTCAGTGTTCTCCTGTTCAACTTTTCTGTGCCTCTCTGTTTCCCTTCCTCGGGAAGGTTAAGGTTAAGGTTAAGCCTGTCAGCTTGGCACCCGGTCTCCTTCATGTTCTGGTGCCTCTCAGTCCCTCCCTCCCCATCTCTCTCTCTTCCCATCTATTTTCCAATAACACACACAAGTACCTGTAGGTCCTGGCCCTTGGGCACTGTGCCGTTTCCTGACTTCTTCTTGTTCTTGCTGTGCCTTCTGCCTGGTAGTCCATCCATGCCCTTCCTCTCTATCTACTTGACCTTCAGTGCTTAGCTCAGGTATTTTGTGCCCTGAGACTCTTCCCCTTGCTGACCCTCTCCCTGCCTCCAACCCCACGCTGCATGAGGCACTTCCTCTAAGCTGCATGTATGTATCTCACACTCGTCCTTAACACTTCTATTGTAATGGTCTCCTGAATTTCTCGTCTTTTCCACCACACAGTGACTAGTTTAGAGGAAGAGAAACCTTCTTCATCAGGCTTTTTGGAAATGTTCTGCTTTGTTGTTTGTTTTATCTGCTGCCTATAAGCCTCACACATGAGGGGCTGTATATCTATTGTGCTTGCCACTGTAATTGCCATATGTTTTTCTATGCTTGGCACATAAGGGATGCTCAATCCTTGAATCAATAAATTTAAATCTCTGCCCATTTCCACGGTTTCTTAGTAACCATCATATCCCCGCTGCCTAGCAAAATGTCTGGCATGGAAGTGTTTGGGAAATAGTTCCTGAATGAAGGAATAGATGAATAAAACAAGTGACTTCATATATAAGTGTATCAGTCAGCTCTTGCTGCATAACAAACAGACATGGAATCCCAGTTGCACACAACACTAGACATTTATTTCTCATCTAGCTTTATTCTGCGAGTCAGGTGGGACAACTCTGAGTTGCAGGCTGTGTCCGGCTCAGCTCCACATGCCTGCCATCCTCCATGGGCTGGCAGCGTCACCAGAACACATTCTTCTCCTGGTGAAGGCAGAGGTGCAAGAGAAAAAGTGGAAGCACACAAGATTTCTTAAGGTCTCATCCCAGAACTAGCACCCTGCTCCTTCCATTCCTTTAAGCCTGGCCAAAGCCAGGCATCTACATGGTCAGGCTCAAAGTCTGTGCAGAGGGATGTGTGCTCTAGGGGGAGAGGCTGCAAAGTCCCATGGCAAAAGTCATGGATACAGAGAGGGGTAAAGGATCAGGGACAATAATTCAGTCTACTCCAATGACCAGTCCCAGCTATCTAGCCCCAGGCTCATGGCATAGAGCAACAACTTGCTATGACCACTGAGACAAAGTGGCTGTGGTGCCCCTCCCATGTTCAAGACACTAGAACGTCTTTGTACTTTCTGCATTTTATGCCCTCCTTCATCTCCCACCCTGCAATTTTCAGTGATTTTCCGGTGCTTGCATTAAACAATCTCCAGGTCTCTGCCCACAGGCATTGCTGTGCTGGAGCATGTCACAAGCGTGCCCCCCCCCCCAGCTTGTCCTTCTCCCAGCCCACAGTGCATGTTGTGAGGGTCCCCCTGATGTTTAATGCATGAGCCCACATCCTCCCAGCAGCCGCCGCAGACAGATTCTCCCAGCATGGGAACGGCCATGAAATCAGATGACTGTACAGGAAGCAGTCGGCCCCCGCCCCCCGCCCCCCACCTACCAATTGTTGTGAGGTTGCCCTGCTTCGAGTCAATTCTAGTTTTGTAATCTCTTTTATTAATGTGCCGGAGGCAGAGAAAAATGCATTTGTAATTTCCCCTTAATGGCTGGTGGAACTTCTTTTTGCTTTCTTTGTGAGCATTTGTTTGTGGTACACACACACACACACACACACACACACACACACTCACACTCTTTGGGTCAGGATGAATTGAGTGGCAAGACAGTGGATGTCAAAGCCCAGACACAGAGCCTTGGAATATTTCAGCAGGAAGAGTCTGAGCTCAATGGCTGTCACATTGTGTTCCCAGAGCACTGGGCTCCCCCAAATTAGCATTAGAAGATACCACAGGGTGAGAAGAAGTGGGGTGAATTGGCAGCCTCCTACTCCTGCCCTCACTTCAATCAGAGCATTTCTGTTTTAACCTGCTTTGTATACTAGGGCTATCCACAGGCTTGTTAGGAATGAAAGATATCATTGCTGTACCAAATAGGCAACGACCCTTATTTCCTCTCTCCTGGTTTCACAGAAAAGAAAACCAAGTCTCAGAGAGCTGGTGACTAATCCCAAGTCACAAGATGAATTGGGGGTGATTGGGGACCGGGCTCCCTGTCTCCTGATTCCAAACTTGATATTCCTGTCTACAAATAGGTTATACTTCAGAATGCTAAGTGTCTTCACTAAAATGGTTCCATATGTATTTTTTTCATCTCCTGAACATGTTGACCATGGATGCTTGTACTGAAGGAAAAAAAGCCACGGTGGGGGAATCTCCTTTTCCTTGCTGTAAAGGAAATGAATATTTACTGAGCATCTAGAATATTCCAGACACTGGACTGCATGTACTTTTGATACTTACTATGTAACCAAAACCTTACCCCCAGGTGGGAATTACTATTTTCTATGTTACAGATGAGGACACTGAGGTTCAGAATGAGTAAAGGACTTCTTCAAGGACACATGGCCAGGACATGGTGGAGATAGGATTCCAAATTGGGTTAAAGAAATAGTAAAGTTTTAAAGTACTTAGCTCTTTGTGGATTTTAAGAGTCAAAATCATTCAAACAGTGATGTATGATGACAGTGACCACAGCTGCTGCCAGACATTGAGTGCTTACCTTGAGCCTGGTGCTTACTGATGGCTTTACACTTAGGGTTGCCAGGTACAGTTGTGTAGAGTGTGTACTGCAGAAGAGCTCCCAGCCAAAGGGACAAGAGAGAGCTGAACTCAATCTTTAAGCTGCTCAGCAGACCGTTAGGTAAGGCTGCATGCCCCCTGGAGGAAGGAGGTATGTTCTCTAATCACCCTGCCAGAAGTGGTTGCTTTTTCCCACTTCGGTCAAAGGCACTCTGGGCAAGCTGCTCTTTTGTTTGCACACCAGATCTCCCACAGTGAGCAAGGTAACACTGTGACTATCCTCATTCTAAAGATGAAGAAACAGAAACACAGGGAATTTAGATTTCTTGCCCAGCATTTGGTTGCAGAACCAAAATTCAAACCCAAGGTCGTGAAACTCCAAGGCTAGAAGAGGTAGGAATTTGCAGCTATATCCACTCATACTCCCATCCTCCCCAAAGACTGTTGGGTTTCACAGGGTTTTAAAGATAGAATTTGGACATTCAAGACTGGAGGGCTTCTGGGAGGAGGTGTTCTCTGTTATATGTAATAGGAATCAAGAGAGATTCTGAGATAGCAAATGACACTTAAGGATCAATCCAGTTGGGCTTATTCAAACAGCTTCTTTTGGATCATGTGTTTGAGCTCTTGTCCCTCACTCCTTTCTCCAAAGGAGAGCTCATGGAGTGGAAAAAGACCTCCAGGTTGTGTGGGTCTGATCTCCCCCTACCATATACCCTTTTTCCTGGAACAGCTTCGAGCTGAAGACTTCCTGGAGAAAAAATATCCACTCAAAGCCAATTGTCACGCAATGTCTCAGAGCCAATTACTTATTCTGAGGGACCCCAAGGTGGCTTGAGGACTTGACAAATAAAGAGGAAATAATTTGCAATGTGCTGTTTACACATAATCAGAGTGTACTAAGGAAAAAAAATAGTGTCACAGCCTACAGCTTCCCACGTTTTATTTTGATCTTCTCCTAAATCATTACATAAGTAGAGGGGCAGCTGGAGACTAATTTTTTTGGGGGGGGGGCATGCTTGTGTGTGTTTGGCCTAAGAAAGGAAGGACTTTCTGTAAATACAAAGGTGTAGCCAAAGAAGGCTGAATGAGACCATGTCCCCCACCACTCCGAGAAGGAGGCAGTAAATGACAGGTACTCAGCACTCTTGCTTGATGCCCGAGGCAGGCACTCAATAAGACTTATGGCTGTGGGTCTTCCCATCTATCCCCAGAGGTGGGTTCTATCACTGGCTCCACTTCACAGGTGGGGAAATTGAGGCCCTAAGACACAAAGCCTCCTGTCCAAGGACATGTGACTTGCCCAAGCTGAACCCAGTATTAGCCACCCAGGTCAGGTTGATGTTGGGGTCTGGGGATTTTTTTTTTCACTTCACCATTTAGCCTCCAAGTCAGTTTCCCTGAATTTTGATGTCAGTCATTTATTTTAGGGGCCTTAAAACAGGGGTTCTTTTCTCCAGGGGAGAGTCTTGGGGAGGCAGTGCTGTTTTTGGTTCCAGTCATCCTCTGTTGATCACTTCCACTGCACATGACTAATAAAGTGGGGCAAGGGGGTCACTGGGGACAAAGGAGACTCAGGCAGGAGACCTCAGGGAGCTGCACAGGGACAGGGGATGTTGCTTGGGATTTAGAGGGAAGACCCACTCAGGGATGGTCCAGCTCTGGATTTTCTCTGAACATTTCTTGAAATCCTCCTTTCCCTTTCCTGGTTCCCTTGAGAAATTGGGCATCTGTGCCTCTACCTACCCTCCTTTTCTCTCACCTCTCCTGACTTTAAGGAGCCAAGATACCTTCTTAGAACTTCAGAGTTGTTCATCCTTCTATGTTGGGACTCTCCTTCCCTTCTCACTGGCCTAGGATCTTGGAGCCACAAGGGACCTCAAAAGGAACTCTAGTCCAGCCTCAGAGTCAGGGTAGGTGAAGTGACCTCAGCCCCATTTTATAGACAAGTCCTCGGAGGCCAAGTGCTCACTTCAGAGCCCAAAGCCGAAGAGACAGGACCCCGTCTACCAGGTTGCTTCTGAGGGGAGCCTGCCCCTCTCTTTGTTCTCCCCCCGCCCCTGTGTCTCTGAGCCGTGTGCAATTTACATCTACATGCGCCCAGATTTGCATGAAACACACAGACACACACACAGGACTGCTCCTGGCTTGAACAACAAGGGATGCCAAATGCCGTTCACATCTTTCTGGGGAGGAGCGCATCCATCCCGATTCTGTGTTTGCCAAAGCGCCATACGTACCAGACGTACATATATTCCGCGTGAATTTCCTTAATCTCCCTCACAGCTGTCCCTCTCCACGGCCTCTGCTAAAGCATTCCCAAATTACTTGTCTCTTGGCTGGCATGGCAGCCTGTTCCCTGACTCCCTCCATTCCTTTAAAAACAAGAACGGCAACAAAAATGACGATAATAATGAGTGCTATTAATGTAGCCCCTACTACGTGCTGGGTGTCGGGATACATGACATATGTGTTGCAACCGTGGGATGGAAGCATTATTATCCCATTTTATAGGAGGGAAAAATGAGGCTCCAAGTTTATGTGCCTCACCAAGGGCTGGGGGTTGAGCTATTGAACTGTGGCTGGCTCTGAGACATGGGCTGTTGATGCCTGTGCGACTGCCTTCTGATCTCTCCATCTAGCTGAGCCGGCTGCTGTGATGACCACAGCACAGGGCAGAGTCCTTGTTCTGAAGGTCCCACAGGGTAGCAGCTAAGAGAGCGCACCGTTTCAACTTCTGATGTCACTTAACCCCTCTGGGATTCAATGTCCACTCCTGTAAAATACAAATCATCAGAGTACTTCACCATATAATATAACTATAGGAATTGATAAGATCATTACAAGGGAAGCACCATGCGTAGTTCTCAGCATCCAATCTATCCTGGGTAATTTAAAGATTATGTCATAATGAGATAATTTTTATGTCTGACACTCAAAGCTCTCTTGGATCAGGCTCTGCTTTTCTTTGACCATTAAAGTTTACCACCACAGTTTTGCTTCCCACTCTTGGTCTAGAAGGAGAACCTCATTGGTCTTCACAAACTCCCCACTCTTTCTCCCCCCCATGAATTTGCACACATGGGCCTATCTATCCATCTGCCTTTTACCCTTTCTGCAGACCCAGAATTGATTTGCCCTCAAAGCCCAGCTCAGAGACCAGCTCCTACCTGGTGTCTTGTCTTTCCTTCATATTGGAGGCCACCTCTCCGTCCTCTAGACATAGCTTTGGGTCCTAGTATGTATTAGTTCTGATGTCTTATCATGCACCAGGTTAAAGATACAGCTACCTCAGTAGGACATGGTCCTTATTTTTCTCCATTATGCTTTTTAAAAGATGTTATTTATTTATTTTAGAGAAGGGGGAGAGGCAGAGTGGGAGGGAGAGGGACAGGAAGAAAGAATCTAAAGCAGAGTCTGCACTCATTGTGGAACCCTAAGTGGAGCTTGATCCCATGACTGCAAGATCATGATCTGAGCCCAAACCAAGTGTCTGTTGCTTAACCAACTGAGCCACACAGGTGCCCCCTTCTTTTTTTTTAAGATTTTATTTATTTATTTGACAGACAGAGATCACAAGTAGGCAGAGAGGCAGGCAGAGAGAGACGGGGGAAAGTCTCTGGGGGATAGAGGCAGGCAGAGAAAGATGGGGGAAAGTCTCTCTGCTGAGCAGAGAGCCTGATGTGGGGCTTGATCCCAGGACCCTGGGATCATGACTGGAGCTGAAGGCAGAGGCTTTAACCCACTGAGCCATCCAGGCACCCGGTGCCCCCCTTCTTATACTTTAAATGCCACTGGATGGAAGGAATCCTGGGTACCTGAATGAATGTATGGAGCAATGGTATACCTCCTAAAAACCCACATTTGACTGTGCTCTGAGCAAGAAACAAACCTTTGTTATGCTGAGCCATTGAGAATTGGAGGTTCTTTGTTACAGCAGCTCCAGTGCCCTAATGAATCTACCTAACTAAAATCCACCTTTCTTCTCCATATTTCTATCCCCATCTTGTTTCAGAAAGAACTTAGTCACTTAACAGTATATTTTAAGAATAGAATGGAAGACAAATACCTATAAGAACATAAAATAGCACCAGTTATAACACCCAGAAATCTGTACTCTGAAAATCAACACTTCTGTTATGTATGGATCCAAAATTTAGTTCTGAGCTTCCTAGGAGCCAAGGTAAAAAGGGATACATGTTCAGTCACACACTGCCCAGATTGTTGTTGTTTTTTTTTAAATTTTATTTATTTATTTGACAGAGAGAGAGAGAGCAAAAGCATAAGCAGGAAGAGCGGCAGGGGGAGATGGAGCTGAAGGCAAGATGTCTAACTGATGGAGACACCCAGGTTCCCCTCTCCAGATTCTTTGTGATTAAACACCATTGCGAAAGATAAATACAGTGAGAGTTAAGGATGGTTTTTCCTTGGCATATTTATTAAAAAGACCACTGAATGGTTACAGCTCAACTCAGTAGTGTCCAGCACTTATCCTGGGTAGTGAGCTTGTCCCATGTCTCTCCTTGTGGAAATACAAACATAAATGGTGTTGAAAGATTCTCTTGATGCATCTCACAGGGAAGTACTCAGACTTCTCTACAGGCCCGGGTATCCTGGAGGGAAGAGACTCCACCTTCTTCATTTCTGTGTTTTTATGTCTTGGTATAGAGTCTAGTCCATGAGGCAAACACTCAGTGAACATTGCTACTGATACTAGATATGTGAGTGTATGTGTGTGTTACAGTGTGCTGCGTGTGTGTTGTATGTATGTTGAGCACATGTGTTGTGTACTGAGGTGCATGGCATGCACATAGGTTGTGTGTGCATTGCACATATGTTGTGTGGATGGTGTAGGAGATCCTGTGAGCATTGTCTGTGTGATTTGTGTTTTCTGTGGGTGCCATGTGGGTGATATGGGTGCTCTGGGTGCACTGTGTGTTGTGGGGGTGGTTTGGATGGTGTGGGTCTTATGTTTTATGTAGGTATGTTATGGTGTGCTGTGTTGTGTATGCGGTATGTATGTGTGTGTGTGTGTGTGTGTGTGTGTGTGTGAAAGCATATCCTCAGTGTCCCAGGTGTCCTGTATATGTCTTGTGGGATGGCTGCACATTCTCCGTGTGTGACTTTGGGCCATTGTGTATCTGTTTTATGAGCATGGGGTATGCTCCTTGGTGCTGCCTGTGGGCCTCTGGGTTTGCACCCCTGCCCAACACAGGCTCCTTGCATACATCTACGAGTGTGCCCTGTGAGTCATTGTGGATACATCTAGAAGGTGGTGACTATTGTCTTCAAACAGAGAACAGCCATTAACACATTCATTAATTAGGATCATGTTGACACTTCTATTGCTGACTAAAAACATCTGTTTGTTTAATCAGTCTTCTTAATTCCTTACACTTATTCCCTCCATGAGAGAGGATGGGCTTACTCTCCCATGTGCGTACACTGGGGTTTTATAAGGTGGGAGCACAAACTCTGTCAATATTGTCACAGGGTGACAGCTCTTGGGACAGCCCCATGGGCTTCCTAACAAATGAATATCCCTTTCAATGGTGCATGAGGAGCCATCCATGTTTCATTTGCCAGTGGCTGGTCCTTGTTTATTGACACAGACTGAATGACATATTATAGATCAGGTGTAAGAACTCCTCCATGGCACTCCATCAAAACACCACAGGGCGTGATGTGATGTGGTCCTGGGTACACCAACCACTCCATTCGCTTTCTTTCCCACCTGGGTTTATACCCTAAACCTGGCGACAAGCAGCCAGTAACCTCGACTGCATCCATTTCCCCATAGCCTTGGTTTTCTTACACGTAAAATGGGATGCTAAAAGGACAAAAGTAAAGATTAAGGGAAAACATAATTAAAGGAAAAGCCAGCATAGCACCAGGAACTGAGGATGCCTAAAAAAGTTACTTCTGTCCTCAAAGCCCCCCAGAGCCCCACATGGATTCACTAGGGTTGGGGAAAGACGGCTGAGAAACAGACTCAAGGTCAAGGACTGACTCTGGTCACAGCCCCCACCAGTCACACCATTGGACATCCAGTGCATGTCCGTTTCATCCCTCCTCTGTGCTGGGTGGGGTTGGGTGCTGGGAACACAGTCTCTGCCCTGGAGAATCCAGCAAGACCAGATGAGAGAGACGTTGCCACAGAGGCTGACTGGGATCTCACTGAAGAATATGGGAAAAAAGGGGACTCCCAGAAGAGGGGATACAAGGAGCATAGGCTCCAAAGCTGAGGTAGGGAGGAGGAAATCTCTTAGGGCTGGGAGCTTGGAGGAGAGATGCAGGGGTGGAGTTGAAAGGGAGGTGATGAATAGTGGAGGGTTGTTTTTTGTTTTTTTTTTTTTTGCCTTTGGGTTCCCCCCCCCCCCGCTTGGTGTTGTTCTCCATTATGCCTTATTTATTAATACATTTGGATATTTTTACAATGAATGCAAACAGTCCTACATCATCTTTAAAAATAATTGAATAGTTTCTTACACATGATGTCTCTTATTTTAAAATCTGGGCTACACTGATGGACCCACAGGTGTTTGGGGATATCCATGTGATTTCTCCAGGGAATTTTCTTAGCAAAGAGTCAAAGAATATGTGCATATGGGCTCATATGGGTTTTAAAGCTCTAAAGGTAATTTTTTTTTTACTATTTTTTAATTGTGGTAAATATATATACAACATAAAAATTGCAGTTCACACCAAAATTGAGTAGCGAGATCTCTGTTTCCCTCTTTAAGCATACTTGGCTTCCAGCACTGCTGCTTTTCACCTTAAAATGGGTCCCAAGCTTTTCTTAAAAGGATCATAAGAAGATTCAATAAGAAGCTACACAGAAAGGCTTGCTTTGTGCCTGGTACATGCCTCTCTCTTGGGAGACATTATTTTGGGGGTATTGGCAAGGCACTGGGCTTTGGTGTCCAGACCCTGGACTCGGGCTTGCAGGCAGTGTGACCACATCTCTAAACTTCAGGATGCTCAGAATTGTGAAAATGGCATAAGATAATACAGATAAAGTGGATGGTATCATTCAGATGTGCAACAAACTATAGCTTATCTTCTGAACATCATTATTACCTTTTGCTAATTCTGTACTTGAAGAAAAATAGTTACCTCAGGTAAGCTCTATGAGTATTTGTTTTGTGGCTTTGGTCCAGATGATGCTGTCATGCATCTTCTTTTCTACACAAGAGCATCCTAGCAGATCCAGTTTGCTCTTGCAAATGGTGGTGATATTAAGTGGTGTGTCTCTGAAGGACGGCTTCACTTCCTTTTAGAGCAAAGCGAGATTCCAAGTAAAAGGAAGGACCAAGGCATAGTTTGTGCTCCCTAAGAGCTAGATACTTAGTATTTTAGGTAATCCTCACAACAAACCCTTTTAGGGTGGCACTATACCCATTTTACAGATGAGGAAACTGAGTTTCAAGAAGCTTAGGCAATTTTTCCAGGATTACACAGCTAGTAGATAGTTGGACTTTGAATCTAACTGTATCTGTGCTTTTGCTTTGACTTTAAACAGCTCATTTTTTTTAGATGAGTGGATTAAAACAAACAAAAACAAAAACAAAACCTAACAGATTTGCCAGGACCTTTTTATTTACGGAGATGAAAACTCCATTTAAACTAGTTTAGGCAAAAGAGGGAATTTATAGGTTCTCATAAACTAAAAGCTTCACCTTGATTGTTGTGGGGCTGAATTCAGAGGTCCATCAAAGTTACCAGGAAAAGTCCCCATTTCTCCATGATGACAAGATAGTCCCCAGCAGCTTCAGGTTTTGTTGTTCAAGCCTGACAACCCCAGCTAAGAGAGGGGCAGTTCTGGGGAAAGTCCCAGAACTGACCCCAATTGGCTTATCTTGGGTTAGGTGTGCATGCACCAGCCAATCCTATGGTCTTGAGAATGAATGAGATGTTTTTATTGGCTGGATGTGATCTGTGTGACCATCTAGGATTGTGGAGGTCAAATTCATTCCATTTGAACCCAGTGACACTGAGGTGGAGATTTTCCCCCAGGGGAAGTCTGTAAACTTGATTTAAAGATGGAGATGTGGCAGCTGGGAAGGGAATTAGGAACTGACCGGCTCTAGCCAGTTTGGGATTATGCAGAAAGGCATTGGAAGGGTCTTAAAAGGCGCTTCAGCAAGTCTAAAAATGGCAGCATTTATCTCCAGCCAGCCTCTAGGCAGGGGACAGACCACGTGACTTCACTGAAGTCCCCTCCCAGCCAGCCTTTTGGGAAGACTCCAACCAGGACTCATTGTTCTGGCAAGTCCCCCAAAGCCTTGGGAATCAAAAAGCGAAGGAAAATGCAGGACCATCTGCTAGGGGCCTTGCCTTTCTTCCTCCTCCTCGTCTTCTTCTTCGTCGTCATTTAATTATGAAATGTCTATTGCTGGATTATTGATCTCCTGCTAGTAAGAGCTCCTGGGGTGATATATGGCACGTGAGCCCACTCCTTTAATTCCACAGCACGATTGAATATTGCCTTCGATGAAGCGCTTATTAGTCATGCATTGGAGAAGAAGTGGAGTAGCCGTAGCACTGACAGAGGGCCTTTGGGGGAGGACTGTCAGTGGTGGGGGAGGAGTGGAGGACAGACACTTGTCTCAGGGCAGAGGGACAGTTTGTCCCTATTAAAACCTTCCACCCATGGATAAGTCACCACTCCCAGTCTTTCACTCAAAAATGTATTATCCCCTCATTCTTGACAACCTACCTAAAGTTCCACCACTAATTAGGCTGTTCTTGGGCTTGAGAAGTTACTCATAAAGGCCACTGCTAACATGGATATGAATTTTAAAACCATGATTACAACCATGCTAGTTTCCATTTGTTGAGCAATAACCCTTCCTGCCTTCCTTCCTTCCTTCCCTCCCTCACTCCCTCCTTCCCTCCTTCTCCTTCTCCTTTTTTCTTTTCATTTCCTTTTTTCTTTCTTTTAATGAAGAGTTTTAGAGAAGCCAAGTGCCAATAAATGACTATAAGTGCCAGGGCTGGACCTATTTGGATGAACACTGATCTCTGAGCCCATAGGCTGAACAATACACTCCCTCTAAGATGACATACAAACCCATTAGTACAGACTTGTAGGGGACTGGGAAGAAGCAGAGCAGGGAATAACTGCCTGGGATCGGGAGGGAGCGGACAGATTTTAATTTGTTTAATTAATTACTTCAACCCTCCCTGCCTTGATTTCCTTATCTGAAAAGTGGAAAGGCTCATGGTATTGTGGTAAGGATTTAAGGAGATAATTCATGTAAAGCAAGGGGACTGACTCTCAGCAAATGTCCAATAAATGTTGAGAGTTCTTGATATTAATATTCATATTAGCCACTTCTGGGGTCAGTTTATGTGGGTATTGTGTACAATAGGCATTCCATAAATGCTTATGGGATTAATCTACTTGTCCTGACCCCCATGGAAAAAGTCTTGAACTAGACCAATAAGGATGCTTTAATCCCTATCTTGCTTTCATCCTTATGACATTTGGAGTCACCCAGAAAGACACCAATTGTGATCATAGTGGTGATGGTGATAATTATCATTCCCAAAGAAGGGCCTTCGATTTGGGTTTTGTGTAAGGGGTTAGGTAAGTTAGAATTGCTGAAGCCCTGGTGGGGTGGAGGTGGGAAGAAAAGGAGGAAGATTCCACCTGTTAAAGAACTTCTAGTGGTGCCTGGGTGGCTCAGTTGTTAAGCATCTGCCTTCAGCTCAGGTCATGATCCCAGGGTCCTGGGTTCGAGCCCTATATCGGGCTCCCTGCTCAGGGGGCCTGCTTCTCCCTCTCCCACCCCTCCTGCTTGTGTTCCCTCTCTTGCTGTGTCTCTCTGTCAAATAAATAAAAAAAATCTTTAAAAAAATAAAGAAAGAACTTCTAAATCTAAGGCACCATCTACAGAATGGTCTATGCCCTCATGTCCACTCTCTCCCACCTCACTACATTCAGGGACCAATGACCATTGATGAGTCAGGTGTCAGGCAAGCCTGAGCCCATGATATAAAAATAAAAGAATCTCTGTTCTGTAGCCTTTGAGGGCATTCAGAGTCTAGCCCCAGAATCACTGACTTCATGTCATGATCTGCTTTCCCTTGTTCTTCCCATTCTGGCTACATAAACCTTCTTTCTGTTAATTGACTATATCAAGTTCTTTCCAACTGCCGGGCCTTTTCACTTGCTGAGCCCTCCACCTCAAATCCTTTTCCACAGGTTCTTTGTATGGCTGATTCTGTCTCATCTTTCTTATAGGCTTTAGTTTAAATGTAACTTCTTCAGTGATACCTTCCATAGTCTTTCAACAAAATGCAGCACCATTCCACTCCAGTCACCTTCAATCCCAACATTTTTTCTATTATCTTGATATCAAAGTGTTAAAATCAGTGCCCAAATTCTTTGCTTGTTTTCTCTCTCCCTTACCATAAAAAGGGGAGAAGGGATCAGACTACTTTCATTCATATTGTTTCCCAAAATGTAGCATGCAATAGGTGCTCAGCATGAGGGTTTTTGGTCGAAGGAAGATGTCCCCATCGTGGGGGAAGGTTCTGTGGAGCCTTGATCCACTGGATTATGGAAAGCCACGTTCCCCAGTGGTGAGGTTTTAGGGTTTCTCTGCAGTGGGAAATTGAAAGGAAGGTGGTTCTGAATCTGGTTCTGAATCCCCAAACAGGGCCACAGGGAGAAACTGGACATCTCTAAAGGGCTAGGTACAGGAATTAAAGGAGAATTTGGGATGGATTGTTTGCCTTTGGGAAGACAGCCAGAGGGAGAAGAGTGGGCTGGGGAAGAAATTCAAGTTAAGGGTGCTGATGGGAGCAGCTGGGAAAATGGAGGTTGGAGCAAAGAAAGAGGGAAGGATACCAAGAAGAAGGAATTGACCTATGGGAAGAGAGAAATGAGGAGAAAGAAAATCATTGAGCGAGAGAAAGGTAGAAAGGAAATAAGAGAAACTGTCTTTTATGAGGGAAGCTGCCTGTGTAAGAGTGAGGGAGTGACAGCCCAGTGCATGCACCAGCCTCAGGCCAGAGCCCAGCAACCTCTCATTTCAGCACTCTGGACAGAGACTCTCCACCATCTACCCTAGACCCTATTACTAATCAGCCTTGTGACCTTGGGCAGATCATTTCCCTGTCTGGGCCTCATTTCTTTTTTTTCTTTCTTTCTTTTTTTTAAAAGATTTTATTTGTTTATTTGACAGATAGAGATCACAAGTAGGCAGAGAGGCAGGCAGAGAGAGAGAGGAAGGGAAGCAGGCTCCTTGCTGAGCAGAGAGCCCGACGTGGGGCTTGATCCCAGGACCCTGGGATCATGACCTGAACCGAAGGCAGAGGGTTTAACCCACTGAGCCACCCAGGTGCCCCTGGGCCTCATTTCTTAACAGTCAGATGGAGCTACTTACACCAGCCACCCAGAGGTATTGCTCAAGGGATGATGTAGAGCAATTTTCAGTTAGAGTCACCTGAGGAGTCTTTTTTTTTTTAAGATTTTATTTATTTATTTGACAGAGAGAAATCACAAGTAGGCAGAGAGGCAGGCAGAGAGAGAGGAGGAAGCAGGCTCCCTGCTGAGCAGAAAGCCCAATGTGGGGCTTGAACCCAGGACCTGGGATCATGACCTGAGCCGAAGGCAGCAGCTTAACCCACTGAGCCACACAGGCGCCCCTCACCTGAGGAGTCTTAAAGAATTTTGATGCCTGAACCCAGTCTCCAGGTGTTTTTACTCAATTAGTTTGGGACAGGACCTAGGCAATGATATTTTTAAGAAATATCCCCAAGTAATTCCAGTACTCAGTACTGAGAGGTGCTGATCATTGTAAGGGCTTTGTGGCTGGAGAAAGTCGACACTGTTTTTCCTCAGTTCCAATGTATCTGTTGTACTGATAGAAAAAATGGGGTCCAGAGAGAGGTGATCTGGCCTTACAGCCAGTGGGACAGGTGCCTTGGATGGCAAGAAAACTTGGAAGGGACTCTGTGCTGGTCCAACGGTTTAGCAATGTCTCCTCCATCTCCCTGCCCAGGGGCATCCCTGTCATAAAGCCAGCCAACATTCCCAGCCCCATGAGAAATCTGGAGACTCAACTCACTTCCCGCATGGATGACCCCCAGTCATGGAGGAACCCAAACACATTAAATTCCCCTTCTTCATTTGTTCCCTGACCCATTTCACATCTGAATGCTCCTCAGCAAACCCACCTGCCATCCTCCGTCCCAGCAAGGGAGAAGCAAGATGAATCAAATCTGGCCCTCCTGAGATGTCAACCAAATGCCTCATGCTTGGGGTCAAACGTGACTTCTCTGGATTGTGAAACCAATAAGCACATCAGTGAGAAGAATAATCTTCAGCCTTTGCTGATGGTCTCATCAGCAGCCAAGTCCTGTGTGGGAGGAGGGTGAGGCAGGGGTTGAGGTCGGAAATGCTCTCCGACCACCCAATCCCAAATGCTGGTTGCCTCTCTGGGGACTTCATGTTTTCCCAGGACAAACCAATAAATCTTTCCAACTCTGAGTTTCATCGTCTGGATAATAAGGTAATAAGACCTTCCTCCTAAGCTTCTTATACACTTTTTTTGAAGTAAATCTTGAATATGGTATAAATGCTTAACAAATGAAAAAAGAAGGAGAAAGAGGAAGAAGAGGAGGAGGAAGAGGAGACAGAGGAGGAGGAGGAGGAAAAGGTAATGATGATGATGATGATGGTGGTGTAATGTTTTATCCTCCTGATGATTTCAGTATCTTGTCATGACTCATTATAGATCCAGTAACTAAAGAGAAGTAACATAGAGAGGGAAGTGGCTTCTGTGGGTCCACATAGCAAGCTAACAGGAAAGCATAAACAAAACACACTCTCCTTATTCCATCCACTATGGTCTGAGAAGATGATCTCATTAGGAGCCTGTCAAGAAAGCCTGTTTCCCTTGGAGTTGTCTGCAGCCCTGTGGATGTGTTTGCTCTGACCCACCCACCACTCCCAGCATCTGCATGGAAGTGAAGGTTGTCATGCATAGAGAACAGAATTCTAGCTCTGCACCAGCAGGCTGTGCTACTCTGAGCAAGTCACTCCCCCTCTCCAAGCCTCAGTTTCCCCTCTGTTCAATGGTAAGATGGCTGGACCCGGTGACCACTGAAGCTCCTGAAGAACTGATGTCTTAGGGCTCTGTGAGCTGCCGCCTGTGATCTGTATTTTGCAGGAGGTCCCAGAGCTTGGGGATTCTCTGGGGGCATTTAAGAGCTTCTGAATTTTACTGTGGAGGATTCTACTGATGTCTGGGGAGTTTTCTGGTGGAAAAGCATATTTCAGTAGATGCAGACTCAAGGGGTAGGTTCTCTGGAGACAGAGGAGCTTTGCAGGATGAAGTTAGGAGGAAATCTCTGGGGCTCTGTGGGTCCTGAAGGCTGCAGGGAGGAAAGCCATGGAAGTGTGTGTATCTCTTGAGCCTGCTTGACAAACCATTTAGTGTTAGAGCATTTACCTGGGTGCTTTTAGAGAATGCTCCAACCCCCCAAACGACACAGATGGGAGACTCTGTGAGCTGAGGGACTCACCTGGACACCATCTCTAGGAGGTGGGGAAGCCAGGTGTCCAGACTCAGGGTCCAGCGCATGCTGTTGGTGTCATTGTTATTTCCATAGGTGGAGCCCAGCCTTGTGCAGGGTACTCTGGGCAGGGCCATGAGATGATGACAGGAGCTGGTCCTGTTCTGTGGAGCCTGACAGTGAAGTCTGCAAGAAGAGGCACCATGACAATTGGATCAAGGACCTGGCACTCAATATGTTAGAGGAAGAAGACCAGGCATGCAGAAACAGATCACCAAAAAATGCCAGGGACTGGCCATGGGTGGCCTGTGTTCATGCCCTGGCTCTAACACTAACTGTCCTTTGACTTTGGGAAGGTATTTGCTCTTTTGGGGGGCAACATAAGCTTCTTTAGTCACTTTTATTTCAGCAAACCCTGGCCTTTCCTGGGCTTTTTCAATGGCAGGGGGACAAGTCAGGTAAGAACTGAGGCTTTTTTAATTTTTTTAATTTTTTTTAAGTGACAGGATGGGCGAGGGCTCAGGAGGAAAACAGATTTCCTGCTGTTCTTATTCCCTGGTCTCCTGTGGGCACCTAGTGTCTGCTTGTCAGAGAGAAAAGGAAGAAATGCACTTATTCACACACACACACACACACACAAATACCAAGAACTAAGAAAGGGAGATAAGGGGGCATTTGCCCCTCTTTGTTTTGGTTATTTAGATTGTAGAATCTTTATTTCATCTGGTTAGTAGAATCAGGGGATCTGGGGTTAGACTCCCCAGGTTTGCTGTACCAGCTCCACAAGGTCACTTGTGACCTTGGACAAGTGAGCTGACTTCTCTGAGCCTGAGCGTCCCCATCTGTAAAATTGGGATGACCACTTCTCCTCTGTGGGTGTCAGGTTCCCTTCCCCCTCTGTACTGGGAATCAGGAAGCATACTACTAATCACTGTTTACTTATGGATGGTTTCTCCATAAGTAATAGTCAAATTACAAATAGTCACAAAAGTCACAATAGCTAATGTGAATCCTGTGCTCACTGCATGCCAGATACTGTTCTAGGATCTTTGCATGGATTAATTCACTTGATTGTTCTATAGACCTATGAGTTACATGTTGTTATTATGACAGCCACTTGACAAATGGAGAAATGGAACATCTGAGAGATTCAGTCTCTGGGTCAAGGTCACCTATTATTAAAGTGGCAGAGGTGGAACTGGAGTGAGTTTTGTTGACTTCAAACTTGGGGATTTACATATTTTTCCCTAGATCTTCTGACACCCAAGTCATGGCCCAGAAGTCTGGCTGCTGTGGGTACCCACTTGTCCCCCAGTTCCTCACCTGAGTTTGTCAGCAGAGCTTAGAGTCTCTTCCCCCCTCCATACACACTCCTTTCCCTAACCTCCCCCACAACACACACACTGGCTGAGTGATCTTGCTGAGCCCTCAGCGGGGCACTGGCCAAGGTCCTGACTGATTATTGACAAATTAAAAATATAAGCTATTGACCAGACACTGGGATGGAGTCCCGGAGCTGAGGACCTGAATCTCAATGAGGCTGCTGAGCGTGGAGGTCGATCCTGCAGGTGGAGGAGGAGGCAGACAAATTGCCCCATGCCTCAGGCAGAGTCTGATGCTCTGGCTAACAACTACCTGGTGCAGAGTGGGTGCAGACCTCTGCCTGAGTCCGCTCACTTGGCAAAGGCGCCATGCTCTCCTCACCTGGTCCAGTGGCCTCACTGGTGGAGGAATCACTAATCCCATTTTACAGAGACACACAGATATTGCCTAAGGTCACGAACCATTAAGGGGTGGGCTTGGCATTTAAACCTAGATCCTCCTAATACTAAGCTTGGAGCTCAGAGACTCAGGAAACCATCATTTCAATCCTGACCCCATCTATTCCTCCTTCTCACATCCTCTTGCTGTGTGACTTTGGGGAAATCACTATACCTCTCTGAACCTCAGCTTCCTCTTGGATAGAGGTGGATAATAAAATCTATCTTACAGGACTGTGGTAGGAATGAAGTGAGAAGGTGAAGGAGGGTGCTTTTTTTCTGGACATTTTTGCATGAGCCTTGATCCTCACCATCATTCTCCATCTGTGGTTTAATCCAGGTAGCTGACTCATGTGGGTAGTATCAGTAGGATCCCTTGCTCTCTGGCTTCTTGTATGGTTGGGCTATGTCAGGAGATTGGAGGACAGGAGGAGAGGGAGGTTGGGATGCTTCTCTCCTCTGCTCCCTCCCTGCTTGGATCTGGCTAAGCAGTGGCTGGGTTGCCCTATCCAACACCTCCCTAGGTGTTGGGAAGTTTCCTCCCACAGCAGGAGCTGGGGCTCTCAAGGATCCAGTGTCAGTGCTTCATGTGGCCCCAGTAGGTCCAGGGATAGGCAGGCTCCCTCTTACTGCTATCCCACACCCTCTGTATCATCCCTGTAGCTTTCCTTCCCACCTTCTCTTTTGTAAGGATCTCATTCTTAAACTGTCCTAGGTTACCCCCTGAATGCACCATCTGTTTCTTGCCAAGAGCCTAATGATCCACTTTATAAACTCTAAAGTGTGGTCTGCATATAAAGGGCCATCCTTTAAGTCATTGGCATCACTTTTACCCAATAGCTAAGAGTCTCTCTCTTCATTCGCCCATGTTAACATTCTCTCACTCCTTGTTAACACCCAGACTGCTGAACAAACATAGCTGTTTGTACAGTGACTGTCTCTGCTGGACCATGAGCTCCTCAGGGCAGAGCCTGGAGCCAGCACTGTCCCTGGCTATGCATTCCTTAGAGCTGGACCAGGGAGCAAGGAAGCCCTCAGGGAGTGTTTTACAAACAAATGAGGAGCTTTAGATGACTTTCTCTAGGTCACACAGCAAGAGCCTGATGTGGGACTAGAACTTGGGTCTACCAGCTCCCTGCTCAGGACCTGAAAGCATTGATCGAATGAATGAGTGAATGAACAGAAACACAGATGAATGTGACCTCCAGAACCAATAGATTAAAAGAGGATCTTCCTTATCCTTGACTGCAATGGTTCTCACCCAGGGGTGAACTTTGACCCCCAAGGAGACATTTGGCAATGACTGGAGACGTTTTTGTCTCTTACAATTTGGGAAGGGTGCTACTGGCATCTGGTGGGTAGTGGCCAGGGAAACTTCCAAACATCCTATAATGCATAGGACAGTCCCCACCACAAAGAATAATTTGACCCAGAATGTCAAGAATGCCCAGGTTGAGAAACCCTCTCTTCCCTCTACACATCTTTGAGCTCCTACCTATCTCCATGGCTCCAAATTGAGGGCAGCTTTTGAATGTTTTACTGGATTGGCTTAAAATGTTTCTTTATTATAAAAGCAATATGTTTATAATAGAGATTTGCAACGTACAAAAATATAAGGAAGCAAATAGAACACTGTCCCCGATTCCCAACCCACCATTAATTTTTATGGTGATTATCTTCTCACTAATATTTTTGCATTGACATAGTGGCTTACAGATACATGCTTACACACATACCAAGGTCATTTTAAAATGCAGTTTTGTGAAGGGCATTTTCACCGTATTACATCATAATCATTAACCTTTAAAATCTTCTCTAGGGGCGCCTGGGTGCCTCAGCCTGTTAAGCATCTGACTCTTCATTTCAGCTCAGGTCATGATCTCAGTGTTGTGGGATGGAACCCTGCATCGGGCTCCACACTGGGTATGGAGCCTGCTTGAGATTCTCTCTCTCCCTCTTCCTTTACCCCTCCCCCTTCCCCCACAAAATAAATAAAAAATAAATAAAAGCTTCCCTCAATGGCTGTACAGAATTCCACTTTGTGTATGATCCATGGGATACTGCCCAGATTCAAGGTGATTGGTTCTAGTCTCTGTGTCTACAATCTTCCGCAAGGATGAATCCCTAGAAGTGGGATTCCTGAGTTAGAAACTGAATTTTTAAGGCTCTTGATAAGTCAACAGAAGCCTTCCAGAAAAATGTCTCCCCTTCCAGAAGTGGTCAGAGGTCCTTTCTCACGTGGTCCTCCCAACGCAGTGAAATTTGTGCCAAACCGAGAGTGTTTCCCCAGTGAGAACAACCATACTGTTCTCCCATGTGTTCATCCCTCATTTGCATTTTTTCTTCTGGGAATGGTCTGCTCGTTTCCTTTGACTCTTTTTCCCTTTTAGAGATTTTAATCTACATGCAATAGCCTTATAAAAGAAAATATTAAGGGCACTAATCATTTGCTTGCTGTAAGTGTTACAAATTTTTCTTCTGAGTTTGTCAGTCGGGTTTTAGTTCGTGTATGATGTCTTAAGTCACACCGATTTATGTTTACAGTTTCTGCAGGTACACAAATCTATATAATTTTCTCCCACCTTTGGGATCCATTTCTTTGTTTTCCTGCTTAAGAAATGGCTTTCCCCTCCCCAGTATGGTGAACTACCCATTTTTGCTCCTTTGGACCTATTTTCATCTTCAAATGTTTATTAATTTTTACATTTGACTCTGGATTTATAAAATCACTCCAGAATTTATTGTGTTGTATAAAGTGAGAGTCTAGGTTGATATTCCTCATCAGCCCCCCACCACCGCCCCATCCAAATACGGACCACTATTCTTGGGGGAGGATAGGTCATGTGATGCAAAGCATATCGCTCCATCTGCTAAAGCACAGGAGGGTCAGGAGGGTTTCTCTTCAGCTGTCAATAGCACGGTGACAGTCCCCTTGGGGGACCCCATCCTAGACCCCTCCCTGGTTTTCTCAGAGGCTAGGAAGGGTCCACCCTTCCTAGGAGCCCCAGGAGATGAGACACACCCTGGCCTTCCTGCTCCAGGGGATCTTTGGGGCCTGCCTCATAGAAGATCAGACCACCAAAAAACTGGTGGGCTCGATGCTTCGTATATCTTCATATATCTTCTCCAGCCCTGTCTATAGTCCTATACCTTTTAAAGTTTCATCCTTGAACTTAAACTGGATGCAGAAAACTTCCATGGTGAGATGCCTTCTGGGTTTTGCATAAAACTGCTCTGGCCACGTTCTTCATTACAGTGTCCTGTGTCACCAGGGTGAGGGGGTGGTGAGCAGCCTGGTGAATGGAAGGAGATCAAGCTGGGCTTGGGGGTCAGGCAGACTCCTCTCTGCCCCCAAAATACCTGCTACGTGGGCTCAGACAAGGCTCTCCCTGCGCCTTTGCTGAGCGCTGTGTGTTTTACAAGTTAAATGATGACTGTACATCTCCTTAAAGGAATTATGAGCCTGAATGAAGTAGAGCATGAGGGTTGTTTTCTGCTGTGGCTGGCACACAACCGGCCACCTGCTAGAGTAATGGTAGATACAAACATCGTGCTGCTGTTTTCCATTGTCCAAGCAGGAACACTCCTGTCTCTTTCAAGGACCTGGTTTGCTTCTATTTATGAGATAAAGAGAAATATAGGACTCCCTGTGCATGACTTTCTGGGTTGGTTTGCAGAAACACATCGCCTGGGGAAGTGGTCAGTGAAGTGGCTAAGATAATGTCCTATCAGGAGCTCAGGATCTGGAGGCTCTAAAGTAGGTAGGACTCCATAGGTTCATATTGTCCCCAGGCCTCCTGCACTGCCTGACTGAGGCACCTTACCCTGCCCTCTTCTCCCCACCCCCAAGCCTCAGTTTCCTCATCTGGAAATTACAACCAATAGTGCTACTCAATAGAGTCTCAAGGATTAAATGAGATAATCTATTTTCTTTTAAACTTTATCCCAGTGGCTGGCATAGGGAAAGCACTCCATTTCATAGGACTTCATAGAGATCATTCATTTATTTTTTTGGCCTGTGAATTCCCAGTGCCTGGTGCATGGTGGGGGCTCAAATAATGCTTGAATGAGTGAATGAGTGTAGATCATTTATTATGTGTCAAGTTATAGGCCATGTGATTCCAGCCAGTGGCTCAGGATTTAGGAGAGACAGACATAAATCAGATTATTTTAGTTACTAGTGTCACCAAAGACACATCCCTATGCCATGTGTCCAAATCCAAAGAGGATTGCAAAAGGGAAAGTGATCCCATCTGGGGGGAGCTTGTAGGAGCAGGTGACACCTAATGTGGGTTCTGAAACCAGGATTGTTGTGCAGGATTGTGCCTGTATTTGAGTGATCACTGTTCTGAGTCTTGGGTCAGCCTTGAGAGATGGGGAGTCATTAGCTTCCCATTGCATAGCCAGGAAGCCTGAGGTCCCGGGAGGTTATGTGACTTGCATTTAGTCACACAGATAGAAGTGGCTGAGACAGAGCTCAGCTGTTGGCCTTTGGAGCCAAGTTCATTTTAGGAGCCTCCTTGCATCTTGTGTGGATATCCAGCTAGGGAGGCATGGGTTTTAAGCTACAAATAAAGGAAATATCCTCATCTAGTCTTCTCCCCCACAGATTACACTGGCTTCTTTCTCTCTGTTGTAAAAATCTTGTGATTTGTTCTTGAGTCATTCACATAAATGACCTCAAATCTTTTGAAAATCTAACTTCCAAGTCCTGTTTCCTCTCCCACCCAAAGTGCTCTTGGATCTTCCTGCCTCTCTCTCGGCTGCCACTCATTTTAGGCCAGGACACAGCAATGACCTTCTCATTTGGTGCCCCAGCTTCTGTTCCTGACCCTTCATGGTCTGCATGACAGTCAGAGAGATTACCCCAAAGGACAGATATGATCACCTCGTTGTCTCACGCCATCCATGGTTCCCACTGTCCCCAGGATGGAGTCTGAATTCATGGCCCACAAAGACCTGGATCCTGCTGATCTATCCAGGCCTCTCTCTGGTTGCCTCCTTCCTCTGCCTCACATCCCCTAAGTTGTATCCTGTATCCACTTCCTAAAGGCATTCTGCTCACTCTTGCCTCTGGGCCTTAGCAGATGTTCTTCCCTGTGCACCCTTCCTTTCCCTATCATCATCTGTCTACCTGCAGCTTCACCAGTTCAGAAGTCACCTCCTCCAAGAAGCTTTCCCTGAATGCCAAGTCTAGATTCAGCTCCCCCTCAACCTCTAGGGCTTCCCTCATTGTGGTATATATCCCACTACAAGGCAATTTTCTGATTGCCCTGACTCTGTGTTTTTCAAAGTGTGTGCCACAGAACAGCTGTATCAGAATCACCCAGGAGCCTGTTAAAATGTAGATTCCTGAGCCCCACTCCAGGCCTTCCAAGTCAGTGTCTCTTGAAAGTGACTTTTTAGAAAATAAACTTGTTTAATGTTTTATTATCAAACTTTTCAAACACAATCAAATGTAGAAAGAATAGTATAAAGCAGTGCTATTTATTCCAAATGCTGTTCAGAAGCAGAAGCCGCAGAATCCCCTGGGGGATCACTGGATTTGTGAAATCTGGCGCTGGATTCAGACCTACAGAATGAGAGTCTCCAGTGTGGGGGTGCCCAGAAGTCTGCATTTAGCAAACCTTCTGGAAGTTTTGATGCCCACTCAAGTCTGAGCTCCATGCTATAAAGAACCCCCATGGAACCATGGTCTAAATCAACTGTTCCAACTCACAGCTCATCTTGTTTATCTATATGCCTCCTCCCTCAGTCTGCCACTTCCTGTATTATCTTGGAGCAAATCTAGATACTCTGTCATTTCATCCTTGGGTAATTCTGTGTCTACCTCTAGGAGATAAAGACTCCTTTAAAAATATTTTAAATGATAACCAGTATGTTATCACCTTGCATGGTTCTGACATACATTCATGCCTGAGATGCTGTCTGTTAGCTCTGTGGTCTGTTAGCTCTGTGAAGCCAGGTTTGGGGCTGTCCTAGTCACTGTAGGCTCTTGCCAAAATCCTGCTGAAGGTCAGCAGTTTGGATTGGAAGTTGGAGTACCTCGGAGAGGGGACACAGGAAGAGTTAAACTCTTCCGTGAAGGAAGGAGCTGGACTTCATTATTGAAAAAGAATTTTTCCCCCTTTCTGCTTCTGCAGCCCCAAGCCTGGAGTTTGGCACTCTGGGGAAGGCACCAATCAGACTGTTGTCTGCATGTTGGAAAAAATTTATGTCACCTACCAAGCTGGGAGCACACTCAGCGGGTTTCCCAGGGCCTCCTGATAGACAAGGTCACATCCCAGCAGCTGGGAGGAAGGAGGCGTGCCAGCCTGGCAGCTGTGCTTGGAGCTGGAGGCTGCCAGCAAGTGTGGCAGTGCACGTTAGAGGGGGACACACTTCTGTAACCCCCATATTGGAGGTAGTGGATGTTGGGGGATCTCTGTTGTCAGAGACAGCTCTGGGGAGCCACGGGCCAGCTGGGAGGTGGTGGGGAGGCTGAGAAAGGAGAGGAAAGCATATGGATAAGAGGATGGATGGGGGCCAACTATTAGGAGTCTAGCATTTATGGGGGGCTGGCCACCATGAAAAGTGTCTTACGGGCTATCCCAATGAATCTTGGTCATATCTCCTGAGATGGGCACTGTCATGCCCATGTTATAGATGAGGAAACTGAGACTTTGAGAAAGCTGGTAGAACATGATACTGGGACTCCATCTCTAGTTTATTTTTCTCAAAGCCTGCATAGCAGATATTCATCATTAGACCAAAGCTCCCATATGGAAAAAACACAAAAATGAAAGTTAACTACCATTAACTGTCCGTCCATCCATCCATCCACCCATCCATCCATCCAACTCTATCCATCTATCTAGCTGTTGCCATTTATCAACTTGAATTCAACAGTGGAGTTCCATTCTACAGAGTTGGAAAGAGCTTCAGTTTTGATCCCAAAAGACAGCAGGTCCCAGGGCTGAATATCTGTAAGCATAGAGACAGGATTCCAATGGTCAGCTTTACATTCCTATCACTGCCATCAGGATGCATGTTCTGCTCAGTTAAGAGTCTGAGCTCCGGAGCCAGACTGCCTGACTTCGGTTCTCAGTTCTGCTCACTTATTCTGTGGTTTTGAGCAAGTTATTTTGTCTCTCTATGCCTCAGTTCTTCATCTGCAAAATGGAGATAATAGTAGAACATCTAGGATACGACTGAGTGAATATTTATAAAATGCTTAGTACAGAGTATAGAGAGAAATACAGATATATTTGATGTACGTGGTGTCTAGAACTTCAACTGGAAGACTTGAAGACTGGGAAAGGAATCATTTGGGATCTCACTCACCCCCATATTCAACTGTTGGTGAGGACTGTAAGCTGAGCACTTAGCTGGGACTAGAGTCTAGGACAGCCATACATGGCCTGTCATGGGACTTGAATTTTCTCACAGCATGGTGGCTGGTTTGAAGTCTGGGCTTCCTTAGTGAAAGGGCCAGACAGAAGCTGTGTCCTTTTTATGACCCAACCCCAGAAATCACATATCGTCACTATTAATGAATTTTGTCAGAGCAGTCTTGGGTTCAAGGGAAACCTTGAACCCCTCTTGGGTTCAAGGGAAAGAGGAATAGACTCTTCTTCTTGATGGGATATGACAAGGCTGTGGAAGAGCAGATAGGATTGGGAATATTGCCTTCGTTAATTGGGGGAAATACCATCTGCTACAGCCATGACCGTCTGTATTCAAGCTAGAGGCATGGGATTCTTGGGGAAGGAGGACTCAGGGAACCCCTATGGCCAGGATTACATCTCCCTTGGTGTACTCATAATCATACCTTCCAAAGTCTTATTGCCACCCCAAGACTCAGGTCTCCACTTTTCCTACTACTCAGCCCCCAACTTCATTTTGGTCTTGAGGTGTTTCTCCTGCATCCCTGCTACCCTCAAAAGCAAGATATTTCTCCTTCCTCCTTCAGGGCATCCTCTCATCTTTGGGGATCCCTGGGCTTACTTAAGTACCTCCTCTCTGAGGCATGGTGACATCCTGGGTCTGGCTCCTGGCTTAGATGGAGGAAGAAGAAAAGAAAGGAGAACAAACCCAGCAATATCCATGCTCTGATGCAGGTCCAGGCCCAGCCTAAGGAGGCAAGGAGTGGCCTACCCTTCTGTCTCTTCTGTCCATGGAGATTGAAGATGTGGAGGGGCAGAGAGTGCAAACAAGGAAGCTGGGGCCTCAAGGAGGGTAGCAAAAACCTGAGGAAGCAGGTTCTGTTCCAACCAGGATCTCCATGTGTGATGTGGATGGACAGGACGCCTTAACTGTGAACAACAAAAACACAAACAACTTCAAAATGTTTATAGACTTCATGTCCCCCCCTTCAAGGCTGTTAGCCCAGATGCAACTTTATAATCACCTGTGTGGCTATTTGGTTGGAAGTCTCCCCTTCCATCCTGTGAGTTTCCAAGGACCTGATGTCCTAAGAGGTGAGGGGCTGTGCTTGGTTTTTTTCACCATTTATTTCGGTATCAGCATTTGACAGAAGTGACAGAGAATGTATTAGTGAATTAAAGAATTGATTCCATAAATCAATCTTCCCGAATGCTGATTACATGCAGAACACTGTTCTAGGGCCCAGGGATGCAAGGTCCAATGAAACTGGCACAGGCCTCCCTTCATGAGACTTCTTTCTAACAGAAGACAGTAGATACTAAACAGAATAAATACATATGATACAATGCCAGAGGGCAAGACATGAAATTAAAAAGGGGGATAAGGGATAAAGAGTGACAAGGAATTGCTAATTTATATCAAGAGTAACCAGAGACGATCTTTTGAAAGTAGTGAAATTTGAGAAGATACTTAGTGAAGGAAAGAAGCAAGCCTTGAGGGTATCCAGGAAGGAGTGTTTCTGGCAGAGAAGACAGCAGATGCAAAGTGTCTGGGGCATGTTTGAGAAACAGCAATATTAGAGTGAATGTAGTGGAGTAAGAGGAGAGAGTGGTAAAAGATGAGTTGAGGGGGAAGCTGCTTGGTACTCTGTAGGCCACAGTAAAGATGCTGGATTTTATAATGAACTGAATATAAGGTCAAATGAATGACAAATAAATGAAATAATGGAGAGGTGGAATGATAAATTAGTGGATGGATGGAAGGATGGATGCATGGTAGATGGGTGGATGGATGCATAGGTGGGTGTGTGCATGGACAGAAGGATGGATACATGGATGAATGAGTGGAAGGATGCATGGATAGAAAGCTGAACAGCTGGGTGAATAGATGGATGTATGGAAGGATGAGTGGAAGGACAGATGGATGGAAGGATGGATGCATGGATGGATGGTTGCATGCGTGGATGCATGGACGAAAGGATGGATGCATGGATGGATTGAGGAAGAGCTGGGTGGATGGATGCACGGAAGTGTGGATGGTTGGACAGATAGATGGATAGATAGAAAAATGGGTGGCTGGGGGAGCCCGGATGGGTCAGTCAGTTAAGTGTCCAAATCTTGGTTTTGGCTCAAGTTATGATCTCAGGGTTGTGAGATTAAGCCCCAGGTTGGTCTCTGCACTCAGCTCACAGAGTCGGCTTGAGCTTCTTTCCTCCTGTGCTCTCTCAAATAAATATAAAATCATAAAAAAAAGAAAAATGAATTGGTAGAAGGACAGATGGCTGGGTGAATGGGTAGATAGACAAGTCAGTGAATGGGCTGGTAAATGGATGGATGGATGGATGGATGGATGGACAGATGGAAACTTGTCCCTAGGAACACACATACTAATTAAATCTCTTCTGTTCTTTTTCAGCATGGCCTTGTCCTTTCCTGACTCACATTAGAGCCCTACCCCAATATGGAAATGCCTTCAAGAAGAGGGAAGCATGGCCCTGCTGATGCCCAGCTGCTCTCAGGGGCACAGGCTGAACCTTAAATAATGTCTCCTCCATCTCAGGAAGAGCCGTTCTGGTGGCATAGGCACTGAGAGGCGGTTGGGGCAGGCAGCCGTCACTAACAGATTCATTAAGCTCGCTCCAGAGCAACGATAAAAAATCAATTTAGTTCACCAGGCAGCTTGAACGGGTGCCAGGAGCAGGGGAGCCCTTCCATCCATGAGCTGGGGGCACAGAGGAGTGCTGTGGAGTTGGTTTGAACTGCAGCATGGGAATGCCCCATTATCAGGGACCCCCTGCCACAGGGCCGCGGGAGCTCTGACATGAAGGCCTGGGAGGGGTAGTGATGGGCCCAGAGTGGATTTCTTCGAAAATCCCAGGCAGGGCTGCGGACACACCTCACTTGCTGGGCTGCTGGGCTGACTCATCAGTTTCTGTTTTCACAGTGCCTGGGAGCAGACTAGGTGCAATGCACTGGTAAGGGGACACGGGAGGTGTAGGTACAGCCTCTGCCTTGCCAAACTCCCGGTCTGGCTGGGGACCAAGCTGGGGTCCAGTGCAGGAGGTTGGGTGTGAGCACAGGAGCGAAGAGGTGTCGCAGAAGAGAAGAGGAGGGTAGGATGGCCATAGGGGTTCAGACGAAGGGGGACAATTGCATTCAAAATTGCCATGGCAGGGAACAGGTAACCATGGGTCAATGAAGGGAAGAGCGATCTAAGTGTGGACAAGGGTTAAGGGGAGCCCAGAGGAATGGTGACGCTCCACTGGGCCGGTGGCAGTGAGGAACCCTTAGGATTTCCTAGGCTTAGAGGAGAGAGAAGGGAGTGTTACTGGGACCTGGGGGAGGGGTCTAGCTGCAAGAGAAGGCTGCCCAGCAGGGCCTGGTGATGGTCAATGCTGCTGCCCGCTGGCTGCTGGGAGGAGGAAGAGAGGACAAAGTCCCTGACCCACCTTGTCTCCCATACCCCGAGCCCTTTTGGGACCTGCATCAGGAGGCCAGGACTGAATGAGCTGTGGATGGCCTATGCAGAAGTCACAGTCACAGGACCCAGGGCAGAGGCATCAGCAGGGCACCACTGAGGGACAGAAAAATGATACGCAGTGTAGCACGGCTGAGTCAGGACTGACATGGGCTTGTGATGCTTTGCTGGGAGAAGCAGAAGACAAGGAATGGACCAGAGAGGTGGGAGGTGGAGAGATGGACAGAGAGAGAGATGGATGCATGGAGGGACAGAGGGAAGGTGAGGGTTTGGAGGAGGTAAGAGAGACAGAAACAGAGAGAGGGACGAGGAGAGAGAGAAAGACACAGAGAGACAGACACAGCGACAAAGGGTAGAGGTGGGAGAATGGGGAGATAGAGAAACAAAGAAAAGCAGTGAAAAAATGTAACTTAAGGAACAGGGGAAAAAGAGAGTGAACATATTAGAGCCCAAGTTGCAGTGTTCAGAGAAGAAAAAGCAGGAGAACAAACAGAATGGGGAAAATCCCCAGGAGCCCAGAGTACTGGCCAGAGGCAGGTCGGTTCTCCGGGATACAGAAAGTTTCAGGAGCAGGCTTGGTTCCTGGGCTCAGGGCCAGCAAACCTTTGCAGGCTTTTTAAGCTACTGGGCCTCAGTTTGTTCATCTGCAAAGAGGGGACAATATTCTGTTTCGTGGATGGATGTGTGTGTGAACTGAGTTGTGAATAGAAAGTGCTTGGCATGGGGGCCTGCTGGTCGTCTCTCAATAGAATGGCAGCTAAAATATCTGGAGAAAGACAAATGGACATCTGCGTCTGTGTGGGAAGTTGCAGGAAGTCAGGGTCCAAGAGATATTCCTACATGGTTTCTCTCTCATTCCTTCTCTTTGATCTTGGAGCTAGGAGGTTCTCTACCTCATAGAGATGCGGGAAGATAAGCACACCACACAATCCCCCCATATACACACACCACACACCATACAACACACACACACACACACACACACACACACACACACCACACACCATATACAGACACCACATAACACACACATGCACACACACTTTGCACGCACGCACATGCCACCTACAGGCACACACACCCAATGCAGCTCCAGCTCACGCAGAGGCCATCTGACAAGCCCGGAGGACACCAGGCTATGCCCTCATGGTCAGTGTGATGGTCGTCACCCCCTCAGACCCTGGCTTCCCATCTCCCCCACCCCCCAAGGGGCCAGAGTGGGGGCCCAGGAGCCTAACTGGGGCTGGTGCAGAGAAAAGAAGAAAACAGTGCATGGGAAGCAAGAGAGAAAAGGCCTCTGGGAGAAGAGCTGGAGTCAAGACAGGCCAAGTCAGGGCTGGATGCCATGGCATCTAAGGCCAGTGAGACCCTGCGGGGCAGACAGACAGACAGGAAGGGTTGGATGGCTGCTGGGGCCGGGGTCGTGCTGTGAGCCCCTGAGGCGGGCAGAGCGCCAATATAGGGAAAGTCAGGGAGCAAGAGGCACAGGGTTGGGAAATGATTTTGTCAAGGGCATCCAGCAGGCTAGTGGTCAGTTTCTGCATCAAGTTCTCGTCCAGCCCACCCTCTGCTTTCTTGGTTATGGCAAAGAGCAAACTTGAAATCAGAACAGTGGAGAGATATAATTTCTCAAATATCGGTTGTGTCAGACATTGAATTGACACAGACTAGTGAATTCCTAGCAGCAAGGGTAGCATGTCTGTGTACTATTGTTATTCCCTTTCAGATAGGGAAACTGAGGTTCAGAGAGATGACTCCAGCAGGAAGCAGCCAAGTCCAGGCTGAGACCCAAGTCCTTCTGGTGAAAGCTCTTTCCCACACACCTCTGGGTTTACTGCGCGTTGCTCTGGATGCCGAAATGAAGAGGACCATGTGTGGATGGGGTGGAGGGGAGAGAGCTCTCCATCATCCCTCCAGGTCTCCCTCTGCCAAGGAACTGAGCCAAAATTCCTTGGAATCCGTTGCTGTAAGTTACGAACAGGGGAGAACGGAATCAGACAGGGATGTTTATAATGGATTCCAAATGTCTGGCCACAGCTGCCTCCCCGACAGTGAGAGATGAGGAGGCCCAGGGTGGGGGAGGCCTGCTCCCCTCTCTCTCCACCACATGCTTTTCGGGGGATGCGGACTCTTTTGGAGACCTGGGTGGAGGGAGGCCCTATTTCAGTGTACAAGCTAGGAATGAACGAACGAATGAATGATACAGGGTGCAATTTTTCTCATCAGTAAGATGGGGATAGTTACATCATGATCAATTACTCCTTCTGCTCTGTGAAGCCATTCCAAACATTAACCATATTGATGAAATCTCCCAAGGACCCAATGGGCACGGCCATTTGTCAGATAATAATACCGAGGCTAGAGGGGAAGGCGCTGGCCCAAGCCCTACAGTGATGGAGGGAGAATGTGAATCTGGTCTTGCTCTTGTATCGCAATAGAAAGAGGGTGGGGGCCACAAGGGGCCAGGCACTTACTTAGTTTAAAAAATATAGTGATGACAGCCTCCTAGGGGCCAGGGGTTAGTGGTAGGCACAGGTGAGGCCTCTGTGGGTCACACAGACGTGATCTCCATGGAGCATGATGGCTTCATACTCATGTCATTGCGAAATGATGGATGGGGAACCCCGCCCATCACCTCCAGGCACAAGGTAGGTGCTCTTCAATACTATCAACAGTAATAATACAGAGAGTGCTTAGCCTTGTTTCGATAGTCTACTGGGTTCCAGACACAGAGTGCTCATTTAAACCTCCCTCCAACCCTAAGAGGTCAGTTTGACCCTCATTTTACAGAAAGCATAGGAGGCTCAGAGAGGTTAAGTGACCCACACAAGGTCACATAGTGAGGAAACGGCTGGGTTGAGAGCCTGACTTATTAACTCCAGGCTCTTTTGCGAACACACGTGTGTAAAAACATGCCAACCCGTACCCAGCACATAGGAGCATCTAAAAGATGCTAGTTTCCCACTTTTGCTCCCTATGAGGAATTTAGATCGTTCTTCGCCATTCACAGATGGGGGTCTGAGGTCTGGGGGCAGGACAACATGTGGTAAACACCTGACCAGGTTCCCGATCCCAGAGAAAAGGGCTCAGAAGCGTCTGACAGAGCCCCAGACCATCCCCAGCCCCGTCTCTGCTCAAGGCCCCTGCACTGACCAAGACTCCTTCCCAAGAATCGCATCTCTGTTAACATGGGTTAATCATAATTTACATTTCATTCACACATACCTGGTCGGTGGTTGTCCCATTAGAAATACAAGAGGGATTTGTGGCAGAAAAAGATAGAAGATTCAAATTTCTTGCAATTCCCCAATTTGGAGAAGACTGTAGTTTGGCTTTTTTGTTATTTTTCCCTTCTTGGTGTAATTGCCTGTCATTGCGAGCATTCAGAATACTCAGCTCTGCCTATATTGATTCTTTTCCCCTAAAGCCAGGTCTATTGTTTTCTGTGGATGAGAACAGTAAGTACAAAAGAAGAAGATGAAGGTCCTACTTAGGGAAAGGCAGCCTCTGTTAATATCTGGGGCATTCGGCATTTACCCAGGGGGCATCACTCACACACATTATCCCGCACCCAGACGTGTAGGTTCGGTTCAGCCTTTGGGTCAGGCTCTCAGACTCAAGCCTGGTGTCTCACCTTTGCTGGCATGGGTGAGTGGGCACCAGGGCCAGGCGGGGACTGAGCCAGCCAACCCTATGGACCCCGTGTGCCCCATCCACAGGAACAGCTGTTAGCACTCTCACCGTGGCCGCTGCACAGGAATGCAAGCTCAGGGTTACTGCGTGTTCCAGTTTTCCAAGAAACTCCAGTGATCAAGATTTTTTTGATGAAAACTCCCATTAAAAAAAAAAAATTGGCAGTCAATTCCACTTCAGTAAACGTACATGGATCAAAGAAGACCCGCTGTGGGGGAGCTGCCCTGAGTTTGCAACCTCTGTCCTCCATGACATACAGATAGTCACCCCTGGACTTTTTATTTGGCCTGTTTACCTGGCAGGCGTTTTCTGGTGGAAGTGGTTAATTGCACAATCTCTCCTGCATCTGCGATGTGGGTTCTGAACCCGAGAGGCACTTTTTCTTCTGATTTTCTTCCCTGTCTGTTAGCTTCTTCCCAGCCCCCTTCCCTCCTGCCAGCCCTTCCCCATCTTGGTCCCCCTCTCTGCCCTCCCCCCGCCCCACAAACATTCAATTTTATTAATGGCTGGTTTTCTTTTTAAACTGTCCAGAGGCTGCTGGAAGCTCGACGGTTGCCAGTGGCTGATCGATATCTTGGCGGGGGGTGCCGGGGTGCAGAGGGAGTCATTTCATTAGCTAAGTGCCATGTAATCTACTTGGTAAATCCCATAGTCTCTTTTGGAGCTGGCCAGAGACAAGGCAAAACAGAAGGCTAGCCAAACACGTAAATACGCAGCCCCAGTGGAACCGGGAAGAAATGTTTGGAGACCCCCTCTTGAGGTTTGATGGTCATATCTGGTCCCTTGCACTGCTTTCATCCCATCCCCTCCCTCTCTGCCTGCAATCAATCACCATCGACATCTTCAAAGCATAGAACAATAAATAGTTAGAATTTCTCCATCTGCGATCAGGAAGCCCTCATCATGTTAAATTGTCACAGGAACATTACCTTGGGAGTGGGATGCTCAGTTCACAGAGGAGGACACGGAGGCACAGGGAAGCTCGGTGGCATTGCCACGGCTCCAGGTGGCAGAGGCGGAATTTGACCCCAGGGCTGGCTGCCTCCTAGTCCAGTGCTCTTCCCACACAGAATCTGGCTCTGGAAGCCACAGGAAGGATTCCTGGGCCCCTGGCCCAGTCCCAGAGGACATCTCCATGACCTTGCGAGCAACTTGACCACATTCTTCTGGTTTTTCTTGATGGGGACTAGCGGTCCCAGACGTTGTTCAATTATGGATTTATGGCCAACACCACAGCCAGTGAGCCCTGTTCTTCCATGGCTGGAAGAGCTTCGGGAGGGTACAGATGGCTTTCCTGGAGGTGGAGTCCCTCTGCCCCTGACCTGGGTTGGGTGCCCTTCATAAGGCAGCTCTTAGCCCCAGGTCAGGATTTTCTCGTTATTAGAACGTCTGTTTCAGCATGAAGGGCAGGGAGGCTAAGGTGTGAGCAACTTGATACCAGAACCCATGATTTCCATGGATTTTCTCAGCAGGGTACCTGGGAATCTGGTTCCAAATAGTGACCCCACTGGGCAAACTAGGGGATACCCAACTGCCCTGGGAGACATGGTCTACTTGGAACCGGGGCATGTGGAAGGGCCGGGGGTCCAAGATGCTCATGGAAGAAGGAGAAGGGAATCCAAGTGGTGAAGACTGTGGCTTTGGAGCTGGACAAAGGGGTTGGTGTATCCCAACTTGTCCACTTCCTCACCTGAGAACTGTGGATATGCCCCTTTGTCTCTCTACATCCTACAGGATGATGAGACTGGCTTCATGGAGTCATCACAAGGAGGGAACAAGACAATGAGATTCAAGTGCTTGTTTGAATTCAAGTTCATGCTCCATGTTCTGCATGGATTGTCCTCATCGGGTCAGATAGGATCACTAGGACTGAAGGAAGTGGGAATACTCAACAGCTGCTGTGTGCCAGGCCCTGGGTCCAGTCTTTTGTATACTTTGTGTCAAGCAATCCTCCAACTAGCCCATTTGCAAGATGAGGAAATGAAGGCTCAGAGAAGGGTCAAGCGGTCCATTCTACAAAAAGCCCAGAATTGAAGCCAGACGCATCTGGCCCTTCCAGCTCCACCACGGGACCTTGGTGACATTGGTGGGTGTGGCAGGTGGAGAGAGGGGGGCAGTCTGGAGGGGAAGGCGAGAGAGGCCACGTGAGTGAGCCCTGAGGTCTGGAGACCTGGAAGAAGCACCTGATCCTGGGTCACAGGCCATGTGTCTCCACCTGGGCTCCCCGCAGCAGAGGCAGGGAACCCCAGTCCTGGGGACTCTCCAAAGTCTGAAAGGAGCAGTGAATCTCCATGGCATTGTCTCCTGCACAGCAGGGATGGAGGGCATCAGAGTCTGGACTAACTGAGAGCAGGCTAGACTAGCATGAAATCCCAGCTCTGACTCACTCTGTGAGGCCTGGGACAAGAGGCCTGGCACCTCCCTGAGCCCCGGGTCCCTGACACCTGAAACAAAGAACAAGCCACACAGAGCTGCCATAGACCTTAAAAATGCAAATGCACCAAAGGCTGTTGCAGACTGGGCCCCCACGACTCTGAGTGCAGGGGCTTTGTTAGGGTGCAGTGTGCAGAGTCAACTCCTTGGGGGAGGGACAGGCAAGCGAGAAGGGTGAGGCCCGGAGAAGCTGGGGCGTGATTCAGGCTCACCAACGGCTTCTGCTGACCCCGCAGGGAGATCTGGAGCTGATGTGACTCTTCAAAGTCACCCTGCCTTGTGGCAAGGAGGCTGGACTGGTATACCCGTCTCGTTGACCCGCCCCTGGAAGGAGGTTTGACCTTGGACAAGGCAGTTCTCTCTAGCTGAGGGCTGGTGCCAGGAGCAGGGGCTCAGCTGGGGGCTGTCAACACTCCCGTAGCCAGGGTGATAGCAAGGCGGCACACCATAGCACCCAGCCGGGAGGCACTTGACACATCAGTTGCCTTTTCCTCTGCTCGGAGCCTGCTGTGAAGCCACTGAGGGCAGGCAGCGGGGAAAGGGAGCTGGCTTCTAGGCAAGTAGGAAGCCAGGCTAGGGGAAAAGGTGTGACGGATGGCGACAGGGCATTCTGCCGGGCCCCTGATGTTTCATGCGGCTGAGGTCTCAGGTGAGCCCGGTGCACGGTGGTGATGGTGGCGGGGGTCGGTATGCTATGTCCCCTGCATTACACAGCTGGCAGGTTCAGGGTGAGCGAGGCGGGAGGCACTGGTCCCAGGATGGGGGAGAGCAGGTCACGCCATCCAAGTGGCCCCCCGCTTCCCCTGTCACCCTGCGGGGCCATGCCTTACAGCCGGCGCTCGACCCTGGAAAAAATTGACTGCCTGTTTCTGCCTGACTGCTCTAGAGTTACAGGCTGCAGGGGAGGGAGGAGGAGGGGGGACGAGGGCGGGCGGCTGCCTCCTCATCAGGATGGATTTTTCTGCTTCTCTGCTTGTAGGAAGAGCAGGAACAGGATACGGGAGGCTGCTCAAGGAGTAATCACTGTGCTGGCGAGGGCATGTCAGGGGCTGGCTCTGTGATGGAGGTGGGAGGGAGGGAGGAGGATTTTAGGTGGAGAGGGCTCCGGGAACGCTGAGGCCCTATGGCCTGTCAGGGAAAGTGGAACCAGGGTTCTGCTGTCTGTAAACATGTATGTCCACCCTCCACACTTCTATCTTGCCATCTTTCCGTCCTCTCTTCCCTCCTTCTATCCTTCCTTCCTTCCCTACTTATTTCTTTATTCCTCCCTCCCTTCTATCCATCCATTCACCCACCCATCTACCCACCACGCCACCTTCCTCCCTCCCCTCCTCCTGCCACTTCCCCTCCTTCCCATCCATCCAGCCAGCCATCCGTCCACGCACACTTTAACTTAAGCCCCCCCAAACCCCACCATCTCTCCATTCTTTCCTGGCACCCATTTGCTCAGCACACATTCCTTGGGGACCTGCCATATGTCGGGCCTACGATGGGACATGGCTGGTGACCAGGTCAGAGATTCTTCCCTTGTGGATTTCACTGCCTGATGAGGGGAAGAGATGGATCAGCAAAAAGAGGCGGTCATTCTTGGTGGGTCAGAGCTCTTATTTGGGGAACGCCCAAGGTGTATTGGCGATATTGAAGACACCTAACGAAGATCAGAGAGGGCTTCCTGGAGGAGGAAGGGTTTGAAGTCAGCCTCAGAAAGGGAATAAGATAAGGAAAGAATGGAGGCATGGGGGGAGCAGAGAGTGTCTGTGGCTTGGTGCATATTCGTGTAGCAGAGGCTGGGGGTGCAGGGCTGGAAGACACAGGGCATGGGAAATGGCTTTGCTGAGACTGGAGAGATGGGTTGGGTTGGGATCACCAAAGGTATTGAAGAATTTGGACTTTACTCTGCATCAAGTGTGGGTTGTTCTTATATAAGCAAAGGAATCCCTCCCTACATGAACTCTTTCATGGAATTTCAAACAGCAAAAAAAACATACAAGTGGCACTGATCTGGCTGAAGCAGGAGAGGTTCCAGAACATTACCTACTTAAAACTCTGCCTCTCCCCCACCATGGAGCTGCAAGAAACATCGACACAGAATCTCGGGGTTCCATGGAATACAGTTTATAAACCACAGGAAGATTGTGGGGATTGCCCTGTGAATGTTGAGGAAACCCACTTGGTACGGGTTCTACCTCTTGGGTAATTAAGACCCAAAGATTTAGGAAGATAGAAAAGGCTGATTTACTCCAAATGGGCATCAAGTCCCAGCCCATAGTGGGGAAACAATGTTTTCGAGAATGTTCTAATCCCCCAGGTTCATCCCCACCACCATCAGCCCCTACTTTCCAGTCACACTCAATTACGTGTGGTTTCAAGAATGTGTGTGATCCAGCCACGTTTACCCAGAGCTGCTCTCCTGCCAGCATCTTTGCCTGGCCAGCTCCTCATCTCCCCAGTCTTGTCTTGGAGGCCCCCTCCAGAAGCAAGCCCCCTGCCAACCATGACTATCTTTGGGGGTTGAGGGTGGACCCCAGCCTGAACATAGTTGGTGCTCAGTAATGCTTGATGAATGCCCCCACCAAGCAAGTCATGAAGAACAATGCAGGCACACAAGTTCACAAATATCCATGTGAGCAAGGTCATGTGGAAGTGGTGGTGAGCATAGCAGGCATGGGGAAGAAGGGTCACCATCCCGGCATACAGTAGGTACTCAGAAAGTGCCAACACTGAGCATACCATGTCCTCAGGAGATGCTAGAGGTATGACCCTCAACAGGGCTTGGGGATCTGAGCCACTGGTAATTGGCTGACTGAAAACATCCCTCCAACCTCAGGGCACACTGTCACCTGGCCCATTTTTGCTTGGTACCTTGAAGAGGGTGGTGGTCTCTGAACGTGTACCCCCTTCCAACTGTTTACACCATTTATTCATATGGTCCAATTTGCATGTGTGCTCCGGCTCACTTTTTATGATACAATTACTATTCAGAGATGAATTTTTTAGGAGTTTCCTTTTAATGTCTCCAGGGCCCTGTATTCTTGAGGAATCTCCTTATGGAAGAGGGCTGATTCTCTTAGAGAAGGGATTTAAAGCCCCGTGGCCCTCCTAGGCATGACATACATGGCACCTCCTCCAGGCAGCCTTCTCTGGTTTCAATGCCTGGGGAGGTTGTATGTAGGTTGGTGGTTGTGGTCAGCGTAACCCGGATTCGGATTCCCACTCCAGCACTTAGTAGCTGTGCAACCTTGAGCAAGTAGCTAAACTTCTCCAGGCCTCTTGACCTTCATCCTGTGAACAGGGATCAACAGTCATGTGGCTGACTATCTCCTGGACTTGCCTTGGAGACAGAATGAGGTCTTTCATGCTAAAGACCAGGCATAAGGTTAGCACTCAAAATATCTGCTGTGATTTCTATACTACGCCAGTACGATGGAGCAGCTAGCATCCATCCACTCAGATAAATTAACCTTCTTGGCCTTTGTAATTTATTTGGTGGAAAGGGAGAGAAAGGTGCAGTGATCGCTTGCCCCCAGAGAGATTCAAAGTGCATCTCTGGGGTTTAATGACCATGAGCTTGGATACACAGTCAGATTTTCTTTTTCCTGATGGTCCCCAGTGTTGATCAGTAGGTCTGTCGCAATAGGATGGAGGAGCGGGAGGAGACAGGGAGAGAGATTACCCCTCGTAACGGTTATGGCACCTTGGATTTGGATGTGCCCTCTGCAGTTTCCTAGGGTTTCCTGGACCTTGGGTTGAGAGTGTCTTTGTCCCCTTTTGCAGATGTACCACTTGAGGTCCAGAGAAGGGACCCACAGCTCCTCTTAGTACGGGGAGGTCTGTGTGCCCATCTCTGCACCTGTCACTGAGCACTTCCTATTCACCTGGAGTGTGCCAGCCCCAAAGTCCCATCTTCAGGGGAGCTTTCTCTGAAAGGCACAAGGCAGCGTGGATTTCCTTTTCCAAATACTCACCAAACCACCAAACTTGTAAAGCCTTTTTCTTTTTCCCCTGTGCTTTATTCTGTATCTGTTTATCTATCATCTATCTATATATCTATCTATCTATCCTCTCCTCTCACACTTTGTCTGTCAACCTATTCACCTATCTTTTAAATTTGCTTCCCATTTTATTGGGGAAAAAAAGCTGTACATTCAAAAAACAAAATGCTCAAACAGCACCAGTAACTCTCTCCCCTCCTCGTACCCTAGTGCCCTAGCTTTCCCTGAGGCATCAGTTGTCCCCAATTCCCTGTGGACCCTCCCAGAGGTCCTACTGCTAGTATAAGTACATAAAAGCCTAGCCAAGGGGGGCGCCTGGGTGGCTCAGTGGGTTAAGCGGCTGCCTTTGGCTCAGGTCATGATCTCAGGGTCCTGGGATCGAGTCCCACATCGGGCTCTCTGCTCAGCAAGAAGCCTGCTTCCCTCTCTCTCTCTCTCTGCCTTCCTTTCCATCTACTTGTGATCTCTATCTGTCAAATAAATAAATAAAATCTTAAAAAAAAAAAAAAAAGCCTAGCCAAGGTCCCTGCACTTTCCAGTGCACACATAATGCAGGCACTATCCATGCCTGTTGTTTTGTTTTGTTTTGTTTCTACTCAGAGGGTTGTTCTATGTCACCATACAGAGATCTGCTTCATTTAAGGGGCACATGGTGTCCCATTCTATAATGAGCCAAACTGATTTAATTAATCTATTGATGGACCCTGTGGTTTTCCCCTATTCTTTGTCTATTACTACCTTTTGGATGTCTGTCTCCCTGATTTGAGTGTGCATTATGTGAGGATCGAGGGGTCTGAGTCTGTTTTGTCTATTTTTGTATCTCAGATTATGGAGTGGGGAATGTGAGGCACAAGGATCGAGGGGTCTGAGTCTGTTTTGTCTATTTTTGTATCTCAGATTATGGAGTGGGGAATGTGAGGCACAGTAGGTTCTTAATAAATAGTACTTGGATGGATGGATGGATGAATGGACAGAAGGATGGTCAATGGATGGCTGGTGGATGGATGGATGGATGGATGGGTGGGTGGGTGGGTGGGTGGATGGATAATTGGGTGGGTGGATGGATGGATAATTGGGTGGGTGGATGGATAGATGGATGGTAGGAAGGAAGGAAGAAGGGAAGGAAGAGTAGATGGAAGGACGTATGGGTAGAGGAGATGGAAAGATATAAGGTTACAGAAATTGCACTAGGTCTCTGGTTTTCCTACCCTTGTCCTGTGGCCTGAGAAATCCATCCCTTTGACTGTCTCCCACTGAGAGAGAACCCAGTGGGGAGTCCCTGTGTTTAGACAGAGCCTACAGTAGAGATGAGCACATGCTGTCCTGCTCTGTGAGGTTCTGTGAGCCTGTGAGCAAATAGCAGTCTCCCCACCAAAACTCTCCCTTAGACATTCACAAACAGCAGTGACTTCCCAAGGCCTGCCAGTGCTGGGTGGAGTCGTACCACATTACGGAAACTTCTATTTCTGCTTTATAAAAACAAAGTAGGAAAGGAAAGCTGGCCCTGCCAGAGACCCATGCTGGCCCTGTGAGTCATCTTTATCCAGGCAAATTGAGGAAACTCTCTCGAGATTGGGCCTCTCACTGAGCCATGGGCCAACACAATCATGTCCCTCCCTCTAGCATCCCACTGCCCTGCACTCAAGGAGATCACAAACTCAGATGCCCCCAGGGGCCAGGCCAGAAACAAAGAATAAAAAGCAAAATGAAAGCACTTTCTCTTCTACACCAGGAACCTGGATTTTTGTGTGAAATCTTCTGATTTTTGGAATCTGGAGACCAATTCAGTTATTTTTTTAAATGCTATGTAGGCTATGCTAATCTGTGGGAGATCGGCTTGGGCTGGGGAAGGACTGGGTGCTCCTGTATGAGAGTTAGCAACGCTCTGGGGAGGATTTGAATTCTTTCACTCCCTGTGGACAGGTGCCCTCTCTGTGCAGCTCTGTAACCCTGAGGCCTCATACCATGGGACCCCGCAGCCGTTGTGCGCCTTCTCTGCTTGTAATTAAAGCATTGCTTGTACAACTATGTCTCGATCCCTCATGTCTATGCAACTCTACATGATTTCTGCACATCTCCTCCCTCTTCCTTTTGTCCAGTTGGATCCTTTGTGGCCCTAGCTCAGGTTTTCGTCTCAGATTGCATGGGCTTCAATCCTGACCCTGCTACTTATGAGCTGGGTGACTGTGGACAAGTGAACAAGTGATTTTTGCTTTCTTTCTTTTTTTTTTTTTTTTTAACCAAGCCTCAGTTTGCTCACTTGTGAAATGTGGGTCGTTGTAATCTCTCTTTCTCTCTCTCTGTCCATCAAAATTAAATGAGCTAATATATGGAAAGCATGTAGAACAGGGTCTGGCTCCTTGTTAAGCCCTTGAACCGTGTAGTTATTAATAGTCACCTATTTGCCATAAGCTGGTTAAACACTCACTTGATGTTAAGCTTTAAGCTCAGTGCCACGGTTTCAGTTATAAGCAAAGTGGGACCCACCTGGAGGAAGCCTATCCCGTTAAATTTTCAGGGAGGCCCCATTTTCCAGACGAAGCAAGCTGGGGAGGTGAAGTGACTTGCTTGGAATCCCAAAGTTGGTCAGTGTCTGATACGGGCTTCTAATCTGATATGTTTGTCCTTCCTTCCAGACCTGATGCTTCTCCTGGGGCGAAGGAGGGGGAAAGCCCCCCAGTAGAAGGATGAGCTGGCTTGAATTCATGATCCTAAATCCACATGCTCAGTGTACTCCTGGCCCTTGTCACTGGGCACCAAGCAGACATTTACAGAAGCCTCTAACTTGTTTTCTCCTCTGGGCCTGGGCATTGTACATCATCTATGTGTGCCTCCATTTGCCTACTGAGGATGGCCACAGATCCATAGAGTCCACCACTGAGGGTCATGTACCTTTCATTCTGGTGAGCCGACCTTTGGCAGGTGCTATATCGCCATTCTGCCATGAGTTGTGACCTCTGGACAACTCAGGGGGCAAGCTTTAGTGAGCACCTACTATGTGCCAGACTGTTCTAAGAGCTTCAAATGAAAAGATTCATCCAATCTGTATAGCCACCCCAGCAAAATAGAAAGAAACCATGCTTACTCCCATTTTACAGATGAGAACACAGAGCAGAAGTCACCTGCTCAAGGTCACCATGTGAGTCAGTGTTAGACATCAAAATATGAGGTCTCAGAGGCCTCAGGAGTAGACAGCGATCTTCCTGCCTCTGTGCCTGGCATACAGGGGCACTAACCACCAGCTCTGTCTACTCACCCAACCATCCGCTTGTGAGTGACCTTGGGTCAATCAATTCACCTCTAGAGACCCACTTCCAAAAAGGGCAGACCAACCTGCCAGCACTTACCTCTCACAGGGATGAGGTTCAGAGCACTTGACTGTCCATAGATGCGCTGGGCAAGCAAGAGTGTTGATAACCCTATTTCCGGTCTCCATCAGGCTCAGCTCTAGCCCGGGTCAGCCTCGAGGTATGGCCAGCCAGCCACTCATCTTTGCCAGGGGCAGAGGCTGCCGTTCCTTTAGAAGATCTGCACCATGGTCATTAATTCAGGAAAGGTAAGGACGTCTGTCTTTGCTGGTCTGCCACTGTATGACCTGGGGCAAGTCCCTTCTCTTCTCTCTTTCTAAAAGTCTCTCCAGGGGCTTAAGCTCCATGACCTCTAGGAACCTTTCAGGTTCAAGCAGTTGATGGAAAAATGCAAAGACCCTGGAGCACCTCCCACATCCTGTCCATCTTTGCTCCCCTGCCCAGAAAAGCCAGTGGCAAAAATGCCCTCTCTCCTAATTTGTATCCGTCCATCCCTGACACAAAGAAACCTCAGGACCAGGACCTGTTTCCACAATTTATGATATGATTGCTATTATTATGGCTCTTAGTATTAACTGCATTAACTGAACTCACTGAGAAGTATGGGCTGACCCCTTTATATGCACTGTCTTATTCAATCCTCGAAATGACCTCGGTACTGTGATGCCTTTCATGAACAGACCAGGAGGGGATTAAAGCTCAGAGGGGTTGATGAAGGAGCTCAAGGTCGTTCTCAGTGCCAGGTCGAGGAGAAACCACAGTCTGAACCTGGGAACTCCCAGTCTAGCTCTCGGCTGTGAGATGGCGGCAGACCCTGCCGGTCAGAAAACAGACCTTCCTCCCCCCTGCCTGCAAACCTCCCTCACCTTGGCCATCAGGCTTGGAAATGTTCTGAATGCAGCCGGCCAAGCAAAGAGAAAGAAGAAAACGGGGAGAAAGAGAAATGAAGAACTCTTTGTTCCTTGAACCATTCTCCATAAACACAGTCCCCGCCAGGTACATGACTTCACCATAGAGGTGACCCCCCGAACCCCTGGCGGCGTCCAGCAACCCCCACCCCCGCAGGCGGGTGGTCACATGATGCCCAGACAGTCCTGGTTGCCATTCAGGCATGTCCGTGTGAAGCAGCTGCTGCCGCTCGCTTCCACAAGGGGGGCAGGCGGGAGCAGGAGTCGGCCTTGGACATGGCCCCGCAGCCCGCGTCAGAGGAGCCCTGTCAGTGCCTGATGCCCTTGCAAGGATACTGAGCACGGAGCCTGCTTCTCTGCCTCTGCCTAGGAAGCTTGGGCAGGACCAAAGAGCCACTGCAGGGTAACATAGCCACAGGACACTTGTTTAGTGGGGCTTAGCCTGACCTACCTGCTTCATTCATTCACTCACTATTTCATCCATTCTTTCATCCACCATCCATCCATCCATCCATTAGATATGCACTGAGCAAATATAATGTGTCCATGGGGCCACAGCAGTGAGCAAAATAGGTGGTACTTTGTGGAACCTCTGGTCTAACAAGGTAGATAGCCATGAAACAATTAAATACTTAATTATTCAGTTGCGATTGTTCTAAGTTTCGGAAAGAAGGAGTCAAGCATACGATCACATAAAAGAGGGGTCCAGGCTTATCAGACAGCCAGTTATGAAAAAATAGCTTGTTCTCTCTTTCTCTCTTTCTCTCTCTCTCCTTGTTCCAAGCACTTAGAATCCTGCAGGCTTCAAGGTGTCAGGACATTGGAAGAAACACCAGAGATTATCCTGAACTTTGTGGCAAAAGTCAGTGGAGTTGTATGGTTAGGGTCTCAGATCTCTGAGGTGGATTTCTGGATATCGACTATGGATCCTTGCATGAGTTCCTAGAGCAGTTTTCCTCAGAGGAATGGGGATATGCAGGGTTCTGGGGCTGGAAGGGAGGGGGCAGATTAAATGAGATGTTATATGTAAACTGCTTAGCACGTGTCTGCCCCAGAACACAATGCAAGCTGGGGCACCCTTTGCGATGGTTTATCTGTGTTGAGCACCAGAGGAGGGGAACCCCATGTCCCCAGGACCACAGCCCCAAGTCTCCCAAGCACGGATAAACCTTGGATACCCAGTGGAGGAGCTACCCTTCTCCTGACCCTACCTGCTGTTCAGCAGCCTGTCCTAAATACCCCAGAACCTGAACCCAAGATCGAGTCTGGAGACCCACATGCCCCAGTGGGTGCACAACCTTCTTCCATGGCGCCATGGCTGCTGGGAGGGGAGAGAGAAGAAAGCATCCAACACACAGCGTCGCCATGGCAGGAGCAGTAACTTCTCCTAATTATTTCGCGGCTCCTGGATTCATTAGCGACCCTAGTATTAATTCAGATTGCTACATTTATCCCCATCTGTCCCATATTCTTCGTCGAGACACTGATGATGCAAACGTGGTGGATTTAGCTACGAAGGATCACTGCAGAGTGAAAGTTGCTGCTCTGAAGGGGGAAGGGTCCTGGCCGTTGTCGGTTTAGAACGAGAAAGGAAAGTTCCCTACCAAATCCAGACACGCCACCTCTGGGGACCCCAAGCCCCCAAACCAGGCAGCCCACAGGCCCACGGGCAGATAACCTTCCACCCTGGCCTCAGCATCAGAGAAATTCCTTTTAAATGACTCTGCAGACTTCCCCACCCACTGAGTTCCCCTCTTTGGCTAACAGATGGGCTCAGCTAACCATTCCCAGCTTTCCGATAAAGCAGTGTCAGGCAGTGAGGCCCCCTCAGAAAGGCATGCTTGGATAATAAATTCCAAGGCACCCCCCGCCATCTGCAGGCTGCCAATCACAGGGGCGCCGGGCACACCAGGGCTCCCTGCCTGCTGCTGTGAAGGAGCTGGGGTGGGACCTCGCGGGTGGAAGCACAGCCCGCTCCTGCCCAAGCTCGCCTGCCCCTGCTGCCCTGTCCTGCTCAGCCTGTGACCTGTCCCAGCTGAATGGGCCAGGGCCATTCCTGCCACGTCCCTCCATCTCTTCATGCAGGAACCAGCACACAGCCAGCACGGTGATTCAATGCAACAATCATGAGCCTCCAAGGCAGACAGTCAGTCTGCTGCCATGTTTTGGCTCAGCAGTGTTCCATGGGATCATCTCAGGCCAGTGAGCACCCCTTAGGAACCTCGATGTCCCTGTCTATAAAATGGGAGTTAAAGACATTCTCCCTTTCATAGATTCCATGTAAGGATGTAAGCAAATACATAGCACGATGCCTGGTCTGTGGGTCTAAGTGGTGGCTGCCATCAATGCCATCACTATCATTGCTTTCATTAGCATATGTCATATTTAGAAAGCCATTTAGTCTGAAAAATGGACTTTAGGGCTCCTGCTTCATATGACTCTTGCATCAGAGATGTGATAATATCATGTCTTCACCTAGCACATAGGAGGCATTCAGGATATGTTAGTTATCTCTGTGAATCTCCAATTCATTCATTCATTCATTCATTCATTTATTCATATTTATAAGGGACATTCATTAAACACTATGCCAGCCTCCACTAGGCTTGGAGAAACAAAGAACAAGCTACACTGTTTCTATCTTCAAGTCACTCACAGTCTAGGGGGTGAATGGAGTCATCCCAGCAAAGGCACAGCATCTGAAAGTCCCAGAAGTTTGCCATCTGCTTGAGAAGAGGCTGGGTTTCCCAGATGAGCCCTACTCATAACACCAGAGGCTATCTGTACCATATTGCTTGAAGTCTTTCTGATTGCTGAGATTTGCTGAGGCTATAGATCTAAAAGGTGCAGTATATGTGCTGTTATCTCTTATCTTGGGCCAGGACAGACATCACTAATCAATAGCCACTCTCTTTTGTCTTGAGTCTGAGACAGGTCTCAGACCCTAGAAAGAGTTCTTACCCCTGGCAGTCATAGATAGTGGACTGGAACCAGTGCCCCAATTATGTAAACATCACCCCAGACTTGGGTTATGAATCAGCTGCGTTCAGCCATGTGGGCTACATCTGACCCTCCACTTGCTTTTGTAAATAAAGTATTATTAGAACACAGCCAGGCTCATTCATTCACATATTACCTATGGCTGTTTTTCCCACTATAAGAGCAGAGCTGAGCAGGGGGGTGACAGAGATCAAATGGCCTCAGAACTCAAAGTATTTACCCTCTGGCCCTTTACAGAAAAGGTTGCTTTTACTGCAGGGGGTTAATATAAGGACGCACAGAGAATTGGGAAGCGTCATTGTGACCTGAGACGATTAGCAGTTCGCCATATTCTGTCCATTCTTATACTCGTGCCTGCTTGCTGTGAATGCTTGTGACCGTCTGCTTGTGGGTGTTGTTCTGGCCTTGGAAGCCCGTTCAGCTGATCAGAAGGTAGGATGGAGGAACCAGTTTTACCCCTAGAAGCAGCTCTGAATTGAGATGGGCCTGGAGTGGGGAACTATCTCAGGGCCTTAAACCCTGAGGCTGATAATGCCAAGACGGACTACACTGTCTCCCAGCAGAGCTGAGCTCTAGTTACTTATTATGAATCATAAAATCCATATACCTTTCATCTCCCCACTCCCTTTTCTAGGAATCCTGGCCTCCGAATCTGTCTCTAGGAGAACCAGACCAACACACTGTCATTTCCTTCTTGGCCCTGGTTCTTCTAGAACATCCTGGATGCTTTAAGGAGAAGGAATCAGTGACTGGTCCCATGGGGATGTCACAGCAGCTCTGGCAACCACTTCTCACTGTACATCTGATACACATACTTCCTAAGAGAGGGTGGCTCTGATCAGGCCATGTTGTCACCATCCAGTGTGACAGAATTTTATGCCAAACCATCTGAGAAGGGCTTTCCTGTGGCTGTGTCATCCCTTGCTCGGGCTTTCCAGTGGCTATGTCTGCACACAGTTCTGATATCTTAACTCCTCACCTTGTCCCCCAAAGCAGATTTCCACTCTGAAATACCTCCTTCCCTGTCCAGGGCAGACATCATCAATCAATCCCAACTCAACTTCCCATTTGCATCTTTTGCAGGAAAGCACTCCCAGGCAGGCACTCTCGATGGATGAGAACTGGCACACAAGATTAAACACATTCCATGGGGAAAGCTGAGTGGAAGGAAGTACAATAGTGAGTATGGCATAAACTAGCTCTTCAAAAGAGAAACAAAGCATGCCAGTGCACATGAGAAATGTGGGAAAGTGACATCTCGTAGATACGTGTGTGTGTGTGTGTGTGTGTGTGTTGTATGTGTGTGTATGTGGTTAGCCTTGCAATTTTCTTTTCATCTTTTGTATTGCCACTATGCTGAGCACCTTCTCATTTGACGCTTGTGTTTATTGAACACATATTATATCCCGGGCCTCTGTGAGGGGTGCATTGACAATCCAGACAAGTGTGTAATTGCCTAATTTAAAAATAATTATGTTCCCACATGATAAGGCGGGGACGGGGGCCCTGGGGACATTGTTGGACTAGGTCTCAGCATGCCTATGCTTCTTTCTAAAGTCCACAGCAAGCAGAATGCTGTAGTTATTTGCAAGACTGTGTGCTAAACTTTCCACTCAGCTGTTCTCCCTTCCTGCCACGCCCCCACACTTTCCTCTCTCTCTTAGACCAGAAATTCTGTGAGGGGAGGCACGGCGTCTTTTTTGTTTCCTGTCGCATCCCCAGTACCTGGAACAGTGCCTGGCAAAAATGGCTTGTGTTCCATCAACATTTCATACTGAAGCAGGTTCACTCCAGCTTCGTTGAAAAGTGGGAGGGCGAGTCTGGGGGGGCGGGCTTGTAAAACGCACAAAGACATTTCCGCTTTGTTCTGAAGATAGTGAGAAGACCGCTCAAGGTTTTCAATGTAATAAAGCCCAAGAAAACCAAAATAGTTTATTCTTTATAAATGAACCCCAAATGAACCTCTCTGGGGCGCCAGGGTGGCTCAGTTGGTTAATTATCTGACTGTTGACTCGAGCTCAAGTCATGATCTCAGGGTCATGAGATTGAGCCCTTTATCAGGCTCTGGGCTCCGTGGGGCGTCTACTTGAGATTCTCTCTCTCCCTCTGCCCCTCCCCCACTCGGGTGCATGCGCTTGCACACGCGCGTGCGCGCTCTCTCTCTCTCTCTCAAATAAATAAATTAATAAATCTTTTTAAAAAATAAACCCTCTCCTATCCCCAACTCACTGCTAGTATGCAATTATTAGCTACTCTGTTCTGAGCAGACTGTGACTGTCAGTTCCCACGCAGGCTGTGGTTGCTGAGAATTTTTAGTGGAAGGCACGGGAAGGGGCCACACAGACCCTGGTTGCTGGTAGACAGGGTTGTGCTCCTGCAGGGTCCACATGTAATGCGCCATTTGTCCTCAGCGCTGTAGGGTCACCTTGATTGTTTATCTTCAAGCGTTTCCTACACACCGGGGCAGGGAAGAATCTCCAAGGCACGGGTGGGGCCAAAGCAAAAGATGCCACTTGCAGCCGCGATGCTTGGGGTGCTGACACCCCTGGAGCCTTTATAGGGTGGGGTTGCCAGTGATGACTCCTGCAGGGCAGTCATGAGGGGTAGGGCATCTGGCACACATGGGGCTCTGGTCATTAAAGGTTGCACTGAAGATGATATTAACGCTGATGGTGTCGGTGCCAGCAGACATCCGGTTTTACAAGGAGGGAGGAGGGAAACTGAGGCCCAGAATGAGATGCGATTGGCTCAAGGTCACACAGGGAATCCCTATAGCATGGCTGGCACCCCAGGGGAGTTTACAAAAGCTGCTTCATGTGGTCTTTCCTCTGGGATTGCGTTTCCCAAACTGTATGCCGAGGCACCCTGTGGTGCTTCAGAAGAATTTTGGGAACCCACAAGAGTAGCCTCAAGGATTTTTCATCATCAAGCAAACTGTCGGGGTACGTGACATCTCTCACACGACCCATGAACTACCGGCGTGAGGTCATTCACCACTCCAGCAGGAGAGCACACCACATTCCTTTTGATGATGTCATGTCCTAACTCGGTGACCCCGGGTTTTTGGTGGTTGCGGTGATAAAAAGCAAGGTCGGAGCCCAAGTCAGTGTGGAACAGGAAATGAGGGTAGCAGATCCAATCCAATGCTGAGGTTTCAGAAGTTGTGCAGAACCCAACAGGCAAACACATCTCAATATTAAGTAACTGTCTATTTAAGACTGAAATAAAAATATTATTCTATCAACTTATGTTAGTTGTTTTTTCAAATCGGTACTGAGTTGTTAGGACATAAATGTCTTTTAAGTTTGCACCTAATAAACAGAACCATGAAGGCTTTCTTTTGATGAGACAATTCTGGAACACCAAGGGTACTATGAACCCAGAAGGTTTGAGAACCTCCACTCTATGATCTAAAGGCTCCTGTTTGCAGAGAAGGAGGCAGGCAGCTCTCAGCCTGGAGGCAGGACAGAGGCAGAAGGAAGAGGTTAATGCCTTGCAAACAAGACAGAGCAGGCACAGGAAACCCGATTTCTCAGCTGCCAACAAGTCATTGTTTATTTAGAACCAGCAGTGTGAGTACATTGGAATCTGTGTCCTCCCAGTTCTCCAGCAAGATGGGCCACTCATTCATTCCGCAAACGCACACTCACTGTTTACTCTGTGTCAGACACTGTGCTGATACAGTGATAAATGAGGCACAGCCTTTGTCTTCAAAGGTAGGAGAAGGAAGAGAAGAGGGAGGATGGGAGGTAGGAAGGAAGATGGCACTATCCTTATTTTTACAAATAAAGCTGTGAGAAACACAGGCTCAGAGAGGTTAAGTAAATGAGCCAGAGCCACACAGCATGAAAGAAGTTAGATCATGACTCATAGTCATGGTCAAGACAATAACCCATAACTCTGTGGTCTAATTTGGGAGATCAGACATGGCAGTAAAAATAGTATTTAGAGACAGGATTTGACATCACTTACGAAGGGTATGATGGCATGGTACCCGCATAAGGATAGACATGTAGATCGAAGGAATAGAATGGAGTCTCCAAAAATAAACTTCTATGGCCCATTGATTTCTGAGAAAGATGTCAAGACTATTAAATGAGGAAAATAGTCTTTTCAACAAATGGTGCTAGGGACACATAGATATCCACATGCAAAAGGAAAAAAAACCTAACCTCGGTGGATCATGGGTCTACTTATAAGACTTAACTTAGTTTCTTAGAACTGACACACAAGAGAAAGAGACAAGGAAAGAAACAGACAACTAAACTTCATCAAAACTAGACACTTTCATGCCCGCAAATGCCACCATCAAGAAAGTAGAAACATGAGGATGGATGGTAACCAGAGTTACTATGGGGATCATTTCACAAAGTGTGCAGACATTGAATCATCATTATGTTATACACCTGAAACTAGTAGAAAATCACATGTCAGTTATATTCTGAGAAACCCAAGGAAATGCAGCAGAATAAACAAAGGGAAATGCTAACCCCCAGAGTGGGAGAAAATTGCAAATTGTATGTCTAATAAGGAACTTGTATCTAGAAGATATGAAAGTTCTTAAAATTCAATCATCAAAAGACAAATAACGCAATGAACAAGAGAGCAAAGCTTTTGCCTGGGCATTTCCCAAAGAACATATACAAATGACCAGTAAGAACAAGAAAATGTTAGTCATTAGGAAAATCCAAGTCACAACCACCAGGATGGCTCGAATGAAAAAGACAGGTATTGATGATGACGTGGAGAAGAGGGAGTTCTTATACAGGGCTGGTGGGAATATGAAATGGCACACCATTTATAAAGCAGTCTGGCTGTTTCTCAAAAGGTCGACCATAGAGTTGCCATGTGGTTTGGCCACTCTACCCCCAGGTATATACCCCACAGAAATGAAAATTAGGTCTAGCCAACACGTTGGACATAAAACAATCACTTCGCACGAGAGCCAAAACATGGAAACAACTCGGATGTCCAGCTGCTGAGGAATGGATAACCACTAGGTTCCAGATCTCATGTATTTTTGTTGTGGAATATCATTCAGCCCTAAAAAGGAATGGGGTATGGACACATGCCAGAACATGCAGGAACCTTGACAACACGATGCTAAGTGAAAGAAGAGTCCCAAGAGGCCACCTATCATGTGATTTCATCTAGAGTAAATGTCCAGAATATAGTTGATGTAGACATATGTTAACCCTCTTCTTCACTCAGCTCCACACCATCTACAAGAGGTCCTTAGTAAGGTTAGTTTCCAGGGGCCTATGGTGGAAACCCCATGGCGGTGTCTTTTCCCTGGGGACCCACTTGCCTGCTCCCGGACAGGTGCCTCCTCCATGCCAGGCACAAAGTACTAGGGCTAGGTAGGTGAGCAAGTCAGTGAACTTTGGTTCTGTAGGGCATCCCGGCTCGTGGGGGTGACGTTATCATGCATGAGAGTATCTAGACTAGAGACATGCCCATTCCTGATGTCTGATGTCTGTTGCCTCTGAACTGGCATCTCCTTGCTTCCCCACGTCCCCTTCTTTAGACCAGTTTGCCCAAACCTGACTCATGCCATTGAACTCCAAGATTTCAAGCGGCAGCCTTACCTCTAGCTTCTGATAACTTGACCAGGTCAATGGTATGAGTTACCACGGGTAGTGGAAGTTGGTTCAGAAACCAAGGCAATGCCCAGAACCCAATTGGGTAGAAGTAGAGAGAGGAGCCATTCTCGCTTCCCTCCATCCTAAAACAAACAACCCCTTCTGCTCCCCATGCCCCAGCTCCAGGCTAAAGCAATTAAGTTATTTGCTGCTGGGACCCGGAGGTGGCAGCATATAATCACAAACATAAACAATTTTACATGGTAATTATGAATTCTGCCTATTTTTTTAAATCAGCACAACCCAGACCAAAGATTATTTTCTGCTTGATCTAATTCTAATTTTGACCCAACCTCCCTTACCTCCATCCAACTTCAGAGTGGATTAAGATGGGGTTACTGGTGATAATTTGGGATAGGACAGACCAGAAGCCCGTATTTTTGGGTCTTGGGCGACACGGGTTTGACCAAAGTTGATTTGGCACAGATGCTCCATCATCCCGTGTTAGGTTAAACCTCCAAATGGTAACTGCGGGCTGTGTTGTGGCCTGTCTCAGCCCAGGACACTGTTAGGTCTTGTCTGGATTTCAGCAATCCCTTCCCCACTGGCCTCCTGTACTCCAGTCCCATCCCTTTGACAGGAGCCAGTGGTTCTTTGCAAGAAAGTGACTCTTCCTGCTTAACTGCTTCTCGAGGGCTGTTCATTGTCTTTCTTAAATGCACCATGATCATCCCAACCGCACACCTGGGAGTCTGTGCATCTTCTTATCGACTTCCCACAGGTACCCACAAATAGCCACACTTCTCCACCTCCCTCACTATCACCCATTTCCAAGTCATCTTCTGTTACCCAGATGGCGGATGATGCTTCCTCCCTGGTCACCCAGTTTCCCCTCTTGGCCACCATCCCAAAAACCCATAAGTCACTCTTTCTCTAGAAAGTCACTCTTTCTCTAAAAGATCAGCCAGATCTTTTAACAAATAGGTCAAATCATGCAATGATTTTCCATTGCACTTAGGAAAAACAAACAAACAAACAGTTTCCTTGCTGTGATCCTGTATGGCTCATCTCTACCTGTCATGATAAAATAACATCACCTTTGCATGTTGTATCCCAGTCATGCTGGCCTTTGTCCTCTTTCTCAAGCTGGATAGACTCATTCATACCACAGGGCCTTTGCTCGTGTTCCTGACTCCAGCCCTGTTCCCATATGTCTTGGCAGAAGCAACTTCTACTTCTCTTTTATGTCTTAGCCAGGCCAGTCCCAGTGAGACCTCCTCTGACCACACTTGCCCAAGCAAAGTCTTTCCCCACCCATTCTAGGCCATTCCATCATTCTGTTCTATGTTCTTTGGAGTCCCTATCTAAAATTATTGTGTGCAAGTATGTATTTACTCATTTGTTCTCTGTCTCCTGCTAGAACATACACCCCACAAGGACAGGGACTTTGGTTTGCTCAGAGCTCTAGATCCAGGGCCTCATAGAAGACTTGGCACATAGTAGGTGCTTAATAAGCAATTTCCAAGGGAGTGAGTGAAGAGCGCCTTTCATGATGCCTTGAAAAGCCTTTCATGGGAGCCTGCCAGACTTCTTTTCTCCCGTGACTATGATTATATATTTATGAGGTAATCAGCAATGGAAAAGTTCCCTGTAATAGTAACTGGAGCTTAACATACAAATAAACCGAACCACCATTAAGGACGTTTTGTGGCCACTGGGGTGGATCAAGTGAGCTAATCGCCCAACTCCCAGCAATTAAGTCAATTAACCATTTAGACATATGCTGAGCCATTTCCCAGCTCCAGTTTCCCGGGGGGCATCTGTGAAATTTGTGCAACTTATTTATGGTGTAAGCTTCTGGTCTCGTTACTAACTGGTGCAACTGGGGAAAGCAAAAGGGATAGCTGGTTCAGTAAGAAAAAAGAACTGTGGCAAAGATGGGATAATCTGCATGTATCCCTCCCTCCATAGACATCTTTCACTCCCTCCTTTCTGGTGTGCAGGAAGGATGAGAGACACTGCTGTTTCTTGCCTCTACTTATCCATCTAGTAAGTTTGAGGCTGTCGGACCCCTGTGTGAGTCGCTGAAGGAAAGGAGAGAAGAGAGAAGCTGAGGGCTTAGACTCAGTCCCAGGTTCAAATCCTGACTTCCACTTGGTAGCTTAGCCTCAACATCCTCATCTGGGTGAAGAATCAAGGAGAGGCACAGTGTCAGGTTTGTAAGGCTGTCCCCAACACAGGGCATAGGGAAAGCAATACGTCAGTCGTGATGATTGCTATCTTTGTACTAGAAGGTAAAGAGAAGGAGGTAGAAAAAGCTTAGGTAGTGGTGTCCAACACACCTGGTTGGAACCACAGGTCGTCCTGGCACTCCTTTGCTTTATGCAACTAATTTCATCTCTCAGAGCCTCAGTGTAACTCATCTGAGAAAGGGGCTCACAGTGCCAGGAGGGGTTTTAAGATCAAGCGGCCTGACCCTTGAAAGGCTCTGGCCTGGGGTCCTTCTAACCCCATGAGATTCTTCCCTGCCTTTGCAGAAAAGAGAATGGAAGGGGCCTATCCCAGATTCCAAAATGAGCGTTCCAGAAATGGAGCCCTGGTGTCTGATTCTGTTTTCAGAGCCACTTCCGCCTCGCCTTGTTTGGGCACTTTACAACCATATAAAACAAAGTCGTCCTTTCAAGGAGAGATATGCTCCTGGAGATAATTAGCATGTATCGATTGGATGCTTTCTTTTTCCCCCCAAGCACTACACAAAGCCTTTCACAGATGTTATGTAATTTAAAGCGTCCAGAGAAAGGAGGTGTTATTTTTATGGACAAAGGAAGGGCTCAGAGAGGGCAGGAAACTCACTCCACGTAACAGAGCCAGGAAGTGATACAGTCGGGATTTGAACCAGGTTCTGGCTGAGTCTGATGCTCTTCCCCACTGTGTTCCCTTGCCTGTGGCATGCCTACTGTGATTTTTTCCACATGGTACTCCAGTTTGCAAAGAAACAAAAGCATCCCTATTTCAAGATTAATCAATGGTTTTTGGAGATGGGCCCTTACCACCCTCCCCCCAGCCCCCAGCCCCAGCTGTCACCCTACTCCCCTCCTTCTCTTACTTCCACCCTGCAGGCTCCCAGAAGGCAGCAGGTCCTTGGCTGAGGATGGAGAACAGCCAGATGGATGGGGCTCCTGAGACAGAAACCGAACCTCAACATCAGAGATGGTCCCCACACACTACATCCTGGGAGCCACGTTGGACCTGCCAACATCCCGGGCCTTCAGGCTCAGCGCAGCGACATCCCTGCATGGGATTTTGGAAGGCGCTGAAAACAGACATCTCCCCACCTAAAATGTATCTCTGATCTTCTGAGGCCAGGGCAGCAGGGTTGCCCGAGACTGTTTCTTCCTGGCAACCGTCAGCACCAGCCGGTGCTAGAAAGTGAAAGGAATAAATCCCCAGCTGAGAGCGTTGCTCAGGTTCCAGCAAGGGCTGAGGCACTGGTTGCTGGCTACTGGCTCACACTGACAGCGCGGCGAGATGGAGGGGAGTTCTTCCCACCTCCTCCTTATGGACCGCGCTTTGCAATTTGCTGTCTTCTTATTGGGATTTTTTATAATTTATTCAGCATGGTCATAAAACAATTACATATATATATATTTCCCTTCATGTGTATACAACAATATATCTACTGCTTTACCTATTTTTAATACAGATTCTCACAGACTCCAGCTTATAAGTCAAGAGACATGAAAAGAATTAGCTGTGCACTAACAGAAAGAAAGACAAGATACTAGGTCAGTGGTTATTTAACTTCGGCGTATGCAAGAATTATCTGGGAACTTTATTTAAAATGTAGATTTCTGTTTCTAATACCAGAGAATTCAATGCAATAGGACTAGGTCGAGGCTTGGGAATCTAGATGTTGGAAATACCACTGACCTCTATATTTAATACTGGTTAATTTTATGCTATGTAAACTTCATTTTAATTTTTTGGAAAAAAAAAAAAGTGCCCAGTGAATCACTTGCCACAGATTAGAATATTAGGCAAGGCTTCCTACAGAACGTGTTATCTGAATCTTCATAGAGATTTCCAAGTGGGCAGGGCAGGGAAGGGCATTCCAGGCAGAGGGCACAGCGTGGGAAACTTTGAAGCAAGAGACAATAGGGGACAGTGGAGAATCAGAACAATTAAGGAGAAGGAGAGGAGAAGGTCCAGGACACAGGGGACCTCACTGGCTAGGCTGAGAGTCTCCCTGGTGTTCCCAGGAGTCCTTGGAGTATGTTTGATGAGGATGTACTTCGAAACAGTCACCTGCTGACCCACAGGGGGCTGGGTTGAGTGGGCAGACTTATAGGGCATAGAAACTAAATCTATTGAAACAAAAAGTTACAAGTTAAATAATGCAGAAATCCAGGAGTCAAAAGAAAACATTCCCCTTAACCACTCTCTTTTTTGAGGTCTTTGTAATACACATAGTTAAATTCGTTGCCTAAGATAGACCATGATATATGGGCTGTCTAGAAATTGCTTTTTTCCCTTAACAATTTAACATGGTCATATTCCCATAGTCTGGGAATATCAAACTGCATCATTCTTTTTTAATGGCTGCGTAATATTCTATTACATAGATCTGTTTTGTTGAAACCGTAGATATGCATGGTTTTCACAATTTTACTTATCAAAATAACTATGTTGGTTTATTCAACCATTCCCTTTTTATGGATAATTAAGTTGTTTTCAAATTTCTTCTATGCTATTGTTTCTTTTTTTAGAAGTATAATTAGCATATGATGTTACATGAGTTTCAGGTATTTAACATAGCCATCTAAGGATTCTATACATTGCTCAGTGCTCACCACAGTAAGTGTAGTCACCATGTGACATTATTACAATATTGTTGAATGTATTGCCTATGCTGTGCTTTTCAATTCTGTGACTTATTTATTTTATTTTATTTTATTTTATGTATTTTTTAAAAGTTTTTATTTATTTATTTGACAGAGAGAGAGATCACAATTAGGCAGAGAGGCAGGCGGGGTAGGGGTGGGGAAGCAGGCTCCCTGCTGAGCAGAGAGCCTGATTAGGGGTTCGATCCCAGGACCCTGAGATCATGACCTGAGCCGAAGACAGAGGCTTAGCCCATTGAGTCACCCAGGCGCCCCGACTTATTTTATAACTAGAAGCTAGTACCTCTTAGTCCCCTATTATCTATTTCACCCATCACCCTCTCCCACCTCTTCTATGCCTTTGTTAATAATGTCATAATGGTCCTCCTTGAAAATACGTCTCCAAGCTTCTGTGTAAATATTACCCTAAGATAAATTTCTGGAAATAAAATGTTGGGTCAAAAGGGGGGACATATCCAAACTTTGAATGGGACCTACTAAGTGTTCTCTAATAAGAAAAAAATGTCACCCAGTATATACTCCCAATGAGAGGGAGCTGATGTAGAGTAACTGGGTCAAGATTATGTCTTTCAACACTTACACAAAGGTATTGTGTAATAAATGACCACAATACTCCAGGCATACAGTAAAAAATATTTACTCTTGTGTTCTTTAAAGATTGTACCCACAATGTTCAAGAATGCCTATTTTGCAACATCCTCATGAGCAGTGTGTGTTATCATTAAGGAAAAATGTGCTGATCTGATCATTTGAAACTGTTCTCGTAAATTGCATTTTTTTTAAAAAATTGTGAGTGAAGTTTAGTTTGTGTTATGTGCTTATTTGGCCATTGCTATGCCTTCTTTGATTAATTCAAAACTCATATACTTATTTAATTTTATTTCCTGTTTACTTTTGTTCTTTGTTTTCTTAATAATATCCAGGAACTCTTCATACAGTGTATCTCTTAACCCTTTCCCTAGTGCAGGTGGAGCAAATAATTTTTCTCAGTATACTTTATGCCTTTGATTTTTTAATCCTGTAAATATTTTCATTTTTGTGGAGTTTAATCAATCTTATGTTTTCTTTTATAGAGTATTATTTTGTTTTTATACTTAGAAACATTCTCACAGCCTGAGGTCATAAATTGCTAATCCCCATTTTCATCTGAGGGTCATAGAGTTTTATGCTAACCTGTTAACTCCAATCCATCGGGACTTGATTTTGCCAAATGGCTGTGAAGCAACAATTTAACTCTACCTTTGTTCTCTCATGCTTAAACAGTTGTCCCAATGCTCTTTGTTGAATAATCTTTCCCCAACTGAGTTGAAATGCTACCTTTATTACATGCAGATTTTTTAAAAATCCTCAGGTCTGTTTCTAGACTGCCTTACTCTTATTTTTTATTTTGTAAAGATTTTATTTATTTATTTGAGACAGAGAGAACATGAGCAGGGGAAGGTCAGAGGGAGACGGAGCTGACTCCCTGCTGAGCCGGGAGCACTTTGTGGGGCTCGATCCCAAGACCCTGGGATCATAACCTGAGCCGAAAGCAGACCCTCAACTGACTGAGCCACCCGGGTGCCCCTAGATTGCCTTATTTTTAAAATCAGTGAACAAAAATGCTTCTAATCCTTCTCCAATTACATTTCCTAGGGCCCAGCTTTGCTTCTAAGAAAGTCTTTTCCCATGTTTTCTTCCTTCCTCCCTCCCTCCCTCCCTTCCTTCCTTCCTTCCTTCCTTCTCTCTCTCTCTCTCACTTACTTTATTTCTTGCTTTCTTGCTTTCATCTTTCCATTCATCCATCCATCTGGACCTCCACTCACTCATGCATTCATTCATTCCCTTACACTAGTTCTAAGCAGGTCATGGGGCCCCTGGAATGAATGAAGGAGCACATGTTTTCTGGGTACTGGACACTGGGCTGTGTGTCCCGCTCCGCATCTTATTGACTTCTTCTATCCACCTGTGAAGTAGGCATATTTTTAGGCTCACATTGCGGATGGGTAAACTGAGGCTCAGAAAGGCAGATTCACTTGTCCAAAGCCCCCCCAGGCACGAAGCTCCAGAGGTGCTATTCAAACCCAGGTCAGCCAAATGCTGATTTTCTCTCTACCTCTACTGCCCCTGTTGTAAAATCATCGTTCATGGTTATTGCACATCTGCTGTGTGCAGAACGCTGTGCTGGGGGGTGTGAATCCCCATGTGGCCCGGACTGTCCCGGGCCGAAAGAGCTGGCAGACTGATGGAGGAGGCAGGTCATTGAGCAGACTATTATAACACACTCTGACTAAAGCTCAAATGAGAAGTTTGTGAGGGGGTCCCTGGTAAGGCAAGGGCTTCTGGCCTCTGGAAGGATGCTGCTGGTGTCAGTTTGGCAAATGAAAAAGACCCTTTTACAGGTGAGACATGAGGGTCCAGAGTCAGGATTTTCTGGCTCTATCTCCCACCCATTTGCGCTTCTGATGTAGTTACCACGCGGGGGAAGAAGGACCCTGGACAGCCTTTATGAGTGAGAGGGTCTGTAATAAGAAAAGTGAAGCCTGGTGGGGGGGGTGTTAAGGAGGGCACGGATGGCACAGAGCACTGGGTGTGGTGCATAAACAATGAATCTTGGAACACTGAAAATATAAAATTAAATTTAAAAAAAAGAAGCGAAGAGGGAAAAAAAGAAGAAAAAGAAAAAAGAAAAAAAATCAACACCCTTCAAATCGGCCTTCTGGGCCCCATAGCTTCTGAAAAACCTCGCCATCTGTCCACATAAGCATGTTCCAAAGTTTTAAGTACCTCTTTTCATGAAGTCCGTTCAAGTTAACCTGGCCTCATAATATATGGGGGAAATCTGCTATAAATAGAGGTAAATAGAGATTGTAAAGATAAATAACAATACCGGCATGGGAGGACTGATAATGTCCTCTATTTATGGCCCGGCTCTAAAAAGGGATGGCCAGCGATCTGGCGTCTTTAATGACTCACTTTTGCCTTAGCAGCCTGTGTTCCCTGTTAGGGTGCTAAAGATTCAGTGACACAAAAAGCTTACAGATAATTAAATATTGATTTTTGTTTTCTAATCCTATATAAAAATTGTCCTGGGTCTCCCAGTGGTGGTTTTATCTCACCAGGACATGGGGAGAGGGGAGGGCATCTGTTAACCCTCTTTGCACCCCTGTTGTGAAACACTGGGGGGCCCCTTAGACAAGAGGGAGTGTCCAGGGCTGGCTTCACGGACATGTGACCTCTGCAGCCACACAAAGTCGGTGCCTAGAGGGCCCCGCGTTGGGGTTGGATGCTCTACTGGCACTCTCTCGAAATGCTGAATAATTTTCGCGCCAGGGAGATTTTGCGTTTCCTTTTGTATGGTCCCACAATTATGCAGCTAGTCCTGGGGGCTGGTCTGACTGAGAAATCGGGCCAGCCCTTTCTGGACCCTTAGCAACCCCACTGCTGCCCAGGACCCCTGTCTTTCTCTCCTGCCCTGAATCTTGCTGGCTGTGCCAGAAACTTCGAATCTGGGAAGAAGGCCAGAGAGAAATTCGTGATGAGAACAGTTCTTCTCCCACTCTCTGCTCCTTTCTCTCTCTCTCTCTCTTTAGGAAAAACAAAAAACAAAAAACAAAAAAAAAACAAAAACGATTCTCATTGTCATTTTGCGTCTGGAGCGCGGTGCGGGACAGCTGGCAATATGGCAGAGTTCTGGATGCCTGGCTGACTGGCTGGCTGGTTGGCTGGCTGGGAGGGGGTGGCGTCTGTGACCAGGTCAGGCTGTGGGCTCTGACAGCAGACAGAGTCTGGGAAGAGAGGGAGACAGAGTCAGAGAGCTGGGTCCCGAGCCAAATCCTGCCATGTGTTTGCTGTGTGGCCTTGGGCAAGTGGAAAACCCTTCTATGTCTTAAGTTCTTTCATCTGCAAAATAGTGATACTAATTCTGGCCCCTCTGCCTGCCTTTTCTCTCCCAGCAAGACTGCTGGGGAGAGCCTAAGTTTAAAAAAAAAAAAAATGAAGATCTGCCAAACAGTAAAATGAATGGCTAATGTTTACCTATTCCCTACCTGTACCAGGTGTGCTTTACCTAAATTCTTTGTCGATGCTAACTAATGCATGCTTCCCAAAGACTTTGCCTATTCTCATTCATTTAGACCTCACAATGACCTCATGAAATAGGTACTTTTATAAGCTTCCCATTTTACAGATGGGGAAATCCAGCCCAGAGGCCAAGCTGGCAGAGCCAGGAAATTGGAGAGCCACAGTCTGAACAGCATCATCCAGGTTCCAGAATCCTTGTCCTAAATCACTGTGAGGGACTGTGTCTGCTTCCTTTGATGCCTCCTCCTATAGGAAGTGCACACCAGGGGCCTGCGGGCCGAAAGTGGCTTCCTGATCATTTTTGATGGGTGTTGCCCCAAAGTGTTAGCCTGCACTGCATTTGAAATTGGGATCAGTTGCCAAAATAGAAAAAAGAATCTCAAGATTTCTACATGGAAACAGATTTCCAGCATGTCGGACATGTTCTGGTAATGATAGGCTCCTGTATCTACACGGCAAAGATCCTCCATCTGCCACAGTCCCCACCACTCCTTATTCTTTTCCTGACATGAATGCTCAGAGTCCAATTTTTCATTATTATATTGGATTTACCCATGCCTCACCTACATTATCTGCCTAATTCCTGGGGACTCTCTGTGTTTGTTCCCTTCCCTGGTGTGGCAAGGATCTGCTCTGCAGGCAGAAAGCCCCCTCCTTGCTGTGGAGGCAGCAAGGCAATGTCCCCTCTGTGGGTGGCACCATATGTAGAAGAAACAATTAATTTTCCTGGTGGAAGGGGTGGGACAAAGAAATTCAGAGGTGGCTTAAACCCTGGAAAAGAGCACAGAGCTCTGAGGTTCCCTTAAGTTTCTAGCTTCAAAGTTCCTCAGTTTTAGTAATTGTGAGAAGCTTTGGTTGTGGGATATGAAATTTGCAAACAAAGCTACAAGTTATGAAATTCTGAGATTTTATGATCTAAACAGTTTATTATTCTAAGATCCCTCCGCCCACCCCACTCCACCCCAAACTGATTCTAGTACTCTGCGCCTCCAAAATTCAAACTCTTTATTGCAAAGATGCTCTGGTCCTAAAAACCTCATGACTCGAGTGTACTTGCTGCTTGGAAAATGCAGTACGATGAAGGAGGTGTGCTAGGATATGGTGGCTCTCTGGTCCCAGCTGCTCATGATTCCACAGTCCCACACTTCTCAGCTCTATCAAGTCACAGAGAAGCTGGATGACAGTTAACTGAATGCTAGAGACAAAAGGCGTGGTCTGGCCACAGCCCTGCTACCAGGTGAGGGGCAACAGGGTTGGGATTTTCCCTCGACCATTTAATCCAATGTGATCATTCCTTCATTTTTCTAAAGAAATCCATGCCACCAAAATGGGGATGTGGAAGTCCGTATCCCCGACTTTGAACCAAGCCAATATACAAAGTCCCAGAGTTAAGAGACAAACTGGGATTGTGTATCTGCTGAGCAAATTTAGCGGAGCCAAGGAAGGAAGCCTGTGCACATCTCTTCATGGAGTTGTATTTCATGAGTGAAAACCCGCGGAGGATGTAAAGTCTGATTAGATTCAAGGCGGTTTGACCTCAGGATGGGGAATGTAGCTGGAATGATTTGGGACATGGAAGGATTTGAGCTGTTTCAGCTGGAAGGGGGAAGCTCATTAGCGCAGCCCTGGGGATGTCGTGGTATCCAAGAGTCAGGCCAATGGGACATACATTTTCAGTTTCATCTGAACTTGGAGGTGACTCTTCCTGATGCCTTTAGACCTGGCATGGATGGGCCACAGAAGCAGCTGGCTAGGGATAGAGTGCCAGGCTGTGGACAGAGAAGGTCACAGGGTCAAAGGGAGACTGAAAGGAGCCACTTTGGGGTCCTAGGAGGGCATTTTGCACAATGCATTAGAGGGAGCAAATTTTATCGGCAATGTCATTGCAAAGATCTCACTCTTTGGTGCCAATACTGTCCTCTTTGTAATAGGGATGCTTCTTTGCAAGCGAGAAGAGGGATTCTGACACCAGGTCACCACGGCCCGCACGGGAGACACGAGTCAAAAATAGAAGTTCTTGCCCTTGACACTACTGGCATTTGAGGTCGGATAACTCTTGTTGAGGACCATCCTCTACACTGTGGGGTATTCAGAAATACTCTTGGATCCCTGGTCTCCAACCAGAGATGCTAATAACACTTCATGCCTAATTTTTGATAATCAAAACTGTCTTCAGACATTGCTGCATGCAGAACTTAGGGAAATGACTCCAGATGACCCCTGAAGAGAGCCTGTGACTCTTAGCCACAACCAGAGAAGGATTTCCAACAGTGCCTAAACGTGGACATAATTAGCAATTCAATAGTAGAATTTTACTTGGTGCCCCTTGGAGTTTGTGGTGTGTAATTATGCTGGATATCGGCGGAGTTCTCTTTCCAGAGAGGATTCAATCATTCTCAAAGAACTTTTTGTGGTGACTTCACTGAGTCTCAGTTAAAGGATTCCTCTAAGTGTTAGAGTGAATCTGAGCAGGTAAAGCGGGCTTTTGGGGACAAAAACAAATATAAAGTGACCCCAGTGGGAGATGGCCCGAACTGGGTGGCTTTCTCTTTGAAGATACTACATGGCAAGATAGTAAAATGCCTGACATGTAAAAAACACTCAAAAAACAGGAGAAAAAATTAGCAAATAGATTTTATGGGTCATATCTCAGAGATGGAAGTCACATTGCAGGACGGGTTTGGAAAACAGACTCCATTTTACTTGCCAGTTCTGAGCCATGAATAGTACTGTCCTGAAGAGTGGTGCTAAGAAGGTTCCTGAGGATTCCGGGAGAAATATGATTGCCAGAGGATGTCTGCTATGGGTAGGAGAGGGGCTTTGTCAGCCTAAAGGCTAGGAATTCACCCCTTCCCAGCAGTATCCTGATGTGGTTATCGGAAAGATTATTCTAACTACCAAGGGGAGGCAGATTAGAAAGGGTGAGACCCAAAGTAAGAAACGGAAACTCTACCTGGTACTCTATCCTTCTTGGGCTGAAAGAGCAAGCTGAGAGGTTGGGAAAGAAGGAAGAGCAGACTTGGAGGATGGACCTGAATTGTGCTGGTGCTCCAGAGTTCCGGGGAGGAACTGGACAGAGCTTGGGCACCGACTTCAGAAGAGGGAAGGGGCTGGCGATCACTGGTAGGAAGACTTGGACAGGACCCACCTGTCACCACTGGGCTGGGGAATTTCTGCTGAGGTGGGGATGCTGACAAAACTGCCTGTGAACGGGGACAGGAGCACATCCCTTCTCCTATAGCCTGTTTCAAGTTTCCTGCTAGTGCTCCCTATGGTCAGAGGTCAGCACAGACCCCCGTGGCCCCCCGCAGAAAAGCAGGGCACAGAATCCCAGCCCTGGGCCCAGGAAGACAGAGAATAGAAGGGCAGGTTTGGAGCTGAGAGACAATAGTTTAATGGCTTGTACAATTGCAGAGGCTCAGAGAGATGAACCCCCTCGACGGGAGACCATGTCCTTCTAACTCTGGTCCTCTGTCTCTGGGCTCTCAGTAATGTAGAGGTTTGCAAGCTCTTGGTAAAGAGGGCTAATGATCTTTATCTTCATACTCAGCAGTCCCCAGCATGCTTGAAAGTAGTCCTTTATCTCCCTTTGCCAGAAATAGGTAGATCTGAACAGTAAGTGCTTCCTAACTTATGTTGGGGGTGCCCCCACCACGCCTGGGATTGCAATTGCTTTGCCTTCAGATTGACTTTCCAAGTGGGTTAGGATGCACCAAGTGGGAATTGGGCAGGGATATACATGCGGGGTGGTGTACCCGCCGCAAAAGCCTCACAAGAACCTGCTCCCTCGGATTGTCTCCCCAAGATGCTCAGATGTCACATGCCCAGTAGATCGTGTGACTGGATGTCTATTTATCTGGCAAGTTGCATCTCTCCTGAAAGAAGATGTCCCTTTCCACCACCTCAGGGCTGGTGGAGAAAGAAGGTGATTCCTCCAACACGCTGGGCAAAACTCCTCATGCAGGAGCCGCCGTCTCATCTGGAGCAGGCGCGCACATTATGCAAAAACATTAACTATTTTACTCGGGGGAGGGGGGAGAAAAAGGAGATTTCTTGCAAAGTGAATTTGCTTCTCCTCTTTAGGGCTTCATCCGTGCTGAACCCTACACGTTCTTTTGTGAAGGCAGAGCGGGCGAAAACCCGGAGAATAAAAGTGGGACTTGATTTTATGCTAATGTATGTAAAGAACGTGACTATAGAGTCATAGGTAACACAATGAACTTAACTTTTTCTCCCCTCTCATTTTATTGAATTATAATGACTAGTTTCCATAGCAATTACTGCATCACCTTGTACATTACCAGGAAGATCTACTGCACTTTTCCCCAGTCATCCTTGTAAACATTTCTACTTTTTTTTTTTTTTTTTTAACAATGTTCTGGGGGGAAAACATGGGCTCTTTCAGCTTGGCAGTAGCTGGAGAGTGTATTTCAGGGGATTAATAAAGCCGACCAGGGTATTTTTATTTTCTAAGTTCTGTGCTTGCTTTTCCATCTCCGCTCTCACCAGCTACTTGTCAGGCAGACGATGAGGGCAGGAGGGGGGCAGAAGAGAACAGAGGTGATCCCATCGGGTAGGGAGAGGCACACGGAGTCAGGAGAGACTGGGAAAGAGCGCGCTTCAGGATCCCAAGTCTGCGTCTCTGTGGATCCTGGAATAGTGTGAGAGCCATCCCCTCCGATTGCAAACCTCTCTTATCATCCAGGGGGCTTGGAGGACAGAGGACATTTCTCAGCTTCCAGAAGATTGGGCACGTGATCCCTCCTTGGTAGCCTTGCTACTGAGGGTCTGCGACCTCCAGTTGCTGCCGGGGCAGCATGAGGGGATAGGGAGACGGACATCTGGACATCCCTCCATTCAAAGCCTGGCCTGAGCCAGCGGCTTCCTTTTATGAGCTTTTCATCTTGGCTTCCCACATTGTATTTCATTTCCAGAAAGCCCTCTGGAGCTGATGGCTATTTGTAGACACCTCTTTCCAGCTGAAAGATGAAGGAGGTGACACCTAACGAGGGATGGGATGGCTGCAGCCGCTGCTGTGAGTTGGGAGTGTGGCTGGGGCTGGCAGGAGCTGCTGGACATCAGGCTGGTACCATCACAGCCACTGCTGAAGGTCAGTGGCACAGGGGTCACTGTCACGGGCTCCGGTGCTGAGCTGGAAGAACGCCATCTGGGGGTTCAAAGCTCCCAGCCCAAGAGAGGGATAATGGCCCCATCTAAAGCCTTCAATATTTTATGTCATTTGTTAGGGGACCTACTTTGCCCGCATTTGTGCACCAGCCCACTGCCGCTGGAGGGATCCGAGGACACAGTGATAACCTGGCATCATGGAGAGAGCCCTGTAGTGAAAGACTCATGCCCTGAAGTCTGGCTGCCTGGGTTCCAGTTCCCTGGCTGTGGCTGTGCCTCTCACACACTGTGTCTGCCGGCTGGTGATTTCCTTTGCAGGTTCCTCCTTGCTCTGAAATTCAAGGGTTTTTGGATTCTAACAGCATAGCCGGAGGGAGGGAAGAAGGAATCGGGGGAGGGGCGGGGGGGGTGGGAGAAGGAGAAAGAGAGAAAGAGAGAGGGAGTGGGGGTGGGGGGGAAGAGTGAGAGAGAGGGAGGGGTAGAGGGAGGCAGAGAGAGAAAGAGGAGAGAGAAGGCGAGGGAGAGAGAGAGAGAGATCGAATATGTAAGAGCAGATGCTTTAAGCAGCAGGAAAAAAAAAATCCTTAAGTGACAAGAAGCCCCGAGTTCACCAAAATGCTTAACCAAGATAAGAAGGATGTAACCGATGTTGGAAAGATTGTTATGAGATTAATAAAAATGATTAGGGGATTAAGACTTCTCAAAAGAGATAGTGATGAGACCACCAACAGGAAACCCCTCCTCACCCTCCGTACTCAGGCTCTGTCCTTGATTTGTAAGTCCCCGGTCATGCAGGCATCTAACAAAATGGTGTCTGCAGATGCACAAATGGGATCCTGGGTCAGCTCATCTTAGACATTTTGAAAGGTCCCCTGTGTCATTTTATATATATATATATATATATATATATATATATATATATACACACACACACACACACACACACACACACACATACATATGTAATCAAGTGTCTGGGTGTCCAGAGGAGCTTAAGGAACACCTCGAGGGTGTGAGCTGGGGTCAGGATTGATCAGCGCAACTGTCCTACTGAGCGCAGGACCCCTGGATGGAGAAGCCTTTGGGCTTCTTTGGCAAGTAGCCTAGATATGAAACAAGCATCATAAGGAAGTTGGGACACTTCCTTAGTGTTGGGATGGGGGCTACTCAGGAATCGAGAGATCCTGGTGCTGCCAGACTGCTGGCTGAGTCCCGGCTCTCTCACCTGTCACCTGGAAATGCGGGTCTATCCCCTGTGTAGGGGCCGAAAGGCGTGTGAATGGAACGTGTTCTGCAAAAGCTGGGCTTCCCTTGCAAGGTACTTTTCAGCACCCTCACTGGAAGATTCTGGACTTTTCTGTGGTTCTAGCATATCAAACAGGAAGCTGGACTCAATGTCCCTTCCCTTCCCATCATAGGCTCTGAGGCAGGGGGTATGGGCAGTACCGGGGTTTTGGAAACCTGTCACTCCTCAGGATGAAACCTGACTCCCATCTTTTACCAGCCCTGTGATCACTCTGTTTCCTCATCTGGAAAGTAAATGGTGGTGATTTCACCGTTTCACAATCTTAGGAGACGCCCTGAGCCAGCACCACCCGGTGAAGCCCCTCCTGGAGTCCTGACCCCCAGAAACTCTGAGATAAGGAAGGAGGCTTGGTTTATGCTGCTCAGCATGGGGGTAACTTGTTAAATAGGAACAGTAAGTATACACGTGGCAGAGCAGGCTTGCCGTAGCCTTTCTGCAGTTGATGCCAACAGAGCCATTGCACGAGAAATGAGAAACGACAAATGTGGTCTCGCGGTTTATTTCCCAAAGATCATCCCAGCTCCAGCCCCCTTCCTGCTCGACTCCAAAGGCTTTTGTCTTCCTTTAAGGATGTGTTAGATGGTAAAGGATAAGCTCCATTTTATAGACCCATATACTGAGGTCTGGAGGCAAAGAATGGTTTGCTCAAAGCCACATGGCAAGGCAGAAGCAAAGCTGAATTTAAAAACCAGGCCTCCTCACATGACCTGTGCGCATTCTTTCATACATTGAGTGGGTATTTATTGAGTACCTACTGTTTGCCCGGCTAGTGCTCTGTCCTAGGTGCTCTCCCCCCTGCCCTTCCTCAGGGAAACTCAGTTTGGGTTTTAAGGCATGTGAGAAGAGGTGCTGTGCACTGGCCGGGGACAAGTTGTGTGTCTCTGGCTCTGTCCAAGTGACAGCAGAGATAAAGGAGAAAGGTCATCAGACCTGCAGGCCCTGTCATGAGACCCCTGTGGTTGGCAGAGGCCAGGAGGTGCTCACTCTGAATGGATGAGGAGACTTGATCTGGGGACCCTCCTACCCTGGAGGAAACCACTCCTCCATCCTCACTCATGTGAGTCCCCAAGGAGCCACACCCCGGCCCCCAACAGCCCTTGATTGGGCGACAAGGAGGCCATCACATAGCCACTTGGGGCAAATTCCTAGCAGGTTCAGCCACTATGGCAGGTCCCAGTGAGACAGAGGAGGCAAGAGCAGGAGCAGGGGATGGCTGCGGTCACAGCAGAGGGGTGGGTTAGCATGGTCCAGACAGATACCCAGTTCCAAACAGAGCGGTCAGCACTGGGAGCTGGGGGTGGTGCTTCCTGCTGGGTTAGCACGGTCCAGACAGATACCCAGTTCCAAACAGAGTGGTCAGCACTGGGAGCTGGGGGGCTGCTTCCTGAATAAGCAGGCTGAGCTCTGGGATCTCTTCACAGCCCAGAGGGGGAAACATTTAATTCATCCTGGACTTTTGGACATTTAGGGTGACATTTAGGACCAAGCCATTCTTTGTGGTGGGGGCTGTGCAGTACATTGTGGGATGCATACGTCTCTGGCTCCTGCCGGCTAGGTGCCAGCAGCACCGCCACCCACAGAGCTGTGAAATCCAGAAATGTCTCCCAATATTCCTGAGGGGCAAGGTGACCCGTGCTTAAGAACCAGACTTAGACCCACAGCTCTGTCTCCTTGGGGCCACACTCCCCCCACCCCGACTGCCCTGTTCTATGGCTCTTCAGGATGAGAAGCCCTAAAAGTCCCCGAGAGCCCAGTGTCCACCAGCCGCTTCATCCACACCTCACTGCCTGTCCCCAAACCGCTGTGGTAGGAATGTGATCTCCATTTCACAGAATGGAACATGGGGACGTAGAAAGTAGGATTTGCACAGGTTCAAGGTGGAAGGATGACTCAAGCTTCATGTTCCTGGTTCTCAGCTTGGCCCTTGGTGTCTTGTTCTATGCTGTTCACTCAGTGGCATTAAATAACTAGTTTTGAATGAATGAATGAATGAATGAATGAGTGAATGAATGAGCAGAGTTTCTCCTCGCCTGCCTTGAGCAGAATGCTTTAAGCCTGGGGACTTGCAGAGATCTGACCTGGGAGAAGCTGGCTGATGGAAGAGAGGGCAGCAGGGGCGAGGCGCTGTGACAGGGGAGGCCAGGCCTCTGTGGGGCACACTGTCCTGGGGAGAGAGAAAGAACAAAGGTTGCATTTGGCCTCCATCCTTTCCTATTGCTCCAGCCTCCACACTGGCCTTCCTGCCTCCAGCCTCTTTCTTTCTCTCTCTGGTGTCTGTCTTAATCTCAGCAGCTGGAGCCATATTCAGAACAGGCCAACCTGATCACGTCAAGCCCTCACATGCAGACCTGCTATGGTTCCCTAGGGACTGTGGCTCAGAGAATCTTGTCTGTTTTGAAAATGCTTCACATTCTGGTCCAGATCAACATAACATGCATTAAATGCGAATGGCAACTAAAATATGGAAAGGAAGAGATCCACATAGCAGCATGGGACTTATGGTCAGGTCTCAATAAATGGAAACGATCACCATCGTGATTCTAATGCCTGTAACAGTACTCAGCCTATGATGCTCTCAGGGAAGGGGCACGGCAGGCTGTGGTTGGGAGCCTGGCCGAGAGGTTTTGCAGCGTGTCCAACTCTGCCTCTGGGGTCAGACAGGCTTGGTTTGAATCCTAGCTCTGCTGTGTGACCTTGACCAGCTTACTCTACCTCTCTGAGTTTTGATTACGACTTTTCAATAATGGGGAGTAAAAAAACCAATTTTCCACCTCGGCTCCGAAACAAAATGGGATATGTCAGATATGTCGTCACAGTGCGTGGTATATGGCAGGCGCCCACTACTTACTATGGCAAGAATTCACGAAGAGCAGAATCCTCAGAATACTCTAGCCAGGAGGATATGGGTGTTATCCCAATGCCAAGACAAGGAAACTGAGGCTGGCGGGCAAAGGAAGTTGCCCAAGGCATCCTGGCCCATCATGTGGACCTCGGGGCCACCTGACCACCCTGTCTATGATTCTGGAAGCCCATTCCTCGAGTCCCCAGGGGAAGCCAGGTACCTGAAACATTATCCCGACAGGCTGTCCCAGGACCCTGAGTTCAGCCAGCCAGGGCAGCTTAAACAGTGGGGAAATTTGCGGTGCCCTCCAGGCCCCCTCGTGCATGCAGCTTATGTCTGAGCAAAGCTGAGTCGGGCAGCAAAGGAGGAACCTCTCTTGACATGGCCGCTGGGTGGGAAAAACAAAGTCCCCGCCAACCTGTGGGAGGTCCCTAGCACCAGTCTCCTCTGAGATGGAGCAAATGGGCCCAGACAGGGCAGGTGGGCCAGAGTCCTGCCACTTGGACAGAGATTTAGGGGCAGCAAGTGGGAAAGCCAGATTCACTGGCTGCTGAATTTACTGATCTTTTCAGCGAGGTCGGCAGGAGGGCCCTTCCGCGCCAGGCTCTGTCGACAGTTGGGATCGCCAATGCAGTGGCGGTGTCTAGCGTCTCCCGACACAACAGGGCTGCCTGGGGGAAGCCAACTTGCTTGTGTCCTGGAATCTTTGGGGCAATTCATGGTTATCACTCCATGGAATTTCAAAGCATGGGCGTCTGCCAGGGATTCTGCTTGGGAAATTCAAAGCCAGGGGAGCCCCCATCCAAGTGTTTAATGATGCTCACTATGTACCAGGCAGAAATAACCAAGTTAACAGCCATGAAGGTGTTGCTGGCATTATTCTGTTTCACAGACATGGATGTCACCGAAATGGACTGGGTTTGTGTTGCATGTCTGGGCTGCTGAACCCTCTCCCAGCTTGTTCATAAGAAATAAAGATTTTCCTAAACTCCTTTTTCTCCTCTGCAAAATGGGTCAGTTACTAATACTTACTCCATGTGTTGTTGACGGCGTTACCCAAGATAATGTATGTAAAAATTCATTGCTCCAGGCATACAGCAAGTCCTTAATGATTGCTAAAAGTTGCTATTATCCCTATTTTAATCAGAATGAAAGAAACAAAAACTTGAGTAGAGAGTTTTCCAGAGGAAACTGTTCAGTCATTCCTTCATTTAGGCGGCAATTATTTCTTGAGCAATAGCTCTGTGTTAGGCTCTGTCCTAAGATGTAGGGTTGTGGAAATGAACTAGTCATAGAATTGTCTTCGTGACTATGAGGAATGAATTATTAAATAAATAGATTTTAATAGACTCGTCTACAAAGTGCTAGGAAAGTGAAGGATGGGTCCTGTGAGGATAAATGACAAGAGGCTTAGCCTGGGGAGTCAAAAAGAGTGAATCTCATAGAAAGTAGAAGTTTAAGATGTGGAGGATAATAGGTGTAAAATTGGTAGAAGTAAAACATGTGTGTGTGTTTAGAGATAGGTCTGAGTATTCCAGGCAAGTGCTAGAGAAACAGCAAGTGCAAATGTCCTGAGGTTGGAAAGAATTTGATACACCTCAGAAATTCAAAGAAGGTCAGAATAATTGGGCTATGAGAGCAAGCTGTAGGTGGGGTTGAGCTTGCAATGTCATCTCCCACACCTGTCACCACCCTAAATCTCCCTTCCTGGCCTCTGTGAGATAGGTCCCCATCCTTCCATAACCAGTACGTCTCTCTGTTCCAATGCTCATCACAGCTTTGGGTTAAGTATCAACTTCATGACCACATATCTGTGTCCCTGACCTGATACACCTCTCAGAAGACCCCGGATTTCTTCATGAGCCCCTTCAGTGATGTGAAATGAGCCTGGCCATGGATCAGGATGATGCATGTCATCTCCATCACACATGGATGGGTTTCCCCCAAGACAAAAAAATGGCAGACACACAGAGTTCCAAGTCCCCCTCAGCCATACACTGGATGGTATGAACATTAAAAAAATATTTTTTCCTGAATCAGTTATTTCTTTGTGCGGTGGCTAAAGACTGGTTTCCTGATTCGGCATCCTTCTCCTTAATTCCCTCTACGTTCTACAGCTGGCATTCTCCAGGGAAGTCGATCTTCCCTCCTCAACGGGGCTAGAGGTTGCTATGAAATGGTCTGAATTGTCTTTTATCTGCTTTGCCAGTGCAGTGACCATAAACTGACCTCACTTTAGCCACCTGTGCTGGATTATTTGCCCCAAAGTGAATGTGTCTAGAAGTGTAGCATGATGAGAATCATGGTGATTTTTTTTTTCCAGATTTTATTTATTTATTTGAGGGAGAGAGTGAGAGAGAGCATGAGAGGGGAGAAGGTCAGAGGGAGAAGCAGACTCCCCAATGGAGCTGGGAGTCTGATGTGGGACTCAATATCGGGACTCAGGGATTATGACCTGAGCCAAAGGCAGTCGCTCAACCAGCTGAGACACCCAGGCACCCAATCATGGTAATTCTTAAGGCAATGGCTCCAGAGAGAAGAAAAACAGGAAGGGACAGAAGAAGCATAGAATCAGAGATCTCAGAAGCCATAAAGTCTTTAAAGTCCCCCTTGGCTGATGTGAAATTGTCCTGTGGGCTGGCACGTCTGGCCACCGTGAGAGGCACATGAATCATCTGGGGGTCCTGGAATCTGCATTTCTACCTCCCAGAATGCTTATGCTGTGGGTTTACACACCACACTTTGAGTAGAACATTCCAACCAAGCCTCCCCCAACCTCTGCTTGGAGGTCTTTTGAACATGGTTTTTACAGGAGATGCCATCTGGCTCCATCCACCATTCCAGCCACGGAATCAACATTTTAAATGATATATTACGGATTAACAACCAAATCTACACTATGCATCTTATACAGATCGGCTCATTTTTACTGACATGTATATGTCCGATTCTACAGACAGAAAGAAGTAAGAATGTGATCATCTTCATAGTTATAAATTCTAAGTATTCTTCTGTTGAAGACTTTCTCTCCATGTGGCTCATATTTATTTCTTGATTCATGTACACGGCAACCTGTGTTCTCCACTTCCCTTCCCAAGAAAGTTCTGGTTTCTTTTCTTGGGAGATGCTCAAACTGAGCCTGGTTTATACCTGGAAACACTTCACCTTTTATAAAAGAAAAAGACAACATATCCACTTCTTCGGAACAGTTGTTGTCTGAATCACTCTGTAAGCATGTTTGCAGAGAGTGCTTTTTCGAGGGACCCCAAGTGAAGCTTCTAAGAATGAAGGCGGTAGGGCAGGAGGGCTTCAGGCACTGACATGAGCATCCAGAAATCTGGGTGTTGGCCCCATTCTGACATTTGCTTTGGTAACTTCCCAGTCTTCTCCTTCCATTCTGTTAGTCATTCAACAGCTCTTACAGGACATCTACTGTGTGCTGGACTCTATCTGAGGGGGTCACAGTGGGGAACAAAGCAGACACACACTCCCCTCCCTGGTGGGGGTCATGCTCTGGATGGGCACACAGCATCTAGCTGTTGATAGATTTGCTAAGGGCTGGGGGACAGTGGTGTAGGTTGCTATGAGTGGAGGTCAAGGTGGGAGATGCTGATGGAGTGGGAGAGTTTGATGAGTGGGAGAGGAACTGCAGCTGTCAAGGGGCATGGGTTGGACATGGCACATTCCATGACCCTTGAATGGTCTCCACCCTGCCCCATGGTGCTTAGTACCTAGGGCGGTCACTCTGTCTTTGACAGCATCACTGCTTCAGGTTCATCAGCCACTGAAGAGCCAGCGATAGGTGGAGGAGGTAAGGAGTCTAATGTAAGGGCATTGATTCCTCCAGCTTCCTCCCTGCAAGGACACCATAAGGAAGCTGCTGGCAGAACATCTGTCAGGGACCCTCCCCAGGTCCTGGCAATGTCTCCCTCCCCTGCCTTTCCAGCCCTGGGGGTGGCAACTCCTCACTGTGACTTGACCCTGTGGTTCTCCATCCTTGGACATAGTCCCTTTATCGAAGTCTCTTGAACTGACCCATCCTGGGACCTTGCCTTCTATGGTCAAGAGCATGCAGGGCTTGTGGACACTTATCCAATGAGTAGGGGAACTCTACCAACCATCTAGAGAGGGCAAGTAGTATCATCTAATCTGTATAAGTTTTATAGCTTGTATGTTGATATTATTTCACACTTTAAGAAAAGTTGCTAGACTAGGACTAATCATGGGTTGAATTATATACCCTCCCCAAGAAGGGATATTGAAGTCCCACTCCCAGTTCCTCGGAATGCAACCTTATTTGGAAATAAGGTCTTTACAGAGGTAATCAAATTAAAATGAGGTCATTAGGGTGGGTCCCAATCCAACCATGACCGGTGTCCACATGGAAAAGGGAAATCTAAACACAGGGCAGGTATCCACAGAAGAAAGACGATATGCAGACACAAGGAGAGGCCGTGTACAAGCCGGGGTGATGTCGCCACCAGCCAGTGAACATCTGGGGACACCGGGAGCAAAGAAGGAGCCTCCCCTCCAGGTTTCAGCAGGAGCTTGGCCCTGCTAACTTCTGGATCTTGGACTTCTAGCCTCCAGAGCTGTGAGATAATACATTTCTGTTGTGCCAAGCTGCCTGGTTTGTGTTACTATGTCATAGCAAAGTAGTCCCTAGGAAGCTAATACAAGTACAAAGCATTTCTGTTAATTTTTTACCAGATTCACCAAGTGTAAGACTTCTCTCATATTTCTTGAATTTCTTCCTAAATTTTTATATTCATATATATGTATTTGTATAGATAGATGGTAGATTAGGTAGCTGTACACTGTATGTATCATATATATTAAATATGCATTTTATATATGTATATGTGTATGTATATATATATATATGTATATGTGTGTGTGTGTGTGTGTGTGTGTGTGTGTGTGTATACACACACACACATATGTGTATATATATATATATATATTCCCCCCCCCGGACCATTTGAGGTAAGTTGCAGTCCTGATGGCCCCTCTCTAGAGTAACCACTTGTACTGGTCTGCCTAAGATTTTCCTAGTTCTGGCACTGTGATCCCATACCCTGGGAAGCCTCTCAGAGTTGTGAGCAAACTGGCATGGTTGGTCACCCAACTATTAAATAGTTCAGTGAGGATATCCAGAGAACAAGAGCAATCTCATACCTAACCACAGTATAATGATCTAAATCAGGAAATCTACTGTTGTTATTACGTACCAGCCTGTAATATTACACATGGTCCCTATTCAAATTCCACCAGTTGCCTCAATAATATCCTTCATAACTACTTCCCCATCCACATTTCCAGGGCTAGACCCAATTCAAGATTGTGCATTGCCTCTAGATGTCATGTTTTTTGAGTTCCTCCCAGGTGTCTGATTATTTTATCCTGAAGAGTTTCTCCTTTTTTTTTTTTTCTTTCTGAACTTAATAGTGGATTATAGACCACAGACGAAATGAGAATCCATTCTGATAATCAACAGATGGACCCACAGAGAAGGCACAGCTCTTTTCTACAGTGGGCAGCCAGTTAATACATGCAAAGAAATAATGTAGTTAGAAAATCAGTGTTTTGCAGTCATCATGGATTAGCAGACTCGGGCAGCCACTGTGGACGAATGCTAAAAGCCGGGAAATAAAAGTGTGATGAGGATCAGGCTTTATAGATTGGAAGTTGCCCTGGTGGAGATTTGGGTCAGGGACCCAGATCACAGTAGGTGTGGTTGCTTCCCCCGGTCTTGCCCCACCAGTCCTTGGGCTCCCTGGGCCGGTTGCTGTTCTGTTCAGTGCTGTTGTCCCAGCACCTGGCCACACACCTGAGACATAACAGGTGCTCAGCAAACGCTTGTAGATGGAAGTATGAAGGACCGGGGACATCTCTTTGGGCAGGAGCTGATGAAAGAGGAGCTTTGCTGGATCTCCTGCTCTTGCTTACAAGCGTGTGTTTTCTTCTGTACCAGGTTCCAAGGCAGGAACGATGGTGGGCGTCCACTCTTTGAAATGTGAACAGTGTAATAAACATGCATTACCAAAGAGTGCTTTTAAAATAAGGTTAATGGAGCTGCGTTTATTCCATTTTGTTGTGTGGTTAACTAGATCCGAATAATTACCAGCCCCATTTTTATGGATGCCCATTTTAAGGTTATTTTAACGTAGCTTTGTGAGGTGGAGGCTTTGTGCTTCTCTTGGTTTTATAGGCCAAGACGGAGTAGAACGTTCAATAAAGGCCTGCTATAGAAGAGTGGCTGTTCCCGGGGCATGACTCCTCAATGCCTAGGTCCCCTGGGCAAGGCCATCTCATTCCAAGTTGCACCATTCTTTCCAAATTCTGCACTAGTGGGTGTGGGAGCAAATTGTGGCCCCAGGATGTTTCAGGAAAGGCAAGGGACAGCTGACCTGCCACTGGTCACCTTCTTGCCAGCATTATTGGCAACTGTTTGGAATTAGGGACCTTGGCAGCCCATCCCCCCTCCTGTTTCTCTGCAGTGAGCGGAGCTGAGTGCTTAATTGACATTTGCATAAAATGCCATAAATCACAGAGTCTTAAGCGGCAAGAAAGCTCAGAGGTCAACCTGTTCTCCAGCAAAGAACAAGGAAGCCTGAATCGCAAGAGATGCCACACCCTATACAGTCATTTCCTCATTTTAGGATCCCAAATTACCCTCTGGGGCCTAGAGTGTGATGCCCACTTGGCAGATAAGAAAACCAAGACACAGAGTGTCCGTCTGCTCCTCCTCATTCCCTTCATACATATTGAGAGTAATGGTCAAGTGCAGATTCAGAATGTCTGGGTCCAGACTGACTTGGCCACAGATGATCTGTATGGCTCCATGTATGTGACTTTTCATCATTATCACAGAGGTACGGACCATGCTTAATATGATGCATACATCTAAAGGCAAAGCCAGAAATTTTTTCTATATAGGCTGACCCTCATGTGAACACCACCAAGATCAGGGTGTGGAACACTTCCGATGGCCCGGATGCTCCCATGGCCCTCCCAATCAATCCATCTGCCCCAGAGGTCATCACTGCTCTGACCCCTACTGTCATCTGCTTTTGAACTCCTGTGCAGATGGGGCCATATAGTAGGGTCTGTGTCTGTTGGGTTTCTCTCATCCAGGTTATATCTGTGAGATGCCTCTGTGCTGTTGGGGTGAGGGGGCTTGCAAGCTCATTCTTTTTCATTGCTGTGTACTATACCACAACATGATTTCACCAGTGTTCTTGTCCATTCTCCTGTGGATGGAATTTGGGTTGTCTCTAATTTTCAACTCTCATGCATGAAGACCTTAGGAACATTCTTATGCAAGTATTTTTTTTAAGATTTTATTTATTTATTAGAGAGAGAGAGAGAAAGCGCAAGGAGGGGGAGGGGCAGAGGGTGAGGGAGAAACAGACTTCCTTCTGAGCAGGGAGCCCGATGTGGGGCTTGATCCCAGGATCCTGAGATCATGACCTGAGCTAAAGGCAGATGCTTAACTGACTGAGTCACCCAGGCGCCCCTAGTCTTACACAAGTCGTTTGTACCCCCAAAATGCTCATTGCTTTTGGGTATGAACTCAAGAGTAAAACTGCTGAGCCACTGTTTAGACACATGCTTAACCTTAGGATGTATAAGTTCCAAGCATTTTATCCCCTCTGTGCTTCAGCTTCCTCACCTGTAAAAATGGCACCAGCCACCTAAGCCCATTGTGAGGATCAAATGTGATCATCTGTGCACAGCGGGAAGAAAACAGCAAGATACAGAATGTGTTCACCCAACACCATTCCTGAGGAGTTTAAAAATCTGTATGCACAACACGATGTCACATTTAAGGATGCAGAATCATGTAATAATCATTTAAAAGCATCTATTGGTATCATAAACTCCAAATTTAGCCTCCTGGTAGGAGGGTTGGAGACAAAACTGGGATCAAGGTGGGCACACAGGGGACTCAGTTCTATCTGTAATGTCTCCTTCTGGAAGAAAATGATCAGCAGCAAGTACAGCATTAGGTTAAGATTTCTCAAAGCTGGTGTGTCCATTATATTTTCTGGATTCTCGTCTCTGTGTTTGAAGTACTTTTCATTAAGACAGTGTACCTAATACTAAGTATCAGATATTAATCTACAAAATATTAATACTGTGTAACAATTTGCCTAGGATAGAGTATGCAAATACATGGTAGCAATTATTATTGCTGTTAGTACCAAAAGCTCCTTATATAGCCAATATATCAAGTTCTGGGTGAATCATACCTGGAAAAGCAGATCTGGTGTGGACCCAGCTTTAACACAGCTGTGGGTAAATAGTAGGTCCTCAGTAAATCCCGACTCTTGAGATTTTCTTAAAATGATCAGAAGTGGCCAAGCAAGGTGGTTTGAGCTAAACATGTCTACCATCCTTGGTGACCAACTTTAAACCACACCAGGTAACAAAGACCCCCAGGAAATCTGTGCATTGCAGAGATGATGGAATGTATACTCTGCTCTTAGCTTAGAGAGAACATGGGCTGCGTGAATTATTCTGTTTTTCTCAAGACCCACACAGGGTACCCAGCAGCCAGGCTGATCTTGACAACAGGCTCCGGCTTTAACAAATGCGATGCTGGCAGTATTTATTTTCCGAACATGGTTGAATTTCGACTCTTTGTGGAGATGCAGTTGGGAAAAATAATGACCAGGAAATACACACACACATACACACACACGCGCGCACACACACACGTGCATGCAAGCCCACATTCACACACGGAAAATAAGCCAATAGCAACCAACCTTCCCAGAGAAAAGATGGAAATAAACAAAAGATTTTTGTATCAGTTTAATTAAGAGGAAGAAAATAGCACACAGACGTGTGTTTGTGTGCATGCGTGTGTGTGTGCATGTGTGCCTGTGCACTGAAAGGAGAGAAACTGAGTGGAGAACATGTTTGTGCCTAGCTTGGGAGACAGGAGGACTTCCTTGGCCCCAGTGCTTAATCCAGCCACCAAAAAGATGCTTCTTGATTTGCATTCCTCCAGCTGGCTGGGCCGAACAAACACAGACCTAATTTTAATGTCTTAGGCAAGAGCAAGGGTTCCTTGGCTCCAGGAAAGTGGATGCCTCTGATCTAGCCTGGCATATAGGAACGAATGCTACTTCTGGCTTGGTGTAAATGGAGCAGAGGAAGTGACTGTGTTGCTAATTGCTCTACCTTAGCTTGGTTTATGGTATTATTAATGCCCTGGCCTCCAGTATGTCAGCATCATAAAACAAGAGAAATAGGAACACTGTTAGGACAAGAATGAGGAATCCCGGGGAGCAGGTGGAGGGAAGCTCTGTGCTTAGGTCAGCTTTGCCAGGTGAATTTCACTGGTGTAATCCTGGGCACCCTGAGGGGGCTTTCTTCTGAAGCAAAAGGCATTTGGAGCTTTGGGTTTTGAGATCCAGCTCTGTCACTTCCAAACCATGTGCTGGCCCCCTCTGAAACTCAGTTTGCTCACCTGCCAAATGGAGCAACACCATCTGTCATCCGTCCTGGGTTGGGGCAACAATTACAATGAAGAATGTCTAGCACCGTGCCTGGCACGCTGCCATTAATGCTGACTGGGTCTGATTTTTAGAACGAGGAAAGAATCAGACTCTCTGAAGGAAGTCAGTCTGGTAGAGAAGACACAGTCTCAGACTGGGACCAAATGGAAAGAGGCTCGGAATTGTGGCATGCTCAGTAAGAAAGGCAGCCTGGAGCTGCTGCGGGGCTAGTCCAAAATGCAGCTGTAGCCGGTGCAAATGTCAAATCCCTCAGGCATCTGAACCTACCCGATTCCTCTCATCAGCAACGCTGACCACTTATGATGAAGAAAACCTCTTCGTTAATCTCCTTATAAGCACCTGCCACCTTGTATGTTCTTTGCATGAGCTGTCTCATGTAATATTTTATCCTTATAATGATGCTCTTTCCCTCTCTGCTGGACATCTGTTGGTTTTACCAGCCTGGCTTCCATTCCTCCTTCTTCCTGCTAAAGATACATTGATTTTCTTCCAGAAAAAAAAGTCCCCATGTGCTTCTGACGTGTTCTGCAATGCCCGTGTTCTCTGCTTGCTAAAGAGCAGGGGGTCCTTCTCTGACTTGGGTCTGACCAATCAGCATTTTCTCTTCTCCTGGTGTCGGTGATTGACGGGGATGCGGATGTGATAGAAGCCAGAGATAAGGCTCAATTGTAGGACTTTAGCTGTAACTATTAAGAAAGGGATGTTCTTTCAATGACAATTGTTAAACTAGGAGGAGATAGGCTTGGAGCTATTGGCACTCATTTTGTTCCTGTGAAGTGAGGTCCTGCCTAAGAGTGAAACAAACACAAAGAAATTGGAGTAGAGATAACAGAAGAGTCCTGAGAGCACCCTTTGACCACCTAGATCCAGCCATACCTGAAGTTAGGCTCCTTAAACTTTACAGTTCCTGTCTCTCAAGGTATTTGAGTTGGGTTTCTGTCACTTGAATCTGAAAAGATCCTGATTCATTTCATTTTTTAAACAGATTGATTTATTTGAGAGAGAGAGAAAGAGTGGTGGGGAAGGGCAGAGGGAGAGAGAGTCTGAGGCAGACTCTGAGCTGAGCACAGAGCTCAATGCAGGGCTCGATCTCATGACCCTGAGATTACTACCTGAGCCACAACCAAGAGTCAGAGGCTTAACCGACTGTGCCACCCAGGCACCCCTTACCCTACTTTAATATTAATAAGAAATCCTTCAGAGAAGCTAAGACCATAAACTTGCCTAAGGCTACACAACAATTTGGTAGAATAGGCAACATCAACTCAGATTTTCCTGGATCCTGATGCCATAATCTCAAGCCCTGGGCAATTCTGCTATTGACATTAGCCTGAGAGGTATGTTGATTTTTTTTTTTTTTTTTTAAGACTTAGGGTGGGGTAGCAATTGGTCAACCAGGAAAACATGACCAATGATTGTTGGTGACACTTCTAGGACCCTCTGGCACTTGAGCTGATGATCACTAATTGTAGCTTTGTTGACAGTCCAGTGGGATGATGAATCACATTTTATGGTTCATCTGAATAATCCTCATCTTCCTCTCCACCCTCTCTAGGGCCCTCTAGACATCAGTTTTTACAAAAATATTTAAAAAATTTTTTTGTTCTCAATGCTGTTTTATTGTAAAATAGTTAATGATTCATGAGGAGTTGTGGAACTAGTGACGAGGATTCCTATGTACCTTTCGCCCAGCGTTCCCCAGTGACGAGATCTTGCGTAACCGTAATAAAATGGGCAAGGCCAGACAATTGACATTAGTGCACCACTATTAACTTGAACATGACCTAATGTGGATTTCACAGGTTTAATGTGAACTTGTTTTTCTTTTGGCATATGGTTCTGTGAAGTTCTGTTACATGTGTAGGTTTGAGGGACTATCACCATGCACAAGATACAGGCTGCTTCATCACCAAAGAAACTCCCTCCTTCACCCTAGATAATCACTGCCTACTGCCATCCAAGTGCTTGACAGCCACCAATCTGTCCCATCTAGCTCTACCTGTGTCACTTTGAGAATTTTCATACAGAACATTCTCTTCTTCAGTTTTGAATAGTCCTGTCATATAGCACATGAACCTTCAAGATTGGCTTTCTTTTATCCTACTTTGAGCAATGCCCTTGAGGTCTGTCCAAGGTGATGCATGTGTCTGCGGTGTGCTCCTTTTTGTTGCTGAGTAATATTCCTTTGTATGGACGCACTGTCGTTTGCTGAACCCCTCACCCACGGAAGGCCAAGTCATTTCCTGTTGGAGGCCATTACAAATAAAGCTGCTATGAATATCCATGTATGGGTGTTTATGTAAAGATAAGTTTTCAGGAGCACCTGGGTGGCTCAGTCGTTAAGCGTCTGCCTTCAGCTCAGGTCATGATCCTGGGATCCCAGAATTGAGGCCTGCATCAGGCTCCCTGCTTGGCGGGGAGCCTGCCTCTCTCTCTCCCGTTCCCCCTGTTTGTGTTCCTCCTCTTGCTGTGTCTCTCTCTGTCAAATAAATAAATAAAATCTTAAAAAAAGGGAAGTTTTCATTTTTCTATAAAAATATCCAGGATTTATTTAAGATTGCTAGATCATATGGTACATGTCAAGTTTCTAAGAAAAGTGCCCAGCTGTTTTCTAGGACAGTTTTCTAGAACATTTCCCCACAGAGGACTGGGGTGAAAGGGCACATGACCTTCTCATGCATCTTCTGACGAGCAGGACCCCATTAGGGGACGGTCACACTCTCCATCTCCTGTGACCATGCTTAGGAGCCAACATGAAGGGAGACGCCAAACTTATATTCAAAAGCAACCTCTTTTCTTTTTCTTTTTTCTTTTTGGATGATCAACACAATGCCTGGTCATGGCAAGAAATATTTGGAAAATTCATCAAAAGGCAAAGAAGAAACAAAAATTTCTCACAACATCATGTAGGCAAGAAATCTACCCTTGGGATTTCTGTATTAGAGACACAGGACTGGCTCTGAGAATCTTCCATAAATGTGCACACATTTCATCTGTCCCTGGCTGGCGGATGCTACCTCTTCTCGTTCCCTTAATAAGAAGGGAACAGGAGACAAAACAAAAAATTTTAAAAATTGGAGGGGAAAATATGCCCTAGGCTTTGACTGCTTCTGTCTTATCAGCCTGCTTGTCATCGAGCTGGAGTTTGCTCTCATGGCCCTCAATAATAGACACATCTCTTGCCTATTCCTGTCACGCGCCTCAAGGCTCCACAACCCGGTCTTATCAGCAGAAGGCACCTGGTGCATTGTGGGAGAGCCGGCTGGGTGGGAGCCCTTTCCAGAAAGGTTCCCCCTGACTGGGCCCCAGGCCAGCCACCCCGCTGACCCGGAATAGATTTTTGCTTCTCTTCGGCAGGCTTCTTCCCCACCTTCCCTGGCATATAGGAGGCTCTGGGCTGACTGGAAACGGCCCTCCTGATGCGCTAGCCCCAGAGAGACAGCCCAGTCTAGCCTGGGAGACTCTGCCCAGATGTCTGCAGAAGGCCCTGGGCAGGGGGACAGCAGGCTCCAGGGGAAAGGAGAATGTGCCCCTGTCCTCTTGGGCCAGGCAGGAGGGACTTCACATCTGGGACCATGTGACAATAAACAGCATCTGTTGCTCCAGAGCCTGGTGTTCTGAGGACTATCATTTTTATGATATATGTGTGTGTATATATATATATATACACACACACATATGTGTGTGTGTGTGTGTGTGTATATTTTTTTTTTTTTCCTATAGTTCGGGAAACATGTTCAAGTTCACAGTGACAATTCTAACCCTGCTAGTGTTTTTCCATTGGCAAAATGCTCAGGCCCGGCCACTGTCATGTTCAATCCTCAAAAATGACCTTTTGCCATTATTACACCAGTTTTACAGAGGAGAAAGGACAGGCGGGCACAGAGAAGTGAGCCTTGTCTCAGAGTCACACAGCCGGCAAGGGACAGAGCCAGGGTTCTGACCCGGCATGTCTGCCTCTGACTCCTGCTATTTCCCGTGTCCCCCTGGGCCTCAGTTTCCCCATCTGCACAGAATGGGCCTTCATCTAGATCCTCTCTGTGACAATTTTGCCTTCGAACTTTATATGACCCTGTTTCAGGAGCAAATATTGGTTAAATCTGGCTCGACAAGGGGTCCTGACTCCGGGGACTGAACACACGAGCAGAGTCAAGTATGAATTTGCCAAACTGGGAGAGCATGGCCTAGACCCAGTCCATCACGCGCTAGGGATGTGTGGCAGGGGATTGTGGGCAACGGGACAGGAGACAGGGAGCAAGGTGGATGCCAGGCCAATGCATTTACAGTCACTCCGATTGCTTCATGGGAAAATCACAGTTAATATTAAAAATGCTAAGGAGAATGGATATTTCTGAGCAAAAGCAGCAGAAAAGTCTACCGCCTAGGAAGACCGCTCTTCGTATTTGGCCGAAATTTTTCTAAACACCTCTCCACATGTGTGCATTTCTAGATGAAGCATCAAGGTTTGCACACTTGTCTCCCACTCCTGTCCCCAGAAAGCTGGATCCCTTTCCCATGTCATTGAATGACCACCTTTATGTTCATGGTTTCAGAATATTCTAGTACTTGACTACACAGCAGTGCGTGGAACTGAGGCCCTGATGATGGATCCTTAAGTAGTTTCCAAATATTTGTTATTAGGAGCAACCCAAAGCTGAAATGAGACCCAGATGAAAGATACTGCAGATGTAGACACATACACACGTATGGATAGGGATGTAGATATAGATATGGGGAAAGGCACAGACCCAGGTACTTGTGGTATCGGCATCTATCTGACAATGAAAACTTGCTTCTTTTGAGTGGGGGGTGAATATCTTGATAGGTGATGAATTTGGAGTGGAAGGTAGAGCCCAGGGATCTCTCTTTTTCCCGGGAGGCCACACGGACCAAGCGGCAGACACCTAGCAAGTTCTCGGTCAATCACTTTCCCCTTCTCTCTTACTCCAGCCTCGCTTAGGAGACAACAAAGAGGCAGCATTCACTGAATAATTCATTCAGAAATCCAAACAAGGACTTCACACCTCCCATGTGCCAGATTCTATGCTAGGCATTTGGGATGCCGCCATGGAAAAGGCAGGGACCTCACTTTCTGGGAGATCCAGGCAAGGGAGCAGCGCCCGGATGAACAGCATGGTGGGAAGGGTTTCTGCGGAGGCATGAGCATGGTCAAGAGGGATCCGTGCTGTCCTGGAGAAGCTCTGGGGGAGATGGGTGAGCATAGTCAGTGAGCGCTTTCTGGCAGACGAGACACCCAAGCTGAGCTTGGGGGGAAGATGATGGGGATTTTCAGGTGGGATGTGCACTTCTGAGAGAAAGAAGAAGACGGAAAGGCAGTGCATGGAGTCAAAGCAGGAGTGGTTGGCATGTGGTGGTTTCCTTGTAAATGGCGGACGAATGGAACCCTTTTGACTCCTTACATTCAGTAACAGGGGTGGGGTAGAGGTAAGGTGCCTCTAGGGATATGGACACAGGTGAAGGCGTGCAGAACAGGAGATGCTGCCCGATCTCTAGGCCCTGTCTCTAGATACCAGGCCCTAGGGGATGATGGTGTCTTGTAAGAGTGTATGTAATATATGGACAGCTCGGAACATTTTTCAGGAGGAAGTAAAAGTCCTATTTTTCACATGAACCCCTCCGAATCTTTAAATGTTGCCAAGGGAGTCACCATAAAAACCAAATGAAAATCAACAAATAAACAAATAAATAAAGCAAACAAATAAAAAAGCAACCACCCACACCCAAATGCACTGCAGGCTAAACAGAAATGCATCCAGCTGACAAAATTCTGCCCAAAGGGCCCCCATTGGCCAGCTTGCCATACAGGACACCTCTCCAGGAAGACGTGACCTTAAAAGACACGCCGCCCCCCAATTTGCATGCTTCAGAAAATATAACCCCCTGCTATGTGGCTGGATTTATTTTGAAAGCAAGGTTTCCTTGTCTGTGTTCAACTGGATGGGTAGAGAAAATAATTAGAATTGATTTCTCTCACCCACTCAGGAATAGAATAGGAGGTGACTTTCGTCTCTCTATATAGGAGACAAGAAGAAAAAAAGAAAAATAAATTCCTTACAATCCATGTCTAATCCCACGGATAGTCTCCTCACTTTTTGGAGTGTTTTAGTGGTGTCTTTTGATTACAACATTGGTTTGAAGAGACACTAATTGTACCCTGCTTACAATGCTTGTAATTATGCGTATTACATTTTGATTCATTTCCATATGTCAACACCACTACGAGATGGGGGGGTGGTGGCGGAGAACCGCTTTTATAATCGGTTATTGTCTATGAAAAAAAAAAAATCTCCGCACAGATCGTGAGTGAAGTGTTCTTTGTTGAAATTGGAAATAAGATTATACATAAAAGTCGTCCTCTGACATCCAGAAAATGGACAGTTTAAAATAAATTGCCACCGCTGATCAACAAGATTGCCAGCTCCCCTCTTCCCTTTTACACTAACAAGGGAAATACCTTTCAAGGCTTTAATCGCAATATGTTCAGAGCGTCACTTCAATAGCTTTCTTCTTAATAAAAGATGACCCCAATACTCCCCCCTTAGCGGAAGACATTGTCCTACCTCCTGCATATTTGTGATTATGGGATCCTTGTGGGGGGGGGAGAAAAAAAAACATACAGAGAGAGAGAGAGAGAGAGAAAGGAGAAGAGGGGTATTTGGGAGGTGGAAAGGGGGGGTGCCTAGTGACAATTGTCTCCTAAGCTTGCAAAATCCCTGTGACCCTGTGGCAAACAGAATGTGCGCCCTTCTGGTCTGCAGAGCGACGACTTGGAACCAAATAATAAATAAATAAACAGAGCAACAGCTTCAAGCAGCTGTGAGGGGACCTCACGTCCTCTGAAGACTTTTCTGGAGCACAAACCCTTCTTGGGTGTCCACGCGGAGGCTGAAGCAGGTTATTTCACTGTGACCCTGGAGCTTGAAAGCTGCAGAAGGTCATCGGCTCTGGACAGCAAACCTTGAAGGTCTGGGCGAGCCAAGGAGTAAATGCTTTGGAGCAGGACTGGCAAAGGGCTTGGGGTGGAGGCAAAGGGTAGGGTCTAGGCTGCCCCTTCCTCCACGTCACCACTTAAAAGATGAAGACATGGGGGACAGAAGATGCCGCCCCATTATATGTGCTGAATTGTGTCCCCCCTTCTTGAAATTTGTATCTGGAAGCCCTAGCCACTAACCCCCTAACCACTAACTAGAAGCCTTAGCCACTAACCCCCTCCACCCTGCCCCATAGCCTCAGAATGTGACTGTATTGGGAGGTAGTGATTAAGTTGAAATGAAGCCCTAATCCAATCTGCTTGGTGTCCTTACAAGAAGAGGAAATTTGGACGCCCAGAGAGACACCGGCACGCATGCGCACAGAGGAAAGGTCATGTGAGGACACAGTCAAGGAGAAACCAACCCCGTACCACCTTGATGTTGGACTTCAGCTTCTAGAACCGTGAGAGAATACATTCTGGGGCTGCAGAGTCATGATGGATGTGGGGAGATTGTCTCACTGAGCTCAAGTGTGGCAGTTTCTGGTTAAAAAGGGTAGAATTAACGTCACAGTAAAGAGACTCCCTCCAGGATGTAATGGTAGAAAGCACCGTTCCCTGGGTCTTTTACCAGTGCTCGATAAGGATGTCCTGGTTTCATCTCTCCACCAGCTCCGTGAACTGGACAGCTCTTGTCCCTACCCAAGATGGAAAATCATATGTGGCCAATCTGGATTTGAACACATTTCAATGTTTACTGTCTCCTTGTGCCTTTGTATCTCCTGGTCTTGGGGGGACAACCATTCAGACCCATTGTCTGGGAAAATGCCAATGAACTCCTCCTCTAGACACGCTTCCCCCATCCCGCAGCCCACCTTCCATCTCCGGGGCTTTGGATGTCTTCCCTTCTGGGTCATCACAATGGGGATCAAACGTTTTTGCCCAGGCTGGAGGTTGGGTTTCAGGCTCTGAACAGAGATTAATTTCTGCTTTGCCATACTCCTGAGGGTTTTTCTTTTGCGTGGCCTGGCTACACAGCCCAGTTCCACAGTGTGCTTGTGTGCTCCTTGGGGGCCCCTAACACTGCATTTTGTTCTTCCATCATTTCATAGGACAGCCTTAGGCCCTGTCACTATATAGGACAGATTTGCTCCCTGGGATCGGCTGGCCCTGCTGTGGGGCCCACTATCTGAGTGTTTATGGTAAGAGGGTACTGTCACCCCCGCCCAGAGTGCTGTGCTTTGAAGTAAAGGAAGAGACAACCCCAAAGGTGGCCTGCAGGCTGTCAGAAGCAGTCCCAGCTCAGCTGAGCACCGGCGTGAGAATTTATTCTCAGCCTTCCCGCATGTCTCCTGTGAGCCCCAGTCTGTGGTTACCAACGTGAAGGAACAAGAACAGTTAGTTGTCACTGTTGGCAAGGCCCACTCTAAGACCCAAGGCTCAGCAGAGCGTGTCATTGTCCCTGCTAGCCAGCAAAGGGAGGTGAGGGCCCCTGTTCTTCAGAGGAGGACGCTGAGGCTCAGGGAGGCACAGCAGTGTGCAAGGGTTTGCACGGGGAGCTCAGAGAGCCCAGTCAGGATTTGAACACAGGGCACTCTGACTCCAGAGCCCGCGTATCAGACCTCTGACACTGCCTGCTGCTGCGACTCTGCCCAGGACCCCCATGCAAATCCTGCCTTCTGGGTTGTTGTTATTGTTGTTGTTTTTGGCCCTGACTCGTGTGCCAGCTTCCCATTGATTTCAAGGTCATTTCCCAAGTGTCTATGCCCTCCCCTCGTGGCCGTGGCCACGGCAGACCCTGGCTCCTGCTCTTACCGTCTGCTTCCCTGGTCATACGTGCATGGTATACCCCTGGACCCCGGGGTCCTTCCAGACCCCCTCTGCAGGGGTCTGCCAGCATGCTCTACTTGTTTTTTGCCTCTGTGTTGGCTCCATGTTTTTTCAACTTCTGTCCCTTAATACTTTGTTTTGTGTGTAGTTTTATGTTAATGTTCATTGGCTGGATTCCCCCATAGTCTCTGCCATCCCAGAGTGGCCCCGGCATGCCAAGGCCCCAGGTGTGGGGCCCCATCCCGCGTATCCCCGGGTGTCCCTGCCTTACATAGGGCCTGGTGCACACTGTGTTCAATAAATGGTCACTAAGCTAGCGTGATGATTGTCTGTGCTTTCCTCCCGTGGGTGTGTATTAGGCACCCGCTATGTGCCAGACACTGGGTTAGATGCTATGGATTTAACAGGGACCAAAAGAGAAATCCCGGCATTCTATTGGAAGGATGGTGATGAGAAAGAAGAAGGAGGGAGCAGGGGAGGGGCAGGAGAAGTAGGAACAGAGAGTGGAGGAGGGGGAGGTGGGAGGAGGAAGAGAATGGAGAAAAGGAGAAGCAGAAGGATTTATGCATGGAAATGTCTCAGAGTATCAACATGCCAACATATCAATAGAGGTTTCCTTTTTGTTGGATTATTCCTTTCTTCTATGACATTGCCTTGTTGTTCTCCTCTTCTCCACTAAGCTCATACAACTTTTTAATGATTTCTTTTTTAAATGAGAGTTTTTTGGATTTGAAAAGGTAGGAGAGCATGGTCTGTCTGGTCCACCCTGTTTATTTTACTGATGGAGAAACTGAGGCACAGACCAGAAGGTTGACTTGCCCAAGGGTCACGGTGCATGAAGGACAGACTGAGACTGGAATTCTAGGCAGCCCTTTTTTCCACAAACAGATCCTTGGGGCGGAACCGTCCGTTGACACGTGGGGCTCTGCAGTGCCTGAGCAGTGGTCCTAGCATGCTGTGTCACAGCCCTTAACTCACCTCCAATGGCAGCGAGACTGTGGTGGCCAGTTCCAGGCAGCTTAGACTCAGGCCACAACATCCACGTCAAGCACAGTGGTGAGGCCTTTTGCTTTCTGCTGGGACAGCAGTCCTGGCCCATAGGGCAGCCATTACCCCAAGGTCAACCCTCAGCAGTACTGTGCAGGACTCTGAGATCCTAGGTCCCTGGGGCAATTAAGCCCCTGTTCACAGCAGTGACCATGACAACCACCCTTCAACTGGCCCTCCCTCATCGCCATCTTGCTGAACAGACATTAAATAAGTAGATGTTCTTAAATAAGCAGTGCATGTAGTATGCCAGATGGTGCTATCAGCTAAGGGTAAAATGAAGCAGAGTTTGGGGGGTGGACAGTGACAGGAGAGGGTGCCATGGAACAGAGACCTGAGAGGAGGGAGGGAGGGAGCCCTGGGGCTGTCTCTAGGAAGCTGAGGGGAAATGAATGCAAACACCCCCCAGAGGGAGGGTGTCTGGAAAAAAGCACTGTGGCTGGAGTGGCTGGAACGAAATGAGCAAAGAAGAGATGAGGGGGAGCCCAAGGAAATTTAGAGAGGGGAGCTGACTTTTCCAAGGTCACACAGCAGGACTAGCTTTGGAACCTGATTTTTCTGAGTCCCTCTTCTACATTATAACAAGCATGGTCCTCAAAAATATTGAATAGAAAAATGCAGGAAGGAGGGAGGGGAGGCAGGGAGGTGGATAGATAGATGGAAAAATGGAAAGAGATAAGGAAGGGAAAAGAAAGATGGTGGTTGGATGGTAGGAAGGAAGGCAAAATGGACGGATAGATGAGCATATGGATAAATGGATGAATAGATGAGTGGATGGATGGATAAACGGATGGACGGCAGGAAGGGAAGAAGGAAAGAGAGAGAGAGAGAATATATGATGGATGGATGAATGATGAATCCATGGGTGGATGGATGAGTGGATGGATGGATATTAGGAAGGAGAGAAGAAGGAAGGAATGGAGGGAAGGGGAAGGGAGGGAGTGGAGAAGGATTTTTTATGTGTTTAACCCCCATGCTTCCTGTGCTCAATCTGGCCCACCAGTGTCAGAGGCTGTTGCCTACACCCCCTCACGTGCTCTGTGCTCTCCTATGACCCCCTGGCCATTCAGCTCCCTGAGCCCTCACCCCAGAAAGGTAATTCTACCCTCTAATTACAGCTCTTGTAAAAGTAAGAGAGGGGCTCATTCTTCAGAAATAAATCAATACAAGTTAAAAGGCCATCCTGTTTGTTTCTGTAACAATGCTCTTTAGAAAATTGGGTGCTGTTCCATTTGCTGACGGGTACCCCATCCGTCATCGGCAGCCAGAGTCACATCACATTATGTTGCCAAACATAATATAGCATGATCGGGATGATACATCAAATTGGAGATTGGCAGAGAAATGAATTTCAGCGGAGAGATCTCACTTGAGAAAATATATAAAGCCAAGAAAGAGGAAAAGCTTAGAGGGAGTTTTCATAAGCAGAGATGGGATTTAGAAAGCTCAATAGTGCAGGAATCCCCAAACCAGGAAAAAAAAACATCACAGCACTGGCAAGATACAATCATAAGAACAAAGAAATACATTAATAATTAGAATAGGGAGGACAAAATTGTCAGAAGTGTTCCCTCCACAGAGACACACAACAACCACACAGGACACGTTTTATTATTCCTATTTCATGACAAGGAAACTGAGGCCCAGACAGGTTAAATGAGTTCCTTGAAGTTGCACAGCCATTAAGCAGCACAGCCAGGATTCAAACTTTGATCTGCTGGTGCAGAAGGAACACCCAGTGTATGTGGATGAACTGAAGCCAGTTTCCTAGTTAGATACACACGATGCACTTGATTTTCTGAAAGGCTTGGAAGCTTCCTTGAAGCATCAGCCTACACAGATACATTCTCGCCAAGGAGGGGTGGCTGATCTGGGTAGCCTTCCAGCCCCATGATCCTCTGGGTCTATAAATAAGTGGCACCTAGGCTGTGTTGGTTCAAGGGAAGCGACTGCCCTCATTCTGGAAAGACTGAGGTGTGCCTGTGGCTGGTTTATCTATGAGTGCTAAGTAGGAGTTTGATTTTGTACCAAGGGCAGGGTTCAAGGTTAGCAAGATGCTCTCCCACTTACAGCTCCACTGGGACCTCAACTCTCCTTAGGCTGGAACGTGCAGGTGGTTGAAGCAGCTGACAACCAGAGGGCCACTCTCTGGCTTGTCCAGATCCTTTATCATTCTCAGAGCCCAATGGCTTTATTTTTCCTGGCCGGCCCAAGCTGGTGAGATGGGCATGTGAATGTCAGTCCCTCCAATGTGACTGGAGTACCTACGCTGCCTGAAGGAACTAGGCTCAGTCCTTGCATAGGAGGGGGCCGGGGAGAATGCATGTAAAGGGACAGGTGTAATACGCTTTCAATTATTTGTAAACACACTCTAATATCTCAAGTGCTAAGTACAGTACCAGACTCTGTGGGGTAAAATAACTGGGAGCTCAGACTGTTGATTCTCTGTGGAATGTTCAACCACAGAAGCACGAAGAAGGACGGAGTACTCACTGAGCTAGGAGGAAGCAATGAGGTTCAAGTTGGGTTTTGAGGCATGTACAGGAATTTGGTGGCAGGCATTCCTACTAGAGATAAAGACATTCCAGGAAAAGTTGCTAATGGGCAGAAAAACAGGAAGAAATGGCCTGTTTGAGGAATAATTTAGGGAGGGGGTCTCCCTGGTTTGTCAAGTGGAAGTGGAATTGGGTTGACGGATATATTATAAACCCTGTTCAGTTAGGTACCATGCCATTCTACCTGCGGGTGGCATGAAAGACAGAGTTCAGATGCCATGTGACTAAAACTTTCTATTTTCCTAACCTGAAGCTAATTAGCTGAGATGCATAACCACGTAGAACTTCTGTAATTATTTTCCTCCATTTGGAAACCTCCTTCCCTTCAAATGATAGGAGAGGCTCTCTATACCTCAATGAACATCAAAATCACCTGGGGCCCTTGCGGAAATGCAGATTTCTGGGCCTCACCCCCAGAGATCCTGGTCCTGGTGGTTCTCCAGACCACACCCGGAGAAACACTGCTCCTTGCAGACCCCAGGCAAGGGCCCAAAAGAGACAGAATTCTTTATGCCTCAGCAGCCACACCAGGGATTTGAAGCCACTCCTAGACATTTCCCAAAGGAGGCACAGGCTTTTCAAGTCAGGAAGAAGGAGGAGGGGAGCTCTAGATTTCACGGCAAGTACTCTGTGAAATCACAACGGCATACTTTGCTGTGGAACCACAGCAGTACCTTATTAAAAAAAGATCAGTGGGGCCCTTGGAATTGATCACGAACTATTTCTGTCAATGTCACACACAACCGTGTTTGGGGAAGTTCTCAGGCACATCGGCTCAATTGAAAGTCTTTGGGGTTTGAAAATAAACAAATAATAAATAAATGAATATGTAATAAAATGAAGAGCGGGGCAAAAACCACACTTTGAGTCAGAAGACAAATCGAAGAGAAAGGAAAGTGATGTGTCGCATTTCGTGAGCGGCTGGTACCATGCTGTGAGTGTTCTGTGAATGATCAGTGAAGGAAGAAGGAATGATGGGTCACATTTTTCCAGGACAATCTGGAGGCAGCTGTGCCTAGAAGAGGAGCTTGGAAAGGACTCTCTTTCCCATTCCTAGTGCTGGTTTTAGGAGTGGGATGTTCCTCATTGTTAGGATGAATTGCAAGTTTGGGCAGCCTGTGGTACACCCCCGAGCAGCTGTTTGCTGTTGGGAAAGAGAGACGTGATATCAAATAAGAAAACAGAGTCAAACAAGAGAATTCTCTTTGGCAGAACAGAAAGGGCCTTTGGAGGGCATCCATGAGGAAAGATCTGGAGAGGAGAAATTCTCACTGGAGGTCATACTGTCCTAGCCGCCGGACCAGGGCTAGAAACCAGGTCTCCGAATGCTGATTCTAGTATTTCCCCTTCTGCTTCATGCCGTGAAGGTCCAAAGTAGCGACATGATCAGATCAAGTGCCTGGGATCACCTGGGGACAATGGAAAGCCAATAGGAGACATAGCTACTTGAGCTAGTTTTGGGTCTCAAGTAGGACAACATACAGATTGATCTTATGTTTGTTTGTTGGCACCTCAAAATATACGGTGAGGTGCTGTACAATTATTATGATGGCTCTCAGTGGCCACATGTCACTAGCAGGTGCTGCTAGGTGCTCAGGCCCTGGGGAGCCACAGCTATGGAAAAGACCAAGCTGAGTCCTGCTCTTGAGCCTTGACCTCTCCCACTCTCTTCACTCTCTTCCCTGGAGGATAGTCATCTTCTTTCTGATCCTTCCAGAGACCCTCCTTCTATGTGGAGTCTGTCCCACCTCCAATCTGTGGGCATCGTGGGGGCTGGAATTCCATTGGGCCAATTGTTTCCAACAGCACACAGTGTTTGGCTCATGGCAGGTGCTTGATGCAAGTTTATGGTGTAAACAGCATGCAGAAGGTTACTTGTAATAAATTTGATTACAGACTACCTGCAGACCTCAGGAGGTGCTCCAAAAGCTTCCTTGCACTGTCATGTGAGCGGTGCTGGCCTCCATCCTGATGGATCGTCCACAGCAAGGGCCCAGGTGATGGAACAAAGAGCCATGGAGCTCGCACTGTTGCCCAGCATCTTCTTCTTCTTTTTTTTTTTTTAAAGATTTTATTTATTTATTTGACAGACAGAGATCACAAGTAGGCAGAGAGGCAGGCAGAGAGAGAGAGGAGAAAGCAGGCTCCCTGCTGAGCACAGAGCCCGATGTGGGGCTTGATTCCTGGACCGTGGGATCATGACCTGAGCTGAAGGCAGAGGCTTTAACCCACTGAGCCACCCAGGCGCCCCATGCCCAGAATCTTCTAATGCCATATCCCAGCCTCTACCAAAATGTAATCCATGAAATGTGGCTCAGGGAACAATGCAGACTTAGCTTGAGATACCAGAGCCTCCTTATTCCTTTCTGGGGGGGGGGGTGGCTTTGGGGAAGGCAGAAAGGGGTAGGTTCCTTCCCTCCAAAGATGACTGCCATTTTGCTGATGGGGAAACTGAGGCTCAGAGCGGTTACATAACTTGCCCAGGGTCACATACTGAGAGAGTGATGGAACCAGGAGTCAACCCCATATCTGTCTGAATCCAGACCTGAATTCTGTTGGCAAAGCTGAGCTGTGGGATTAGGTGGGCTGATGATACCAGGCACTATGGAGGAGGACATGGAACCCTTTCAGCTGCTCTTCCCACTGCTGGCTTCAAATCACCAGAGCAGTGTTTTCAAAGTTGCATGACCTCCTAGATACTTCCAACACCCTGGCCTCTGGAATCCTTCTCATCTCCAGGACCTTCTCTCCCCATAGTGTAGACTCATACCCTTCCCCAGCCTACAAGGTCCTACAAGTCCTTGTCGTAAGGCCCTCCTCAGTACTGCCTCGCACCATAACCTTCCTGTGCGCTGTGGGCCAGTCACAGCCTCTTAGGAGTTCTAGGAGAAAATTGTATTTCCTGTCCCCACTTGTCCTTGGCCTAAGGTGTTCCCCACTTGGAAAGTTCCTTCCTTCTTTTTCCATCAACTTGGCTCCCATACACCCCCCCCAATCTTTCTTCAAATGCCATTTTTCTGACTCTCCATAAGTCATATCTTCTTTTCTGCCCTCTCACTATATCACATTCCTCTCCTCAATATCATACTTACTTGTATAATTGTCTGATAGGCCTGTCTCCTCCACTATACTATAAACACCTTAAGGATAGAGACCAGATCTGTATTTGCATCGGGAACTCAATAAACATTTGTTGGATATCTGGGTAGGAGGATGGATGGATGGATGGATGGATGGTTGGATGGATGGATGGATGGATGGATGAGTGGATGGATGGATGGATGGATGAGTGGATGGATAGATGAGTGGATGGATGGGTGGATGGTGGGTTAGGTAGTTGAATGAATTCATGGCTGGATGGGTAGATAAATGATGCTTCCTCCTTGGAATTCTTCAAAGTGAAGCACTTTGGATATTATTCTGATGTTTTATCCTCTTTTAAATTTTGTCAAATGGCCTTACATGTAAAATATGGATTTTACACTGGCCCAATTAGAGCTCTTTACAAAATCCAGCATTTTAGACTTATGTACCTAACACTCGGAGGAATTAGGTAGACTTCTGGTGTAGCACTTTAGATGGCAAGTTCTTCCACTAGTCTCACTGAGCTCATCATCTCACTGTCTCTTCATCTGTTGTAGAATATTGACTTATTGGTTTCAGATCTTGACTCCTCTTTAGTAGTGTAATATGTTCACAGCTTTCCCAGGCCTTCATAGAGAGGTTACTCTTCCAACCCTTAGCTCTGGACTTGACCATATGATTGGCTTTGGCTCATGGGATGTTAGTGTACAAGCATATGTGACATTGGCCTTTTGCCATAAGAAGTTGCTGGTCCAAGGAGAATGGGAGACATACAGAGCAAACCTGGAGCTGAGCCCCATCAAGTCCAGCCAACATTGTCCCAGGCAACACATAGATGCCCAAGTGAGTAACCAATATTTTTTTTGCCACTGGGATCTCTGTGGTTGTTTGTTACATAATATTATTGTGGCCATAGCTGGCTGATACACTAACTGTGTGTGATCTTTGGCAACTTATGTAAGCTTGTTATGTCTCAGTTTCCTCATTAGTAAAATAGGGAATAATATACTATCTCCTATAATCAATCTTCCAGAGTTCTTTTGAAAATTGTATGTAGTAACACAAGTAAAGAATTTAGAGCTGTGCCTAGCTTGTAACAAGTGTCCAACAACTTTGGGAAAGTTGATATCACCATCCCCATCCTCCTCCTCCTCCACATCCTCCTCCTCCTCCTTATCATCATCATTCTGTGTGATGTCATAAAAATTGATACTTTAGGGACACCTGGGTGGCTCAGTTGATTAAGCATCTGCTTTCAGCTCAGGTCATGATCCTAGGGTCCTAGGATTGAGTCCCACATTGGGCTCCTTGCTTGGGGGGAGCCTGTTTCTCCCTCTGCCTGCTGCTCCCCCTGTTTGTGTACTCTCTCTCTGTGTCAAATAAATAAATTAAATCTTTAAAAAATTGATACTTTGCATTGAAAGAAGAATTTGGGATAGATTTTGATCATGATGGAAGTCTAATAATACACCTGTTGAATTAGGTAGACTTCTGAATTAGGTAGCATCTAAAGTGCTACACCAGAAGTCTACCTAATTCCTCTTTATTTTTGCAAAAAATAACTGCATTCACTATGCCTTTTCCTTGTGCCAGCACTGAGCTAAGGACAATGCAAATTATCTTGCTGGATCCTCAAAACCTGTCTGTGAAATAGGCACTACTGTTAAGCCCATTTACATGTAAAGGCTGAGGTTCAGAGAGCTAACTCACCTAGCGAGGAAGTGATGGAGTTGGGGTTGAATTGAAGACAAACCCCAGACTCCACATCCATAAGTTCTATGCTCCATACCTAAAAGACTTCCACACACTTTACAGATGAGCAAATTAAGGCTCAGAGCGGGGAGGTGTCTTGCCTGAGATCACACAGCCCCTAAACGACAGAATCTGCTTCCAAATGACATTGTCAGCTCCGTGAGATCAGAGGAGATCTTAGGAGGTGACCCAGAGACAGAGGGAGGGTCTCTCTACCCCATCTTCATTTCTGAGTGCCCAAGGATATATTCTTGAGGTTGAATACAGAGAAAGAAACTCCCCTGCCATCAAAGAGGCTGTGCCCTGCCAGGCAGTGTGTGCCAAGGCTAACTGGGCAGACATTCCTGGACAAACAGTTGGAAAATGTGCAAATGCAGGAATAGTTCCCCTGCAGAGCTGGGTGATGTGCAGATGGGAGCCGTCCAGCTGTGGAGCCCCACAGAGCTCATCAGCCGTGACTCACCCCCTCCATCAAGCTGGCCTGGTCATTGCGGGTGGGGATCAGAAGGGCACAAAGTTGAATCTGATGTTTCTGCCTTTCAAAGAGCCCATCGAATCTGCCACCAAGACACCACTTCCTCCACCTCATCTTGTACCCAATTGAGTTTTTCAGAAACAGGCTAGATAAGGCAGAGTGCTCGAAGGAATAATAGAATAACAGAGAAAGAAGAACATTGATAGAGTGCCTACTGCATGCCAGGCCCTGGCTGAGAAATTCCCGTGCGTTATGAACTCGTCTTCAAAGGTTGATCCCAGCGGCATGGCCATCCCCACAGAGCTTGTTAGAAATGCTGAATGTCGGGCTCTCTCATAAACTCACTGAGTTTCAGACTTCATTTTAACAGTACTCCTGGCGACATGTGTGCTCATCAGCCCAGTTAAAAATGCTCATTGCCTCCCTTCTAATGTTAGCACATTGAACCCCACTTTACAGAGGGAAACTGAGTCTCAGAGTCATGAGACTTGCCCATGGTGTCCCAGGGAGGAAAAGGCTGCACGGCTACCTGCACGTGGTTCGCTCTGCCCCCAGAACCTGTGATCTTTGGGTTACCTTAGAAGCAAAGTGGCTGAGTTCTGTGGTTTCGGGACCATCGTAAAGAGGGGGGCATAAAACGGAAATAGCTTTGTCAGAATCCACAGCTCAGATCTTAGCTCTTCCACTGCCTTGCTAAGATGTCCCTTTAGGACTCAGTTTCCCCATCCATGAAATGGGAACAGAAAGGCATCACTTGGAGGCTGGGGAGTTTTGATTTTGGGACTCTGGGGATGGTGTCAGGAGCTTCTCTCATCTCAATGTGGAATTCAACCACACCCACCCTCCCACCCCATCCAGCCCCCCAGGGACCACTCCCACACCCCACAGCGATCCCAGGCGCTCGCTCTCTCTCCCCACTAGTCAAACAGAACTGCCCAGCTGCCTCAACCACCACACAAAATCGCAGGCAACAGGGCAGAAAACCCAATTATTCTCAGCTGTTACACTGCTTAATTTAATATTTCCAACGAGTTCCTTGAGCTGCTCCTCAAGAATGAAATGCATATTTGGGCTCTGTCACAAAACATTACATTTTGTCAAGGCAATCCATTTTGCTGTGGTAATTTGTAAGTGTGCGCCGGCCCCCGTGAGGGCTGGGGGCTTTTACGGTGGCTTCTGGAAACAGAGGCAGGAAGCAGGGGATCCCTGCGGGGCCAGGTGGAGACGGCAGACCTGCAGGACCCGATGTGGTACCTGTCTTCAAAGCTGCAGAAAGAGTTTTGGGAGAACCAATAGATGCGGCCCTTCCCTTGCCCTGGGGAGGCTGACTCCAAGCTATCACACGGAATCTCTTGGTGCCTCAGTTTCTTCAAATGTAAAGTGGGAAATACACACGAGAGAGTGTATGTTCTAGGGATACATGAAATCCAAACTTTTCTTCATCATGAGACTTCTCATGGCTTTTGTTATAATAATGCCTATTATGAATGTCTACGAATGGGATTGGCTGGGCTCCTAGATGTTTCTTACTTTTTACCAGAGCTGTCACTTCATGGGATGACTTTAAGGGACACTCCATCTAGCCAGCTTGATATCCATCCCCATATATAACCATCCCCAACATTTATTGAGCACTCCATATATGCCAGGCAGTGTGCTAAACACTTTACAAATGTAGCATATTGGGGTTTTTTTTTTTAATTTTTTAAATTTATTTTCAGCGTAACAGTATTCATTGTTTTTGCACCACACCCAGTGCTCCATGCAATCCGTGCCCTCTCCAATACCCACCACCTGGCTAAATGTAGCATATTGTTTTAGCCTTGCGATCATCTCTGAACGAGTGGCTATGCTCTCAAGAAAATGTGAAAGGTGAAGCAGCGAGGTGTGTGTATCATCCGATGTCCCAGCAGCGAACAGACAGCCCGTGCAAAGGGACTGTGGTGGTGGGGAGAGGAGAGGATGAGTCGCCTTAGGGCTTGCAAGAATGGGTGCTATTACCACCCTTCCATCTAAGGACGCAAGGCCAGGAGCTAGTGCAAGGGTCTGGGAGGGAAAACTGTCAGAGAAAGCTGCTTGGCAGACTTTCGGTGGAGGGACACAGCCAGCCTGCATTCCAGCATAGAGGAATCCAGAGATCTGATACTCCAACCCCTTTCACCTTGTGCCTCCCATCTCCTGTAGGCACCTCCCACTGGCTGGACCTGCTAGGGAGTGGGAGGACACTGCACAGGGTTCCCTTCAGGCAACTCAGTCTTCCCAGGCACAGAGCAGGGAGGAGAGGGGTTGGGAGTGAGTGTGGAGGGGCAAATGGGAGACCTCTGCTACTCTGGAATGAGCTAGTGGAAGTCTTGAGTGAATGAGTGAGGGGAAAACTGTATAGGAAAGCAGCTGTCTCCTGTGACCCAGGCTCCCCCTCCCCAAAAGCCGTCCTGCCCTCCTTGCTCAAAGCACCACCCAGGACCCAGGCTGGGGGTCAAACCCTCCTTAGCTTCCCTCATTATCCCATCAGATTGGGGCTGTCATTAGCCCCCAGTGCTGAACAAAGGGCCCTTGCCCAGGCGGCCACATCCACGGGGCTAATTAATTGGATTAATGGTAGAGCAGCCCACACTGGGTCTGGCTCAGATAATTTCAATGAACGCTGAACACCAATCCCCAAAGTCATTGGAATATGGATGAGGCAAATTGAGTTAAAATTGAGGAGATTGCTGCATTCATTAGCCCGCCCACCCTCTGAAGTCGCTGGTTAATATGCAAACTATTAATATGCAAATCAGTGCAAATGGAATAAAAAAGTGTGACACCCCCTCCCCCTTTTTTTGGAAACTCAGCTACACATGGGCAGCTGCTTTCTGTGAAAGAGAGCAAGGCGTGCCTGTGTGCAGGTCTCCGAGGCAAGAGAAGGGACTGGGAGCTTTCATGTCAGAAATTAATTAAAAGCAGCGGCAGGGACACAGCTCACCTTTATCAGCCTGCAAACACGTGTTACAGCGCGCGGGGCAAAGTCGGGGGAAGTGGGTTCCCTGGGGAAGGTCTGCTGTGCACCTGGGAGCCCCCGCGCCTGGCAGCCTCCGGGAAGTCTGTTTGGGTTGGGTTATTTAAAATTATTGTGCGTCCGCTTGTGTTTTATTTCAACATTTATACGTACATTCAATATTGTGTGTGTGTGTGTATATATATGTATATATATGTATTATTTTTTTCCTACATGAGCAATACACACTTTCATTACAGAAAAATTAGGAAATAGGTAGACTTCAAGCTTAGTCATCTAGGATTAAAATCAAATCAGGACCAAACGTTAAGTCAAATTAAAAAGTCAGTTAAAGCAAAGAATCTTTCTTTTAAATGATGTGTTCATACATTAAATATTTTATTGGTTTTAAATTAGTTAGTTCCTCAATCAGGGATACAGTCGTGAGTGTCAAAATTCTCTTGGTTCAAAAAAAGAAAATAAAAATAGGAGACAGAGTCCCTCGTTGTCAGTCGGAGGGACAGCATCCATCCCTCCTCATGCGTCCTTGGCACCCAGTTCTTTCTCAGAGGTGACAATGCCACCTTAAGGATCTTAAGAATTCCTCCCCCAGTAGCTGTGGACATATAAGCCTTTGTGGACATATAAGCCTTACACTTAGGTATTTTTTCTTGCTTGCCAACAGAGGTGAACGGGTGGACCGTTTTGCATGTTGTATTGTTCACTTAACAGAACATCTCAGACATTGTCCACGAAGACCCTCCTTGCCCTATTTCCGTCCTCACGTGGAGCCACCGGTGGAAGGGTGATTGTTTCCTTCGGGATCATCCTACCCATGGATGTTTAGGGTTGCTTCCGGTTCCTTTGGCAATTTCAGTCAAAGCACGATAAAAACCCTTCCGCACATGACATGTTGAACAAACAGGAAGGTTCCCCATAGGTGGACAGCGAGGGGGGCAAGGATAGGTGCGTGAGTAGTTCCGGTCACTGTGTCAGTGGCTCTGCAGGGAAGGTGTGCGGGGGTCTGCTCAAGCCAAGGACCACCGGGAATGCCAGTTTGCCCTCCGCTTCGTGCACGGAGCCGGATTTGAACTTTTGAGTCCGTGCCAACCTGAGAGGTGACACACGTTGTCTCCCTGTGTATTCAATTTGCATTTTTTTCTCAAAAATGAAGGCGAGCATTTTTTTTCATGTGGTTCAGCGCTATTTGTATATTCTTTCCTTAACTTTCTGCTCATTCTTTTCCCTCCTTTTTCATCAAGTGAATGGTTTTCTTTCCTATTGATGGGCAAATAGAGCTCTTTAAGGGCTAAAAGATTAGCCCTTTCTCTGTAATAGGAAGTGCAACTACTTTCCTCCCGCTTTCTGTTTGTCTCGGGACTTTAGGATTATGGCTAAGACAACATAATATTATATTTTTACTCACAGCACATAATTATACATTTATTCGCTGAACTTTTGATGCCGGGCCATGGCTCTTCCTTTGAATTTAGCTTCTCTGCTTGAAGGTCATTTCCAGCCTCTTCCTTGACTATACCCATGGTCATCATAGTGCCTCTTCTCTCATTACCAAAGTCTGGATTTGATTTCTCTTCAGAGGAACAAGAGTTTAAAACATTTAAGAAGCCACCCGAGTGCAGGATTTTTCTCAATGTTTTGTGGCTCCCCTCTGCCTTTGCCTTACAGTTTTCTCACCTGCTGTGTGTATCTCAAGCTACGCCTTCTCTCAAGTCTTCGATGGCTCCTCCTTGCCTTGGCTGGACATCCAAAGTCCAGGACACATCCCTTGTGCTCCACTGTCTCCAAGTTCCCCCCCTGGGGGAAGGGAAGAAGGGAGGGAGGGAGGAAGGATGGATTTTCCCTGTGGTTGCAAGTCACTTGTCTTTCCTCTCTGATTAGCCCCTCCCCCCATCCAGGTCTCTGTCCTTCACAAACTCCGTCCATCTTGCAACACTTATAAATAGGATCTACCTATGGATGCTTAAGAGTCTGTATTGGCGAAGTGTTATCTCAGATACCATAAAGTTCAAACTGTCAAGACAATGCATTTCCAGTGCCCCCGCCCTGCACCTTACCCCTCCCCTGGCAACAGAGGTAAAGACCAGGAGAGGGGCTGCTGACAAAGATTTTAGGGGTTTCTCATTGAGTCAGTCCACAAATACAGATTAAGCACTTGCCATATAGCAAACTCAGTGCTTGGGGCAGCTGGTTGTCTCAGTTGCTTGAGCGTCTGACTCTTGATTACAGCTCTGGTCATGATCTCAGGATCCTGGGATCGAGCCCCATGTCAGGTTCTGCACTCAGCAGTGAGTCTGCTTGAGATTCTCCCTCCCTCTTCCCCTGCCCCTCCCTCTCACTCTCTCTCTCTCTCCCAAATAAACAGCTACATCTCGCTCACTATATTCTGTTCACACATCCAAGGGCTTTACACATTTATGTTTAATCCTGAAAATACAATATGATGTAGGAACTGTTGCTCTCTACCTTTATAGGTGAGTAAATGGAGGCACAGAGGGCTGGGAGAATTTGCTAGAAGGTCCCACAGGCTGTAAGAAGAAGAGGAGCTAGTATTTACTGAGGTCCCATTATGGGCAGGTGAGCAAACTTGATCTCTGTGTCAGCCCTACGGCAAGCCTGTTGGCTTACTGTGGGCGAGCAGCTGCGGGCCCTGGAGGTCAAGTGGCATCCTCAAAATCACACATTCACTTAGTAGCAGGGCATGGTTCTGTCATTTTTGGAGGTAACAGATACTTATTTACTGGCCAGCAGTGAGCTAGAGGATGATCAGTCAGAGGTGATGTTTCTGAAGAAGGCACAGTCTAATGGCAGAGGAAGGCAGATAGCCAGGCAACCAGGATACTGGGGTTAAGTAGTCACGAGGGCTCCCCACACTGCCTGGAGGTGATGGAGGCTTTCTAGGAGAAGGGTATCTTTGTGGAGACAAGAAAAACCTGGAGTGGGTGGGGGTGGGGCAAGGCAGAGCAGTCAGAGGGAGAAGCTTAGCAAAGACCTGACCCTTGGGTGGGAATTTAGGAGAGCACAGGGGGATGGGTCGATCATAAGTGCCATATTTACTGGGTACCTACTTTGTGCTGGGCTCTACGCTGGGGATTGTCAGAGTTCTCATCTAATCCTCACACGGCCTTCCAAAGTAAGAGCTCTGAATGTGTCCATTCCCCAGAGCGGACGCTGAGGCTCAAAAGGGGAGGCTACTTCCCTGAATGTCCAGCCATTGCTCTCTGCTGCCTCCCTTTCGGGGAAACATCTGTCACCCACGGGCAGAAGATGGGCAACAAGAATAATACATCTTTAGCCCACCCTCATTTAATACTGATGTGTGCTGGGTAGACTTCTAAGCACTTTTCACAAACAGTTTAATACCCATGCACTTGTTCCTTATGATGATTGTGATGATTCCCATTTTACAGATGAGTGAACAGAGGCTCAGAGAGAGAAGTGGCTAGTTCAGGTCGCATGGCTAGAAAGGAGCAAAACTATGCTGTGAATCCAGGTAGGCTGGCTTCATGCCCCCCGCCCCCAACACACACATACTGAACCACTCTGTGACAGCTCAGTTGTGTCCAGAGGAATCTCCCCCAAACAAGCCTGTCCTCGGCTGGGCTCCAAGCCCAACAGCAGCAGACGCAGCCCAAAGAGGTGCTCAGGCCCCTCCCCAAAGCCAAGGGGTCCAACTGACATCAGGGGTCAACTGACATTGCCGCCGGTGGCCCAGACCTGTTTGTAAATAGAGTAAAATAGAGAATGCCACGGGGTTGTTTGTGTCGGGTGACATCATGGCTCCACTATGGTCCCGACGTCTCCAAATGAAAGAGAAGGTGATTGACTATGTGTTCAGAGGGGCAGTTTCACAATTTCCCTCTCTGTGCCGGGTCCATGTGGCTGCTGTTGAGTTACTTCATACTGGAAAGTTCCTCCGAGCCGTCGGAAGAGTCCTCAGCCTGGTCACACGGTGGGGCTGATTCATGGGCAGCTGCTTCCGGAGCCCAGAATGGACTGTGGCACTCCAAGCAGAGAGAAAAGGCCCCATTGAGCGGCCGTGGCGGGCTGGCAAGGAGAACTCGGTGTCCGCCCCAGACCTCATGCCTCTCCCGAGGCTGGGCTTCAGGATGGGGTGGGGGGTGGACAGGCAGGAAGCAGCGGACTCACATGCCTGAGCACCTACTCCCTGCCACGCTTGTCTCACAGTATGTTCTCAAACAGCCCCACAAGAGAGCGGTTCATTCGTTTCTCTGTTCGGCTTGTCTTTGAGCAGACATAATGCTTAAGAATGCCCCATGCCGTGCTAAGCTTCAAGGGATGCACAGAGGAACAAAAAAAAGTTCTTGCTCTTAGGGGGTTCATAGTTCCGTGTGGAGACAGGTATTGATCGCCAAGGGCAAGGCATGCAAAGCACACACAAACACAGGCAAAATGGGGACTCTGACAAGTATGAGGGTGGGGGCCCCTCTTGCTGCATAAGGTCACGAGCCCTGTGTTACAGATAAGAAGACTGAAGTTCCTAAACATAACCTTGGAAGCTGTCCTACAGCGTGAGCTCTCCTTCTACTCTATACCCTACCCTCTGCTTTCAACCTGCAAGAAACTGCCCTGCAGATCCCCTCCTTGTACTCTCCTCTCTCCTGCCCCAGGCCTTCGCACAGGCTGCTGCATGTCCCTGGAATGCACTTCTTTGTTCGCGGCACCACCAGCCCCTAGTTTGCCCAGCTAACTTGCACTCATCTTAGGCACTGTCTCCGGGAAGATCCTTGGATTCTTAGTGTGGGTTGGGGGATGCTCGTCCCTGCTTCCCTACCCCTGCTATAACCCATGTTACACACTATTGGGATGGTCCTCCAAGCTCTTGAGAGAGAAACTGTCAGGATCACTATTGTAGCCCTAGCATCCTAGTGCAGGTGTGTGGTAACCACTAACCCAATGGTGAAGCTAGGTCAAATGTGCATTGAACTCTAGTCTGTCCTCCTTGAACATAAGCAGAGTGGGAGAGCCCGGGCTTTGGAGTCAGTAAGAACAAGGTCTGTATGCTGATTGCACCATTCAGTAGCTGGAGCCCTTTGGCAAGTTGTTTCTCCCCTGAGTCCTGGTATCTGGTTCCGTAAAATGGGGATAATAAGGATACCCGCCCCCTAGGGTTGTGTCAGGACTAAGTGACCCAATTCCCGCTGTGGATTTAGCACATCCCTATTGCACTTGTTCCTCTCCTCTCCTTCACAAACTGTAGGGATGCTTCTTAAATAAGAAGTGTGTCCTTTTCGTACCTGTACCCCTTTCCCATTCCAAGTTTCCAGTACTAGCAGAGTACCTGTTATATAATGGGAGATCAGGGTGTATTTGGAGAAGGGATGGATGGATGGATGAATGGATGAAAGGTTAGGTGATAGATAGATGGATATGGATATATAGATGGATTGTGAGATTTGGGATGGGCAGGTGGATGGATAGATGGGTGGATGAAAGTATTGTCAGGTAGGCAGATGGTTATATGATTGAGTGGACAGATGAATGAGCAGGTGGACTGATTAATGGATGATTGGATTGATAGATGAATGGATAGGTGAATGGTTGGATGGATGGATGGATGGATGGATGGATGGGTGGGTGGGTAGATGCTATGTTTTTATTTATTTATTTTTATTTTTTGTTATCCTAGCATTACAAATCAATTGTTTGCTAATAATGCTAAGAAAATGGATAATGAAGTGAAAATAATATCCTGGGCTCTCAGATGCGTTATTATTATTTTTTTCATTCATATCTCTCTCTCACCATTTGTTGCTTAGGAATGCACAATATCATTTTTTTTAAATATCTTATTTATTTATTTGAGAGAGAAAGAGAGAGAGCAGGGAAAGGGATGGGGCAGGGGAGAGGGACAAGCAGACTCTGAGATCATGACTGGGCTAAAATCAAGAGTCAGACACTTAATCGACTGAGCCACCCAGGTGACCCTAGTATCAGTTTAAATGCTCTGATAAGTCCTGCAGTAAAGAACCATTTGACCTCATGTATCTCAGGGTTTACTGAGTATAATCAATGACAAATTGATTCTTTTCCCTGAGCACCTTTTAACATAACCTGGATCTATTCCTCTATGGCATAACCATAACTTATATGGAATATAAGTATAAAACAACTTCAGAAACTTTGTACTTGGCAATCCCTTACTTGAAATATTTTTAAGTGTGTGTGTGTGTGTGTGTGTGTTGCAGCTATGGGTTTGAAAGCACTATACTAAGAGAAGGAAGATGCTGCGTGCCCACCTTGTTAACAACGGAACTTGCTATGTGATCATGGTGCCTAACTTCTCTTCTGCTTCCCATCTATAAATGGAGGAACATGACAAACTTGGCCTCTCAATGCCCTTCCAGTTCCAGCCTAGCTCTGGGATCCTGCCTGCTTCTGAAGGATGCATTCTTGTATGGATCACCTACTAAGTGCCCTCCCCAGGTGTCCCTTGCTCCAGAGATGTCTACCCACCCCATTTGTCTAAGAAACCAGACATGCCACAATGGGTAAGTTACCCTCAATGCATTTAGATACCTTGGTGCTGTGACTTAATTTTCCATGCTCCCCCCAGGTCCTGGTATGGGGGCAGCATCGAGTTTCCTAACACAGCTCAGCCCTGCCAGGGGCTATCCGCTCCCAGTGCAGGCTGCTCTGCTCCCAGCTTGGTGCCCGCCCAGAGCAAACTTACACATTAACTGTGTTTTGGCTGCAACCACTTGCTTCTCCTGCACTAGTCTCTGCTCTGCCTCTTGGGAACCCGCTGTGGTAGCTGAGCCAGCAAAATGATCTCACCCCAGTTATTCCCCAAACCTCATAGTGACGCCATCAGGATCACCATCAGTGTGCTCCCAGGGAAGGCTGCCGTAATCTGGCTGAGCCCTTTTGGGATCGGGGAGTTTAGGGAGCTTGGGAAAGGTATCTGAGTGTAGACTGAGGGTACGGCACCCGGACAGAGGTTTAAAAACCCTGCCTTGAAGGCTCCTGAGAAGCTCCTGTTGGTCCTTACCATCCTCACCCTCATGTCTCAAAGACAGATCCGTGGGCAGCCCCTGGGCTGGGAACAGAGCTAGACGGATAGAACATGGTGAATGGAGCTGGCCTCTGAAGTCTTCTCCCTGGGAACTCCCCAAGGATCTCAACTTGCTGGGGCCTCCTCCAGGGGTGAGGGGGGCAAAGCAGAGGAATGCCCAGCACACGCCGTCTTACACCTACTAGGTGCTCAGTGAGCCCCAAATTTCATATCTGCCCCTCTGCTAACAAACAAAGCAAGCTACCCTTTAAAGTGTGGCACACCATCATTATAGGATGAATTTCCATTTCAGAGACATTAGAATCTAAACCAGTGTATTTTGGAATCGACTGTCTATGATACCTAGTAAGCCAGAGCACCGATGAGCCAATGGGGGGAGTCTGCTGACTGTTTGGTTTCTCTGTATTTCCAGAATGTGCTGCCCTTTGCTATGTAACTCAGGGAAATCACTCTCCGCCCTGGGTCTTGGTTTCCTTACCATAATATGGACCCCGTTCTCCTCTCTAGCTACCCTATAGGGCTATGGTAGAAATCAAATAGGATCAGGGCAGCAACACATCTCTATAAGCTGCAAGGAGATTTAAATATGAACCCGAGATGGTCAAACTAACAGTGAAGTCCTTGTCCTAGGACTGACTGTCACTGTATTTGTGGTGTGACATTGGACAAGAGTCTCCATCTTCTTGAGCCTCAGCCTCTCCCATCTCTCCTTCAGGAACAAAGATACGCAACTCACAGGGCTCTTGGCAGCGTCAGAGGAGACCGTGTTTACAAAGTGTTCCCAGGGCCTTGCAGAGAGCTTGGTCATTGAACAGTCTGACGAATGAATGAATGAATATTCTTGGGTGTGTATGGTAGAACGAGTTCCACAAACATAAGCTTTTTGTTCATTTCAGAGACGAAATGAGAAATTAATCAGCCTGGGGATCATGGGGCTTCCAAGCCCATCTCACCGAGGAGGAAACAGGCTCTGTAAGGTACAGAGCTTGCCCAAGGCCAGGCCACTCACAAATAGGTCTGGCCCAAGCCCCTGACTACCACTCGCAGCCTCCCTGCTTCAGTCTGCTAGCTCTCTGGCTCCCGTGAGCAGGGCAAGCTGTGGCCAGGTTGAGAGCACACACTGTTCTCCCCAGTGTGATAGCTGCCAAAGGAGGACTCGGTGGGGAGGGGGATGGCCATACAGCCTCCAAGGCCCCAGACCCGGGCCCATTATTATTCCTCTCGGGGTAATAAATACATTTTAAGAGAAACAGATGCCAGAACAGTTGGACAGGAAGGGCCCAGGCACGGGAAGAGGAATCTGGTTTGTGAAAAATCTGTCTATTTGCCAGACGGTGAGCAATATGGTGCCGCCAGCCAGGTCTGGGTCCGGCTACCAGGAGAGCTAATCGGGCCTCCCTCTGGTGTCCTGCTGGTTCTTTCGGGCCACCGTCCTCAGGTGCTCAAAGGGGTGTGGTCCCCAAATGGACCACAACGGTGACGGTCATTCCTTACTAAGTTCAGCCGCTTGAGCGGGTGGGGACTCTCCTTGGGAGCCACAACAGCCCGTGTTGATGGCAACAGGACAGAGAAGTCACTTTGTGACTCAGATCCAGCCATTTGTGATGTGCGGCTTTCCTGGTCCCCGTGGTGACCTCCCTCTCTGATGGGGCTTGTTCCCTGCAAGTGCTCACCTTAATTCCTAACCCTGGAAATCTATAAGAAAGAGCATCCTGGCTGCGTTTCCTGCCTGGTGAGAACCTCTGTCACACCCCCTACAGCACCTCGGGTGGGAGACATAAATGTTGATTTATTTACAAAAGATGTCCTGGCTGCTGCGGATGCAGGGACCAGCTTCGGGGAGGCAGCGATGCTCAGAGCAGACATCTATCCTCCAGGATACGCACTCCTTCTCCCTGTTTCTTGGCCTGAGCTCACAGATCCTGCTGAGTTTTGGCAGGAGAGCATGGCCTGCAGGCAGAGGCCAGGGAACAGAAGGCTCGATGTATAGCCTGGCCTTTTGCCCTCATTGCCAATCCAGCAGGGGAGAAGCGATTGACCCATTTTGTAGATGGGGAAGTGGAGGCCTTCAAGGGCCAGGGATTTCTCCAAGGTCATGCAGCCCAGAGGAACTGGCGCTGGGTGTGGGGCCCATCGGGCTGCCTGACTCTGATCTCTCTCCCCTTTCTACCCATCTGGCTTCCCCTGCTTCCATTCTCCCAAAACCCTGGCTGGAAATGAAGGTATTCCATTGTCTCCCTCGTCTTCTCTGTGGCGATAAGCAGAGTGGGGCATTCGTGTGGCGTGGGGAGAACCAATACCAAGAACCTTTCTGTCTCGCTTCTGCATCCTGGGTCCCCAGAGGCAGCGTACTTGAAGCAAGTTCTTGATTCCAGCATAATTCCCACAGTGGTTGTCCAGGTGCCTCTGCTCTATCTGTTTCAGGAGTTAGTCCAAGAAGTTCGACCTAGAACTTGCTCCTTCCCTCCTTCCAGTGGTTCTCCAAACACCTCACTCCTGTGTTTAATCACAACACACTGAAAATACCTAGATTCAATTTGGGTTTTTTGCATAGAACTTAGACTGGTATGCTGTGTGACCCCGCGGACACCTGTTCCTTCCTCTGTGCCATTTACAGAGACATAGAGGGGCTGTGACGGAGAAGCAGAAGTCAAGAGGCTTTCTTGCCATAAAATGCTGTGTGGAAATTGTGGCTCAGCGGAAACATACTCTATCTAAAAGGAAACATGGGGCGTGGTCTCTCTAGCAACTGACCCCATCCACCCTTCATTCTCAAACCCAGTACAGGACGGGGGACCCATCAGCTTGCCAGGACTTGGAGGGCAGCTGGGGAGGGAGCAAGGATGGGGTCTGGCTTGCAGCTCGTGTCTGCTCATGAGCCCCTCACCTGTAACTACATCACCTGGTTCTTTCACCTGGGATCCTTGCCACGGACAGCACGGACAGCACGGACAGCACGGACAGCACAGCACGGTGGAATCCTTGTCTTTCTATCAGTGGGGCGCCAACAGCAGGAGAGGGCTAGGAGCTTAAGCCAGGTCAGACACGGAGGGAGGACGAAGCAGGAGCACTCACTCCTGCCCAGGGTTCTTTTACTAGCCTGCGTTTCAGTTTTAAAGTCCAGGACAGTCAGTTCGGCCATAACACTCGCTCTGAAACCAGGGATTTGTTCCATCACGATTGATCTATCAGGGAACAATTTGAGCGAGGTGCAGATTCCATATTTGCACGTGTACGATTTTATTCATGAGAAATACTAGATAAATGCAGGAAACTCCGCCCAGTTGAACCTCGGGGCTTGGGAGCACAGGAACCACACCGAATGCGCGCATGCGCACGTGCGCGCACCCTCCACTATCTGGCCGCTACCTCAGTTTACAGTGAGGGTGTGGAGCCACGTGCCCCAATCAGTTTCGGACGACCTTCCTTCCGTCTGTCATCCCAAGCCATCCCTCCTACACCTCCATCCGCAGCACACCTCGGGTCTTTGTGAAGGTACAGTGCCGTGTTTGTTGTGTTATCCCGGGATCTCTAACCCATCTAGCAGGCATAAAATCATGCTACTGATCTTTTTTTTTTTTTTTTCCTTTTTATGTGTTCCTAGTAAATGTTTTGAGTTTTGTCGGCTGACCGTATTTCCCCATAAGCCTTGTGGTTTTTACTGTGTGATTTTGCATAGCATGGGGTGATGTCTAGTGATGCCCATGTTGTGTGTGTTATAGCGGAACAGACCATGTGGCCTACTTGGCACGATAGTGGCCAGAAAAGTACACGACAGCATCAGGATTTACTCACAGAGCCCCATGAGTAATGAGGCACATTATCCCCGAGGGTGGGCAACAATGAATCTGCCTGTTTTATCACGCCAGTAAGCCAACCTCCCATAGTGCTTCGGAGGGAAGCCTCTGAGTGCGTATTAGGGAATTACTCTCTAAGGCTGTGTAGGGCTGACCTAGATCCCAAAGGTCAAGGCTACAAGGAGGCTTGCTTCAACTCTAACAAATCACAGCCTTCCAAAAAGAAAAGGGACAAGTATGTAAGGTAGTGAGCATCCTGTCACAAGAGGTATTCAAGCATACTGGCCGTAAGCCCAGTTGGTGGGGATGTTGTTAAGAGGATTTGCGCTTTGGGGAAAGTTGTACTAAATTAGGATTCCCAAGCCCACAGACATGTGTGTGTGTTTCAAGCAGATTATTTTTTAGTCCGGTTTTAAGTTCATGGCAAGGTTGAGTTCAAAGTAAAGAGAGTTCCCACACACCCCCTACCTACACACACAGCCTTCTCCCCCCAACAGTATGCCACAGCAGCATGGAACATTGTTACAACCTTGGATCTATACTGACACATCACTGTCCCCTAAATCCACAGTTTACAACAGAGCTCTCTCTTGGTGTGGTACATTCTGTGGGTTTTGATAAATGTGTAATGACATGTGTCTCCCATCATATCATACATAATTTCAGCGCCCTAAAAATGCCCTCTGCTGCCACTGAGCATTTTCAATTTCTTTTTAATTTTAAGTAGGTTCCATGCCCAATGTGGGGCTTGAACTCAACACCTGAGATGCTCTACCAATTGAGCCAGCCAGGTACTCCCGCACTGAGTATTTTTAAAGTAAGGATTTGGGGGTTCCACTTCAAACCCATGAAACCTTACAGATAGAATCCAGGAATCTGCATTGTAATGCCCCTTCTCCTATCTACCTCCATACACAAGGTAAATGTAGCCAGCCAACCTAGCCCTGATCTGTGTACAGAAATTTCCCAATGATAAAGTCGTTACGGCCTCTTCCTTTTAATGTTGATGTTCTGCCTTCGATGGGAAACCCAGTCCCAGGTGACTTTAGGAAAAAATCAAGCAGATTTCTCCAAACTCCAGAGGCCTCCTGCGAGTGACCTGGGTTGAGAAAAGATCCCTCTCCCTGTATGTGGCTTTTCTGCCCACCAGGTGGGGAATTGGGCTCTTGGACCACTGCCTTTCCCCAGGAGACCCTCAGCAGAACCCTTCCAGGGGAAAACATGGTATGTGATGGCCCACGTTTAGAAACAAACAAAATAAGGGAAAAGGCAGACACACACACATACACACATGCATACACACATATACAGAGAAATACATTTTCTGGAGTGAAGATCTTCCGTCTTTGCTCTAATAACTGAGATTTCTGAAATACTTGCAGCAATTTCCTTTACGCTGAAGAAGGCACATTTTAGATTTTAGTGCGTGTGACTCTTACCCTTTTTAAGTGGGAAAAAAATACCAATTGGATTAAGAATTGATGATTCTCAGGCACTTAGGGGTAAGCTCCTTGCAGGTCAGAGGGTTTTATTATTTGTCTGTGCACCTGAAGAAGGTGCAGGGCTCGGGAACTGGCGTAGTGAGTAGTCTGCAGGATGGATGAAGGAAAGAATGAACGAAATAATTTAAATGGTAAATCAGAGAGAGTCTGCTAGGGTACCTGGACCACAGTGGGCACTCCTTGACCTATTCTTTTTTTTTTTTTTTAAGATTTTATTTATTTATTTGACAGAGAGAGATCACAAGTAGGCAGAGAGGCAGGCAGAGAGAGAGGGAAGCAAGCTCCCTGCAGAGCAGAGAACCCGATGCGGGGCTCGATCCCAGGACCCTGAGATCATGACCTGAGCCGAAGGCAGAGGCTTTAACCCACTGAGCCACCCAGGCGCCCCTTGACCTATTCTTATTGTGAGCCCTGGACCAGGGGTCGTGAATCTGGATTATTAATCTAGCTTTACCTTTAATGTGCTGCTGAACACCGGGCCAGTCTCATTCCCTCTCTAGAACTCAATGTCCCAATCTGTAAAAAAAGATCATATACTTTTTTTAACCTAAAAACTGCAAACAAATATTTATGTTGTATTGCCAAAATGTTTGCTCGTGATACATCAAAAAATAAGATAGATTGATAGATGACAGAGGGTTGGATTAGATGGACAGACATGGTAAAGCAAGTGGGCCAAGGCTAATGGTAGATTCCAGGTGGGGAAACTAAACTTTATAACCATTTCTGACTTTTCATAAACTTTCATTAAAAGTTTGTTATAAACTTCTTTCCAGTTTTCTGTCTTTGCATTTTTTTAAATAATAAAATGGTGAAAAAGAAGGATCTGGAACCCATTTAAAAGTTTAAGACAGGGGCACCTGGGTGGCTCAGTTAGTTAAGTGTCTGACTCTTGATTTCAGCTCAGCTCTTAATCTCAGGGTCATGAGTTCAAGCCCCACGTTGAGCTCCACGCCAAAAAAAAAAAAAAAAAAAAAAAAAAGTTTAGTACAAAATCCACTGGCTTCACCACTTTGATTTTTTTCAGACCAATGATATGAAAAAGGAATTAATTTTAGGAATTCTTAAGGTATATATATGGACTCGTCTCCTACATATATTTTTCTGTTGCTGAATTCTGGGAAAAAGATCACGAAAACCTGAGTAAATTAGTTCTTATTACTATATGATTAGTAATCATTAAAGATCCCCTGGGACTAACAGCACCAACTACCAACACAGGCTCCATTCACATGAAGCTGACGTTCATGGAGCGAGACCACATCCCATGAACTCCGTGGTTTCTTGGGTTCATTTTTAACACAATTCAACAGAGAGTAGATATCTTTGTGACCATTCTATAGAACTCAAACCACACTCAGAGGTGTTTAGAAGTGTATCCAAGGTCGCAGAGTTGTTGAAATGGTCTTCAGGGACTATTATGTCTCTCTTCCCAGAATATGTGCCTGCTTTCCCTATCTTAACATAAAATCCCTTAGAAGGTAACCGCAGCCAGCCCTTTGGATGCAGCAGTTGGTCTAATGGGTGGTCTTCCCTGAGATTGTCTAAGTCGGGGATCACACAAGTATATCTATTCTTTCTTGAAAGTCTTAGGCTCTAAGCTCCAAGGCTTGAAGGTATTGAGGGTCATGAGTTCTTGCTGTAAAGAATATCCAATGCCAGGAACTCTATACAGACCCTCCCATTCAAATTGCACAGCCACCTTGGGAGATGAGAATTTTATTTTCCTCATTTTAATGAGGAGACTGAAGGTCAGAGAGGCTAATTCAGTTTCCCAAGCGAGCACAGCTAGCAAGGGAAAGATTCAAAACTAGACTGAGTGACCACACCATTTGCCCAGAGGACTCTCCCTGGGCTGGAATCCATGAGGTCTGCCTGGAGCTCACAAACCCCCTCTCATCTGGGACCGCACTGGTCACAGCCGTTCACTACCCTCAACCCAGACCCCCAAATTCACACTGCTAGGCAATTACTAACCTGCCAGTAATTAGAGCATGCCTCAAGGAGTTACCTGGTCCTTCTGTAATTTCTGTGCAGATTATCTTCTGGCTTAAGCAAGATGTTGAGCTCAGGATCTGGCTGTGGCTATGGCGAAGCTAAGGAATAAATTCTCCAGCCATGGAGGATCCCCTCTTAGTTTTGGGGGCATCTTCCTCCCCCCCCATGGCAGCCTCCTAGATGCCCACCACTCACAGTGACCTGAAGGCAAAAGGCATAACAGTCATTTGTTTTGGGGGCTGAACTCTTAAATCAGAATCCAAGCCTGGCCAGCTTCTCTTAGTGGATCCTTAGGGGTAGATAATGGGAGTCCCATGTTTCAGATGAGAAAACCAGGGTCAGAAAAGACTTTTTAAACTCCTCTCGATGAACTCTGTACTCTGTGTAAGACCCAGGGCTGGGCTCTCTATGTACCTGACTCATTCCCTTGCCATAACAGCCCTTTGTGTGATAGGTATAAACTACCATTCCCATTTTACAGATGACAAAACTGAGGTTTGGGGAGGGAAGAAACCCAGGATTCAAACCTAAGACTCTAGAGCCTGTACGTCTGATGTCACGTTCACCTTAGGAGGTGTGTCTCTTCTGGCTCAAACGAAGGAACGGATTGGGGCTGAGGCCTTTTGGACCCACAGGACAGGAAATCAAATCTGTTATTGAGATCTCAAAATCCATTTTTTTAAAAAAAGAAGTCTTAGAAATTTTGTGCCGCCTTCAGAAAAAGAAAGAAAGAAAGAAATGAAAAAAGAAAAAAGGAAGGAAGAAAACAAAACCAAACCAGAGCTGAGTTGGTCTGTCTCCCCCACTGGCCACCCAGCTGCTAAAAAGTCCATCCAGGCACCCCCAGGCTCACCCAGGCGCGAGCGTGGGGCTTCTTGGCCCCTCCATCAGCTGGGAGAGGAGGGAAGGAGCGAGAAAGCTACTTTTGCCAGCTCTCCACACGGTTCTGCCCCACTAAGTCTTACTGTGTAGAAAGTGCCAGATCAGATTAGAGCCACCAGTTGCCACATTATCCTGTCTTGACTTCACTAACGCTCATTAAGCTCCGAAAATCCCTTTTACGGTGTTTAGGACACCTCCAGAGGAGTTTGCAGTGTAAATATTATTCCACCATTAAATCCTACTACAAGGCCGCCGTCAACAAGTGGGACTCGCTGAGGTTCTGCCGAGGGGGCCGCGCAGCCCCTGTGAAGTGCAGCCAAGGGGCTCCGCCAAGAAGCCAGTGCATGTGATAAAGCCCCTCGCTCTCCCGCCCAGGCCTCTTGCCACTTGGGCCTGCTCCACGGGTCGGGCTCTGGGGCACGATTTGGGCTGGGGATCAAACACGCTGTGGGGAGCCACTTGGACCCGGGACCTGCTGTGGACGGCTGGCACTCGCACTGAACCCACTTCATCTGAGGTCAGGCGGGGGAGGGGGGCGGCTTTTGGGCTTCAGTCCTCTTGGCTGAGGCTGGGGTCTGCACCCTGCATCTCCCACCTTGGCAGCAGACTTGGGCATCGCTGTCTGGAGAGGTGACTTTCTGGACTGGCCAGCGGCATCTTTGCCTTCACTGTCCTTTGATCTGCACGCCCCGCCCCTTTCTGTATTAATGTGTATATTCGGAGGAGGGAAACCACGCGATGATGAGCCATTGATTATTGTGGACAGATCACTCGTCTGACTCAGCGGAGGCTGCTGCGGTGGGCGTGGGGCTCACTGCTTTTTGCTTTTCTTTCTCTCCCTTAAAAAAAAATTTTTTTTTTTTAAATTAATGTGTATTCTTTAAGCTGATTTGCAGGTTGCACTCCTGGTTATTTATGGTGACAGTTGATGGAGGGCTTGAATACGGAACTGCCTGGCGTTGGGTGGGCATTCACTGCACCAGAGACGATCTTGGAGCGCCTGACTCTGTGTTGAGTGCGGGTATAGGTGCTGGGGACTCAGCAGCGAGCCGGACGTGTGCAGTCCCTGCCTCATGGAGTTCACAGCCTAGGGCTCTGATGGTGTGGAATCCAGCACTCTGGATCTCAAGTGATAGGACGCTGCGGGTCATTGGGAGTCCGGGATCAGTCACTGTTGCAGCTGGGTGATGTTGAGATAATCCCTTTCCCTCGTGGAGACTCAGTTTTCACCTCTGTGAAATGGGCTCCTGACAATATTTGTTCTGTTGAGCTGTTACAAGGGTGTGTTCATCCATACGAGGGTTTGCTTGACACATGGTACTGAGCACCTACTGTGTGCTGGGTGTTGAGGGTTTTAGGTGTCAGGGAGACCTGGTGCCTGCCTCAAATGGGTCACAGTCCACAAACAGGTCCATTTGATGGCCTGTGGTCAGTGCTGGGCAGGGTAACTCAGGGACCCCATGGAAACCTCAACAAAGGCCCCCTAAAGTATGTTGACTGGGGGACAGGTGACAAAGACCTCCTTAGAGTAGGGGTCAGCAAACTACACCTCCTCCCCCAGGTGAAATCTGGTCCACAGCCTGGTTCCTTGCTTGGGGACTAAGAATAGCTTTTACATTTTTAACACGATTTATTAAAAAGTCAAAATAATATTTCATACCACGTGAAAATGATACGAAAGTCAAATGTCAGCATCCACTGATAGAGCTGGATGGAAATACAGCCGTGCCATCAGTGCACAGATCGCCTGTGGCCATGTCCTCACCATGATGGTGGAGTCGAATCCATTCCCGGCAACAGAGATCAGGTGTCACCCAAAACCCAAGATATTTACTTTTTCGAGAATAAGTTTACCAACTGCTGTCTAGAGGAAGTGAGGGCCAAGCACAGAACTGAAGGGTGTGTGCCAAACTGGTCCACTGGGGATGGTTGGGAGAGGCAAGCCGAGACCTGCTTTGCAGGTTGGAGAAAAATCCCGACATCTTCAAGGACGAAGCATGTACTATACAGTGAGCTGCAGAACGCCATGCCAGCTTGAGGGAGTATTGGGAACGGTGGAGGACAGGGCCATCGACAATCTGGTTAGACAAAGTACAATGCAAGTGCTAACACTCATTGATCTCATTGACGAAGTGCCTATTGGGTCCACTGCAGTGCCCTTAACGGTCTCACATCGAGTCCTCCAAACAGACCCTAGTGTTGAGATCATCAACCCGCTTCACAGCTGAGGAATCAGGAGCCCAGAGAGGTGAAGACACCAAGTCAAGGTCACACAGCAAAACACAGATCAGAATTCCAGTCTGCCTTCCTTTCAAACGCCTGCTCCAAACCCACACTAATAAACCCAGGCATTTAACTGTTCATAGCCAGCAGTGTTATAAGTCAATGCATTTGGTAAAAAGACAAACTTTCAAAATGAAACTGAGCTGGGATCCAAAGTAGGATTCGTGTAGCCATCCCCCTCCTCCCTACACATACACATCCTCGGTGTTGTTTTCCAGTCGTCATCCCCCTGCCTCGCCACCCTCCCAGGCTCCTCTGAAAGCCAGGCACATGGCTAGGAAGGAGAAAGGGAGGGGGAGAAGCTGGGCTTCTCAGAAACAGCTAGCAGAGGAGTAGTCTCTGAAATGGGTGGGGAGACATGTCCCTAAGGCTCAGCAGAGCTGGCAGCCTTGGCTCCCAGCAGCTGTTGGCTGCATTCAGAATAAACACAAGTGGATAGATGAGTTCGGGCTGGGAAGCCACCCCGCCTCGAGGGCTTCAGGCGAAACAGGCGCTGGGTGACAGGCCCACCAACTGACAGGAAGGGATTTGGGCTCAGGGTGTGTGCTTTTGGCTGCTTGGCGCAGGTCTGTGCAGTACAGGGAGTGGTAGTGAGTGTGCTGGGCAGCTCTGAAGGTGGAAAGTCCTGGCACCTGCTGTCTGTGTGTCCCTGGGCAAGGTGGTCCATCCGAGTGAGCCTCTGCGTCACAATCTGATCTGTAAGTGGAGATCATGGTACCTACCTTTGGAGACAGTAGGACAAGGGACACTGCATGATACCTCCCAGAGCGCCCTTCAAGGAAGGTTTCTTGCTCCCAGTGGTTGGAGGGGCTGTCATGGACAGACAGCCGCAGCCCGGCTCAGGGACAGCCCTGCTCCAGAGATCCACTTCCTCGAGGTCACATGCAACGACTGATGGCTTCAAGGTGGCCCAGCCCACTGAACTCTGAAGGGCCAGTCTAGCTCTGGGGCTGCCCGTGGAGCTGACCAGCTACTGTCCTGTCTTGTCTCCAGGTTCAGTTCCTCCCTTCGTCCACTTTCCCTCTTCCCTCCCCACACAGGTGCTATTGCAAAGATTCTTGCTCATAAATGGCACACATGCTAAATCCCGTCCCACTCGGCAGTCTGGGCGCCCGACTGGGACTCCGTGCTCGAGAAATTATATTTGGAAAGTGTCCACAGTGCAGTAGGCGTTTAGCACGTGTAAACAAGCAAAGGGAGGAAATGCAGACAGAACCTACATCGATGTGTCCAAATTCCTCTTGATTTCAAAGACAGAGAACAAAGTAAGTCACCAGAGCCTGCTGGGTTCTATAGCACCATCGGTGTCCACAGGGACATTTGCTCTGCTGAGCTGTCACATACTAAAGCCCAGCCACACACACAGGACATGCATAAACAACCGAGGAGAGAACATCATCCCCATTCGACAGATGTGAAGACTGAGGTCGAGAGAAATAAAATGATGTATCGACAACTCGACAGAGTGCCCCATGTGACCATTTACTCACCCACTGATAAAATATTGAGGACTGGGCACTGGGGGTCCCTCAGAGCTCAGAGCAAGGGAGGGAGACCCAGGATAAGTCAAGCAATGAGCATAACACATGCCAGAGACGGGTGATTGACAAGGGCAGATTATGTTTGGGGGTGTCATGGGAGGACCTGAGGAGCCAGGAGAGTCACAGAGCAGGATTGCAGACCAAATCTTCAACTCTGCACCTGCGGCTGCCCAGCAAACCTCCATTTCAATGGAGGCGAAGTGGAGAGCCTGAGTTCTGAGGCTCTCTCCCCAACTGTGTGCTTAAGAGCAAGTCGAAAGTCTCCAAGAACCCCCACCCTTTCCACAACGAGGAACCCAAATCCCTCCCCCAGTGTTCCGCCCTGCAATTCAAGGCTGAGAAAACCCAGTTGCCTCCAAAGCAAGATGACCAAGTTTGGAAGAGACTTGGAGTCCTCTCTTCCCTCTGTGTGTCTTTCTGGCGAGGGGTCAGCCTCTCCTCCTGGGAATCAGAACCAAGGTCATCTTTCTGAATTGTTCTCTCTCTCTCGCTCATAAGGCGAAGTGTCTGTCCTTGCAGAGTTCCGTCCTGTTCTCAGGCACCCAACCTGGGGCTTTTTCCTGGCAGCACCGAGGAACTTTCCCAGCCTGGGGAAGTGTCCAGGAAAGTCATGGCTCAGTGGCAGCTGTTGGATTTCTGGAAAGGGCCAGCTCAGAGGGAGACCGAGACGGAGGGAGAACCCTCAAAGCCACGCATGTGCAGTGGTGGGTGTGTTGGAAACCGTGGCCCCAGCTTCGAAGCTGGAGCCTGCAAGAGCTTTCCCAAAGGACCCCAAGCACACTGGGCTTGCGTGGCCCACAACACAACTCCCAGAGAGCCTGGCCCCTGCCTCACGCTGCAGCCTCTGAACCCAGCACTCCACGTGAGCCTCCCAGGCTGCTCTGCTCCCCAGTCCCTCCCCATTGTTCCTTCTTTCCAGAATGCCACTCCTCCCATGGGCTAGCACCCACACATTCTTCGAGTCTTGGCTTGATGACACCTCCTCCAACATGCACTCCTGGCCAGCCTGGGTTTTGGTCATCCCCCACCCCTGCCCCGCCCCGGTCAACTTTTCTCTGTGTCAGAGAGCTCGTCACATGAATTATAATGGCATGTTGACCTGTCTCCTTCCCTCATCAGTCCTTGAGCCATTTGAGTCAGGGACCACCAGGTTTTACTCATCCTGGGGTCACCAGAAATTAACTCAGAGCCTGGCACATAGTAGGTGCTTTGGCACTGCCAGGCTCCAGCGGGACTTCCCCTGTCTCTCCGTCACTTGGCTTCATTCTTAGTTCCCCCCTAAGTGTTTGTTTGATACATAATGATGCATGGTGGGTAGAGGGGCTTTAATACATGTTCACTGAATGAATAAATGAATGAGTGAGCAAATGAAATGCATCAGTGAGTCAGTGAGTGAGCATGAGAGTGAGTGACTGTAGGGAAAATAGACTAAGATGTGCTGAGTACTAATATCCCAAAGGGCTAAGACTGGTCTCCTAGGTACTAAGATCCCCAAGTACTAAGACTGAGGTCCCCTGGATACTAAGATCCTAGAGTACTAAGGCTGAGGTCCATCGGGTACTAAGATCCCCAAGGGTTAAGGCTGAGGTCCACTGACTACTAAGATCCCTGAGTACTAGTTTTTGCTCTCCCTGGCTGTTTCCAGCTGTGGGGACTTCAGTAAACCCCTTTTCCTCTCTGGGCTTCAGTTTCCCTATCTGTAGAATAGAAGGATTGTAGGCGTCCTTCCAGCTCTGAGAATGGAGGACCGGCTTACCCCATCCCAGACTGTCCCAGGCCTGACTAAGTGGGGGATTCTGATGATGTTGGCTTGTCCCCTAGGCTCTCCAGCACACAGCTCGATGATTATTTTCCCTCCCACTGTTCCCAAGGTGTTCTCTGCCACACTTTCTTATCTGGCACTTGCACACTAGAATTAATTCACGCACCCCAGTTAATCCAGCACGATGCCTTTTCTCCAAGTCGGGCTATGCAACTGCTTGACCTGGTTAAAAGCAGAATCCTGCCCACTTCCTAAGACCTACTGAGTGAACATCTCAGGGCAGGAAGGCCCTGGCATCTGCATTTCAGCAAGCTCCCTGGGGAGGCCAGTTCTTTTTTGGGAACCCCTGATGTTCTGATTTAGTGCACAGTCTCTGGGACAGGCTGGCATCTCTGACTTGCTGTGTGGCTTTGGGGAACCATCTCCCTCTCTCTGATCCCCATTCCTCCCAATGAGAAAAGTGGAACCAACCAAAGGCCGCAGCTCATGGCAGGATGAGGCTTACATGAGCCACTGCATATAAAGCCGTCAGTAAACTCAGGCTACCCTTGGCATCCGCAAGCCAGAGTCATGCCCACCACTCAGGAGTGTACGAGATGTCACGTGTTTTTATTTTCTACAAATCAATTTAATTTCTATTCCCAGCCCCCATCCCATTTGGCTGGAGGGAAACATGACTTTAGACAGATATTCTGGAAGCCCAGCCCCAGCACATCCCAGGAAGCTGCGGCTCCCGTGGAGCCCTTTGTTCAGCTTCTGCTCACCCCCAGATGACGACACCAGAGCTAGTGACCAGCTCGAATGAGAGGTGGTAGGCGGAAAAGATGGAACATTGCCCGAGAATGAAACTCACACGTACACCTGATAATTCAGATCCAAAACATCCATGTGCCTCTTTGATCTGGTCTCTCCTTCAGCCACCGAATAGGGGTGTTTTATTGGGTGAACACTGTGAAAGGAGAATTTTTAAATAAAGGTAACATTGTAACTCCAGTGCAATTATAAAATAAATGCACATCAAAGGTTGTGTTTAACTCATTCATTAATGAAGGAGCCAAAATGATGGCATAATCGGTTCAAAGCAGATTTCAAACACACACACACACACACACAGAGACAGAGAGAGAGAAAGAGAGAGGCAATCGGAAATGCTGGGATTCATTTACAAGTAGGTGCAAAATTAGTCGATAACTTTAGGGCAATAATCAATTACATTCCACTGGACAAAAATCATTTGCATTTCTATGGCAGGAATCATTTGCATTACTATCAGTTGGATTTTTGTTGTTGTTGCTGGTTTTTTTTTTTTTTTAAATTTAGCATTACGATGTTCCATCTAGACAAAGAAAGACACAGAAGTCTGGAGGTCGTGCTAAGACACAGACATCCAGCAATCTTTTATGTATTTCTTTTTATTCTTTTTTTTTGTTTCTATTGACGTTGTTTGCAAGGTTTCCTGAAGTATAATCCTGCCACCGCCATCCCCTAAGAGTAGAGATGCTGTTTTGTGTGTCCTGAGCCTCGGTTTCTTAATCTGGAAAATGGGTATGATAAGAGCTCTTGACAGCACAGGGTCGGGAGCCCCCACTGCGACTCACCTGCAAAGGAAGCAGTGAAATCGTAACAGGAAGAGATTTCCCAAACCCCAATCATGGATGTGTCCCCCTTTCCTGACTTTGGTCCCATCTATGTTCTACCTTTTCAGAGTTACTCTTTCCTTTACAATAATTTTGATTTGATAAAAACCAGGAAATAAGAGAATGAGGTGCTGGTTCATTCTCTCTCTATTTTTTCCAAATACATATGAAAATAGACATAGAGCCATTGAGATAAGAAAAGTAAGTTCATCCTCCTACCAACTAATCCAGTTCTCTGTGGGAAATGCTGGACCAGGAGACCAGGAGTGAAATTCAGTGGCAGCCATGCATACTTTCAGATCAACTCATAGAATCACCAACCCGAGCCCTGTCCGAGGTGGTGCCTGGAGGAGGTGTCCCCATGGGGGCCACAAGAGGCAGATCCCTACACCTCCTTGCAGCCCTCTCCCTGACCCCGCAAGTCCCCCCTGCCCTTGCTCCATGCTTTCTGCAGCCCCCATGGGGCGGGGCCCCTCCTATGATTCATCCTGCTGGAATGTGGGAGTTCTCCCATTGCTTCAGCTTAAGCCCTTTAATTCCCCTTCGGTGATGAATGCTCGAGGCTCTTGAATGAAATGTCCGGGCTCTGAATTCCTGCCCCCCCCTCCGCCCTCCCCCCTCTGCTTCACATAATTATTTCTGTACAGAACATGTCAAGTGCCCCGCTTCCCGGGAACTCGTTTCGCATGCAAACATTTGGTGATTAAGCGAGGCTTAATTAATTAAGCACTTTGTAATGACTCTTAAACCAAAGAAGGGTGGATTAGGAGTCCGATGCGTGCTGGCGGTGTGAAAGGCGCCTTCATATCGGGGGCAGCAGACAATGGTCCAGCCGGGGGAGCAGGGCAGGGAGTCCCACAACTGTGATAGAATCGTTCATTCATTCCCTCGCTTGGCTTATTCATGGAGCAGGTCACGGATCCAGAGTACATGGTGAATAATACCAGTGATAATAGTGCCAGGCACTGTGCTCTTAAGTCGGAATGGCATTACGGTGAATAGGGACAGGTGATGGCTATTGAGAGCTGGCTCCGGTGAGCATGGCTGCCTTGGACAGAGATAAGAAGAGCAGTAATAAGAATGACCATAGGAGCCAATGCCTGCAAAGCACCTGCTGTGTGCCTGTCACGATGGCGGGGATTTCACACAAGGGAAGCTCATCCCTTTCTCTCCACAACCCTCCGCCATACCTGCAACAGGGTATCATTCCCATTTTATGGATGGGAACACTGAGGCACGCGTGCATCAAGCAGCCTGGCGGGAGAGTTGTTGAGCTGGACTGGGGCTTCCAAAGGCCGAGCTCTGACCCCACTCTCTACCACCGGAGGGTTTATCTCTTGTATCTCATGGAATCTCTGCAGTGGCCTGATGAGGAGATAGTGTGCTTATTGCCAATTTCTTGACAGTCAAGGGCAAAAGGGGCTCGGGAAGGTCATGAGCTTGCCCAAGGTCACACAGCATAAAGCACGAGGAAGTGGACTTCCCTCACCCAACTTTATTTTTGTTTATCTAGTTTGTGATCAGATTCCCACATCTCCAGATACAGCGGTTTCCATGATGACTCCTGGGTGTTGCCTGGCTGATTTGTTCTGGCCCTTTATCCCCCGGAACTCCGCTGGGTTTCTGACCGTTGCCCCGGCTGTCAGAAACAACCTCCCCCTTTGTCACTGTCTTCCCAGCTGAGTGCTTCTCACCCACCAGTGACTCAGCTTCCCCATCTGTAAAATGGGCATTTTGCTCTGGATTATCTCTGAGTCCTCATCTGATGTTTGAGGGTCTTTGGAGCCTAGAGGGTCTCCTCTGTTTTGGGGAGTCGTGGGGATGATGATGGCAATTCAGGGGCCTTAGCTCGCGGGTGTAATACTGCAGAAGGCTTCAGAGCCCAGCCCTGCATAACTCTCCAGCAGAGCAAGGTCGAATCTCAGCCCTGATTGTCATAGGCTGTGTGACCTTCACCGAGGGGGTTTCCTTCTCTGAAACAAGGTAACCCTTCCGCAGTGAATGAACAGCAGTGAATGACCTGTATGAGCTCAAGGGCCCCCATTTAAAGGGGGGCCCTTTTAAAATTGTCTGCCTGGTGGCAGAAGGAAGGCATTGTTTCCCACACTCAGACCCACAAGTATAGCCCAAAGAGTCCACTTCTCTGTTTTTGTTTTCTCATTTATACCGTAACTTGGAAAACTGCCTCTAACCTCAGTGATGATGTGACCATCAAGGGCTTCGCTTTCGTGTGACTCCGGTGCCCGGACTGGTGTGTGCCTTCACAGTTGCATGCCTGCTGAGTTAAGAGCAAACTGCTTCACTGTGCTGTTCCAGTGAAGATTTTGCAGGCGTTCGGAAGGTAGGATGCAGGAGAGAAGCGGTCTCACCATGCGGCAGGCTAGAGCACAGTGGTCTTCTGTGTCAGCTCCAGACTCACACGTGAGTGGGTACAGCAATAAACTCCGGTTCTGCCATTCACTGGCAATGAGGGCAGTTGGAAATAGACAGCGGAGACCCCTTCTCTGTTCCTGATGCTGGTGGTCATTGTACTAGATGGTCATTTAATGATTATTTCCAAATATGATTCCTGCAAAGCGGACTGCCTTCTCATGTTCATAAGTGATGCTGTACTACGATTGGTAGTTAGACTGAGTTAAAGGTGAGTTCTGATGATCTCCTGAGCAGACAAAGATTTGTCACTGTGCATGCCATTTTGAAGGACACTGCTATCCGAAAAAGCATTCTCTGCTTTGGAATGATACAAGTTAGGAAACAGACCTAGAGCTGGCAGCTAAAAAGTTTTATTTCCCACCTCCCTTAGGTATAAAGTTACTAGTGCATCATAAGCTGAGGTTATTAGGTGGAATTTCTGAGCAGGCTTTTTAAAAAAATGTAGCTGTACCTGGAATCTATGCTTCCTTCCTTCTACGTTCTTCTTGCAGGGAGCTAGATGTAATAGCTGGAGCCATAGCAACTATTTGTGACCATGAAGCACCTTGAACTAGGTGACTGTGTGCTAAGAATATTAGTACAGAAAAGACTAGGTATTTCTTGATTTCTGTGACACAAGAGGAAAAAAAACACCCTTAATTTATTTAAACCATTGCCATTCTGGGTCTCTTTTATTAGTCCTCATTGCCATTCCTAAATGATACAGAGTTTATATATAGAAGCAGATCTAAAATACTGCCTTCCTATATTAAACATGGCATGGCTGGTTTAGATTCAAATAGCATTTTCTGTCATATTAAATTACTGTTGATAATTTGAATTTTATCATTTCATAATTATGTTAATAATAATGAGGTGAAGGGGCTTCCTACAAAAATGAGACATAAGGAATTCGTGTTGACTTACTTTGTAGAAATTCAAAGCTAATTGTAAAATGCACTGATTTAAGTAAATATTAAAAACCTTTTCATGTTGCTCCTCAAAATAGGTCTACGTGTTATTTGAGCTTTAGAAAGGTGGGCCCTGGGACTTGTGGCCAAGACTCCTCTTCCTCACCCCCACTGGCTGGAGCTAAGAGGGAGAGTAAGGAATTTTCATTAGCACATGTGAAAAACTCCAGCAAGAAACCAGGGGGTGCTGGAAGTGAAGGTGGGGAGCAAAAGAAACACTTTCCACCCAAGACAAGACACTGTGACATCTGTCTTTTTGGTGTTTCCTGGTGCAGAGTAAGGCTGGAAAGCAGAAACTCTGAAACACTTTGTAAGAGGCTGTTTTCCTAGCATTCCCTGCAAGGGGCAGCTCAGGAAAGGCAGGGGCTCTGTGAGAAACCCCGCCTGATGAGATTTCCAGCTCCAGGCAGGTGGGGAGATGCTGGGACCCAGAACAAATTCATCACCCAACTTAGGCTTCCCAGAATGCTGGCCAGATTACATCTGTGGGTGGCCCCAGTCTCTTCATCTGTGAAATGGGGCTGTGGAGTCAGCCAAGCATCCAAAGGCCATCTTTGATCAAGGCAACACGATACGCTGTGTTTACACAGGAGAAATGGAAGGAGGGTGAGGTGTTGTTTTAGAGTTGATTTTGTTTAAAGGACTTCTTTTCCTACCAAAGTGATATTTATTTTACTTTTTTGGGTTGCAGATGACGTTCCCAGGCTAGCATATCTGGGGCCCCAGTCCCACTGAGATGAATTGGAGCAAAATCTTGGACTATCGAGGGCCTGAGTATAGACAAATGTTGTGACCAAGGCTGAACCCTTAAACAAGCTCAGATGTGAAGGGGTCTTGAACCAGTGGAATCATGAGACATAGGATCCAAAACAAATCACTCCCACTAATCCTCAAAGTTAGGACAGAAGGTCTTTGTCTGGGGTTATGGGTGTGCAAAGCCATCTACCAAATCCAATAAGGTAAAGTTGAACAGAAATAAGCCCAAAATTGTCTGGCAGGTCCAAAAAGTCAATGGTTCAGGTTGAAGTGGCTGCTTTTATTAGTATTATTACAGCTAACATTGGGCATTTGCCATGCATCAGGCACGTTGCTCAGTATCCATATGTATATTTTTCTCCAAAGAGGTGGTAGTTTCCCCCAGCCAGGGGCTCAGTGCCCCCAGGGGAAGCACCAGGGTGCCTGGGGAATTCTGGATGAGGGCTCAGTCCCCTGGAACAGCCCTTAGGGCACCCCTGGGGTTATTTATTTCTTGTCTGTCTCTCCTGCTAGACTATGAGCTCCATGAGGGCAGGGACTGTCTCTGGCTGGTCCACCCTGGCTCCGTTGCTTAGCACAACACCTGGCCTGTGTCTCTCCTGACCTCCTCTTTGTTGCAGGAATAAGTGTGGGGATGACTGATAGCCAGCCTCTTGGCAGGCATGCAGATCTGTAGGGACATATTCTCCTCTTCGATATTCCCAGACCCACCTTGAATCACATACATGGTGTGAATCCAAACCTAATAATCCTTTCATCCAAGATGGCAGGCACATGGGCTAAGAGTATGGGTCCTTAGTGGTACTTTCTCTTGCTTTGAGTCTCCACGTGATCAATCTACTAGCAGGAAGACAGTGGGCATGCAGACCGAGCCTTGGGGTCCTCCTCTGCAAATGAGGATAGTTAAGTAAGGTATGTATGCAAAGCATTTGGCACAGTTCTTGGTTCCTGAATGTGGCCTTCTGAGCTATTTTCATAGTTTTTATTATTCGTGGAGATGGAATTTTGGACCTAACTCTAGGATGTTCATAGTTCTTTGCTCAATTTCCTCTTGTCAGATTCGGACCTTTTTCCGAGAGATGTTTGAGTGTTGTGGGTCTGTGGCCCATCATTTAGACATTCCATCACGGGTACTCGATATCCCTTCCCAAACCACCAAGAAAACACGTAGTGTCCGTGGCTGAGGCCAAGTCACACGGCTCCTCCCGATGGAGTGGCTTCATGTCTACAAAGGCAAAAGCAGCGGGCTACACAAATCTAATGAAATTGGAGCTGGCCGCACGTAGCAGGCAAAAAAGGAATTCCAATTTGATGCAAAAGTCCCCAGAGAGTCTCGACTAATAGTCAGCCTTGATCACATCCAACTATGCACACCGCGCTAAGGATGTCAAGTACTTTATCTCCCTGAACCCTCACAAGTCCCTGAGAGATGAGTTCTACTATTGTCCCCATTTTAAGGACGTGAAACTGAGGCTTGCAGAACTGTAAACCACCCTGGAAGTGGCGAAGGGGCATCTGAACACAGTCCTGTTAAGTCGAAGCTTTGAACCTAAAACTCAAACCTCAAAGGCTTTTATTAGATGTTGGCTATCACCCGGGCGTCTGGAATCCCACCTGGGGACTCACCCGCCCGTGGCTGCTGCAGCTCCCCAGAGCTCTCCCTGCACCATGGGCTGCCTTGGGAAACTGACATCCCAGCTGCGCCACTCCCTGGCTTCAATCACATCCCTCTTATGTGGATGAAATGACACTCCCCTCCAGGGACCAGCGTAGCAATTTGTTTGGGCTGTGTTCAAAGCCAAGCTCGGGTGGTGAGGGCCTGATTTCCCACCCTGCCGTGACTCAGAGCATCAGAGACGAAATGAAAGATTTCAGAGGAGCAGGGACGGAGCCCTGCCTCCATACAGACAGGTGGAGCTGGGATTCCCCCCGCCCTCCGTGGCTTCTAAAGGTGAGACATGGAGGCAGCCTCTGAGCCTGACAACCGGGGCTTCATGAGACGCTATTTTGTACCCATTTTAAAAATAATTGCATTTGCTCACTCCATCTGTTATTGATTAATTTATTCAGCAAGTATTTCTCAAGCCCCTACTATGTACAGGACACTGGGCTTGATCCTAGTGAAACAGCAGGAGGGCAGTGTCCCTAGTTTGGGGGAGCGCCGGTCCATCAGAATGGCCTAGCAATTAGTGGGTAATTCCAACACGGAGGGGGTTGGAGCAAGTGCAGGTGGCCAGCTATCCCAGGGCCTTCTTGCATGATTACTAGGTAAATCTTATTGCTCTGGGAAAATCCTGATGTGAAAACGTTAAGTAGAAAAGCAGGCTACAAAATTTCTCATGGAGCATAATTCCAACTTTATTATAAAAATATATGTGTATGTGAATAAGGAAAAAGACTCATAAGGAAATGCATAAAAATGTCAACAGTGGTTATCGCTGAGTAGTGGGAATTAAATATTCTTCCTGTTACCTTAATACAAGGTTCCAGTTCTTAACCACAAGCAGGTATTCATTTCCTTTTATAGGTTTATGTACATTTTAATTATAAAGTAATTTATACTCATTGGAAAACTCCGAAGTCCCAAACTACCCACCCCTCCACTCAAAAATCTGTTATTTTAAAGTAGGCTATGATTCCTTTGGGACACACACAAACGTGTGTGTGTGCGTGCTATGCTCTTCCCCTATCGCTTTCATTTCTGTTTGGATCTGTATCGTATTTATAATATGGTTTATTTCTTAATTAAAGAAATACATACTTACATATATGTTTATATATGCATGCTATGTACACATACTATACACACAAACACACGCACACACACACATATAATTTCTGCAAGTTTCCCTTAACAATATAGTTTGATCATCTTTTTATAACGGTGCACGTAGCTCTTCCCCCATTCTCGTTAACAACGGAAAGGTATTCCAAAGTACGATTGTAGCACAGTATATGTAATTGCCTCCCCCTCCCCCACCTGGTGACTGATGGAGGTTAAAGACTTAAATGAATGTCTTTGCATACCTGTACAAACATTCTAGAGGCCAAGTTCCTGCAAATGGACTTCCTGGCTGGGGCCATGGATGTGGTATATATATATATATATATTTTTTTTTTTTTTAGATCAGTTGTCAAATTAGTTTTGAAATAGCAATCAGGCAGTCAGGGTGCGGAGAAGAATGGAGCTAAAAATTCACAGCTGTATTTCTTGGTCCCATTCTACAGATGGAGGAGGTGAGACCCAGGGAGGACCGCTCCTGGCCAAGATCACGGGAAGAATGAGTGCCAAGGCCAAGTCCAAAAGTCAGGACTAACTCCCACTTTTCCCCGCTCAACCCCAGCCCTCCGCTCACCTGGGCCAGAGCCCCAGTGATTTCTCCCCGTCCCTCTCTCCGGGCTGCCTTTTCTCTGGCCACAGCTGGGTTATTGACAGCACTTTCAATGTGTGGCCTTGTGGGTGGAATTATTGGCCCTTAATTGAATTGAAAACAAAAGGAGATTGAGTTTTATGGGGAGCGGGAGGCCACTGGAGGGAGGAAATCAAATGCAGAGCAAGCATGAAAGGTTCTTGGAGGCAGATCAGCTGCAGGTGGGAGTGTGGGTTCCCCGGGCTGTTTATGGAGCTGCAAAACTTAAGGTCAGTGCCTCCCCTGGGCCGTCTGTGTTCGCTCCCCGGTTCCAGCCGGATGCTGTCCTCTCCGATGTTGTGTGCTGCAGATGCTGGGAAAGACCTGGACTCTTATGCTGTGGCTGAGATGGGGCACTGGTTCCTGGGGACTCTGGCACATGGGGGTGTGGCTGCCGTGGCAAGCAAGGGAGGCTGGATCCTCACTTCAGGAGCCTTGACCAGGCTTGATGCAGGTCTGCATCACCCGTCACCCCCACGCCTCCTTGTAGGCCCTCTGTAAGAGGAAGGGACAGAGGGGGAGGAAGCAAGTCCCACCACCGGCTGGGAGCCTGCTAGGGACTGAATTGTGTCCCCCTAGAATCTGCATGTTAAAGACTTAACCCTCAGTATGACTGTATTTGGAGATGGGGCCTTAGAGGAGATAATTTAAGGCTAAGTGAGGTCCTAAAGCTGTGGTCCTGATCCGACAGGATTTGTATGCGTCTAAGAAGAGACACTGGAGAGTTCTCTCTATCTCTTGCTCTGTGCACTCACAGTGAGGAAAGGCCATGTGAGCGCATAGTAGGAAGGTGACCATCTACAAGGCAGGACTAGAGACCACATGGGAAACCAATCTGCCGTAACCTTGATCTTGGACTTCTAGCCCCTGAACAGTGAGAGAATTTTTATTATTTAAGTGACCCAGTTGATAGTATTTTGCTAGAGCCCCCTGAGAAGACTAAAACACAGCCCATGGGGATGAGCCCTCAGCTCCCAGTTGCCAAACACTGTGATTTTCTCTCTCCATTTTCATCTGTTCATCCCACCATGTGGCACGTGTTTCTATGTCTGTAGACTGACTTTCGCCAAGGCTGGGCTCAGAGGTTATGGATTATTTATTTTTGTTTCCCAGGGCTCAGCTCCGTGCCTGGCACAGCCTCAGTCCTCAGGGAGCTTTGCTTAATGAATAGATGCATGTTTATAAAAGTGGATAAATATTCATGGAGCCGAGAATGTGGCTGGGGGTGGTCAGAGGATAGAGCAGCCTCTCCAATGAGGTCCTTGCTAGCAGAAGAGGGAGGCGTGAGCTCCAGCCATGGAGGCTGCAAAGGGAGGGGCGTTCCAGGCAGAGGACAGTGTGAGCAGAACCAAGAGGACTGGAAACTCAGAGGCTGTTCCAGGGAAAAAGGTGTGTGGCTTCTGACCAGCCAGAGAAGAGTGGCAGTGGATGAGAAGCACAGGTGGGCTGAGGCCGTATTGGGCAGCCCCTGTATGCCAAAGGGTCAGTCTGTAGGATTTGATTTCAAGTTTGAGAATTTGATTCTCGAACTCTTCTTACAGTCCCTCAAGGAACACATGGCATATTCTTGTGGGAACACCAAACCATGGAATAAACACAGTGCATCTTCCTGGAGAATTCATTAACTTTTTAGGATTAATTATTTTTCACTATCACTGGTGGTCTTGCAGATAGATAAGCACCCACTCTGTGGAGTTACTCTCTGAGTTCAAATCTTGACTCAGATTCCTGGCTGCTTGACCTCGGGCAAGTCATTGCATGCTTCTCTCTTCCCTTCCCCTTTCTCTTCTCTCTTCTCTCTGCAGCTGCTCAGTGTAGGCATCTACATAAAACCTGGATATGAGAGTTTATCCCACTTTACTCATGATCATCCTGGACTGGAGACAACCCTGATATCCTTTAGCAGGTGAATGGCTGCACTGTGGTATGTCCATCCAATGGAATACTATACAGCCATGAAAAGAACGAGCTAAGGATACCCACAGCTTAGTTGGATCTCAAGAACATTATGCTGAGTGAACAAAACCCCTCAAAGGTCACATTCTGTTTGATTCTATTTACATAATCTTCTAAAGGTGACAAACTCACAGTGATTAAAACCCATGAGTGATCTCCAGGGGTTGAGGTTGAAAGGAGTGTGCAACTTTATGGAACAGCCCAGGGAAGTATGGTTTGTTTGTTCATTTGTTTGTTTTTAATGGGGACGGAGCAGTTCTATATCCCATGTGTTGGCCACTTCTAACTTGTGTCTATGATAGAATCCCATAGAACTCTCTCTCCATAGAGTACGGGTACAAAACTGATAAAATAAGGTGTATGCATTGTACCAAAGTCATCTCCCTGGTTTTGACAAGGCATGACAGCTACATAGAGACTACCTAAGATATTATCACAATTGGGACCATTGGAGGAAGAATGCATGGGAAGTTTCTTTATGATTTTGGCAATTTTTTATAAGTTTTAAATTTTTTAAAATTAAGAAAGATGAAGATAGTCACAGCCAGTACCCAGCACGTGGATGACATAAGATAGAAAGCATTTGGTGCCCAGTAATTATTCCAAAAATGTGAGCTGGGGTTACTATTTATTTGCCTTTGGAAAGGGAGCAAAGTAAGACCGGAGTCTGGGAGCATCCCTACAGCTAACAGGCTTTCCTGATGGAAATTCTTAAAGGTCTGAAAGAGAATTCATATTTAATTTTATAAGGAAGGAAGGAAGGAAGGAAGGAAAAAAGGGAGGAAGGGGGGAAGCGGGAAGGGGTAGCTCTTGGTTTGTGTATGAGCCCACCGTTCTCCATCAAGCAAAGCCTCCAAATGCTTTGCAAGTTCCTTGCACAACATCTGCTAATCCTGTGATGTCAAGGCCCGAGCTTACTGAGTCTGGGAAATCGCTGCTGTGTTTTACTGACTTCCCCGCAGTTGGCAGTTTCCCTCGGAATCGTCGTGTTAATCAGAAACACGCCGTCCATATTGTCAACACTTTGTTTAACCACTTCTATAAATTCAGCATTAGTGTTGGAGCGGTCCCGAGTTGATGGATGAAATCGTCGGCAGCCCTAGACAGCCCAGCCCCATAAAACAAAGTCCGGGGCGTGAGGCTCTAAAGCAGGAGACACTTGACATTCACTGGGACACGTGACGTGGTGATGACTCACCTCCAGGCTTGAAAGAATGGCGGGTCCCCTGAGGACCCAGCTCCAGGAGCAAGGGAGAAGTGAGAACACGCGGTCTCCTGATGGGATCCTGGCAGGGAGTTTATCAGAGGAGTCTCTGCCTGGCGGACTTAGGAAACACCTGGACTGAAGCCAGGGGACAAGAGGAAATGGGGGACCTTGGGGGAGAGGGAGTCCACGAGACAGAGCGGCTTGTCTCCACAGACCAAAGAGCCCTTTCTTGTAAAGCAGATGCCTTTGATTGACAGGACACTGACATTAATAAAGGTAGAGGGGATGCACTTATTCCAAGAATCTGAACTTCCACAATCCTAAGAAGGGGTGGGAGAAGGTGTCACCATCTGTCCAGTGGTCTGTTTGGTTTCTTCCTGGTGTCATGGGCTGACCACTGAATCTGAGCTCTGCCCTTACCTTTGGGCTGTGATGTGCCCCACTGGGAGCCTTGCTTGGGAGATGTTTCCACTCACTGGAGCACCCACTGCGTGTCAGGCCAGGTTCCAGGGACACAACAGTGAGCTAGATGAGTAGGATTTCTGTCCTAATGGCCTCAGATTAGCTAAGGGAGACAGAATTTGAACAAGTAATTAATTCAGAAATCTAGAATAATGTATGACAGAGTCCCCTGATTCAGTTTGGGGAATGGAGGAAGGCTCCCTGGAGGAGGTGATATTTAAATGATACCCGAAGGTTGAGCCAGAGGTGGGTCAAGAGCAAAGAAAAGGTTCTAGGCAGAAGGAAAGGCCCTGAGCCAGGCAAGACTGTGGGACTTGAAGGCTCTGAATGAGGATCAGTGAGGTTGGAGCCCAGTGCATTAGGAGGGGAGTGGTGTGGGGAGGGACAGGCAAGCGTTGGGCCACCCATGGACTTTCAAGACTCTTGATTCCAGGGGGAAATTGAGGTCCACAGTGAGCCAGTGATGTCTAGATAGTATCCCCATGCCTTAGCCCTTGCCTTGTAAAGCTAAACAAGATGGTGGCTTGAATCCATGGCCCTTTCTTCTCCCACCATTCCTGCTCCAGTTGGGAAAGGCTGGCTGGCCAAGACGTAGTCTTCAAGAGTGAGCCAACAGGGATCTCAACCAACTCTTGTCTTCAGGCAGCCTCTCCTCTCAGACCCTAGGATGGAGGCCAGGCTCCTGGGTCCGAGCTCAGGAAGAGGCCTCACCGGGCCACTGGCTCCTCTCCTCCCACCTCCTCCGTCCCCTGTTCCCCGGGCCAGCAGCTCTCTGTTCCACATCCTGCCTGCCTCGTCCAACTCTTTCCAAGTGCCTGTTTTTCCAGAAACACAAGTTGAGCAAAACAGTCTCCCTCCCTGAACTTGAGTCTGAAATAATAACCCCAAGAAACACATGCTTTCTTGGAAAACCCTTCAGAGCCTCCCACTGCCTTTGGACATGTCAAAGCTGGGTTTGTTAAAATAATAATCTTTAGGAACTCAAGTCTTTCTGCCGTCAAATGCCCTGCATAAGAGTATCACACCCTCCAACCCTGACCCAGAAAAGTGGGCCATGAGCTAATGTGGCCCAACGTCCAGAGTGAAATCCCCTCCTTTCTTTCCTTCTGCCCTTCTTTTGTTCTTATTTTCTTCCTTCCTTCCTCCCTCCCTTCCTCTCTTCTTTCCTTCCTTCCTCCCTCCCTCCTTCCCTCCCTCCCTTCTTTCATCCTTCTCTCTCTCCCTCCCTTCCTCCATTCCTCCCTCCCTCCCTCTCCCTCCTCTCTCTCTCTGTCTTTTCTTTTCTTTTTTTTCTTTTCTTTTCCTTCCTCCCTTCCTTCCTGCCTTATACAGATGGTTTTCCGAATCTTGCAAAGTCTGAGGCAGCTGGGTGATGTGTTTCTGGAGAATGGCTCTTCTGAACTGCGTTGCCGTTGCAGGGGAGGGGAGGGGATTGACCAGGTGAGAGGCTTTGGGAGCCTCCAGTCCAGCTGACGAGCTGTGACCAAATCTCCCCCAGCATGTGCTTGGCAGCCTGGAGAGGTTGCCGTCTGCCCAGGACAAAGCAGCCCACTTCAGCGCCCTTATCAGAAGTGTGCAGGAGGAAATTCACACTTCCTAGCTCCACTGAGGGGGGCCAGACTCTTGGGCTCTGGAGCTGGGTAGTCTTGAGCTGGATCTCTGGCTCTGGTGCTGACCAACTGTGTGACCTGAGCAAGGAACCTTGCCTTTCTGAGCTTCAATCAGCTCATCTGTAAAATGGCAAAGTTCAGAGGTGCTTGCTCGAGAATCATAGTTGAGATTCTGGAGGATGAGACCTGCAAAGTGTTCAGCACAGAGGCTGCATGCCATCCCATTGGCTGACATGATGTTGAGGATGCTTGGATGGACACCCTGCTCTGGGTAGCAACTTGGGATGAGGAGGAAGAGGTCTGGAAGGGGAGGTAGCAGCGAAGACGTGAAGGTCCAAAACAGGCTCAACTTGCCTTTCACATCTGACTTGCACAATGCCTGGGCTTCCACCATTGATAGCTTTTCTTCCCCCCATGCCAGGAACCCCTTGCAAGTTAGAAATTGTCCTGACATGGGCGGAAATGAAGCATCAGTGACCCTGGAGAGTAAATTAAACTTTGACACCATTCTATCTGCAGACAATTCAAAGAAGCACATATTCTTCATGTACCCATTTTAGAGATAAGAAAACTGAGTCCCAGAGAGTTTATATCACTCAGTGAAAACCACACAGCTAGTGAAAGCCTGGGAATCAGTAAACTGATTCTAGAGCCCCAGGCTAACCACTGACCTTCGCTGCCTCCCATTGTGTCCTGGAACAACTCGGATTCCCATAGTCCATTTTGAGGAGGGGGCGCCCCCCCATAAACTCTGGACCCAGTTCTGGGTTCTCATCCCAGCTCTGACCATTTCTTGCCGTGTGTCCTTGAGCTAGCTGCTTTCCCTCTCTGAGCCTGCACTCCCTCATCTTGCAAAGGGGGATAAAATGGTATCTATCCCTTGGTGGGCGGGGGGATCTGTGTAAAGCACCAGACACTAGGGAGGTGCCATATACAGGATTCTAAGTAGTAATGCTCTTCTTTTTCCAGGCTGGGTGGATACGCTCCTGGCCTGTCCACTTAGAGAATATTTTTGCCCAACCCAATGGAGTCACCTCCTCCCTGATTTTCTTTTCAACCTTTGCTCATACACTAAATCAAAGCTGAGTGCTGGTCCCTGACAGGCCTTGCCTTCAGCCAGCCACCAGCAGACGCCCAGCATGCTTTATGGGCCCTCGGCCTCTGCGTTTAGTACCCTGACCTCGGCGGGGTGTGCGGGCCTGAAGGACGGCCGGTGTCCTCTTCTTTTCTAGAACCCACTTCCTCTTTGGAGCAGAGGAAGGCCTGGGGTGCTTCTTTGGTCAACCAGGCACCCCGCTGTTAGCTTTAGGGAAGAGCACTGAGATGAATATGGGTGGTGGGTCACATCCTGCCCCTGGTTTTCAGCCTGAATTATTATTGTTGTTGTCATTGTTTTAGCAGAAGGATGCTTTTTAGTTCAATTCAATTCAGTTCAATCTTCTGTGGGATGCAGTGTAGATGGGCTGGTGTCCTGCCCAGGTCTGCTGGTCACTCACTATTCCACTCATCCGACAGTTAGCTACCGCCTTTCCCGGAGGAAAGCGTCTGTACCGTGGGTCAGGCCAGGGATGCTGGGGAGCTCATTTCTCCAGGAGCAGTCCTCAACCATGACTGGCAAGCACCGGAGGAAAAATACCCCAGCAATCTTGCCTTGGGTGGGACAACTCCAAGGTGTGTACTGTTTGCACTCCCATTTTATAGATGGGACAACACGAGTTCAGAGAAGCCAAGGACCCTTGCCCACCTTGCCCACGGTCACACAGGCAGGAAGTATCAGAGCTTCTCAATTGAAAGCAGGAGGAAGTCCATCTGCTGACCCTCCCTTCACTCTCTGAGTTACCCCAGGTCCCTCTAGCGCTCACCTCCAGGATTCTGTGAACATTTATCCCGACATTGACTCACTGTGTACACCAAGGGAAGTCTCACACCCCATCTAAAATGGGACCGGTGATCCCTGTGTTCATGGGGTTGATGGGAGGATCCAATACAATAAAGCTGGTGACGTGTCCGGTCCACCGTGTGTCCCAGCCCTGGAGCCTGTGTTCTGCCTTCTTGGGATACACTCCCCAGTGACCCTTATTCTGTCTGTGCAGGAGGCTGTGAGGCAGCTGAGGTTTGGGATAGACCAAGTCTGTCTGGGCTTGAAGCTCCATGGAGCTGCGAATGAGTTGTATTGATCTCAAGCAAGTCTGTGGGCTCAGTTTCCCTGTTTGTGAACTAAGAAAATAGTCACAGTAGAAGGACAGAATCTAACCACGGATGTGGTGTAGGCATCAAGGAAGGGACCTCTGCAAGGCACTCAGGACAGCACTTGGGCTATGGACAGTCTAAGTCACAGCTCTTGCAGTAGTCAATCTTGCATAATCCTAGAAGTCACAGCAGCTGATGTCACCTATCAGCTTGACTGCTGAAGGAAAATGAGTGGTAATGAAAAGGACATGACTGGAATATAGTAGCTACTCAGTAAATGATGCATTTTAATGTTAGTATTAATTAGTTAATATTAATCAGTAATAGTAATTAATAGTAGCGAATTAATATTCATATTTAATGTTAAGTATTCCTGGTCCGGCTCTCACAGATGTGCTGTTACTGGGTTCCAATCACTTTCAACGGAGTTAGGCACCCCAGGGTATGTGTGGACACATTTCACTTTATTGTTACAACTAACTGGTGGGGTTGCCAGAGAAAATACAGGATGTCCCATTAAATTGGGATTTTAGAGAAACAAAGAATAATTTTTCCATACGAGTGTATCCTGAATAGAGCATGGGATATACTTATGCTAAAATGTCATCATTTCTCTGACATTCAAATCTCACTGTGGTTTTCTGGGGTTTTGTTTTTGTTTTTGTTGCGTTCACAGCCGTAAGAACCCATTTAACAGAGGAGGAGGAAACAGATGCAGAAAGCTGAGGCGACTTGCCTGAGTCTAGAAGAGGCAGACCCCAGCCAGGTCTGTTGGGCTGAGGACCTCTGGCCTCGTTTGCCTCCCACATGGCTGTCTCTCAAGGGAGGGACGATTTCTTTCAAAGGAAGCTGCTCTTACGATCAGCTGAACTAGCCTCTGTTTGGTCATCCAGATAGGGGTGTGGACTGCCAGAGTTCTGAGGTAAATGCTCCCATTATGTCACTTCCCCTGAAGAGGGGGGAGCCCTTCAGGACCCACTGCTGTCTCTGTACATTGCCCGCCCACTCCCCCCACCCCAACACAGGCCATGGAGTCTGTGCACAGCTTGAGCTCACCTCCCCGGGGCCCAGCTGCGGAGGGAACAGGACCAACCAAATTCAAGGCTGGCTGGTGTCAGGCAATGCAAGTGGAAAAGGGGGGGGGAATCCATCAATTATGTAATGCTTTCCTGGTGTCCAAATATTTCGCCTTGTGTGAACTGAGCACTGAGTCTTGGCTGGGAAGGTGAGACAGCGCAGGGGCCGGGAGACATTTTCTGTGCAAATCTGGAGGGATGAAATTGCACTTTCAGGGCCAAGGAGGCGGAAACAGTGTCCCTCATCTGAAAATATCTTGAGGTCCAAGCCAAGGTTAAGAACAGGAGTTGAGGGCGCCTGGGTGGCTCAGTGGGTTAAGCCTCTGCCTTCGGCTCAGGTCATGATCTCAGGGTCCTGGGATCAAGGTCCGCATCGGGCTCTCTGCTCAGCGGGGAGCCTGCTTTCTCCTCTCTTTCTCTATGCCTGCCTCTCTGCCTACTTGTGATCTCTCTCTCTCTGTTTCAAATAAATAAAAATAAAATCTTTAAAAAAAAAAAAAAAGAACAGGAGTTGGGGTCACCTGGAGTTGCAGGGCTCCGCCCTGGACTGCCCTGACCAGCCCCAGCCTTAGGTTCCCTTCCTTTTTGCTGGGTCTCCAGCCTGACTTCCCTCCTGTTCCCTTACCTGTCTGGGTCTGGCTGCCCTGCCTTTGTCTGGAATGCATAGCCTCACCTGTTGAAGCATCCTTCCTCTGTGAAATTGTCCCCAAGCCTCCCCAGGGAACCAGACACTCAGACCAGGCTGTGTGGTTGCAAATCCCACCTTACAGATCTAGCTTCTCCCAGGTTCCTTCAGGATCTGTGAGCCGATCCCAGGACTCCAAGAACAAGGTGCTCTTTGTTGCCAAATGTTGTCTATTCGATATTATAATGGTTTCAAAGGGGGGCCCTGCTTCTCACCTGCCAGGGGCATGTCTGGTACTCTGTTCTGAAGGTTCTATAAAAAAACACTGCTGAAAAGAAACAAAGCCCAAGTTTTTGTGCCAAAAATCATTCATTCATTCTTTCTTTTCTCCCTTCTTTCTTTCTCTGCCTCTGTCACTCTCTGTGTCTCTCTGTCTCTGTCTCTTTCTTTCTCTCCTCATTCATTCAATAAACCCCTCTGGACATGTCTTTGTACTCTTGCTACCCTAGCACCTAAGAACATGGAGTGAAGGAGGACCGCACCAAGTCTCAGAGGATGTCCCCATCCAGGGTGACAGGCAGACAAGCAAACAGACCCATAGGGCCTCTTAGTAGGGGTCCAGAGAGCTGTGAGACAACAAAGAAGTTCCCCTTTCCCCAGCCAATAGACAGTTGGGGAAAGCCTTCCCAGGGTGTGACCTGGTAGAATCCAGACCTGAAAGATGAACAGGGATTATGTGGATAAAAAGCAAAAGGAAAGGAGTCTAAGGAGTAAGGAACAGCCTGTGCAGAGGACAGCTGGCTCCTTCTGGAATGTGTTTGGGATGTGTTCAGGATGAGCTTGGGAAGCGAGAAGGTGGAGAAAAAGGAATGGAGCAGGAAAGAGGGACAGAACCTGAGGAGTCTCGAGTGGCCATCAATCTTCCTTGACTCCACCCAGAGGGCACTAGGGCCCAGTTTTCTCACAAGAGCTTCACCGGGTCTCTGCTCTTCCAAACCAGTTTGGGCCAGATCACAGTCTCCCGCCTGAGCGCCTCCAGTCCGAGATCCCTGGGCTAGACAAGCTCTAGGAGTCCTGCCACATAAACCATGAAGCTTAGTGGGAACGACGTTGTATAGGGGCTGGCCTTGAGGAAGACTCTTCCACCTCCTTCTTTGTCACTGGGGCCAGTAATTTCATAAACTGGATACAAGAAGCCACGTCTGATTCCCCCACTGGTTCTGGGCAGAGTCCTGAGCTTCTGTCTGCGGACTCAAGCTTTATCCCATCCTTTAGAACTACCGGTAACAGCCACCTGTTACCAGCACCCACACTGCCCACATGATGTTCCCAGTGATGGCCTTGCAAGGATAGCAAAGTTCCATCTTCCAGGAGAGGAAATAAAGACTCAGAGAAGTGAAGCCACCTGCCTGGGGTCACACAGCAAACAAAGAGCTCAGCGGGGATTAGAAGCCAGATCTGTCTTATTCCCGAGCCACCAACTTTCCCCGAGTCACAGTGGTTCTGGAATAACGAACTTGGAAGATTCAATCAGCCCTGGGAATCTGAAGTTCTAGGGGGAGGTTTAAAGGCATCTAAATAATTCCGCAGCTGACGCTGAGACATGCATTATCTCCTTCCCAAGAAGGAAGGACTCCTTGTTCCCTATAAACACCCTGGATTCATAATAAGCACTCCAAAGGCACGATGCCAGCCACTGTCTGCTGTCCTAGCAAAATGCCAGAGATGATCCCGGACTGCAGGGGAGGAGCCCCTGGTGGGGTGATGCGTGGGTGATGGGAAACTCCAGAGTTTCTTCTCCATGCACACGCTCTCCCAATTTCAGGACATTCTAGTGTTTCTAAAGGCGTTCCTTCACTGCATTCACGTGTTCATATGGGAGCCATGCATGATGGGTGTCTCTTCATTATCCCCATTTCCCAGAAGAGGAAGTTAAGGCTCAGCAAGGTTAAGGATTTGAGTGGTGGACCGGCAACAGGTGTCGTGGCTGAACACTGTTCCCTCTGCTGCGGCCCCATCACATCATGAATCTTCAGAATGCAGGGATGTTGTCCTTGCCTCACCTCACCTCATGTCCACCAACTCACCTGGATCTGAGGAAATTATTCAGGTGGCCCGCGCATGGGCAGAGACCTCATCTGTCTCATTCATGCCCAATCCCAGAGCCTGGCACAGCTCCTGGGGCAGAATAGACTCATAGTAAATACTTACAGGGTTGAAATGATTTGCAGTTTCAGCAAGTTAGTGAAAGAATTAATGAATTAAAATATCTAATAAGTAGGGGCACCTGGGTGGCTCAGTTAGTTAAGTGTCCAATTCTTGGTTTCAGCCCAAGTCATGATCTCGGGGTTGTGAGATCAAGTCCTGCATTGGGCGCCCCACTGGGTGTGGAGCCTGCTTGGGGTTCTATCTCTCCCTCCCTCTGCCGCTCCTCCACTAGCATGCATGTGCAGAGGCATTCTCTCTTTCTCTCTCTCTCTCTCCAGATATCTTTCTATCTATCTATAGATATCTGTATATATATATATATATATATATATATATATATATATATATCTTCCTATCTATCTGTATATATACAGATTAATATTCATATCTATCTAAGATAGATAGATATGAATAGGTTCATTAATTAATAATGGCACTAAGATGTTTGGATAAAATTAAAAGTATACAGATGATAATGGGTGCATATGATATTGGTGGATGGTTGGACACATGAATGGATGAGTGCATTGATGGAGATGCAAACAGATGAGTATATAACCAGTAGAGAATGACTTACCAGATGACTGGGTTGAGGGATGGGTAAATGACTAGATGGGTGGTGGTCCACATAGGTCAGCGATCTGCGTTTCATACCCTCTAGCTTCCCACAGAGAGCAGAGCAGCCCCAGTCTTCAGCCATGCAGCACCCGCCTGCCATCTCCATCAGAATCCCGCAGGCAGGCTATTTTTGTCTCTGCTGCCATGAGGGGGAATGACTTTTTTTGGGTGCAGCTTGTTAGAGGAGAAAGCATGAAGAGCCCTTCCTCCCACGGACACCTCTTTAGCTGTGCAAACCCCCACCCTGTCAGGCATCCAGGAATAAAACCAAATAGAAAGCCACAGAAGTTGCAGGAAACCAAACACAGAAAGACAGAAAAGGGAGTTGGGCAAGCTTTCCTGCCCTCCCTGGGGAGACACAGATTCCCAAGTTTCTTGGGCTGAGCCTGAAATATTGGATCTCCCTTCACTTGTGCCATGGCTACTTAGTGAGCTCCATGTGTCGGCTTAGGGGACACAGCGATGATGTGCAGAGACACAGCCACTGCCCTCATGGAGCTTTAGCCACTCAGTGGAGGGCTAAAGTCAGTAAACAAAATATAATATGATATTAGAGTAAAGGAATTGAAACTGTATTCATTATCTACTGCTGCATAATGAATGACCCCAAATTTAGCAGCACTGTGATTTGGCTCAGAGTCTCCCAGGAGGATGCAGTATAGAGGTGAGCCAGGGCTGCTGCCTCATCTGAAGGTCTGACTGGGGCTGAAGGTTCCACTTCCAAGGTTGCTCCCAAGCTTGCCTGACAAGTCAGTGCTGGCTATCACTGGGAGGCTTTTGTTCCTCTCCAGAAACACATCCCCAGAAGCTGTCCTGAGCATCCCTACAGTGTAGATAGAGTGTAGAGTGGAGCTATTTCCACTCTTGGACATAATCTAAGAGAAACCACAGGGAAGGTCCAATGCCTTTTAGGACCTGGCCTCAGGAGTTACACACTGTCCCTTTTGCCACATTCTATTAATTTGGAGCCAGTCACCCTCAAGGGGGAGGGAAGTGGAACTTTGCCTTTGGAAGGGAGGATTGTCAGAGAATGGGAGGATGTGTTTTAAAACCACCACTGTGATTGCCTGGAGGCCTGAATGATGTGACAGGTAGATGCTATGAAAGTCTTCAGGAGGAGCCCCCCAAGGAGAGGATTAGCAAAGACAAAAGCCTGGGAGGGGGGGGACAAGCTTGTCCTGTTTAGGAACAGGATGGTGTGTACCAGGCTGGAGCATATGCCTGAGGAGCTGGGGTGCTCTGTAGATCCAGGTGTAGGTTCTAACCTGCAGGAGATCTTATGGAGTGTTTGCCTGTGCCACTTTGTGAACTGCTCAGGAACCTTATGCAGGGGTTCCTATTTTATTCCCAGAGTAGAAGACAGGATACTGAGGAATAGAGATATGAAGAAAGGTCATACATCCACCTGTGACCCCAGAGCTAGAAATAGAAAGGCAGGAAAGAGAGACTGATAGAGAAAGAGAGAGAAAGAGAGGGTGAGAGACTGAGGTGTTTGGAGATACAATGGTGGAGAAAGATAGCAAGAGAGATAGAGGGGGATTAAGAACAGAAAATCTTTAGTCAGATAGACACAAGGACGTGGAAGGAAAAATAAAGCAAGCAACAGAGATGTGGAAACAGGGAGGGGAGCCAGCATACGTGTGTGTGTATGTGTGCAGTGTGTGCTGGGCTGTGCCACGACCCTGGCAACTCAGACCATCCATCGTATCTGTCTCCCAGGAGAGCCAGGGGAGGGGGAGGAGCTGACAGGAGACAGTGGGATTCCAGTAATTCCAGATGAAATAGCAACCAGAATGCTTGCCAGGAAGTCGGGGTAGGGTGGTCAGGCAGAGGGAGGGAATGTCGAAAGAAAGTTTATCAAATAGCTGTATGAGTCCCTCCTCCACACCCCTGCCAGCTACCCTTGATACAGGGGTGAGGATGGTGGTCCAAGTTTGGGGCTGGAGTAAGAACATCTGGGAGGGCAGTGGTGCCCTTGGACAGGGAGGACGTTTGTCTTCACTAGCCCAAGCAACAGTGGTGGCTCCTGGGAGTGGCATCCTTGCAGGGAACCATAGAGTGACAGGATGTGGCTTCAAAGATGGTAGCTCACTATGTTCTCAGGACAGTGGGGTGTTGAGGGAGAAGGGGAAGGATCTGACCTTCACCAGGCAATCTACTGTGTAGATGACAGGATCATTTTTCCTTGGCTGAAAATGTGCCTGCGCTCAGCTCTGCACAACATACACACCTGTCTCATTCCCACCCCTTCTCTCAACCCCTGCAGTATTAGGTTCTCAGCTCTGTCCTCATCTGCAGATGAAGAAAGTGGAGTTCAGAGAGGGCCTGTCCCCAGCCCACTGTCACCCAGCTGGTCCAAGCTGCATGGAACCATGAAGCAGTGCCACCCCAAATGTCTTCATTGAGACCCTTAAAGTCCAGTGATGCAGATAGCAACACCATCCCTCCTCAACCTTTATGTTCTATAAGTATCAAAATTGCAGAATAAGTTGCAAGAACAGTGCCTGTGTATTCTTCAATTCCCTTCACTTCACGTGTCATGTTTGCTTTACTTTTCTTCCTTCCTGATGACATCAACATTTGTAAAGAATCCAGACCAATTGTGTTATAGAATGTCTCCCAATCTGTGGGTGTTCAGCTGTGTCCTCACCATCAGCTTCAGGCTAAAAGTTTTGGACATTTATTATTACAAAGGTACATGCTTCCCATTTCATCTCCTAGGACATCTGAGGCCACTTGGTCCCTTTACTAGGGGTGTTAAGTTGGTCAGTTTGTTAAGACATTGTCTTCCAGGTCTATACCATTTTTCTTGACACTTGGGAAAATATCCCCTTCTTCAGTAAACTTTCATCCAGGGGTTTTGCTATCCATTAATGGTTCTTATCAGAATCAAATATTGCAGGGGTGGTTGCAACATGGAGATGTTTGAAAAATATATCATTCTTTTTTTACATTTATTGGTTAGTATGCTTTGGTGAAGAAGGGTTTCCCACGGCCCCTCCTTTTTATTTCATGTTACCCATTTGCATTTTTTTAATGCTCAAATCGTCCCAGATTTTGTCAGTGGGAGCCCCTTCAAGCTGGCCCTTAAATTCTTTTGCACACATTTTTCTCATTCTTCGAGAACTTCCTTACTTCCTGATACAATAGAATGTTCTAGGCTCATCTTGTATTTTCATTGTTCCAAACCTAGAAGCTGCCATTTCTCCAATATGTCCCAGTTGCTTTTCATAAAGAACAGTATTTAAGAACCAAGATGTGATCCCAAGATGTGCTCATTCCTGCTGGGGTGTCCCTGTTTTAGGATCTTTTAGAGAAGAGATGGTACATATACCTTATACCAATGTTTCCAATTTAAATCCAATATCATGAGGTTCTTCCTCATAGTCCCCATTTCTTATTCCTAGCTCCATGATTCCACCATGAGAACCCCATTTCCCCAAATATCAAAATTTTGCTCATTTAATCTACCTTCCAAGCCTATTTCAGGCTATTCTGAAACTATTTCAGAATCATACTATTCCAACTCCCAATGACTACGTGACCATTAAAATTCAAGATTTCTTTGACATTCCTCTTGACTTTAGAATATATTCAGTTAAGAAAGTTCAGTTAAAGGGCTGCATTCAAAGATCACTTGAACTGATTCCCTTTCTGTGTGGTTTATAGTTTTGCATTATCTGTTGCCACTTAAGAAACCACTTAGAATGTAGTGGCTTAAAACAATTTTTATTATCTCAGAGTGTGGATGCTGGTGTGGCTTACCTGGGCCCTCTGCTTCAGGGTCTCTCCCAGACTTTAGCTAAGCTCCTATAGCCAGATTTGGGTCCCCCTAGAGATAGAACTGGGGGAGTCCTCTTCCATACTCAATCACTATGGTTGTTGGCAAGATTAGCTCCTTGAGGGCATTGGGCTGGAGGTCCCAGTTCTTCTCTACTATTGGTCGGATGCCATCCAGTCCTTGCCAGGTGACCTCCTCTCTCTAAAGATCAGAAGAGCCAAAAATAGAGAGTGCCAGCAAGACAGAAGTCTTTTATAACATAATTTCAGAAGTGATACCCCATCACCTTTGCCATATTCCATTCATTTGAAGCGAGTCACTGGGACCAGTCACATTCAGGGAGAGATAATCATACAAAGGCATGAGTACGAGGAGGTGAAGAATCTGGGGAGCCAGGTTAGAAGTCTGCCTGCCAGAGTTATCAATTTGGGATATAGTTAGGTTTATTTGTTTCTATTTGTGTTCAATTTTAGGGTTTGTGGCCTTTTTCAATATTTCTGATTGTTTATCTTTGAATCTATAAAATATCTATATGGTTCATGAGTATAAATTATAGGAAAAGAAGTCTCAGGGAAGTGTCTCTTCTACCCCACCATGGCATTGTTCTATCCCCCTCCCAAATGGTCACTTTCATTTACTTTAATAGGAAATGAATCTTGGTAGTTTTCCTTTTACAAATTTATATTCCCATTTTTATCTCCCATTTTAATTTGATAAAAGATAGCATAGTATAGATACTATGTTATACTTTGCATTTTCATTTACCAGTATATTCTAGAAACAGCTTTCTTTTTCTGCATAGAAAGTACCTTCATTTGTTTTAGTTGCAATAGTACCCCATCCCATTGGAAGTGTCAGTTGTTCAGGCCGTCTGCAGTGAGTAGGCATTTAGGGCGTCCCTGATATTTTGCTGTTACAAATAATGACTTAATGAATAACTGCGTGCATTTGTTGTTCTAGGTTTGTATAGGCAAATCTTCAAGGTAAATTCCAAAACATGGAATTGTGGGGTTAAAGGATCAACGTATGTGTGATGCACAGTTTATTTGTAAGCTAGTGCTGTGTAACAAACCACCCCTAAATTTAGTGACTTAAAATGACAAGCATTTACTTAGCTCACGAGTCTGGGGCCTCACTGGGGTTTTTGTGGATCTGGGCTGGGCTTCCTGGTGTGTCTGTGATCAGCTGTAGGACAGCAAGGATACTTTACTTCTAAGGGTTGGCTGGGGTGATGGGGTTGGTGAGGAGACTTGGCCACATGTCTCTCATCCTCTGGCAGGCTAACTGGGGCTTATTGTCATGGCAACAGCAGGGTTCCATCCAAGAAGGGATGTGTGCAAAGGCCTCTCCAGTCCTAGGCTTGGAACTGACACAGTGTTGCTCCTGATACTTTCCATTGATCCAAGTAAGTGCCATGGCCAGAGGAGATTCAAGGGGTGGGCTCAGCTTTCGTTAGGAGGAGCCTGGGTGAGATGGAGGACCGGGACAGTTGGAAAAGCAGTACCTTTAACAAACAGTAACCTAGCATATCCAATCACCTCACTACCAGGCCTGGTGAGGAATTTGGCTCTTTTTCTAAATCAAGGCTCTGTAAACTTTTCCTGTAAAGGCCCAGATAGTAAATGTTTCAGATTTGGCAGATCCTACAGTCTCCATCACAACGATTCACCTCTGCTTTTGCAGCTTGAAAACAGCCATATAATAACCATAAACAAATGACCATGGCTGTTCTAATGAAAGTTTATTTACAAAAACAGGCGGCTGGCTGGATTCAACTGACAGGCTGATCCCCAGGCCTGGAAGCAGGGACACCATCAGGATACTGCTGGGGGTGTCAAGGAGCAAGACAATGGTGGTCCTAGACGGGATGATGGCAGCTGGTGTGGGGGAGGCTCTTTGCATTGGTGTCACATGCAGAGGGAGAAGCCACTAAGCTTGCAGAGGAAAAGGCTGAATGTGGGCGGTGAGGTAGCCAAGGGGTACATCCAGGGACTGGGTGCAAGGTGATGCCATTAACTGGGTGGGGGTGCATAGGAAGGGCTACAGAGAAGCTGAATTTAAAGACGCTGTCCCTCAGGGAGGAGTCAAGATGGCGGAGAAGTAGCAGGCTGAGACTACTTCGGGTAGCAGGAGATCAGCTAAATAGCTTATCTAAAGATTGCAAACACCTACAAATCCAATGGGAGATTGAAGAGAAGAAGAACAGCAATTCCAGAAACAGAAAATCAACCACTTTCTGCAAGGTAGGACTGGCGGAGAAGTGAATCCAAAGCGACGGGAAGATAGACCGCGGGGGGAGGGGCCGGCTCCCGGCGAGCGGAAGAGCAACGGAGCAAAATCAGGACTTTTAAAAGTCTGTTCCGCTGAGGGACATCGCTCCAGAGGCTTAACTGGGGTGAAGCCCAGGCGGGGTAAGCGAGGCCTCAGGTCCCGCAGGGTCGCAGAAGGATCGGGGGTGTCTGAGTGTCGCAGAGCTTACCGGTATTCGAATGGGGAAGCCGGCTGCAGAGACAGAGCCAAGGAGTGACTCTCAGCTCGGGGTTGCCTTGAACCGGTCGCAGGCTCGGTCAGCTCGGAGCGCGGCCGGAGGCCAGGGTGACGGGAGTCATTTGGCGCTGTTCTCTGAGGGCGCACTGAGGAGTGGGGCCCCGGGCTCTCGGCTCCTCCGGGCCGGAGACCGGGAGGCCGCCATCTTTATTCCCGTCCTCCGGACTCTACGGAAAGTGCTCAGGGAACAAAAGCTCCCGAAAGCGAACCCGAGCGGATGACTCAGCGCGGCCCCGGGTAAGGGCGGTGCAACTCCGCCTGGGGCAAAGACTCTTGAGAATCACTACAACGGGCCCCTCCCCCAGAAGATCAACGGGAAACCCAGCGAGGACCAAGTTCACCTACCAAGGAGAACGGCGGAATTCCAGAGGAGAAGAAAGCAAAGCACGGAACTCATGGCTTTCTCCCCATGATTTTTTAGCCTTGCAGTTAATTTAATTTTTTTTTTCTTTTTCAATTTTTTTTTTCTTTTTCTCTTCTTCTGCTAAATTTTTTTTAACTTTTACCGTTTTCTTTTTTTAACGTTTTTTAAATAGTTTATCTAATATATATATATATATATATATTTTCCTCTTTTTATATTTTTTCTTTATCGGCTTTCTTTTTTTTTTAATTTTTTTTTTCTTTCTTTCTGAACCCCTTTTTATCCCCTTTCTCCCCCCTCACAATTCAGGATCTCTTCTGATTTGGCTAAAGCATATTTTCCTGGGGTTGTTGCCACCCTTTTAGTATTTTACTTGCTCCTTCATAAACTCTTATCTGGACAAAATGACAAGGCGGAAAAATTCACAACAAAAAAAAGAACAAGAGGCAATACCAAAGGCTAGGGACCTAATCAATACAGACATTGGTAATATGTCAGATATAGAGTTCAGAATGATGATTCTCAAGGTTCTAGCCGGGCTTGAAAAAGGCATGGAAGATATTAAAGCAACCCTCTCGGGAGATATAAAAGCCCTTTCTGGAGAAATAAAAGAACTAAAATCTAACCAAGTTGAAATCAAAAAAGCTATTAATGAGGTGCAATCAAAAATGGAGGCTCTCACTGCTAGGATAAATGAGGCAGAAGAAAGAATTAGCGATATAGAAGACCAAATGACAGAGAATAAAGAAGCTGAGCAAAAGAGGGACAAACAGCTACTGGACCACGAGGGGAGAATTCGAGAGATAAGTGACACCATAAGACGAAACAACATTAGAATAATTGGGATTCCAGAAGAAGAGGAAACAGAGAGGGGAGCAGAAGGTATATTGGAGAGAATTATTGGAGAGAATTTCCCCAATATGGCAAAGGGAACAAGCATCAAAATCCAGGAGGTTCAGAGAACCCCCCTCAAAATCAATAAGAAAAGGTCCACACCCCGTCACCTAATAGTAAAATTGACAAGTCTTAGTGACAAAGAAAAGATCCTGAAAGCAGCCCGGGAAAAGAAGTCTGTAACGTACAATGGTAAAAATATTAGATTGGCAGCAGACTTATCCACAGAGACCTGGCAGGCCAGAAAGAGCTGGCATGATATATTCAGAGTACTAAATGAGAAAAACATGCAGCCAAGAATACTATATCCAGCTAGGCTATCATTGAAAATAGACGGAGAGATTAAAAGCTTCCAGGACAAACAAAAACTGAAAGAATTTGCAAATACCAAACCAGCTCTACAGGAAATATTGAAAGGGGTCCTCTAAGCAAAGAGAGACCCTCAAAGTAGTAGATCAGAAAGAAACAGAGACAATATACAATAACAGTCACCTTACAGGCAATACAATGGCACTAAATTCATATCTCTCAATACTTACCCTGAATGTTAATGGGCTAAATGCCCCAATCAAAAGACACAGGGTATCAGAATGGATAAAAAAACAAAAACCATCTATATGTTGCCTACAAGAAACTCATCTTAAACCCGAAGACACCTCCAGGTTTAAAGTGAGGGGGTGGAAAAGAATTTACCATGCTAATGGACATCAGAAGAAAGCAGGAGTGGCAATCCTTATATCAGATCAATTAGATTTTAAGCCAAAGATTATAATAAGAGATGAGGAAGGACACTATATCATACTCAAAGGAACTGTCCAACAAGAAGATCTAACAATTTTAAATATCTATGCCCCTAATGTGGGAGCAGCCAACTATATAAACCAATTAATAACAAAATCAAAGAAACACATCGACAAGAATACAATAATAGTAGGGGATTTTAACACTCCCCTCACTGAAATGGACAGATCATCCAAACAAAAGATCAACAAGGAAATCAAGGCCTTAAATGACACACTGGACCAGATGGACATCACAGATATATTCAGAACATTTCATCCCAAAGCAACAGAATACACATTCTTCTCTAGTGCACATGGAACATTCTCCAGAATAGATCACATTCTTGGTCCTAAATCAAGTCTCAACCGGTATCAAAAGATTGGGATCATTCCCTGCATATTTTCAGACCACAATGCTCTAAAGCTAGAACTCAATAACAAGAGGAAATTTGGAAAGAACCCAAATACATGGAGACTAAACAGCATCCTTCTAAAGAATGAATGGGTCAACCAGGAAATCAAAGAAGAATTGAAAAAATTTATGGAAACAAATGATAATGAAAACACAACAGTTCAGAATCTGTGGGACACAACAAAGGCAGTCCTGAGAGGAAAATATATAGCGGTACAAGCCTTTCTCAAGAAACAAGAAAGGTCTCAGGTACACAACCTAACCCTACACCTAAAGGAGCTGGAGAAAGAACAAGAAAGAAACCCTAAACCCAGCAGGAGAAGAGAAATCATAAAGATCAGAGCAGAAATCAATGAAATAGAAACCAAAAAAACAATAGAACAAATCAACGAAACTAGGAGCTGGTTCTTTGAAAGAATTAATAAGATTGAGAAGGGGTGGGGGGTGGGAGGTTGGGGGCACCAGGTGGTGGGTATTGTAGAGGGCACGGATTGCATGGAGCACTGGGTGTGGTGCAAAAATAATGAATAATGTTATGCTGAAAAAAATAAAAAAATTAAAAATAAATAAATAAATAAATAAATAATTAATAAGATTGATAAACCCCTGGCCAGACTTATCAAAAAGAAAAGAGAGAGGACCCAAATAAATAAAATCATGAATGAAAGAGGAGAGATCACAACGAACACCAAAGAAATACAGACAATTATAAGAACATACTATGAGCAACTCTATGCCAACAAATTTGACAATCTGGAAGAAATGGATGCATTCCTAGAGACATATAAACTACCACAACTGAACCAGGAAGAAATAGAAAGCCTGAACAGACCCATAACCAGTAAGGAGATTGAAACAGTCATCAAAAATCTCCAAACAAACAAAAGCCCAGGGCCAGACGGCTTCCCGGGGGAATTCTACCAAACATTTAAAGAAGAACTAATTCCTATTCTCCTGAAACTGTTCCAAAAAATAGCAATAGAAGGAAAACTTCCAAACTCATTTTATGAGGCCAGCATCACCTTGATCCCAAAACCAGACAAGGATCCCAACAAAAAAGAGAACTACAGACCAATATCCTTGATGAACACAGATGCAAAAATTCTCGCCAAAATACTAGCCAATAGGATTCAACAGTACGTTAAAAGGATTATTCACCACGACCAAGTGGGATTTATTCCAGGGCTGCAAGGCTGGTTCAACATCCGCAAATCAATCAATGTGATACAACACATTAATAAAAGAAAGAACAAGAACCATATGATACTCTCCATAGATGCTGAAAAAGCATTTGACAAAGTACAGCATCCCTTCCTGATCAAAACTCTTCAAAGTGTAGGGATAGACGGCACATACCTCAATATTATCAAAGCCATCTATGAAAAACCCACCGCAAATATCGTTCTCAATGGAGAAAAACTGAAAGCTTTTCCGCTAAGGTCAGGAACACGGCAGGGATGTCCGTTATCACCACTGCTATTCAACATAGTACTAGAAGTCCTAGCCTCAGCAATCAGACAACAAAAGGAAATTAAAGGCATCCAAATCGGCAAAGAAGAAGTCAAACTATCACTCTTCGCAGATGATATGATACTCTATGTGGAAAACCCAAAAGACTCCACTCCAAAACTGCTAGAACTTGTACAGGAATTCAGTAAAGTGTCAGGATATAAAATCAATGCACAGAAATCAGTTGCATTTCTCTACACCAACAACAAGACAGAAGAAAGAGAAATTAAGGAGTCCATCCCATTTACAATTGCACCCAAAACTATAAGATACCTAGGAATAAACCTAACCAAAGAGACTAAGAATCTATACTCAGAAAACTATAAAGTACTCATGAAAGAAATTGAGGAAGACACAAAGAAATGGAAAAATGTTCCATGCTCCTGGATTGGAAGAACAAATATTGTGAAAATGTCTATGCTACCTAAAGCAATCTACACATTTAATGCAATTCCTATCAAAGTACCATCCATTTTTTTCAAAGAAATGGAACAAATCATCCTAAAATTTATATGGAACCAGAAAAGACCTCGAATAGCCAAAGGAATATTGAAAAAGAAAGCCAAAGTTGGTGGCATCACAATTCCGGACTTCAAGCTCTATTACAAAGCTGTCATCATCAAGACAGCATGGTACTGGCACAAAAACAGACACATAGATCAATGGAACAGAATAGAGAGCCCAGAAATGGACCCTCAACTCTATGGTCAACTCATCTTCGACAAAGCAGGAAAGAATGTCCACTGGAAAAAAGACAGCGTCTTCAATAAATGGTGTTGGGAAAATTGGACAGCCACATGCAGAAAAATGAAATTGGATCATTTCCTTACACCACACACGAAAATAGACTCAAAATGGATGAAGGATCTCAATGTGAGAAAGGAATCCATCAAAATCCTCGAGGAGAACACAGGCAGCAACCTCTTCGACGTCAGCCGCAGCAACATCTTCCTAGGAACATCACCAAAGGCAAGGGAAGCAAGGGCAAAAATGAACTTTTGGGATTTTATCAAGATCAAAAGCTTTTGCACAGCAAAGGAAACAGTTAAAAAAACCAAAAGACAACTGACAGAATGGGAGAAGATATTTGCAAATGACATATCAGATAAAGGGCTAGTGTCCAAAATCTATAAAGAACTTAGCAAACTCAACACCCAAAGAACAAATAATCCAATCAAGAAATGGGCAGAGGACATGAACAGACATTTCTGCAAAGAAGACATCCAGATGGCCAACAGACACATGAAAAAGTGCTCCATATCACTCGGCATCAGGGAAATACAAATCAAAACCACCATGAGATATCACCTCACACCAGTCAGAATGGCTAAAATTAACAAGTCAGGAAATGACAGATGCTGGCGAGGATGTGGAGAAAGGGGAACCCTCCTACACTGTTGGTGGGAATGCAAGCTGGTGCAACCACTCTGGAAAACAGCATGGAGGTTCCTCAAAATGTTGAAAATAGAACTACCCTATGACCCTGCAATTGCACTGCTGGGTATTTACCCTAAAGATACAAACATAGTGATCCGAAGGGGCACATGCACCCGAATGTTTATAGCAGCAATGTCTACAAATAGCCAAACTATGGAAAGAACCTAGATGTCCATCTACAGACGAATGGATAAAGAAGATGTGGTATATATACACAATGGAATACTATGCAGCCATCAAAAGAAATGAAATCTTGCCATTTGCGACGACGTGGATGGAACTAGAGGGTATCATGCTTAGCGAAATAAGTCAATCGGAGAAAGACAACTATCATATGATCTCCCTGATATGAGGGAGAGGAGATGCAACATGGGGGGTTGAGGGGGTAGGAGAAGAGTAAATGAAACAAGATGGGATTGGGAGGGAGACAAACCATAAGTGACTCTTAATCTCACAAAACAAACTGAGGGTTGATGGGGGAAGGGGGTTGTGAGAGGGGGTGGGGTTATGGATATCGGGGAGGGTATGTGCTATGGTGAGTGTTGTGAAGTGTGTAAACCTGGCGATTCGCAGACCTGTACCCCTGGGGATAAAAATATATGTTTATAAAGCTGTAAAAAAAAAAAAAAAAAAAAAGAAAAAGAAAAAAGAAAGGATGAATACCCAAGTTTTGTAGCAACATGGACGGGACTGGAAGAGATGTGCTGAGTGAAATAAGTCAAGCAGAGAGAGTCAATTATCATATGGTTTCACTTATTTGTGGAGCATAACAAATAGCATGGAGGACAAGGGGAGATGGAGAGGAGAAGGGAGTTGAGGGAAATTGGAAGGGGAGGTGAACCATGAGAGACTATGGACTCTGAAAAACGATCTGAGAATTTTGAAGGGGTGGGGGGTGGGAGGTTGGGGGCACCAGGTGGTGGGTATTGTAGAGGGCACGGATTGCATGGAGCACTGGGTGTGGTGCAAAAATAATGAATACTGTTATGCTGAAAAAAAAATAAAAAAATTAAAAAAAAAAAAAAAGACGCTGTCCCTGCCTTTGAGGAGTTCATGTCCTAAGAGGAGGCTAAGAAGTCTCTGTGTCAGAGAAAGAAGGCAGTGTATACTGGAGAGTTATAGCAGGGGAAACTGAGGCCCAGGGTGGCCAGAAGGACATCTTTGAGGTTAGACGACATTTGGCAATGAACCCCTGCACTAGGATGTCATGTCCAAGGCTCATTCCACTAGAACATCTCCTTCCTCCTCAGCTGCAGTTTGTCACCCAACTCCCCCAAGGGGAAAACGGGAGAAGGGCCTCCTCAGTGGATTTGTAAGCCAGCATGATGACTCAAGTGATAATTCACCTCCACCAGGCCTGATGGGTATCTGGCTCAGCCCTGAATAGGGTTTTCAGTTTCTGGAAGCTTACAAGAAAAGGCATTTCGAGCTCTGGGGTTTTAACATCACAAGGAAATAAAGTCCCTCACAGAATTAGAGGATCAGATAAATTCAGACAAAAATGGGATTGCATAATATAAAAATATCTATCTGGGTATCTGCACCACCCACCCAACCCCCAGCTCCCAAGAAGAAAGAGCAGGTCCTCAGTCTGACGAATGGCATCTCCCCACCTGTTTGGATTCCAGGAGACCCTCGAGAAACTAGGGATGATATGAGCAGCTAAAGATGCAAGTCCAAAATGCAGCCCCCCCCCCCAGCCTCCAGGAGCGATGTTCCATGCATAACCACATGGAAGTTCCAGCTTCCTGCACAGTGTGCGGAGTGTGGTTTGCAAACACTCAGAATGAAAGGACCAGCTTTGTCCCTTGGTTGCAGCTCGTTCACTGCACACTCCCATCCTAGGAACTAAAAGGCTGTGAGAGATGCACCCTAGCCTTTCATGCTTGTCCCCAGCAGAAAGGAGGTGCAGAGAAGTGTCCTCTCTGGGGCTATGTAGACTGGATTGAAGTCCCCCCCCCCCACCCCATATGATCTTGGGCAGACCTCAAAGCCTCTGTTTTCTCATCTGGACAATGGGGATAATAATAGCATGTATCTGCAGCATGGCTGGGGGAAATGAAGCAAAATAAAGTGTAGAAAATTGGGGACATAGAAGGGGAGCCAAACAAATAATTCCTTTAATCATCTTCTTCCCTGAAGGCAAATCATTGGAAAAGAACGAAGTGGGGAAAAAATGGAAAGTAACACATTTACCAAGAGCCTATTGTGTGCTAGACAGACAAGGAAAAAAATGTGTGCTTTCAGGTTCTAGGTGTAATAAAGCAGGCGTAATAAAGATAAATAGACAAAGACTCCAAAACCCTAGAAACCCAAGACTTCACAGGTAAAACCAGCCTCTGCTCTGGTGTCAAACTCAAAACGTCTCCTGGACCAGGTGTCGGCAAGCCAAGGGCTAAGTGTATCCTGCTGCCTGCCTTTGTCAATCGGTTTTCTTTAGAATCCAACCACAACCAATCATTTGTTTCTTGTCTGTGGTTCTGGGGCTGTAATGGCAGAATTGAGTAGTTGTGACCAAGATGGCCTGGCCTCTAAAACTGGAAATATTGACTACTTGGCCCCTTGGCAGTAAGTTTGCCCAATATGGAACAATCCCACTATGGAGGGAGCTTGCCAGGGGTCAGGCACCGTGTGGGCTCTGCTGCCCTGCCATGCACCACCATGTTGAATCCTCCCGACCATCCTGGGAAATGGGGGAAGTCATGATTCCCCCTTCTTAAGGATGTGGCTGGGAAGGCAGAGAACCCCACGAGGGCAAGATTTGACCCCACGCTCAAACTGATTTGAAGATCTCTACCTTAACCCTTTGCAGGAGAAAACAGATTTAGGGTCTGGTGGACTCTGTCACAGTAAAAGGGCCAAGCTGTGATTCTCAACCCTCCCACTCATTAGAATCACCCAGGGAGCTTTAAAGCCTAGGATCCCTGCTTTCCTACAACCAGAGAGTCTGACTTAATTTTAATAGGTCTGGGATTGGGACGGATTGTTTTTTACAGCTCCCCAGGTGATTGTAATGGTCCACAGAGCCAGTGTCCCCCGAACTCCAGAATGACAGGGAGCTCACCTGAGCCCTGGGCCCACTGGCATCACTGAGTATGCACCACTTAGCCTCTCAGCCTTCCTGTCATTGGTGATGACACGGGACTCAGGAAAGGACACATCAGTCCTGAGCCAGACCAGCCCCATGATGTTTCTGTCTCCCTCCCCGCACACATATCGGCCTTGCATGGAGCTAATCAGTCAATATAAGGCCACCCCAAGGGACAGTGGGGAAAAAAAAATCACTCTTGAAGCCCAGCAGAATTCCCCAATATAGTTTCTGATGGGGGTCAAGAAAATCACTTCTTGGGACACCTGGGTGGCTCAGTCGGTTAAGCATCTGCCTTGGGGCTTGGGTCATGATCTGGGGACCCGGGATCACCAGAATCAGGCTCCCTGATCAGGGGTTCTGCTTCTCCAGACTCTCACTCTGTTCCTCCTCCCTGCTCGTGTTCTCTCTCCCTCACAAATAAATAAATAATCTTTTAAAACAAACAAACAAACAAACAGAAACAGAACAAAGAGACTCACTTCTTCAGTTTGCCAACGATGACATTCACCATACAAAGGGGCACTGAACACCCTCCCTGGGCGGGTCCCTCGGGAAGCACCGTGTATTCTTTAATCCTCCAAGCTAGGAAGGAGGTTCCATTATTAACCACGTTTTCCGGATGGGGAAACTGAGGCCGGGAGAGGGTGGGGCCACGTGCCGAGCGTCCTATCTGGAGCAGAGCGTTGGTGTCGGAACACGGATCCCCCCGCCCCCAGCCCTGAGGACATATGAGGATGGGGCCTCTTTAAATCGCCAGGCGCGCGACATCTCCTTGGCTGGGGAAGAGCTTTGTTCTGGGAATGCTTGCTGAAAAATAATAGTCTGGGGCATTTCTTTTCCCCCTTGATCGGGCCCTCGGCGTTCTCGGGCGGGAACTGAGCGATCAGGAGGAGGTTATTGTGGGCAGGCCCCCTCGCTGCCACAGGTCTAATAAAACAAAACCCTAGCCAAATTAGCGACATATTTCATCTAATGGGAGGAGATCTATGTGGCATTTCTGCCTGGCGGTTGACCTGCTGCATTTATGCGCAGAGCGGGGGTTTCGATACATCATGGGGCAGTTATGCGCTGCTTAAGTGGCCTCTGGGGCGGGCGAGGGAAGAGAAGAAAAATCTCAGGCGCGTGTCTCGGTTTGCTTGCATTTCCACTGTGCCTTGCTTGGGACCAGCACGTCCAGGGAGTGTGGCAAGGCTCTGACATTGGGGAAAGACACCTCCACCCCCAATCAAGGCAAAGATCTGGGTGATAGTCCCCACTGTTGCACACCCTGGCTGTGTGTCCCTGGGCCAACGGTGCTGCCTCTCTGAGTCAGGATTTCTCCATCTGTGCCTTCCAAGTGGGCTCAGCGTGGGATGCTTGGGTAGTTTAGGGAGTTGAGCATCCTGGCTTTGGTTTTGGCTCAGGTGTGATCTCAGGGTTGTGGGATGGAGCCCTGCATTGGGCTCGACACTCAGTGGGGAGTCTGCTTCTGTCTTTCTCTCTTTCTTTCCCTCTGCCCTCACCCTCTAAAATAAATAGATAAATCTTTAAAACAAAAACAAAATCAGTAAAACCAAAGTGGGCTCAGCCATGGTGCCAAATCTGGGGACAAGGAGCTGATTTCTTTGATTTTTTTTTAAAGATTTTATTTATTTATTTAAGAGAGAGAGAGTATGAGAGAGAGAGAGAGATAATGAGTGGGTGGGAGGAGTGCATGGAGAGGTAGAGGGAGAAGCAGACTCCCCACTGAGCAGGGAGTCCAATGGGATCATGACTGAAGGCAGACACTTAACTAACTGAGCCACTCAGGCACCCAAGAGGCTGATTTCTAAGCTAGCCTAGAGGGGCAAACCGTACCCCAGAAGTGATGCCTGGGTCTTTCAGCTCTCTCTCTCTCTCTTTTTTTTTAAAGATTTTATTTATTTATTTGACAGGGGGAGAGCGCACAAATGGGGGAGCAGCAGAAAGAGGGAGAGGGAGCTGAGCAGGGAGCCTGATGCAGGGCTCGATCCCAGGACCCTGGGATCATGACCTGAGCCGAAGGCATCCGCTTAACCGACTGAACCACCCAGGTGCCCCGTTTCAGCTCTCTCTTAACCATCTAGGTCATGTTGCTGTGTCTGTATAACCCAGGATGTCCAACTATTGGAACTCAACCCCAGCAAATAAACACACACACACACACACACACACACACACACACACACACACGTGCATATCACATGTATAAACATAAACATATTTATAAATGGTGATCATGTACTACTGTAGTCACAGATTATGTATTTTATAAAACAAGATACAAAATGTATCTTTTCTGTAAAGATACAAAAATGGAAATTTTTTAAAGGAAAAGCTCAACTATCTATAGAAGTTCTATTAAAATTCCAACATCCTCTCCCACCCCCGGGACGCCCAATCTCTCCTGCCCTGATCTACTCGTGTCCTTCCTGGAGCACTTCCTACCTTCAAACAGATTCTGAAGTTAGCAGTTTATAACTTCTGCATTCTCCCGGGCAGGGAGATCAAGCTGGAGGAAGGGGAAGACCCAGCGACTGCATCTCTAAGAGAGGGGTTCCTTCTCCTAACCCACGCGCTTCCCGAGAAGGGGGTTTTTAAATAAACAGCTTCCTGTCAAGCTGGGGAAAAAAACACAAATGTATTAAGAGAATGTGCTGGGAGATGTTTATGGAATAATCTGGAGACATTAACCCAGAAATGGATTCTGTCCAAAGCTGTATATGGGTGATTGCATTGATCCTGTCAAACAAGCTTTAGAGCTTTAAAACATGTATTTGATGAGAGAGAGAGAGTATGCCAGGGCCTGTTAGGAGTGGTCGCAGCCCTTGTCTCACTTAATCCACATGCCTCCCAGAGGAGATGGGTCCTATAATATTCCCAGCTTAGAGATGATGTAGTTGAGGCAAGTCACCCAGCCAGGCAGAGTTTCAAACACAGGCCCGTCCAATTCCATGCTGTTGGTGTGTTGTGACATCTCTCGGTTGACATGAGCGCAGCCAGGTGCCATGGGCCCCTGGCTGACTCAGGAGGGCACATCTTGGAGCAGACCTTCCGTGGGTCTGGATGCAGACATGTTGGAGTGTGAGCTTCTGGGCTGCGGTATTGGCCGTGGTCCAGGCTCTGTGCCGACGGCAGCTGGATGGGTGAGAGCCCACTGATTTAGGGCCCATCTGGATGGACAGCCGACAGAAACTGGGCTGCTCCAGACGTTTGGGGAGAGTGATAAGCGCGGCCTCTGGGTGCCCCTACATTCCTGGACAGTGACGTTGTCGAGGAGGTGGTGGTGTGGAATGCCTCGGCAGGCAGGTCCCCCTCTTTCCCGCCCCTCCCTGCTGGCTGTAGCCTCCTAGGACCCCTAAAATCAGTGGTAAACCCTTGCTTCAGGGAGTGCTGACTCCTCCCACCCCAGAATCAAGAGGGCCTGGAGAGTGGGCCTAAGGTCTACTTATCAAGAAAGACCTAAGCTTCAGGGACACAGTCCCTGCCCAGGAATATGGGGATCCCCCACCCAGGAGACATTGCTTAGTCACCTCTTACTTGTTTTCTGAAAGTGAGAACCAACCACAAGCCCAATCTGTTTTCTATACTGCACAAAGCCTTTCTTAAGCCCTCATCCAACCATGTCTTTCCTCTGCCTACAGTCTTCAATAGCTCCCCACTGTCCTCATATTAAGTCTAAATCCTTTCTCTTTTGGGCTGGAAAATTTGGCCCCTGTGGACCTCCCTCCCTCCCCCTTTCCTAACCGCCCCAGCTCCTACTCCTCTCACACGCACCCACCCACCCTTACTCTATCTTTTTATGCCATGAAAACACGTGGTCCTCAAATGTGCCTTACTCACCACCAGGCTTTTTCACATGCAGGTACAACACCTGGCACCCTCTCCCCGCTCACCTTCTTCTGACTCTGTCCAGCCCAGCTCCAGTTCTTCCCTGCAGGAAACCTGGCCACGTCCCTCCCCTGTCTGGCTCAGGGGCCTCCTCGGGGCTTCCTTCAGCAGCCCTGGTCCCCGGTAAGGCCAGGAGGGACGGGGATGGGATCCCCTGTTCACCAGGGATCTCAGCCCTTGCACACAGTGGGCGGCCAATAAATATTTGTGGTTGGCAACAGATCGCAGAGATCTCGTTCCACTGGTGTCTGGGATGATAACTCTAGTTTGTGACGCACCCCTGCTCCTGAGTAGAAGTGACAACAGCAAAGCAGTAGGGATAGTAATAATAGTCATTTAGGGATAGTAATAATAGTCATTCGTATTGGGTACTGTGAGGTGCTGGCCTGCTTTGAAAGCGCATTGCATGGAATCGCTCCTTTCAAATTCACCTCGAGGCAAGTGCGATTATTATCCTGTTTATGGAAGAGGAGAGCAAAGCCCAGAGAGGTTAGGTAACTTCCCCAAGGTCACATAGCTGGGTAAAGGCAGATGTGTACAGGCTGGCCCGAGTCCGTGATCTCACCACTCACTGCAAGACCACGGGGCCAGGGCAAACTTTGGACAACCAGCAGACAGAGTGTGGGGCTTGCCTGCAACGGCCAAGCCAAGCATTCAGAGTCCGACAGTGAGTTCAACTGCATATCCAGCCCCCGTAGTCACCAGAATATCAGACCAGATGTCATTAATGACCACTGGCCACTGCCCCAGGGTATGAGCTCTATTGGGGTTTTGTCTTCCCTTGGGTGCTTGGCTCACGACCTGGCTCTGTCCACGCTGGGGGAACTTGGCTCCTTCCTCCATGGGGAGGCCATATATATAATTGCGTGTGGACACTGTTTCAGTCTCTAGTGTGACAACTAGCTTGCTGTGTGACCTTAGACGAGTTACTTAAACTCTCTGGGCTTCAGATTCTTTAGGTGAAAACTGGGATAATAACAGTGCCTTCTTAGAGTTTGGGGGAGGATTAAATATGTTAATACGTGTTAATCTCTTAGAACAATTCCTGGCACAGAGTTAGCCTTATGTAAGTGCTGGCAACAGCCAGGTTCCCAACTTTGTCACCCCCTGCCCTTACAAAAGCAAATCACATCACATGTTCTAGTTGCTCCCTGGGCAAATGGATTCACCTCCTACCCAGGAGAGACATGCCAACGCTTGCAGCAGAACCTCTAGGAGCATAAACATACAAGCTGAGGTCTTAGCACTGTTCCACCGTGCTGTGTGACCTTACCCAAACAGTTTGTGGTCTCTGGGCCACAGTTGCTCCATCTTTATAGAAACAGGGAGTTGTTGCTCTCTGAGGATCCTATCAGCTCTAACCTGAGCTCTTGACCTCCCCATCAGGATCTTGTGGTCTGGAGATGTCAAGGAGATGGTCCTCATGGAGAGGGCTCCGGTCTGGACCCTGCGTGGAGAGAGGGAGGCCCTGGGAGCAGGGATTGGCAAGGCTGCCTTGTAGGCTAAAGTCCTGGGTACTTTCTGGGCTCAACAGACATCTGGCCAGGTCCAGGGGCGCAACCCACCAGCCCCAGCTGCGCCCTGCAGGCTGCCCAGCCTGGCTTTATGGGGCCTGACTAGTTAGTTCTCTCCAGGGCTCATGAACTGGGCAGCCTGGGGAGCCCATGCAGCTCTGTCCCCACCAGGTCCTGGGGGCAGGGGCTAACTTAGCACCTTGTCCCAGCCAGGGGGTCAGTGCCATGCCCTAACCCCACCCTGCCTTGAGGGTAAGACCCAGGTAGGCCTGGGAAGGGACTCACTGCACCAAGGGGGTCTGGGGTGGCGGTGGGGGAGGCGGCATCTCCTCTCATGTCTTGGCTTCCTCTAACCCCTTCTCCCCTTGGCTCTGCATCCCTCACAGTGGGAGCCTGGGCATGGGGCCACACAGACCCCAGTTCATTCGTGGCTCTGCTGCTTGCAAGCTGGGTCACCTTAAGCAAACTTCTGCCCCTCTCTGAGCCTCAGTTTTCCCATCTGTAAAATGGAGCTTCTGCTTCCATCTTGGAGGTTTAGCGGGAGAGTTGAAAGAAACAACAGGGCAGGCCCATCTTGCAGGGGGCAGTGGGTCTAATCAGCTGGACCCAAGGTCCCTTCTCGCCTCCTTTCCCTTTGGGCTCCTCCCCTTTGTTCTTGTCCCTTTGTTCCAAGTTCTGCCTTCCTCGGAGGCCCAGGGGCCAGTGGCTGCCTTTCCTGGTTGACACAAGTCAAGTTCATCTGCTTCTGGGCTTTTACTCCTAGTCCTTCCAGACTGCCGCCTCTTCCCACCCTCACATCCCTCCCTCCCTCGCTCTGGCTCTCTCCGCCACCCCCCTTAATCTTGTGTTAATCTCCTAACAACCTTTCCAACATGGGTTACATCCTTCTTATCTTGGTTAAGCATTTTGGTGAACTCAGAGCTTCTTGTCACTTAGGGAATTTTTCCTGCTGCTTAAAGCATCTGCCCTTACATATTCTCTCTCCTCTCTCTCTCTCCCTCCCCCCTCTCTCCTTCACATTCTTTTTCCTTCTCTCTCTCTAGCTCACATGCTTTCGCTGTCTCCCCCCCCATCACGCACACGTGCATGCATGCGCGCACACACACACACTCGCACACGCACACACACACACACACACACTCACACACGCACACAATACTGCACATCACCCTGGGGCATCTGACTGGTGGGCAGGCATCTGGTGGGGAGAACAGAGAGGGACAGTGTTTCTCACCATAACAGGACTTTCCCTGTGCTCCCAGGGCTCCGTGCACACTGTGTGCAGAGCCTGATGTCATCTGTCCCCATCCTCAAATCAGGCTCTGTTTCAACACCTCCAGAAGAGGAGTCACTGTGTGATTCCTGGAAGGGCATTTCTCCTTAGCTATCAATAAGTCCTATGTAAATAAGACGTGTTTGCACTTCCAACGTGTCCTCTCCCCAGGGAGGAGGGAGGCGAGGGCGTCGTAGACAGTGTCCACCCCTCGCAGAGCTGCCAGCAAGGACAAGATGTGGGCACATGGCGACGTGGCAGCTCTAGAGCCCTCACTGGCTGGATGGGCCAAGGCTTCTGGGAAAGGGCGTCTCAAGCTGGGACGTCAGGAGGGGACACACCTGGTGGCAGGGGCCACATGGATAAGAGCGAGGAGGCAGGCACGGGCAGCAGAGAGTCCGCAGGGCAGCGCGTTTCCATGGAGGGCCATAAAGAAGACAGCAGCTGCCAAGAAGGTATGGGGGCATCCAGGGAGGGCAGCTTGAGGCCATCTGGTGAAGAGCACGAAGCCAGACAAAGGTCATCTCCTTGGGGAAAACTTGCTTTGGTGCCCTTTACCCCCAAGTCATTCCATCTCCCTGGAATAGATAGATTCAGACAGATTCATCAATTTAGTCCCCCTAAGCCCTGTGCGAGCTCTGGTGCTGATGTCCCTTTGCTAAGATTCTGCAGAAAGCCACTCCAGCTAAGCCTCAGTTTCCCCATCTGCAAAATGGGTACACTGATCACAATATAATATGTATCAGTCTGGCTTCTGCAGAGAAACTGAACCAATAGGTACCTATGTAATGCCACATAAATACATCATATATTTGTTACGAGAAATTGGCTCATGTGAGTATAGAGGAGGCTGAGAAGTCCCAGGCCAGTGGCCAGCAAGCTGTAGACCACTCACACCCAAGTCTGAAGGTTTCAGAACCAGGAAGCCTGAGGGTTGTAAGCTCCCATCTGAATCTGAGTCAGAAGGCAGGAGCAGACCAATGATCCTTCTGGCCCCACCTTTCCTCTATCTAGGCCTTGGGTGGATTGCATGAGGCTCACCCACATTGGGGAGGGCCGTTTGCCTTCCTTAGACTGTGGACTCACAGGTTAACCTCATCCAGAAACACCCTCACCGACTCTCCCAGAAATAATGTTTTCATCAAGTACCTGGGCACCTCACGGCCCAGTCAAGCTGACCATTAAAATGAACCATCCCATAATATATGCCAATATAATTATGGCTGCCCAGGGAGGCCGACATCACAGGGCCAGCACTCAGGGGCCTGCTGAATGCGCCACTTAAGCCTGGCAGGCTTCAGCAAGTCACAGAGACCAAGTGTTGGCAAGCTGCAGCCTGTGGGCCGTCTGGCAAGGCTCTGCTTTTTATAAATAAAGTTTTATTGGAACACAGTTACACCCATTCATCTATGTAGTTTCTGTGGCTGCTTTCACACTAAAATGGCAGCATAGAGGGCAAGTGACTGAACGACCTGCAAAGCCCAAATTATTTACTATCTGACTCTTGTCATATACGTTTCCCCGCCTCCTCCCCCACCCCGCCACCGTCCTCCTTAGGCACGTGGTACCTCGATTTTCTTATTGGGAAAATGGGTACAGTAATAGTACCTTCTTCACAGCATTACCGGGAGGAGTCAGTGGGTCAAACATAGAGCAGGCGCTCCATAACTGGCAAATAGCGCTGTGGTGGTCATTGTCTGGTGAAGTGTTGGTGTGACCCCCAGCCATGATTATCAGAGGAACCTGAGAAGTAGCTTTGGGGTTGGCCTCTCGCTCTTCAGGAAATGGACGCTGCCAAAGAGGGTTGAGGCGGCTGGTGCAGGCGCTGCTGGGATCCTTTCCAACACGAAGGAGCCTTTCCCGCCCATGAGAAATAAAAGGCCAATGGGGGAAGTCATGCCAAGCATCCATAATCGTCTGTAATTTGGACTCAGCTTCTCAAGGCAAAAGGATTTTGCCAAAGGCTTTTCACGGTCCAGTGCCCCCGAGCCCAAGGTTACTTGGATCGAGTCCTTTCTGACACATATTTATTATCAGGTGGAAATGGCACTTGGGTTTCTCCCAAGCTCTGTGCAGATGCTGTCTCGGGCCACTGCTGAGCTCCCCAGTGGGCAGCCTTGGCAGAAATGTGGCTGAGAACGGGGCTGGCCACTGGGCGGGTGTGCCCGTGAATAGCAGTGACCTGAAGAAGAGTGGGTGGGAGGCTCATCCCACTGCCCACATAGCAAATGTGCAATCTACCTTCAGGCAGGACGTGTACCGAGCCTTTCCTCATTTGAAAATGTGCAAGAGAAGTGACTGTAAACTGTGAACTATGCTTACTTTTATTAACAACCTCCTCATTTCTGAAGCCCCAGGTGAAACCACAGCACAGTAAGAAAACAGGCTCTGAAAACAGGCTCTGCAAACAGGTAGGATTCAGCTTCAGCACCTGACCTCATGCTTAGTAGCTGTGGGACCTCAGACCAGCTACCCTACCTGAGACTCAGTCTCACTTGCAAAGTGGCTAATGACAGCATCAACCATAGACAAGGCACAGCACACACCAGGGGCTCCAAAAAAGGTCCCAAAAGGGATGGCATGCCCCTCATAAATCCAAAAGGAATTGAAAAGACTGACATTGGCAAATGCCATGGAGACAAGAATGCACTCAGGAGGTACTGGTTTGCTCAAAGAAGAGAGAGGTATTCCTCATTCCCTTCCAGTCGGCTCCTGTGGATTAGGATCAGCCCATGCTTGAGAGGGACCCAGGCAATATTACCCTGCTGAACCCAGACAGGTCTGGGTTCTAATCCCCTCTGGGAGAAAATGAACAAATGGCTTCACTTCCTGAGACCCTCATCCTCCTTTCATTTCTTTGTTATTTATTTTATCCAGTATGATATTGAATGCTTTTTGTGCATGTGGAATCTACCTTTAGGCAGGACGTGTACCAAGCCTCTGTTTCCTCACCTGTAAAATGTGAGGTGTGGAGATAGAGTAAGATGGACAAAATCTCTGCCCACTAAGTGTGTGTGATAGATGGCAAATAAGCAGATGAAGAAATGTTGAGTGTAAGGAAAAATTAGAGCTGGGTGAGGGCATTGAAAGGGAGAGAAGTGCTTCTTTCGATTTGATAAACAAGGGAGACCTCTTTCCAGAGGTGACTCTCAAGAAAAACAAGGGTGGAAAGAGCCGAGACGCCCTTCAAAAGATGAATGGATAAAGAAGATGTGGTCCATATACACAATGGAATATTACTCAGCCATCAGAAAGGATGAATACCCACCTTTTGCATCAACATGGATGGGACTGGAGGAGATTATGCTGAGTGAAACAAGCCAAGCAGAGAAAGTCAATTACCATATGGTTTCAGTTACTTGTGGAACAGAGGTATTAGCATGGAGGACATTAGGAGAAGGAAGGGGAAAATGAAGGGGGGGAAATTGGATGGGAAGATGAACCATGAAAGACTATGGACTCCAGGAAACAAGCTGATGGTTTTAGAAGGGAGGGCAAGTGAAGGAATGGGTGAGCCTGATGATGGGTATTAAGGACAGCATGTATTGCATGGATCACCGGGTGTTATACACAAACAATGAGTCATGGACACTACATCAAGCACTAATGATGTACTGTATGGTGACTAGCATAACATAATAAAAAGAAGAGGTAATAATAGTACTGACTTCAGGATATTGCCAGGCTTTATTCAGATAACTAGATAGAGCTCTTACCACATTGCCTAGCACATAGTAGTTACTTTGTTCATGTGGGTTGGTGGGTGGACAGGATGGATGGATGGATAGATGAATGGATGGATGGATAGATGGATGAGTGAATGGATGGATGGATAGATGGATGGATAAGTGGGTGGATGAATGGATATTTGGATGCCTTGATAAGTGGATGGTGGATAGATGGGTGGGTGGATAGATACATGGATGAATGGATAGGCAGAGGGATGGATAACTGGATGGATGGGTAGGAAATAAATGGTATTCTGAAATAGCTTAACTAAAGAGATATTAATGAAATGACCATGCACAGAAATTTGAGGAGGGTTTTGGGACCCAAAAGGAAATGTTGAGGCACACAGGAACTAGCCACAGAGGAAGATATTACCACTACTGGTCTTGAAGGGCTAAGGGAGTTAAAAGTGTCCCAGAGCCAGCACTATGGCCTGCATGGAGCTATAACTATAGGTGGAAAAACTCAGCCACTGCCGAAACAAGGGGCTAGGAAGGAAGAAGGAGATCACAAATACTGAATATCACTCCTTTCCATCCTCTGGTCTCCTGCTGGCACCTATCATTGATCCTGCTCACCCAGAAGCCAAAGACTAAGGGACCCCAGCTCATGCAGCCCACTGAGGGCACCCTCTCAGTACTACAGCAACGTGAAGAAGGTAGAGAAAGTATCTGGAGACAAAAGGAAAATGACTAGGGCTGATGGGTAGATGAATAAATGAGCAAATGAATCTAGAAGTTGCTAAATCAGCACAGAGGCCTTGAGACAAGTCAATGTTCTTTCTCTGATCATGAGTCTCTTTGTAAAATTTTTTTCCCTTAAAAATATGCTTATTAGTTAGGAGAGGTGAACATCTTTGCAACTAAAAAATTCTAGTAATGGAACACAGTGAACATCTATTTCTCCATCATGTTGCAGTCTAATGCAGGTCAGGGGCTGTCGTACCAGTGGTAACACAGGAACTAGCCCCCTTCCTTGCTGGGACTCCACCATCTTTAAATAAGTGGGGGAAGGGAGCACTGCCAGGTGCATCCTGGCTCAGTGAGGAAGTGATCCATCACTTGCACTCACACACCATTGGCCAGAGCTAGTCACATGACCCCACAAGCCACAAGGAGTCTGGGAAATGCAATCTTCCCTTCTGCCCAGGGAAGCTCCATCTGGTTTGGAGTGCAAATAGCTAGCCCATTTGCTCCACATTATTTCAGGACCTGAAGCTGTCTGATACCCAGAAAGAAATCAGCCAGCTCTGACATTAGGCAGACAAGATTTAGAGAAGTGGATACAAGCCTGGATTTGGGGGTCACACAGACCTGGGCTTGGATCCAGCTAGGCTACTGGCCAGTTGTGTTAGCACAGACAGGACATTCACTTATCCTTGCCTTTGTCTCAGTGTCTCTAAGGTAGAGAAGGGCCCAGCATAGAATGACTATGAGGTTTGTTGAGTGAGTTTACAAGTGTAGTTATGAGGATTGAGAACAGTGGGGCAGGGCTGCATGTTACACTCAAAGGACACATCCAGTGCCCTCCTCCCATGTAAGCATTGCCCCCTAAGCCATTGGCTCCATGGGTCCAGGCGCAGCCTGCCGACTGTGAGCAGCTGCTAATCGCCCTGGAGGGAAGGAGGTATGCCTACCAAGACCACATTTTATGATAGGAAAATAAGGATGAGGGCTATTTCCCTGATTTGTGAATTTCTTTATGTGCAACATCTTATATCGGTATAAAACTGACATCACATTTAGGTATTCATTTCTCAAATGGCCTTTATGGAAAAGAATATGACTGTGTAGTGGCCTGGGAAAACCAGGTTCCATTTGCTGCTGCTGCTGCTGGTGGTGCTGCTGCTGCTGCTGGAAACTCTGCCCCAGCTGCAAGTTCCACCAGAGGGATGATGCTCTGGGGATATTCCTCGCCCTCCAGATAAAGACCCCAGATTAAGGGTGTCCAGTGGTATTGGGAAGAGGTGGTTAAGAGCATGGACCATAAAGTCTAAATGCCTAGTTTCTGACCCCTCCCCTTATCCCTGACTGTGTGGTATTGGGCTTGTTACTAAACCTCTCCGTGCTTCGGTGTCCTTAATGGACACAGTTTTGGAACTGACTTCGTAGGATTTTTGGAGTGATTCCACAGGAGTGCTCTAGTATGTGATCTGGGAAATCAGAAGCTTTCAGGAAGTGTGCCTATTATCAGAGGAGGGAGCATCCTTATGGTTTAACACTCATTTGACAGACATAAATCAAATGTCCACAGGGGGCTGGTCCCCGGGGTGAACAAGACAGTTGCTGTTCTTTTTTTTTTTTTTTAAAGATTTTATTTATTTATTTGACAGAGAGAGATCACAAGTAGACAGAGAGGCAGGCAGAGAGAGAGAGGAGGAAGCAGGCTCCCTGCTGAGCAGAGAGCCCGATGCGGGACTCGATCCCAGGACCCTGAGATCATGACCTGAGCCGAAGGCAGCGGCTTAACCCACTGAGCCACCCAGGCGCCCCAACAGTTGCTGTTCTTGAGGATACAACCAGGATGCCTCTTCAGTGGAGACTTCAAAGAGAAGTCTGAGGTGGAGGTGGCTGCTGTCTCTGGGGGTCCCAGCTAGGCTCCAGGATCCCCTGTCTTGTGATACAAACGCTCATTGACCTAGGACCCGTGGGGGCATTTTGGGGAGAGGGTGCCCCTGGCCAGTGTGTTCATGTGACCTCCAGGCAGAGAGCCAAGGCATCGAGATCACAGAGCCACAAGCCACCAGATTCATGGCCAAGCACAGAGGCAAAGAAGGAAAGGCCTGAAGGGTGACCCAGCCCCCACCAACTCTGAATCCCAGTTTCCACTCATAGGCTGCCACCCAGTTGTGACCCCTCTGTGTCCTCTGCCTCCTGCTCTGTGACTCTTGGAGGAGTTGCAGACCTCGGGACAGGAGATGATGCTTGGTGTCCACAGGTCAGACAAGGCAGGAAGCAATATGGAGAGCAAGGTTGCACTGTGGTCCAGAGATCCAGCTTCCTTGCTTGTGGTGTGACCTTTAGAGAAGGACCCTATGTCTTCAGTTTTCCTAATCATATGGTAATAGGATAACAACATCACCTCCTAAAGCCATCGTGAGGGCTGATAAAATGAATCATTTTGCAGGGACCACCACTCAAGAGGACCTTTGTCAGAGGTAATGTAGCATGTGATTTAGAGGGCAACATAGGGCTTGGGAGTGGCACTGGACTGGGTTCAAAATTAAGCATTAGTCATTACTACCATGAGGCATGGAGCACGTTACCAGACCTAAACTTTCTGGGCCTCAGCTTCCCCACCTGTAAAATAAGGATAATGGAAACTGCTTGAATCTTTGGTCTGGTGAGGGTAAAAAAGAAGTACTGGATCGTAAACATATAAGACAGTGCCCAGCAGGGAACAAGGACAATAGTCAATAGGTGTTTCTGGGCACTGCTAAGTGCTAGTCACCTTTCTAGATGATCATGATAGAGCAGGGAATAAATAAATCAGCTCTCATAGAGTTTACGATCAAATAGGAGAGATAGGAACAGGTAAGACAAAATAAACTACAGAATATGTTACATGTGGGTAAATAAGATCCTTACATTGGAAGAAAGGTAGTCCATTAGAGGGAATAAGGTGTGTTGAAGGGGTTGGAATCTTGCTGGGGTGGCCAGGGAAGACCTCAGAGAAGTGACAGCTGAGAGATCCAGTGGAGCAGGGGAATGAGGCATTGAATCATCAGGAGTAAGAGTGGTCCAGGCAGAGGGCAAAGGGCCTGTGGTATGTGGTATGGCAAGAACAAAGGTCCTGGGGTACATCACAGGGTGGAGGGGGAGAGAGGCAGGTGACAGAATCAGGAAAGTGAAGGGGCAAATGTAGCCATCATAAGGGCTTTGGTCTCTTCTAAGGGTGAGGTGGGAGGCCTTGAAGGATTTTGAGCACCGCAATGATGTGATTTGACATATTTTGGAAAAGAACACAAACTGACATGTTCAGTGCAGACTAAAGTGACAAAGTTGAACACAAGGACATCACTAGGAGGCCATGGTCTAGGCAAGAGGGGATGATGGTGGCTGTTGAAGTGGTGAATATTATCATGACTTAGCTTACCAAACTGTCGGTGCATTACAGACTCATAGTAGCCCCTTCCTTCCAGTGGTTGCTCCCTGCCCCATGGCTGGTCCTGTCTGCAATGGCTGCCCCATCCAGAGAGATTCACCTCCCCATCTCCCTCTCCCAGATATTTGTCAGCTGCCACTTCACCCCAGCCAGCCAAGGCAAGAGGTGTCAAGACCCTTCGTCTTCCCTGGAGCCAATCTCCACTTTCCCTGGTCACAGCAGCCAGCTTGCGCTGGCTCCGTTCCAATGTGTCTACATCTGTCTGAGACTGATGGACCAAGAGTAAACTCCAAATGCCCTCTGGATACCCACAAAATTGTCCCAGCTGGAAGGAACCTCGAAGAGCCCAAGTCTGGTGTCCCTAATTCATATAAAACAGAGGGTTGGTGAGGGCAAGGCCCCTTGCTCATTGGTTAGCTGTGCTGCTGACCAGTTGCAGAACCACATCAGAACTCAAGTCTGGATCCCAGCTCTGTATTCTCCAGCTCCAATGGAATGGTCTCCATCCTTTAGCAGAACCACTTGCCTCCTCTAATAGTAGATCTCTTCTGTCCACTGTATGGGGTCCATGTCCTTCCCTGTACAGACCCAAGCAGAGGTGAGTCATGGCTACATCTCATGGTGACCCTGGGGTCCACTGTGACTGCTTGATTTGCTCACTTCCATGGGCTACAGGTTAGCCAGATTTCTGAGCTCAGGTCTGCCACACAGGAGGGAAGAAACATCAGGGGAACAAGGTGGGTACAGGGAAACCAGGCAGGAGCTGACACTGGGAGATGGGAGGGGTCTTTGAGTGTTGCCCAGCACTTCTCACAACTTCCCTGGGCTGGCACTGTCATGGCACTTGCTTTTCCAGGTGGCCGGACTCTGCTCCCAACACCCTCACCAACCTGGTGTCATCACACTGCTAATGTTTGCCCAGGTAACAGGTGAAAACGAGACTCTGGGACAAGCCTGATCTGCATTTCTCTTATTACAAACTGAGGCTAAACATCTTTTTACTCACTTCAGAAACATTTTTGTCTTGATTTGTACTACCTCTTTATGGAGTAAAATAATTAAACTTTTTTTCTGTAATATAAATTTCAAGTGTTTTCCCCAGTTTATCTTTCTTTTTAGCAGAGATTTTTGCTATACATTTTTAAAAATTTATTGAATTCATTGATATTTTATTTTATTGTTCCTGCATCATACTTTTATTCTGTGATTGACTCTTTCACTCACTTATTAAGAAATTATTTATTGTACACCTACAGCTTGTCAGGTACCAAGAATACAGAATTAAACAAGACAAACAAGGGCCCTTGCCCTCATGGAGCAGAGTCAGGGAGACAGGACATAAACAAGAACCCAATACTTAGACAAGACACTTTCAGAGAGTGGCAAGTACAGTGAAGAATATGGACAAGGTGGCTTGAAACATCACAAAGGTTGGAGGCAGACCTATTATAGATTGCATTAATTATCTATTGCTAAGGAACAGATTATCATACATTTAGCAGCTGCAAACAATGTACATTTATTATGAAACAGTTTCTGGGCTGTCTGTCTAGGGTTTCACAAGGCCACAGAAACATGTTGGCAGGGCTGCATTTTCATCTGGAGGCTCAACTGGGGACCAGTCACCTCCACCCTCATTTGGGCGATTGGCAAAATTCAGTTTCTGTGGCTGTTTGAGTGAAGGCCCAAGCTTTCTGCTGGCTATCAACTGGAGACTGCCTTCAGTCTCAGAGTCCAATTCATAAGGCAATAAAAGGTATGGCCCCTCTTTTAAGGGTTTTTATCTTATTAAGTGAGGTTCACCCAGAATACCCTCATCTTGGTTCCATAGCATAATCTAATCACAAGAGTGATATCCCATCACCTTTTGCCATATTTATTGGTTAGCAGCAGTCACAAATCCCACTGCTATTCAAAGGGAGGTGAATACAAATGTATGCACACCAGCAGACAATGTAAAATGGTGCAGCCATTGTGAAAAGGAGTATAGATGTTTCTTTAAAAATTAAAAATAGAAATTCCACTTCTGGTTATTTATCTGAAAGGGGCAAAAACACTAGCTCAAAAAGATATCTGCACCCCTATGTTCACTACAGCATTATTTGTAATAGCTAAGATATGGAAGTAATCCAAGTGTCTAGCAGTGGATGAATGAATAAAGAAACTGTGGTATATATACAATAGAATACCACTCGGCCATAAAAAAGAAGCAAATTCTGTCATTTACAACATGGTTGGACCTTGAGGGCACTATGCTAAGTGAAATAAGTTGGACAGAAAGACAAATAAGTGAGTATGATCTCACTTATATGCAGAATCTAAAAAAAAAAAAAAAAACATAAAACAAAGGAACTCATAGAAACACCAGATTTCTCGTTATCAGAGGTGGGGATGGGGGTTGGGGATAGGGTGAAGGGGGTCAAAAGGTCCAAACTTCCAGTTATAAATAAATCAGTCCTGGAGACATAATGGACAGTATGGCAACTATAGTGAATAAATACCATATTATATATTTGAAAGTTGCTAAGAGTATAAATCTTAAAAGTTCTCATCACAAGAAAAAAAATTTGTAACTGTGTAAGGTGATAAATGTTCACCAGACTTATTGCCATGATCACTTCACAGGATATATGGATTTCAAATCATGTTGTACAACATGAAACTAGTATAATGTTGTTTGTCAATTATATTTTAATTTTAAAAAGAAAAAAATTATTGGGGACCATTCTAGGGTCTGTCTGGTGCATAAATTTTGCTGATGAAGGCCTTTCAGAGAGATGACAGTGAAGTGAAAACCAGAATAGCCAGTAGGAGATGGCCAGGCAGAGTCACAGGTGTAGAAACAGCAAGTGCAAAGACCTGAGGCAGTTATGAGTTTATTTATGCTATGAGAAAATTTAAAAAGTTGGGCATGACTGGAATCTATTGATAGGGGGAGGGTGGAATGATTCAATGCACAAACGCATTGCACCTACAATGAAAAGAAAATAAATTAATGAGTGAGCATTAGGGTTTGGACCATAGGGCTGGAAATCAGGAGTTCCAGCCTCAAATCCCAGACTAGCCCCTCCCTTGCAGGCACCCTGGGCCACTCCCTTTCTTCCTTGGCCTGATTCCTGTCTCTGTGGGCTGAAGGGGATAGAGTCTGATGGCCCTGAGGACCTTCCTAATGTAAGCAACCCTAAAGTCTCTGATGAAATAAATGACACCTACATCTAGTTAGCCAGTGACATCAAATTAATTAAGGCCTGGGAAAGTGATTATCTCCACCTCAGGCTTTCTCACACTTCTTGGATGTCATTGGGGGAACAGGGAGGACCATGCAACAGCAAGGAATGCAAGAAAACCCGGGGGGACAGGAGTGAGGGCTTTCAATCCCCCCGAATCAATGCACAGTGTTCTGGGCTTTGGCTGGAGTGTTGCGGGTCTGCACAAATCATTAAGCCCCTTCACCAGTCAGGATGCTCAGCACGGGGCCCAATTCTCCTCATTGACAATCCACACAGAGTTAGTTTGGCCCCATGAAGCATGTGGGGATCAAATTTCTCTGCTCATCCTTGCCATGGAAAAGCAGACATGTAGTGGTGGTTGGGAGTTGGGGTTTGTAGGGGATTTTATTTTTAATATTTTTGGTCAGTTTTAGAGGAAAAGTTGACTTTGACTTTAACCCGACCTGATGCAAGGGCAGGATGGGCCTCAATCAAAGTGGGACTCTGCCCAGATTTCCTGGCGGACTATTTCCTGCTATGATGGGTCAGGAGAGAGAGACAGTGAATATTCTGAACACTTGGTTCTGCTGTGCAGTCACCTTAAAGTCACAGAGTTCAAAGAAGAGCCCAGGTGAACAGAAGGTGTTGAGAGCACCTGCTAAGAATCAGGGTTCAGAAAGGAGACCCGGACGTTCCTCTGGAGTACTGTCCAGCCAGAGGCCCCATGGTCTGACAGCCCTCTGCTGGCAAGAGATGGGGAATTTGGCAATAAGACATTCCAGGGTGGTGACAACTGATATTGTTTTTGGAAATAGCTTTATTGTTTTTGTGCGATTAACACTTTCCAATTGTGTGAGAAACCACAAGGAAAAGAGGGAAGACAAGAGATGAAAAGAGGGAGGAAGGGCAGACATAAAAAAAAGTGCAAGGAAGAAAGTAAAAGTCATCTCATCTCTAGTGACTCTGGACTAGTCCTTATAGACTGTAAGCCCCTTGAGATAGGTGGGACTGTCTTGTCCCCAGAGTCTCTGCTAAGGAGGAAAAGTATTCCTGCAGGAAAAAACATGCTGAGCCAGGGATTCTCCTAGGAGGACCATACCTATCTAGTTGGTTGCAAACCATGCCCAGCACAGAAAAGGATGCAGGACACCAGTATTCCTACACTTCTGTCACTCCAGGATCTGATGTTGTGCTCTGAAGACTGTGAGCTCTGCCAACTGTGTCTGAGACCACTTCCTATAGCCTTGGGAGTTTTCAAGGAGGAAGGGAACAGACAGGGTATGGTTTCTGGGATTCATACAGGAAACTGATGGGTAGAGATGGGCAAGAATGATAGATGAGGCTATAGGGCTCTGTTTTTTATTTAGGCCCTGGGCAAGCTGGTGCCACTTGTTTTTGGTACATAGAAAGGCAAGTGGCATCTGGATGTCCCAATAAGGGATCATCTTCTCCCTATTGTTTTTGTCTCTGATGATAATCTACTATTGGTATCTGATATATTCAATTACACAGGGTGAGAGTAGGCAATAGCAGAGCACTCCCAGGCATGCCTGATACTCCTAACAGGCTGAGGGTTTATCCTTCCTCCTTCTCAAAACTGAGAAAAGGATAATTTTGGGAGTTGAAATGACCTCATCAAGACCACTCAGTGGCAGAGGAAGGATAAGCATGTAGACCTCTTGTCATCTGGCCTTCCCTCTTATCTCTAGCTTTATTTCTTGCCACTCTTCCCCCAGGGCTTTGCCTAGCACCAGTTGTGTACCCCAGACACCTCCCACCCTGCAGTTTTTCATCTCTGCACTGTGGCACATGCTATTTTATCTTTTGGAGGTTCTTTTCCCTTCATGGCAAGCTCCAAGTTGTATCTGGAAACTTAGTTAACATGTCCTCCAGGCTGCCTTCCCTAATATCACACAGTGAAGAAATGTCTCACCTGTTTCTGCAGTGTATTTGTGCCATTTATATTTATTGTTATAATCTCCTAGGGTGTACCTCCAAGTATACTGGCATGCTTCAAGGGAATAGCTAAATCCTGTTTAACTCTGCTTCCCTAGAGCTTCAAATATTTATTGAATAAATAAATGAATTGGATTGTAAATATTCTTCTTATAACTGTACACTAAAGTAGCAACCACTACACTAAGCTTCCTCCTTCAGTACCAGGCACGTAAGCAGAGACAATAGAAGTGCCAATGTCCTATCACAGAGGTGCTGAGCTTAATTGAACATTTCTCTTTATCCTATTCCCATATCACGTAACCCCCTCAGTAAACATATGAGAAAGGTCCACCCCACTCTCCCACTTCCAGGAAAACTACATGCACCCTTTTCCGTGGACTGCCACCAGCCATGTGATGAAGCTGCTAGCTTCTCAATAATATCTTCTCTAACTGAAATGTTAATTATAAATACTTCTAAATTTCTAATGAAATATCCTTGTCTCAAAGTCCATCAACCTTAGGACCAGGAGAGGTTGGAGAGGATAAATAGCCAGGAATCTCTAGAAATCATTTGCAGGGATTTCAGGTAGCTTCCTTGCTTTCATAGCTGTTGGCCTTGATCTGGGATAGCTGGGTAAATGTCTTCACAGTGACTTGCTTGTATGACCTTGGACATGTCAATGGTCTCCACTTGGCCTCCATCTCCCCATTTATAGTGGGGAAAGATATGCATCCTCTCTCTCCTAGGACTGCTGCAAGAAGGCTCCATGCAGTGCCAGACATGCACCAAATGCTTTAGCAGTTATTATTGTCATAGGTGGAACATCTGGAGCCTGAACGCCTGGGTTTCAGGGTTGGCCTTGCCTGTTAATCAGCTGGGTGGCCTCAGACAAATAACCTGATGTTTCTGACCCTCTGTTTCCTTGGTTGCCAAAGTGGATGATAATAGCTCCTGCTTCACAGGACTGTTGCGAGGTTTAAACAGCCATAATTGTAAGCTAGCATTTAGAACGGTGGCAGATGACACACAGACAGCACGCAGTACATCATAGCCATGTGGAGGCTGTGGTTGCATTTATTAACCTCTGTTTTAATTTGCCTATTCTGGACTTTGGATTAAAATTCTACCATATCAGAAACAAAAGAAATCTCAGGAATCATGGGAAGAGATTCTTCCCATTTCTCAGCTGGGCAAAGTGAGCTCAGAATGGTTAGGTCAGTTGCTGGAGGTCACAAAGCATAACTTAAAGCAAAGGCTTCCCACCCCCAGCCTCCTGCTTCTGAGTCCCTGAAGGGGAGGGAACTGGGTGGAGTTGGGGTTAGGAGAAAGAGCAGATAGATTGACCTGGAATCTGCTTTTGACTTTTCCCTGGGATACTTCTGCTCCATAGGAGTTGAAGGCATTCATTTGTTACCTGGTAACAAAGACTTTCCTCTGGGAAGCAGCTGCTTCCTCCTTTTGGTGTTAATCATTGTCCTCCTCATCTCCAGAACCCCAGAGTTCCAGACACAGTTCCTCTTCCTCCTTCAGGACTGAGGAATAATGGTGGCTCTGGGGGAGAACTCTTAGCCCCTTTTAGAGAAAACATGACCATGGGGAAAAAGTCAAGATGCAAGAAGAACAAGTAATTCCTTAGTGTATTCCAGACTGTGAGCCAATTAGGAGTCCTGCCCGGCTGGAAAGCACATTCTGTTTGGAAAATGGAAACAAACAAATCAATACTAAAATGGTGATGAATAGAAGGAACCGGTGGGTGTCAGGCCCCTTTAGATGAGGAGGTCTTAGAAGACTATGCCACTGACTGCTCACACACAGTGCCTCAGGCCCCCCATCAATCCCCACATGGATTTTTCCCAGAAACCTAAGGGTTAATGGGGAAATTAACTCTTGGTGGTTCATCCAAATATCCTGGAGTTCCTAAGGTAAGTTTGTAGGCCACCTTCCCATCTCCACCCCTGGGAGAATTCTTCAGCATTTCTTTGTATCTGCATCCAAATTCTGAATCCTCCCTCTACTTGTCTTTCCAGTGTGACTTTGGGCAACTTACTTAACCTCTCTGAACCTTGGCTAATACTAGGTGGCAATGATATTGATGCCAAACTCACAGGATGGATAGGAAGAGTCAATGAGATGATATATTAAAACACGACAGAACTAAGGATCCAAAGTGTTCGCCGTTACTGATTCTTTTTCTTTATCCCTTCACTCCTTCTCTGTCCACTCCTGTTTTTCTATGATACCTCTTTACTCCAACCCCCTGATCTTATACCTTTTTCTCTTTGCCCTTTTTGCTATGCCGTATTCCTCCTCCTCTTCTCCCTCCCTCTCCTCCCCATCCTTCCTCTTTTCCTCCTCCTTTTCTTGCTTGACTCTTCCTCTTCCCCTCCAGGTAAATAACACAGTGTATTTTACTTCAGCAGGGCTAAGAACACAAATGTCCTCAAATTATCTCCCAGTGGCCAAAGCAAGAATGTACTCTGCCCAGGTGAGCAAAGCAAGAAAGTTTATCCAGCGACACTGCTGGCCAGCCTCCTGGTGGTGGGGGGTGGAGGGCTCCTCTCTATATTTCCTGGGCTCCAGAAGGTGGCTGAACCGGCCTCCCTGCTGCCCACTGGGCCTCCCTTCCTTTCATCAACTTGGAGGACAATTACATTATGGCCATATTGTGGCGGTTGGGGCGGGGTTTGTGGGTTCTTCTCAAGAGCCGGAAACAAAGGCATATTGCTTCTAACTTATTTTAACAGTTTTCAGTAATATAATTTTCAGTTCATTTGGTTATCAAAAACACACTTTTCCCCCCTTTCTTCTTACCAAAAAGGTGAAGCAGATCTAGGCAGTGCTGGGGGTGCCAGTGGTTTGGTATTCTCTAATTTTTTTATTTTTTTTTTTAATCCCTACTAATTTCTCCATGCTGTGGAGAATTTGTCACACGCGCAGGTCTGTTTGATTTCATTAAACAGAATATTTAAGCATAAAAATTGTTTAATCGCCTTGTGTCATTATGAGATGAATTTCGTTTTGCATACATTTGCATATTTCATCAGAATTAAGGCTGCTAATATGCAAATGAGAGACAGGTTGCGGCTGAGGTGTTTATTGTAATAGCTGCAGGCTGTTCCACTTGGACAGCTTTCTAGGTGGTGGGGAAGGAGGGGAGGGAGGACTCCGGGGGCAGCTCAGAACACTTCAGGAAGCCCACGCAGGTCTCTGGGGCCAAGATGGGTGGGCTAGGCCCACCTCCCCTGCCTGGGAGACTGACCAATCAGAGCAGGCCGGGCTGGGGAGGTGGGAGGAGGCCCAGCTGTCTGCCCCAAAGACTCCTGGGAACCAGTGGGTACCGGTGCTGGAGTGAGGGACCCGGGCGAGGTTGGGGCCAGTCGGTTGGCCCAGATGCCCCTCGGGATGGACAGATGACATTCTAGACGCCTCTGCTGCCTTCTCTCCTTGTTTGTGCTGCTGCATCTTCCTCTGCCTGCCTTTTTTTTTTTTTTTTTCCCGTTCCCTTTGTTTTCTCCATGGCTTTGTTTCAAGCCCTATTGAGTTTCTTCTTACCCTTTATTTCTTCCTCTTTGTTTTTGCTTTGCGTGTTTCCTCCTGCGCTTCCCTCCACCCCAAATGGGCTGGCATCCTTGTCTATCGTCTGCCTTTCTTCCTCCACTTCCTGCCGGCTTTGTGCTAGTTCCCAGCCTGCCTTGCTGGCTCCCTTGCTCTCCTCTGCTCCTGCCTCACTTCTGCTCTCTTTCCTTTCTCCTTCCTGGCCCACCTCCCCCTCCCTCACTCCTCCCCAGGTTCCCACAGGCTTGGAGGGCATCCACAGCCTAGAATGGCTTGAGGTGAGGACAGAAGAGGTGGAGGCCCCACTTGTGTAACTGCCTGCCCCTCCATCTGAAATCCTTGATGTGTCCTGCCCTCATGTGAAAGTCAGAGATTAGATACATACCATTTTCCTCTCAAGGGCCTGCTCTGCTGATCCCCAGGAGAGTGGGTTCCAAGTGACCCCCCAGGCACAGATGGAGAGGAAAACTTGGTGTTTGGTGCTTAATGAGCAGTCTGCGAGGTCCTGGAATAGTTTGATAGAGATGCCATTTTCTGAAGAAAGTGGCATGGATGCTCCCCCCCAGACTCTCTTGTTCTGGAGAGCCGGTGATGGGTCTCACTACTTCTGCAAAGATCACAGGGCAATTTGGAAAAGGACCATCCCTACAGAGCAAGGTTGAAAAGCGGCTTAAGCCAAGGACTCGCCTGACCAAACCAAGGCCCTTCCTTAGACCTCAGTTTCCCCATCTATCCCTTGTGATTCTCCTGAGACTTTGCTAGCAGCTATGGACAGGAGATGTTTTGGGAAGGGCAGAATATGTTCATTAAATCAACCACTATTTATTGAGCACCTACTACATGCCAGACATTCTGAGCAATGCTAGATACAGCTGTGAACAAGACAGGGTCCCTGCCCCCACCCCTAGCAGATGACATTTCGGTGGGGAAGGCAGACCACGGGAGGATAAGAAACAAGGTCACATCAGGCAGTGATCAATGCTGGAAATGGGGCTGTGGATAGTGGCTCGACTCCCCCACTATCTTCCCATTGCTTTCTGGCTCATTTTCTGGGCTACACCCCCACTGGCCTGTGGCCCCTTCCCTCCAGATCACCCAGAAGACCCTGCAGAGATGCTCTGTTTTTCCCCCAGACTCTTTGAGCATCTCCCCAGGGCTAGTGGAGCAGTGTCTGCTAGGCTAGGGGGAACCACCCACTACCAGATTAGCTGTTGAGCCCTGTGTTTTAGAGCCTGAACAATTAAAGCAGAATTAATTGGCTAGTAGGCAATCACCTTCCAATCCGAATGGAGAGCGAGCAGGGCGAGTGTGTTTTGCTGAGTCGACAAACTGAACACAATGCTCATCGACCAGAGACAAAGGGGAGGGGATGGCTAGGTGAGCCAGTGGGAATTGGAGGCATTCCCCAGCCACTCCTCACCCCAGCCAAGTACAAGGACCAGCCACCAGGCTCTGAGGATCTCTGTGGGGACTCCAGTTTTGCTGGCATGAAACTTTCAGGAATAGAACTTTGCCTTCACAACTTGGAAATGCTCAACCCAGGATGTTTTGAAATTTGATTTAATTTTTAATATCTCTATTCTCTTCCCAATAGCAAAAGCAATACATTTCGTATTGACTTTTAAAAATCAAATATTGCAAATATGTATAGCTTAGAAAGCCCCATAAAATGATATGTCTGCATATATATTAGCATTTGATAGGGAGTGAAATCCGCAAGAAGGTACAGCAAACTGTCAATAGCAGTTAGCCGTGGTGTGTGCGTGAAGGAGGACGTAAAGGAGGCTTGGTTACATGGAATGCATTTAAAGGAAAATGGAATGGGGACTAAAATGGATCGTGCTGCTTCTTCTTGTTGTTATTGTGGATTATGATGTCTTGTTTTTAACATTATAAAATCCAAGTGTGTTCATGGTGAAGAGAAAAAAAAGCACAGATGTGTGTAAAAGACTCGTACACTCCACCCTCTCGTTACTCCCCATGGTTGGTGAGCCAGAAATGGAATTCTCTGGAGGGAGGAGTAGGGCTCCTGGGCTTCAGTTCAGGCTTCTCTGCAGGCAGCTGTGTGACCTTTTCCAAGTCACTCGCCCACTCTGGGCCTCAGTGTCTTTGTAAAACAGAGAGTAGACACGGTACCTATCTCAACCTACTGGAAGAATTGCACATAAAGAACTTTACACAGTGCCTGGTGCACACCGAGTGCTCAGGGAATAGAAACCGTTAATATGGGTTACTGCCAAGCCTTCTGGCAAGGTGCCAGACACACAGGTTGGTTGTTTTTTTTTTTTTTTAAAGGAACTTGGCAAATCACACCAGAATCCTCTAGGATGCAGGGGCTATCGACATCTCCTTCTTCTGTGCTACTGCACCTAAGTAAGACAACAAGAGGAAGTTCTATTTCCAGGACACTCAATTCCCTAATGTCTCAGGAGGTGTTGGGAGACTCTCAAAACATGGCTTTAAAAGACAGTGTGGGGGGGTGCCTGGGTGGCTCAGTTAGTTGAGTGTCAGACTCTTGATTGGGGTCAGGTCATGATCTCAGAGTCATGGGATCAAGTCCAGCATTTGGCTCTGTGCTCAGCAGAGTCTGCTTGGGATTCTCTCTCTCCTTCTGCCCTTGCCCCTACCCACTGCTCATTCTCCCTCAAATAAATAAAATCTTTAAAAAAAAAAAAGACTGTGAGGCGTCCAGATCAGAGAAGAGGTGGTGGCTGGGGAAAGAGGACAGGCAGAGACTGATTCACATCAAAGTTGAGATGACATGGAAAGCCCAAAGATCCAAGTTCAAGTCCTGGCTTTGCCACTTTCCACCTCAGAGGCTTGAGCTCCTTCCTTTCCTTCTCTCTCTCTCTCTGAGGTCTCAGTTTCCCTATCTGAGACATGGAGCAAGAACAAATAGCTGATTTAGCACCCACTAACTGATGGCAAGACATTTTGAATTGGTATCTTTTTTTTTTTTCCTTTTAGCGAACTCATATGTATGGTAGTCGGGGTCTCAGGGAGTTGGGGAGAGGAACAGCGGTGGGACTGGTACCCAGTGAAGTCTGAGTGTTTGAGAGTGACAGATGGGGGCCCAACAAACCCTGGACAGAGGGCTGAGTTGTAGGGCCTCCGAGCTCCCTTCTGGCAGCCGGTGGCTGGGTCTCACACAAGTGTGCCAGGAAGCCCTCTGCCTGAAGGTAAGTGTTTGTCTAAGAAGCCAGGGCAGGAGCCAGTAGGGGGCCGCCAGCAATTGTACAGACGAAGCCGTGAAACCTGAGCACGCCTGCCTGTAGTCAGACGGGGGTCACCAAACCCAGACTAAATAGTCTGGCAGGCTGGGCTCTGGGCTGTCTGGAAAATGATCCCAGGATGGAAGGTGCAAGTCGGGGAGGGGGTAGGAAGGGGGGTGACGCAATCCACAGCACAGAGCCCTGTCTCCGTGGCCAGCGTGAGGCTACTACCTCCCCAAGGTGGGGTCTGACCATGAATGAGATGGAGTTTTTGTTTTTCATTTCAGTTTCCGCTTCTTAATGGGAGAGGGGGTGGTGGGGAGCGACTGAGAGACAGCCAAGGCTCTCCCCTGCTTAACTGCATAAGGTTCCTGGTCGCATGTCTTGCTCTGTTTGGCCCTAGAGCCAGGTCCTCATACCAGAAGGGGTTTGAGTGCTGCTGTGTGGCCTTAGGCTGGTTAAGTAGCCTCTCTGTTCCCTCCCAGAGTAGGGACAAGCTTGTGTGCCTATGCTGATCGAGATCCAGTCTGCGTGACCACAGGTGCCTTTGTGGGGGTGAGACGAAGGTGCCCCTCCAAGAGGAAGCCATCACCCGGATTTGACTGGCAAGTCAACCACCCGGACCAGGTGCCATTGATCAGGGAACAACTTGCCTAATTGCACGTTGACAGTTCTGGGCAGGAACTTGAAATGAGTAAGTAAAGTTTAGTACATTCCCGAGCACCTGTCAGGGCCAGTCCCCGCCCTCAGTGCTCTAAACCTAACACCAACATGAGGAGGTGATCTTTCCCTCATCTTACAGTGAAGAAACTGAGGCTCACAGAGGTGAAATAATAGGCCCAAGGTCATACAGCCAGTAAATGAACGACACAGGGACCTGAACATGTAAGTCTCACTCTAAAGCCCTTCCTATCATGCCCCATATACTAATTTCCATGCATGTCAATCATTTCTTCTAAGGCATCAGGCTTTGGTTGAAACATCACCTCTTAAGTTCAGAGCAACTCTATTCACAATAGCCAAAAGGTGAACACAACCCAAGCGTCTGTCGGTGGTTAAATGGTTAAACGAGTTGTGGTACGTCTATGCAATGAGGAAGGACATCGTGACCCATGCTACGACAGGGATGAGCCTTGAAGACAATCATGCTAAGTGCAATAAGCCAGACACAAAAAGATAAACATGGTATGAGTCCGCAAATACGGAGCATTTAGAGTAGCCAAATTTATAGAGATGGGAAGTAGAATGGTGGGTGTCTGGAGCTGGGGCTGGGGGAGTGAGGAATTATCATTTGTTGGACACCGAGTTTCAGTTAAAGAAGATGAAAAAGTTCTAGAGTCCGATGGTGGGGAAGGTTGTCCAACAGTGTGAATGGGCTTAATGTCGTTAACCTTTCCACTTAAAAATGGTTAAAACGGTAAATCTTAGATTATGTATGTTTTGCTGCAATAGGAAAAAATGGCTTTAGGGAGGTGTTTGTGACTCCCCACAGACCCACAGACCAAGCTGCTCCCAAGGAGGCCTCTTCTCCCCCTTCATACCCACTGTACCCCACAAACATGGATTTCATTATCTCTGGGCTCCCCTCTGGATCCAGAAAAGGCCTCCATGCCTGCAGTGTCCCCCAGAAGCCAGTGGTCCCTGCACACCCCTGGCATTAGGAAAATAATTTTAGCAACAGCAGATAAACAAGAATACTGTCTGTTTAAAGGTATCTGATTAGAAAAGAGGGTATTTGCTGGGAAATAGAAAAATCTGGTTGGCCAAATCACAGTGGAAAAGCTCAAGTGTGTGTTGTGAAGCACCAACACCCACAGTTTCTTCTGGAAATTCTGGAGAAGCCCCTCCCCATCTCCTCCAGGTTTCAGTGTTTGCAGAGCATGACCTCTGCAACTGGGGCACGGTGACCTTGCTCTGTTCCCTGTGCAGATCTGAACACAGAGCTCATTGTTCTCCAACCCTTCCCAGCACTAGGGATCCTGGCTCTGTTTTTCAGTGTTCAGCAAGCCAAGCAGATGGTCACGAAATCCAGAGGTGGCCTAGTTATCTTGATGCCTGGGTCCTCCCAATGCTGACCTTCAGCTCTGCCTTGTCCAGACCTTAGAGCACCTCACTCTGCCCCAGGTGGTTTTGGAGCCTTCCTGCAGAGGGTGGACAGGTACGGAGAGACGGGACATTACGAGCCCATTTCAGAGGTGGTGAAAGAGAGGTCTGAGCAGGGATGGCAAGACCCTCGAACTGGAGAACATATCCATTCATTTTTCAAATGTTTGTGAGCACTTGGGGGTGTGGGGCTGAGTGCTGGAGATAATCATGTCTGGAGAGGGTGTCCTGCTTTGCTCTGACTCAGAGTCCAGGGGTCAATCCAAATGTGCAGCAAAGTCTCCCAAGCAGAAGGAAACTGGGAACCCGGGTAAAGGCTGACAAACAGAGGAAATGGGAGCCAGGAGAGCTGATGTAATAGGAATGCTTGATCTCCCGTGGGGAGGTCCCCAAGGCTTCCCTTAGTGTCCTCAGATTAACGTTCTTGATAATCAGGCTGAAATCTGATCATGGGAGGGAGGCAGAGAACTTTCCGGATAGGGGGAACACCATGTGCAGAAGCTGATATGGTGGACCAAGCAAGGTAAGCGGGGAGAATCTAGGAGAGAAGAGCGATGTGGCCAGAGGACCCAAACAGGGAGTGAGGCATGGGGGAAAGGGCCAGCCACACCCCCTGCAGGAAGGACTCTAATTGGCTGCCTGGGCCCAGGGGAGGCATGGGAGGGGCTCACAGGGGTGAGGCCAGACTGAGCTTGCATTTTGAAAAGATCACAATTTCTGCTGAGTGCACGTGCTTTGGAGGGGGCTGGAGGGCAGAAAGGAGATGTGTGCCAGTGGCTTGCCTGACACATGGGGGACAGTGGGGAAAGGAGAGGAGAAGAAGACAGATGGCAGCAGGGGTTTAGGCAGGGAAATCTCCAGAATCTTCTGGGTGATGAGGAATAGGGGTAAGGGAGAGAAGGGGTACAGCAAGTGACACCACTGTGATGGGAACTTTGGGAGAGGCAGCATGAGGTGGAGGATAGGGGAAGCATCACAAAATGCTTTGGAGGCCAGCTAGTCAGTATCCTGTTCATTTGCAGATGAGGAAACTGAAGTACTTAAAAGCAACCATGCCTTTCTTTCTTTCCTCCTTCCTTCCTTCCTTCCTTCCTTTTTTTCTTTCTTTTCTTTCCTTTTCTTTCTTTCTTTCTTTCTTTCTTTCTTTCTTTCTTTCTTTCTTTCTTTCTTTCTTTCTTCTTTCTTTCTTTCTTTCTTCCTTTAAGATTTTATTTATTTATTAGAGAGAAAGAGAGCACCAGGGAGAGAGAGCAGTAGAGGCAGAGAGAGGAAACAAACTCCCTGCTGAGCAGAGAGCCTGATGCGGGGCTCTGTCCATCTGGGGACTCCAGGATCATGACCTGAGCTGAAGGCTGATGCTTAGCCCAGCCTTTTCTAAGATAACGTAGTGAAGCCGCTGCCAAGCTGGGAGCAGAATGCAGGTCCCCTATGATGGATGATTAGACATCAGCTACAGTACAGCTGGGCAGAAAATATTCATTCATTCATCCATCCATCCATCCATTCAATAAACATTTTTTTATCCCGTTTCCATCCAGATAGAATATAGAGATGAACACATCCGGGTTCCTGCTCACAAGGATTTCTTGGTGGGGACTTGCCGTGATCACCAGAGTGGGTAAGGATCCAAGGAGGATTCACTCCCCCTGTGGGAAGTGCAGAGAAAGGAGTATTCATTCTTGAGAACTTTTCAGAAGGATGTATTTTTTTGAGTTGAATCTCTAAGCAGGTGTTTGCTGGTAGTGCAGAGCGGAAGGACAGTCCAGCATCAGGATGGCATGTGCAAGGCCCAGGGGCAGGAAAGTGCATAGAGAATATTCGGGAGTGGAAGAAGCAGCAGTTTCAGTGGAGAATGAATGTAGGAGGCAGCGCTGGCCCCGGGGGCCCATGTCAGACGGGTGTGCTCTGCAGGTGGACCTTGGCTCAAAGGTAAACTTCCCTCCAAGCCCACTGTACCAGGACCAGCTCTGTAGCTTACAGCTTTTGGCAATGACATTGTTAACTGGAAGCCCCCTTTGCCCGGTAAAATGTCAGCATCCTCCAGAGTACAGAAAGATATGACACTTGCTTTTCCCATGTGTTATTGTACGACTTCATTTAAAACCAAGAGGCAGCTCAGGGTCCTGGGTGACAATGGGACTCTGGAGAACAGCTGCTAGTGTACAGAACTTCAACTCCACGGGACCCTGGACAAGTCCCCTCACTCTGTTAGTTTCCTCGTCTTTAATATGGGGAAAAAGCTAGGATCAGGAGGACCCACACATGCAAAGTGTTTAGAAGTATACCAAGTGGGACTCATTCAATGTTAGCTATGTTTATTGATTTTACAAAAACCCTATAAGAAACATGCTATTACTATCTTCTCTAAGATGAGGAAGTTGTGGGTTTAAAAAAACAAAACTTGACCAAAGTTTCACAGATGGAGCTGGGATTTGAACACAGGTCCTGGGTTCTTAAGTGCTCTGCTCCCCTGCATCTGATCGAAATCTTAAAACCAAAGCTGCGTGCCAGGGATTCTAGACCAGGGTATCCAGTTTCAAGCTGGAGAAGGACATAGTTGGCCTCCATCAAAGCAGGGCTGGCCTTGGCAGGCCCATCCAGGGACAGCGGGCTTGGCACCTGAGTCACCACTGTTGCTTTTCCAGAACTGGACATGGCCATGGCAGGAAGACAGGGAGCTGTAGGTTCGGATCCTCGCTCTGACCACTTTCTCGCTGAGTGACCTTGGATGAGACACTAAAATCTCTGAGCCTCAGTTTTCCCATCTGTGAAGTGAGACAGCTGGCCAGCACCAATATGACCCCTTAAGTAAGAAAAGTGTGTATAGCTGGTTCAGAAAGAGACATCATAATGTCCCCTTGATACCTGCTGTGCTGCCCTCTGGAGACACCTAACCTCTCTGAGCCTCAAGTTTACTTGCCTGATAGAGTACATAGAAGTGGTACCCTGCATCCCTGTCAGAGTTAGTGTGCATATGTAAACAATGTAGCTTTGGAGCCTGGCAGTTCTGAGGTTGGTTCCAACATCTGCCCTTCCCAGCTGATGCCCTTGGGCAAGTCTGAGTCTTGGAGTCCTCTTCTGTAACACGGGCACACTAACTCCAATTTTGCAGGCTTTGATTGGAGAATTAGAGGTAACATACGCTTAGCATCTGGCACACAGTAGGCATGCAGTTAATTGGAAATAATGGTCATAACACCAACAAGAGCTAATATCCCAGGGCATCTCCTTCGGGTCAGGCCCCGTACTGGCATTATGCACTCTGAGCCCATAACCTAATTCAGGCAAAACACACAAAGGTGTTTTGTAAATGGTGAAGTCCTGTGCGCACAGACGACCTCAACAGAGTCACTGGGCATCCCTCAGGACCTCCTTAGGAACAGAGACACTGCACACGGAGCCTTCGCAGTCACCACAGATGGTGGGGTGCACACCTTTCTACCCTAAAAAATGTTCATTTGAGCCTCTCACAGTGTAGCAAGGCCATCGGCCTCTCCAGCAAGGCAGAGACAAGGAGCCCGTTGGATTCCTTTCAAGTTCCAACAGCACATAATGACGGCCTTTTCCTCCACTCATAAACCACATATGGAATTAATAGCACCAGCATCAAACCAGACCGGGCTCGGTTTATTCTCCAGAAACAATGAGACGTTAAGAAACCAAGGCCGGGAGAAGCAGAGAAGGATTTAACAAGCTTCTAGGTGGGATTTTTTTTTTTATCCCCCCTCCCTGTTTACTTTATTGAATCTGGTCCTTGCTGATTTGGTTACAGCCTGTGATTTCAGTTTATGATTCAATAAGCCATTTGAAAGCTTGTAAATAGCACGGTTCTGCTATCTGCTCCCTCCTCCCCAAGGGGGTTGCTATTGAGGAAAGGGGGAGCTTGCTCACCCTTGCAGCTGGTTGGGCAACCCTCAGAGGGAGCTCCTGAGGGGTGTAATGCTGAGCAATGTGGACCTGAGGTGGGGTCTTGAACATTAAATAAAGTGGACTTGGGTTTAAGCACTGACTGGAAATCAGGGACCTGCCAATACACACGAGGACATCTCCCACTCCTGACGTGACCGTGTCTGGGCGTTTCTGACCCTCCTCATCACAACCTGGGTTGGGGAGCCCACTGGCACAAGCCTGGCCAATCCCTCGGGAGCCCATAGGTACCATCACAGAAGCTCTGGTTCACAGATCTTGCGAGTCCTCACAGCCAAATTTCTCAGAGGCTCCTGTACACTCCCTGTGTCCCTCCCTCACCTCTCCCCACTCCCCAACCCACTGCTCCCTGGCTAGATTGCTGTTCCTAGGAGGAGGACGAGAAATATGTGGAAGAGGATCCCACCACCAGACAAGTCCAGTCTAACACAGACCAGTAGATGTGCTCGTGAACCGAGATGAGATTAGCCCCTGATGAATGACTGCTTAATAAGATATTGTTGCTGTAACACACTGATTTGGGATGGTTTGTTCCACAGCCATAACCAACCAACACACCATCTACTAGGGGCTTTTCAACTTTGTTCACCAGATGACCAAATGAAGAGGTGAATGGTGTGGTTCACTAAATCATTGGGTCTGTGAGTTGGAGTTGGTGTGGTGGGATTCTGTGCTTTGGGGTGTCTTGTGGCTTAAATTCCTAGAGCAGAAGTCAGGCACAAGTCTCTGCAGGGTACCAGCATGGCCTATACAGAAAGATCCATGCTGATCTTTGTCCCATCCCAGGTTTCCCTTTGCCTGGTACCAGGAAGCTGTGTGTGAGGGCAAGTGAAAGCTGAGGTGTAAACAATTGAACTGGGACATCTCCTTATGACTCCTTTGCCCACAAGGAAAAGTCCAAATGCCATGCGGGGACCTTCAGGCTCTGGCTTTGTATACCTTGTGGTTTTATGTCCTGCCCTACAGCACCATACCCCCTGAGGTGGGGCACACAGTTCTGCTAAGTGGTCCCCAAACACGCCATGCTTTTTCATGGATCCCTGCCTTTGCTCCTACCTTGTGCCTTCCCAGATATGCCCTTCCTCCTTTTAGCTACCTAATGAACTCATGCTCACACTGCAAAACCCAGCCAACATAGCCCTTTTATGAAGTTGTCCCCAAACTTAATTTACTCTTCCCGTGATCCTGGAATCATTTGACAGCATGTCAGATCATACCCCATTCTCCCAACTAGACTGTGAACTCCTCCAGAACATGCTCAATACAGCTGAAGACAGATGAATGAGTGAGAGAATGCATGATGAGTGGGGAAGGATAACTTCCAACAAGGTGGGATGGTACTGTGCAAATGTCATGGGCATTGGAATCAATAGATCCTGGGTTCAAATGCAGATCATTGTTACTACATGAGATGAGGCTACTTCCATTGTTTCTCAGGTCTCAGTGTCCCCATCTATACAGTGGGACCCCAGAGTAATGATGTAATGGCATACCATCTCCAGGGGAACGGCTCCCTCTTTCCCCTCCAGGGGACTCACAGCCCTCCTCTTCTGGGCAGCCCTGCCTTCTTGGCCTCCTACTTGACACCTCTCCCAGGGTGGGAGGTCCCAGGAAGACAGGAATCAGAGAGAACCCAGAGCTCAAGATTTTCTGAAGATCTCTGAAGATTTTCTCTGAGAAGATCTCTGTGAGCACTGTGAGGCCATCACCATACCCTATCAAGAACCTTCTGTTCACGGGATCTCACAGCAGTCCTGCCAGATGGATACTCCCATTATCCTTATTTAACAGGTGAGGACACCGAGGTTCAGGGAAGTGATGACCTGGTAAGATCGCTTCCTTGGGCACTCCCTCTCTCTCTTCCCTTTGTCTGAGGATCTTTTATCTTTGGCCTTGTATCTCTATGCTGCTAGTCATGAGAAAACCATTTTTTGATTTGGAACTGGTCTCAATGAACCCATGGTTTGGTTTTGCCAGGTTCCTGACTGCACCTGGGAGACCAAAGGGAAGAGAGTAGGAAGCAAGACCCAGAAGAACTCCCGGGGATTGTGGTAACCTTAGTGCAGTGCTTCTGTGTGTGTCAGCATAGCATGTTGGGTTGTCCCCACTTCCCAGATTCCCGCACTTGACAGACATTTCTTCAGTGCCTAGTGTTTGCCAGGCTCTGTGCTAAGAGGAGGACATGCTAAAATGAATGTCACTGTCAGGCCCTCAAAAGCTTTCCAGTCTGATGGCCGAGGCAGCCATGAAGACAAGTTTCTAGAGGCCATTTATCTAAAAACTGTAATTAATGACACTTGGGAGTGAAAAGCCATTAAGGCATCATCTTGAGGCCAACTCAAGTCAATTGCTCATGGCTGCCTGGAGGCTCTAGGGCTTGAGAAGAAAGGTGCTATGATTGATTAGCAATGTCTGCCATGTGCAGAGCTAGGCGAGTTCTGGCCTGTGTACCAATTATCTGCCACCCCTTCCTGTGTGAATGTCACTTTTACTAAGTATGGCAGCCTACCCAGCCAGCAGAGTTGGAGAGAGCCATAAACAGTGAAGATTTCTCCAATCCTGATCTGAGTATAGACTAGAGAGTCTTGGAAGAAGGAGGAATTCCTGCTCCTGGAAGTCTAGAAGGCTCTTCAGAAGTACTGACAAATGGACTGAGTTTGAAGAATAGATTTCAACATTTATAAGTGGATCCCATTGGCATATATTGAGCACCTATTGTATTCCATGTACTTTCTAGGTGGGGAAGATAGCAGGGAGGACCTTCCAGACAGCCTGATCAGCCAAAGCAATGGTACAAGGGACATCTTGAGTGCCACATGGCAAGGAAGACCAGAGAAAGGAGTGTGAGAATAGCTGGGAGAAGCAGCTCCTGAAGGTTCTGGAGTTTGGAGTTGGCTTTCATCCACAGACCCAGGGAACAAGGGGGAGACCTTCCACTTGAGTACAATTTCTCTGGTTCCTTGCAGAGGGGCCACCAGTGAGGGGGCGGCTGCCAGGCTGAGGAATCTCCTCCCTGAATATTCTCACCAGGCCGGGAGAACCAGGCTCTTGCAGCCATGGGGGCGCACTGCTATTTTAAGCCACCTGCCAACAGACTGCCTGCCTCCCCCGCTGCTGCCTTGACATGCAGCTCCTGACAGAGAGCCCTATGTCACCCCAGCAGACAACGCTGGGCAACTGGATGCAGATGCACACCCAGGCAGGTGACATCTGTGGGGATCCCACGTGACCTTCCCACCCTAGTGCCCCACCCCTAACACTTGGCTTCCTTGACCTGCCAGCCTTGGGGGTTGGGAGCTGAGAGAGACCCACCATCCTGCACAGCTCAAACAGGACAAACAGACCTGGGTGCTAGCTGATGGTCTCATATATCCTCACAGTATGACTACAGTAAGCTCTTCTCAGAGCCTCAGTTCCTTATCTGTAAAATGGGTATGATGACAAAATAATCAGACCAGTCAGGGAGCTCTTCATGAGATATCTAGCACAGTGCCTGGCACATAGAAGACACGTGAGGGAAGGGAAAGCACCTATGCCAACCATCCCCACTCTCCCCACCTCCTTCCTGTCTTATTCATCACCACCTGACATTACCTTAGGTATTTGCTGGACCTCAATGGCAGAGGTTTTTGATACCTAACCTCTCTGAACATGTGGTACATGCTGATTAAATAGCTATTGAACAAGAGGAATTGTCCTTGTGAAATAACTTCACTTCTCTAAGTGTTTTTTTTTTAATCTGAAAAGCATGTATTTGAACAGATGATCATTCATCCATCCATCCATCCATCCATCCATCCATCCATCCCTTCATTCACCTGTGGGTCACTCAGCTCCTACTCTGCATCAAACACTGTGTGAGGCTCTAAGAACACAAAACTCTGCAAAGACACATGACCTTCATTAGAGCAGGAAATCAAGATGGCACCTGTTTGGGTTAAATTTCTTTCTTTCTTTCTTTTTTTAATTTCTTTTCAGTGTAACAGTATTTATTGTTTTTGCACCACACCCAGTGCTCCATGCAATACGTGCCCTCCTTAATACCCACCACCTGGCTCCCCCAACCTCCCACCCCCCCGCCCCTTCAAAACCCTCAGGTTGTTTTTCAGAGTCCATAGTCTCTCATGGTTCACCTCCCTTTCCAATTTCCCTCAACTCCCTTCTCCTCTCCATCTTCCCATGTCCTCCATGTTATTTGTTATGCTCCACAAATAAGTGAAACCATATGACAATTGACTCTCTCTGCTTGACTTATTTCACTCAGCATAATCTCTTCCAGTCCCGTCCATGTTGCTACAAAAGTTGGGTATTCATCCTTTCTGATGGAGGCATAATACTCCATAGTGTATATGGACCACATCTTCCTTATCCATTCGTCCATTGAAGGGCATCTTGGTTCTTTCCACAGTTTGGCGACCGTGGCCATTGCTGCTATAAATATTGGGGTACAGGGGTGCTTGGGTGGCTCAGTGGGTTAAGTCTCTGCCTTTGACTCGGGATGTATCTCAGGGTCCTGGGATCGAGCCCCACATTGGGTTCTCTGCTCAGTGGGGAGCCTGCTTCCCCCTCTCTCTGTCTGCCTCTCTACCTACTTGTGATCTCTCTCTGTCAAATAAATAAATAAAATCTTTAAAAAAACCATTGGGGTACAGATGGCCCTTCTTTTCACTACATCTGTATCTTTGGGGTAAATACCCAGTAGTGCAATTGCAGAGTCATAGGGAAGCTCTATTTTTAATTTCTTGAGAAATTTCCACACTGTTTTCCAAAGTGGCTGCACCAACTTGCATTCCCACCAACAGTGTAAGAGGGTTCCCCTTTCTCCACATCCTCTCCAACACACGTTGTTTCCTGTCTTGCTAATTTTACACCAGTTAGAATGGCCAAAATTGGGTTAAATTTCTAAGTCTAAAAGAGGACCAGATTATAGAGATTTGACCTCGAAATGAGTGCATGATTATGCAGTCTCTTTGTCATTCATAAAGCAAGAGCCAGCCTACTGCCATTGCCTGCCTCCAACCAGGTCCAGTCAGGGAGGGAGGGGAAGATTAAGGATGATGGTGGTCACCAGTCTAAGCAGGGCAAGGAGAGCATTTAATGATGGAAAGACAGGTGTTTTTTCCAGTTCCTACAGTTCCCAGAGAAACCTGGGTCCACCTGGCTTGTTGGAGAAAGTTAGCAATTCAGCAAGCAGGTTCTGGAACATGCCATGCATTGGCAGGGACCAGAGTGTGTTCTGACAACTTGGGTTGACCTAGAGAGAGAGGGAGAGCCAGGAAGCTCTGCCTACAGGATGGGGCTGAATTCGAGTGGCTCTTCTCAAGCAGGTACAGACCCTCAGAGCCTGGTTGATCCTCACCCAGATCCACTCTAACCCTTCCCAATTACATTTCTCAAGGCCAGCTGCACTCTGATATTTCAAATATAACATCTGCATCCCAAATTCAAACTTTTACATGACAACTTATTTTTGACTAAAGTGGATCAGAGCCTACTATGTCTGTAGCCAGCCTGGCCTCAAATTGTGGCTCTATACTTGCCCAGATGTGTGAACTCAGGCAAATTACCCAAATTCTCTGTCCCCCCTCTTTTTTTTCATCTGTGAAACAGGGAAAACAATAGTACCTACCTTGTTGGGTTATTAGAAGGAGAAAATGAGTTGATATATATAAAGCACTTGAGTAGTATTTAGTACTATAGACATTAGGTGAAAAATTGCCATTTAGATTATCACTATCATTTGATATGTAGACTCTGGTATCATTTAATGAAGAGTTCCATCTGGAGACTCAAAGGTGTAAGTCTTTTTGCAAAAGTTGTATTTCCTTGAGGCAGTGGGATGAGAGGTTCTGATTCCCAAAAGAGATTTTTCTGGAGACTCTGTCTGTGGCAGTATTAGACATCCACACCCCAGCTGTGGACTCAGGGTGGGGGACACTTACTCCTTCACCCCTTGACACCTAACCTGCCCATGTAATTTGCTTTGGCCAATGGACTATAAGCAAACATGATATGGGCAGAAGTGAGAGGCATGGCTGTGTCTTTGCCATCAGGAAGCCTCCTCCTCCAGCTGGATCCCCAAATGAGGCGAGTTCTGCAGCCTGCAGTCAAGCTGACTGCAGACCCCTGAACAAGAAAAATAAATAAATGTATTGACAGGGGCTGAAACGTGGGGACCACTTGTTATGCAGCATTATCTTGGTACTAGCTAACTGATATATTTGCAAATGCCTTGTCATCAAGGGATTCTTGTCTTTAAAAGAGACAATACATGAAAAAATGTTTAGTTCCATTGTAGACATATAGTAAGCCTTCAACTAAATTCATTTTCCTCCTCTTCCTCTTCATCATCATCCCCTCTCCCCACAGCACAGCCAAGGCTCTCTCTTCTCCTAACCTGAGGTCAAGTGCCTTCCAAGGTCCCAGCACATAGCCCCACCTGCTTCCCAACCTGCCTTTCCTTGATGTTCTGAAGAAATGAGAAAGAAGTGTTAAATTTGTTCTTGGCTACTTTTCCTTGCAACTCCCAGAGGCCCTGCTTACAAACTGAATCAGTTATCAGCTAGTTAGGCTGGCGGTCCCCGGAGGTGCTGCTTGAATACAGATAGGGACCCATGCATTATTCAGTGCGAAGACGGGGAGAAATGAGCAATGCGTCCAAAGCCAGAACAGCAGTGGCAGTAAGGGAATAATTAGCGAGCTGTCACTTGTCCCTGTCACTGTTTCCTCCCTTAACACATGAGGGAAAATAAAAAAATAAAAAAATAATTTTTTAAAGGAAGAAGAAAAAAGGCAGGGAAGATCATCTTGCTTCTTGAGGCAGCTGGTAGGTTAAAATGTGACACGAAAGAAGCTTGGAGCAAGGGATCTGGTTCAGCTCACAAAAGCCATGGCCTGAGGACCCCCCCCCCCAATATTTTATCGAGCTCCCCTTTCTGCTTGATGATTCATGGGCACTGCCCCAGCCTTCCATTCAGATTTTCTGCACGTTTCCATAGCACTGGGAATTAATTTCTCCCCTACAAGGAGGAGGTGGGGATGTTAGGAGGGGGTGGGAGGAGGAGACGTGAGGGGCAGAGCCACCCAGGCCTGCAAAGGTTTGAGGTGACCTTCCAGGAGGAAACTGGAATGAGGTTGACAAGAGCTGTGCTTGGCTCATTTGGGGACTATGCGATTTGATTATTCATGAGTTTACGCACACAGAAAGAAATCATTTTGTTGCGTGACTCCTCATCGTTTCTTGTGGAAGCTATTTTTATTTATCTATTAATGTCTTGTTAGAAAATTTTTTTTTCTTTTTTTTTTTTTTGGTGGCGTGTGCTGGTTTGCTGCTTGGGGTATTTGAGCCAGACATGTGAGGGTCTACGATGTGCTGATGGTGAGGCCAGTTTTCTTGAAGACTTCCCCTCACTTTTCCTTTGAAAAAATTGCAACAAGGATAGTGTTGAGGGGATAGGATTGGAAATATTTGCTTGCTTGATTCATGCCTCTTGGCTTCCCATTAAAAATGAGCTGGTTACCATTGGGCAGGATGGTTGCTTTCTCCAGTTGTGATCACTATGAAACTCAATAAGATGAACTGGGGAAATGCTTTGTAGAAGAAGAGTCAGAAAAGGGTCCTATGAGAAAGCAGGGCTGCATAAGGAGCACGAGGCTAGCTGATGCTGAGGGGCTCTTCAAAATCAGGGCCCAGTGGGAGTCAAGACTGTCCTTGTAGGACTCCCAACTGGTAAACAAGTCACTCTTCTTCATAAAAATCTGTCAGCTTCCTTACTGCATAACGAGGGTCACTCAGTGATGGAAGATTCGGGCATCAAAGTCCAGAGAGAAATGGAATTCTTTCATGAAGCCACTAGCCCAGACTTAATAACTCCATGGCGTGAGGATCACTGATCCTATACCCAGTGCCCAGGAAGACATCGTTCATCAATCCCAGAATACCTGATCCACTGTAGCCAGCTAAGTATCCCCAAACATAGATCTCTGTGCCGTGTGAGTTCCCTCAATCCACCTCATCCTTTCAAACTCTAGACCCCCTTTGGATATGTTGTTCCTTCATCCTGGAATGTCCCTTTTCCCTGGCTAACACCTACCTTGCCTGATGCCATCTCCCCTTTCTGAAGCCTTCAGAAGCTAACCATCTCAACTCCTTGCAGGGTTAATTACTCCCTCCCTACTCATGCATCCTCTCTACTATATTTTTACATTTGTTGTGCATGTTTGGAAATGAACGGCTGGCTTAATTCTCTCTTAATTCTCTCTTCCTGATTAGATTGGAGATTCAGGGGATAGGTTGGGAGATATTGTCAACTCTCTTTCCCCAGCAGCCAGGATAGAGGTTGACACCTGGAAGGGATCGAGTCAGAGTTTGTTGAATGAAGGGGGGAATGATTTGCTATGTCTCTAGACAGACTAGGCTCCTCTCTGGGCCTGATGTCTGGTATTCAGTCCGAGCTTTGACAAAGGTGACCGGGCTGTGTGTGCAGGGGGTTCCAGAGCCCTGTGGGCACAGGTGGAGGACACCATTGTGTCATCCTCCTCTTTGGCTCTGTCACCAGCCTCACAAAGCTGATGCTGGGGAGAAAAGCTGGGAGAAGTTGACATAGGAGAGTCATAGTCCTAACAAGTCCAGTGGCTATGGTCAGCAGGGGAAGGCAGGCAGGTTGAGAATGCAATAGCTCAGACTGATGACCCCAGATAAAAATTCTTGGGTCATGTTAGGCTGAACTATGCTCTCCAAAAATCCCTTAAACTCTGGAACCTATAAATATCACATTGTAAATAAGGTCATTACAGATGAGATTAAAATAATGATTTTGAAATGGGGAGATTATCTGGTTGGAGAGGTCCTAAGTGTCGTCACATCTGCCTTTATGAGAGAGGCAGAGGGAGATGTCACATACAGAAGAGAAGAGGATGTGACCACAGAGGCAGAAGTTGGAGTGATGTGTCCACAAGTTGAGGGAATCTGTAGCCACCAGAAACAGGAAGAAGCAAGACCCTCCCATAGAGCCTCTGGAGGCACCATGAACCTGCCAACACCCTGATTTGGGCTCAGTGATGCTAATTTCAGGTTTCTGGCCTCCAGAACTGTAAAAGAATACATTTCTGTTGTTTTAAGCCACCAAGTTGGTGGTCACTTGTTACAATGGCCCCAGGAAATGAATACAGGCTGGACACGGGCTGATGACAGATAAAAGGGGGAGAGGAAGGGCATCTGGGTTTGTCTTCCCCAGATGTAATGCCCATTGGAGCTGTGTCATCATCCCCTGCTCATCCTGTGTCCCTCAGTGGAGAGCAAGGCAACAGGAACCTCAAGCATAGAGGTTAAGAACACTAGCTCTGAAGTTTTGTTTTGTTTTTCAAGTATAATTGACGTGCAACATCATCTTAGTTTCAGGTGTTCAACGTAATGCTCTGATATTTGCATATATTCTGAAACAATCACCACAATAAGCCTGATGAACATCTGTCACCGTACAGTTACAGAATTTATTTTCTTGTGATGAGAACTTTCAAGTTCTGCTTTCTTAGCAACTTTTGGATGTGAAAGTGCCCCCAGGCTGGACTCCATGGACTTCAGAGATGACTGTCTAGGAGTTGAGCTGCATGAACACTGTTTGGTTGATTTGACTCTATGCCTTATCGACAGTTGGTTAAACATTTCCTGATTTCAGCTCTGTAACTGTCTTCATGTTTTATAGTCAGTGGATTTGGGGAGTGGGGGCAGCAGTCCCAAATGTTTTTGTGAATTCTTGAAAAGCTGTAGCAAAGAGGTTGTGCATAACATGAAGTCTCCACTCCATCTCTCTCTCTATGTGTATCTCTCTCTGCTTGCTCTTCTCTAGGCTTCTCTCCATCACTGTCTTCTTCTATTTCTGTCTCCTGGTCTTGCACATGCTCGATCTCTCTTACACACACACACACACACACACACACACACACACACACTGAGACTTCAAAAGTGAATGATGATACTGACTTTCTTCCTGACACCGTCCCCTCTTGACAATTTTCTCCACTCCCCCCCACTACTCCTCCACAGATGCTCCCTGATGGGGCACACATGCATTGGGATCATACCTTCCCAACACCTTCCCTTTCTTCCCTATACCTTTCCAGTGGGCTTGGTGAAGGAGCCCACTCCCTCAAGTGCCAGGGTCTGCTTAAGGCTTAACATGTGCCCAGAACACACGCTTTGGTCAGGAGGGAGCTGTAAGATTATTGGTGGGGAGAGAGGTGGGGAGAAAGGCAGACCAAGCAGGAACCAAGAAGATGAGGGAAGCAGAGACAGAATTGGTGGCTGGCAGGTCAGAAGCTTGGCTCTAACAGGCAGAGCCTTGGCAGCAGCTTGGGAGTCCAGCCTTCCCCTGCATGGAACCTGGGAGAGCTTGAAACACCAAGGACAGGGCATGGAAGTAGCTGGTTCTCCTGCAGGGTATTGGTCCTGGGGGGCCACTACTTGTCCCATTTGACTGGTATTCACCAAGAGTATCCTTCATGCCCAGATTGTGGGCTGATTGCCTAGGGCCCTGTGACTTACTTGATCCTTTTAAAAAAATTTAATAGCCTTTTTTTTTTTATATTGAGGTGTCACTTAATTATAGCAAAGTGCACCAACATGACATGAACAACTCACTTAAGTCCTGAAAGTACATATCCAATACCAGGTCAATATGTAGCCCATTTCTAAGCCCCCAGGAATCTCCCTTGGGCCCCTTCCTGTCCCGATACCTGCTCTGATAGAAGCACTTCTCTGAGTTCTGTCACGTCTCTCCCATCTCCAAACCTCGTCAGAATAGACTTAGCTGGTGTATATTCCTTTGGATCAACATTTCACTTACTTTACATCTGCACTATGTTGATTTATGAGTCAGTAGTTTGCACTTTTTTATTGCTGAGTACTATTCCATTGCATGGGTATATCACAATGGGTTTCTCCACGATGCTGCAGATGGGCATCTGAGTGGTCCAAATAAAGAGCTACTATAAAATATCTTGTGTCTTTTGGCTTGAGTCTTTTGGTGGTTACAAGCAATTTTTTCCCCTATAGTTTGTGTACTTGGGACTTGAATCACTGGGCCAACATATAGCACAGAAGCATATAGCATAAATGTGTGTTTAGCTCTGGTAGGTAGTGCCATATGTTCTTGTGGAGATATATATATATATATATATATATATATATATATATATATGTGTGTGTGTGTGTGTGTGTATCTGCTGTGGTTCCAGGCATAATTTATTGCTCAGAATGAGCATATATTTTTAAAAAGCAGTTCTATCTAAAGTTGAATTGAAAATATTAAGTCAATAATGACACCCGTGACAATAGGCAGATGTTATGGAAACCAAGTGGATGGTATGGAAAACGGTTGGCCCTTAGGGACCACTCGAGTACTGAGTCATTTCTCCAACATGTGTTTTCAGATCATTATTCAATACATCCTTCATTATTTTAGTTGTCTTGTCTGTAAAATGGGGATGATAAAACATCCCCTCCTGGGGCTTCATGAGGATTACATGAGTATGTAAACACCCTGCATGTGTGGGGTGGGATTGTGTTTCCTTACTATCCCCATTTTACAAACGAGGACACTTGAGCTCAGAGAAGCTGATCCTCTGCCTGAGGTCACACAGTGGGTGAGCGGCAGAATAGGAATGCAGGTGTGTATGGTTCCCCTGCCCGTGTTCTTTTTAGTACCCCTTGAAGATAGCTGTAACTTGGTCACCATAAAGGCAATCTATTTCTGCAATGTTATATCAATCAGGGATTGCTCACATGGAAGCAAAAATTCAAATATAGCCCTGTCCTCTTTGTTAGTGTAGCAGAGTATCCCCGCCTATCAACCATACATGGCCTATACATGATAGGTTACTTATCCCTTATGTGAAAGAAGTCAGAAGGATAGCAGAAGCATGGCAGCTCCATGATGCTGTCAGAGATCCAAGCCCTTTCTAGCTGGCATGCTATCAACCTTACAGTGTGCATCCTAATGCTCTCAAAAGGGCTGCTGGAGCTCCAGCCATCACACCCTCCAACCAGACTAGAGAGGGAGAGTCTGGTGATGCATAGTACCCTTTACAATGGGAACTTTTCTGGCAGATACATTGGCAACAAAATCCACTTACAAATTATTAGACAGAATTGGTCACAATGACCACCCTATACACAGATAAGTCTGGAAAATATGGTGTTTTTTTTTTAATTTGAGTAAGTTATTACTCATCCTTTGAAAAATAAATGTTTCTAGGTAAAAAGAAGAAGTGAAAGGATAGCAATGGCCAATAGTCCAAATGACAAATGCTAACCCAGAGATCCAGGGTCCTATTTTAATCAGGCATAGGGAAGGATAGTAACTATAAAAATTGCAGTAACTCATGTGGTCCTGTATATATATTCAGTAGTTATCCAAAGTATAAACCTAAAAAACCCAGGGAGAAGGAAGGGGCTGACTGAGGATCACAGAGTTAATATGTGGCCACCCCAGAACTTGGGTCTCTGTTCTGGACTCCATGTCCAGTGTTCTTGCAAGCATTCTGGGCTACTTTTTCTCCAGACTTGGTACTTTTCTTCCACTTGTATCCCAGAATTTGAACTTGCATACTATATAATGATTAGTGTACATGACCAGATATATTTGGTTTGGTTTTCCTCCATTCGTAAATATGTAGGGTTGCACTTGCTATACCCCTGTGCTGGGGTAGGGGGACAGGATTGAAATATGTCAATTCTGGGTAGATTTAATAACTAATGCAAGATCCTTCATAGCTCACTTTTCCCTCAAGCATTCAGACAAGAGGCTTTTGAGAAGGCAGCTGTCCATGAGCCTCGGTACCCAAATGACTATCATGAGCAGAGCTTCCTGCCAACTAGAGATGAATATGCAGCATGAGTGCGAAACAAATCTTTGTTGTTTCAAGCCACTGAGAGTTGGGGGTTACTTATTACATAGTGTAATATGTTCTAGCCTGACTGATATATATAATATTTATGTTGCTTTTATTGAATTCCAGGTTAAGTGACCCAAACTGGGGTTGCAGTGCTATTGAGAATGTCTTCAGTTGTGTTTCTTGAGGGCAAGTAGGAACCAAACCACCACAGAAAATTAGTTGAAGAGTTCTGGAATAAAAATAAGAGTTTGGGTTCCTAGTAAATAACCACTAGTTACATGTGACTATTTATATTCAAATTAATTATAATTAAATAACACTAAAATTCAGTTTCTCCCCGATGCTAAGCCACATTCAATGCTCAGTAGCCATATAAAGCTAATGATTACCATGCCTCCATATTGGACAACACTCATTAGAATATTCCTATAGTTGTGAAAATTTCTTTTAGACAGCACTGGTCTAGAGTCTTGAAAATTGAATCCAAAGTCCCAGGACCAAGGAATGCTAGAATCTTAGAAAGATAAGGTATGTCATCTTAAAATGTGGGTATCTTAGTACCGTGAATGGACTTCCAAGACATTCTTGGTCATGAAATGGGAGAACACTCTCCCTTCACCTTAAAATGACAAATGCCCCCATCAAACCCTGACTGCCTATAGGAAGGGCTTGGGAGTCACAGAAAGATCTAAGCCCAGATAAAGATGCAAGCAAGTGGCAGAGGATTTCACTTTGGATCCCACCAAAGTAGCATCCCTCTGTGTTAATTAGAAGACACTGGTGCCCAGAGCTGGTCAGAAAACCCTAACCAGGGGTGCCTGGGTGGCTCAGTGGGTTAAGCCGCTGCCTTTGGCTCAGGTCATGATCTCAGGGTCCTGGGATCGAGTCCCGCATCGGGCTCTCTGCTCAGCAGGGAGCCTGCTTCCCTCTCTCTCTCTCTCTGCCTGCCTCTCCATCTACTTGTGATCTCTCTCTGTCAAATGAATAAATAAAAAAAATCTAAAAAAAAAAAAGAAAATAAAAAAAAAAAAAAAGAAAACCCTAACCAGGTTTTGAACCAGGACAAGAGGGAGAGAGGTCTCTCATGTGGGTGGAATGTGAACGAAGTCAAGGACAAGCTTACCAACAGAGCACTCTGCAGCTACCCAATCACTGGGTGACCCTCACTGGATGACCTTGAGAGTCCTTCCACTGCCATAAGCCTCAATTGCCTCATCTGTAAAATGGCAATAATAGTTCATATTTGTAGAACTTTTATGCTGGGCGACATGCCAAGGATGTCATATGCTTCGTCTCCTTTTTTATCCTCACAATAAGCTCAGGAAACAGGTTCTAAAATTACTTTTCTGTCTCTCTCTTTTTTCTTTTTTAACGATTGGCCCTGTCTCCCCAAGTTGAATGTGAACTGCTAGAAGGCAGTTCATCCCTTAATCCAGAGCACCTGGTGGAGAGCAGATAACAACAGACAGTTTCTTCTTATCACCTTTGGGGTGAATGTGAGGCTGAAGGTGAGTCTGAGTGAGGCCCACCCATTTCCCTTTTTGCAGACAGACACCTTTATGCCTCCCCAGTATTTCCAATTCACTGCTCCTCCAGGGACCATGGAAAGATTACCTGTAATTGGGCACGCTCACATAAGCAGTTGGAAGTGTGTCACTTCCAGGCAGGAGAAACGAAGAGCCAGGGCCCGATTCTCCACTCTTTCTTTCCCCAGTGTGGAAGTCTCTGTGTTATGGAGGTGCCATGAGACCAAAGCATTCTGGAAGGTTGATTTGCAGTACAAAGGACAGGTGCCCTGGAAGGTCATCCAATCTCACCATGAACTTTGTGAGAACAAGAAATGAGCATCTGCTTTGTCTGGTCACTGAGGTTTGGGAGATTGTTTGTTACTGCAGCACAATGTGACCCATCCTGTCTAATACATCCAACTTTTAATTCTACTCACCCATGGCACTCCGTCAGCCACTCCAAATCTCCAACATAGATGCTTGTGATCAACAGGGGTCCCAGGTGGTCTGGACACAATGTCGTGTCCATTATGCAGATGTTACAAAGTCTAGACCAGTGGGAGGGATGATGAGTCCTTCTACTTTCTCATAGGCAGGTGACCTTGAGGCAAGCCCAAGAACTTGACACAAGTTCTTCAGTGGAGCACTACTGTTTGACTTTTCTTGTTCAGTTTATGGATAAACAGCCAGAGCCCATGTCTGTTTTGGGGAATAAAGAAAGTAAAACGTTTTCTCCAGTGGCAGGTGTCCTGGATATGCACAGGTTCTGTACCAGGAGCCCCTTTCCCAGAAATTCCGGGTTTCTGGGTCAGAATGCATAGGCTTCAAGGAGGAGTGGCAAGGCTATGTGAACCAGAAGGACCTATCAGTACGGCCCTTCCCTCTGGCCACAGAGATTGGTTCAGAGGTGGGCCTGGGAACTGAGCTGTCCAGTCAGAGTGGATCTCAAGGTTCTCCTCTTGCTGGGGGAGAAACAAAAAAGCATCTGGATCTCTCCAAAGAGGTCTACAGCAACCAGAGATAGAGTGAAACTGACACCATGGGAGACGGATAAGAGACAGAAATTAATAGTTGTCTTAATGAGTGACACTGAGCTCCTGGACCAAGCTTAACAGCTGAAGCCTCTAACTTTTCTGTTACATAAGCACTGGACCCTTCATTTCTAAGGTCATTTGAATCAGGTTTTCTATTACTTGTCACATGACATGTCCTAATTGGTACACCACCTATAAATTGGGGGACTAGGTCTTCCGTCAGCCCAATCTTCTCCCCATATCCTAGAATTATGACCCCAGAGAAACAAGATTATCCCATCCAAGGCCAGGAGAAGTAAGAGATATGTCCAAGTTCACTCAGGAAGTCCCTGGAAGTTCCTGGCTCCTGACTCTATGCCCAGAAGGAAAATTATGCCGGATGTGCAGCACATAGAGAGAGAGGGAGGGGGAGGGAGAGAGAGGAAGAGAGAGAGAGTGAGATGCTCCTTTTACAGGAGTGAGTGCTGGCTGCCTGCAGCATAAATACTTGCAAATTTATTCAGAGGAGCTCTGCATGGCATGGGCAGATATAAGCAAAGTGAGGAGGAAAATTCATCTCAGTCCCAGGGATTTTTCTTCTGATAGGGTGTTCCTCGAGATGTCTGTGAAACCCCCATTATCCCTCCTCTTTTCTCCAGTTGGTCCCCAAGTCCCAGCTGATTCTATTTAAAAACCCATCTCTCTCAAACTCACCCCTTCTGGCCAAACCTGCACCAGCATATTGAGTTCTGCTTCATTTGCTAGCCAGGGGGCTATTTCTCCAGTCCCCACCCTAGGCTCCCTGCCTCCAAATTTGTTCTCAGCATGGCAGAGTTTCCTAAAATGCCAACTGGATAGGACCATGTCCTTGATTAGGCCCTTGCAATGGCTGCCTGACAACCCCAGGACAAAACACAGTTCTGTATCTTAATATGCAAGGGCTCTGAAATCTACTTCAACAACTTACCTCTTCCCCCCTCTGTCCCAAGAGTTTAATGCTGTAGCCACGCACTCCCCCCTCCCTGCCTTTTGTTCAATCGCCAGCTGCACCCTCAGATCACAAGACTTTTGTGGGTCCTATTCTCACTGATGAGAATGCCATTCCCTCTGGTACCTGAGAAAAACTTCCCTCTTCTATGAACCCAGCTCAGAAGTCGTTTCCCCTGGAACATCTTCCCTCTGGAACATCTTCCCTCATTTTCTCAGTTATACATAATTACCTTTTCCTCCTGTATGTAATAAAATACAAAACTGTACAATAATGTAATATAAGAAGATGTCATAATCGTGATAAGAGGAAGAGGATTAGTGAAATACTATGACCACAACATCATGTTATGTTATATGACTTATCTCATCAAATCATTCCAACATTCTTGCCAAGTAAGGACCATCATTATTATTACCTCCTCTTCCCATTTTATAGGTGATGAAACCAAGGATTGGTGAGGTTAAGTTGTTTGCCAATGGCTCTAAAACATTGCACCATTCACCGATAGGCCATACTTTTTAAGGTGACTTAGAGTTTATTGAATATTTTTTATTGAACATTTTTACATTCACTGTAAGTAATTTGAGTTTCATGATGACGCTGAGAGGGTTATGTTTGTCTCCTTCACTTAACCATGAGCTCATGTCTTTATGACCCCTCGTATTCAACTTGAAGGCTGTAACTGTTTGTTGGATGGATGGATGGATGGACAGATGGATAGCTGGGTGGGTAGATAGTCAGATGGGTGGATGGATGGACAGATGGATGGATGGACAGATGGTGGATGGATGGGTAGATGGTGGATGGGTAGATTGGGTGGATAATAAATTAATGGAGGGGTAGATGGGTGGATGGATGGATAGAGGGATGGATGATGTGATGGATGGATGAATAGGTGGATGGGTGGATGGGTGTACGGTTTGGAGGTTGGAAGTATAGAGAAATGGGATGTGTGAATGATTGGAAATTGGAGGAACAACTGGATAGATGGGTGCAAGAATGAATCAGTGGATGGATAATCACACAGATGAAGCAATAAGCTCCAGGAAACCCCCCGTTGTCAATTCTAATACCTCTTTGAATCCAGACACCACCTGAGTCGTGAGAGCTATGTATTGTGAATGAACCAAGGAATGCAAACCCACTCCACCCCAACCTTCTCCTTTTCCTCCATCTGAATCCCTGATCATTGCCAAAGAGGAAAACATATTCTTTTAGAAGGCTGTTGTTAAGCCTCTCATCCCTACAAAATGAGCGAGCCTAGACCCTGCGTATTTGCACATACTAGGGCACTGAATTTGCTAAACCATGAGACTTGGGACTGGCATTGCTGACCCCTGCCTGGGGGAAGCTGACATCCCGTGCCACACAGCACTCTGCAGCCTTACCACCGTTGTCTGCTTTCTAAATAAACCCTGAGACAGAGCCATGTGGGGTTATAAATCAGTCGGAAATCAAATGCTAACATGTAAATAAATTGCAAATCAGCTGAGAAATTGGTTTCATTTTGAGACGATAAAGCACATTTCTCCTGCGCTGATTTTGTAAGGCGCCCCTTAAGAATTGTAATATTTCTGTGTGGTAATGATAAACATTAGTGAGTTGCTTTAGAAATGAAAAAATAGACAGCCTCTGGGGATTTGAAAAACATATGCACTTCAAATTTGAAAATCCAATTTAACTGTCCATTATAAGGAGAATAAAAAGGTAAGGATAGGATAATTTTGCAGTTACACAGCATTTGACTAAATCTGATTCCGCGATGACAGGCACACTTTAAAAGCTACAAGTCTGAATGCAAGGAGACAGCAAATCATTTATTTATGATTGTAATCTAGCTCCTGTCTAACAAGTTAGAGACTGTGCTGCTTGCTCCCTGGCTGCGGACGGCATGTGTACACTTGTCAGCCAGCACTCTTAAAAACACTTCTCACGGAATTTCTGGGTTTGGGAGGGAAAGAGATAATAAAGGAGAGAGAAAACAAAAGAGATAATCCTTGTCAAATTTACCCAAACAGGCAGATGTTGAAACTGTGAAAGTTTAGGAAGAAACAGATCTTTTCTCCTTAATTTTTGCTGAAAAATTTTGCTGAAAGCAACTTTGGGAGACGCATGAGAGTATGCACACACGTAGGCACGCCCACACCCGCGTGTGCTTCAGCTCAGTGCTGAACCCTCCTGCACCCTCCACTGGAGACTCAGTCTGCAGCTGAGAAAGTTCATGTCGCAAAACTTCAACTCGACAGTCGGTCTTCCTGTGGAATGTTGGCTTGTCTTCAATTCTGTTGTCAGCATCTCTCTGGTGATGTCCCTCTGCCCTCACTCCCTTACCTATGGGAACCCTACTACTGCAATTAACTTGCAAGTGTGTTTCCTCAAACTATGCCAGGGTTTCCCCAGCAACACATTTAGAAGATTCTGGAAGCTTGATATGGAGGGAGAGGTCAGAGGGGCTAAAATAAATGCAGAGTCTTTAAGCCCCCGTATTCTGAGTCCAACAGTTATATATGGTGTTAGTTCTGACTACAAAGTAGTCATTAGCCACCAGACTTTTCTCCATGCTGGGAACTGATCTAGCTCCCTTCCAGGTCAGGGGCCTGTAACATCCCACAATGGTATACGAGAAGTCCAATTGCTACATCCATTTGAAGATGGAGAAAATGAGGCTTACTGGGGTTGAAGTTGCCCAAGATCACAAAACTAGTGGCATGGTAGAGCCTAGAGTTCTGTGGTTGTGTCCGATTTGTTTGTTCCTTTATTTGTTCCATAAAACAAATATGCATTTAGCACCTAGTGGGTGTCAGATGAGGCTCTAGGTGGTAGGGATAGAGCTGAGGACGACAGATGAGATCCCGCCCTAGTAGACCTCCTAGAGAGTGGGGAGAGATGGAAAAAAAAAAAAAAAGAATCAGATCATTCCAACTAAAAAGTGCTACAAGAAAATTGGGTGAAAAGCGGTAACTCTGGAAAGGGGATTAGGAAGGGCTCTCGGAGGAGGTGGCCTTTCACAGGAGATCTTGGTGGCAAGAAGGAGGCAGATCTCTGGGGCATGTGAGGGAAGGGTCTTCCAAACAGAACAGCAAGTGCAAGAGCACTGGGGCAGGAATGAGCTCCAGTCTGTTCTAGAGAGCTAGAAGGAGTCAGGGCAACTGGAGGGAAGTATGGGTGAGGCTGGGCAAAATACTAGGTACTAGAGAGTTTCAAGCCAAGAAGTAGGGCAGTCTGATTTGGCCTGTATAATGACCCAGTTGGAACTCTGTGCTTGGCATTAAGTCAAAACAAAACCTGTAATCATTGTAATGGATGGAGCTGTGTAAGATGTGGGGGCTATCAGCAGAAGGCAGACCCAGCTCCCAACACCAAAGTCAGATTTTCCCCTCTAGGCATGCTTCAAGGCACCCAGATTTGGCCTCGTAGGGTGATGGTGGGGACGTATTTCCACTCATATTGAGGTAAACTCATGTCTACCAGGATGCCATTCAACCAGCAAATCGAAGAGGGAGGGGAAAAAGAGATTAGTTATTTCTAGTCCTTGCAAATGGGGATGTATGGGGGAAAAAAAAACAAAACCCAGTGCATAGACAGATACTTAGAGTGACTTGCCACCCATGTGTGGCAGGAAGACACAAAACCACACACTGCAACGTCCCCCTTTAGCATATTTAGGTAACAACATAGGAAAAGGACTTTGGAGCAGGATGCGTGCATTTGCACAGTACTGAGGACGTGGCCATGCCAGAAACCATGATGATTCAAACTATTGTTTGCAACAGTAATAATAAAATGAAGATTTATTGAATCCCCTGCCTCAGGACGGATCCCAGCATCTGTAATTAGTACAACAGCTCTGTCATGCTGCTGCTCTTATTACCCCAAATTCAGAGCCAAGAAACTGAGTCCGAGAAGGACTGGAAGCCTGTTAGAGATCACGACCCCAGTGGCTGACCCTGGATTCAAGCCAGGCTGTCCAACTCCCCACCTCATCTCTTTCCCCAAACGTGCGCTCATGTCCCCCGTCCTGACAAGGTCCCATTTTTGACACCTTCAAAGACACATCCCTATAAATATATGTACAGTTGTTGAGAACATCTGGCAGCCGATCAGATGACAAAATCTCTCTTGCCCAGGTGGTGGTGGTGGAGGGTGGTGGTTGTAAATATCAGTTACTGACCCATTCAAATCTATAGGATCTGGTCATGATTTTAGCTCTGCTCAGACGCTACTTGTCATCCGGGAAGTTTACGCGAGATTTGATCAGAATTTCACGAAACCAGGCAGAGCCTGTGTGGAGCTGTCAGATGAAATAGTTTGTCAGTGATGATTGTGTGAATTCGTAAATATTTATGAATTCACAAGTTATAAATGTGCAGCTTTCGGGAGGGTGGAACGCGATGCCCACCAAGTCACAGATTACAATGAATATTTACAGAAACCCCAATCTGCTAATATTAGTTCTTTGTGCTTACGAAAAAGCTTGTCTTGGGTTTGTAACCCTTTCGGGGTAACAGGACTGAGGGAAAAGAGAAGAAAGAAAGGAATCGTCTCCCCAGTAGGGAAAAATAATAATAAAATCACAATGTGTTACGTTTGTATGACGTTGAGGATTCTCACTGTGTTAACATATTGTTAGAGGTCTCTTGCTAGCCATTCCAAAGCTGTTTGTCGAAGTGTTGTTTTTTTTTTTTAATTGAATCGGACTGAAAAAGCTCAAGATGGCAGATGGTCAAAAGACCATTTTTTTCCTCCTTCCTTCCTTCCTTCTTTCCTTCCTTCCTTCCTTTCTTCCTTCCTTCCCTCCTAGTTCTTGCTGAGTGACCTCCCTTTTCGGTCTAGAAGCAGTTTCTAAATCCCCCAGAATCTGTTTTTACAAAGAGTAGCATTTCACAAATGTAGTCACGGACATAACCATTTGGATAACACTTCCCATTAAACACAGTTTCTGGGAAGGCGCTGAGCCCGAGGCCTGCTCTCTTTTGGTTAAAAAATATTAGTAAGCATCAGAGAGGTGTTAAAGACAGAGTAACTCCAAGCAGAGACTTTCTCTTTGATGAAGTCAGAAGAAAATGAAAGAGAAGTCAAAATGGAGCACATTTCTTTCTGTGTATGATGGGCCACAGAGCATAGTGTGGTGGTGGGGACGGACACCCTGGGGAACAGCCACGATGTGGCTCATTAGCTCTGTCTGACCTTGACCAAGGGCTTAACTCCATGCCTCAGTTATGCATCTGTGAAATGGGGATCATAAAAGTACCGGCTTTTAAGTATTGCTCTGACCAGGAGGAAATGAGCTGATGTTTGGAAAGTGCTAGAAGTTGCAAATGATAAATGTTCTATCCTTATTTGTTAAACAAATACATGAATATGGCCTAAATTCACCCCAAGTGTTGTGTCCTGAGGATGGACAGAGAACCAGGAAGCTGTGAGCCCTAGGTATCTAATCTCACTGAATGGACGGTCCAGGTCAGTCTCTTCCATCATCTATAAAATGGAACAGAATGAGGGTTGGGACCAGATGACCTCAGGGAGCCCCCATCTTATGGGGTACCCCCCCCCAGAGCTTGGGACCAGAGAGACTGGACAGGCGACATTTTCCCATTAACAGTGCAGAACAGGGCTGATTTGCCCTGAATGAGAGGTACAGCGGGATGGCATCTGGCTTTCTAAACCCCAGCCCCTCTGCAAACCCCAGCCCAGTGCTCTGCTCTCAGGAGGGCAGCTTGTGGCTAGTAGACTTCCTCGTGGTCTGAAATGAAACTTTTCTCAAGGACAGCAGTCGTTTTGTAAAGAAAGAATCACTGTCAAAGCCATTTTCCAAACTGGAGTTTTCTTATATTGCCGATCGATGTGGCTCTGCTATCTTTTGAATAGCTCTAAGACATGGAGCCTCAGTCCCCCATCCACAAAATGGGGGCAAAAATCATTATCCATATCTGACATTGTTATCCAGTGTCTACAGCTGGGGCCATCTCTCTCCTGTAAGGACATGTGCTAATGAGCCGCAATCTCTCCCTGCGTGCCCAGTCTTTGCACACAGTAGGCGTGACTGTTGGTGCATTGACATAGGCACCCCCGGTGCTCAGTTTCAGAGCTGAGCACACCTGGAGAAGCTCTACCAAAAAGCACCCACGGGGAGGGAGAGAAACTTGACCTTCCTGAGCTAGAATCCTTTTCCATGGGCAGGGGGCAGCTACCCCCTAAGAATAGGCATACGTTAATAATCTTTTGTCCTCCTAAAACATGCAGGAAGATTTGTATTCGTTAAATTATTTCTGAAACATTTTACTCATTTTTTTAACAATTTAATAGTCTTCATTTCAAAAGTATCACTGCCCACATTTTGCTGATGGACAAACAGGCGCAAGATTCCCTGTTAGGAAAAAGCAAAGCTACACAAATCCGTAAGCTTCTAGTAGCTAAGGATTTCCCATGATGGACACCCACATGGATGTCTAATGACAATGGCAAATATGTATTGTGCTGGGCAGTTTTCTAAACAGTTTATATGTCCTGTCTTATTTGATCTTTAGGACTGCTAGGAAGTAGGTGCTTTTGTTACCCTCGGCTTACATACATGGTAGCTGAGGATCAGAGAGGTAAAGTTAGTAGCTGAGGAACACACAGCAGGAAAGTAGGGAAGGCAGGATTCAAGGTAGCAGGTTGATGCTGGGTCACTGGACCCCTGAGACAATTCATGGGGATGGAAGTCTTCAGGAGTTGAGGCAGTCATGCCCACATCCAACATAAAGCCTGGCACAGGGTATGTGCTTCACAAATATTTGTCAAATGAATTTTTCTTAAATGCACCAGTCTCCTGATCCTTAAAAATCCACTTATAAACAGATATGTCGGGGAGCAATTATTCACACTATCCAAGATGTCTTCATTTTATAAAAAGGATTTACATCAGAATTCCTTTAAATAGCAAGTCCCCCAGTACGTTTAAAAATATAATTCAATTTATAGCTTGGGATTACACACATGCTTTCAGAAGCCCTCACTTGAGTAGAAGAAGCTGGCATGCACGTCATTCATTCATCTAGCTTTTTCCACAAGCAATTATTGAGCACCTACTGTGTACCAAGTGTTCTGTAGGAAGCTGATGATCCAGAAGTAAGCGTCATGGCCCCAGCCCTTAAAAGGCATCAAGTCTGATGCAGCAGGCAGAGAAATAAACAGGAAATAAACTGGAAAACCAGTTGAGGGATGAATCGATGCTTTGGAAAAACAAAGGAAGGAGACCACTCCCTTCTCTCCAGGCAAACTGGGTAGAAAGACTTCCCCGGAGAAGGGCAATGTGAGCTGGGCCTCGTGAGGTAAGTAGGAGTTCACCACCTAGAAATTCCCCTGACTGAATAATTTTCTCAAAATTAGAATATTTCCAATCTTTTGGAAGTTATTACAGACAGAATTAATCAAATCCATAAGCAACACCATTTCTAGGTAAACATGCTTATGTGAGTCATACTCATGTTGATTCTTAAAACAAGAGGGCAAGCTGAGAATGTCATGGAACTTTCATGTTATTTTATTGCAAAAGTAAAGCATATAAAATACTGGCAAATAAAACATCCATACGAGGTGTAATTCCCACCCCCAACATATCCAAGGTTTATAGTTCAACTTACATCCTTTAAGTTGTTTCTTTTGGTAAATATGTGTTGTTTGTTTGAAAATAAAAACAGTTTGTGGTTTCATGATTTGCAACCAGCTCTTTAGAAAATATAATATAACACAAAGAGAGTATCTACCATGTCATTCAACATTTTCCTACTGCCAAACTCTAAATGGCTTTGCACTGTGCCATTATGTATATATTTTATCTAACCAATACCCAAATATTGGACAGCTAGGTTGTTTCCAGTTATTTTCTCCTAATGTACATAATGCTGTGTTAAACATCTTCGTAGCCACGACTTTGTTGTGCTTATTCACGGTCATTTTCTCCCCTGACCTGATCCCCTTCTAAGTAATACCATTGAGGCAAAGACTAGGCAGAGTGTAAGCCTCTGTGGGCAGAAAACACGATTCCCGTTCTACAAGAGAAAAAAACAACGAGCCTAATTCTCAGAACCTGAGCAAGTCCTCCTGCCTGTCAAACTTTCCTTCCCACAGGTCCACCTGAGCCTCCCACCATCAGAGAAAAACCAACCCCATACCCCCCAGAATCCTCTGGATAGGGGGAAGGAAGGATTGGGCAGAGAGATAGGAGCTAGGAATTGATGCATTGTTATTATTTTCCCCCTTCTGTTCTGATCCTCTTTAGGGCCCAGAGAGGCAAACAGAGAGAGCATGTCCAGATTGAGGCAAGCCCATGCAAGGCCTTGCTCCCCACCCCTGCCTGGAGGTCGTCTGGCAATTAGAGGGGTGTTGCCTGAGCCTCTCTTGTCAGACACAAAGGCTGCTCTGCTCATCGGGTTTCTACTGATGGAGGGGCCGGGAGGAAGGCAGCTGGCAGGCAGAAGTTTCCATCCCAAACAGCACCTGAGACCCTTCAGGGAGGTGGGGACATGCTTCTGCCCTGGTCTTGGGTTTTGACATCTGCACAGCAAGGAATCTAGACTGAGCGTGCGGTGTAGCGGCCGGGAAGGCTGGGGGTGCAGCTTTCCAGCTGGGAGATCTTAGGAAGGTACTTAACTTCTCTGAACCTCCTTTAAGTCAACAGAGAAGGAAGGGCCCCCTGACGCATGCTGAATGGACACCGCGCCTTGGGCCCAGGGCTGCAGAAGCTAACGCCACAGAGCAGGCTAACACAACAGGGCGGGCCCCCCGCTCCATGGAAGCACACATCCCAGTTGTGGGAGACAAACAAACAGACAAACTTGCTGCATGAGTGACCCGGCAAGGTCATTGCCAACGGTGATCGCTGCACAGGAAAATGGAAACCCCGCAAGGTAATGGAAAATACGAGGTGTGGGTGCAGCTTAGGTGGGGGTCTGTCTGAGGCCATCACGTTGGAGATGAAGGCATGACAAATGACTTGGTACCAGGAGGGGATGGACAGCCCACATTCTCCGTCCTGGTGACACACTAGAACCAATCAGTGAGTTTAGAAATGCTCGCACTCAGGCCTCGCACCAGGGGTGTTGGTGCAATCTCTCGGGGGCAGGGTCTGAGCACCGACAGCATTTCCTATAGCTCTCTGGAAAGTTCTAACATGCGTCCAGGGCTGAGAATTAGTCATTTCAGTTTTGAGGCAACATTTCAGGCAGAAGGCACAGAAGATGTAAAAGGCTCAGAGGTGAGAATGAGTTGGATCAGTTCCAGAAAGAAAGGGGCCGGGGGGAAGCATACTGTGCAGAGGTAGAGGGGTGCAGGCTGAGGCCAGGTGAGCACATGAGCTGGAGGAGAGAAATGGGGTTTCATTTTCCTGGCTGTCCAGGAGACCCGGGGTGCCTCAGTTGTCTTGTTAATAAAATGGGCTCCCCAGTATTCCGCCCTCCGCACATCATGAAAACTGTGAGAACTGGGCCTGCAGGTTGTGCCTGCTATGTGCCTAGCAGGTGCTAGATCAGAGTTTCAAGGTGATGTAAGGGACCCAGCTGCATGCAAGAGGGCCTTCCACTCAGGACGCAAAGTGTCAGACAGTTGAACAGCCCACCCCTCTCTTACCAAGGAACCCAAGCTGCCAGCCCCAGTCTGGTATGTTCCCCACATGTATCCATACAACGCATGCCCCTCCAGAGGCTCCCTCAGTACAGGGCTTCCAAGGACACCACTGTTTCCCCATTGGTCCAAAACACTGGGCACTGCCATCCACCGAAGTCTCTTGACAAGTCCTGCAGGACAAGAACGTTATTGAATCTGCTAACATTACCAAAGCAAGTCTGGTTCCTCTTCCCCAAGCAGGAGGCCAGTGGAAATGTCACCACGGCCTAGAGGCCTTAATAGAACATCCTCCCAGCCCTACACCGGTCATACCTTACTCACACCTTAGCTTTTCCCCTTCACGGCACTTGTCGCAAGGCGCACTTATCTTGCTTGCTCCTTTGTTTACTGATTTAATGGCTTCCCCTTTAGAAGGTAAGCACCAAAGGGGCAGGGATTTTGTCTCTCTTAACAGCTGCATGCTTCCTGGGTGCATAAAAAATATTGGTTGAATGAAGAAAGAGGGAGGGAGGGAGGGGGAGTAGACAAACTAGTATTTCCCAAACCCAGTTGGTTACAGAACTGGCTCTTTGCCATGCACAACTGTTTATAACACAAGGGACACATTTTGGGAAAGAAAATACAAGCCCCTGGCAGCTGACCCTGTTACAAAGGTAAGAGACAGCCATTGTCTCCCGACCCCTTTAGCTCTTGAGTATATATATACATATATATATTATGGCTTTTATATATGTTTTATGTTCTCAGCTTGTCACCTGCCCGCAGAGAATGACAACACAACAGCACACCAGCGTGGGCACCACATGGCACTGTGTCACCTCTCTGTGGCCACAGCTGGCACCAGGCTGGTTCCACACCTTCAGCCCACCCCATGGCCGCTCAGCTGCCTGCCTCCACACCCCCCCCCCACCCCCGCCAACCCCGGCTGGGGTGGGCGGGTTGGGTGCGTAGCCTCCTGTCCTCCCAGTCAGCAGAACAGCCGGGCGGGCTGCAGAGCCCCGGGTAGCGCGGCCTCGGAGGGGAACCAGATCTGAATGGGAACATATGGATCTGAGAAGTGTGGGAGTCTGTCTTTTTAAATTGCATCAAACCTTTCCCTTGCCTTGAGAGCTGTACATTTTTCAAAGCCGTTGAACACGGTGCCAGGCTGCGGTTGCCTTTCCCGTTCACCTGCCTTCAGAGCACCGAAAAATAATGAACCTCCCCCCAACCCCCCGCACCTCCCTCCAGCCTGCAAAAGGCAGAAAGGAAACAAGCAGCCGCCTTCTTCCTAAACATTTAACATGTCTTGACGCCTTCACTTCCCCCATAGAAGGAACTGGCATTTTTTTTTTCTTTATTCCTCTTTTTGCAAGAGGTGTTGGCGGCGTGCAGATCAAACCCCTTTATTTCCAGTTTCTTGTCGGCGCCTGCGTTCTGGGATATCAGAATACCACCGTGGGGAAGGCAAATCGGGGTCCTACGGAAAGTAAGAGGAGGCGCTGGCTTGCAGACGGGGATATTTTCACCCATTCATTCACCCATTCATTCGTTCGTTCACACCGTGAGCCTGGAGCGCTCGTCCTGCGCCGGGACCTTGCTTTCACTCGCTCATCCCTTATTTCACCGAGGTCCTGCTATGTGCCTAGCCTTGTGCGGGGCACCAGGAACACAGATGTGCGTTTCAATGACACCGGCTTCAAAGAGACCATGCTCCAACTTGCAGATGGAAGAGTTACTTTATTTCTAGGAGGGAAGCTCCTTGGAAAGCGCGATTCACAAAGATCCTCTTCCATGCCCCTAGGTAAAAACTAGCTGTGGAAGTGTGGCCATGAAGAAAGGGCCAGAGGCATCAGGCACACTTCATCTGGGGCTCACCAGCACCCCTGCCTAGGCCGGATAATCCTGTTTTGCAGCATTTGCTAATAGGAAAACAGACTGAGAGAGATGAGTCTGGACCACGCTCTCACTGCAGACAGATGGGGCCCTGGGCAGTCCATGGCAAGGAGCACATGATTATACCAAGTTCACAGCAGGGGGGAAGGGGACATGAAGGGGGTCCTGGCTTTATATAATTTTACCCATAGAACTTCAGTAATACAGCCCCTCCATGGAGGGTTCAGAGAGGCTGCAGAGTTATTTAAGGTCACACAGCAGTAAGGAAACCTACTCTAGGATTAGTTTCAGTGCCCCTCTACAACATGGTACCTTTTTTCCCCCTCCTTCTCTCTCTCTCTCTCTCTCTCTCTCTCACACACACACACACACACACACACATACACAGTCAGCTGGGCTTCATTCCCCTCCACAACAGCCTGGGGACACGCAGAACCCTGAGTGTGGCTTTTCCCGACAAAGCCAGCGCTCAATTATTGGGAAGTGCCTCCCCCAGCCATTTCTGGATCCATTTGAGAAAAATAAATAAAGCTGGGGCCCGACTCTCCGGTGATGATATGACAGGCGCGGATGGAGAGGGAGGTCAGGTGGCTTCGCAATGCCACTGGTGAGGACAGGCGACATTCCTCATGACTCAGGGGGTTCAGGCAACACCCCCCACAGAGTGGGGGGGGAAGCACAGGTATCAAATCTGCATAAGGAACCTGGGCCTTTGCTACTCCTTGCTGTCCATTTCCTCTGATTACTTTTCGTTATGGCAGCGATGCCTCTAGTACAGTTCAGATAAGATTAAGGACATGGGCTGGAAGAAGAGCTGCATATTTAAAGTCCTACCCCGGACCCAGCTGGAAAAAAAAAATTAAATAGTTTTCATGAAAAGTAGGCTCTGTGTTACTTCACGTCAGTGAAGGACTTTGTGTATATATGTCTCAATAGAAAAACCCAGATAATTCATTTCGTCTTGGGTTGTCCCCAGCTGTCACCTCCCTTTCTCTGACTCCTCCTCTACCTGAGGAGATGTTATTTTTTTTTAAGGGGAGATTATGATCCATCAAATGGAAATATTGCCTCCAAATTTGGAGTAAGCGGATAATGAGGCTACTCTGGTAATTTCACACTGATGACGAGAGAAACATCGACATGACTGACTGACAGTCGCCATGAGGAAACAGAAGCCTCTGGAATCCCTCCCAGGCTGGGCTGGGAGCTGCTCAGAGGAGGGGTGGGGGAAGAGGAGGCCCGGTGGCCCTGTCACCCCTGCCCACAGTCTGTGGGGTCTTCACCACCTCGTCAGACATCCGAGCTGACAACGGTGTGAAATTGAAATTGTGGAGTTGATTAAATGATGTATTTAAGGCTGCAGTTTAGGGGGAGGTGGCGATGGGGGTGGAGGTGTGGGGAAGAGGGGAGAGATGGAGAGCTGCAGGGAGAGAGGCAGAGAGGCAGGGGGAGGGGCAGAGGGGGCCAGGGGAAGAGTAAGGAAGAGGAGGAGGGTTGGACTAAGGACTGAGAATGTGAGAGGAAAGAAGGAGACAGGAGGTAAGGAAAAAGGAAGGGGAGATGAAGGAAAAGAAATAAGGAGGGAGGCAGGTGTGTAACAGGAGGAGGAAGGGAGGAAGAGAAGGAGGAGGGAAAGGAGGAAGGACAGGACAAGGTGAGGAGAAGAAGGAAAAGGAGGCAGAGGAGAGGAAAAAGGGGAGGGGGAGGAGAAGGAGGAGGGAGAGGGGAGGAGGGGGGAACAGAAGAAGGAGAAGGAGAGGGAGGAGGGGGAAAAGAGGGGAAGGAGGAGCAGGAGGATAAAGGAGGAGGGAAGAGGGAGGAAGAGGGAAGGAGGAGGAAGGAGAGGAAGGGGAAGAAAGAAGGGCAAGGGGGGAGGAGAATGAGGAGTGGGGTGGGAGAGAAAGGTGAAAGGAGGAGAAAAGAAGTGGAGAGAGGAGAGAAATTGGAGAGATGAGGGTGGAGAGAGAGAGATGGCAGCCCAGAGGGCCTGCGGGAGGAAAGAGGTGGGGGGGGGGCTCGGAAGCACTCCCTGTCCCCCCTGCCTCTCTCCCCTGTAATGTGGGGAGGGTTTATCTCACCAGGAGCAGCAGGCTCAGTCACTGATCTAATCAAATTATTCAGCATTAAAAAACTGCCAAGACATTCCAGTACTTCAGCTTCCAGAGACCCAGCTGGGATCAAATGCTAATCAACATCGCCACGATATTTATTCCCACTGTCAGGCTGCTGCGTGTTTGTTTTCCGAGGGCTGCATACTAAACCAGGGAGCAAGATGGATCGGCAGGGGCAGGGGGATGAGGATCCAGGGATGGTCAGGAGGAGGGCAGGCAGGTTGGGCGGGAGAGGAATGGATCCATGGGAGGCACCCACAGAGCAGACCATGGACATCCATAGCTCCTCCTAGACACAGACTAGTAGGTCCAGAATCCTGGGCTTTCTCCTCCCTGCCTCCTCTCTCAGGAGTTACGTCTTAGGGCAAATCAGCCGCCCATTTGGACGCAGATAGGCCCACTTCTGAGTGACCCCCGGCACGTGGCTTGCCCTCTCTGAGCTTCACATTCCCTGAGGAATTCCACGTTCGTTCACCCAACCCTTGTAATAACGCTAAGAGCAATAACCCCAGGGGACTGGTACCATTATTATCATCCTCCTTTGCTAGAGGGGAAATGAGGCACAGAGAGGTCAAGTCACTTGTGTAAGGTCACACAGCCAAGACTTCGATTTGCATGCACCTGTTCTGCCCAGGGCTTGCTTCTTCTATCACCTCCCTCTCATTGAGTCCACAGCAAGCTGGGGCAGTGTGTTTTAGGGCCCGTGGGGTTATCTGTTGTGACATTTAAGCGTGTTATTACATGGAAGGCATACAGGGAGAACTCAGTAGAGGTTAGGAATAGTTATTAGCTCTTAGCGTTATTGCAAGGGTTGGGGTGAACTAATGCACGTCAACTTCATCGGGGCAGCTGGACTAGGGGATGTCTGGTGATGATGCCGATTGGGGATGAAGGACTGAATCAGACGCCTGATGCCATCATTGTTTGAAAGATGCCAGCCCCCCATCTCTCTCGGGGATCCCTCCTGGGGCCCCCAACGGGGCCTCTCCAGCCTAGGCAGTGACAGATAGACTTCTGGAAGTTCACAGCCCTCAAGACTCTTCCCTTCAGGACAGCAGCAGCCAAACAGAGAGGACAAGCCCAGATTTGCCCCTGAAACTTGGCACCCCCTCTCCTGGGATCTGGCCTGCCCCCTCGCCCAACTCCCTGAAGGTCACAGCGCCCCGGGGGTTGGGGGGGAGGCTAATTAATTTCCTTTGTTTTTCAGAGTTTCATTTTTTAAATTACAGCCTTCCCTCCTCTCTAATAAATACTCAACAATTAAAGCTTTTTTTTCCCAAAGTGTGATTTCAACATTTCAATGTCCCTCCCCTCCTGTCACATTCGCTGCCATAAACAGATTCGTAAAAACTGCTTTTGACGCCACCAGCTGCCATTGCCACTTAAAAATCCCGTAATATCATCCATCAATGGCCTGTTAACGAGCAGTAAAAATAAGGCCATTGAATATGGTAATTTATCGTAAATTAGCCTAATGAGAATAGGTTTCAGACACTGTTACTTGCGGGCTGCCTACGCCTGGCCGAGGTGGCGATGTTTGGGGAGGGCGGTCTGGCAGGGGCAGCAATCCCCATGGGGGTGAACCCCCCCTCCCCAAGGCTCCACACCCCTGACACTGGTCCCTTCAACAACAGGGTGCCTGGCTTCTGTGGGCCATGGGCCCCGCACATTGGCCTGGCCTGCACCGAGCAGGTACAAAGATTCAGCATTGCGTGAATGTCAGTGCTGACCGACCCTGGGAGGCATGCATGAGCAGGGTGACCTTGGGCCCATCACTGCGTAGCCTGTTCTCATCTGCAAAATGGGATTGACGTGCCAGTGAACCGGCTCATTTTAAAGATGAATTGAAATGTATGTACACTCAAACAGTGCCTGGCACTGAGCAGGTGTTTTATAAATGTCATTATTGTCATTATTATTACAGCTGTTGGGGCATTGGAAGAAAAATCTCTAGAAGGCTGGATTTTCAGAGCTGGCTGACTTGCCCTTCAAAATGTATTCTTACCGTAGTGGGTTGAATAGCGGCCTCCGCAAAAATCATGGTTAACCAGAAACCTCAGAATGTGGCCTTACTCAAAAATAGGGTCTTTGCGGGTGTAATTAAGTTATGATGAGGTCATGCTGGATTCAGGTGGGTCCTCAATCCAACACTGGTGCCTTGTAAAGGAGAGGACACACAGACCCAGAGAAGAAGGGGAGGCCAGAGGAGGCAGGAGACTGGAAGGACCCAGTTACTAGCCAAGGAGCCCTGGGACCACCGGAAGCCAGCAGAGGCGAGGAAGGCTCCTCCTCTAGAGAAGGAGTGTGAGTCAGATTTGGGCGGGGAATGACTGGAGGGTGGAGTTGTTCTCTTCAGAGACTTGGCTTGGCTGACATTTGGACTGAGGAGGAGCCAGGGGTTGGAGTCGGGCTCTGCCAACAATCATATACTGGCATCCTGCAGGTCAGTCCAGTTTCCAGAGGGCAAGGACTTGTCCACTCAGCTTGAATAGCCTATTTTGTGTGTAACTAATATTTGTTGAGTAGATACTCAACCACAAGTCTGTGTAAGATATTACATCCTTCCCCATGTACCAGGCACCTCGCTGGCCCTGGACCAGGCTGGCTGAGACCCACGCTGCCCTCCAGGGCTCCAGGCTGAGGTAGGCTGATAGGCATCAAAGCAATCTTTGGAGGAAGTACTATCACCATCTATCAGGTGAATCTGAGGACCACGGAGGCCAGAGGAGGCCCCGACAGGGGCTGGGGGTCTCATGGAGGTCTTGATGAATTCAGCCCCTCAGTCAAGTCTTGACTGCCCAGTAGGCATCAGCCAGAAAAACAACCGCAGGAGCTGAGTCATCAAGGGGACAATAGATCATGGTGTTTGCTGAGGCTAACAGTTCCTAGGTCTGAGCCTCAGTTTTTCCATCTGTGATATGGGCTCAATGGCCTACACCTCATTAAACTTGGCAGGAAGTGAGTAAGATATAGCACGTCCTGTGCAGAGCATGGAGCTGGGTGTGTGCGTCCAACAGAAGCTGCCATGACTGCCTTGGGGGAGTTGACCTTGTTCTTGGTGGTCTAGTCCTTCTCCTGGGGCTGGGGAGGCTCGGCAGCTCAGCCAGGTGGTCCCACTGCTCCACCTGGGTGCCCCTCTCACCTAATCCTGCTCAGATTCCTTTGCCCACCAAAACACTCCAACTGGAACTGGGCTTGAGATAGACCCCAGACTCCAGCTCTCAAGGAGGGCAGGTTTCTCACATTCTAGACAAGGAAACTGAGGCTCAGCTATATGGAGAGTCTTGCCCAAGGTTGTCTACATTGCTGGTCCCTCTGCCAGAGCCAGCCCACTGTCACATGACTTCCTAGGATCTGGTCTTAATGCCCAGTTTGATGCCACCCCAAGGTCTTCCCAGTACCAGATGCAGTGACATCCAAATCCAGCCCCACACTCAGCCCAGTCTCCAGTGGTGGTGGTTGGGGGGCGTTGGTACTGAGGACCCTGTAGCTGAGCTCCAGGCTCTGTCCTCAAGATTGGGGCTTGTCGGGTAGAGCATAAAAGGAGCACTGGATTCTAGAGTCGGGCTGCACTTCTGAATACTGCTGTGTGACCTCAGGCATGCCCCTTGCCTTCTCTGGTGCTCAGTAGAGGTGATGAATGTAAACTATAAGTCATAGAGTTTTTATGAAGATAATTGAAGAGAGCTGATGCCCAATAGGGATTTATCAATTACTCCCAGTGCCCTGCTTGGTGCATTAAGGGTGGTAGGGAGTTCGCAGCTGGTCCATAATTAAATAATTAAACAAACATTTATGAGCACCTGTTATGTGCTAGATATTGCTGAGATGAATGGCCATGGCCCCTGACTGGGGCTCACAGGCTGGCAGGGAGATAGACACTATCCTGATCATTGGTGGATAAACATCCTGAGAGGTCAAGTGACAGGAATGTGGTATCATGACAGGGCATTTGACATAGCTGGGGATCAGGAAATTCCTACATGAGGAAGTGGCATGGAACTAAGACTAAAGGAGAACAAATAGGCCTGGAGACAGTCACAGAAAGAATGCTCCAGGCAGCAAGGATGACACGTGCAAAGGCCCTAGGGCAAGAGAAGTTCCATAAAAGGCCAGTGTGACTGGACCCAGATAGAGAGGGGTAACTGATGTGGGATGAGTTAGGAGCTAGGGCAGGGCCTGGGCCTTACAGGGACCTATAGTCCCTGGAAAGTAGTTGGGTCTTCATCCCAACAGTGATGGGAAATTTAATTAGGAGGGAGGGCTGCCTGAGAAAAGTCTTGTATGGAAAATTAAGAATGGCAAGGAGGGTTAGAGGAAGCTATCCTTGCAAGCAAAGAGATGAATTAAGAGGCTGTTTTATTGAAGGCATGGATTTAAAAAAGGAAGGAGTAAAGAATGCCAAGTACAGCTATTCGGGTTGTTGACTGCATAAGGCCTTGCAGAGCCATAGGCCCTAGGGCAGGACCAGGTCCACTGGAAGAAGAGGTTCCTTTTCCAGAAGTGCTGTGTGGGCTGTGTCTGTCATGATAAGAAGCAGCCCATGCTTCTCCGCCTTGTCCTGAACCCAATGCAGCAACTGATTACTGCAGAAAAATTGTGCCCTAGAAATAAATTGTGGGCTAGAGTCCAAGCACAGTCTTCTCTCTCTCACCCTGAGGGGGCCCTGACCACCCTGCTCAGGGAAGCTGACCCCGCCCCAGCTGCCAGGAAAGATAGCTCCCTTTTGGAATCTCCTTTGAAACCAACCTTTTGGATGACTCAGAGCTCTGGGCCCTGGAGGATCTCAGGTGTCACAAAGTATGCTGGTCCTGAGATCATCATTTCTTCCCCTCTGGGTCTCTTGGTGCAACTCCTGCTTTCATTCATATTCACTCTCTCTCTCTCTTTTTCTCTCTCCCTAGCCCCTTCCTTTTCCTGGCTCTGACCACAACAGTGTAACTTTCCCTGGCTCAGCCTCCAGCTCCATGCTAGGGCAGCTACCAGGAACATGCACCCATTTCTCCAGGGCTCCTCACCACAGCCTGCCCCTTTCATTTGCATAAAAGTGGAAAACCGAGGCTCAGAGAGAATGGCCACTTATCTGAGAACACACAGCCCACACAGCCATGGTGTCTCAGACCACAGTCCATTTGCTCGTCCAAGCTTTTCCCTCTTTCTGTGGCTGCCCAGAAGAGAACCACTAATTCAAACGTCACTCCTAAAAATATGTCTTTGGGCCATCTGCCCCACTTCAATCATGAAAGGAGAGTGGGGCCCCACTGCCAGTTTCTATTTGCTCCTCATGGTGCACGCTTTAGCTCATGTTCTGCTCATCCTTTGGCTAAGAAAAGGCCCCCATGAGGTCAAAGCAGGTGGAACACAGATTATTTCTTGCTTTAAATCCAGAAGAGGCACGTGGCTTCACCTGCCAAGTTCACAGCATAAGCACCTTATGTTCAGGTCCTTGTAAAAGTTTGGACCTACGGGAAACACATCTGAAAATGGTGCAGCCTCTGCCCAAGGTGGCCCCCATGACGCCCCTCGTGGCCCTGCTACCCCCACTTCGCTGGGGACCTGGGCCATTCTTCTTCTACCCCGTGACAGAGGCTGCGAGTTTTCAGGGGCAAGTGTGATGAGGTCTCTGGCCGACTTTTGATCCGAACAGATTTCCAACTACATTGAAAAGGAAAATATCTTTCCAATGTACCAAATAGTGAAAAATGACTAGACGAGTTTATAACTGTTGATTTAGCCACCAAGTTCCCCCTAGCCCTGACTCGGGTTCTCTGGAGGTTTTCATCAAGCATTAATCACTCTCTTTCTCGGCACGCAAAGAAATAGGCCCTTCTGAATCCATTCTCCCTGCACATTATCTTCAAGGCCTGTTGGAAATGGTTTAGCATCTGCTCTTAGCATCCTCAGCATGCCAGGAAGGTGAGGGAAGGGTGGGGACTCAGGGAACACCGAGGACCGCCACCTAGAACAGCCACAGGACATAGTTGGGGAAGAGGCTTTGGGGGTGCCCAAGGACACACAGAAGTGGAGGCCCCCAAGTGAGCTAACACACCTGTGAGCCCTCCAACCAACCCGTTAAGGCCACAAAGAAAAGTCGAGGGACGGTGCCGCAAGATGAACACCGAGCCAAGGTCCTCCCACTACGCCGCACAAAGTGTATTGAGAGCTTTTAGAAACCCCCAAATCCTGGCCGCACCCCAGCTCAATAACGTCAGAATCTCAGCAGGAGTTGGGGGGGAAGGGTTCTGGGATTCGTACATTATTAAATGTCTACAAGTGACTCCTGTGTATCACCGAGACTGGGAACCACTGGCTGCCTGAGCAGGGGTCCTCTGAGTAGGATTGCCACCGGGCCAGCAGCCTCAGCATCACTGGGGAACTTTGTTAGAAATGCAGGTTCCTCAGGGGCCCCCCCAGCCCAGACCTGCTGAGTCAAACAGGGTGGGCCTGGCAATCTGCATTGCTTTCCAAGAGATTCTGCTGTCTGTATATGTTTGGGAGCCACTGAGCTAGACCTTACTGGGGTGGTAACAGTGGATTCGTTCTCCTGGCTATTCATTCATTCATTCATTCATTCATCCCTCCAATGCTCATATCTGGCCCCAGAGCATCTTTGCAAGGACCCTAAGCTGGGCGAGGTATTGGACATCCCAGATGATAAAGCAAATGTAGACTCTGCACCCAAGGAGCTTACAGTCTTCCAATGAATTTCCTAGATAACAGAGGCAAGGAGTTTGTCAAAGTGAAGATAAAGGTTCAGCTTCCAATTAGCAGCCTCTTTTCCCTGCCTGCTTGTACCCTTTTTTGGATAGGTTGCTTAGAGGGTGTACCTGTGACTTAGCCCCTCCTGTGTGCACCCACCTCAAGCTGCTAGCATCCTGTTAAGAGATCCTCATGTGCATTCTCTTCCTCACCTGCCATTGTTCAGTGAATACATCATTGAGCATCTGTATGGTTCCATGCTCTGTGCTAGAGGCTAGAGATTCAGAGAGGCCATATCTCCCAAATTATAAACTCCAGAGGTGAGCAGAATAGATGAAGAAGAATGAAAGGCCCAGAGCAGACCATTCTCTTTGGAAGTCCACTGATGATAAATGGCAGTGTGGTTCTTCCCAGTTTGGCCAGACCTAGGTACCAGCCAATTTCCTCCCCACTCACAGAGGCAGAAAAACACATTGGCCAATTCCATGGATTCTGTCCCCAACAGCCTGGGTTTCCATCTGGCTTTTAGATTCCTAGGTGGTTGACCTTGAACATGGTTACCTTATGTCTGCAGGTCTCAGTTTCTTGATCTGTAAAGTGGGGATATAAGCAATAGCTACTCCCTTGCATTATTATAAGAATTAAATAAGGGGTGCCTGGGTGGCTCAGTGGGTTAAAGCCTCTGCCTTCAGCTCAGGTTGTGATCCCAGAGTCTTGGGATCGAGCCCCGCATCTGGCTCTCTGCTCAGCGGGGAGCCTGCCTCCCTTCCTCTCTCTTTGCCTACTTGTGATCTCTGTCTGATGAAACAGGAAGCAGTCACCTCCCATCTTCTGGGCATCCCAACCGAGATGATCTCACAGAGAACACTCACCTGGGCAGAGTCCTGGCTATGAGCTTCCCAACCCTGCCTCCCACCCAGTGACCCAGGACCACCTATGAGCGTCAGGATCCAATGGATTAAATAAGAATCAGCAAAGTCCTTGGAACAATGGCACATAAATATTGTTAAGTGTTACTTAATTATTATTATTGTTACATAAGCATTACTTTTGAGAAATTTTCTCAAAAATAAAACCCAGTTTAAAACCAGATTGCTTTTTGGATGTCTTGGGGGTTTTGTTCAATGATTACCACAGGGAATTCATTTTCACAAAGGGAATGGCTTGGGTCTGCATGTGTTGGATTTGCTTAAAGTAAAGTAGGCATGTCACTGGCTTCTGACAGTGGCAGGAAAGGAGCTTTCCCAGAAAGTGTGGCAGGACTCTCAGGGGGGGACCATCTCTGGAAGAATTGGGAAGTCCCTTGAACTCCCTGATTTTGGCCTACATGGCCATCTTCCCTTCTGTCCTTCATTGCCCTGAATATTCTCCCAACACTGGGACATGAGAAGGTGTTTTAACTGAGAGATAGTGAAGGACATGTCCTCCCTTCCTTCTTAACATGTCAAGATGGAAAATATCAATCATCTTGAATCCACAAGGTGCCTCTGATCTGAAAAAATGGCTTCCCTGTCCACCTCTCTCCACTTCCTGTACAACAACAGGAAGTGCTGAACAGGAAGCAGTCACCTCCCATCTTCTGGGCATCCCAGACGAGATGATCTCACAGAGGAATGCTCACCTGGGCAAAGTCCTAGCTATGAGCTTCCCACCCCTGCCTCCCACCCAGTGACCCAGGACCACCTATGAGCGTCAAGAACAACAGATGATCTCAAACTTTTACAGTTATTACAGGTGTCAACAGGATGGAAATAAAGCCAGAAGCTGTGTCAAGATCCGACCATCAAGATCCAAAAAGGAGCATTCTGCTTCCCGGCATTTCTTGCCAAGGATGATCTCAGATTCATCTGTTCCCATTCACAGTGAGCACAGGCCTCAAGTTTATTAAGGGTGCGGCTCCATTTCCCCTTCTCCTGTTCATGAAACTGGGTTGGGTAGGGATGATGATGGTCAGAATTGGGGCAAATCCAGAGAAGAGTGTCCTCATATTTGCAGGTGGCGATGTCTGCTACCTACAAGGAATTTGGCATCTCTCCTTACCATCTGTTCTCATACAATTACCTCTCCCCACCCCCACCCCCCACCTGCCCCATCTCCACAGACTCATTTATTTTTTTAATGTTGAGCACTTATTCTGGGAACACAGAGTTGGACGAGACTAGCCCTGTCTTGCAGAGCTCACAGCTGGGAAACATGTTGGGGGGTAAGGGGACAAATAAACAGTCAGTTAGGAAGCATGGCACTGAAGGCAGGAGGGCAGGCAAGTGTGGAAAGGAGCATTAACCACAGCCTAGAGAAATAGGGAGGGTTCCATGAGCAAAGGGTATCCAGACTGAGAGAGGTTTGTTTAGAATCTCTGGCAGAACTGCCTGCATCCCTCGAATCCTATCAATGCAGTGGCCCTCAGGTTCAGGTCTCTTTAAGGCTTAGAGAATATTCTAGAGATCCACAAGGTAAGCTAGAAGTGCCAGGGAATTCACCAGCCACAATGCAGAGTGACCCTCAGCCATTGACTCTTGTGAGACAGTGTATCAATACCCCAGCTCTCTCACTCCTCACGTCCTGGATGATGCTGAAGCTTGTGTTTTGTGGTGTTTTCTAGAATTTCTTTATAGGATTAAGCTCCAGTCACCTTCAATACCTGGCTTTAGAACCTATGCTTTATTGGTTGCCTCCCTTCCCCACTCACCTGTTCAGGCATCCTGGGATTCCCTTCCACAAAATGCTTCTTGCTTCTTGAATCTGTGTCTCCATGTCTGCTTCTAGGGAGATTCAACCTAAGATAGCCTGCAAGCTGGAGAGTGATGTCAGATTTGGGTGTCTGAGAAGAACTGCCCTTTCTGTCCACATGGTTGGCAGGCATCTCAGAGCTGGACTTCTAGGTCTCGGAGTGGACAGGTGGGACAAGACAGCCCGTACTTTCCACATGCTCTCTTAGAGACAGCCCAAACTTCTGACCGGAAGGTGCTAGCAACCTTCCTTGACCACAGGTGGCCCTGATCAGCTTGATCCTAGGTGACACACAAATGAACACCTGCCTAGAGACTGAGCCCAACTGAAGACCACACAACCCAACCCCCTCCCTACATTCAAGCATGCATTCAATGGGAAAGTAGAAGACAGAGTTTCCTGCAAGGTAGGAAGGATCCTAATATAAAACACAAGAGGGGGGCAGAGAGTACATTTCGTAGAGTCACATGAAGTGGCCTGCCTGTCCTTTTCAGTCTCCTCCCCAGTATACCCTGCAGAGCTTAAATACTTTTAGTCCCAAATGTACATTGTCCATAGTTACACCTATAGGGTTTTTTTTTTTGGGGGGGGGGGTTCAAGTATAGCCTAGTCCACCCAGATGTTTGCAAGGGCTAGATATAGCCAGCCCAGCTTTGCAAGGCAGGGTGGTAAGGTCAGGAGGCTCCAGCCCCTGTGCATCCCAGAGAGCATTCCTCTCCTCCCCTAAGCCTCAGATTCCACAGATGGAAACCAGAAGCCTGGGGGGGATGGCGGGAGGTGACTTGCCCTTGGTCACTCTGCTGTCACAGAGTAGAGGCGGGATTGGGATCAGAAAGACCCAGCTCCTAGATACCTGATCTGACATATTCGAGGAGGGAACTGAGGCCAGAGGCAGGAGCGGTCTGCTCAGGGAGACTTCTGAGCCCAGGATCGCTGACAGCGTGGTGGTCATGGAAGTACCTTCTCCATCATGTTAGTCATGCCAAGGGTGACCCGTCCTCTGTGTTCCCCAGAGTCATCCCTCTTCCCCTCCAGTGGCCTCTACATGACCAGGTCCCCTAGGTGTCTCATGATTTGAAAAGGAAAATTAACAGTTAATGGAAAGGAAGGGAATAGGGAAGAAGGGGGGGGGAGGAAGGAAGGAAGGAAGAAAGGAAGGAAGGAAGGAAGGCCATGATCCGGGGAGGTGAATTAGGATGTGGAAGAGCTGATTCCAACACCTGTTTGCAACTCCTGAGAGTGTTACAGCTGGCAACAGTTTTCTTAATGTCTCAGCGCCTCATCTGATGCAAGTCTGCCAAATCCATTCATGAACAACAGCGGTAATAGTATTTCTGTAGGGCTTGCTCAATACTCAGCCCTGTTGTATGTGCTTCACCACTTTGCCTTGCCGAGTGCTAGCAATGACCTCACAAGAGGGCATGGATCCGATCCCCTCTTATAGATGGGGAAACAGAACCCGAGTGTGGTCAAGTCACGTGTGCAGGGCCAGAGGGCCAGCAAGAGCCACACTGGAGAGTGAACGCAGGGTGGGGTTTATAATCATCAGGCCACACTGCATCTGCTTTCCAATCGGGCGGCACGCTGATGGGGCCACTGGCAGCTGGATGGAAGGGTGTTTGCAGGAGAGCCTGGCATGGGGCTGAGCACCCAAGAGGTGCTTGGTACACGCTCACTCCTAGCCTGCCCTGTAGGCTTCAGTACCCTAAGAGCTGGCTTCTGAATCCACAGCCCTCTCCCCTCCTCTGGGGACCCCCTCCAGTTAACCACAGCCCAGCCTTTCCCCCTTGGGGTGGCCGCTCCCAGCAGGGGTTTAGGGCCTGCTCAGGCCAGGCCCTTGGCCAACCAGTAGGTGCCCAGCACCCCATTACCATTTCACCGCCTTCCGACAGAAATTATAAGCACTTTGTGTCAACCCCCGTCTGCCCCAGCCGCCGCGCCGAGGGAAAGCGATTGAGGTCAGGGGAGGCAGACAGCCTACCCATCACGCCCGCCGCAGCCATTCCTCACGCAGGGTGACATGCAATCTTCCGGCGAGGGTCACCTCTGGGGAAGCGATTCCTTCCAGCCCAGAACAAGTGCCAAATTGCAGCTTTGCCGAATAATCATGTGGAACACATTGGAAATAACCGCCTCAGTAATAAATGGTTAACCAAAGCAGCCCCTTCCTCCAGCATAACCAAGAAGGGATTTACTGTAAATACGTTAACCTATTCGTGCTGCAGCACATGGCCCTGGAGCCTGCCTGTAGAAAGCACAGGACTTGGGAGGAAGAGACAGGAGCGAGCAAATCTTATCAGTCTGGAGAAGGAAGAGGTCAGCGAAGGCGCAGGGACCTGAGCCTGCTGCTGGTTCCTGGTCCTGGGGGCCCCATCCTGGGGAGACCTGGCTAAAGGGAGCTTGGCTTCCATAGCCTGCTGTCACCGGCTTCCCCCCAGGATGCTGAGTGGAGGCTGGTTAGTAGGAGAGGGGGGTGCGGGTAGTGTGGCAACCCGAACTCTCCAGATCAGAGTGTCTGGGGGGCGGGGAGTGTTGGGAAAGGAGAGGAAGGGAGGAAGGGAGGGAGGAGAGACTGAAGGGAAGGGGTCTCTATCAAAGATATAGAAGTATGAATGGAAACAGAAAAAAAAAATGCAGAGAAGATGATTTGAAAGAAAGGGAGGACAATTTCAGATGAGAAAAAAAGAACAATACAGAAAGAAAACATTCTGAAGGAGGCAGAGGATGGGGGAGGACAGCAGGGCAGGGGATTGGAGAGCAGGCAGTGGGGTGGGGGAGGGATGGAGAGGGCAAGAGCCTGCCTCTGGAAGGTTGGGTTCTGTTTCCACGCAGAAGAAGAAATGGTCTTTGTTATCCGAAGACTTGAGTGACACCAGCAGCCCCACAAACACCCTCGCTAACACAGCGGCACCCAGACTAGCACAAGCTTGCTCATACACACACGCACACACACTCACACGGCATGCACACACTCCATGCGGCCCCCAGTCAATCCCTTCACCCCCACCCCACCCCCAAGCCCTGAACACAACTGGGTCCCAGAACAGATAGAGCATGAAGGGGTCTCCCACCAAGGGAAACAGGCCCTAAGCAGACTGGGGCTGGACGTGGGGGAGGGGAGGGAGAAGGTGACTTCAGACCAGGGTAGGGGCCCAGGGCAGACCCCAAATGCAACTGGAATGCACAGAGCCCCAGAAGACCACTGTGGGGCTGCAGCTGCCCCAGCCCACCCCCACTCCCCCCCACATCCCCCCACCACCGCCATCATCCCAGCATCAGAGTCCAATCTTAACCAGGCTGTGACTCCCTGCTAACTGGAGGAAGAGGGGGATACGGGCGACATGGGGGATGGGAGAAACTCCTGCAAAAAGCAGCCAGTCCCTGGGCCCAGAGCCGAGCTGCAGTCTCCTTCTGGGGGCGGCGTCTCCCTTCTTGAAGTGGGTGGGCAGCTTCCGGCCAACCTTTGCCTGGCTCTCTCTTGCCGCCCCACAACCTCCCGGTGATTTGCCAAATTAACAGATTTATGGCAGCGCGTTGGTTTGGATCAACTTTTCTTATGTACTTTGTGAGAGAAAAACATTTTCCTCTTCCCCGACTTACTGTTTGCCCATTAATACGCTCCACATTCGCTGGTGCTTAATGACTGTTCAAATTTTCTCTGTTCATAGAGAATGTTGTTGTGATTAAGGGTGCCAGGGTTCTCACAAGTACAAACACACCAAAGCCATAAAAGGGCAATTAATTCTTATAAAAAAAATGCAGGAGTGGGAGAGAATGGATGTTCTGTTTACAGAAAAGCGAGAAAGAAAACAGGTATTTCTAAGAGGTGTCCATACGAGACAGTTATGTGTCCTTGGAAACCACTGGGAAAATGTCCACCAGATATTCAGTGGTTGGACGGCCGTGTGTCAACCGTTTACTATAAACCTGGTTCTTGGCTGGTCCCTAGAAGAAACCACAGCGTGTGGGCGGGATGGCTATTCAGGCCAGAACTTTGTCCCAGGCTCTGGATAGGTTAACTTCCGCTTCTGAACTTTGGTTTGTTCATCTGCGAAATGGAGGCTGAACCCCCAAGGACGGCAGTCATAACTCAAAAGGGAACTAGGAATCAAGGGCTTAGTTTAGTGCCTGGCAAGTAGGTGTACGAGAATTACCTAACTCCCTTATTCATTCATGCGTTTAGGCAGCATCTTCTCTGGGTCAGGCAGTGAGCTGTGTTCTAAGGGTACAGTGACAGGAAAGACAGACAGACAAGCCCCTGCCTATGCGGAGCTGAAGATCCAGGAGTGGGAGACAGAAACTCAATATCTAGAACCACAGTGTGTCTGTTCCTAACCAACGCTTGAAGAGAAATGCAACAGAACAAGAGGATAAAGAACACAGGGAGGACAGGCAGGGGACTGGAGCAGACACAGAGTGGACTGAAGGGTGAACTGTGTCTGGATCCTTCTTAATCCCCTTTACTTTTCCTAAAATTATGTTTCACAAGCCCTGAACCCCATCCTTGATGACCCTTGTGTAAGCGATTGGGACACATGGTGAGAATTGTTAAAACAAAGGTCAGAGCACACAAAGTAAATGTTTCCTTTAAAAAAAAATACATCTATACCTGTATCTATATTCTGAGCATCTACTAGGCACCAGGCATTGGGCTAGGAAGTGGGCATATGACATGGGGAAATCTGATGTGGTCCCTATCTCCTGGCACTTTGAGTCTGGGATGGGGGTTCAAACCATAAACTAACACAGATACCGTGATTATTTCATTCATCATAACTCTGGTAGGTGCTACAAGGAAGGTGCAGCGAGGTCCAAGCTCTTTGGCAGGGGGTCTGGGGCAGCTGATGCCGAGGGAAGAGCTCCTGGGGGAAGAGATAATGGAGCTGAGCTGGGAAATGTGTGTAGGAAGTGGGGAGATGAAGGGAGGGTGAGAGACGGAAAACCATTTTCAACAGAAGGAACAGCACGTGCATGGGCAGGACTAGTTGGAAAACAAATGGGCTTTGTGGTCTCAGACAGACCCAGGTTCGAATCCCTGCCCCACCACCTCCCAGCTGTGTGGCTTGGGCAGGGAACTTCAGATCTCTGAGCCTCAAGGTTCTTATCTGTAAAGTGGGCTTGCTGAAACGCCACAGGGTTGCTATGGGGACCTGAGTGAGGGACGTTTTTAGCAGAGTGAAGTCCTAAACCATAGTTGGTTTCTTACAAAATTGTCCCTTCTGGGATGGGACAGGCTTGAGAGACACCCAGACACCAAGACACCAGCATCTGGTTCCTGTTCCTGTTCTTGCCTTCCTCTGAGACTGTTTGTTCCACCATAAAATGAAGGGATTCATTTCTTGTTGTTGAAAAGTAACATTCAATGCACAGACTAGATATGAATGGAGCATCTCCTGATGCCACCAGTGGGCTTAGGAGCTAAGTGATTACAAGGTGCTGAGCAGACCCAGTTCAGCAAAAGACAGTGCCAAACTTCTGTCCCCATTTCGGGGAAACCTTGGAGTTACCCCAGACACCCTCTCTTTTGCTCACACTGCACATACAGCTAATACCGTTGGTTCCAACTTCATATTTGTCCAGAGTCTGAACATCTCACCATTTCCACAACTACTACTCAAGCACAAGCCTCTGTACTCTTGACAGGAATATTGTAGCAGCCTCCAAATGTCTTCCTACTGTCCACAGGCTATTCTAAAGCAAACATGTATGTCAGGCCCCAATTTCTCCTCTGCTCCAGATCCCCCATGCTCCCCAGCACCCCCAGAGTAAATGTCCATGCCGTCCTCACTGCCCACTGCACCGTAGCCTCATGGGCATGACTGGCCTCAGGGCCTTTGCCCTGGCCTGTCGGCCTGGAACACTCATCCCAATATGGCCACACCCTCCCTAATCCCAGGTCTCTCTCAGATGTCATCTCTGTCTCTGGGAAGGTGACACAACGGCAACACTCTCTAGACCGAATTTCATGTTTCTTCATAAACTTGGCCCCTTCTGACATTTTCCAACCATTTTCTTCTCATTCATTCATGTGTCTTTCCCTCTCTTCACTAGAAGCCTCTGGCTCTTGTGGTCGGTCTCTTTAGAGAAGGGAGTGCTCAGTGACTCTTTGTAGCATGAATGATGTCTGTGACTTAAGCAATGATTAATTCACTGGCACCTTCTGGAGAGACCTCGAGCATCCCACCTGCCAGAGGTCTGACCTCCCCTGAGCTACGGGATGCCTCTTGACCAAGCTGTCTAGAATCTGACCAGGGGAAAAGAGGCGGTGAAGAATCCTGCCTCAAACAGAACCCACTATAATCTCAGCTCCACCAGTTGCCAGCGGTGTGAACTTGGGCGCTCACTCTAGATACCTGGCATTCAGTATTCTCTTCCATACAGTTGGAGCATGTTATGGCCAAAAAAAGATATGGCCATGTCCTAATGCCTGGGATGCGATCTTATTTGGAAATTGGGTCTTTGCAGATGGAATTAGCTGAAATATGGTCATTCCTGGTTTGGGGTGGGCCCTGAGCCCCATGCTTGAGAGTTTTATAAGGAGAGGGGAATTTGGACACACACAGAGACAAGATTGTACAGGAAGACGGAGGCAGAAATTGGTGGGATGCTACCACAAGCCAAGGAACGCCTGAGGCTACCAGAAGTGGAAGAAGTGAGGAAGAACCTTCTCCTAGACGCTTGGAGGGGAGACAGTCCTCCAGATCCCTTGACATTGGACTTCTGGCAGGTAGATCAGTGAGAGACTACACTTCTGTTGTTCAAGCCATCCAGTTCATAATGCTTTGTTACAGCAACTGCGGTACCAAACACAGAATAAGAACCCCTATCCGGGGAGGACTGCATCATGTCCAGGGGGCTCCCGAGGGCCCAGGTCCTAATAGTCCCTTAACTGTCCCATGGTCCCTCTGACATGCCGGAAGCTACCTCTGCCAGCCCTGCTCTTGCAAAGACTTGAACTGCAGCAAACCATTCCAAGCCCTCAAAATTCCACTGAAATCTTGGCTCCCGGCCCCTAGAGTCCCTTCTCCCTGAGTCCCTGCAGAAACACAGCCAAACGCCCCCATCGGACTCCTCTAAATGAGTCCAGCCCACCACGTACCCCCACCCCCCCCACCCCCCCCCCCACCCCACCTCCAACTGCCCCTGCCCGCTGACATTTGGACCCAAGAGCTAAGTGCAGCAGCTTCATCTAAAAGGAAACCACAAACATGCTCTCGCCCACGTTTTATGACTTTATAACTCACCAAATAAACCTGATGCCTATAACCATAAAACAAAGCCGAACGAGTTGGACATGTACCAGCCAAGAGAAGCGGGAGGGGGGCGAAATTGCCGAAGGGGGCCTCTGAGCTGTGGAGCCACGGTTCTCTGTGTGGATCTCCCCGCCGCAGTCTTGCAGAAACTTAATATTCCAATCAGCACCCAAGCAAGGCATTAGAAGCCAAGGAGTGCATGAGTGCCCCCATAGCTGGGGGAATATTACTCACCAGGTCATGGTCGGCTGCGGTAAAATACAACCCTCATATATCATTATAACTGCCAGCCAGCGACAGTTATAATTGAGACAGCAATAACTAGGAGAGAGTTCTTAATTTAACATCCAATTATTACAAGTTATCACTTCTTAATAAATGTAATATAACAGACAATCAATTGTTGCATGCGACGGCCCAGACTGCAATGGATGGGAAATTTATATCCTGGGGGAAAAAAAATATACTCTGTGTAGCGTGTGTGCGTGTGCGTGCGCGCACGTGCGTGTGTACGCTTGTGTGTGTGTGCGTGTGTTGTGTGTGTTGTTCAGCTTCCTTAAGTCTGCGGTGGCTGTGATAAGTGTTGCAAGACTCCAGCTATAAATAGCAGAGCTCCCCTCCGTAGCTGACATTGTCATATTTGCATATGTACAATAGCTCCGGGCCAAGGCAGAGGAAAGAGTAAGGGAGGGAGAAAAAGGATTTCTTCTCTTCCTACAGATTCTGAGGAATGGCGAGTGGAGGCTAATGTCCCCCCACCCGCCGGCCCAGAGGGCACCAAGACACAGCAGGGCAGTTGGAGAAATTGTCCTAAACTTCATTTGGCAGGGCGGTAATTTTTTAATAATATTTTTGATGTGTGCCAAATAGAAAAACAAATGTAACTTGTGTGCAGCTTTCTGACTTTCTACAGAGCGGGCACACCCGTGGGTAATCACTTAGGGTTTGGGGTGCAGAATACACAGAGATGACCAGCCTCCTGGAAGCTCCCCCAAGCCCCTCTCCCAGGAGCAACCTTTCCTTGCACCACCAAGTGCACCACGAGCCTGATTTCCACCTCCCTAGATTCCTTTTGCTCGTTTCATGTACAGTATGTTCTTTTGTGCCTGGCTTTTTTTGCTCAATATTATTTTGTGAGATGCATCCACGTTGTGGAATGTAGAAGTAGTTTCATTCATTTTTACCTTGAGATCATATTCAACTGTTCAAACCCACCACAATTCACTTACCCATTCTTAGTGGATGGACATTTGGGCAGTATTCAGTTTGGGGCCTTTACAGAGGACACTGTTACAGACGTTCTTGTGCGTAACTTTGGTGAACATTTATAGACCATTCTCATGGCTGTGCACCTGGTCATAGAACTGATGGGCCGCAGGGCAGGTGCACAGCCAGCTTTAGCAGAGATCTTCAACGTGGCCATACCGTCTGACACTCCCTGTAGGCTGCAGGAGTTCCAGTTGCTCCAAATCTTAGCCAACACTTGATGGTATCTGTTTTATTGATTTTCATGGTCCTGGTGGATGTGCAATGGAATACAACGTCCTTGATTTGCATTTTACTAGTGACCAATGAGGTTGCACACTTTTTTCTATACCCTCTGGTCATCTGTAGGTCCTCTGTATTAAAGAGCATGTTCACGCATTTTTGCCTGCTCTTCTATTGGGTTGTTCATCCCTTTTCCTACTCTGGATGCAAATGTATTTTGACATTACAAATTTCTTCTCCTCTCTGCAGCTTGCTATTTCATTCTCTTGTCTTGGTGAAATGATGTTTTCAAGTTTCAATATGGCCCAATTTGCAAATCTTTGCTTTTACAGGTAGTACTTTTCCTGTACCATACAGAATTTTGATCACCTTCAAGGAAAGGCATCTGTTGTGGGTCTAAGTTCACTTCTGGGGAACAAATAATTGGGCCGTTTATAGTGTAGCTTTTTTTTTTTAAGAGTTTTATTTATTTATTGTGAGAGAGAGCATGAGAGAGAGCAGGGACAGAGGGAGAGGGAGAAGCCAGGCTCCCATTGAGCATGGAGCTTGGCTCAAGGCTCGATCCCAAGATCCTAAGATCATTACCTGAGCCAAAGGTGGAAGCTGAACAGACTCAGCCACCAAGGCACCCCAGTTTTGTTTTTATTTTTGTTTGTTTTTGTCCCCCATTCACTCCCTGTAATGAAATGCACGTGGATTCAAGTGGTAGAGAGTAGGGTGAATTATTCATTCACTGCTCACCTGTCCATTTATTCATTTAGGAAGACTTTTTGTGCCAGACACTGTGCTCAGTGAAAAGGAAGTTCGCACAAATGGGATATGACAGACACGGTTCATGACCTCAAGAGATATAAAAGTCCTAGAATGAAACGTAAGAGCAAATTCTGAGGAGACTTGAGTTTGTTAAGATTTTTGAAATAAAACATGAAAAAGAACAAAACTACATGAGCTATGAAAGCAAAAAAAAATCAATACACTGGACTTCATCAAAGTTAAATAATTTTGCTTTACCAATGACTGTTAAGAAAGGCTGAAACAAGTTGTATTAATAAAATATAATGATGTTCCTGGAAGTTCAGAAGCTGATAACATGGTTCTAACCCACTTTTATGGTGAATCTCCCCATTCAGCAGATATTTACTGAGCACACGGTGTGTGGCAGGAAGCTTGGTGGACCTTGGGGAATCACAGGGCCTTCAAGGAGGAGAATGAACACACGGACACACTACGGGACATTGCAAGATAAGGGCTGCAGTAGAAGTGAGTGTGGAGGTTGTGGGGACAATAAGGAGGACTCCAGGAAGGCTTCTTAGAGGAGGTGACTTATAAAGGTGGCCCTGAAGAATGAATACCAGGAAGCAGCCAATGACTTAGAGGAAGAGGAGAGGTGGCAGGTTCCAGAACTGAAAGTCATTTTAAGACCTGGTGAGACATCAAAGTGAAGGGGAAGGGGTGGGCCAGGAGAGGAGGTGGCCACAATCATGTCTCTGAGGGCTCCAAGTGACCCGAGGAGGATTTGGATTTTATGGTGAAGGTAGCAGTGATGTCGGGAAGATGTTTCCATCTTGCACATCAGAGCAAGTGGTATTTCAGAGCGGGGACCTGGAGTTTCGTGGCCAGGCCAGAACTGTGTGACCTCAGTTTCTTCATCTATAAAATAGGGATGATGATGACAATGACCATTTATTGATATCTTATTCTGTCTCCAGCACTGTACTAAGGCTCTCTGAGTGTTTTCTCATCTAATGTGTTCAGTGTCCCTGCGAGGTAGATTATACCTCTTTCCCTATATTATAAGTGAGAGAACAGGTCACCCAGTTCATAAGCACTGGGATGCAAATTGAGGCCATTTGGCTCCGTATCTGGCTGCTGGATTGTGGAATCGGCCTCCCAGGGCTGCCATGAGGACTGATTGAGGCTACAAAGTAACATGCACCCCAAGCTCCATGCTGGGAGCACAGATGGGCTTCTCTAAAGCTGGCCACTGCTGGTAAGCAGCCCAGGCCACCAGAGGGCTGTGAAGGACCCTGTCCAGGAGGCACTGGCCTCTAGAAGGACACAGGTGTCCTCCAGCTCACTGCCACTGTGTCACCAAATATCATTCACACACACTATCTAACCAGAACCCCCTCCCTCTATCATAGGAGGTGAACCCAACAGGAATGACCACACCCATTTCACAGATGAGCAAGTGGAGGTTTGCAAACTGTGCACCCACAGTCCTAGGAGAGTCGCAAAGAGACGGGTTTGAAGTTCTGACCATGTGCACCTCAGTCCCATGAGTCCATCTATGCCCCAAGCCCAGGGGAGATCCACTGAGAGTAGCAAGAGTTCTCCAAGCAAAGACAGTTCACAGAAATCTCTCACTACTGCGTATCCTCGTCAGCTTAGGCTGCCATACCAAAGTACCACAATTCTGGAAGTCCAGGTTCAAGGTGCTGGCAGATTCAGTTGCTGGTGAGAGCTCTGTTCCTGGCTGCAGACAGCCACCTTCTCACTGTGTCTTCACGTAGTCTTTCTTCCATGTGTGCTTGGAAAGAGTGATCTCAGCCGCCTCTTCCTGGTGAGGACACAGCTCCCACTGGATCAAGGCCCCATCCTTATGATCTCACATCACCTTAATTACCTCCCCAAAGGCCCCATCTCCAAACACAGTCACCCAGAGTTACAGCTTTAACACACATGTCTGGGGCAACACAATTCAGTTCAGAACACAGGGAGAACAAAAAGGAAGGAGAGAAGGGAGAGAAGAAAGAGAGCTCAAAGTAGCAAGTGGAGAAAATAAGGAGGGCGAAGAAGTGAGTAGCACAAAGGACGATGAAAGAGAAGAAGGGAGGGCCAGTCTGGCATAATGACCTGGAACAGCCTGGAACATACCATCGCTTGCTGGGGACACACGGAGCCTCCAGAAACTGCTTGTCTGGGATGTTTGGAGCAAAAGATAGGCTTGGCCCATATGCCAAATGTCTGCATTTGAGACTGATACCTAAAGACCCTTTGGCAGAATGAATTTAAAAAGAACAAAGATCTGGTTATCAGGGTCAGAATGCCCTTCAGAGGCCGCTAACCGAACAGCTTCATTTTGTGGCTAGAAAAACAGAAGCTCTGAATGGGAGAGGCACCTTCTCAGGCTCATACAGCCTGCTCAGATCCAAGTGTTCTACCTGCTCCTGCAGCGTTTCCTTCCAGAGGTCAGAGGCAGCCGAGGCAGCAAATGGGTGACAGATGTGGCAGATGGAAAAACTGTGGTTTAGAGCAGTGAAAGGCTTGCCACAGAGCCACCAGTAGAAACATTTGTCGGGAGCTCGGGGGGCTGTCCCTCCGCTAAGAACTTCGCATGCCATGTTTTGCCCAACATGCATGGCATCATCCCTGCCTTATTCCCCTCTAGGAGAAGGGGAAGCTGAGGCTCAGAGGGAATCAGAGGGGAAATTACTTGTCTGAGGCCACCTGCACACGTCCACAGGGCTTTAGGGGTGGGTCTCTGCCATCAGGCTGGACCTTGGGGGGTTTGGGGCTCCTCAGGCTTGGGATACTGTGACCACAGCTCCTCCATTCCCATCCTCTGGTGTTTTCTGGGCACACCCATGGGGGACCAGCCTACACGGGTTGGGAGTAACACCCACACTCCCCAGACAGAAGGTCCTCATGTGCTTCCCGAACCTGGGGTGTTAGCTCTTTGCAGCTGAGGCGCCGCAGCCAAGCGCACCCTCCTTCTGGGGGAGGCGAGATGTGGAGGGGCTGGGGGCCCGAGGGGGAGCTGCCACTCGGGCTCAGCAGCCGGATGGGCAGACTGAGGGGCTCCTAGCCAAAGGAGGTGTGATCTCCCCCGGCTCCACGTCCTGGAGTGCGAACTTCAAACGCCCGATTCCCAACATTTGGCCATATTTTTTTTTCTTCCTTACCCCAAAGCAAATCCGACTCCAACGTGGGCTCCTGGCGCCTGACTGGGGTGAAGTTGGCTGTTTTGCAGAGTGAGGGTAGCTGCTCACACAGGGGGAGATGGGGGGCAGGGAGAACCTGCTGGGGATGCAGAAGGCGAAGGAGGGCGAATTTCTCTGTGGCTGGCTTTGGGATGGGTTATTGGTAGCAGGTGGGTGGGCAGGTGGATGGATAGACAGACGGATGGAGACACCAACAAACAGGCACTAAGCAGGTAGTCCGAACAGGATAAGACCAGAACCCCTCTTTCTCCCCAGGTCCCCGTGCCACACTGGGACTTTGCCATCACCCTTACTTCCCTGGATAAGGAAGGCCCCTGTCCCTGTCTGTCTCCTCAAGGACCTGAGCCCTGCCAAGCTCTGCGTGGCTAGGGCTGAGCACTGGGTCTGACAATGAGGAGATGAGCCCCTCCAGAGCTGAGGGAGGAAGCGGGAAGAGGGTGGGAGAAAAGAGGAAGGAAGGGAAGAGAAGGGAGAGAAGTCTGATTTCTCTCTAAACAACATGACATCTCACAGTCGGGAAGAGCCAGCCAGCGCTGTATCCAGGCATGGATCTTAGCGATACACGTGTAATGCAAAAGAGGAGAGACCGCAGGATCCCATTTGCACAAGACTGAAAGCAGGCAAAACTGAGCTATGCAATCAGGGTCAGAAGAATGGTTCAGGGTGGCGGAGGGGAGTGGTCGTTAACCAGGAGGCAGGTGAGAGTAGCTTCTGGCATGTTGGGGATTTTCTAAATCTTGATCCAGCTGGTGGTTCCATGAGGGTCTACATATGTGAAAGTCCATCAAACTGTGACCCAAAGATGGGGTGTCCTTCAGAATACGTTTTCCTGTATCCCAGTTGTAGAGCTCAATCATTTTTTTAATAGATAATATGCCAGAAGATGGATGGATAGGCAAAGGACAGATACCCCCTTCAGCAGACATTGATGGCCACTTGGTATGTGGGGGGGGGGCTGTGCTGGTCTTGGGGTCTAGAGACAAATGAGTCCTAACTGCCTTCTCCAAGGCACTCACAGTCAGGCGGGGAGACAGGTGCATGCAGGCAGACACCACAGCAAAACAACAGGGGGGCCGT